>NC_143518.1:292500-2692500 GCF_031878675.1 Megascapheus bottae
CCCTAACCCTAGCCCTAGCCCTAGCCCTAACCCTAACCCTAACCCTACCGTAACCCTAACCCTAATCCTAACCCTAGCCCTAGCCCTAGCCCTAGCCCTAAAGCTAACCCAAACCCTAACCCTAAGCCTCACCCTCACCCTTACCCTCACCCTCAACCTCAACCTAACCATAACTCCATCCCCTAACACTAACCCTAACCCTAACCTAACCCTAACCTTATCCCTAACCCTAACCCTAACCCTAACCCTAACCCTAGCCCTAACCCCAGCCCAAGCCCTAGCCCTAGCCCTAACCCTACCCCTAACTCTAACCCTAAACCTAACCCTAACCCCTACACTAACCATAACCCTAACAATATTCCTACACCTAACCCTAACCGTAGCCCTAGCCCTAGCCCTAGCCCTAACCCTAACCCTAACCCCCAACCCTTAACCCTAACCCTAACCCTAACCCTCACCCTAAACCTAAACTTAACCCTAAACCTAACTCTAACTCTCACCCTAACCCTAACGCTCACCCTCACCCTAAACCTAATTCTAACCCTAACCCTCTCCCTCACCCTTACCCTCACTCTCACCATCACCCTAACCCTAACCCCAACCCCTAACACTAACCTTAACCCTAACCCTAACCCAATCGTAACCCTAACCGTAACTCTCACCCTAGCCCTAACCCTAACTCTAACCCTCAACCTAATCCTAACCCTAACCCTAACCCTAGCCCTAACCCTAAAACTCACTCTAACCCTAACCCTAACCCTAAACACTAACCCTAACCCTAACCCTAACCCTAGCCCTAGTCCTAGCCCTAACCCTAACCCTAACCCTAACACTCACCCTAACACTAACACTAATCCTCACCCTCACCCTAAACCTAACCTTAGCCCTCACCCTCACCCTAACCCTAACCCTAACCGTAACACTAGCCCTAGCCCTAGCCCTAGCCCTAACCCTAGCCCTAAACCTAACCCCAACCCTAACCCTCACCCTTACCCTTACCCTTACTCTAACCCTCACCCTAACCATAACCCTAACCCTCACCCTCGCCCTAACCCTAACTCTAACCCTCAGCCTAACCCTAACCCTAACCCTAAACCTAGCCCTAACCCTAACACTCACTCTAACCCTAACCCTAACCCTAAACCCTAACCCTAACCCTAACCCTAACCCTAGCCATAACCCTAGCCCTAGTCCTAGCCCTAACCCTAACCCTAACCCTAACACTCACTCTAACACTAACACTAATCCTCACCCTCACCCTAACCCTAAACTTAGCCCTCACCCTCACCCTAACCCTAACCCTAACCGTAACACTAGCCCTAGCCCTAGCCCTAACCCCAACCCTAACCCTCACCCTAACCCTAACCCTTACTCTAACCCTCACCCTAACCCTAACCCTAACCCTAACCTTAACCCTCACCCTCACCCTAACCCAAATGTAACCCTAACCCTAAACCTAAACCTCACCCTCACCCTAAACCTAAACCTAACCCTCACCCTCTCCTCACCCGAACCTGAACCCTAACCCTAACTCTCACCCTAACCCTCAGCCTCACCCTCACCCTCACCGTAACCCTTACCCTAAACCTCACCCTCACCCTAACCCTAACCCTATCACTAACCCTAATCCTAACCCTAAACCTAACTCTAACCCTAACCTTAACCCTCACCCTGAACCTAATCCTAACCCTAACTCTAACCTTCACCCTCAATCTAACCTTAAACCTAATCCTAACACTTACCCTAACCCTAAACCTAACACTCACACTAACACTAACACTAACCCTCACCCGCACCCTGACCTTAACCCTAGCCCTCACCCTAACCCTCACCCTAAACCTAACCCTAACTCTAAACCTCACCCTAACACTCACCCTCACCCTCACCCTAAACCAAACCCTAACCCTAACCCTAAACCTCACCCTCACCCTAACGCTAACCATAACCCTAAAACTAACCCTAACCCTACACCTCACCCTCACCCTCACCCTAACCCTCAACCTGAGCCTCACCCTAACCCTAACCCTAACCCTAACCCTCACCCTAACCCTAACCCTAACCCTAACCCTAACCCTCACCCTAACCCTGACCCTAACCCTAACACTCACCCTCACCCTAATCCTAAACCTAACCCTAACGCTAACCCTAACAATAACCCTAACCCTAACACTCACCCTCACCCTAACCCTAACCCTAACTCTAACCCTAACCCTAAACCTAACCCTAACCCCTACCCTAACCATAACCCTAACCATATTCCTACACCTAACCCTAACCCTAGCCCTAGCCCTAGCCCTAACACTAACCCTAACCCCTAACCCTTAACCCTAACCCTCACCCTCACCCGAAACCTAAACTTAACCCTAAACCTAAAGCTAACCCTCACCCTAACCCTAAAGCTCACCCTCACCCTAAACCTAATTCTAATCCTAACCCTCTCCCTCACCCTTACCCTCACTCTCACCGTCACCCTAACACTAACCCCAACCCCTAACACTAACCTTAACCCAAACCCTAACCCAAACCTAACCCTAACCGTAACCCTCACACTAGCCCTAACGCTAACTCTAACCCTCAGCCTAAAAATAACACTAACCCTAACCCCAGCCCTAACCCTAACACTCACTATAACCCTAACCCTAACCCTAAACCCGAACCCTAACCCTAACCCTAAACCTAGCCCTAACCCTAGCCCTAGTCCTAGCCCTAACCCTAACCCTAACCCTAACACTCATCCTAACACTAACACTAATCCTCATCCTCACCCTAAACCTAACCTTAGCCCTCACCCTCACCCTAACCCTAACCCTAACCGTAACACTAGCCCTAGCCCGAGCCCTAGCCCTAACCCTAACCCCAACCCTAACCCTCACTCTTACCCTAACCCTTACTCTAACCCTCACCCTAACCCTAACCCTAACCCTAACCTTAACCCTCACCCTCACCCTAACCCAAATGTAACCCTAACCCTAAACCTAAACCTCACCCTCACCCTAAACCTAAACCTAAACCTCACCCTCACCTCAAACGAAATTGAACCCTAACCCTAACCCTCACCCTAACCCTAACCTCACCCTCACCCTCACCCTCACCCTAACCCTAACCCTAAACCTCACCCTCACCCTAACCCTAACCCTAACACTAACACTAACCCTAACCCTAACCCTCACCCTCACCCTAACCCTAACCCTATCACTAACCCTAATCCTAACCCTAACCCTAAACCTAACTCTAACCCTAACCGTAACCCTCACCCTGAACCTAATCCTAACCCTAACTCTAACCTTCACCCTCAATCTAACCCTAAACCTAATCCTAACCCTTACCCTAACCCTAAAACTAACACTCACACTAACACTAACAGTAACCCTCACCTGCACCCTGACCTTAACCCTAGCCCTCACCCTAACCCTCACCCTAAACCTAACCCTAACTCTAACCCTCACCCTAACACTCACCCTCACACTAACCCTAAACCAAACCCTAACCCTAACCCTAAACCTCACCCTCACCCTAACGCTAACCATAACCCTAACACTAACCCTAACCCTACACCTCACCCTCACCCTCACCCTCACCCTCACACTGAGCCTCACCCTAACCCTAAACCTAACCCTAACGCTAACCCTAACAATAACCCTAACCCTAACACTCACCATCACCCTAACCCTAACCCTAACCCTAACCCTAACCCTAACAATAACCCTAACCCTAACACTCACCATCACCCTAACCCTAACCCTAACCCTAACCCTAACCCTAACAATAACCCTAACCCTAACACTCACCCTCACCCTAACCCTAACCCTAACCCTAACCATAACCCTAAACCTAACCCTAACCCTCACCCTAACCCTAACCCTAACCCTAGCCCTAACCCTAACCCTAACCCTAGCCGTAGCCCTAACCATAGCCCTAACCGTAACCGTAACCCTAACCCTAAACGTAGCCCTAACCCTATCCCTAGCACTAGACCTAGCCCTAGCCCTACCCCTAACCCTAGCCCTAACCCTAACCCTAACCATAACACTGACCCTAACCCTAGCCCTACCCCTAGCCCTAACCCTAACCCTCACCCTCACACTAACCCTAACCATAACCCTAACCCTATCCCTCACCCTCACCCTAAACCTAACCCTAACCCTAACCCTAACTCTAGCCATAGCCCTAACCCTAGCCCAAACTCTAACCCTAAACCTAACCCTAACCCTAACCCTAACCCTAACGCTAACCCTAACCCTAGCCCTAGCCCAAGCAATAACCCTAACCCTAACCCTAACCCCTAACCCTAACCCTAACGCTAACGCTAACACTGGCCCTAGCCCTAACCCTAAACCTAACCCTAACCCTAACCCTAACACTCACCCTAAAACTAACACTAACCCTCACCCTCACCTTAACCCTAACGTTAGCCCTCACCCTCACCCTCACCCTACCCTAACCCTAACTCTAACCCTAACCCTAAACCTAACCCTAAACCTAAACCTCACCCTCACCCTAAACCTAAACCTCACCCTCACCCTTACCTTAACCCTAAACCTACCCCTACCCTAACACTAACCCTAACCCTAACCCTAACCCTAACCCTAACCCCTACCCTAACCAAAAAACTAACCCTAGCCCCAACCCTAACCCTAACCCTCACTCTAACCCTAACCCTCACCCTCACACTAAAACTAATCCTAACCCTAACCATAACCCTCACCCTTACCCTAAACCTCACCGTCACCCTAACCCTAACCCCAACCCCTACACTAACCCTAACCCTAATCCTAACCCTAACCCTATCCCTAACCCTCACCCTAACCCTAACCCTATCCCTAACCCTAACGCTAACCCTAACACTAACCCTAGACTTAGCCCTAGCCTTAGCCCTAGCCTTAACCCTAACCCTAACCCTCACCCTAACCCTAACCCTAACTCTAACCCTCACCCTAACCATAACCATAACCCTAGCCCTCACCCTCACCCTCACCCTAACCCTAACGCTAACCCTAACACTCACTCTAACCCTAACACTAACCCTAACCCCTATCCCTAACCCTAACCCTAACCCTAGCCCAGACCTAGCCCTAGCCCTAGCCCTAGCCCTAGCCCTAACCCTAACCCTAACCAGAACCCTAACTCTAACACTCACCTTAACACTAATACTAACCCTCCCTCTCCCCCTAACCCTAAACTTAGCCCTCACCCTCACCGTCACCATAACCCTAACCCCACCCCTAACCCTAACCCTAACCCTAACCCTAAACCTCACCCTAACCCTAATCCTAACCCTAATTCTAACCTTCCCCCGCACCCTAACTCTACACCTAATCCTAACCCTAACCCTAAACCTAAACCTAACACTCACCCTAACACTAACACTAATTCTTAGCCTCACACTAACACGAACACTAGTCCTCACCCTCACCCTCACCCTCACCCTAACCCTAACACTAACTCTAAAACTAACCCTAACCCTAGCCCTAGCCCTAACCCTAACCCTAACCCTAACCCTAACCCTCACCCTCACCTTCAACCTAACCCTAACCCTAACCCTAAGCCTAACCCTAACCCTCACCCTCATTCTATCCCTAACACTAACCCTAACCCTCACCCTAACCCTAGCTCTAGCCCTAACCCTATCCCTAACCTTAACCCTAACCCTAACCCTAAAATTAACCCTAGCCCTAAACCTAAACCTAACCCTAGCCTTAGCCATAGCCCTAGCCCTAACCCTAACCCTAACTCTAACCCTCAGCCTAACCATAACCCTCGACCTCAAACTCAACCTAACCCTAACCCCATCCCCTAACACTAACCCTAACCCTCACCCTAACCCTAGCCCTAGCCCTAACCCTAGCCCTAATCCTAACCCTAACCCTAACCCTAGCCTTAACCCTAAACCTAACCCTAGCCCTAGCCCCTAGCCCTAAACCTAACCCTAACCATAACCCTAAACCTCACCCTCACCCTAACCCTCACCCTCAACCTCAACCTAACCCTAACCCCATCTCCTAACACTAACCCTAACCCTAACCCTAACCCTAACCCTAAACCCTAACCCTAACCCTAACCCTAAACCTTGCCCTAACCCTAGCCCTAGTCCTAGCCCTAACCCTAACCCTAACCCTAACCCTAACACTCACCCTAACACTAACACTAATCCTCACCCTCACCCTAACCCTAACCTTAGCCCTCACCCTCACCCTCACCCTAACCCTAACCATAACACTAGCCCTAGCCCTAGCCCTAGCCCTAACCCTAGCCCTAACCCTAACCCTAACCCTAACCCTCACCCTCACCCTAACCCTTACTCTAACCCTCACCCTCACCCTAACCCTAACCCTAACCTTATCCCTCACCCTCACCATAACCCAAATGTAACCCTAACGCTAACCCTAAACCTCACCCTCACCCTAAACCTAACCCTAAACCTCACCCTCACCTCACCCGAACCTGAACCCTAACCCTAACACTCACCCTAACCCTCACCCTAAACCTAACCCTAAACCTAACCGGAACCCTAAACCTCTTCCTCACCCTAACCCTAACCCTAACCCTAACACTAACCCTAACCCTAACCCTCACCCTCACCCTCACCCTAACCCTATCACTAACCCTAATCCTAACCCTAACCCTAAACCTAACTCTAACCCTAACCGTAACCCTCACCCTCACCCTAATCCTAACCCTAACTCTAACCTTCACCCTCAATCTAACCCTAAACCTAATCCTAACCCTTACCCTAACCCTAAACCTAACACTCACACTAACAATAACACTAACACTAACCCTCACCCGCACCCTGACCTTAACCCTTGCCCTCACCCTAACCCTCACCCTAACCCTAACCCTAACCCTAACTCTAACCCTCACCCTCACCCTAATACTCACCCTCACTCTAACCCTAAACCAAACCCTAACCCTAACCCTAAACCTCACCATCACCCTAACGCTAACCATAAACCTAACACTAACCCTAACGCTACACCTAACCCTCACCCTCACCCTGAGCCTCACCCTAACCCTAACCCTAATTCTAACCCTCACATTAACCCTGACCTTAACCCTAACACTCACCCTCACCCTAATCCTAAACCTAACCCTAAAGCTAACCCTAACAATAACCCTAACCGTAACACTCACCATCACCCTAACCCTAACCCTAAGCCTAACCCAACCATAACCCTAAACCTAACCCTAACCCTCACCCTAAGCCTAATCTTAACCCTAGCCCTAACCCTAACCCTAACCCTATCCGTAGCCCTAACCCTAGCCCTAACCGTAACCCTAACCATATCCCTAGCACTAGACCTAGACCTAGCCCTAACCCTACCCCTAGCCCTAACCCTAACCCTAACCCTAACCCTAACCCTAGCCCTACCCCTAGCCCTAACCCTAACCCTCACCCTCACTCTAACCCTAACCATAACCCTAACCCTAACACTCACCCTCACCCTAAACCTAACCCTAACCCTAACCCTAACCTTAGCCCTAACCCTAGCCCTAACCCTAACCCTAACCCTAAACCTAACCCTAACCCTAACCCTCACCCTCACCCTAAACCTAACCCTAACCCTAACCCTGGCCCTAGCCCTAGCCCTAGCCCTAACCCTAGATCTAACCCTAACCCTAATCCTAAACCTAAACCTAACCCTAACCCTAACCCTAACTCTAACCCTAACCCTAGCCCTAGCCCTAGCCGTAACCCTAACCCTAACCCTAACCTCTAACCCTAACCCTAACCCTAACGCTAACGTTAACACTAGCCCGAGCCCTAACCCTAACCCTAACCCTAACCCTAACCCTAACACTCACCCTAACACTAACACTAACCCTCACCCTCACCCTACCCTAACCCTAACTCTAACCCTAACCCCAACCCTAACCCTAATCCTAACCCTAGCCCTAGCCGTAGCCCTAGCCCTAACCCTAACGGTAACCCTAACCGCAACACTAACCCTAAACCTAAACCTAAAACTCACCCTCACCTTAACCTTAACCCAAACCTACCCCTACCCTAACCCTAACCCTAACCCTAACCCTAACCCCTACCCTAACCAAAACCCTAACACTAGCCCCAACCCTAACCCTAACCCTCACTCTAACCCTAACCCTCACCCTCACACTAAAACTAATCCTAACCCTCACCCTCATCCTTACACTCAACCTCACCGTCACCCTAACCCTAACCCCCAACCCCTACACTAACCCTAACCCTAATCCTAACCCTAACCCTATCCCTAACCCTCACCCTAACCCTAACCCTAACTCTAACCCTCAGCCTAACCATAACCATAACCCTAGCCCTCACCCTCACCCTCACCCTCACCCTAACGCTAACCCTAACACTCACTCTAACCCTAACACTAACCCTAACCCCTATCCCTAACCGTAACCCTAACCCTAGCCCAGCCCAAGCCCTAGCCCTAGCCCTAGCCATAACCCTAACCCTAACCAGAACCCTAACTCTAACACTCACCCTAACACTAATACTAACCCTCCACCTCCCCCTAACCCTAACCTTAGCCCTCACCCTCACCCTAACCCTAACCCTAACCCTAACCCTAACCCTCACCCTAACCCTAATCCTAACCCCAACTCTAACCTTCCCCTCACCCTAACTCTACACCTAATCCTAACCCTAACCCTAACCCTAAACCTAACACTCACCCTCACACTTACACTAAATCTTAGCCTCACCCTAACGCTAACACTAGTCCTCACCCTCACCCTCACCCTAACCCTAACCCTAACTCTAACACTAACCCTAACCCTAGCCCTAGCCCTAACCCTAACCCTAAACCTAACCATCACCCTCACCCTCAACCTAACCCTATCCCTAACCCTAACCCTAACCCTAAACCTAAACCTCACCCTCATCCTAACCCTAACACGAACCCTAACCCTCACCCTAACCCTAGCCGTAGCCCTAACCCTATTCCTAACCCTAACTCTAACAGTAACCCTAAACCTAACCCTAGCCCTAAACCTAAACCTAACCCTAGCCGTAGCCATAGCCCTAGCCCTAACCCTAACCCTAACTCTAACCCTCACCCTCACCCTTACCCTCACCCTCAACCTCAACCAAACCTAACCCCATCCCCTAACACTAACCCTAACCCTAACCCTAACTCTAACACTAACCCTAACCCTAAAACTAACCCTAGACCTAGCCCTAGCCCAAGCCCTAGCCCTAGCCCTAGCCCTAGCCCTAGCCCTAACCCTAACCCTAAACCTAACCCTAACCCCTACCCTAACCAAAACCCAAACCCTAGCCCTAATCCTAACCCTAACCCTAGCCCTAGCCCTAGTCCTAGCCCTAACCCTAACCATAACCCCTAACACTTAACCCTAACCCTAACGCTAACCCTCGCCCTCACCCTAAACCTAAACTTAACCCTAACCCTAATTCTAACCCTCACCCTAACCCTATCCCCAAACCCTACAGTAACCCTAACCCTAATCCTAACCCTAACCCTCTACCTAACCCTAAACCTAACCCTAACCCTATCCCTAACCCTAACCCTAACCCTAGCCCTAGCCCTAGCCCTAGCCTTAGCGCTAGCCCTAACACTAACCCTAACCCTCACCCTAACCCCAACCCTAACTCTAACCCTCAGCCTAACCATAACCATAACCATAACCCTAGCCCTTACCCTCACCCTCAACCTCACCCTAACCCTAACACTCACTCTAACCCTAACCCTAACCCTAACCCCTATCCCTAACCCTAAGCCTAACCCTAGCCCTAGCCCTAGCCCTAGCCCTAGCTGTAACCTAACCCTAACCAGAACCCTAACTCTAACACTCACCCTAACACTAACACTAACCCGCCCCCTCCCCCTAACCCTAACCTTAGCCCTCACCCTCACCCTCACCCTAAACCTACCCTAACCCCAGCCCTAACCCTAACCCTAACCCTAACCCTCACCCTAACCCTAATCCTAACCCTAACTCTCACCTTCACCTGCACCATAACTCTAAACCTAATCCTAACCCTAACAATAACCCTAAACCTAACACTCACCCTAACACTAACACTAATTCTTAGCCTCACCCTAACACTAACACTAGCCTTGACCCTCACCCTCACCCTAACCCTAACCCTAACCCTAACCCTAACCGTAACCCTAACCCTAACCCTAACACGTACCCTAACACTAACACTAACCCTCACCCTCACCCTAAACCTAACCCTAGCCCTCACCCTCACCCTGAAACTAACCCTAACCCTAATCCTAACCCTAAACCTCACCCTCACCCTAATCCTAAACCTAACCCTAACAATAATCCTAACCCTAACCCTAACCCTCACCCTCACCCTAATCCTAACCCTATCACTAACCCTAACCCTAACCATAAACCTAACCCTAAACCTAACTCTAACCCTAACCCTAACTCTCACCCTAACCCTAATCCTAATCCTAACTCTAACCTTCACCCTCACCCTAAACCTAAACCTAACCCTAACCCTAAACCTAGCGCTAACCCACCCTAACCATAATCCTAACCCTAACTTTAATCTTCACCCTCACCCTAACCCTAACCCTAACCCTCACCCTAAACCTATTCCTAAAAATAACTCTAACCTTCACCCTCACCCTATCTCTAAACCTAATTCTAACGCTAACCCTAAACCTAAACCTAACACTCAACCTAACACTAACACTAACCCTCACCCTCACCCTCACCCTAACCCTAAACCTATCACTAACTCTAACCCTAACCCTAACCCTAACCCTAAACCTAACTCTAACCCTAACCCTAACCCTCACCCTAACCCTAATCCTAAACCTAACTCTAACCTTCACCCTAGCCCTGACCCAAAACCTAATCCTAACCCTAAACCTAACAGTCACACTAACACTAACACTAACCCTCACCCTCACCCTGACCCTAACCCTAGCCCTCACCCTAACCCTCACCCTAACCCTAACCCTAACTCTAACCCTCACCCAACCCTAACCCTAACACTGACCCTCACCCTAACCCTAACCCTAACCCTAATCCTCACCCTCACCTTCACCCTAACCCTAACTCTATCACTAACCTTAACCCTAACCCTAACCCTAACACTAACCCTAACTCTAACCCTAACCCTATCCCTCACCCTAACCCTAATCCTAACCCTAACCCTAGCCCTAGCCCTAGCCCAAGCCCTAGCCCTAGCCCTAGCCCTAACCCTAACCCTAACACTAAACCTAACACTAACCCCAACCCTAAACCTAACACTAACCCCTACCCTAACCATAAGGCTAACCCTAGTCCTAACCATAACCCTAACCCTTGCCCTAGCCCTAGCCCTAACCCTAGCCCTAACCCTAACCCCTAACCCTTAACCCTAACCCTAACCCTCACCCTCACCCTAAACCTAAACTTAACCCTAAACCGAACTCTAAACCACACCCTAACCCTAACCCTCACCCTCACCCTAAACCTAACCCTAACCTGAACCCTAACCCTCACCCTCACCCTCACCCTAACCCTAACCCTAACATTCACTCTAACCCTAACCCTAACCCCTATCCCTAACCCTAACCCTAACCCTAACCCTAACCCTAACTCTAACACTCACCGTAACACTAACACTAACCCTCCCCCTTCCCCTCCACCATCCCTAACCTTAGCCCTCACCCTCACTCTCACCCTAACCCTAACCCCAGCCCTAACCCTAACACTAACCCTAACCCTCAACCTAACCCTAAGCCTAACCCTAACTCTAACCTTCACCCGCACCCTAACTCTAAACATAATCCTTACCCTAACCCTAACCCTAAACCTAACACTAACACTAACCTTCAGCCTCACCCTAACCCTAACACTAGTCCTCATCCTCACTCTAACCCTAACCCTAACTCTAACCCTCACCCTAACGATAACCCTAACCCCAACCCTAACCGTAAACCCTAAACCTAACCCTAACCCTAACCCTAGCCCTAGCTCTAGACCTAGCAGTAGCCCTAACCCTAACCCTAACCCTAACCCTAACACACACCCTAACACTAACACTAACGCTCACCCTCACCCTAAACCTAACCCTAGCCCTCACCCTCACCCTAACCCTAACCCTAAAACTAACCCTAACCCTCACCCTGACCCTAAGCCTAACTCTAACCTTCAGCCTAACCATAACCCTAACCCTAACCCTAACCGTAATCCTAGCCCTAGCCCTAAACCTAACACTCACTCTAACCCTAACCCTAACCCTAAACCCTAACCCTATTCCTAACCCTAACCGTAACCCTAGCCCTAACCCTAACCCTAACCCTAACCCTAACCCTAACCCTCACCCTCGCCCTAAGCCTAGCCCTATCACTAACCCTAATCCTAACCCTAACCCTAAACCTAACTCTAACCCTAACCGTAACCCTCACCCTAACCGTAATCCTAACCCTAACTCTAACCTTCACCCTCAATCTAACCCTAAACCTAATCCTAACCCTTACCCTATCCCTAAACCTAACACTCACACTAACACTAACACTATCCCTCACCCTCACCCTGACCTTAACCCTAGCCCTCACCCTAACCCTTACCCTAACCTTAACCCTAATTCTAACCCTCAACCTAACCCTATCCCTTCCCCTCAACCTCACCGTCACCCTAACCCTAACCCGAACCCCTACACTAACCCTAACCCTAATCCTAACCCTAACCCTCTCCCTAACCCTAACCCTAACCCTAACCCTAACCCTATCCCTAACCCTAACCGTAACCCTAGCCCTAGCCCTAGCCCTAGCCTTAGCCCTAGCCCTAAGCCTCACCCTCACCCTAACCCTAACCCTAACTCTAACCCTCAGCCTAACCATAACCATAACCCTAGCCCTCACCCTCAGCCTCACCCTAACCCTAACACTCACTCTAACCCTAACACTAACCCTAACCCCTATCCCTAACCCTAACCCTAACCCTAGCCCTAGCCCTAGCCCTAGCCCTAACCCTAACCAGAACCCTAACTCTAACACTCACACTAACACTAACAATAACCCTCCCCCTCCTCCTAACCCTAACCTTAGCCCTCACCCTCACCCTCACCCTAAACCTAACCCTAACCCCAGCGCTAACCCTAACCCTAACCCTAACCGTCACCCTAACCCTAATCCTAACCCTAACCCTAACCTTCACCTGCACCCTAACTCTAAACCTAATCCTAACCCTAACCCTAACCCTAAACCTAACACTCACCCTAACACTAAAACTAATTCGTAGCCTCACCCTAACACTAACACTCGCCCTTACCCTCACCCTCAACCTAACCCTAACCCTCACCCTAACGATAACCCTAACTGTAACCCCTTACCCTAACCTTAACCCTAACGCTAGCCCTCACCCTAGCCCTAGCCCTAACCCTAACCCTAACCCTAGCCCTAACCCTAACCCTAACCCTAACCCTAGCCTTGCCCTTGTCCTACCCCTAGCCCAAATCCTAACCCTAACCCTAACTCTAACACTAACCCTAACCCTAGCCCTAGCCCTTTCCCTAACCCTAACCCTCACCCTCACCCTCACCCTAACCCTAACGCTAACCCTAACCCTAAACCTAACCCTCACCCTAACCCTAACCCTAATCCTAACCGTCACCCTAACCCTAACCCTAACACTAACCCTAACCCTCACCCTAACCCTAGCCCTAGCCCTAACCCTAGCCCTAACCCCAACCCTAACCCCAACCCTAACCCCAACCCCTACACTAACCCTAACAAGAAGCTTTTAGAACCCCAGACAGACCTGATAAGAAAAGAACATCCCACCGCCACATTGTAATAGGAACTGGATCAACAGAGACCAAAGAAAGGATCCTAAAGGCAGCCAGGGAGAAGGGATCAATAACTTATAAAGGCAAACCAATAAGAATAACCCCAAATTTCTCAGCAGAGACCATGCGAGCAAGAAGTTTCAGGAACCATATATGTCATTCCCTTAAGTCAAATAACTACCAACCAAGAATACTATACCCAGCTAAGCTCTCATTCATAACTGAGGGAACAATACATACATTCCATTCTAGGGAAAAGCTGCAACAATATGTAGCAACAAAACCAACACTACAGAGAACTCTCAAAAATAAATGCAATATAGGGAAAGAAATGGCACCTAAACAGCATACCATCTAAGTACCACAAGAACTGTCAAGACACTAGCCCTAATAAAACTTTGAAAAATGGTAGGATCTAATAAATATCTTTCAATCCTAATGCTCAATATCAATGGACTTAACTCTC
The DNA here is from genome assembly GCF_031878675.1 of Megascapheus bottae. Classification (NCBI taxonomy): domain Eukaryota; kingdom Metazoa; phylum Chordata; class Mammalia; order Rodentia; family Geomyidae; genus Megascapheus; species Megascapheus bottae. Next base: position 306,711 of record NC_143518.1, read on the forward strand.
CAATTAAACAGCATAGGCTTTCTAGTTGGATCAAAAAGCAAGAGCCATCATTCTGCTGTCTTCAAGAGACACATCTTACCCAAAAAAACAATCATCTTTTGAAAGTGAGAGGTTGGAATAAACTCTATCAAGCTAACAGCCCCCATAAAGAGGCTGGAGTTGCCATCCTCATATCAGAAAAAATAGACTTCAAACTAACATTAGTAAGAAAAGACAAAGAAGGTTACTACATACTACTAAAGGGATCTTTCCTCCAGGAAGACATAACGATCCTAAATATTTGCACACCCAATCCTGGAGCTCCAAACTTCATCAAGCAAACTTTACTTACACTGAAACCATACATAGATCAAAGTACAGTGATTGTTGGTGACTTTAACACACCACTCTCACCTATGGACAGATCAACAAGGCAAAAACTCAGTAGAGAAACCTTAGAATTGAACAACTATATGGACCAACTAGATCTAACAGACATCTGCAGATTACTCCACCCAGCAACAACACAATATGTTTTTCTCAGCGGCATATGGAACTTTTTCTAAAATAGACCACATCTTAGGCCATAAAAGAAACCTGGACAGATTCAGAAACACTGAAATTATTCCCTGCATGCTCTCAGACCACAAAGGCATCAAATTGGAACTGAACACACATCTCCACCAACAAAAACCCTGTAACTCATGGAGATTAAACAACACAATATTGAATCACCAATGGGTCAACGAAGAGATCAGAACAGAAATCCAACAATTTATGAAATTTAACAATAAGGAGCACACAAAATACCAACTCCTTTGGGACATGGCAAAGGCAGTACTCAGAGGAAAATTTATATCTTCGAGTGGCTACAACAACAAGTTGGAAAATCACAAACCAAGAAGTTAATGTGTCACCTTAAGCTCCTGGAAAAAGAGCAACAAACCAACCCTAATCCCAGTAGAAGGAAGCAAATTATTAAAATCAAAGCAGAATTAAATGATTTGGAATCCAAAAAAACTACAGAAGGAATCAGCAAAACAAGGAGTTAGTTTTTTGAAACAATTAATAAAATTGACAAACCCTTAGCAAACCTTACCAAAAAAGAAGAGAGCATAACGAAATAAACAAAAATCACAGATGAAAATGGTAATATCATAACAGAAATTACCAAGATCCAGAGTATCATGAGGGAATACTTCTCAAACCTTTACGCCAACAAATTTGCGAATCTAGAAGAAATGGATGAATTCCTAGCCAATATGAACATATCCACACGGAACCAAGAAGAACTAACCCAACTAAACAGGCCTATTTCAAGCACTGAAATAGAAATGGCAATAAGAGACCTTCCACTCAGGGCCTGATGGATCCACAGCTGAATTCTATACGGTCTTCAAAGCAGAGCTCACACCAATACTCCTCAAGCTCTTCAATGAATTTGAAAATGAAGGTTCTTTGCCAAACTCGTTCTATGAAGCCAGTATAACCCTCATCCCCAAACCAGACAGAGATTCATCAAAGAAAGAGAGCTATAGACCTATATCTTTGATGAACATCGACGCAAAACTTCTTAACAAAACACTGGCCAACCGTCTACAACAACTCATCAAAAAATTGTACACTATGATCAAACAGGATTCATCACAGGGAGGCAAAGCTGATTCAACATACGCAAATCAATATAATTCAACACATCAACAGAAGCAAGGACAAAAATGACATGAGTGTCTCAATAGACGCAGAAAAGGCATTTGACAAGATCCAACACCCCTTTTTGTTAAAAGCTCCGGAGAAACTAGGAATCCATGGAACATTCCTCAATATAATAAAGGCTGTGTATGACAAACCCAAAGCTAGCATTATACTTAATGGCGAAAAGCTAAAGCCATTCCCTCTAAAATCAGGAATGAGACAAGGATGCCCACTCTCTCCACTCCTCTTTAACATAGTATTTGAATTCCTAGCCAGTGCAATAAGGCAAGAAGCAAGCATAAAGGGGATCCAAATAGGGAAAGAGGAAGTAAAACTTTCCCTCTTTGCAGATGACACGATTCTGTATTTAAAGAATCCTATAGACTCTACTCCCAAGCTCCTTGAGCTGATCCAAAACTTTGGAAGGGTAGCAGGGTATAAAATTAACCCTCTATGAGGCAACAATCAGGAAAGCAACTCCTTTTGCAATAGCCTGAAAGAAAATAAAGTACCTAGGAATTACCTTAACTAAGAATGTAAAGGACCTTTTTGATGAAAACTTTAAAACCCTGACAAAGGAAATTAAAGCAGAAATGAGGAAATGGAAAAACTTCCCATGCTCCTGGATTGGAAGAGTCAACATCGTGAAAATGACAGTCTTGCCAAGGGCTATCTACAAATTCAATGCAATACCCATCAATACCCCAATGTCATTCTTTAAAGAAATAGAAGAGGCAATCCAAGATTTCATATGGAATAATAAAATACCCCATATAGCAAAAACACCTCTTAGCAGAAAGAACAGCACAGGAGCAATTTCAATACCAAACTAAGAGTTCAATATCAAGAGTAGGGTTAGGGTTCCATCTAGGGTTAGCATTCCAATTCCGGTTTCGCTTTGGGTTTATGTTTGTTTGTTTTAGGCTCAGGATTAGGATTAGGGTTTGGGTTCAGATTCAGGTTTGATATTGGTTTAGGGTTAGGGTTAGTGTTAGGTTTCTGGTTCGGGTTCAGCTTCGGGTTAGGCTTCAGTTCATGGTTAGGTTTTGTTTTGAGGTTTGGGTTGGGTTTCCTTCTGGGTAAGAGTTCAGATTAGGGTTAGGGTTAAGATTAGGGGTCTTGTTTATTTTTGATTTAGGGTTAGTGTTAGTGCTTAGGTTCTTGTGAGGGTTAGAGTTTGGGTTCAAGTTAGCGTTAGGTTTAGGGCTAGGGTTCAGATTAGAGTTAGGGATAGTGTTAGAGTTCGGGCTAGGTTTAGGGTTAGGATTAGGATTAAGCGTAGAGTGGGGGTTAGGTTTAGTGTTTATTTTTATGTTGTGTTTAGGGATCTGGTTCTATCTAGGGTTTGTGTTAGGGGTATGGGTAGGTTTTGGCTTAGTGTTAGGGTTTCTCTTCAGAGTTGGGTTCGGGTTAGGGTAAATGTTTGTGTTAGACTTCATGTTAGAATTTGGGTTCCGGTTCATATTAGATTTAGGATTTGGGTTAGTGTTTGATTTAGGGTTAGGGTTACAGTTGGGGTTCAGGTTCTAGTTATGGTTTGCCTTAGGGTCATGTTAGGGATCGTGTTAGGTTTCAGGTTTGGGTTCGGGTTAGGATTCAGCCTAAGTTAGGATTTATGTTCAGGTTTGGGTTAGGGTTAGGTTTCAGGTTCGTGTAATGTTTCCGGTTCAGGTTAGTGTTAGGATTAGGGGTAGGTTTCATGTTTTGGTTAACGTTAGGGTTATAGTAGGGCTTGGGCTAGAGGCCGGATAAGAGTTCTGGTTTGGGGCAGGTTTAGGGTTCGGTTTATGTTTCAGATAAGGGTTCAGGTTGTGGTTATGCCGGGGCCATCCGGCAGCAAAGCAGGGTTCGCGGATTGGGATTCCTGAAATAGGGGCAAACAGATGGAGTTCGGGAGGACTACAGCCCAAGTCAGCAGCCCAAGAAGGCTGTGAGCTCCAGACTGCCGCCTAAGACTCTCTCTTTTATTTTAAGTTCCGACCTTAAATACTCTTCTTAAAACTAGGGAACTGCCAGAGGCTACATTCATACAAAATAGTAAACAAGTCACATATAGGATAAATGAGAAAGGATTAACATTGCTTAAAGTCATCCTGATAAGAACTGATTGACATTGCTTAAAGTCATCCTGATAAGAACTGATTGACATTTCTTAAAGTTATCCTGATAAGAGTTACTTCCTTGTGTATACAGTTGTGTAGGTCCAAGGTCAGGTCCAAGGTCATTGACCCCACAGTCGGTCCATCTCCCCCGTCTTTCTTTTAAAAGATGCGGACTTGCTTGTCTTAGGTTGGGTGGATCGCTGACTCTGCCTTACCCGTCATGGGGAACTTCTTCAGATCAAGCTGAAGGCCCTGTCTTAGGTTGGTCAGAGAGCATCCCCTCTTATCCCATCCTTGACTGCGATTCCTCTGGGGGGAATTCATCCATCTGGGGCTTAGATCTGCGGAATTGTTGGATTGGTGACTGTTGCAGATGTGACCATTGGACGGCTACTGGCCATAGGTGTTGATTTGTTCCCAGCCATAGCTTCAGTTGTCATTTTACTTGGAGTAGAAACAACAGGAGTTGGCTTGATGTTGGCTGTTGGTGGATCTGAAGTGCTGGCAATTCCTCGTTCTTCAGAAGCTGCAGTAGTTTTCAATGTGATCTGTCTGTGCTGTTCTGGGACCTTACTAGTAGGTTCTTGAGGCTCTTTTCTCTGCTCTAATTGCCTCCCTTGATGCTCTCGGAGTTCTCTCTCCAATCTACTGATTCGACCTTCTTAATGGGACTTAAGAGCTGTTATACGAACATCAAGTTCATTTTTTTTGCTGATCTAATGTTCCATTCTCCCCCTTCTTTAAAACAATGCAATAATTCAAACCTAAATGATTTTCTTGATTAAACCTTGAACATGTTCACTCACTCATTCACACACATTCATACTCAAAGATTTTAAAGTGCACAAAATTAATATTGGCCGTTCATTTTCCGGAAGTTTGTGTCAAGAGAGCTTTGCCAATTTTATTCCTGCAGGTGAGAACCAGGTTCAAAACAAAACTTTAGAAAAACCATAAGGATCCATATTTAAAACTGGTACCAATTTCAAAGACAAAACTGGACAAGAAAAAATATGTAACATGAGCAAGACAGAGAAACAGAGACGTTTAAGTCTGAAACAAAATCAGACATTGACGTATAACAAGAAAATTGGACTCAATCAGATACACTTAACACAAAAAACATGAGCTCAGATGAATGTTTTCACCAAACAGCTATTTTTAGATTTAGACATGTCTTGTCTAAAGACAAGAAACTCAGAAGGGGGGTCAAGGCATCCCTTGACCACCTAGGCCTCTGTTTTAGGCCCAGAGTGCACTTTTTATTTATTTATTTATTTTATAAAAAATAAAACAAAACAAAACAGACAGGGGGTCGGCCGATACTTACCTCCGCAGGCCTTTGCTTTTCACCTGGGCATCTTTTACAAAAAAGGTTGTTAAAGGAAAACCACTGTTTCTAGAAAAAAGCAATCTTTTTATCTCAATAGCATAAATATACAAATTATTAGGAATTGATGAAAGACTTGGGAGCCCTGGTCAGGTGGCTCTCATGGGCATATTTTCTGTAGGGAGAAACCTGTATTTGAAACTTGTATTTCCCTGATCCTTATTAATTTTAGTAGCTCCACTTGTTTTTCCGGCCAATAGGCCATTGCTCCACCCACAGGGGTGGGCATGCGATTAGTCTGTGACTCCTAGAATCGGGGGAGCAGTTCTATGATAATTTTTCATAACTAATGTAGTCATCATAAAATGCCACAACATCCATATCTGGTCTCTCCATAAGAGCTGCTGAATGGCTCTAGCCAGGACAAGGGGTGTGCCAATTGCTAAGATGCTGCTAGGCCAGCTACACCCAGGAGCTGGGGCCTGTGGCAGTTTCTAGTTGATGGGAACTTAAGGCCTGAGAGGATTGCTGATGAGCCAGGCTTTGGAGGATGGTTTTGGCCCAGGGCGAATTAGGCCCATTTTTGGAGACTGCTTTCTTAAGCTCTTTGAGGGTGGGTCTATTGCCCCCAGGGTTAGCATTTACCAAGCATGGTGGGGAGGAGTAAAATGGCGGCTTGACCTGCCCTTTCCGTTCAGGGGAGGAGCTGCCACGATATGGCGGGTTAACCTCCTCTTCCGGTTTAACACGAGGTGAAGTGTGGGAGTAAAATGGCGGAGGCTGTTCTGCCCCCCAATTGTCTGCCGCAAATTCCGGGGCAGGAGCACTTGGTGAAGGGCTCTGGGGTCCAATCCCAGCATCAAAGGGGCCCAAAAATCTCTCCTCCGGGCGAGGCTCTAAAACCTGTTTTTTTTTTCTAAGCAGCGGGAGGGCTAACTCACCACAACTCTGAGCGCTCTTAAAGTTTCCTTGCCCTAGATGCCTTAAGGACAGACAAAGTCAGATAGACCCCAAGGGGAGGATCCTCTCCCAAGTTAGCCTTCCTCCTCAACAGGAGATCCATGTGGTCCCATGTGGCCCAATTGAAAAGAATGGCCACCATTAACACAGCGCATGTTAAGGCTTCCCAGACCTTCTCAGCCCGGGGATCTGAAATCTCCATACCTCTGCTTTTAAATCTAGATGCTGTGAGCACCGGTTAATTTTGTAGATCTGACCTGTCCTGAGCCGCCAACAAAATATCATCAGGGTATAGGGTAATTGTAAAAAAGCAATCTTTAAGATCAATGATCATTTTATCTACATAAAAACAATTCTTGTCAAACACATTTGGTAAAGGCTATTTACAGCATACATGGCCAAGCATGCACTATTTACAGTTTCAAGCAGAAAATGTTCCTTATTTGACCACAATTGCAATAACTACATGAAAATTCTTATAAAAACATGAATCTTCTTAATCATTTAAACAGTTCCCAACTCTTTGTCATTTAACCTCGTTAATCGTTCCCTCCTTGGGGAACTAAGGACATAATTCCTCCACGCGCTCATCATAACTTTCCTCCTTGATATTCAAATTTGAATTCTGATACTCAATATCTACTGGTTGTTGTTCCATTTTCAAGATCTCACTTAGGCTCTCTTGGGCTGCGGCATATGGCTCAGCCTCAGGTTTTTCAGAAGGGTCCTTTAACTCATAAATTTCCCTTAATTCAAGATTAAGTTCAGCATTCTCATGTTGAGGATCTATGCATTCACTTACTAAATTCCATACAGTAAAGCCTCTACTGAGGCCTTTTCGGGGCCATATACATTATAATAATCTTGAATTCCTTTTCCTATCCGCTGCCAGGTTTTTAGGAATTCCTCCTCTATAGGCCTCGGGCATGCCTCCTCGACAAACTGTAGGAAGCTCTCAAGCTGCCCTTATCCCACCCGCGTTCGACGGGCTTGAAGTATGTCCCTAAGGACCTGCACATAGAGCCTGCGGCTGCCTTGACCCATAATTTTTTACTCCCGACTATACACTCTCTCGCTCTCTCACTCTCTTAAGATCCTCTCTTAAGAGTCCTACGACGGGTCACTCACCAAAGCGGGGTCCTCCACCGTTGTCCTAGATTTTTTAGGGTCCCTGTTCGGGCGCCAGTTGCCAGGGCCAGCCAGCAGCAAACCAGGGTTCGAGGATTGGGATTCCTGAAATAGGGGCAAGGACTACGATAAAATAGAAGAGAGACAAACAGATGGAGTTCGGGAGGACTACAGCCCAAGTCAGCAGCCCAAGAAGGCTGTGAGCTCCAGACTGCCGCCTAAGACTCTTTCTTTTATTTTAAGTTCCGACCTTAAATACTCTTCTTAAAACATACAAAATAGTAAACAAGTCACATATAGGATAAATGAGAAAGGATTAACATTGCTTAAAGTCATCCTGATAAGAACTGATTGACATTGCTTAAAGTCATCCTGATAAGAACTGATTGACATTGCTTAAAGTTATCCTGATAAGAACTGATTGACATTGCTTAAAGTCATCCTGATAAGAACTGATTGACATTGCTTAAAGTTATCCTGATAAGAGTTACTTCCTTGTGTATACAGTTGTGTAGGTCCAAGGTCAGGTCCAAGGTCATTGACCCCACAGTCGGTCCCCAACAGGGTTAGAGTTCTGGTTTATGTTAGGCTTAGGTTTAGGGTTCAGGTTTGGGTTATGGTTCAAGTTAGGGCTAGGGTTTGGGTTCAGTTATGATTTCGGTTTGGAATTCAGATTAGTGTTAGGTTTCGTTTTCTGGTTAGGGTTAGGCTTATGGTGAGGGTAAAGGTTTGGGTTATGTTCAGGATTTGGGTTTGGGTTCGGGTTTGGGTTAGGATTGATTTAGGATTATAGTTGGGGTTATTGTTAGGGTTGAGGAGAAGGATCTGTCTGGGTTAATGCTTCGAGGGAGGGTTAGGGATGGAATTAGCATTGGTTTCATTTAAGGTTAAGGTTAGTGTTAGGATTCTGGTAAGGGTTAAGGATAGGTTCAGGTTCAGGGTTATGTTTAGGGCTAGGATTCAGGCTGGGTTAATGGTTTTGGTTAGGGTTAGGTTGAAGTTTAGGGTTCAGGTTTAGGTTTACTTTTGGTTTAAGTTTAGGGTTATTACTAGGGTTCTGGTTAGAGTTAGGGTTAGGTTTAGGGCTAAGGTTCTGGTTTTGTTTGGGGAAGGGTTAGAGTTGGAGTTCAGGTTAGGGGTAGGTGTAGGGTTAGGATTGGGGTTATTGTTCCTGTTCAGGTTAGGGTTACAGTTATGGCTAAGGTTAGGCTTAGGCTTAGGTTAGGGTTCCTGTTAGGTTTGGGGTTGGGATTAGGTTTAGGGTCTGGGTTTGCATTAGGGTTAGGTTCAGGGTTATGGTATGGGTTATCGTTCAGTTAGGGTTAGGGTTTGGGTTCAGTTTAGGATTCAGTTTCAGTTTCAGGTTAGGGTTAAGTTTTAGTTTGGGGTTAGGGTTAGGGTTAGGGTTAGGGATCTGCTTCTGATTAGGTGTAGGGTTTGGGTTCAGATTTGGGTTCGGGGTAGGTTTGGGGTTAGGATTCAGGTTCAGGTTAGAGTTTGGTTTCAGTTTCGGGTTAGGTTTCATGCTGGGTTTATGGTTCGCTTATGGTTAGGGTTTAACCCTTCTTATTACACTTCTGTCACTGAGGTTCTGGTTCGAATTCAGGTTAAGGTTAGGGTTCAGGCTATAGTTAGGATTAGGGTTAGGGTTAGGATTTGGTTAAGGCTGGTTTTAGGTTTAAAGTTCATGTTCAGTATAGGGCTAGAGTTAGAATTTGGGTAGCATTAGTTTTTGGTTTACAGTTAGGGTTCCGGTTAGGGTTGGGGTTAGGTTTAGGGTTAGGGTTATGTTTATAGTTTTGGTTATGGTTCAGTCTAGTGTTAGGGTTAGGAGTAGGATTAGTTATAGTGTAGTGTTAGGGTTCCACTTCCGATTCAGCTTCAGGTTCGGTTTAGGGTTCACGTTAAGTTTAGGGTTGCAAGTCGGATTATAATCTGGTTAGGGCTGGGGTTAATGTTTGGGTTGGGTTTTTGTTAGGATTCGGGTTAGGTTTCATTTCCGGTTATTATTTGGGTTTGGGTTCAAGTTAGGGTTAGGGTTTGGTTTTGGGTTAACGTTTGTTTTGGATTTAGCGTTTGAGTTAGCTTTAAGGTTTGGGCTAGGGTTAGGGTTCTGATCATGGTTAGGTTTAGGGCTTGGGTTTGGTTTTACGGTTAGGGTTAGGGTGCGAGTTTGGGTTCGGATTAGGATTAGGGTTAGGGTTAGAAGTTGGGTTAGGGTTAGTGTTCGAATAAGGTTTAAGCTAAACCTCAGTCTAGCGTTAGGATTAGGGTTAGAGTTGGGGCTGGGGTTAGGGTTAGGGTTCGGGTTCCACTTAGGTTAAGGGTTAGGGTTATGGTTAAGGTGAGGGTTCAGTTTTGGGTTAGTGTTTGGGTTCAGTTTAGGGTTCAGAATGGTGTTTAGGTTAGGATTCAGGTTAGGTTGCATTTAGGATTACTTTCAGGGTTAGGGTTAGGATTAGGGATTGGGTTAGGGTTTGGGTTCAGATTCAAGTTTTTGTTTGGTTTAAGGTCACAGTTACGGTTAGGGTTAGGGCTATTGTTCGGGTTAGGGTCAGAATTAGGGTTCAGCTCATGGTTAGGGTTAGGCATCAGGTTCAAGTTAGGTTTGGGTTAAGGTGAGGTTTAGTGTTAGGCTTCGGGATAGTGTTGGGGTTAGATTTAGGTCTAACATTATGTTAAGGTTCAGGGTTAGGTTTCCCATTATGTTTAGTTTTGGGGTTTTGTTTAAGGTCTGGGTTAGGGTTAGGGTTACTGTTCATGGTAGGGTTAGGGTTAGAGGTAGGTGTAGGGGTAAGCATAGGGATAGGGTTGGAATTCTGGCTAAGGTAAGGCTGAGGGCTAGGTTTCAGTTTAGGATTAGGGTTAATGGTTAGCATTACATTTTGGGTTAGGGTTTGTAAGGGTTGAGGAGCTCGCCACACATGAAGACTCCAAGAGACTTTCTCTCATGCAAAAAGCAAGGTGATTTATTCACCAAGCATGCATGGGGCTCACTGAACACACAGGAACAGAGAGCCCCGAATACAAAGCAGGCAGGGTTTTTATAGCACTTTACAAACAACAAGGTTCATACAGAGTTCAGGGGGGCTGGAGTATTATCTGCACATACCATTTACACAAACAATCGTTTCCTGGAGCTCTGAGTAAATTTCCTAATCGATCATTTCTGGAAACTCTGCCTGTTTTTCAGTTTGTAAAACTTTAATCTAAACTGCCAAATTTTCAGTTTGTAAGGCTTTAATAATTTTGTGGGCTTTCCCAAAACAGACTGACATTTGCACAAACAAACTAATTCCCGAAACCCATTCACACATAGTTAATAATTACAGGTTGGGCTGGCAGCTTTACCTCTGGCTGGCCCGCATTTTTCAGCTTTTGAAACTTCTTAGAACTTTCTAACCCTTCAGGTTCAGGTTAGGGTAAGGGCTAGGCTTCGGGCTAAGGTTAGGGTTAGGTGATCATTAGGGTTCCAATTATGTTTAGAGTTGCAGTTAGGTTTAGAGTCCCTGTTAGGTTTAGGGTTAGGATTAAGGTTTGGGCAGGGTTAGGGTTACAGTTGGGGTTAGGGTTTGGGTTAGGGATGGTTTTAGGTTTAGCGTTAGTGTTCAGGTTAGGATTCAGTTTCAGGTACGGGCTAGGGTTTGGGATAGGTGTAGGGTGCTGTTCTATGTAGAGTTAAGAGTTCCTGCTTCCTGTTCAGGTTAGGGTTAATGTTAGGGCTTGGATGAGGTTGGTTTATTTTTAGGATTCTGGTTCATGTTAGAGTTAGAATTTTGGTTTGGTTTCAGTTTACTGTTATTGTTACAGTGGGGTTTGGGTTTGATTTTAGGGTTTGCCTTAGTGTTCAGGTTTGGGTTGGGGTTAGATTTCTGGTTAGGGTTAGAGTTAAAGTTCAGGCTAAGGTTAGTTTTAGGTTTAGGCGTAGGCCTAGGGTTTATATTCGTGTTACGATTAAGATTAGAGTTTGAGCTAGGGTTAAGATTAGAGTTTGTGCTAGGTTTAGGTTTATGGTTAGGGTTAGTGTTTGAGTTTGGGTGGGGGTTAGGTTTAGGGTTATTGTTAGTGTTAGGTTTAGTGCTGAATTTTGGACTAGGCTGAAAGCCATAGGTAGGGTTAGGTTTTGTCTTAGGGTTATGTTTCTGATTGAGGTTCATGTTCTGCTTAAGGTTAGGTTCCGGTTCAGATTTGAGTTCATGTTAGAGTTAGGGTTCAGGTTATGGTTCGTTTTCTGGTTAGGTTCTGCCTTAGTTTTTGGTCTAGGGTTCCTGTTACATTTTGTGTAGGGTTTGGGTTAGGATTCAGAATAGGTTTAGGTTTGAGGTTAGGATTTAGGTTCAGGTTAGCTTAAGGTTCGTGACAAGATTCTTGTTCAGGTTAGTGCTAGGGTTAGAGTTAGATATGGGGTTGGGGTTAACTTTAGCTTTATGGTAGAGTTTATGATTGGGATCAGATAAGGGTTCTGGTTAAAGGCAGGGTTAGGGTTTCAGTTTCAGATTTGGGTTAGGGTTAGGATTAAGGTTATGGTTCGGGTTGGGGTTAGGCTTCAGGTTAGAATTTTGGTTAGGGTTAGGGTCAGGTTATGGTTCAGGATGGTTTTAGGGCTAGGTTCTGGGTTAGGGTTAGGGTTAGCTTTATGGTTAGGTTTAGGGTTGGGGTTAGGTTTAGGGTCTGCATTAGGGTTAGGGTTAACATTATGGTTCTCGCTAGTGTTAGGATTAGGAATAGTGTTTGGTTCAGTCTATGGTTAGGTTTTCGCTTCCGATTCGGTTTTGGGTTAGGGTTAAGTTTTGGTTAGGTTTTTGTTTAGAGTTCAGGTTAGGGTTAGGGTTATGGTTTTTTTTGGGGGGGGTTGAGTTAGGATTTGGTTTAGGTATCATTTCAGGTTAATGTTCGGGTAAGGATTAGGGATTTGGTTAGAGTTAGGATTCAGATTCTGGTTTGTTTTTGGTTTATGGTTAGGATTAGTGTTGGATAGTGTTGGATATGCTTAGGGTTAGTGTTAGGGTGAGGTTTAGGGTTTGGTTAGGTTTAGTGTCCGGTTTAGGGTTAAGGTTAAGGTTATAGTTCGGTCTAGTTTTGGGTAAGGAGTAGGGTTATGTTCAGTCTATGGTTAGGGTTCTGCTTCCTGTTTGGCTTCAGTTTAGGTTAATTGTACTGGCTAGGTTTAGGGTTACAGTTCGGGTTAGGCTTCAGTTTTGGTTTAGGTTTAGGATTCTGGCTTGGGTTCAGGTTGGGGTTAGGCTTAGGGTTAGGTTTTGGGTGCTGGTTATGGTTTGAGTTAGGCTTATAGTTAGTGTTAAGGTTCTGTTTAGGGTACAGTTTCGGTTCAGGTTAAGGTTAGATTTGGGGTTATGGTTATGGTTATGGTTTGGGTTTGGATTAGGGTTTGAGATAGAGTTCCGGTTAGGATTAAGGTTAGATATCAGGCTATCTTTTAGGGTTAGGTTAGATTTAAGTTTCAGGTTTGAGTTGGGTTAGGTTTAGGGTCAATGCTTGGGCTAGTTAGGGTTCATCTTAGGGTTAGGGTTCAGCTTCCATTTTGAGATTTAGGTTCAGATTAGGGTTTGTTATGGGTTCGGGTTTAGGTTCATGTTAATGTTAGAATTTGTTTTAAGGTTTGCCTTAGTGTTTGGGTTAGTGTTTGTATTAGATTTTGGTTTGGGGTTCAGGTTAGGATTCAGGATAGGTTTATGTTTAGGGTTAGGGTTTCAGGTTCTGGTTGTTGTTAGGTTTTGGGTTCCTGTTAAGTTTCAGATTCAGGTTAGCGTGAGGGTTAGGGTTAGGTTTCAGGTTTGGGTTTGCTTTAGGGTTATGGTAAAGCATGGGTTAGGGTTCTTGGAAGGGTTTTGTTTCAGCAGGGTTAGGGATTGCGTTTGGTTTCGGGTTGTTTCAGGTTTGGTTGAGTGTTAGGGTTCATGTTAGGGTTAGGCTTAGGGTTCGGGTTCAGGTTAGGGTTTGTGTTGCATTTAGGGCTCAGTTTCGGGTTCAGGTTATAGTTAGGTTTCAGGTTAGGGTTTGGGCTGATTTTATGGTTTGGGTTAGGGTTAAGGTTAGGTTTAGGGCTACGTTTCAGGTTTGGGTTAGGGTTAGGTTTTGGGTTAATGTTAGAGGTAGGGTTAGCATTAGGGTTAAGGTTAGAGTTTGGGCTAAGGTCAGGGTTAGGGCTAGGGTTAGGGTTCCAGTTAGATTTAGGGTTGGTATTAGCTTTAGGGTTTGGTTTCAGGATAGGGCTAAAGTTAGGAATAGAGTTAGATTTCAGTCAAGAGTTAGGGTTCCAATTCTGGATCGGGTTTGTGTTTGGGTTAGGGTGCAGACTAGTTTTATGGTTAGAGTTATGGTTCAGATTCAGGTACAGGTTTGGTTTCTGTTTAGAGTATGGTTAATGTTAGGGTTCTGGTTGGTTTACGGTTAGGTTGCAGGATGGGGTTGTGGTAGAGTTTGGTTTTGGGTTAGGGTTAGGTTTAGTGCAATCTTTCAGGATAGAGTTAGGTTAGAGTTAAGGTTCAAATTATGGTTACAGCTAGGGTTGCGGTTCTTGTTAGGATTATGGTCAGAGTTAGTGTTAGGGTTAGATTAGGTTTAGGGTTTGCATTTGAGTTCGGGATTATGGTAAGGCTTATGGTTTGGGCTACTGTTAGGGTTAGGGTTTAGAGTTATGGTCAGGGTTCATGTTCAGATTAGCTTTAGGTTTTCGGTTCAGGTTTGGGTTAGGGTTCCAGGGAGGGTTAAGGTTAGAGTTAGGATTCTGATTAGGGTTGGAGTTCAGGTTAGGTTTAGGATTAGGATTAGTGTTCGGTTTCGGGTTTGGGTTTGGTTTTGGTTTAAGGTTAGGTTTAGGTTTAGGTTTAGGGTTAGGCCTAGGGTTCTGTCTAGGGTTGGGGTTAGGTTTAGTGTTGTTTCAGGATATGTTTTGGTCAGAGTTATGTTTCCAGTTAGGGTTAGAGTTAGGGTTAAATTTAGCACTATGTTTCATGATAGGGTCAGGTTAGAGTTAAGGTCAGAGTTAGGGTAGGGGTAAGGGTTTGTTCTAGGATAAGGTTCCACTTCCGGTTCATATTAGGGTTTGGGTTAGGGTTAGAGGTAGGGTTAGGGTTAGGGATTGGCTTGCGTTAGGGTTAGGGTTCAGTTTGGAGTTTGACTTATTATTTGGATTAGGGTTAGGGTTAGGTTTCCCTTCAATTTCTTGTTTGGGTTTGTGTTTGTTTTTGGTTGAGTGTTAGGTTTCCAGTTAGGATCAGGGTTAGGATTAGGGTTAAGGTTTGGGTTAGAGTTAGGGTTAGGGTTAGGGTTTGGCTTAGAGGTTGGGGTAAGGATAGGGGTAGGTTTAGGTTTTGGTTTAGGGTTAGTTTTAGGGTTCAGGTTATGGTTAGGTTTAAAGTTCAGGCCCGGCTTAGTGTTAAGATTAGGGTTATATTTGGGGCTAAGTTTAGTGTTAAGTTTAGGGTTATGGTTAAGGTTAGCTTTAGGGTCAGGGTTAGATTTATGGTCCACGTTAGTGTTAGGATTAGAGTAAGGATTTGGGCTAGGGTTAAGGTTAGGTGTAGGCTTAGATTAGGTCAAGAGATAGGGTTCTGCTTTCATTTCAGCTTCAGATTAGGGTTCAGTTAAGGGTTAGGTTTTCTGTTGGGGTCTATGTTAGGGTTCCGGTATAGTTTCCTTTCTAGTTAGAATTCAGGTTAGGGTTAGGGTTAGGTCTAGTTTTGGGGTTAGATTTAGGATTAGGATTAGAGTTTGGGCTAGGGTTAGGCATAGGATTAGGGATAGGGTTGGGGCTAGGATTAGTGTTTGTTTTGGAATTCAGGTTCAGTCTAGGGTTGTGTTGGGGTAGGGTTAGGCTTTGGCTTAATGTTAGGGTCGGGTTTGGGTTAGAATTAGGGTTCGTGTTAGGCTTCTTCTTAGATTTTGGTTTTGGGTCAGGATTCAAGTTTTATTTGGGATTAGGGTTAGGGTTACAGTTGGAGTTCAAGTTCAGGCTAGGGTTGGCCTTAGGGGTCTTCGGGTTAGAGTTCGTGTTAGGTTTAAGGTTTGGGTTTGGGTTAGGATTCAGGATAGGTTTAGGGTTAGGGTTAGGGTTCAGATTCGAATTAGAGTTTGTTTTCATGTTCTTATTAAGCTGTGGATTCAGGTTATTGTTAGGGTTAGGGTTATCAGGTTCTTGTTAATGTGAGGGTTATAGTAAGGCTCGGATTATGGATTAGGTTAGGGTTCTGGTTCAGTGCAAGGTTAAGGATTGGTTTAGAGTTTGTGCTAGTAAGGTTAGGCTTAGGATTTCGCTGAGGGTTAGGGTTCAGGTTACTGTTAGGGTAACAGAAATTGATTGGGCTGGGTTAATGATTTGGTTTAGGGTTAGGATTCAGGTTCAGGTTCTGGCTAGGTTTAGGCTTAAGGTTTGGGTTAGGTTTTGTGTTAGGGTTCGGGTTTGGTTTCGAGCTAGATTTTGGAATTGGTTTAGAGTTCAATTTAGGTTTAGCATGACAGTTGAGGTTTGGGTTCTGGTTAGGGTTTGCTTTAGTATTTGGGTTAGGGTTAGTGGTAGGTTTCTGTTAGTTTGAGTTAGGATTCAGTATAGGTTTAGGATTAGATTTAGGATTGAGGTTCGTGTTGGATTAGCTTTTGGATTCATGTTAAGATTTGGGCTCTGATTAGTGTTAGGGTTAAGGTTATTGTAGGGCTCAGTTTAGGGTTCAGGTATGGTTTTGTGTTAGGTTTTGTGTTTGTGTTTGGGTTAGAGTTACTGTTCTTGTTAGAGTTGGTGTTAGATTTAGGGTCCATGTTAGGGTTAAGGTTAAAGTTCAGGTTAGGGTTCCAGTTAGGGTTAGTGTCAGGGTTCGGTTTAGGGTTCGGGAGGGTTAGGGCTAGGTTCAGGTTAGGATTCAGCTTAGGGTTAGGTTTAGCGTCAGAGTTCTTGCTAGTGTTCAGGTTAGGTTTAGGGTTAAAGTTAGGGTTTTTAATTTCTGAACATCATAACCCAGGAGACCTGCTCAGCTATGTTCATCTGCCCTATTCACACTAGCCAAGTGGTGGAAATGACCCAGATGCCCTACTGAAGATGAATGTATACAAAAAATGTATTATATATGTATATATATATATATATATATCCAACAGACAAGATACAATAATGGCATTCGCAGGGAAGTGGATGCATGTAGAATGAATCATGTTGAGTGAGGTAAGTCAAGACCAAAGGAACAAAAGGTGCATAGTATCCTTAATACGTGGCTATTAGATCCAAACAGTACAAGAGGGATGACTCAATATTTTCATATCCAATGCTATGGACATGGTATTGGAAATATACACACAACTACATAGACATAAAATCTATGACTCTATAGACATAATGTTTTATTACATAGATTGATATGTATCTATGACATACAAACCCTCAGACTAATTTTAATTATGTTCTAAAATCTAAGTGCCAGTGATTCCCTTCTTGAATACTTTTTTTGTTAAACATGTAATTTGAAATATGATGTAAAATTAATGTTAATAAATTCTTTAAAAAATCTTTTACAGATGTGAGTATGAGGGTTAAGGTTGTTAGGACTCTTAGGGATTTTAGGGTTAAGGTTTCCTTTATTGGTTTCACGTGTTATTATGGTTATGCTTATTAGTGTAATTAGGGATGTTAACATAGGTAGGATAAGGTTTGTTAGCCCAGTCAGTGTTCTTAGAATTTGAGATTTTGTAAATACTGCCAGGTGTTATTAGGATGACAGAACTTAGAGCTGTTAGGCTTGTTAGCTTTTTAAGGGTTCAGGTTAGTGCTTTAAGGTTTTTAGATTTGTTAATGTCAAGGTTCGATTTATTTACTTCTGGCATTATTAGTGTTTGGATTGTTAGATTTGTTATGGCTATTAGGTTGAAAGGACTAGGTAGTTTTGCTTTTTAGTGTTGATATGTTTCAGATTTGCTTTATTAATGTCAGGTGTTGCTAGGGCTAGGGCAATTATGGATGCTAAGACTATTAGGGTTGTGAGTATTAGGGTTAGGATTGCTAGGACTCAGGGTTTTTAGGATTAAGGTTGCCTTTATCAGTTTCAGGTGTTATTCAGATTATGCTTATTAAGGCAATTAGGGCTGTAAGGGTTGTTAGGATTAGGTTTGAGAGGCTTGTTAGGTATCGAATTTTTGTAAATAGTATTAAGTGCTAATAAGATTAAGTTGGTTAGAACTGATAGGGTTGTGAGGATTAGAGTTGTCATTTTTTTGTTTTTTTTTTGTTTTTTTTAGTGTTTTTAGAATTGTTACGGTCAGGTTTTTCCTTACTAGATTACTAAAGCAGTAAGGCTGCTCTGTTAAGCTTTTGGTTTTTGATAATTAGAGTCAGGTGTTATTTGAGTTTGTGTTGTTAGTCTTTCAGAGCTTTTAGGTTTTTAAGATTAGGGTTAGATTTGTTAAGGTAGTTAAGGATAGTAGAGTTTTTACGATTATGTTTAGGTTTGTCAAGAACGTCAGTGATGTTAGGGTTAGTGTTTTATTACTAGTGTCAGATGTTACTTAGTTTGAGCATTTGGGGCTTTAGATTATTTCGGTTAGTGAAGGTTTTAGTTAGAGCTATAACCATTGTGAAGGACAGGGTTTGCGTTATAAGTTTCAGGTGTTGTTAGTGGTTGTCTTGCTATGACAGTGTTGTTTAGCATTAAGGATTGTTGGGCCTTTTGGGGTTACAGTTTTCATAATTAGTGTCAGGTTTTATTAAAATTAGATTTGTTAGAGCTATTAGGGCTGCTTTGTTAGGATTAGGGTTTTCATAATTATCATCTAATTTTTTATGGTTAGGGCTTGTAAGTTTGTTTAATTTATGATTTGCTTTATTAGCTTCAGAGTTCATTAGGATTAAGATTGTAAGGGTAGCTAGGAGTATTAGGCTTTTTAGAATTATCTATGTTACACTTGTAATGTTTAGTTTTTTGGTAATTATTGTCAAGTGTCAAGTGTTAAGTTTGGGCAGTTAGGGCTGTTAGGATGTTACAATAGGGTTTTTAGGCAAATTGTGGTTTTTAGCATCAGTGTTTTTAATTAGTTTTGGTGTTATTAATGTTAGCATTATTAGGGTTTTTAGACTTGTTATGGCTTGAGAATTAAGGTTCAGTTTTTAGGACTTTTAGGGTTGTTAGGGTCCAAGTTTGCTTCATTCATTTCCAGTGTTGTTAGGGTTAGGCTTGTTATGGCAGTTAGGGAGGTTAGAGTTTTTAGGATTAGGTTTCTTAATCCTGTTAGGCTTGTTAGGGAGTAGAAATTTGGTAAATAGCATCAGGTGTTATTAGGATTAGGTCAGTTAGGGCTATTAGGACTGTTAGGATTAGGGCTTTTGGCAAATAGAATCAGGTGTTATTAGGATTAGATCAGTTAGGGCTATTAGGACTGGTAGGGTTAGTGCTTTTAGGTTGGTCATGGTCAGGGTTTTCTCTATTAGTTTCAAGTGTTATTAGGGTAAGCCTTGTTAGGGCAGTAAGGTGTGAGAAATATAAAATCTCCCCATAATGTAATAGTAACCAATAGCAACCACTCGAAAGAACTTTCACAACACAAACATAATCCAAAGTCATAAAAGAATGGCCTTTAGAATAGTGCAAGTAGCTGCAGTTTATACAATGGGCTGGAAAAACAGCCAACAGGATGTGCAGTTTGAGTTGGTTCGAGTCAGTGAAACTGTATACCTTATGAACCTGAATAAGAGAGGGAAATTCCAGGAATAAAACAATAAAATATGGCCAGAAACAAGACATGCAGTCAACTGCCTGTTTAACCAAGTGGAAATTCAATAAACCCCTAGCTGAGTCTTACCTAATGTGATTATAATCAATCATTACTCTGTAACTATGCTTCTGCTTCTGTAACCTGCTTCAGCCACCCATAAATATCCCCCTCTCCCCAGCCCAGGTGCGCAAGTCTCCTAGGAGGCTTTGTCGCCCCCAGGCGCCCGTGTTCCTGAATAAACCTCTTGCTGATTGCATCCGACTGCGTGGACTCGCTGTTCCTTGGGAAGGGGGCTCCGTCTGGAAGACATCCCGCTGAGTCGGGGGTCTAACAAAGGAATGTTATGGTAAGTATTGAGTTTTGATAATGAGATTCAGTTATTACTCTGGTTTGGGCTGTAAGAGCTGCTAAGAGATTTTAGAGTTTTAGGTTTCAGGTTAGGTTTATTACATAAGTTAAATGTATTGATGTGTTCAGGTTTAGGATTAGGTTTGAAAGGATTTTTAATGCTGTTAGTGTTAGTGTTTGGTTTATTAGTGTCAGGTTTTATTAAGTTTGAGCAGTTTTGGTTTTAGAACAGTTTGTTAGTGAGGATATGGGTTAGGATTGTTAGGGCTTTTAGGGTTTTGAGGGCCTCAGTTTTCTTTATTAGCTTCAGTTGTTAAAAGTGTTTGGCTTGTTATGACAATTAGGATTGTTAGCATTAGTACTGGCAGGCCTGTTGGGGGTTACAGTTTTGCTTATTAGCATCAGATGATATTAGGATTAGGTGTGTTAGGTTTGTTAGGGCTGTTGTGGTTGTTAGGATTAGGGTTTTGTGAATTACCATGCAATATTATTCTTGTTAGGGCTGTTACATTTGTTAGATTTATTGTTTGCTTTATTAGCTTCTTGTTTTAGTAGAAGTAGAGTTGTTAGAATAAATGTTAGTCCTATTATGATTGCTAGGTTTAGGAACTTGGTTATTAATGTCAGCATTCATTAGGTTTAGGGAGGTTAGGACTGTTAGGGTTTAATAATTAGGGTTATTTGGTATATTAGGATTGTTATGGACTATGGTGTTTGGTGTTATCAAGATTATGATAGGGTTGTTAGACCTGTTAGAGTTGTTTGGATTATAATTTTGGTAATTAGCATCAGGTGATATTAGTTTTAGGGCTGTCAGGTCTGGTATTCTTAAAGTAGTAAGAGTTACAGGGATTTTATGACTTTTATGCTTTGTAGTTTCAGAGGTTGCTTCCTTAGCTTCAGGTGCTATTAGCTTTAGAGATGTTAGGGGACATAGGTTATTGGGGTTGATAGGATTTTGGTTTTGAAAATTATTGTCAGGTGTTTTTAGGGGTGTGGATGTTAGGCTGCTGGTTTTGTTAGTCTTAGGGTTTGCTTTATTAAGATTCAGATGTTATTAAGGTTAGGGATTTTAGGCTAGTTATGTCTATTAGGTTGTAAAGATTGGGATTGTTACAGTTGTTAGGGTATATGTTTGGTTTATTGTCGGGTATTAGTAGGGTTAGGGCAATGAAGGCTGTTAATACTGTTAAGATTGTAAGTATTAGGATTAAGATAGTTAGCACTGTTAGTGTTGTTAGGGTTAAAGTTTGCTTTATTAGTTTCAGGTTTTATTAGGGTTAGGGTTTTTAGGCTAGTTAGGGCTGTTAGGGTTGTTAGGATTAAGTTTGTTATGCCTGTTAGACTTCTTAAAGTTTGGCTTTTGTAAAGAATGACAGGTTAACACCTGTCATGAGGGTAGTTAAAGCTGGTACGTCTGTTGGTTAAAGTTAGTGTTGTTAGGGCTCTTAGATTTGAAAGGATCAAAGTTTGATTTATTACCTTCAAGAGGTACTAAGGCATGTGTTGTTAGGTTAGTTAAAGCTGCTAGATTGTTAGGAATAGGGCTGGAGGCCTGTTGACTTCTTAAGTTTATGGTCTGGGTTATCAATGTCTGGTGGTATATGGGTTAGAGCAATGCGGGCTATTAAATTTGTTATGGTTTGAGTATTTTGGTTACTGTTGTTGGATTCTTAGAGTTGTTAAGATTAAGATTTTCTTTGGACACTTGGTGGTTTTAGGGTAAAAGCTTGCTTTATTAATTTCAGTTTTTTTTTAGGGTTAGGCTTTTTTTTTTGCTAGTCCTGAGCTTGAGCTCAGGGCCTGAGCACTGTTCTTGCACATTCTCAAGGCTGGAGCTCTACCATTTGAGGCTCAACACCGCATTTGGCTTTTTTCTATGGATGTGGTACCAATGAATCAAACCTGGGTCTTCGTGCATGCTAGGCAAGCACTCTACCACTAGGCCCAACTCGGAGTCCCATGCACAATCCTAAGGCTAAGATTTTTTAGGGCAGTTAGGACTCTTATGATTACTAGGATTAGGTTTGTTAGGACTGTTATTGTATTAGAATTGGAATTTTGGTAAACAGCATCAGGTATTATTAGGATTATGTGAGTTAGGACTGTTAGTACTGTTAGAGTTGAAAGAATTAGGCTTAGAGTTTTAAGGGCTTTTAAATTTGTTATGGGCTCTTTAGGGTTTTTAGTGTCAGGATTTGCTTTCTTAGCCTTAGGTGCTATAAGAGTTAAGTATTAGAATAAGTAGGCCTGTTATGGATGTTAAGGGGACTGGGTTGATAATTAGCGTCAGTTGTTATTAGGGTTAATGTTGTTAAAGCTGTTAGAGTTATTATGAATTTTAAACTTAAGTTAAGGTTAAGGTAATTGAGGCTACTAGGATTGTTAGTGTTAGGGTTAGGTTTGCTAAGAAACCTAACCATAATATTAACATTGAATCCTAACCCTAAGCCTAACATGAAACCTAACATGAACCCTAACACAAACACTAAGGCAATCCCTAATCTGAATCAGAACCCTAAATGTAACCCTAACCCGAAACAAACCCTAATCCGAGTCCTAACTCTAACACGAACCTAAACCTGAACCCTTACACGGAGCCCAACCCAAAACAGAACCGGAAGCAGAAACCGAAGCCTAAGCCAAATCCTTAACCCTACCCATAACCATAAACCGAATCCTAACCCTAAATGAAACCTAACAGAAACCCCAAACCGAACGCTAACCCTAATCATACACGGAACCCTAACTGAAATGTAACCCTAAACTTAATCTGAAACCTAACCCTCACCCAAACCTGAACCAAAAGTGGAACCTTAACCCTAACCCTAAACCAATTCTGAACTGTAATCCTAATCCTATCTGGAATCCTAACTCTAAACCTAACCTGGACCCTAAACCTAGCCCTAACTCAAACCCAACCATAAACCTAACCCCAATACTAACCCTAAATGGAACCCTAACCCTAAACTTAAACCTAACCCCATCCCAAACTCAAACCCTAACCCTTATCCTAAAACTACCTCTAATCTTAATCCAAACCCAATCCTTTAACCTAAACCCTACATCTATCCCAAAATCTAATCTGAACATAACATGAACCTAACATTAATATGAACGCTAGCCTGAATTCTAACCTGAACCTTAACCCAAACCCTAACCCTAAGCCCAGCCTGAAAACTAAACCTAACCCTTACCTAAAGTCTACCCCAAACTATAACCCTAACCCTAAACCAAACCCTAACCGTAGCTGAAATTGTAAGCCTAAGCCTAACCCTGACCCTAAACCCAACCTAAAATCTATTCATAACCCTAAACCTAACCCAAGATATAACCTTACTGCCAAGTCTAACCTTAACCCGAACCCGAACCCAAACCAAAACTGTAACACGAAGCTTAAACCTACGCTTAAACCTGAAACTTAACCTGGACACTAAGGCACCACCCGATCACAAACTAAAACCACAAATGTTTCCCTAACCCAAAACTGAACCCTAAAACCAGTCAAAACTCTAACAAGGAATCGAACCCGAACCTAAACACTAACCCAAACCCAAAACTTAAACCTAAACCTAGCCCCAACCTGAACCCAAACCAAACCTGAACATGAACCCTACACCTAACGCCAAACTTAAACCAAAACCTAACCTTAACCTTAACCGTAGCAGGAACTCTAACCCTAACCAGAACCGGAACCCTAACCTGAACCCTAGCCCTAAGCCTAGGCCAAACCTTAAACATAAACCTAACCTGAATTCAAACCCTAGCCCTAACCCCAACCATAACCCTAATCAGAATTTTAATTGTAACCTTGACCCTAAATCTAGCCGAACTCTAATCCTAAACCTAACCCAAACCCTAACCTTAAACATAACCCTACCTCTTACCCTAACCTGTACCATAAACCGAACCCTAACTCTAATCCTAACTGTAAGCCTAAGCCGAAACCTTGCCCTAAATGTAACCCTAATTCTAAACCTAAAACTAAGCGGGACC
This sequence comes from Megascapheus bottae, assembly GCF_031878675.1. Classification (NCBI taxonomy): domain Eukaryota; kingdom Metazoa; phylum Chordata; class Mammalia; order Rodentia; family Geomyidae; genus Megascapheus; species Megascapheus bottae. The sequence continues at coordinate 329,961 of NC_143518.1, forward strand.
CTAACACTAACCTTAACCCTAAACCGAATTACAACCATAAACATAATTGGAACCCAAACCCTAACCCAGATCCTAAATCTAACCACAATCCTAAATCTAAAAGGAACACTAACCCTAATACGGATCCTAAACCTAACCCAAACCCTAACCATAACCCTAACCTGAACCCTAACTCTAACCCTAACCCTAACTTCAACCCTAGCCCTAAATCTAACCGTAAACCTAACTTCACCCTAACCCCAACCCTAACCCAAACCATAAAACAGCCTGAACCCTATCCCTAACCCTAACCAGAACTCTAACCCTAACCTAAACTCAAAACCTATCCCTACACTAAACCCAAAACTAACCCTAAACCTAATCCAAACCTGAACCATAACCATAATCCTAACACTAACCCGAAACTGAAACCTAACCCTAAACTGAACCAGAAACCAAACCCCAAACTGAACCCTAACCCTAAACCTAATCCAAACCCAAAACTCAACCTAAAATAATACCCAAACCCTAAACCTACCCTGAACCAGAACTCTTACCCAATCACTGGAGCCCTACCATAAACCTAACCCTATCTTGAACGTGAAACCTAATCCTAAACCTTATACTAACCTGGAACTGAACCTTAACACAAACCCGAAACCTAACCCTAACCAGAACATAAACCCTAATGGTAATTCTAAAACTACCCTATTCCTAACCAGAACCCTAACCTGAAATCCAACTTAAACCATAACCCTCACAATAAAGCAAACTCTAACACAAACCAGAAACCATATTGAAACCCTAACCCTAAACTGAATCCTAACCTGAATCTAACTGTAACACGAACCCAAAACCGAACCCTAACACAAATCCTAACCCAAAAGTTAACGCTAAACCTAGCCCAAACCTGAACCCTAACACTGACCTGAACACAAACCCTAAACTTAACCCAACCCTAACCTTAGTTCTAACCCTAGCCCAAACCTTAACCTTAACCCGAGCCCTAAACCTAACCCTAACCCTAACCTGAACCCTAATCTGAACCTTAATCCTAACCCTAACCTGAATCCTAACTCTAACCGTAACCCAAAACCGAACCCTAGCCCTAGCCCTAACCCTAACCATAACCCTAAACCTAAAGGGAACCGTTATGCTAACCCTAACCTTAAACCAAAATCAAACCCAAAATGGAATTGTAACTCCAGCCCTAAACCTAACCCCAACCCTAACCATAGGCTGAACTCTTACCCTAACTCTAACCCTAAGCCTAACCCTAACCCTACCATTGGCTGAACTCTAACCCTAAACAAACTCTAGCCCTGAACCTAATTCTAACCCTAACCCTATCCCTACCCCTAATCCTAACCCAAATCATAGCCCTACAATAACCTGAAAACTTAATCTAATCCTAACCCTAACAACTCAAGTCTAGCTCTCGACCAAGCCTTAAGCCTAAACTTAATTGGAACCTGAACACTAATCCTAACCCTAACCCAAACCATAAATCCAGCCCCAAACTTAACCCTAACCCTAAACCTAATCCGAACTCTATCCCTAACTCGAATTCTAACTATAACCCTACTGCTAACCGAAACCCTAACCTGAAGCCTAAAACTAATTTGAACCTGACCCCCTAACCATAACCCTAGCCCTAACCTGAAACTGAAACATAAACCAAACCTGAACGGAAAGTGAACCCTAAATTGAATTTGAAACATAACCCTAACCTTATCACTAACTATAAATAGACCAGGAACCCTAAACATAAGCGTAACCCAAACCCAAACTGAAACCCTAACTTTAACTCGAACTGGAAACCTAACTCGAAACCAAACCCTAGCCCTGCCCCAAACAAGAATCTTTACCTAATCCCTAACCTGAGTCCTACAATAATCCTAACGCTAACCTGATCTCTAACCCTAACCTGAACTGAACCTCAATCCTAACCCAAACCCTAACCTATATCTAACATGAACACTAACTTGAAAACTACACAAACACTAATCCAAACCCGAAGGCCAATTGTAACCCTCACCCTAAACCAAATCCTAAACTGAATCCAAACTCTAACAATATCCTGAACCGGAACAATAACATGAACCCTAGTCCAAAACTTCATCCTAATCCTAGCTCCAACTCTAACCCTAACATTAACCTGAACACGAACCCTAAACCTAACCCAGTTTTTAATTTCTTCTTTAATTTGTTATGTAACCCAGGAATTATGTGTTGTTTCCAAGTATTTGATTTTTTTTTTACCTTTTACTGTGTTGTTCCGAACTAATCTGACTCCATTGTGAACAGATAAAACGCTTGGGATTATATCAGTCTTCTTGACCTACTTAAGTTTTCTGTATGATCTATTTTGGAGTATGTTCCATATGCTGCTGAGAAAAATGTATAAAATTTTGCCCTTGGATGGAACACTCTGTGTATATCTGTTCAGCCCACCTGGGCTATGGTGTCTAAGTTGATGGTATCTTTGCTTATCTTTTGTTGTGCTGACTTGTCATTTGGTGAGAGTGGTGTACTGAGGTCTCCCACTATGACTGTATTTGAGTCTATCTTGTTCTGTAATTCTGAGAGTTTTTGCTTGATGAATTTGTGTGCTCCTGTGTTGGGGGAGTAAATGTTTATAACTGTAATATTCTGGGTATAGCTTGTACCATTTACTAATATGTAGTTGCCATCTTTATCTTTATGTACTGCTTTTACTGAGAAGTTAATTTTTTATTTAGATTTTTTATTGTAATTAATAGAAGGGTTACATTATATTCACCAGATAGAAGGTGCATTACTTCACAAACATTGATACCCTTTCTCATGACATGGTCCCTGTTTATCTACCCTCCTCCCCCTGCTCATCTTGATTCCCACCCTTCCCTATCCAATTTCAAATAACCAATTAAGCACATACAAAATACATCAGATAACAAGGTGAAATATTGTAATAATATGAGATAACCAAGGGATAGCAAAAGAGATGAGAGATAACATAGTACATTGGAGACAACAATCACTCATTGCTTTTGTTTCCTTATCCTGGAGGTCCTTACATTTAGTGTCATACTATTTGGCCTTATGTCTCTAGATTTTGTTCTATTGTAAATTTCTTGTTAGGAGAGCCCAAGGTTTCTACTGATTTTGACAAATGAGGGAGACTCTTGGGGCTATGTTCCTTTGAGTCTGGCTTACTTCCTTTGGAAGAATTGTATTGTCATTTTTTTCATACCTATTAATCATAGATACTTTAATTGAACAATATCTGCATCCATTCTAAAAGGAATATCAGCCATCAGTAAGGGACCTACCTATGTAACAAATTACTTCAGTTTACTTAAAAAAAAGAACTGAAAAAAATTGAAAAAAAAATATCTCAAATGTTCGTAGAGATCAACTGAATAATATTGACTACAAAAGAGAAAAATTATATTCACCAGATAGAAGGTGCATTACTTCACATACATTGATACCCTTTCTCATGTCTTGGTCCCCATTTCCATCTCCCCACTCCCACCCCTCATCTTGTTTTTCCCCCTTCCTTATCCAATTTCAAATAACCAAATACTCATTTATCAAATATATCAGATAACAAAGTGTAATACTGTAACAATATGAGCTAACCAAGGGACAGCAAAAGAGATGAGAGATAATGTAGTACATTAAGGACAACAATCACTCATTATATGGCTTTTGTTTTTATATCCCAGAGGTCCTTTCACTTAGCGTCATACTGTGTGGCCTTATATATCTAGATTTTGCTCTATTGCAAATCTCTGCTATGAGATCCCAAAGTTTCTACTGATTATGACAAATGAGGGAAACCACTGAGCCTATGTTCCTTTGAGTCTGGCTTACTTCACTTAATGTGATTTTTTCTAAGTCTTTCAGCAGCATAGAATTCCATTGTGCATAAATACCACATCTTGTTGATCCACTCATCAACTGAGGGACATCTGGGTTGGTTCTATATCTTTGCTATGGTAAATAGTGCTGCATTGAACATTGTTGTGCTAGTGGATTTAGTTGCCCTTGTTTCTGGACGATTGGGTAAATGCCAAGTAGTGGAATTGCTGAGTCATAGGGGAACTCTATGTTTAGTCTCTTGAGGAACTGTCATACTGCTTTCCATAGTGGTTGAACAATGTAGTTGTGATCCCACCTGGCCACATCGCCTCCAGTATCTGTTGTTATTAATTTTCTTGATCCTGGCCATTCTAACTGGAGTGAGGTGGAATCTTAGATTTATTTTGATTTGCATTTCTTTTATGGCCACAGATGTCAAGCATTTCTTCATGTGTCTATAGATCATTTTTATTTCTTCTTCAGAGAAGACTCTTTTAAGTCTTTGGCCCATCTTTTAATGGGATGGTTGTTTCTTTGGAGATTAGCTTGGGAATTATTCAATTTTTTTAGCTGTTGATATACTTTAGACATGAGGCCTTTTTCTGTTGTATGGTTAGTGAAGTTCTTCTCCCATTCTGTAGGATTCCTAATTAATTTACTAGCTATGTCCTTTGCCATACAGAAGCTCTGCAGTTTAATGCAGTCCCACTTATCCAGCCTTTCTCAGATTTGTTGTGTTTCTTGGTCTTTATTAAAAAAGTTTTGACGTGTGCCAAGGAGGCCTGGTTTATCTCCTATTTCTTCTTGTAAAGTTTTCAGTGTGTCGATTTTTACCCCTAGGTCTTTGATTCATTTGGAGTTAATTCTAGTGCAGGGTGACAAAGAAGGATCCAACTTTAGTTTTCTGCAGGTGCTTAACCAGTTCTGCAAGCACCATTTGTTGAAGAGGCTATCTTTCTTCCATTCTATTTTTTTGGCCCCCTTATCAAAGATTAGGTGGCCATAGGTCTGTGATTTAATATCTGGGTCCTCAGTTCTATTCTATTGGTCTTCAGGCCTGTTTTTGTGCCAGTAACAAGTTGTTTTGATTGTTACAGGTGAGAAGTTAATTTTGTTATGGATTACTGCTCCTGCTTTTTTTGCACAGTGCGTTGGTGTGGAAAATTCTTCTCCATCCTTTCACTTGGAGTTTGTCTCTTTCTTTGGCACTGAGGTCGGTCTCATGGAGGTAACATATGGATGGGTCTTGTTTCTTAATCCATTTTGGTGTTCAATGTCTTTTGATTGGGTTGTTCAGCCCGTTCACATTTAGGGAAATTATGGAGAAGTGGTTAGTGTCCTTTGTCATTATTTATTTTTACTTCTGAGAGTTTCTTTCTCTCTTTTCCCCCTTTTGTGTTTAGTGATTTATAGGTGATTGCTTCTTGGTGGGAATTCTTGATGTTCTGCAATTTGTTCTTATTTATGTTATATCTTTGTAATGCTGATTTAGTGTGCATGTATTCATATAGCTTCTCTTTGGAATGAAATATTCTTGTTTCTCCCTCAAATGCTAGTTATGCTGGATATACCATTTTGTGTTGGCAATTGTGATATTTTTCCAAGTTTTTTTTTGCATTTAGTGTTTGTGTAGAGACGTCTGCAGTTATTCTATTTTTTCCCATTTTAGAACAGCTCTTTCTTTGTTTTTGTGGCATTGAAGATCAGCTCCTTAGTTTTTAGGTCTAATGTTTTTACTATGTGTATAGTTAACTTCTTTCTAGGAGTTCTGAAGTCTTCAATTATGTGAGTATTTTCTCTTTTCATGTTAGGGTAGTTCTCTGCTATAATCTTGGTGAATAAAGGTTGCATTCCCTTATTTTTAAACTTCTCCACTTCTTGGATTCCTAGTATACGATGATTAGATTTGTTGGCTGTGTCTGCCAGGTCCTGGAATTCTCTTTGGTTAATTCTGACTGATTTCTCGAGACTGATGATTCTCTGTTCTAGTTCTTGGATTTTATCTTCTGTTTCTGGTGTCCTATTCTCCATTTCAGTCAATCTGTTGCTTAATTATTCTATTTTTGTTTGCATAGTGGACACTAATCTAATCATGTCTGCTTTTAGGGTATTAATCTTTTCTTCTAGGGAAGTATAATTTTTTTCCTGATTCTTTTCTGAAATTGAGGAACTCCTTGATGATTTCCTGCTTATGTTCCTGGAATTGTTTTTGGAATTCTTATTTGATCTCTATAGTTATGTCCACAATTATCTCCTATAACAGAGTCATGTTTCATGTCTCTTCAGGTGCCATTTCTTTGGATGGTGACAAGAAAGTTTTGTATTTCTTCTTTGTTTTTTTCTATAACCCAGGAGTAATTCAGAAGTATGTTGTTCATCTTCCAAGTGTTTGAATGTTTATTACCCCTTTCTATGCTGTTTAGAACTAGTCTGTTTCTACCTTAATCAGGTAGAATGCTTGGGATTATATCAGTCCTCTTGTATCTGCTTAAATTTTCTCCATGAACTAATATATGATCTGTTTTGGAGTATGTTTCATGGACTGCTGAGAAAAATGTATAAAGTTTTGCTGTTGGGTAGAAGACTATCCAGTGGAATCAGACTAGTTTTGAACCACATAATAAAGGGCAATAACCATTCAAATACTTTGAAACTGAACAACAAAATTGTGCATAATTCCTGGGTTACAGAACAAATCAAAGAAGAAATTAAAAACTTTCTTGAATGTAATGACAATCAAGATATATCACAAGGGAACTTATGGGACACAGCAAAGGCAGTTCTAAGAGGCAGATTTATACACTAGGAGCCCATATTAAAAAGACAGAAGAAGAGCATGTAAATAACTTAAGGAAGAAAGTGAAGCACCTAGAGGAACAAGAAAAAGTTAGTTCTAAAACAAACAGAAGGACAGAAATAACAAAAATAAAATAAGAAATATCACAGATTGAAATAAGATCTACCATACATAAAATTAATAAATGAAAAATTTGGTTTGTTGAAAGCATCAATAAAATTGACAGACCCATGGCAAGATTAATCAAGAAGAGAGAGGCGACTCAAATAAACAAGATTAGAGATCCCATAGGGACAATTACAACCCATATCCAAGAAATTTAGTCCAGAGATTAAGATTGCTACTCCGGCTTTTTTGCAAGATGCATTGGAGTGGAAAATTCATTTCCATCCTTTCACTTGGAATTTGTTTCTATCTTTGGCAGTGAGGTGGGTCTCTTGGAGGCAACATATGGATGGGTGGTGTTTCTTAATCCAGTCTGCTGCTCTGTGTCTTTTGATTGGATTGTTCAGCCCATTCGCAGGGAAGTGGATGAATGTCGAACGAATCTGTTGAGTGAAACAAGTCAAGGCCTAAGGAAAAAAGGTGCATGGTATCCTTAATGTGGGGATATTAGATCCAAATAATGCATGACAGTTGACACAGTATTTACCTACCCAATGCTATAGACAATCTTAGAAATATAAACACAACTATATACACATAAAAATTTATGACTCTATTCACACAATGTTTTAGTACATTGGTTAATATGCATCTATGTAAAAGTCAATGTTAATTAATTATTTAAATAAGAAAAGAAAGAAAAAGGAAATCAAAGTAATGTAAACCAGACCCAAAGGAATATAGGTTCAAAGGTTTCCCTTATTTGTAATAAGTAGTATACTCCAGGACTCTCCCTGCAGAGGATTACAATAGCTCACATCCTAGGTACATGAGCCTAAATGAAATGATCTCTAGGATATGGAAACACGAGCTTTATTTTGTGTGATTGCTGTTCTTAATGTAGTAGGGTATTTCTATTCTCTTTCTTTTTCCCTTTAGTTAATCTCATATTTTTACTGTATCTGACCTTGTTACCTGGAATATTGTGTATAATATATATATGTATATATATATATATACGCACACACACGTGTGAGTGTGTGTGTGTAGGCTTTGTTACCTGGTACATTGTTTATTTGAAATAGGAAAGGGAAGGGGGCAAAACAAGATGATTGGGAGAGGTAGGGGAGAAAAATGGGGACAGAAACATATGGAGGGATATCAATGTGTGAGAAGTAATACACCTACTACCTGGAGAATGTAGGAGAATGTAACTGTAACCCCCTTATATATTACCTAGAAAAAAAATGAAAAAAAAGAAAAAAAAACTCTGTTTTTAGCTACATAATATTGTGGATCCTTTTTTATTTTAAATTGTCTTATAATGTTTTATTACAAATAATCAAGTAAGCATCTATATAATATACAATGTAACGTATTGGGATACTGTTACAATATGAGATTAACCGAAGGGCAACACAAGAGAATGGAGAAAAGGATAATACATAAAGAATAAAAGTCACTTATAATTAAGCTCTTGTTTCCATGTCCTGGAGGTCCATTAATTTGGCCTCATCCTATATGGCCTTATGGATCTAGGGTTTGAGCTATTGTAATCCTCAGCTAGGAGAATTTTAGATGTGTACTAATTATGAAAGATGAGGAAAATCATTGAGCTTATGTTCCTTTGGGTCTGGATTACTTCAATTAATGAGTTTTTCCAAGTCTTTCCATTTCCTTACAAGTGATGCAATGTTGTTCTTTCTGATGGAGGCATAGAATTCCAGTATGCCTAAATACTACAGGGAGTTTGGCCTAGTGGTAAAGTGCTTGCCTAGCATGCATGAAGACCTGGGTTTGATTCCTTGGTACTACATACATAGGAAAAAAGTTTGAAGTGGTGCTGTGGCTCACGTGGTAGAGATCTAGCCTGGAGATAAGTAAAAAAACAGTGGTCAGGCCCTGAGTTCAAGCTCCACAACTGGCAAAAAAAGAGAAAGAGAACTATTTTAAATGTTGAAAGCAGTAAGAAAATGTATTAATAAAATTTAAATAAACAAATAATAGTATAGGGGAATAGTAAAGAGAAATGGCAGGGCCATGTGCAGAAAGTTAAAAAATAAAGTAAGCATTTCCAAAGGGTAAGAGTTGCTTAAATGATATATATGCTCAGTCTGTATCAATTTCTCAAGTGATATTGGTTAAGAATTTATCTGGAAATGACTCTCTATGTTAGAGGATTTTTTACTTTACATGTAACATAGAGTTGGAATTTTACTTCACATATAACATAGGGTTATAGCTGCACATTTCTTGTAATAAGCCCAAAGAGCATGTTAAATAGAAATAAGTATGTAGGAGCTAGAATATATTTGTACATAGTCGAAAAATGACAGAGGATAGTTTCAGAGATGAGCAGCTCTATTATACTTGGGAATGGAATGGAAAGAGATACCCCATAGAATAGAAATCTAGTACTAAACTTGGGCAGAGCATTTTCATGGGGCTTTGTATAAAACAAAAACAATGCAAACAAGCAAGAAGGTGGTAGATAATGCAAATTCTTTCATTGGGTGTATGTAGATAAGAAAAAATGAAATATACAGTGAGGAAAAAATGACATGGCCCAGGAAACTTTATATGAAAATTCAAATGTTCTATATCTATATTATAAACAACCTAGCCACAGACATATGTCCTTTTGAGACCTGAGTCATAAATTAAGTTTTAAAACCTATTTGATATTGAATAATTTATTTTAAATAATCTCACCTAGTTATTATCAATTATGAACTGCTATTTCACAGACTTGAATAAACAATGATTGGAAACCATTAAGATCAAAAGTTAATATACAGTTGATCCCACCTCCAAAGGGCACCTGGAAGATAAACTCTGGGAAATGTACCTGGTAGACTGAGTTATACCTCTCTATTTACTACTTTACCAGTACAGTAACATGGAGTTTAAAAAGAATCATGCAAAGTGAAATACTGTAACAATATGAGATAACCAAGGGAAAGCAAAAGAGATGAGAGATAACATAGTACATTAAGGACAACAATCACTCATTCTATGGCTTTTCTGTTATATTGGATATATGCATATTTGGTTATTTGAAACTGGATAGGAAAGGGGGGAAAACAAGATGAGGGTGGGGTGGGGGGGAGGGTAATGGGGACCAAGACATGAGAAAGGGTATCAGTGTATGTGAAGTAATGCACCTTCCATCTGGCGAATGTAATGTAACCCTTCTATTAATTACAATAAAAATTATATGGAAAAAAATAAAATTAAATTAAAAAAGAATCCTGCAGTGAGAGCAGAGAGTAGGAATGTTATTGGTAATTATGAGTTCTTGTTAGTAATAGGTACTTTTTAATCTCTTTACTTTTTTCTGTCAAAGAGATTTTCAAGTATTTATATACAACAGCAATTCTCAGACTTTGGTTAATATACCAAATTCACAGATATCTACCAGATAGAAAAACATGTTCAAGGCCCTATGCAATGTATGTAATTCTAATTATTTATAAAGCAGATTGAAAGAATTATGATTTGAGGCCAGCCTGGGCAAAAATGTAACAACACTTCATCTTAATGATGTATGATTATGAGGATATGTGCTTATGGTCCAAGCTATAAAGGAGGATGTAGATGGTATGAGGCAATGTTAGGGAACTGTGAGATTTTATTTGAAAAATAGCTAAAGCTCCAGTGGTAGAGCACCTACCTAACAAGCATGAAGCTCTAACTTTAAATACTCATTTCATCCCCCCCAAACCCCAAATCTTTGAAATATAAGTGACAGTATTAAACTTTCTTTACAGTGTTGAGACATTTTTCAGAAGTCATGATAGATAGAACAGCACCAATTAAAATACTGATACCAAACTAAACAAATTATAATTGCTATTATTTTAATAAAGCACATTTTAGAAAACGCAATTTGATTCAAAAGTGTCTTTCTTAAGGCAAAATTGTGTACCTTATTAAAGTTCCTGAAAAATGAAAATAACTTAAAATTTAAAATAATTAAAGACAATTCAATTTTCTCTTTCTTTAAGTTGAACTAAGATTTATTTTAGGATAACAGAGAAAAACATTTTCTGCAGAAGATGAGAGTAAAAGATTCCTGACTTTATTAAATCTTGATTAAAATATTGATATCATTAAGGATGAAGTTAGGGGTTTGAGCCGAAAATTTCAACTTCGATGGCTTCTATTCTGAGCTTCAGTATTTCTCAATGCTTTAAGATTTCTTGAAAGTTTTGGTAGTGTTATTAGTATAGATACATATGTAAAATATACTAAAAACTAGGAGATCTGCATATCTCTGTTGAACAAATACTTTTAAGCACTCCTTTCATAATTTGCTACTGAGTTCTCCAAATAGAAATATCTCCCAAGGTAAGATAGATATCTTTCCATTGGGATGCCATATTACATATGGTCTATAACTAATACAGAATTGTCAAACTACATAAGCATGTCTTATCTACATTTTCAAACAAAATCTCAGGATTTCTATTTTAAGTTGTATTTATTCTACCTTCCTTGCTAGACATAGGACCTCTGCAAAATACCACATAGCAGTAAGAAAATACCTAAATAACAGCAATATAAAAAAAAGAAAACACAACAACTCTGGTATAATGTTTTTGGTACAAGTGATATAACAGGGCATAGTGGCACACAATAAAGATTTCTATATTGCTATTTTCTGGTACAGACACATTAACTCTTTACTATGTGTATGCAGAAGGTTCAAATCAATGGGTTAATATGTTAGTGTCATTAAAAAAATTAAACCCCCAATTTTTCCTGAAATATGTGAAATATTTTGTATCACCTTCATTTCAATTAGTAAATAAATGCTCTACTGGCCAAAGATTCTATGAGCCATAGAGAATGTCATGTAGTACTTTAAGTATTTAACTAAATTAGGAAAAATATTCACCTAGTTCTAAGAAACTTACAAGTGATGACATTATTTTTGAATAGAATATATATGGTAGGCATATTCAAAATTATAAACGTATATGTAGTTGAGCACCGTGATGTACACTAGATTCCTGGCTACTCAGAGAGCTGAGATATGAGGAACAAGGTTTCAAACCAGCTAAAGCAGAAAATTCTATTTTATTCTTAAGTCCAATTAACGAGCAAAAAGCTATGTTTCACCCTCACACAATGCCTTACAAAAAGTTATGTGGCTTAATGTACAAATGTTCCAAAAATTCAGGTAGTTTTAGGTCTTTGGACTGAAGGAATAAAAATTCAGAGAACTGTTTGTGTGAATGATAGAATTGTATTGTTAATCAGAGATGAGAGAGTTCAGAAACTATTCACATCTGGAATCCTTCTGCAACAAAAAGTTGGTACTTTATGTAGAACTGGGGCTGCTAAAAGGGAACTAGAACATCACTTAGCAACATTCAGATCCTAGAATGATGTCTGTTGTAAATAATTGAGAGAATATATCCACAGCGAAGATGGTCTCTTATTATCTGTCTCTTCCCTATCCCCTAATACTCTAGTTTCACTTTTTACTCGCACCTCTTAGTTTCCATCATTGGTAAAATTTCTTAGAAGCCAATTGGTAAAAGAACTTGGCTGAAAGAGTGGGAGGGAAGACAAGATAACATTTGCACAGTCATAAACAAATATCTAACATACCTGCAGACTAATTTAGTGCAAAAGCCAGCCTCTGATTACAAACATAATTCAGTAAAAAAAAATTAAGTGGCTGTTTTCCTGGAACTATTAGATCAAAAGAACATGGATCAAAATATGTCTCTTTCAAAAAGAACCTTTTATATAGGCATCAAATCTAGGCTTGATCTAAACATGTGATTGGCATAGTATTAGGTAAATGTATTTTCAGTAACATGGATTATGCTCATAGGCAATGATAAACATGAGAGAAATAGTTTCTACAGTACATAGTCAACTAGAAACACAAAATATAACATGGGAAAGGATTTACTTATACAAATGTGGGAACATTTACAGTTTCTGGAATATAAATTGCATGATCATAAAAATTTGTATTGTTTTGACTACTTTTTTTTTCCAGTTCTGAGTTGAGCTTAGGGCCTGAGCACTTTCCTTGGACTTTTTCAAGGCCAGAGCTCTACAACTTTAGCCTCTGCACCACTTCCAGCTTTTTTCTATGTATGTGATAGGAAGAAATAGAACCTGCATCTTCATGCACTATACCACTAGGCTATACTCCTGGCACTTCTGACTTTATTTTTATCATTGAAGTAATAGTTTTTAAATTTCAGGGTAAACATCCCACAAGTTTGGTTCATTTTATTTCATTATTAAAGAGCTATATGGGGAAAGAAGGAAGAAGGCGCCAAGACAATAGGGACGTTGCCTAGCTCTCTCTCACAAAAAGAGAGAACCAGGGAGTCCCACGAGCCAACTACCTTAAGAAATCCACAACAACAAACTCAAAAAGCAACGGAAAAGGACTCAAACCGGAAAAGAAATCCAGATAAAGCTTACATCCAACTTTCTCAAAGAATTCGGAACACGAGGACCCCTCCCCCACCTCTCTCCAAGCCGCAAAAGCCATGGAAAGCCACGATAAGCGGCGGCTGGTGACGGCTCCAAGCCACAAAAAGCGGCGGCGAGTGCCGGCTCCATGCCGGAAAAGCAGCAGTGGACACCAGCTCCAAGCCACGAAAAGCTGCGGCAGTGGAGGGCGCCAGGCCAAGAGCCCAACTGCTGCAGAAACCAGCACAGAACCGGGCCAGCAAATGGCGGAAGCACCGGAACCCAGACGCGGAACCAGAACAGCAAGCAGTGGAACCCAGATGCAGAACACAGGCGGCAGAGACCTGAGGGGAGTGAAAGACTCCCCACCACCGTGGAACACCCGCAGATGGACGCAGAGGTGTGAGTAATACAGGCGTCCCCAAACACATCAGAAAGGCAGAGTGGGTGCCAAGCAATAGAACTTAACTCAGACCCCTCCACCCTGCCCGAGAAAGACTGGCGGGAGCAGGGGGGCAAGGAATTTAGAATCCTATCCCTTCCCTCAACAGCCCCCTCCCTCAGGCCATTGACTGGAGATTGACAGGCAGGCTACCTAAGACCCAGCACCCCACCAAGGGAGGTGGGGCTGTCCCAACTCTCACTCGCCCAACGGGCTCAACCCCCAGCCCTCTGACTGGAGACTGACAAGCGGGCGGACCCTAAGACTCAGCATCCCACCAGGGAAGGCGGAGCTGTCCAAGCTCCCACCTGCCCACCAGGCTCCTCTCCCAGGCCACTGGATCTGGAGAGCGGAGGGCGCTGGGAACCTGCCTTACAACAGTGGGTAGGGGGTGTGGGAAAATAGGAGACAGCATCTGTTCCCCCTCAATTCTTGAGCGGGGCATCCTCCAGCTGGGAATCCTGAGCAAGACAGCACCTAGGGGCCCCCCACAGTCACAGACTCTGACAAAGCAGTGGAAACACAGCAGGGATATGAAGGGCCAGCCAGCAGCCAAGCTCCCCTTCTGAGAATCAAAAAAGCATGGCTCTGCCCTTGGAGCCCACATCCTCAGCTGGGCCCCGCCCCTGGGAACAAAGGGGTCTCCTGCTGGTCCTGCTGAGAGCCCCTGAAACTCTCAATCCCCAGATCCTTGGCTTGGGACCGCCCCTGGAAGCAGCACAGGAAAACCTCTGCCAACCACTCTCAGACGGAAGCTCTCAAACCCATCCCATGGTCCACTGTGAGGCCACTGGTTGCGCTAAGAGCTAGTCGTGCAGCAACACATGAGTTTTATTCTAATACGTTCCAAACTTTGTACTCAAATATGCTACCTACTTACCAACTTAGGTTAGTTATCCTTACGCTATGCCTTTTCTTCATTACTACAATATTCTTACACTCCTACGTTAACCCTCTTGTACCTCCCCTGACCTCTCTCATTCTATTTTTCTATCTCTGGTCCTCTGTTCATCTTTCAACCCTTATACTGCATGGATCTACACTTGATGGCTCTTGAGCAATACTGTATATCTAGGTGTTTAATTATTCTCTAGGCTCAGAGGGACTTAAAGACAATAGAGATTAGATTGAGAGACTTATTGTTTTGGATATAAATCACTTATCAGTGGTTGTATTAGACTGGTCTGTAACTGCACAAAAAGAAAGAGTGATAACACCAATCAAAACTTGTGAACATCTAGTGTCTGCCAGCTACAGAGGTCTAGGTTGGTTATATCTGAAAAACTATAATCGTGTTTAGTATTAATCTTGCTCCCATTTTCAAATGGGCAGAACAAGAAACTGAAGAAAAATGTCAAATCAAAAAACAACATCCCCCACCCCAATGTAAACAGACAATGGAACAGTCACTGGAAATCCTAGAGGAGAGTCTTCCAAGTGCTATACAAATGCAACTGATAAACATCATTAATGAAAAATGTGAAAATATAAAGAAAGAGATAAGGGAGGAAGCCATAGCTGAACAAGAGGAAACCATAAACAAGGTGAAAAAGAAGAAGCCATAAAGGAGGCCATAATAAAGGTTTTTCAAAGAAAGATGGATGAATTCATAGAATCCACAAACAAAAAGGTGACCGAACTCCAGCAAATGTTCAAAGAAAATAAAGCTACTGAGCTAACCACTCAAATGGAAATCAAGGAGCTAAAGAAATCCACCCATGATCTAAAAGAAGAGATGCAAGGCATCAAAAATGAGCAATTAGAAGCAAGGGATATGAAAAATAAAGTAGATAGCTTTGATAGCAGGTTAGACAATGCAGAGGAGAGAATTTCCGGGGCTAAAGATAATTTAGTTATTATAGAGAAAGAACAGATAATGAGTCAATCCAAATCTAGGAAAAATGAGAGAGCGCTTCAGGAGGTCCAAGATACAATTAGGAAGCCTAATTTAAGGCTAATTGGTATTGAGGAGGGCGTGGAGAAAGAGGTCAATGGTATTGGAAATATACTTCAGGGAATCATCTCAGAGAATTTCCCAAATATCCAGAAGGGCAGGCCCATCCAGATACAAGAAGCTTTTAGAACCCCAAACAGACCTGACCAGAAAAGAATATCTCACCGCCACATCATAATCCGAACTGGATCAATAGAAACCAAAGAAAGGATCCTAAAGGCAGCCAGGGAAAGGGATCAGTAACCTATGAAGGAAAACCAATCAGAATAACCCCAGATTTCTCAGCAGAGACCATGCAAGCAAGAAGTGACTGGAAGCATATATGTCATGCCCTTAAGTCAACTAACTACCAACCAAGAATACGGTACCCAGCTAAGCTCTCATTCATAACTGAGGGAACAATAAAAACATTCCATTCCAGGGAAAAGCTGCAACAATATGTAGCAACAAAACCAACACTCAAATATCTCAAAGATCTTCTATACATAGAAAACCAAAATAAATACAAAATAGGGAAAGAAATGGCACCTAAACAGCATACCATCTAAGGACCACAAGAACTGTCAAAACACAGGCCCTAATAAAAGCTTTTAAAAATGATAGGAACCAATAAATATCTCTCAATCCTAACTCTCAATATCAATGGATTTAACTCTCCAATTAAACGGCATAGGCTGTCTAGTTGGATCAAAAAGCAAGAGCCATCGTTCTGCGGTCTTCAAGAGACACATCTTACCCAAAAAAACAATCATCTTTTGAAAGTGAGAGGTTGGAATAAACTCTATCAAGCTAACGGCCCCCATAAAGAGGCTGGAGTTGCCATCCTCATATCAGATAAAATAGACTTCAAACTAACATTAGTAAGAAAAGACAAAGAAGGTTACTACATACTACTAAAGGGATCTTTCCTCCAGGAAGACATAACGATCCTAAATATTTACACACCCAATCTCGGAGCTCCGAACTTCATCAAGCAAACTTTACTTACACTGAAACCATACATAGATCAAACTACAGTGATTTTCAGTGACTTTAACACACCACTCTTACCTATGGACAGATCAACAAGGCAAAAACTCAACAGAGAAACCTTAGAACTGAACAACTATATGGACCAACTAGATCTAACAGACATCTGCAGAATATTCCACCCAGCAACAACGCAATATACTTGTTTCTCAGCTGCACATGGAACATTTTCCAAAATACATCACATCTTAGGCCATAAAACAAACCTGGACAGATTCAGAAACACTGAAATTATTCCATGCACACTCTCAGACCACCAAATTGGAACTGAACACACATCTCCACCAACGAAAACCCTGTAACTCATGGAGACTGAACAACACATTGTTGAATCACCAATGGGTCATCGAAGAGATCAGAACAGAAATCCAACAGTTTATGAAATTTAACAGTAAGGAGCACACAAAATACCAACTCCTTTGGGACACAGCAAAGGCAGTACTCAGAGGAAAATTTATAGCGCTGAGTGCCTACAACAAAAAGTTGGAAAAATTGCAAACCAACAACTTAATCTCTCACCTTAAGCTCCTGGATAAAGAGCAACAAACCAAACCTAATCCCAGTAGAAGAAAGCAAATTATTAAAATCAAAGCAGAATTAAATGATTTGGAATCCAAAAAAACTATAGAAAGAATCAACAAAACAACGAGTTGGTTCTTTGAAAGAATTAACAAAATTGGCAAACCCTGAGCAAATCTTACCAAAAAAAGAAGAGAGCATATCGAAATAAACAAAATCTGAGATGAAAGTGGTAAGGTCACGACAGAAATTACCAAAATCCAGAATATCATGAGGGAATACTTCTCAAACCTTTACGCCAATAAATTCGAGAATCTAGATGAAATGGATGAATTCCTAGCCAATATTAACATAGCCACACTGAACCAAGAAGAACTAACCCAGATCAAGAGGCCGATTTCAAGCTCTGAAATAGAAATGGCAATTAGAGAACTTCCACCTAAGAAAAGCCCAGAACCAGATGGATTCACAGTAGAATTCTATAAGGTCTTCAAAGCAGAGCTCACACCAATACTTCTCAAGCTCTTCAACGAAATTGAAAATGAAGGTTCCTTACCAAACTCATTCTATGAAGCCAGTATAACCCTCATCCCCAAACCAGACAGAGATTCATCAAAGAAAGAGAACTATAGACCTATATCTTTGATGAACATCGATGCAAAACTTCTCAACAAAATACTGGCCAACCGTCTACAACAACTCATCAAAAAAATTATACACTATGATCAAACTGGATTCATCACAGGGAGGCAAAGCTGGTTCAACATACGCAAATCAATATAATTCAAACATCAACAGGAGCAAGGACAAAAATCACATGATTGTCTCAATAGATGCAGAAAAGGTATTTGACAAGATCCAACACCCCTTTATGTTAAAAGCTCTAGAGAAACTAGGAATCCATGGAACATTCCTCAATGTAGTAAATGCTGTGTATGAGAAACCCACCTCTAGTATTACACTTAATGATGAAAATCTAAAGCCATTCCCTCTAGAATCAGGAATGAGACAAGGATGCCCACTCTCTCCACTCCTCTTTAACATAGTACTAGAATTCCTAGCCAGTGCAATAAGGCAAGAAGCAAGCATAAAGGGGATCCAAGTAGGGAAAGAGGAAATAAAACTATCCCTCTTTGCAGATGACATGATCCTGTATTTAAAGAATCCTATAAACTCTACTCCCAAGCACCTTGACCTGATTCAAAACTTTGGAAGAGTAGCAGGCTATAAAGTCACACCTCAAAAATCAACTGCCTTCCTTTACGCCAACAGTGAGAGGAATGAGGCAATAATCAGGAAAGAAACTCCTTTCACAATAGCCTCAAAGAAAATAAAGTACCTAGGAATTAGCTTAACTAAGAATGTAAAGGACCTTTTTGATGAAAACTTTAAAACTCTAAGAAAGGAAATTAAAGCAGAACTAAGGAAATGGAAAAACCTCCCATGCTCCTAGATTGGAAGAAACAACATTGTGAAAATGACAATCTTGCCAAGGGCTATCTACAAATTCAACACAATAGCCATCAACATCCCAATGGCATTCTTTAAGGAAATAGAAGAGGCAATTCAAAACTTCATATGGAGTAATAAAAGACCCCGTATAGCAAAAACACTTCTTAGCAGAAAGAACAGCGCTGGGGGAATTTCAATTCCAAACTTCAGACTCTATTACAGAGCTATAATTCTCAAAACAGCTTGGTACTGGCACAAGAACAGGCCTGAAGACCAATGGAATAGAACTGAGGACCCAGATATTAAACCACAGACCTATGGCCACCTAATCTTTGACAGGGGAGCCAAAAAAATAGAATGGAAGAAAGACAGCCTCTTCAACAAGTGGTACTGGCAGAACTGGTTAAGCACCTGCAGAAAACTAAAGCTGGATCCTTCTTTGTCACCGTGCACTATAATTAACTCCAAATGGATCAAAGACCTGGAGGTAAAAACTGACACAGTGAAAACTTTACAAGAAGGAATAGGAGATACACTAGGCCTCCTTGGCACAGGTCGAAACTTTCTTAATAAGGACCAAGAATCACAACAAATCAGAGAAAGGCTGGATAAGTGGGACTGCATTCAACTGCGGAGCTTTTGTATGGCAAAGGACATAGCTAGTAAACTAATCAGGAAGCCTACAGAGTGGGAGAAGATCTTCACCAACCAAACAACGGACAAAGGCCTCATATCTAAAATATATCAACAGTTCAAAAAATTGAATCACTCCAAAACTAATCTCCAAAGTAACAAGCATCCCATTAAAAAATGGGCCAAAGACTTAAAAGAGTCTTCTCTGAAGAAGAAACAAAAATGTCCTATAGACACCTGAAGAAATGCTCAACATCTCTGGTCATAAAAGAAATGCAAATCAAAACAACTTTAAGATTCCACCTCACTCCAGTTAGAATGGCCAGGATCAAGAAAACTAATAATAACAGATGCTGGAGGAGATGTGGCCAGGAGGGCTCACTAATACACTGTTGGTGGGAGTGCAAACTCGTTCATCCACTATGGAAAGCAGTGTGGCAGTGCCTCAAAAGGCTAAATATAGAACTCCCCTCTGACCCAGCAATTCCACTACTTGGCATTTACCCAACCATCCAGAAACAAGGGCATACTAAATCCGCTAGCACAACAATGTTCATTGCAGCACTATTCACCATAGCAAAGATATGGAACCAACCTAGATGTCCCTCAGTTGATGAGTGGATCAACAAGTTGTGGTATTTGTACACAATGGAATTCTATGCTGCTGTCAGAAAGAATGACATCGCCCCATTTGTTAGGAAATGGAAAGACTTAGAAAAAATCATATTAAGTGAAGTAAGCCAGACTCAAAGGAACTTAGGCTCAATGGTTTCCCTCATTCGTCATAATCAGTAGAAACCTTGGGCTCTACTAGCAGAGATCTGTAATAGAGCAAACTCTTGATACATAAGACCATATAGTATGAAGCTAATTGAAAGGACCTCCAGGTTATTGAAACAAAAGCCATATAATGAATGATTGTTGTCCTTAATGTACTATGTTGTCTCTCATCTCCTTTGCTGTCCCTTGGTTATCTCATATTTGTATAGTATCTCACTTTGTTATCTGATATATTGAATTTATTTGCATTTGGTTATTTGAAATTTGATAGGGAAGGGGGGAAAACCAAGAACGGGTGGGGGGAGTGGGGGGGAGGGTAATGGGTACCAAGACATGTGAAAGGGTATCAATGTATGTGAATTAATGCACCTTCTATCGGGAAAATACCATGAAACCCTTTTACTAATTACAATAAAAAAGAAGAAGAAAAAAGGGTTCAAGGCTTCTACAACATGGCCTCTGTAATACTAGATAAAAAGTAACCTCTGTTTACTACTATTTTACCCCCCCAAAAAAATAAAGAGATATATGGAAAATGAGAAATACAGAAAATTATGTAAGTGTGTGGGCAGGGATTTTAGCGTGCATACTCTGATATTTCTACAATAAAGTGTTACAAAGGTAAAACAGATGTCTCAGTTGTTGAAAGAATTAGATTTTTGCAAGTATAAAACTTATGAAATGAAGTATCTAGGAAAAGAAGAAAAATGCACATGATGCAAACTCTTTTGAAAAACATGATGCAAATTGTGAATTTTAAAAGATTATATTATTCAAATAGTCTAGTGGTAAATTTCAAAAGAGGTCCTTAACGAATGTTTGAATATCTAGAATAATATGGATGGAAAAATTTCTAGAGATGATCAAGTAAAATGTCTTCATTATGAGGATAATGAAGAAGAGACATTTATTCTAATTGTAGATATAGATAGATAACAAATCCTTTTTTTCCTTGTTCCTTTTCTTCATATAAGAACATTTAAGAATACTGGGTTTGCTGATACCTACTCCTAGCAACTCTGAGGATTGTGGTATGAAGCCAGTTTGGGCAAAAAAGTTTGTGAGATGTTTCTCTCCAATAAACTATGAAAAAAGTCAGAAGTGAAGCTGTGACTCACATGGTAAAAAAGCAAAAAAAATCAGAGAGAGTATTCAGGCCCTGAGTTCAAGCCTCACATGAGGCAGAAAAGTGAATTAAAACGTTTGATTTTGGAAAATATGCTAACTGTGGCTTTTCTGAAGGAAATGGTGAGGACTTTACAAATACCATTTAATTGGAAAACATAAATAATACATAATATTATAATTCACCTTAAAGATAAACATGAGGTCTTCCATATAGGCACACTCTGAAGGCTGTTGATAGAATGGCTGCAAAGAGGTGAGGAGGTTGGTCTTGTACAAGAGGAATGGGAATAGTAAGCAGACAAGCGTGGTAGGCATCATGAAGAGGGCAGAAGAACAATAAGAGGTAAAATCTAATATACTGATGAATGCTAGAAAAAGTACAGATTTCTTAGTATTTTAAAAGTGTGAGATAGAGTTGGAATTTGGAGGCAGCTTCTTAGTAATGATAATGTTTTATTACATAGAGTAATATGTATCTATGACATACAAACCCTCAGCCTAATTTTAACTATGTTCTAAAATCTAAGTACCAGTAATTGTATGTAGAGAATCCCTTCTTGAATAGTTGTTTGTTAAACACATCATTTGAAATATTATGTAACCATCAATGTTAACAAATCCTTTAATATAAAACCTTTCAATTGAGCCTCACTGTTCTTAGAATTAGGTCCTCAGTCTATCTTCACTGTGCAACCTCAGCAACAATTCCAACCGGGAAAGTCTCTCTCTACCTTTATTCCCTTCTTACAGAAGTTTATCTTTCAACCTCGAAGCTTTCAACTGAAGAACTCAAAATGCTCTCTTTAATATATACACGTCATATACACTAGCCAACCATTTGTTTTCTTATGTCAAGCAATCACTAGGTGATTCCATCAATCTTCAAGAAATTTAAATTTTTTTCAGGTATTGAATAAAACAGAATGTGAACTTGTGCTCAGCAAAAGGAATAACAGCTGAGGATATCAATATGTTCAAGTAGTATTAGAATCTGAAATTCTAAGATTATTTTGGGCTATTTTTTCCTATTTAGATAGCTCTCCCTCCATATCTTCTTTGTGAATTAGCTTCTTTTCTTTTACCACAATTTCAACAAGTTGCAACTTGATCACCAATAACTCAAAATGTACGTTTTTGTAGTTTTACAACAGAAAAGGAAGAAAGCAGCACAAGCTCATAGAATTTTTGTAAAACCCTCTAGGTTATAGACACACACTCAGCCAGTCACTGGGGATTGTAAAAACATAAGGCACAGGATACTGAATTATGCCATATTACAGGAAAGTCATATATTTATATACCCTTACTTTCCAGCAGATGGCAGTAAATACATTATTCTACCACATTCTATAATCTGATAATTTTTCTTACAGATGGAAGGTATCAGTTTTGATGCATCAGAAACCTGGATTTATCTTCTTAATAAAAAACCCACTTGACTTTCTCAAGACATTACAAATGAAAGGAAGAAAAAAAAGTTCTCTCTTACCAATCCAACATTTAGGTATTCCAGGTCTAGAAAGTCATACTGATTAAAGTATAATTATGTAGGCATACACTGATCTGGTGGTTTAGTTGAGCATTCACCTTTAAAAAGCAAGAACAGAAAAGCACAGATGCAGAGGAAATTCACCACACTCCTTCAAAGCTTGAATTGTCACCAATAATGGTGAGTACCCCACAAAGACATCACCCCCAGGAGAACAGCATCAATCTAAGGAACCCTTTCTCCCACCCAAGAAGTGTGCCATTCTCTAGAGGCTCTCCAGAGTATCTGGCCAGGAACACTTGCCATTCCTCTCTGACTTTGAGAAAAAAACAAAAACTATTAAGAGGCAGCCCTGCACTTTGCAGAGAGGAGCAACAAGTTAAGATGGCTTAATTCTGCATCTGGCAGAGCATGTTGGAATAACAAAATCTAAAGTCTTTCAAATCTTACTGAAAAAAGAAAAACCAGACAGGTCATAACAATTTCCAGGCTGTTCTTAGAGTAGGAACAAGCCACATTCCCATATCATGGGTCCCTACAGAGTTCAGTTATGCTTCAGCCCTGCCCTCACCCAGACCGCACAGAATCTAGGCTGCAAATAAGATCCACCTCCTACCTGTGAACTAAGGATCCCTACCCCTCCAGTGCTGGCTTATCTATGCTGGGAGGAATGCTGCAGAATCTTCAACTCTGTAGTGGAGATATCTGAAGTCTCAAGGTCCCTCAAACTGATTAGAGAATTCATGTTTCATCTGTGATTTACAATCTACAAACAGACCTTAAAAACCAAGCTATTTCCCAGTTGTACCAGAAGCCACATACTAGCCATATACCCAGAACCCTGAAATTACAGTGCTAAAGCCAGTCTACATCTTTAGGAGATGCCTCCTACCTGTGAACTAAGGAACTCCACTCTCTGCTGCTCAAATCTTGGATACAAGGAAAGCTGCAGATGTCAGCAACTAAAGCAGATACTCCAGCAAAGATACTATATAGTGCACTCTGGAGACACAAGGACAAGGTCCTCCAAATAAAATGATTGGAGAATTCATTGTTTTGGTCTTAGATTGGTCAAATCATGTGATTGCTAAACTTGTTTCTCAGTTAGTGTATGCCTAATTCTGGTCATATATTTTTTTCTTTCTCTCCTTTCCTCCTCTCATTTCTATGTTTTTCTATTACTTCTATCAATTTATTTTATTTATTTATTTTATTGTAATTAGTAAAAGAGTTACATGATATTTGCCAGATAGAAGGTGCATTAATTCACATACTTTGATACCCTTTCACATGTCTTGGTACCTGTTTCCCTCACCCCCCACACCCCCCACCCGTCTTGGTTTTCTCCCCTTCCCTATCAAATTTCAAATAATCAAATAAAAATAAATTCAATATATCAGATAACAAAGTGAGATACTATACCAATATGAGATAACCAAGGGACAGCAAAGGAGATGAGAGACAACATAGTACATTAAGGACAACAATCATTCATTATATGGCTTTTGTTTCACTATCCTGGAGGTCCTTTCAATTAGCTTCACATTATATGTCCTTATGTATCAAGATTTTGCTCTATTGCAAATCTCTGCTAGTAGAGCCCAAGGTTTCTACTGATTATGACAAATGAGGGAAACCATTGAGCCTAAGTTCCTTTGAGTCTGGCTTACTTCACTTAATATGATTTTTTCTAAGTCTTTCCATTTCCTAACAAATGGGGCGATGTCATTCTTTCTGACAGCAGCATAGAATTCCATTGTGTACAAATACCACAACTTGTTGATCCACTCATCAACTGAGGGACATCTAGGTTGGTTCCATATCTTTGCTATGGTGAATAGTGCTAGTGGGTTTAGTATGTCCTTGTTTCTGGGTGGTTGGGTAAATGCCAAGTAGTGGAATTGCTGGGTCAGAGGGGAGTTCTATGTTTAGCCTTTTGAGGCACTGCCACACTGCTTTTCATAGTGGTTGAATGAGTTTGCAATCCCACCAACAGTGTAGTAGTGATCCCTCCTGGCCACATCCCCTCCAGCATCTGTTGTCATTCGTTTTCCTGATCCTGGCCATTCTAGCTGGAGTGAGGTGGAATAATAGAGTTGTTTTGATTTGCATTTCTTTTATGACCAGAGATGGTGAGCATTTCTTCATGTGTCTATAGGCCATTTTTGTTTCTTCTTCAGAGAAGACTCTTTTAAGTCTTTGGCCCATTTTTTAATGGGATGGTTGTTACTTTGGAGGTTAGTTTTGGAGTGATTCAATTTTTTGAGTTGTTGATATATTTTAGATATGAGGCCTTTGTCCGTTGTTTGGTTGGTGAAGATCTTCTCCCACTCTGTAGGCTTCCTGATTAGTTTACTAGCTATGTCCTTTGCCATACAAAAGCTCCGCAGTTGAATGCAGTCCCACTTATCCAGCCTTTCTCTGATTTGTTGTGATTCTTGGTCCTTATTAAGAAAGTTTCGACCTGTGCCAAGGAGGCCTAGTGTATCTCCTGTTCCTTCCTGTAGAGTTTTCATTGTGTCAGCTTTTACCTCCAGGTCTTTGATCCATTTGGAGTTAATTCTAGTGCACGGTGACAAAGAAGGATCCAGCTTTAGTTTTCTGCAGGTGCTTAACCAGTTCTGCCAGCACAAATTGTTGAAGAGGCTGTCTTTCTTCCATTCTATTTTTTTGGCTCCCCTGTCAAAGATTAGGTGGACATAGGTCTGTGGTTTAATATCTGGGTCCTCAGTTCTATTCCATTGGTCTTCAGGCCTGTTCCTGTGCCAGTACCAAGCTGTTTTGAGAATTATAGCTCTGTAATAGTGTCTAAAGTTTGGAATTGAAATTCCCCCAGCGCTGTTCTTTCTGCTAAGAAGTGTTTTTGCTATACGGGGTCTTTTATTATTCCATATGAAATTTTGGATTGCCTCTTCTATTTCTTTAAAGATGACATTGGGATGTTGATGGGTATTGCATTGAATTTGTAGATAGCTCTTGGCAAGATTGTCATTTTCACAATGTTGATTCTTCCAATCCAGGAGCATGGGAGGTTTTTCCATTTCCTTAGTTCTGCTTTAATTTCCTTTTTTAGGGTTGTAAAGTTTTCAGTAAAAAGGTCCTTTACATTCTTAGTTAAGCTAATTCCTAGGTACTTTATTTTCTTTGAGGCTATTGTGAAAGGAGTTTCTTTCCTGATTATTGCCTCGTTCCTCTCACTGTTGGCATAAAGGAAGGCAGTTGATTTTTGAGGGTTGATTTTATAGCCTGCTACTCTTCCAAAGCTTTGAGTCAGCTCAAGGAGCTTGGGAGTAGAGTCTATAGGATTCTTTAAATACAGAATCATGTCATCTGCAAAGAGGGATAGTTTTATTTCTTCTTTCCCTACTTGTATACCCTTTATGCTTGCTTCTTGCCTTATTGCACTGGCTAGGAATTCTAGTACTATGTTCAAGAAGAGTGGAGAGAGTGGGCATCCTTGTCTCATTCCTGATTCTAGAGGGAATGGCTTTAGATTTTCATCATTAAGTGTAATACTAGAGGTGGGTTTCTCATACACAGCCTTTACTACATTGAGGAATGTTCCATGGATTCCTAGTTTCTCTAGAGCTTTTAACATAAAGGGGTGTTGGATCTTGTCAAATGCCTTTTCTGCATCTATTGAGACAATCATGTGTTTTTTGTCCTTGCTCCTGTTGATGTGTTGAATTATATTAATTGATTTGCGTATGTTGAACCAGCTTTGCCTCCCTGTGATGAATCCAGTTTGATCATAGTGTATAATTTTTTTGATGAGTTGTTGTAGACGGTTGGCCAGTATTTTGTTGAGAAGTTTTGCATCGATGTTCATCAAAGATATAGGTCTATAGTTCTCTTTCTTTGATGAATCTCTGTCTGGTTTGGGGATGAGGGTTATACTGGCTTCATAGAATGAGTTTGGTAACGAACCTTCATTTTCAATTTCATTGAAGAGCTTGAGGAGTATTGGTGTGAGCTCTGCTTTGAAGACCTTATAGAATTCTACTGTGAATCCATCTGGTCCTGGGCTTTTCTTAGGTGGAAGTTCTCTAATTGCCATTTCTATTTCAGTGCTTGAAATAGGCCTGTTAATTTATCTTATTTATTTTTATTATTTTTTAAATGTTTTTCTGTTCTCTTTTCTTTATTCTTTTGCTCCTTTTGGTTTGTCTGTTTGTTGATTGTCTTTGTTTCCATTTGGGTTTTCGTTGGCTCATTGTTATCTTTTTGTATGTGTTTGGTTTGTTCTTACCCTTACAACTTGTTCACTCAATGGATATATATATATATATATCCATATATATATATATATATTCCTCTTCTGCATCATAATTTCCTTCTCCAATCAAAAGTGAAGGAGTATTTAGATAGATAAATACCTATGTATAATTTAAGACCTCTGCTTTAAAGTCTATTTAAATATAGGCTTTGTGTTTGTTGTTTACTTTCTATTGTTGTCAGTTGTGATTTCAATTTTTGTTTCATTTGGTGTTACTTTGTATTGGTTTATATTGGCTCTTACAACTGAGTTACTTATCAGTTTCAAATATACATAATCTCATCTTCACCTTCACCCTTCCCCACCCAAACATAAAGGTTTATTTAGTTCAGGGATATCTAAACTGTCTTAGGCATTTTAGAGTAAGGAGAAAGAGTGTTTAGGGAGTCTGATGCAAAGATTCTCAATGTGATTTTCTTCAGTGTCACAGACTACAAGGTCTTCCTCCCTCATCTGTTTTCACCTTTGCAACCATTACCTACCTTCTTTTTCTTCCTTCTTCATCTAAATCATTTATAGCATTAGATTTTTCTCACCCTTAGTACTCTTAAAAAAGGTACTCCTCTTCAAATCTCCATTGCCTAACAATCACAATCTTTTTCATATGCTAGACAAGTGTAAACATCAGAGTATCTCACCATGGCTAAACTCTGATGTGACACTTAATAATCTAAAAGAATCTCACCCCCAAGGGGTGGGAGAAGGGAAAATGGGACAAAAACATATGAAGGGGTATTAATATTCAAGACGTAATGTTCCCACTATCTAAAGAATGTAACTGTAACCCCTCTACATGCTACCCTGAAAATAAAATGCAATAATTAAAAAAAATCTGACTCCAAAGAAGAAAACCCCAAGACCATCAAACTGGCAAATCAACCAAAAAAGACCACAATCAAGTAGAAAAGACCACAACACACCCCTCCCCAATTAAAATAAGAGTGTTTCTAAATGACTAGAACAAACTACAGAAATACAAGAAAACTGGTAGAGCCCTAAACTTGATCAAAAAGTATACTAGGACAGTGTTCAGGCCCTGAGTTCAAACCCCAGGACTGAAATAAATAAATAAACAAATAAATTTTTAAAAAGTAACCACTAATAAATATGATTAATGAGAAATTAGAAAGCCTACACAAGGAAATTTGTGAGCATGATGAGAATAATGTAAAATTAATAGAAGAACTCATGGAATCTGCAAAAAATGGCAATGGATTCCAAGAGTAGGAAAGGGAGTCAAAGGAAAAAAATAGTCACCCAGTTACAGAATATGAGAGACATGGGTAAACAAATCAAGAAAGTAAAGACCTAAAGGAAAACTTCAATAGAAAGGCAAAGATGCGCACTCTCTCCATTCATTCATCTTCAATATAGAACTAGAATTCCTAGAAAGAGCAAAACATGAAGGTGATCAAATAGCAAAAGAAGTTAAATGAATCTGTATTTAAAGAACTCTGTAGAGTTCTTTACTGAGCTTATCTGAAACTTTGGCAAAGAAGGAGGATATAAACTTAATGGAGAAAAATCAGTAGCTTTTCTATCAACCAGACTGTAATAGTATCAAAAAATAATATCTAGGAATTAACACAGCCAAAGATACGAAGGTCCACTATTACAGAAACTGTACAAAAAAGAAAATTAAAGCAGATTTAAGGAAATGGAAAAACCTTCCATACTCCTGTATTAAAAGGATTAACATTGTGAAAATTCCCAAAGGCCTAAATATCCAAATCAATTTACAAATTCAATTCACATCAAAATTCTAACAAGATTCTTCAATGGTATACAGAAAGCAAGCCCCAAATTCATATGGTATAATAAAAGACCCCCAAATATAAAAAACAGGAATTGGAGGGAAAGCAAGATCAAATGTTACAATATTACAAAGTTATAGTAATAAAAAAAAACAACATGTTAATCACACCAGAACAGACCGAGAACCAAGGGAATAGAATAGAAGATCCAGAAAGGAACCCACAGAACTATAGACACATAATATTTGATAAAGGAACCAAAAACACAGGTTGAGAGCCTTTTCAACATATGATACTGGCAAAATTAGCTTACACATGCAAACAAAACCCTGAAGCTAGATCCTTATAAACTGTATCCTAATCAATTCTATATCAATCAAAGAGAGCAATGTAAGTCCAGATGTAGTGAAAATGTTACAAGAAGTGATAGGGAAATACTAGAGAGCCTCAGTATGTGTCAAAACTTTCTAATAAAAGGTCCTGAATCACAATAAATCAAAGACTGGATAAATGGGATTGCATCAAACTGAAGAGTTTGTTCATGGCAAAGAACAGAGCTAGCAAGATAACTAGAAAGCCCACCAAACAGGAGAATATCTTTACTTGCTATGCAACAGACAAGGGCTTAATATCAAAAATATACTTAGAGCTCAAAAAATTAAATCTCCCAAAACAACTTCTTAAAGAAACAACAACCCAATTAATAAATGGGCTGGAGATTGACTTAAAGAGAAGCTTCTCAGAAGAATAAGAATGACAAATAGACACATGAAGAAATGTTCAACTTCTCAGGTCATAAAGGAAATGTAAATCCAATCAATATTGAGGTTCTATCTCACTCCAGTTAGAAGGCCATTATCAAGAAAACTAACAATAAAAAATATTGGTGAAGATGTGAACAAAAGAGAACTCTGTTAAAATATTGATCAAAATGTAAACCCATTCAACCACTCTGGAAAGCATACAGCTACTCTATAACCTAGCCATTTCAGTCCTTGCCATTCACCTAAATGACCATAGACAAGACCACACTAAAAGCACAATCATGTTCATTGAGCATTAATCACCATAGCCAAGGTATGAAATCAGCTTAGATGCTCTTGGCCAAATAGATCAAGAACAAGAATATGTATATATACAATGGAAATCTACTCATCCCATCATAAAGAATGATATTGTATCATTTGTAAGGCACTAGAAAGACTTGGAGAAAATTATATTAAGCAAAGTTAGTTAGACTGAAAGAAGCATAGGTTGCATACTTCCCTCATTTGTTGTAACTAGAAAGTACCTATAAATCTACAAGAAAACACACTGAATGGTAAAAGACAATAAAAATATACTTGGATATGAAAAATTACACAAAATTCCAGACATTAACACAGTGAGACAAAAGAAGGATGGTTTTAGAACAGGATCAAAACAGCTCAATATTCGCATATGATCGCATAAAATGATAAATATCAAAATTAACTCCAAGAAATTGAAATAAGAGTTTTTTTCCTCCTTTGTTAATGTTTTGGTTTTCTGTACCTTTTGTGTTGTACATAAGTTGTCATATTTGGAAAGGGTAAAAGGGCAGCACAGAAATGGTGGGAAAAGTGATGAACATATGCAGCACTGATTTTCATTAGGCACTGTATTGAAAATGGGTTATACAAATTGTGGCAGGGATGGGAGGGAAGAACTGGAAGGAAAGGGTTAGATGGTTCATAAGGAAATATATAGATGACCTGACTTATGTAACTATAACCCTGTGTACATTTTCTTTACAATAACTATTTTAAAATTCCTGATATGGCAATCAATACATTTAACAAGTCAAATAAATAAATCATATAATAGCAAAAATTGTATTTAAATATTCAAATCACAGTAATTTCTTAAATATTCATATAGACTATCTAGCTTTCATAAAAATAGCAGCTGATACCTTGTGCTTGTTATTTTAAAATTTTATCAGTAATAAAGTATTTTCCCTGAAAGTCGATTTAGGGATTAAACATACACATATATCATACATACATTTCACATACAATGCACATAAATAAACATACTTGAAAATAATGATGAGTTTCTAACTAAAGTAAGTGACTTCTTAAAATCATCAGATGATGTACTACAAAACATGGATTGTTACAGTGGTTAACCATCTGTCCTTTGTCTCACCATTTGATTGTTCCCTTTCCCTTCCCTAATTCAATTAAATCATATATACAATAGGCCATGTAACAAAATCGGGTACAGTAACAAAAGGGGATAAACCGTGGGTGGGGGAAGTGAAAGAAAAAAAAGGAAAAAACTTTATGTAGTGCATTAAAAATACTGTAACAGTGATAGTCACTAGATGATACGGTGGAAATGAATTTTACAACTTGTGAAAGGGATATTGGGAGAAAAACTTGGGAGTGGGTGACGAACAGAAATGTATTCACTACCTTACATATGTAACTGTAACTCCTCTCTACATTACCCTGACAAGAAGTATAATTTTTAAAAATCTGGAATGTAATTACTAATAATGTCAAAAGAACAACATTTACTATACAACTAGTTTATTTATTTTATTTTTTTTGCCAGTCCTGGGCTTGAGCTCAGGGCCTGAGCAATGTCTGTCCTTGGACTTTCTCAAGGCTAGAGCTCTACCACTTGAGCCTCAGCACCACTTCTGGCTTTTTCTATATATGTGGTACCAAGGAATCGAACCCGGGACTTCATGCATGCTAGGCAAGCACTTTAACCACTAGGCCAAAATCCTGGCCCTACAACTAGTTTATTTAGAGATCTATGATTTGAAATTTATGATTTTGTCTAACTTTATGATACGATTTTGTTTTGTACTCAGTTTCAGATAGCTATAGTTCATAAATATAGTTTCAGATAGCTATAGTTCACAAATGCCATTAAGGAGACTCATTTTTTTTCGTTTTTTTTTTTTGAGGTAGTGAGGCTTGAACCCAGGGCCTGGATGTTGTCTTTGAGATCTTTTGCTCAAGACTAACACTCTACCACTTTGAGCCACTGTGCTACTTCTAGTTTCCTGGAGACTAATTGGAGGAAAATGTCTCACAGGTTGTCCTGTATGGGCTGAGGAATGCAATGAACCTCAGATCACAATTTCTTAAGTAACTAGGATTGTAGTACTACGATTGTAGGAGTAAGACATCGGTGCCCAACCTTCAGAAATTTTAATGGGTCTTTTAAAATTTTAATAATGCTTGCTGTGTAATTTGTTTTTTTTCATGTTCTGTAACTATTTTTATTACAGATGAAGAGTTTTTTCATATAATTTTAATTGGAATTAATAGAGGGTTACATTATATTCACCAGATAGAAGGTGCATTACTTCACAAACATTGATACCCTTTCTCATGTCATGGTCCCAATTCCCCACCCTCCCCGGCTCATCGCTCATTTTGTTTTCCCCCCTTCCCTATCAAATTTCAAACAACCAATAAAGCATATATACAATATAACAGATAACAAGATAAAATACTGTAACAATATGAGATAACCAAGGGATAGCAAAAGAGACGAGAGATAACATACCACATTAAGGAAAACAATCACTCATTTTATGGCTTTTGTTTCTATATCCTGGAGGTCATTTCATTTAGTGTCATACCATATGGCTTTATGTATCTAGGGTTTGTTCTATTGTAAATCTCTGCTAGGAGAGCCCAAGGTTTCTAATGAGGGAAACCATTGAGCCTATGTTCCTTTGAGTCTGGCTTACTTCACTTAATATGATTTTTTCTAAGTCTTTCCATTTCCTTACAGCAGTACAGAAATCCACAGTGTATAAATATGACATCTTGCTGATCTGCTCATCAACAGAGGGACATCTGGGTTGGTTCCATATTATTGCTATGGTAAATAGTGCTGCAATGAACGTCATTGTGCTAGTGGATTTAGTATGCCCTTGTTTCTGGACGGTTGGGTAAATGCCAAGTAGTGGAATTGCTGGGTCATAGGGGAGTTCTATATTCAGTCTTATGAGGAACTGCCACACTGCTTTCCATACTGGTTGAACGACTTTGCACTCCCACCAACAGTGTAGTAGTGATCCCTCCTGGCCACATCTCCTCCAGCATCTGTTGTTATTAGTTTTCTTGATCCTGGCCATTCTAACTGGACTGAGGTAGAATCTTAGAGTTGTTTTGATTTGCATTTCTTTTATGGCCACAGATGTCGAGCATTTCTTCATGTGTCTATAGGTCATTTTTATTTCTTCAGAGAAGACTCTCTTTAAGTCTTTGGTCCATCTTTTAATGGGATGGTTGTTTCTTTGGGAGTGATTCATTTTTTTGAGCTGTTGATATATTTGAGATATGAGGCCTTTGTCTGTTGTATAGTTAGTGAAGATCTCTCCCATTCTGTAGGCTTTTTAATTAATTTACTATCTATGTCCTTTGCCATACAGAAGCTCTGTAGTTTAATGCAGTCCCACTTATCCAGCCTTTCTCTGATTTGTTGTGTTTCTTGATCCTTATTTAAAATGTTTCAACCTGTGCCAAGGAGGCCTAGTTTATCTCCTATTCTTTCTTGTAAAGTTTTCAGTGTCTAGGTTTTTACCTCGAGGTCTTTGATCCATTTGTAGTTAATTCTAGTGCAGGGTGACAAAGAAGGATCCAAGTTTAGTTTTTTGTAGGTGCTTAATTAGTTCTGCCAGCACCATATGTTGAAGAGACTGTCTTTCTTCCATTCTATTATTTTGGCTCCATTATCAAAGATTAGCTGGGGGTCTGTGCTTTAAAATCTGGGTCCTCAGTTCTATTCCATTGGTCCTCACGCCTATTCTTGTGCCACAACCAAGCTATTTTCGTCACTATAGCTATGTAATAGAGTCTAAAGTTTGGTATTGAAATCCCTCCTGCGCTGTTCTTTCTGCTAAGATGTGTTTTTGCTATTCATGACGTTAATTCTTCCAGTCCAGGAGAGTTTGAGGTTTTCCATTTTCTCAGTTCTACTTTAATTTCCTTTTTCAGGGTTTTAAAGTTTTCATCAAAAAGGTCCTTTACATTTTTAGTTAATTCCTAGGTAGTTTATTTTCTTTGAGGCTATTGCAAAAGGAGTTGCTTTCCTGAATGTTGCCTAGTTCCTCTCCTGTTGGCATATAGGAAAACAGTTGATTTTTGAGGGTTAATTTTATACCCCGCTACCTTGCCAAAGTTTTGAATCAGCTCAAAGAGCTTAGGAGGAGAGTTTATAAGGTTCTTTATTTGTAGAATCATATCATCTGCAAAGAAGGAAAGTTTCACTTCCTCTTTCCCTATTTGGATACCTTTATGCTTGCTTATTGCCTTATTGCTCTGGCTAGGAATTCTAATACTATGTTAAAGAGGAGTGGAGATAGTGGGCATCCTTGTCTCATTCCTGATTTTAGAAGGAATGCTTTTACCCTTCGCCATTAAGAATAATGCTAGCTGTGGGTTTGTCATACATAGCCTGGGGAATATTCCATGGTTTCCCAGTTTCTCCAGAACTTTTGGCATAAAGAGCTGTTGGATTTTGTCGAATGCCTTTTCTGTATCTATTGAGATAATCATATTCATGCCATCTTCTGCCCAGATGAAGAGAGTTGCTGTGTGATTTCTATGCTTTGAATTCAGTACAGCATATAGATACATATCTGAGAGAGCTTAGGATGAACTAAAGGAAAGAAATTAGTTTTATAAGCGCCCAGACCCCGAGTGCAAGCCCCATGAACCATAAAAAAAAGGAAAAGAAAAAATAGAAATATTTTATGGTGTGTTGCTTTAACTTATCTTTGAAGACTGGAAGGCAGTAATAAGTATAATAGACACCAGTACTGAGACACTGTGCATTTAATTTTGTTCAGATGTGAAATAAGATTACTAATGATCTGAAATTTCTGTTTTGTCAGAAAGATAAACCTCTTCTTTTTATATCCTGGAATTCTTTTCATTTAGCCTCACCATATATATATATATATATATATATATATGTATATATATATATATATATCTTGAGCTATTATGATTCTCTGCTAGGAGAATCCTAGATGTATACTAATTGTTACAAATGAGGGAAACCATGGAGCCTATGTTCCTTTGGGTCTGGCTTACTTTACTTAAGATGATTTTTTCCAAGTCTTTCTGTTTCCTTACAAATGGGGCAGTATCATTCTTTCTGATAGAGTTCCATGGTGTATATATACACATCTTCATGGTCCTTTCATCTACTGAGGGGCATCTGGGTCCATTCCACATGATCTGAAATTTCTAATGTGAATGTTTTAATAACCAATGTAGTTTTATTCCTACAACCTTATACAGAACTGGAAGAAGCCAGGCAAAGTTGATGCTCACACTTGTAATCCAAGATCATTGTAGGATGCCAAGAGCAGGGGATTAAGGTTTGAAAAAGAAAAAAAAGACAGAAACCCTATCTCAAATTATTCAGAGACTGTGGTGTAAACAAGTGATAGATCTAGCCATGATCAGCTAAGCTAAATGTGAATTGAAGGCCTGAGTTTGAGACCTGGTACTAGCACAAAAGGACAAGAATAAGAAAGAACCTGAAAGAAAGACAGCCTCTTCAACATATGGTGCTGGCAGAACTAATTAAGCACCTACAGAAAACTAAAGTTGGATCTTTCTTTGTCACCCTGCACTAGAATTAACTACAAATGGATCAAAGACCTCGAGGTAAAAGCCAACACACTGAAAACTTTACAAGAAGGAATAGGAGATACACTAGGCCTCCTTGGCACAGGTCGAAACTTTCTTAATTTATAAGGACCAAGAATCACAACAAACAAGAGAAAGGCTGGATAAGTGGGACTGCATTAAACTGCAGAGCTTCTGTATGGCAAAGGACATAGATAGTAAATTAATTAAGAAGCCTACAGAATGGGAGAAGATCTTCACTAACTATACAACAGACAAAGGCCTCATATCTCAAATATATCAACAGCTCAAAAACTTGAATCATTCCCAAACTAATCTCCAAAGAAACAACCATCCCATTAAAAGATGGGCCAAAGACTTAAAGAGAGTCTTCTCTGAAGAAATAAAAATGACCTATAGACACATGAAGAAATGCTCGACATCTGTGGCCATAAAAGAAATGCAAATCAAAACAACTCTAAGATTCTACCTCAGTCCAGTTAGAATGGCCAGGATCAAGAAAACTAATAACAACAGATGCCGGAGGAGATGTGGCCAGGAGGGATCACTACTACACTGTTGGTGGGAGTGCAAAGTCGTTCAACCAGTATGGAAAAGCAGTATGGCAGTTCCTCATAAGACTAAATATAGAACTCCCCTATGACCCAGCAATTCCACTACTTGGCATTTACCCAACCGTCCAGAAACAAGGGCATACTAAATCCACTAGCACAATGACGTTCATTGCAGCACTATTTACCATAACAATAATATGGAACCAACCCAGATATCCCTCAGTTGATGAGCAGATCAACAAGATGTCATATTTATACACTGTGGATTTCTATGCTGCTGTCAGAAAGAATGACATTGCCCCATTTGTAACGAAGTGGAAAGACTTAGAAAAAACCATATTAAGTGAAGTAAGCCATACTCAAAGAAACAGAGGCCTAAGAGTCTCCCTCATTTTTCAAAATCAGTAGAAACCTTGGGCTCGCCTAACAAGAAATTTACAATAGAACAAAATCTAGA
The DNA here is from genome assembly GCF_031878675.1 of Megascapheus bottae. Lineage (NCBI taxonomy): Eukaryota > Metazoa > Chordata > Mammalia > Rodentia > Geomyidae > Megascapheus > Megascapheus bottae. Next base: position 366,258 of record NC_143518.1, read on the forward strand.
GACATTAGGCCAAATAGTATGACACTAAATATAAGGACCTCCAGGATAAGGAAACAAAAGCCATATAAGGAGTGATTGTTGTCTCTAATATACTATGCTATCTCTCATCTCTTTTGCTATCCCTTGGTTATCTCATATTGTTACAATATTTCGCCTTGTTATCTGATATATTTTATATGTTCTTAATTGGTTATTTCATATTGGAAATTAAGATGAGCGGGGGAGGAGGGCAGAGAAATGGGGACCATGTCATGAGAAAGGGTATCAATGTTTGTGAAGTAATGCACCTTCTATCTGGTGAATATAATGCAACCTTTCTATTAATTACAATAAAAATCTAAATACAAAAGAAAGAACCTGAAGAGACAAATTTAAAGAAACATATTTTCCTTCATGCAGGAACAGTTTTTCTTTAATAGGTCCAAACATTTCTTTTTGCAGTTCTGTTGGCTCACTGAAAACGTGTCCTTTTATAATTTTCTTACTATTTCTTTTGTAGCATTATCTTCTTTCTTTTCCTTTACATTATCTTTTACATCTGACTTTCCAGTGTATTTTTAGTGGCATGTTGCTTTCTTTTAATACCATTTCTAAAATTCTACCTTTTCTTCTATTTTCATTCTTCTCCCCTTTTTCAAATACAACTTTCAAAAACATTGTCAAGATAAAGTATTCAACTGAGAAGAGTGATTGATTGTTAGACTCGAGTAGGTGTGAGGTGGAGGATTATAAAGATGTTCTCCATATCTGGGAAAGTTGTCCTAGGGAGCCATAGTATGAGAAGTACTACAAAAATCCTGCTGAGGCAAAATAAAAAAGAGAAGCCTGTTCAAAAACAGATTTAAGGCACCTTCTATTGATAGCAACAGTGAGGACATGAATTTAATCCCTGTATTACCAAAAGAACTCAAAATAAGGTAAGGTACTGGTGCCTCATGCCTATAATCCTATATGAGATCTGAGGATTGCAGTTCAAAGCCAGCCCGGTCATGGAAGTCTATCAGTCTCTTATTTCCAATTAACCACCAGAGAACCGGAAGTTGTGCTGTGGCTCAAGTGGTAGAGCACTAGCCTTGAGCTGAATTGCTCAGGGACAGCACCCAGGCCCAGAGTTCAAGCCCCACGACCACCACCACCAACAAACTCAAAACAAAATAATCACACACACATACAAACCCAGTCCAACCAAACAAAAAAGAGGTCCATGAAACAAAATGGCTGGAGAGATTGTTATTAAGGTAATTAAAAGTATGTAATGAAAATGATGACCTCTTAGTGAGACAAATCTGAAGATTTCCTCACAGTCCCCTCCTTGGATCTTTTTTACAATACAATCAGAAGCGACTTCCTCTTTGTTTAATATCAGGAGAAATAGAGATAAAGTGGGGCCAAACTCTTATTTAATTCCTAGAAGATTCAAATAGAATACAAACTCCTCCCCCCATGAGCCATCGTAAGATGACAGTAATAATAAGAATAAGAATAAGAAGTTGTTGTTGGAACAGAAAAAAAGTGGTAGCAGTCTTGGGAAGAGTTTTAATACTGGGATTCGATACATCTGTTTTAGAATCAGCAGTTTACATGTTATGGCTTCATGATTCTTCTGCCTCCTAGCCACTTTCTCTGGCAGAATTCTCGCTGAAGTTCCTGCAGAACTACCAGGGCCTGGAAGTACTATCTACCCTTTTTAGGTATTATTTGTACCTCGATACAAAGAGTTGCTTTACTGACCCAAATTCAAACACCGGGTGCTATGGTGAGATCCACTTCTCTGCTGACCACAGAAACAGACCGAATCCTTGTTGGATGTGACAGGCAGCGAACTTGAGTCCCAGCAACTTGAAGAGCAGGTAATCTGGGAGACCTGGATGCGAAGAAGGCTGTGCTGGTGTACTGCAGTTGAGGGCGCTGGGCTCCCATGCTTGGGCGAATTTCCAGCGTGTGAGAGCCACAGTGGCGGGCGGCGGCTGGAGGAGGCGCAGGCGCACTGTGTTGTGTGCTGCTAACCGGTCTGCAGCCGCGCTGAGCTCGGTGCTGAGCGCCACACTGCGCCAGCCGCGCTGCGCCGCGCCTCGGGAGTGGATAGTAGCACTAAGTCGCTGCTGCCAGGTCAGGCACTGCGCTGACACCCCACTGCTGAGCAGGGAGCAACCAAAATGTGGGGAAGCCAGAGTGTCAGTGGCCGCAGCAGCGCCAGAGACCAGGGCGCGCCGCAGCCTCTGCCCGCCCAGCTGTCCTGACCTGCCTTGCATCCTCTCAAAGAATGTCAGCCAAGTCTAAGGGGCCCCCATCCTCCTCCTCTCCAGCCAAGGGAGCGCCAGCAGCCTGCAAAGCCAAGGTGAAGGAACAGATCAAAATCATCGTGGAGGATCTGGAACTGGTACTAGGAGACCTGAAGGACGTGGCCAAAGAACTTAAAGAGGTGAGGAGCGCGGGGGTGGGAGAGAACTGGGTGCCCTTCGCTCTTTAGGGTTCAGAGTCTTATTTTCGCTGGGACCGCCAAATTTTCAAACTCGTGGAATCACAGGAAGATCAAACACACTGACTTTGGACTTTGCTTTGCTTTGCTTTGATTACTCCTAAGAAGAGTTGTTGTTGTACTTAAAAAAAAATCTAGAAGAATCAAGTAGTGTAACCGCTGGAGTCTGGGTGGTGGTGGAGTGAAGGCAAGCTGCCTCTGACTTGGTAGTGGGGAATGGAATAATTGGGGGTTTGTCCATGGAGAACCTGAGCTGCCAGGCCTGCCTGGAGCTTGCAGGATATTCTGCTCTGGCTCTATTCTCCCAAGTAATCTGGCAAGTCAGATTCTTGCTTAGCAGTCTTCCTGGAGTCAGGCCAGTGAGGATAGAAATTAGGGTGCATAGCTCTGGATTACCTCCTTTCTTCCTGATCCCTGCTAGAAAGAAGATGACCTTGTCTGCTGGCAGGAGAATTTCTTCTGTGGGGATGTGAAATATTCTGGGATTTTCCCACTTTCGCAATTTCTTTGGCATACTTTGGTATTCACACAACGCCATGCACAGTTACACAGGGCCTTTGGAAGCACCCCATCACTCCTTCTTTCCCCTCAGCCTCTAGTCCATCCTGTCACTACTTGCTTCAGTCTGAGAAGGAGGGCTCTGTGTGTGTGTGTGTGTGTGTGTGTGTGTGTGTGTGTGTGTGTGTGTGTGTGTGTGTGTGTCGCTGCCATTTTGCCATTTACATCTTGCTCTTTGGAATCTGGACGGTTCTCTCTACTCTCCCAGTTCAGCTGCCTTTCATAATTACACTGCTTTCCTCACACACGGGTGGATTGGAAAAGGAAATAAAGGAAATTCTCAGATTTGAAGCTGCATTACTCTGCCAGCTACTCTGGCCTAGAGTGGTGGTTAGACGGGGATGGATTGAGTTTCTGGTGACTCAGTCTAGCATTTGTTGTGTCTTGGAGTTCGAGGCCCAGTCCTGCACAGTCCCAGTGCATGATTCCACTAATAAATGGACTTTTGGTTCACTTGATGATCCTTAGTTCCTGTTGCTTCAGAGCTGACCATAGCTTCCAAGGTAATATTGAACTTGCAGAAAGAATAGTGATGGGGCCTTCATAGTCCACATCTGAAATTGCAATCCTGTTTCTTCAAGCCAATCACAAGGAGGCTTCTGGTTGTTGGGACTATTGGCCATTTGGATTATTGGTCACAAGAGATTTTTCTCCTGTAATTCCCAATCCAAATCTGAGCCATTACCTCTACAAACTTAACTTCTCCTTTTGGTTTTCATTTTTATTTTCTTTTGCCAAATTTAAAATCTGTTTGAATGATCCATTCTTTCCCAGGGTTGATTTTATCTATGACAAATCATTCCTGTAGTTTGCCCAGCAAACAGAAAATTTACTTTCCTAAGGTCCCAAGAGTATGACACAGAAGTAGGCATGAAATGTGTGTTTGCAGAGCGTCTTTGGGGTTGTTATTTAATAATTAGTTGGCAAATGGAGGGCTATGAATTGAATGTAAAGTCCAAAGATGCTGTTTCTTCATTTTCTGTTTGACATGTCTGGCAAGCAGTGTTTTTATTCACAACATTATGGAGGTTTTAATAAAAGCAAATAGGATATGTTCCAACACCTTTGGGCTCCAATACCTTTGACTACTCAGTCAAAATCCTGCAGCTACCCTCTGTGTTTTCTTAGGTTACTTTGGACAAAAACAATAAAATAAAAATAACAAGCAAGTTGTGACACACAAAAAAATGACACAAAGTCAGGGATTTGTGATGCATCATTGTGTGCATTTGAAAACTAAGAATATCTACAGGAAAGCATTTCATGTCCCACTAGGGCCTGGTGGAGCTTGTGTTTTAATTTATTTTATCTCAAGATGTAAATAAGGAAGCCTGTTAGTCTCTTTGTATGTTCTATTATTTTCAGATCTTTGCTCAGAAAAATAAGTAATTTCTGAAGGAATGAAAAAGGAAAGTAATGCAAACCAAGTATAGGAAGAGACCTGCAAGCTAGACATTAAATTTCTATTTGATGGTTTGAAAGTTTCATTGGTTACCAGAGTCTAATCTAGAAAAAAAAATAAAATCTCAGTATAAAACTAAAATGTACCAAAGAAAAGGCCAAGCACTTTGGAATAGTATTTATCTTTGTATGTTTGAACACAAAAATGTAAAATTGCTCCAATCTAGCTATTAGTACAGTATAAATAGAGTTATTTGGAGAACAATGTATTTACTGGGCATGCCTAACCTATGACACCTTCAGCTGTCTAGCGTTTATTTTTTCTGGATAATGCTACATATGTGATGGAACATGCCTTTCTTATCATTGAAGAAAAGAACAACTGAAAATTTGTACATTGCAAAGCTCATTACTATAAAAGTAATTCATTATAAGAGTCAATGACTTACACATGTACATGTTGCTATTGATTTATCAATTGACACATTTAATATTATGGCATTTTATAATGACAATAAGCTTTAATTTCAGATCTAACAGTTTACGCCACATGTAATATAATTCTAATAAATTATAATCATTTGATGACTATTGCTATGCTTTTAAGCCATAATAAAATTTTGAAATAAATAAGGAGTGGTTATTAATTTAAAATGGAAATTAAAAATAAATGGTTATGACTGGATTCGTATGACTATCAATATATAGTATTTTTCTCATTCCTAATAAAATTCATTAATTTTTTCCCTTATCTTTGCTTACATTTCTGTACAAACAGTATTGAATATTTGTTATAGTTAATTTAATATTACTTTTATTTGTAGGCCTATGAATTATAGTCACTCACCTAAATTCAGACATTAAGGTAGATATGAATATAGTAGTAGCTATTAGAAACATTGTAATAATGAGTAACATAATAATGAATAATGATAGATGTCCCTCAGTTGATGAATGGATCAACAAGATGTGGTATTTGTACACAAGGGAGTTCTATGCTGCCTTTATAATTGATTAAAGCTTCAAATAACATTTCAGAAATGTGAAGTACTTGGTTTTAAAGCTATAATGGAAAATAAATATACAATGTATTCCTATATTCCATTTTCTCTTCTCTCTCTCCTACTTAGATAAATATTTTATTTATGCTGTCATTGAACTAGAAAGTTTATTGTTGGATACGTTTATACTGTCATTAATAAGGCAATTAAACTTTAAAAGGCATTACTGACATTACTGTCCATTTTAAGATGAACTTTGTTGGAAGTAATTCAGTATGCATCCATTTGCATGTACTTAGTCATATATTTTCCCTCTGGTTTAAAAAAGGAGAAGTTTTGAGAAAAAGCCAAATATGAACTTTAAGAGACTTATATTTTGTACATATTTTCATGGTCAACATAATGGTATCCATGCCATTTACAGGAGATCACATATTCAAACATTTTACTTAAATGGCGAAGATGTCCCTAAAGGCCAAATCCTTTGCAGAAACAGTCAGAAGAAAAAGATTTTGAGTTGTTTTGTAACATTTCAAATTAATATTTGAACAATTAATGAACAGGCAACAATATCATAATACATAGGTAATCCATGTTTCTTTTTGTTCACATTGAAGAAGTTAATAAAGAGTAGTGGATTTCTGGAAGGTTTTCAGTTTTCAATACTGTCAATGGTATAGAAAGTATTAGAGATTATTTTATACTAAAAAGTTTAGAAATGAAGCTATTGATTAATATTTTTGTTGTTGTTGGTTGGAATTTGAACTTAGGGACTAGGCATTGTCCATGAGCTATTTTGCTCAAGACTAGTGTTCAACAAGATGAGTCAATATATTCACATGTGGAATTTTGCTGGTAAATTGCAGATAGGGGTCTCATGAACTTTTTGTCTGTGATGGCTTGTAACTGTGATCCTCAGATCATAGGCCCTGAGTAGCTAGGATTATAGGCGAAAGGCATTGGTCCCCAGCTAAAAGCTGTTCATTAAAAATAATCCATAATTTAATATATAATTTTGTTATATTAATTATATTTTTATTATATTATATGTAAGATTTTATTATAAGATCTTTTTAAAGATTATTTTTAAATAATCTTAATCTGATATATTTGGTAGTAATTTGCTTGCTCTTTGTTGAAAATTTTTATTTTATTTTCAGGGCAATGTATAGAAGGGTTACAGTTACATTCATCTGATAGCAGGTGTGTTACTTCTTGAGCATTGCTACTCCTTTTCATGCTTTTGTCCCTCTTTCTCTTCCCCACCCTTCTCAATCAACTTGTTTGTTCCCCTTCCCTTCTCTATTCCAAGTAAACAAATAAATGTATATATAATATACCAGGTAAAAAAGTCAGATACAGTGACCACATGAGATTAACATAAGGGGAACTAAGAGAAGAAATAACTTTATCTTCGATGAAAACTTCACAACATTAAACAACTTTTAACAAAATGTTTTGGTCATGAAATCAGAGATAGAAATGGTTGGGGAGAGAGAGAAAGGGAAGACAATGACAGAACAGAGAGAACTAAATCTCTACTAAGCAGCCTTTATTTGAAAACAGAATTCACTCCTGCCCCAGCTTAATTCTTTTAGTTTATACTGTTTAGAAACATAAACACATAGCACTAATTTTTTTGCATATTCAGTCAAAATTTATGAATTGGAAAAGCATTAACATATATATAGTTATTATAGAATGGTTAGTATAATTAGTGTTTATAGCATAGTTATTATAGTATATATAGAATAATTACATATGTAATGTTTTTGGAAAGTCTTTGTAAGTAGACCAGACTCCTACAGAGTATCAGTTAAGATGGGAAGGATTATTTTTTATTTTTGTTTGTGCCAGTGACCACTACTAAGTGATGATAATTCTGTACATCAGCAAATGTTTGATCAATGTGGCACTGAACCAGAAAACACTCATGATTTTTTTCTGTAATGTTGGAAAAATAAAAAGATAAACATTTAATATTAAGAAATCTGAAAATCAATAGGAAAGTCTGATCTCGGGTTCTTGTTAATAGAATTGACAATTACTTCAAATTATTTTACTTTCAAATGTGACCTCTGTAGAGATGCACAAGTGTACCTCTGTAGCAACTGTAGTTCTAGGAAAGCATATAGAGTGTTTTTGGTTAATAAGCCCATGCGTATAAAACTAATGACTAAAGTGAATTATAGAAAAATCTCTATTTTCAAGTTATAAATAAATTAATGAAAATTAACTGGATATTTAATAGTGGGAATAACTGTTTTTAACATATTTGTGTATGTGTCTATGCGTGCATGTGCACCAGAACCAATGCACATGCACATAAACTCAGAGCTTGAACATTATCCTTGACCTCTTTGGCTCAAGGCTGGTGCTCTACAATGTGAACCACAACTCCACTTCTGGCATTTTGGTGTTCAATTGAAGATAAAAGTCTCAGGAACTTTCCTGTCTAGGCTGGCTTTGAACTGCAATCTTCAAGTATCAGCATTCTTAGTAAAAAATACAGGTATCAGCCACAGCCACCTGGCTCATGTTTCTGTTGTTGTTTTTTTAAATACTGTATGGTGTTTTACCTTCTCAAGTTGAGACATATTTGCCAATTGCTAAGTATTTGAATATTTTTCTCTGCTAGTATGATACCTTAGCATTGTTCTTGAGAGGAGACAAATTTTCCAAAAAAAGCTAATAATCATTTGTTATTCTCTCTTCTTTTCTATAAATATACTTGGTTAAAATTTTGTGTAATAAGATATGCAGTTGATTTCTATATCTCATCATGACTTAGAGATATAAGAACAAGTCATTAAAGTTGATACATATGTTACCACCTTATTTTGATGCCAGACAAATCTGTGAAAGTTTCGAAAAGTAACATAGCCACTACCTGATGAATGTAAATGTACAACCCCTCTATACATTATCCCAACAATAAAAAATGTGAATATATTCTAAAATTTCAACCAGAACTTATCTTTCTATGACAAATTCTTCCTAATGAGAATTTTTGTTGTCAGAGACATTGAAAAGATTAGAAAATAATTAATATGTAATTATTCTTTTAAAAACATATAAAACCATTAGTGTTTTCACATTAAATTTTTGTAGGTGTATAGTTTCTATATTTGAAGCTAATTTGAATAGGAATTCTGGAGAAATATAAAGAAATTATGATAGCTCTGTAGTTCTACCATAATTGAGGATAACTGTTTTTTAAAGAATTTTAAGTGGGTTTCTATTTTTGTATTTTATTTTATCTTTTAAATTTATATTTTATTATAAGTGGATTATAGTTATGTAAGTAAGCAGAATTACATAAGTAAGGTAATGAGTACATTTCTTTTCAAACAGTGTCAACACCTCCCTTATTTTCTCCCCACTGCTCCACCCTAAGCCCTTTCCCCAAGTTACAAAGTTCATTTCCAACATAGTGTCTAGTATCACTGCTAAATTGTTAAAACAGTTCACCCACCATTGGTCCAGTGGCCCACCATTTCTGTGATTCCCTTTTCTTTCCCCAAATCAGATAAACTTATATATGAGGCAAAAAGTACAGAAACTAAAGATAACAGGGGAAAAAACTAAGGAAAAAATAAAGAAAAGAGAAAAAACTGCAAACAATATAATAAAAATAACCCCTTATTTCCATGTCTTGGAGTTCATTTCAGTAAGGATCATTTTATATGGTCATATGCACATAGTTACTGAGCCATTTTGGAAGATAACTATAATTTTACATTCAAAACATTTGAGATATGTATGCACTAAAATTATAGAACAACGTATAAAACTGATTTATCTCTTTTCTAAATAGTTCAAAGATTTGATAAATATCTGAAGTAAAATTTTTGCAACATGAGAAGTTAGAAGCTGAGGCTATGTTGCTCCATAAGGTAGACTAGTATAGATAATGCTGTAGAATAGCAATGAGTGACAAGTGAGAATTATGCAGAAGTTTGAAGTAGAATATCATGTAAACTAAGAATAGTAAGATGAGAAAGTTGAATAGTAAAAAAGGTAAGCTTTAAGCTTTTAGGATAGCTTTCTATGTTTACATTTTATTTAAACAATCAGTGCTTTCATTTTCTCCTTGAAATGACAATAACAAGAATGCTATCATAACTGGTCATGGAGATTAAATGAATGTATACAATGCACATTGGGTATTTCCATGCCAAAAAGTAAGCACTGCAAGTGTACTTGTCATTGCTATTTAAATTTGTTTGAGCTTCTTTAATACTATATTCAGCAAATAGCTTTTTAGGATCTATTGTATACCAGATCCTATTTTGGTTTCCAGGAGAGTCGTGGTGAATAAAAGACTAAATCCTGGGCCAGGAGTTTGGCCTTGTGGTAGAGAGCTTGCCTAGCATTCATGAAGACCCAGGTTCGATTCTTCGGTACCTCATACATAGAAAAAAGGTGGAAGTGGTGCTGAGGCTCAAGTGGTAGAGCTCTAGCCTTGAGAAAGATATGAGCATTACATTGAGATACACAGTGATGAGGATGAATTAGTCCAGTTTCAGCATTGTTGAGAAAGGGACAAGCTTGAAGGTGGAGGGAGCTTGTCCTATGGAAATGAAAGGTGGCAGTTTATCAAATGGAGTGAATAGTAATCCAAGGGCCAGGCATTGACATACGCATTTCAGAGAGCAAGGAGGACATCACATAGAAATATATAAGCAACTGTAGCAGGTGATAGGATGATATGGGGATATGTCTAGAGATTATGATTGTTACTTGGAGTAAAGTGGACTGGTGATAGAACTGTGGTGGGAGTTGCTTGTTCTTCCCATTGTTGATTCTTGAGCAAGGAAGATGGCAATGAAGACTACAGAGAAGGCCTTTCATCTCAGCATCATTTTGCTTCTTATTTCTTTCAAGACACAAATTAGGATGGTGTTCCTGCTCCATGTATGACACAGATTCCAGATGAAATCTGCTGATGGGAATGCTCACTGCAGTCCAGTGTTAAGTACTTGAAGAATATTAGGTGCTTTCAATCCTCACAATCATCATGTGACTTATGTCTAGCTATTTTATCTCTGAGAAAGCAGAAATGACAGATATTAAATCTGAAAGTGAGTGATAGAGTTGAACTCTGGGAGTCCTCCTTTAAACTTTGTCACCACTAGCTAACCCACTACTTGATGTGCCATAAACTTCAACATAATCTCTTTTTCTTCCTCCTCAGTCTCCACATCCTTCATCTCTCTATTTCTTTTTTATGTCATATATTTTCTGAATTTTTTTATTAAAGAATTTATTAACATTGATTTTTACATCATATTTCAAATGTCATGTTTAGCAAACAAGTATTCAGGAAGGGAGTCTCTATATATAGTCACTGGCACTTACACTGTAGAACATAATTGAAATTAGGCTGAGGGTTTGTATGTCATAGATGCATATTAATCTATGTAATTAAACATTATGGCTATAGAGTCATAAATTTTTATGTCTGTGTAGTTTTGTTTGTATTTCCAATACCATGTCCATAGAAATGGGTAGGCAAATATTGAGTCCTCGCTCTTGTATTATTTGAATCTAATAGCCACATATTAAGGACACCATGCGCCTTTTGTTCCTTTGGTCTTGTCTTGTCTCACTCAACATAATTCGCTTTAGATTCATCCACTTCTCTGCAAATGCTATTATTTTTATCTTGTCTGTTGACTATGTAGGATTCAATTGTTTATACATATACTACATTTTGTGTACCCATTCAGCTGCAGTAGGGCATCTGGGTTGTTTCCATTGCCTGGCTCTTGTGAATACTGCAGAGATGAACAGGTGTCCAGCTGAACAGGTGTCCTTATTATATCTTGGGTTATGATGTGCAGGATAGATGCCCAGGAGTGGTATGATGGGATCGTAGGAAAGGTCAATTTTCAGTTCTTTAAGAAACCTCCACACTGCTTTCCAGAGTGTCTGAATTAGCTTATATTCCCACCAGCAGTGCAGTAGGGTTCCTTTTTCTCTACAACCCCGCCAGCATCTCTCATTGCCTGAGTTCAAAATCTTGGCCATTCTTGTTGGGGTAAGGTGGTATCACATGTTGTTTTTATTTGCATTTCCTTTATGACCATGGATGATGAAAATTTTCTCATATGCTTTTCTGCCAGTTTAAGCTCTTCTTTTGATAAATCTCTCTTTAGTTCCCTTGCCCATTTACTGATTGTCTTGTTGGATTTGGGGGAGATTAGTTTCTTGAGTTCCCTGTAGATACTGGATATTAAGCATTTGTCTGATGTATTATTGGTAAATATCTTTTCCCAGTTGGTTGGCTGTCTTTCTACTTCATTGACAATGCTTTTATCTGTGCTGGAACTTCTTTTCTTTTCAGCTAGTTCCTTTTATCAAGTCTCTCTCCAATCTGTTGTGACCCTGGGATTCTGTTCAGGAATTTTTTCCTAGTGCCTATGAGTTCCATTGTCTCTCCAACTCTATCGTGTAGAAATAATATGATATAATTTGTAGTGTAGAATTTTAGTCCTTTTCTTCTTCCCTCCTTGTCTTTCTTCCTTTCCCTCTTAATTTTGATGTTATTAAGATTTGAATCAAGAGTCTCCCACTTGCTAGTCAAGTTTTCTCCCAAGTTTTACTGTGTTCCAGTCCATTAGCTTTCAGTAGATTTGTTCATATATCGCCTTCCTAGATTTTTTTTCATGCCTGCTTCAAACCCTAAATGTATCTCTGTATCCAAGTAAGTGAGATTTCAGGCATGAACCATCACACCTAACTGGTTATTTATATATTTATTTTCTTAACAAAGTTAATGTAGAAGTTGGCGCCTAGTAATACAATATACATTAAACCTACTCAATTTATTTTATACTTTAAATGTAATTTATGACTTAAAACATTTCTTATTTTCATTCTAATTTTGAACATTTTACATTTGTGTATTTTAATCTTATCAATTTTTTTTAGGTTTTGTACAAAATGTAAGATAGATTTTGATTGCTTGCCTATAGATATATACATTGAAGGTGGAAAAGCTCATTTTATCTGACTGAAATGCCTGTGTATTTTTTAAATAAAAATTAGGCATGCAGTTATTGGATTATTTATGAATTTCCTGTTACCACATTCTATTAGCTATTATGGCAAAATGACAATTTAGGCAATACTAATGGAGACTGATTCTTTTTAATTTACTCTTTTTTTCTTTACTTTTAAATTGTATTTATTATTAAGGTAATGTGTAGAGGGGTTACAGTTACATTCATCAGGTAGTGGGTACATTACTTCTCAACCACTGACACTCTTTCTTACGTTGTTGTCCTCCTTTGCCTCTTCCATCCCCTCCCAATCATTTCATTTTCCCCCTTCCTTTTATTACTTCAAATAAATATATATACAATTGCCAGGTAACAAAGTTAGGTACAGTAGTAACATGAGATAAGCCCTAAGGGGAAAAAAAGAGACAAGAAAAAACTTCACATAGTACATTAAAAACGACAAAGTTAAACCTCTTGTTTCCACAACCTGGAGTTCATTTCGCTTTTTCTCATCCCATATGACCAAAAAGTAAATAGCTTTTGAGCTATTTTGATGCTTCACTAGGAGAATCTTAGATGTGTACTAATTATTTCAAATGAGGGTTTACTCTTCATCTGTTTCTGTGCTTCCCCTTCCCCTTCCCAAATCAGATAAACTTATTTTTTTTCATTTATTTTTTTCTTTTTTTATTGTAATTAGTAAAAGGGTTACATGATATTTGTCAGATAGAAGGTGCATTAATTCACATACATTGATACCCTTTCACATGTCTTGGTACCCGTTTCCCTCCCCCCCCACACCCCCCACCCGTCTTGGTTTTCCCCCCTTCCCTATCAAATTTCAAATATCCAAATACAAATAAATTCAATATATCAGATAACAAAGTGAGATACTATACCAATATGAGATAACCAAGGGACAGCAAAGGAGATGAGAGACAACATAGTACATTAAGGACAACAATCATTCATTATATGGCTTTTGTTTCACTATCCTGGAGGTGCTTTCAATTAGCTTCACATTATATGTCCTTATGTATCAAGATTTTGCTCTATTGCAAATCTCTGCTAGTAGAGCCCAAGGTTTCTACTGATTATGACGAATAAGGGAAACCATTGAGCCTAAGTTCCTTTGAGTGTGGCTTACTTCATCCCATTAAAAAATGGGCCAAAGACTTAAAGAGAGTCTTCTCTGAAGAAGAAACAAAAATGGCCTATAGACACATGAAGAAATGATCAACATCTCTGGTCATAAAAGAAATGCAAATCAAAACAACTCTAAGATTCCACCTCACTCCAGCTAGAATGGCCAGGATCAGGAAAACGAATGACAACAGATGCTGGAGGGGATGTGGCCAGGAGGGATCACTACTACACTGTTGGTGGGAGTGCAAACTCGTTCAACCACTATGGAAAGCAGTGTGGCAGTGCCTCAAAAGGCTAAACATAGAACTCCCCTATGACTCATCAATTCCACTACTTGGCATTTACCCAACCACCCAGAAACAAGGACATACTAAACCCACTAGCACAACAATGTTCATTGCAGCACTATTCACCATAGCAAAGATATGGAACCAACCTAGATGTCCCTCAGTTGATGAATGGATCAACAAGTTGTGGTATTTGTACACAATGGAATTCTATGCTGCTGTCAGAAAGAATGACATCGCCCCATTTGTTAGGAAATGGAAAGTCTTAGAAAAAATCAGATAAACTTATATACCAGATAAAGGGTACAGAGATCTAAAAAAAGAAAAAGTAGCAAAAAGCAATAAAGTACTGAAAGAAAATGAAACAAAAGAAAAACATTCTTCAAACAGTACCTCTTGTTTCCTTTTCTTGGAAAAATCTTGTTTCCATTTCTTGGATTTCATTTCAATAAACACCAGTTTATATGGTCATGTGTGCATAGCTCTTGAGCCATTGTGATCCTATCCTAAGTAAGACTCCCTTCTTTAGTCTCACTATGTGTAAGTTTAGTGTTCTCATTTTAAAAAATAGCTATTGCTGGGTGTGGTGATTCACACCTGTAATCCTAGCTACTCAGGAAGCTGAGATCTGAGGATCAATGTCCAAAGCCAGCCTGGGCACAACAGGACCTGAGACTCTTATCTCCAATTAATCTCTAGAAAAAGGGAAGTGGGGCTTGGCTCAAGGGTAGGGCTGTATCCTTGAGCCGAAGAGCTCAGGGACAATGACCAGGCTCTGGGGTAGGGTAGTTTCCTTGAGCTGAAGAGCTCAAGGACAATGCCCACTAGGGGTAGGGCAAAGTCCTTGAGCTGAAGAGCTCAGGGACATTGCCCAGGCTGAGTTAAAGCCCCAAGACCCCCCCACACACACACACCACACACACAAATAGCTATTGTAATTTACTTGGCTTCCATACAAATTTTATGATATTCTTGTTCATAGCTATAAAATTTTTCCTTAGAATTTTGTTAGCCATTTAATTATGCCTATTTAAACTTGAAAATTGAACATTTACAAGGTTTAGTTTCTAATCTGTGCACATGAGATTGTGCATTTATTTAAATCATATTAGGTTTTTTTCTTTCATTTTGTCAATATTTTCTGAGACTTGTTCTTAATGGGCACTATCTTAGCAATGTGTCACATATCTTGATGTTCTATATTTTAATTTTCAAAAGTTAAATGCATTTTTATTTTATTGACAATTCCTCTTTGCCTCTTGGAATATTTGCAAGTCTGCTGTTTCGCTTTGAGGGATTTGTTATCTTAAGTTTCTTTTTCATTATTTATCCCTAATTTGATTCTTGTGAAGTAAGAGAACAAACTCTTTCATTTCTTTTATACTAGTTGAAATTCGACTCATGGCACAGTGTTTTCTTTCTTGGCATTTCTTTCATGACAACTTGAATGGATGTGCATTGGGCTATTGCATGGAATGTTCTACTTACTGCTGTTTGGTGGTGGCATCAGTGAATTCTGTATCCTATATTATTGTTCATTTTTCAGTTTTGTCCTGTTATTCTCAGAGTTCAAGTTTCCAGTTATAGTTGTGGCTTTGTTTTTCACTTCATTTTTTGATTCACTGATTTTGATGCTGCTTTGTTACATACACATTAGGATTGCTATAAACTTAGTGGATTAATCCTTTATTTTCTATGAGGAGAGAGGGTATTATACTATTACATTATACTGGATTTATTATACATTATATACAAAATAGAAAATATTTTGTATCTTAGACAAAAATGTATACATATGTATTTCTCTGAACATTCTGTGTCCAATCAGGTCTAGTCACAGGGATATGAATTTTTGAGATATTACTGGAATTATGAGAGTGATTAGAAGAGGAGTTACTATTAATATTTCAACTCTTGCCTTTGTTTAAATCACTGTCTAAATGAATATTTTTCAACAGGCTCTATCATTAACATAACCACTCTCAACTTTTTGATCATTATCTGTATGATACATCTTTTTGTATGCTTTTCTCCCTTCTGTATTATATTGATGACAAGATCATTTGTCTTTAGTTAACAAAAGGTGTATTGCCAAATGGGAGATATTTCCAGCAACTATTTTTACCAACACAGCTTTAGTCCTGCCCTCTTTTCTGAAGTGGTAATGTGAATGTTGGCTGGTCCAACAGGTTCCTTATGCCTTTTATTTTCAATTTGCTTTGGCTCTCTTCACACTGTGTGGTATGGGAGGTAGGGCTATTCATTAGTAAACTTTCACTGCTCCCACCTCAACCTTCAATGTCAGCAAGCCAAGGCTTGCAGAGCAGAGCCTCCTTATAGCTCTCTAAGGGGGAAAATATTGGCTTCTCATTTAGCCTTTGTTTACACAAGTATGGTGATAACAATTTTTCTTTGGTGTTTAGCTGAAGTTGAGTAATTGTTTTCAATAAGTTTTCTGTTTTGGTAGCCTTTTCAATCACTAATGATTTGTCTAGAGATAGAAAGATGTGGCTAATATTTGATTGATTGCTTGTTACCATCCTTCTCATTTCCAAGTTACTGAATTTTTCACCTCTAAGTCTGGGATACCTGTGCCTAAAAGAAAACATGGAGTTTCTTAGGAGGTAGGGGCATCTTGAGTTTTCTTACTTGTCTTCCTTCTTTACTTACCCATTAAGGATGTAATTAGTTTTATCTTTATTATCCAGTGGCTGTAGTTATGCTTAGAAATAATAGAAAAAATATACTCATCCTTTCTAAAAGCAGAAACACTTTTCCTGCAAGAAGAAATTTTTGACAATAAACACTTTATCATTTGGTAGCACAGATATGCTGTAAAAATTAAACATTTTGGCTAATATATTACATTTTAAATCGTGGCTTAAAAATAATCAGTCACTAAAGATGAACATATATCTTTTCTTTTATCTTTTTTCTTTCTCTTTTTTTGTCAGTAGTGAGACTTGAACTCTGGGCCTGGGCGATGTCCCTGAGCTCTTCAGCTCAGGGATAGCACTATACCACTTGAGTCACAGCATCAATTCTGATTTTCAGGTGACTAATTGGAGATAAGAGTCTAGTGGACTTTCGTGCCTCATCTGGCTTTGAATTGTAGTCTTTAGATCTTAGCCTCTTGAGTAGCTAGAAATAGAGGCATGGGCCACTGATGCCCAGCTTACCAGCATGTATTTCTGATGCTATGCATATTCCTCATGAGGTAATAGCAACACTGCAAGGAAACTGAATTTTTCATAAGTAACTAGTACTTTTTATACATCTCATCACATTACACCATAGGACAAAAATAATGCTGATTATATAACATTAAGTATGCCAATTAAATCCATGAAAAGATTATCATAAAATTACAAATTCAAATTCTATAAATTTTAGGTCATTTATTTTGGAGGTTTGACAAATTTAAGGCTTATATAATATCAATTTATGTGTTATTTTCTGACCTAATGCTTATATAACACAAAAATACTTAAAAATAAAATGAATGTTTACCCACAACATAAGAACCTTAAGGGTCAAGAGTTTGGCCTAGTGGTAGAGTGCTTGCCTAGCATGCACGAAGACCCGGGTTCAATTCCTTGGTACCACGTACATAGAAAAAAAAGCCAGAAATGGTACTGTGGCTCAAGTGGTAGAGCTCTAGCCTTGAGAAAGCCTAAGGCTAGTGTCCAGGCCCTGAGTTTAAGGCCCGGGATTGGCAAAATAAATAAATAAATACTTTGTTTTAAAAAAAGAACCTTAAATACTTCTTTCTAAATAATCCATTTAACATCATTTAAAACAAGCATACATTTGATCATTTGAAATGGTACAAAATGCTGTGTAGTAATAGATAAAAGTACTGTGAAATGGCTTAGGAAAGTATATAGAATTAACTTAATGAATCCTCACAATTGGGTTTATTCTGCATAGAAGAGTGAAAGTGTTTTAGGAGGCTTGTTTCAACTCTAGAAAGACAAACTAAAAGGGAATTATGAGTTTGCTGGAATTTTCATGAGAATTGTTTTGAAACATAGTGTTAATGTATTTCTGAAATGTAGGGATATATCTTTTTTATTCATCTACTCTCAGACTGCCTACTTTGAGCAAGTCTATTGTGTCATATTTAAAATAATGATATGCTTACCCTTTGTCTTGTATATACGTTTTTCTGATTTGGGGAAGGGAAGAGGAATCACAGAAACCATGGGACTAAGGGTAAGTCAATGGAACAGTGGTACTCACTAGATATTTCATTGAAAATGAAGTTTGCAACTTGATGGGGAGAGGAATTTGAAAAGAAATGTACTCATTACCTTACTTATGTTACTGTAACCCCTCTGTACATCACCTTTACAATAAAAATGAATTTTTTATAAATCTGAAAAAACTGCTTTATTCCAGGATATAAGAAACATTCTCAGTTTAAAAAGAGAACAGTGAATCATTTTCCATAGTGATGACAATGAGCATTCGCCCTCAGAAAGGTAGACTCTCTGGGAGACAATAATGGTGTAGTCACAGAGAGAAACTCCAGTGGGAATTCAAAACAGGCAAAGGCTTGTCCTTCCTCCTAAAATACTCAGGTCCTTTCAGCCACAAGAGATACCTCAGTAGCCATGCTTCTTAAAGAGCATACTACTACTTTTTTATTACATGTTTCATACTATTTGTTAATTACATTAATTGAATATCAGAGAGCCATACACTCTGAAATTACAATGTATAACAAATTCTGAATAACAATTTTATAAGCCTACAAGCAAGGAAACAGCATGTGTCTTTGATCATGCCAACCAGGAACTAGAAAGAAGAGTTTATAACAGAGGGATGACTTTTTAGTGTCCCCTCTTTCTATGTTCTTAAGAATTTACTAAGCTCGGTGCCAATGGTTTGTGTCCATAATACTGACTACTCAGGAGATGGAAATCTGAAGATGAAAGTACAAAACCAACCTGGATATGAAAGTCAGAGGCTTCTGGGAGGTGGCCTACTGGTAAGAGTGTTTGCCTAGCATACACAAAGACCCAGGTTCAATTCCTGGTTACCACATACATAGAAAAAAAAGCTGGAAGTGATGCTGTTGCTCAAGTGGTAAGAGCTCTAGCCTTGACAAAGCCTAAGGACAGTGGTCAGGCTCTGAGCTCAAGCCCAGGACTGGCAAAAAAATAAAATTAAATGAAAGTCAAAGGTAAGAGTCTTATCTCCAATTAACCACACACACACAAAAAGCTAAAAATGGAACTGTGGCTCAAGTGGCAGAGTGTTGGGGGTCCTTCTCAGATGAATGGAAGGGGGGTAAAATGGCTACAGAGCCCACAAAAAATCCCAGGAACACAGACTCCAGACACCAGACTCCAGGTGCAGATCTAACTTTATTTTTAAAAATGTGCTCACTTAAATACAGATCAAGTGGTGCCACCACATCATACCAGCAGCAGATAGGGACCTTCCTGAATTTGACTTTCAGCCCATGGTGTCCTGAGACATGTCCCACTTGCTAGGAGTATCTCGGAGCTCCTGCTCAAGGCAGAAGCAGCCAGGACCCTCTGGTTGGAGTGTGCTCACTTCACTGGGTGTGCCCAGGAGTGTACGTGCCTTTTTGGCACAGAGTCGCAGAAGCACAGATAGCAACCTGGGCTTCTACACTGCCAGCTAGGAGACCCCACAGTTTCCCCTTTTTCTTTGTTTATGGACACTCATAATGGATTGTAGTATGGGACCCAAATGGTGTGCAAAACAGCTGTATGGCAAGCCTGGATAAACTCAACCAATTTATCGAAAGCAAACATGGGTCCTGCTGCTATGGAAATGTGCATGGTGGGCCAAAGAGAACTAATCAAACCATGACTGACATCAGGAGGCATTTAACCGTCTTTTTAAATCCCTCCTTGATTTGCCTCCTTAATTGGGCTGTCAAGTCTCTAATTGTTTTCCTAGGGTGGCACAAAGGCCTCCTTGTTGGAGGAGGAGATCGAGGCCCCTTCAACTTTGAAGGGTCACCTTCTCAAGGGAATTGAGGAAGTTCTCCAATTGAGTAATAGATCTTTCTATCATATATTTAGTGGAGGGCTAGGTGGGTTTCAGATGGGATTAGGGCCAATGGGAATCATGATACCTGTAGAGATGAAAACTACCTCCAGACCCAAAATTATTCCCCTTCAGTAGCAGAATTAAAAAAAATCTGATTCAAAAAATCTCCAAGGACCCAGAGGCTGCACAAATAGGAACTTCTAAACCCTAGTCAGCCATTGTTCACACAGGTGTCCATAAGCTTCAGTAACTAGCCTATTTTGTGTCAAAATTAGAATTGCAGGTATAGCATTTGTTTCCCAAGCCATAAAACTACTCTCTGACAGTTGAATGGGACCAAACTGGTGTGAGAACTTCCCATCAGTTTCCACCAACCTGAGAAACTCCCTAATCCCTATCTTATCTCACTCGACCACCTGATCAGTATAAACCTGTGATTTTTGCCTTTAAAAAGATTGTGTAAACCCTGACGGAGGGCTCCTCCCCCCACCTCACTGCCTCACTGCGTTAGGGTGCGCGGGGATGGGTTCCCTGCCTGGCTTATAACCCACAATAAAGCTCGATTTTGCATTTCGGATGCCTCTATCTCTGTGATTTTCTTTGGGGACCCTGTCTCAGGGCACAACAATACCCTTCTAATGGCACAGCCCCCATGTCTTCCCAACATGCTTTGAGGGAAGGCTATAGGGTTACAGTTCCTATGATTATATTGTTCATAATCATGAACCCCATGCCTGGGGGTCAAATTTAAGATCATTGCATTACTCTGGGCCTCCACAGCTCCTGTTTCTTCTGGTTCCCATGCTGGGGTAGACATAGGATGAGGTAGCTTTGAGGGGAGTGTGGAGGCAGCGTCTGTGGCATCCATATCAGGCAGAGCAGTCATCCAGGGATGGTTTTTCTGGATAGGTCCTAGGCCATACTGCTGAGGTTGCAAAGGTTGAGGCAGAACTTAGCCAGCTGGCAGCAATGCCGCCGAGAGGCCATTTTGTAGTGACAGGAACTTGTAGATTGCCTGCTCCTGTAGCTTGAGAGTTAGCAGTTATAATGGCACACCTGAGTAAAAACAGAGTACAAGGTCCAGTATTTTTGGTCCTTCAGGAGACATGTTTTGGGCCTGTAGGACAAGGGCCTTAAGATCCCCCCAGGTAATCTGATGGGCTTTTTACTGGCGCCCTTGTCGTTGACGCCATTGCTGGGGTCCTCCTCCATGATTTTTCCCATCCGATCCAGGGCTGTCCTCAGAGCTGCAGTTTTCAGATCAAGGAGTCCTTTAAAAGGCCACTTTACTCCAATTAAAGCAACAAGGTGGTCAACATGGAAAGAGTCTCTAAGCATGATCTTACCTGGAACTTGGTAAGGGACAAAATTACATCTGAATAAGGATCTGCTGTTCTTTTCTGGGGACCCGCTGGAAACTGTTACAAACTGACATTAAGTTCACATTTAAATTTCGGACACTTATATCCAAATTGAAACGTAAGGAAATAAATTCCAAGTTCCCTGATGCCTTTTTGCTAAACAGGATACAACATTTACAATGTAAACAGCTCTATGCATTACAATACTAGATTTTAAAGTAGTCCCTCTTTAAAACAATACAATAATCCCTTGAGGCATGTGACTTTTCTTGGAGTTTAAACTTAAATTTAACCAACTACCCCCTTTTTTTGTTTCAAGTATAAACTCACCATTGTTTAATCTTGAACATGTTCATTCACACACACATTCACATTCAAACATCTTAAAGTGCAGAAAATTAATATTGGCCGTACATTTTTCAAAGTTTTCAAGAGATTCAAATAGATAACAAAGATGCACGCACAGACACACACAAAAACCACAAGAATCCATATTTAGGACTGATACCAATTTCAAAGACAAAATCTGACAAGAAAAAATACCCAAGGAAAAACATTAAGAAGAACAAGAAGCAGAGACTGTTAAGTAACCTCCAAACTTCTGATGGCATTCATGGCCTTAAACTATCAGAGTGACTGAAAGACCATGGGGCCCTGAACTCAGGGGGCGCTTCCCCTATGGAGACTTTCGTTCCTTAGTAGCTGGATGGCGGAGGCCACTCTCAAGCAAAAGGGAAAGCAAAACTAGAATTGACAGTAATTCAGAACAAGAAAATTGGACTCAGTCAGATACATTTAACACAAAAACATTAACTCAGATGAATATTTTCAACAAACAGCTTATTTAAATTTTAGACATGTCTTGCCAGTGGGACTCGAAACCACACGACCTCTCAGATGTGCCCTGTTATTGACAAGAAACCTAGAAGGGGTCAAAGCATCCCTTGACTACCCAGGCCTTAGACAGCTTACTGTGTCCAGTTTTTCCTCTGTTTTAGGCCCACAGTGCCCATTCTAGAAAAAAAAATACAGACATACAGGGGGGTCTACTGGTTTCTACTTACCTCCAGAGGCCTTTGCTTTTAACCTCGGCATCTTTTTCAATAAAAGTTGTTATAGGAGGGGCGGTAAAGGAAAACCACTGTTTATAGACGAACGCAATCCTTTATCTCTATAGCATAAATAAAGGAATTGATGGAAGACTTGGGAGTCCTGGTTGGGTGGCCCCCCATGGGCTACATATTTACTGCAGGGAGATCATGAAGAAACCTGTATTTGAAACCTGTACTTGCCTGACCCTTTTGATAACAAAAATGGGGAATTCTGAAGATGTTCCTGTATTAATTTTAGTAGCTCCAATTGTTTTTCCTGCCAGTAGGCCACTGCTCCACCCATACAGGGTCATGTGATTTCCAAGTTAGGGGGAAATGGAAACTGTGGGAGACTGTGGCCTCTAGAATTGGGGGAGCAGTTTTACGCCAATTTTCTTATAAATAATGCAGTCATTATAGCATTCCGCAACATCCATATCTTATAAAGTGTTTCTTCCAAGAGATTATTGGGTAGGTCCTCTAAGACCAGCAGCTGAATGGCTCTCGCCAGGGCAGAGGGCATGCCAGTTTGCAAAGATGCTGCTAGGCCACCTAAGCCCGGGAGCCAGGGCCTGCGGCAGAGCTTCTAGGAGGCAGGAACTTCCTACTTTCCAAGGCAAGTTCTTTTAACTCCAGTATCTATTATGGCCTGGGAGGAGATCTGAATTCTATGTGAGGGATTGGTGTTGCCCCTGACCTCAGCTTCATCATAAAAGGTGGCTTCTCATTGTGAAAAAATGTATCCCTGAAAGTATTGTCCACATGATTATCTTCCAATCCTGGGGGTATTTAAGGTTGTAGACATTGTTTCAAGCATTTATTCTACAAAGGGAGAGTGTAGACCATTTTCAGAAACTGCCTTCTGATACTGAAGCAGTTCTGGGCTCTGTGGTTCCCAGATCCGCCGGGGCAGATTGCTGTCTGACTGAGGGTAAAGGAAGCATGGGAGAGGATTACTGAGGGACGGGCTCCACATCCGAGCAGATTCCTAAGGAGGCTGAGAGGCATAAGGGAAATTCCGTAGAGGACCCACCAGATTGTGGGGGAGGTCTGCTTTCATTTTTGAGTTTGAGATCAATCAGAGATAAATTTGCTGGCCCATGCCTTTATCTACAGAGGTAGAGTGGCTAGGGTTGGTGGTTGGTCCCTTATCTACAGGTGCCACAGCAATCATGGGCAAGACCACACCTTTATCTACAGGGGAGGCAGAGCACTCTCCCCGGGGGCCCCTAGTCATGGTGACGAGTGCCAGGACCTAGGTCACCCAACCCCAGAGGCAACTCAAAATGGCAGCAATAATGGGGAACAGATCAGTATGCTCCCCTTTCTGACCCTGCCAGTCTACCCTCTCCCAGGTGACTCATCCCACATCTGGCCTGCAAGCCTTCATGGGCAGAGGGACAGACAGTTTCAGAAAAGTGAGGGTGCCTGCTCTCCAAAATCCCTTTAAGAACATGAATCTGACTCTCCTTTCGCTGAGAGTTCACATTCCACATAATTGCTTGAAGAGGTCCACTTACCTGATAGTTGTGCCCCGCATTAGGTCGCCAGTTGTTGGGGTCCTTCTCGGATGTCTGGAAGGTGGGTAAAATGGCGACAGAGCTCACGAATAATCCCAAGAGCACAGACTCAGGACACCAGACTCCAGGTGCAGATCTAACTTTATTTAAAAAAAACATGCTCGCTTAAATACAGATCAAGTGGTGGCAGCCACACCATACCAGCAGCAAATAGGGACCTTCCTGGATGCAAGCGTCAGCCAATGGTGTCCTGAGATACACCCCAGTTGCTGGGAGTATCCAGGAGCTCCTGCAGCCAGGGCCCTGCAGCCAGGGCACTCTGGTTCCGGTCTGCTCACTTAACTGTGTGTGCCGAGGAGTGTACGTGCCTTTTGGCACAGAGTCGTGGAAGCACAGATAGCTTCTATGCTGCCAGCTAGGAGGCTCCACAGTAAAGCAATTGCTTTGAGGGAAAAAATAACACCAGAAAAAAAGGAAAGAAATAAAAATTAGAAATGATTTTTTATTAGTTTTACCTACACATTTTGAATATAATCTGAAATGTCAAACTGTATTCCAATCACTTTAGAGATAAAAAAACAAAACAAAACAAAACAAGACAAACCTGAATCCTTACAAAGGCTGATTTTCTCTTTAACTTTCTTTTTTTTCTTTTTCTTTTCTTTTGGTATGGGGTTGGAATCCAGAGCCTTGAACTCCTTGGCGGCTTGCTATCTTGTATACTTTTCTATCTATTAAGCCATTTCTCCAGCCCTGATTTTGGTTGGTTAATTTGCAATTCGAGTCACTAATACTTTTCTGCCCCAGGCTCTTTTAAACGTTAATGCTCCAGGCTTAGCTTCCTAAGGGATTTAAGATTTCAGGCATAAAGCAGTAGTGCCTGATGTTTTTTCTCTTATTTCTTCCCTCCTGATTTATTTTTCTCCTTTTCTCCTTTTCTAACTACTGGAAATGAGTTGCAGGATAATATAAATTTAATGAAGCATCCCATATGTATTTGAACTGAGAACCTAAAATTTCTGAAAATGTCAATATTATCCTTAATAAAGAAACAGTTTCTAATCTATTTGCTCATTGAATTACCCCTGCCAAATGCATTATGAGCGTCCATTTCAGGACCTTGACTACCCTGAGTGTTGAGTACCACCTCAAGTGTGGGCAGATTACCAATAATAAATTAACTTTCTCAACAGGCTTCTTTACATCCAGTTTGCCAGATGAAAAAGAGCTATTGGAGCTGAGATTCCAAATTTTGTTGTCAATTTTTCTTTTAATAATAAAAAGAATTAGAATACCTGTCTCTGGAGGACAAGGACTATATAACTTTGGCAGTTCTATAAGTGTCAAATTATGTTAATAGAATAAATATTCTGGAATTTTTCACTTTTCTAACAAATTTCTACAATATAAAACATTAAGCAAGGCAAATATTTTTTTTCTGTTTACTTAAATTATTTCTTAAAACTATAAAGTAAAATATAAAGATGTTGACATTTTTGGTGTATTTATTTACCTATTTTTACATTTGTTGCTTTTTATGTATTTATATGCATACACGGATATGTGAACATACACGTATATGTTTATATTCATACATACACAAACCAATGTACAGAACATTAACATATATGTGGGTATTCACATATACACACTTTCTCTGTAAAGTATATAACTTCTTCATATTCAGGTATATACCCATATCAATGACAAAGAATATAATTTTGATTCCTTTGATAACCTCATTATTTATTTTCAGAAATTATATTTTAAAAACAAACAAATGGATTAAAAATTCTTTACAGAGGGTGAGATGTATTTCCTAAAATTTATCATTGATTTATCCGTTATTTACACTTGTTTTAATCTGAAAGGTTTTTGTTTTGTTTTGTTTTGTTTTGCCAGCCCTGGGGCTTGAACTAATGTCCTGAGCACTGTCCTTGGGCTTTTTCAAGGCTAGAGCTCTATCATTTGCGCTGCAGCATCACCTCTGCCCTTTCTTTGTATGTGGTACTGAGGAATCGAACTTGGGTCTTGGCGCATGCTAGGCAAGCACTCTACCATGAGGCTAACCTCCTAGCCCAATCTGAAAGTTTTATAGAAAGTACTTTATTCATTAAGGTTCCTTCTACATATATGTCCATTTTTAATGGAAAGAATTCTTAGAATATTTAGACGACCTTTGTGTAAACTCAAATTAAATTGTAGTCACTATTTGTATATTATTGTATCCAAGTACTGGGACTTGAACTTAGGCCATGCACTTTTGCTTGGCTGGTATTTTAACACTTGAATTACACCTCCACTTCCAATCCTTTGTAGTTCATTGAAGATAAATGTGTCATGCAGATTTTTTTCCCAGACTAGCTTTGAATCTCATTCCTCAGATCTCATTCACCCGAGTAGCTAAGATTTATAGGTGTCATAAAAATTGATCATAACTAATGTCAGATAAATTGATATAGTTTCTTTGATATGCTTCGTGGTAGGTGGCAGCAGAAGGCAAGAAGGAAAAATTAGAGAGTGAACAAGGATGAATTTGGTCACAAATGTAATATACATATATATATAGGTATATGTATGTATACATATATATGTATATATGTGCATATATAGGTACATATGTGTATATATAGGTATATGTATACACTCATAATTTGCTGTAAACTCAATATGATGCTGTTTGAGCACAGAATCACTGCAGATCAAAACAAAGCATTTATAACAACAACAAATACTGTTGGTTGCCCAGTCATCACGTACCTGTTTGCTCCTTTGAATCCGAATTCTACTTTGACTTCAAACACATGTGTACCTGCAAAATTCTATTGTGGCACCATCAGGTTGACATTATATCAATGAAGTCATAAAATGTATGAAAGGGAGTATACTCATTTGTACACACTCTCTGTTATATTCCTTTTCTGCCTCTTCATTTGACTAGGACAGAGATCAATGCCCAGAGAATGTGCTCTGGTAAATCTAAAACATTGAGAGACACATTGGAATAAGTAACATGGGAATGTTTATTCCAGATTTCTTGTAGGTATTACATCATTCCTGGATTATTTAAATTTTCACTTCCTGTTATATGAAATTCTGTGTACTCATGGAAATGTTATTTGAGTTTTCTTTTCTGCACAGTGAAACACCCTTTTCAACTCTTGTAATGACAAAGAAAACTGTGCTGAGACTCATAATAATCTAGTAGTTAATATCACAGTATGATGCCTTTGCAGATAAATAATGATATAGGAGGCCTCAGATATTTCAGAGATTAGATCAAGAAAATATAGGGGTTCAAAAGAAATAGTCTCTGCTCCTCTCTGAATCATTAAATTTCCTTACTGTAGTATGGAGGCTTCTCTAACACATCAAGAATGTACTCATAAACTGTGCCTTTATTTCTTAATGTGTCTATAGGCCATTATCATATTAAGTGAAGTAAGCCAGACTCAAAGGAACATAGGCCCAATAGTCTCCCTTATTTGTCATAATCAGTAGAAACCTTTGGGCTCTCCTAGCAGAGATTTACAATAGAACAAACTCTAGAGACATTAGGCCAAATAGTATGACACTAAATGTAAGGACCTCCAGGATAAGGAAACAAAAGCCATATAATGAGCGACCGTTGTCCTTAAGGTACTATATTATCTCTCATCTCTTTTGCCATCCCTTGATTATCTCATATTGTTACAATATTTCACCTTGTTATCTGATATATTTTATGTGTGCTTAATTGGTTATTTGAAATTGGACATGGAATAGGGGAAATCAAAGTAAGCGGAGGGCGGGGTGGGGAGGAGGGAAATGGGGAACACGTCATGAGAAAGGGTATCAATGTTTGTGAAGTTATGCACCTTCTATCTGGTGAATATAATGTTACCCTTCTATTAATCACAATAAAAATTATTTTAAAAAACTATGTCTTTATTTATTGGAGCTTTATTTGAGTACTTTTTCTACAGGGGTTTTAATGTCCCCTCCTACACCTCCTGAACCTGCAGGATAAAGAGAGAGGAGCCCTCCCCTATCAGGCGAGACCAGTTAAGGGCAGTCCCTACTGCCAGCCAGAATTCTAGCCTCTCTTTTCCTGAGACAAACAGACACAGCAGGAAGTCTTATCAAGCAGGAACTCCTTTACTGAGGAAGTTACATAGTACTTACAGCATCTATCAGCCAATCAGCAAAAAGCCAACATGGCACGAACCTTTCACGCAGGCAGATAATCCATTACAAACCATAGCATACACCAGCTGATAACATCCTGCCCACCCTGCCAAAACAGGAGGTTTTACTAACACAGCATTTAGCCTGAAGGAAATGAACAGTGCATGTGCACCGGAAACAAGGGTTTCTTTTAAGTTGTAGCCTTCCTCCAATTGTGGCTGCGCTTGAAATCCCACCCACCATGTCCCTGAGTCAATAAAACACAGGCATATAAAAAAGATATTTCTTATCTCAGGATAATTTGTTCTTTATCGTGTCTGACAAGATCCAGAATATCTTTAACAGTAGAAGTCTTTAACTGTAGAAATTATATGAAGAAGTCACAACCAAGCACAGCAAGAAGGAATACCAGCCAGATACAGCCAGGGACAGCAATCAGGATTCAGCAGATCATTTACCAGCGGCGGATTCCAGAGTATATTACCTAAGAGGGAACATAAGTAGGTCCTCAAGAGTGATGCGCACTCTTGGGTTGATTTTTATCTTGTTTTTTCTTTTTTCCCCTTTTTCAGGAATTAATACCCATGCGGCTAAGGTGGTTGCATACTCACCATAACCTTTTCTTTTCTTTGTTGGTCAAGGTCTTGGTCTGATTCAGAGTGTGATGGGTTGGGCTTGGCGTTTTGGTTATTGTTTTTCTGTGGGCAAAATTTTAGGTTGCAGGCTGGGACCCAAGCTGGGTTTTGGTCTCCAGGAAGAAATACACATTCGAATCCCCTGCCCATACTAATGAGGGGATCCCGTCCCAGCCATAACCCCATGAGGGTGTCTTTCCATTGGACTTTGAAGGAGTCATAGGAGGTCTGATGAGTCCAGTGTCTCTGGAATGCCGTGGTAGACAAATCTTTGGAAAAATTTAAAATATTCAGTGTCAATAAGGCCATTCTTAATTGATCATTCTTAATTGGTTTCCCCTTTTTGTTTCTGTAAAGTCTCTTTAAGAGTCTTATTTTTGTCTCTCTCTCTACAATTGCTTGACCTTGAGGACTATACGGAATTCCAGTGGTATGTGTTATGGGCCATTGAAGGAAAAATTCTTGTAGGGTCCTGCTAGTAAAACATGATCCATTATCAGTTTTTACTTGATGCGGAATTCCCAAGGTGGCAAAGCACTGTAGGAAGTGACTTTGGGCATGTTTTGCCTTCTCCCCTGTGTGGGCAGTAGCCCAGCAAGCATGGGAATATGTATCTATAGAAACAAAGATGAATTTTACCCTCCCCAAAGGGGAGTGTAGTGGGTGACGTCAGTCTGCCACAGGCAGTTAGGTATTAGCCTTTGGGGCTTAATTCCTGGGGACTGAAGTGGGGGGACCTGTAGGAAAGGCAGACAGGACTTGCATGTCTTCATCATTTTTTTAAGATCCTTAATAGGCACAGACGGTAATGGATAGTGTAGGCCTCTCCAGTTAACATGGTTGAGGCTATGCAATTCTTGGGCCTGTTGTAAGGAATTAACTTCTATGTCTTGGGTGGAATGAGAGGCCAATTTATCAGCCAACTTATTCCCAAGGGATATAAATCCTGGCAAATTTTGATGGCCGCTAAGATGTACAAATAGGGGTTTGGCACGTTGTATAAGCATGGTTCTTACCTGGATCATTAGGGGAGTGATAGGTTTACTATCTAACTGTATAAATGAAGACACAGGGTAGGGAGCAAATTGACAACATATAAACTATCTGAAAAAAGGTTCATAGCATCAGGGATATGATGTAGGACCAAGGCAATGGCAAATAGCTCTTTAAATTGGGCAGAGTCAGAAACTTCCTCAAAATATGTATTATATTTCTTTTCTTTAGAGTCATCTGGGGGAGGGAATGCAATGACAGAAGATCCTGACTTGCCTTCATCAGTAAAAATATTGAAAGCCTCTATAATAGGCTTATGGGAAAAAAGTTGAGGTGGTTTCCATTGAAGTTGTGAGAAAGAATTTACCCAATGGCTAGCTAGGCCAATAGTGACAATCAAGCTTTTCATAAAAATTAGCAAGGGCAGCAGCCACGCAATTATGATTTTTTCAGATCCATTCAAAATCTGACATTTTATAATGGACTACCAAACAATCAGGATCTCTTCCATAATACCTAATGGTAATTTCATTCCCTCTTATCACAAGATCAGTCATTTGGTCCACTTGTGCATATTTCATAGGGTCCTTCCCAAGGAGAGATAAACCCATTTGCAAGGGGTCACCTTGTTGCACTATGACTGCAGAAAGTAGTTTGGTACTGGGGAGGATCCACAGGCATAAATTTATCTCAGGCAGATAGTGGGCTAAAAGGACATTATTAAGGGATGTTTGGATTTTTTAAAAGCCTCTCTATGTTTTTTCTCAAGGATAACAATATCCATGGGGAGCCTGTTTTTTAATAAATCAAAGAGTGGGAGCAAATCTTCCATAGAAATAGGAAGCCATGGAAGCAGCTAATTGATTTCTCCCAAAAACTTTTGTAACTCATTTAAAGAATAGGAATCTTGGACTAATAATTGGAGTTTTAAGGGGCAGACAGAGTCTAAATGAAGTTTGATCCCCAAAATCTCAAAGGGAGGTATCTTTTGGATCTTATCTTTAGACACATGTAGCATTCCCCTTTCTAAGAGTGTCTGAAGTCTCTTGTGAGCCAAATAAAGGCCCTGAGATGTGGGGGCTCCAATGGTGATATCATTCATATAGACATACAAAAATTACATCAGGTTGGTAGCACTGCGTGGGTCATAGTATGAGAGACACATGGCATTGACAGAAGGCAGGACTGTTGGCTATGCCTTGTGGCAAGATAGTCCACTAGTACCTCTCATCAGGTTCCTGAAAATTGACTGCTGGCACCAAGAAAGCAAATTTTTCACAATCTTTGAGATGGAGGGGTATGGAGAAGAAACAGTTCTTAATATCTATAATCGTTAAACATAATTGTTTAGGAATAGCTGGAATCCAAGGCAAACCTCGGAGGGTGGTGCCAACAGGAACCATCGCTCATTAATTTTTCTCAGGTCCTGTAACATGCACCATCCCCCTGATGACTTTTGGATGATGAAAACAGGGCTATTCCAGGGACTTAAGGGGGCTTGATATGTTTTAGCTGTAGGCCTGATATGTTTTAGCTGTAACTGTTCTTGGATGATTTCTCTTAATCTTTTAATTTTAGTTTGAAGCAGGGGCCACTGTTCCACCCAGACAGGGGGTCCAGGAAGCCAAGTAATGGCAGGCATTGTGGCCCTTAGGATTGGGGGTTCATAGTCACTCTTTGAAGGAGGACCTGATTTCGGGTGGCCTCAAAGGCAGAAACCTGAACATGCATTTCTCCCTTTGCAACAATCAAATTGTTGCTGATACTCCTCCTCCCCTAATATATCATCATAAATGAGTTTATGATCAGTAGTAATATACACATCAGCCTCCCCTATGATATCCTTGCCAAGGAGATTTGCAGTAAGGCCCGCAGCCACGAGGGGTCGAACCTGCCCCTCATTCCTCTCTACATCCCTCCATGTTAACCATTTCTTTGTCTCTTCTGTTTGGGTGTTGTCCCCCACCCCCAGCAGTTGGGGACCTAGGACAAGCTCCCGGCGTGGAAGGATTTCGTCTTTCCTCAAGAAGGTCTGATCTGCTCCGGTGTTAATTAGGCAGCGGAATTTTTTTCCCTCAAAGCTTATATAGCTTTTGGGTCTGACCCCGGGGACTATGGCCACAGTCCAGTGTGCTTTTACAGGGGATTTTCCTCCTTGGGGTAACGGGGCTGGAGGAAGCCCCCTCTCTAGTTTAAAGGGTTCCCCTGGATAACAAATTTGAACCAGAAATCTTTTTGCCAATGAAATCCCTTCTTGCCTCAGGGGAAAGGGGATTTGGGGGAGGGTTTATTTTTCCCTCCCGCAAAAGGGGCCTTATTTGTTTTATTGGGGCATTCTCTCTTGAAATGTCCAGGTTGCCCACATCCAAAACAGTGACGATTGTTGCTCCCAGGGGAATTGTTCCCACCACTTTTGGGCCCAGCAGCAAAGGCAGCCTTGGCCTTTGCCAAGTAGGCTGTCTGAGCCTGAAGGATGGCAGTCAAAGTTTGAGCCTGGTGGGCCTGCGTGCCCACATCTTTAGTGGCGACTATCCACCTTTCTATAGAGTCCCGCACAAGCCAATTTGTGGTCAGAAGTCATTCCCTCCCAAACCAACATTTTGACGGATTGGTCCCACAGGGGGCCAGGAGGGAACTTGCA
The DNA here is from genome assembly GCF_031878675.1 of Megascapheus bottae. Lineage (NCBI taxonomy): Eukaryota > Metazoa > Chordata > Mammalia > Rodentia > Geomyidae > Megascapheus > Megascapheus bottae. Next base: position 398,575 of record NC_143518.1, read on the forward strand.
CTGGAGACTTTTCTCCACCCGGTCTACAAAAGAGGGCAGGTCCTCCCCAGCCTTTTGTGTAATGCCGGAGATTGGCAGTTCTTAGGAGCTTTCATCCAATTTTTTTTCTAAGCTGCTAATCCTATGGCCCTTATTTGCTCTTGATAAGGAGCAGGGATGGCTGCCTGCTGAGTGCCTATATCAAATTGATCATTTGTTTCTGATAACATCCCAAAAGTTATTGGATTGATTTCTTTCTGCCTGTAGATGGCACTCCTTTTTTAAAAAGGCACACCATCTTAGGAACATCTGGCGTGGAAGGACAGCTTTAGTAAGACAATTCCAGTCCTGGGTGGTACAGGGCTGATGAGCCAGCCCCTGGAGGATGGTCTCCACCCATGGGGAATTAGGACCATCTTCTGAGATTGCCTTTTTTAGCTCTTTGAGATCCTGATGTTCCCAAGGGTACCAAAGGGCAGCTCTATTTCCCCAGGATTAACATTAACTGGAAAGGTTTGATACTATGGGGGCAAAGGTTCAGGTTTTACAATTGAGGGAGAAGCCCCTCACCAGGCCACGGGGAGGGAGGGAAACGAGGGGTGGATGGGAGAGAGTAATAGACTTTCTTAGGCAATTGAGAGTGTTCTAGGTCAAATTGGGCCCATTTACCTTCCTGCGTGGGGTCCACTCTCTTCCCAGAAGAACAGAGTATCATATAAATACAGACGTGTGAGCAATTCAATATGTAAAGCATATAGATGATGTCATGGAAAAAGCTAACCCAGGGAAAATACCGAAATATTCTGAATTTGGATATTTTTGCTATATGCTTTTTTTATGTATCCTCTAACTTCTGTTAGGTAGGTGGTAGTGATGATGATAATTTGCTTGGTATAATATAGTTAGTATATTAAAAGTATAGACTGATGACATTGGCTTGCCCTAGAAAGCCTTCCTGATTTAGATAATATATTCCTATTTTATGTGTAGGTTTTGAAACAAAATAGGAATTTTCTAGTTAGCTTGCAAATACAGAAGCCTAATAACCTATAATGTTATACACCCCCATGTTTTATGTTTCTTGTAATTATCCTGAAAATACTAAACCACACACAGTTTATGAACTCACAGTGATATAACATTTGTAGGCCAATTTTCCCCCATATTTTAAAAAATTTATCCGTATATATATGACTGTTTGTAGCCATATGTTCATATATTTTGGAATTAAGAAAGAAAAAAGGACAGGTCAAGGTTAAGCAGAGGATGGCAGGTCACTCTAGAGAACAGAAATATTTTTATTAGGTGCAGTTATATATGGAAAGCCTGTTGGATTGTTGAGGCAATTGGTCGGTGGAACATAGGAAGAATGGATGAAGAAGTTTTCCTCACAAAAGATTTCCTTATTGAATGGTAGTTGCAATTATTCTTGGAGTTAAGTGCAGCATCCAAGCATTACCTAGATACCTGGTGGGAGGGTTTTAATTTTTAAAAAAACACCAATTTTAAATTAATGATGGCTGTTGAATTTTCATTGTCTGATGCTAAATGCACCAGAATTTTATTCTATAATATTTGACTTGCAACAAAGGAAATTATTATGGATTGATGTCATATGAATATCAAAGTGGTTCAATTTTTATTTCATGTAATCAGCTGGAAATTTTCACTATATTATGTTGTATGTGGATACAGTTGCTCAGATAATATTTAATCCATACTGACTTTCAGGTCTTGAAGTTATTTTTATGGGGAATCTTTTTCCAGTTGGGTGTGCTGACAAACAAGACAATAAATTCTTTATCACACTGTTTTCTATAGGTGTGTACCTTTGGATTTATGAATCAGTAAGGCTTCTATTAGCACAAAAGGATGCTTCAAAAAGATTCAGTCCACAAAATGTTAAAAGACATCTACAGTAGCATGGACAAAGTTGGGTAAATATAAATTTTATTCCGGCTACTTTTGAGTTATATTATTAACTTACTCTGCCTTAGTATTAATTTCTCAACTTTAAAGCTGAGTCAGTGATTTGCGCATGTTTTTTAAGAAATACTACCATGAGCAAAGTCATCATGAATATTTGATGTTTGTATGAAGCCAGTTAAATACTAAATAATATTTCATGTGTCACATAGGATATTGTTAATACATTAGAATACAGTTCATAATGCAAATATGATCAATGGATAGATCTTGACAATTAAAATTGCTTGTTAGCTGAAATTGCTAAAAAACCTATTACTGTCATGTTTTTTGTATAGCTAGATTGATATTTGTGAGATTTTATTTTGCACTACCATTGTAGAAATTATGTCTCATAAGAAGCCATTAACATCCCTAATTTGGATGTTAGACATGAGGTGATATTATCATTTTATAAAACTCTCAGTAACAGCCTTATATGTCACAGACAAAAGAATTAGAATACATTGGGTATTGGAAAAAGTTTGAAAGTAATTGATCTAGGGGAGTAATTTCTATTTCACATGGTTCCCAGATTAGAGTATTGATTTTCTGCATATCTGAACCTTGAAAATTTAGGTAGGGTCAAGGAATAATGAGTTGCAGATATCTTGGATGTGGTAAAGTTGCAGTGCAAGAGAAAGTGGACAGAGAATAAGGAGGGTAATCTATTGTTACAAACTCCCTTGTTTCTCCCCAATTGTTTTAGAAAACAAATAACATGTGGATGAGAGTGGAGGACAACATTGTATACTATGGTCTTGATTTTAGATTTTGCATCTCAGAAACCTAATTTATTTCATTCTGAAATCTCTAAAACAATGGCTCCTGGAAGACAAAATACTTTGGAAACAAAATGCAATTAAAAATTAATATAGGTCACATGGAATGAGTTTAAATTAAATGACATAAATTTATACTGCTCTAACTCATACAAATAGAATTCTGGTTGTCTTTGAGACATTGGTGATCATTGGACTCCTACATATGATCACTAGCACTGGATCTTTGATGAAGTTAATTTCCAATTTTATGCTTGCATTGCTGACAATTTTCAGTTAGTCACTAGTATTGATTTTACTCATTTAACATACAGTTTTTTATGTCTGGCTACCATTTCTCTTTGTAATCATTTACCATATTTTCCTTTAGATATTATATGGAAATTTTATAATTTAATATTCAGAAGGAAATGCTTTCTGTTTTTAGGTAGACTTTTTCAGTACATTCCTTGAATTGCCAGTATCAAGTTAATTGTAATATTTAGAAAACTCAGGTCAGGATCCAGGTGGCTCTGGCCTGTTATCATAGGTACTCAGGGTCTAAGATCTGAGGATTGTGATTTGAAGCCAGCTCTAGCAAGGAAGTGCATGAGACTCTTATCTCTAATGAACTTCCATACACATACCCTCATAATTAACTACTACACTGATGTCCTCACATGCAAGCACACACACACACACACACACACACACACACACACACACACACACACACACACACACACACACACACAGAGTCAGCAGTGGAACCATGCCTCGAGTGGTATAGTACCATCCTTGTGAAAAAGATTGGGGATACCATCCCGGCCCTGAGTTCTAGGATCTCTAGGATATGGAAACAAGTGATTGCTGCTCTTAATGTATTGTTATTTCTCATCTCTTTTGTTGTCCTTTGGTCAATCTCATATTGTTACTGTATCTGAGTTTGTTACCTGGTATATTGCATATACATTTATTTGCTTATTTGAAATAGGAATGGGAAGGGGGGAAACAAGATGATTGGGAGGTGTTGGGGGGGGGACGGGGACAATAACATGAGAAGGGGTATCATTGTGTGAGAAGTAATGCACCTACTATCTGGCAAATGTAACTGTAACCCCTCTATATATTACCCCGATGTTAAAAAAAATAAAATAAAATTTAAAAAATAAAATAGAACAAAATAAAAAAATTCATATCTAAGAAAAACTTCCAATCACTTCCTCTATTTTGGAAATTCCTGATGTTTAAGAGGCCAGTAGTTCACTCAGAATTCACTTTCATGCTATAGGGAAAACATGAAATTCCTTGGAAAACCTAGGTAAGAAACAAGACCTTTTTGATGTAATCAAGAAAAAGGATTTACATGCATGGACTAAAACCTAAAACATAACTACTCCTCATGTGTCATTCTTACTAAGCTGGTTAATTTAGGAAATTGAGGAAACTTTCCTCTTTGTTGCAGTCTTCCAGGTAAATGAAAAGTTATTTTTTAAAAAATTTTCTTGAAAGATGAATTCATTTGTAGCCTGTAAAACTCGTTGCTAAATTATTGTCTTATCATTCACCCTAACAATTAATAACATTTTAATATAGTTAAAGAGTCTGAAATGGAAAGAAGTTAATGACATTTCACAAACATTAACCACCATTCTGAATTTCAGACCTTCCCCAGACTTGAAATCTGATGATCAGAACATAGAATCCCTTACAGTGTCTAGGCTCTGGCAATGTGAGTACTATGTGGGTAGCATCTTTTCTCCATCTGTTTCTGCTAATCTTTTTGTGAGGCCTCATTTCCCATTTCCCTATAATCATGTGAGCGTAAAGTGGAGAGAGTTTTTGCTGTGCAAGTATATATGAAATCATGATGGCATGGCTGTGGCTCTGCTCCCAGCTAAAAATTCTCAGCATCCCCAGGGACAAGGGAGGAGTTTCTAGTAAAGACAGGGAAAACTAATGAAAATATGTTACTGGGGAGACTTTCTTCTGACCATTCTTCCCAGATATTTGGAAGAGGAGTATGAATGCTATCTTTCAAATGTTTGTCTTCTTCCAGCCCAACCAACCAAAGAAATAAGCAAGTAAGAAAGAAAAGACAAGTTTATTAGAAACCCATTATTTCTAAAAAGATGGAGCATGAATCAAGCATCACAAACAAAGATCCTTCCTCTCCTTAAATCTCTGCTGTTTGTTCAGGATGTCTAGGCTGCCCTTTCTCTAGGAACTATCCACAAGCAACTATTCCAAACAAACATCAATCAATTTTGAAATATACTTTCAATGACTTCTCAATGAATTTAGACTTTTGGGGCATAGTAGTCTCTTACTGTTTGTCCAACATTTTCCCAAAGCTTACCATCTTCATTTGTTCAATTATTTTCTAGCCATAGTCAACCCCCATTCCAGTACTAAAATATTTCATAAGCTCGAAGTTCAGTGTCCTTCCATGCTTCCATTTCCTGTTCTGTCCTTTCTGTCACCTGTGTCCCTATCCTAAGATTCCTAAGATATTGTGTTGCCCCTTACCAACTCTTTCTACCACAATATTCTTTATTTCATTATCTGATTACTACCAGTGCTTGCCACTTGAACCTATCTTTTTCTGGTTGCTTAAAAGGGAGTGTTATAGAATTTTCTACTCAGGTTTTCCTTGAACCATGAACCTCTGAGTCTTAGTTCTTATCCTCCTATGTTGCATTATAGTTAAGAGCCACTGACATCTGACTCCTTTTGCTTTTTTTTAACATGGTGAATGTGCTTTGCTGTCCCGTCCTTTTTTTATTTTCAATAAAAGTCTTTTGCTAAAATAGTGTACTTAGAAGTTACTTACATTTTTACATAGAGTAAGTAATGGTGCTGATATAAACCAATGATGACACGCACAATGGATCACATCACACCTTGCCTAGAATAAACATCCTTAGGGACAACTGATCACTTTTTTCTTAAACTAGTTATGCACTCCAATTTTAAGAAGGGACAATAGCTTAGTGATCTACCACAATAAACTGTAATAATTGAAACAATAAATACAGTTTATGGTCACCAGTTTTGAGCTATGTATATGGGACAAGAACAACAATGTCCCCATATGGACTGAGGATCACTGCCCTCCTATCAGTCATTTAACTCTGGAACTTACATAGGCTTTATTTAATTGGGATTTTTATATCTTTATTTCTTCAAGGATCTCTTGCTAGAGATGGCTTGGGGAAAATGTCTCTCAAATTAAAATATGTGGTATCTCTCTCCTCATTGAGAATTTGAATGGTCACTGTTCTCACTTTTCTGAAAGTTTTCTTTCATTAGTACAGCTGCTTCCCTAGATTGTACCCAGACTTCAACTTAGCACTAAATATTTTCTGTTAGAAAGGAAAATGCAAAAGGTCTCTCTCAGGAGGAAAGTACAGACATTATCAATTATTAAGATGTTGACATTGAGCTTTAAAAAATCATCTGGAGAATACTAATACTCCCAAGAAAATTGTGGTTCGTGGATGATTTTGCTTTGCTGTTTTTTACTTTTAAAATGTAGTTATCTCAGAAATCAATCCAAAGAGTGAAAAAGAAACTACCTATTTTTAAATCCATATCATAGAGCATTTTTAATATTTCATGGCTATTGTACATTTGAAACATAGTAAGCAATGTTTTGTACCACAGACTCATGCTAATTGTACCATGGCAATGGAAGCTGGAGACTTCAAAGTCTGCTACTTCATTTCCTGATTTTGTGGTTTTCATGTTGCCCTTATGGTTCTTACCAGCATGCTTTGACAGGCAGTAAAACTATATTGCCTATGGTATCTTGAATAGCCTTCTGGGTCTGTATCTTAATCACAATTACTATTATTAGGAATTTTTTGTGAGAAATCCTCACATGGTTAGTACAACCCAAAGAGAAAAAAAGGTTTACAATTTCCTTGAGGTATAATTAAAAATTTGTGGAAGAAATCCTTGGCAGCAGAAACTTACTGCTCTGCTAGAAAAGTACATTTTATTATTTTTAAGTATATTTTATTATCTTTAAGTAGTTGTACAAAGCACTTAACATTCACTATGTCAATTTGTGAGCACATGTTTCTTAATCAGTGTCATGCTATCATCAAGTTCAGGGAAAATATGAGAAAACCTCTACAGACGCTGATACAGGCTTTTTCAAACGCCTACCTAAAATTTATTTTAAAACATTAGTTTCACTATATTAAATTTATCAACTACACTTCCACTGCAAATATTCCATACACAGCAGATGAAAATAAATCTAATATAACTATTGAGCAGAAATCTGTTAGCCATTCACTGAACAGTGGGCCTCACTTCTTTTCTGTTCCCTATCATATTCCTCACTGACTTCTACAAATCCACAATATTCTTAACACTTCTGGTATTTTAAAAAAGTATATTCATATTTCAGATATTTAAAAATAGATTCCAGATATATAAATGGATTTTCATAGAAAATATGTAATTTTCTTTTAGTTAAAAATAGTAAATAGTAGAGAAATTAACCTTTGATAAGTGACAGGGCTCTTCTGCAGAATCTCCAAAATTTACAATAATAATTTTATGCAGTAGATTTCTACACGAGACATACCCAAAAAGTTCTGGGATAGTTGCTTTTAAGAAAAAAACAGTCTAGCCAGTCAACAGTGGCTCATACTTGTAATCTTACTCAGAAGGCTGAACTCTGAGGACTGAGGTTTGAAGCCAGTCGAGGCAGACAAATATAAGAAATATTCATTTACAATTAGCCTTCATAAGGCTGAAAATGGAGGGGTTTTTTAAGTGCTACAGCACTAGCCTTGAGGAAAAGAAGCAAGCTAGGTATAAGTCCCATTAAAAAAAATTAGAATGGTACTATCTGGGACTAATGGAATTAAGAAAGATTCACCAAAGAACAACTGGAAGCATTTATTCAATAATATATATCCAAAAGGATGACCTAAAATAACTTGGTACCTGCAATAAGATTTTTTAAACACTTATAATTGAGTGTTCAAATAACAAAATCAACAAATTTGATTTTTTAACTCTAGGAAACCTAAAATTAATGCTTCTTTGTATGTAGTGTAACATATACAATGGGGTTTCAATTTAATATATCAATTCATGAGTATAGTTATCTTAATACCACCCCTTTAAAAATATCATTCTCCCATATCTGGTTCAATCCCATGCATCCCTTCAAATTACATGGATATATTTCAACATATGCATATTGAGTATCACAGCTGTATATTCCCACTATTCTTCTTTTCATTCATCCATTACACTTAATGTAGTTTGGGAATAAAGAAGCCTTGATTGAATCGATGCAGTACAATCCTGCCTATAGCTGTCAAGAAAGCAATGTGTTCTGCACTGTTAAACAGATTATTGAGTATGTATAGTATAGTGAGAATCTGGAGCCCAGGCCATGGAGGGTAACTAGCCTCTGAGTTGCTAGAGGCATGAAGATTGCTTTCCAATCCATAAAAAGAGATTTGCTTGTTCAAATGTAAATAGTGGAAAATGATATAGTATGTAAAAATAGCTATATAATATAGAATGCTGCTTTCTTACCAATAAGTTAAGTTTTTGGCATTTGTGTTAAAAAAAACGTACTGCATAAATTTTTTGGAAGGAAAAAAAGCACCAATTTTGGAGCCATTCTATAATATTTGAAACTGCCTCTGGCAAATACAAAGCTTCTGGAGGAGAATTCCAGTAGCATTTCATCCACCAGGGACTGCACATGATGGGATGTTAAAAGGCCTACTTGTCTTTTCTGATACCAATGTTAGCAAGAATTTTTATGATCCTTTCATTTGTTAATCTAAATCTCTTAGGAACCTGTCCCATCTAAAACATTCCTTGCAGCAATTGTAAAGTAGCTCTTTTTTTAAATGTCACACATTTTTAAACATGAAATATTTTTCTGACTCTTAAGATTTTGTGTTAATATCAGTAGTTTCCTAGAGTTGACAAGTAAACAAATTTGTTGATTCTCTTATTTGAACACTCAATTATGTGTTTTATGAAATATTTTATTAACACTGATTTTTACCTCTTATTTCAAATGTCATGTTTAACAAATTCTGGAAATATGTTATTTTTTATTTTAATTAATAAAAGGGTTACATGATATTTGCCAGATAGAAGGTGCATTAATTCACATATATTGATACCCTTTTACATGTCTTGGTCCCCATTACCCTCCCCCCCATCTTGGTTTTCCCCCCTTCCCTATCCAATTTCAAATAACCAAATACAAATAAATCCAATATATCAGATAACAAAGTGAGATACTGTAACAATATGAGATAACCAAGGGACAGCAAAAGAGATGAGAGATAACATAGTACATTAAGGACAACAATCATTCATTATATGGCTTTTGTTTCAATATCCTGGAGGTCTTTTCAATTAGCTTCATACTATATGGCCTTATGTATCAAGGTTTTGCTCTATTGCAGATCTCTGCTAATAGAGCCCAAGGTTTCTACTGACTATGACAAATGAGGGAAACCATTGAGCCTAAATTCCTTGAGTCTGGCTTACTTCACTTAATATGATTTTTTCTAAGACTTTCCATTTCCTAACAAATGGGGCAATGTCGTTTTTTTCTGACAGCAGCATAGAATTCCATTGTGTACAAATACCACAACTTGTTGATCCACTCATCAACTGAGGGACATCTAGGTTGGTTCCATATCTTTGCTATGGTGAATAATGCTGCAGTGAACATTGCTGTGCTAGTGGATTTAGTATGCCCTAGTTTCTGGATGGTTAGGTAAATGCCAAGTAGTGGAATTGCTGGGTCAGAGGGAAGCTCTATGTTTAGACTTTTGAGACACTGCCATACTGCTTTCCATAGAGGTTGAACAAGTTTGCACTCCCACCAACAGTGTAGTAGTGATCCCTCCTGGCTACATCCCCTCCAGCATCTGTTGTTATTCGTTTTCCTGATCCTGGCTATTCTAACTGGAGTGAGGTGGAATCTTAGAGTTGTTTTGATTTGCATTTCTTTTATGGCCACAGATGTTGAGCATTTCTTCATGTGTCTATAGGCCATTTTTGTTTCTTCTTCAGAGAAGACTCTCTTTAAGTCTTTGGCCCATTTTTTAATGGGATGGGAGATTTGTTTTGGAGTGATTCAATTTTTTGAGCTGTTGATATATTTTAGATATGAGGCCTTTGTCAGTTGTTTGGTTGGTGAGGATCTTCTCCCACTCTCTGGGCTTCCTAATTAATTTTCTAGCTATGTCCTTTGCCATACAAAAGCTCTGCAGTTTAATGCAGTCCCACTTATCCAGCCTTTCTCTTGTTTGCTGTGATTCTTGGTCCTTATTAAGAAAGTTGGAAATATATCATTTAATAAATGCTTCTAGTTGTTCTTTGGTGAATCTTCCCTAAACTTCATTATTCCTTGACAGCATTATTCTAAAAAAAATCCACAGACTTAAATAAACACTGAATCAGTAAGAAGAAACAAAATGGAAAATCAGAGCTCCCTCTGATCCAACATAGTAACGTGGAACTCTACTTCAAGAGACAAACAAACTAGAAATAAACAAAATTTGTTATCAACCAAAACGATTCAAATTTAAATGACTACAAGAGAAGAATTAAGCACAGAGAAACTGTAGAAGGAACACAAGCACAGCTGCACTGCAACCACAGGCTACAACCAGAAAGCTATGCCAGTATATTTTTTTTCTTTTTATCCTTCTGCACCTTCTTTTTTCTGCTTGCTACACTTCAGTAACTCAACCTCACCAGAAAACAGGAAAAACATGCCTGTGATCCAGAAGCTGAACCTCAGAAATGGATAAGGTAGCCATAGCAGCATATACCAGGAATATTACTTTAGAGACATAGTGGCTCCATGAGATAACTATAAATGTCTGGTATACCATCTAGCCCTGGGAGTGAATTTGCAGGTCCTCTAATGCAGGAATGGAAGTAATATGGCCTCTAGACCCTGGAACTCTCTAGGCATATCTCTAATTCCTGGAAGCAGACACAGTGGGGCCTCTAAACTGCAGGATGTACTCTGTGGGTGTCTAATGCTAGAACCTTCACAGGGGATCTGTAAAACCATGTAGCAGACACAGCAGGGCCTCTCACACTAGGAATGGTTTCTTAGCTGCTCCTCCAACCCTAGGAATGGTCTCAGCAGGAACTCTTTAATAATATCTGAAACAGACTCAGCAGGTCTCCAATGTCAGTTATTAAGCATATCAGGGGCATCTATAAGCTCCCAAATATACCACCATCCAGGATACTAAGGGTGCCCTGCTGGTGGTTGGGAGGGGAGATAGGAATGCTGGGTTTTGCCCTCCTCAATATGTCTGAGAGAGCTTCTGGACACCCACAGCAATAATGATCTGCGCTCAGGTAAGCCTGGCCCTGCATATTCAGAAGATTGTAAAAGAAAAAGAATAATTAGCAGATGTGGCCATAAGGTCAAATCTACACATAATTTGGATATATCAGAAATAATTATTCTAATTCAAGACTAAAACCATTGCCAGGTTATGGTGGCTTATGCCTATAATACTAGCTAGTGAGGAGGCTGAGATCTGAGGATCATGAGTCAAACCCAGCCAGGGCACCCAAATCCATGAGACTTTTATTTCCATTTAACCACCAGACAACTGGAAGTGGTGTTGTGGCTCAAATGGTAGAGTGATAGCCTTGAGCTGAAGAGCTCATGAACAGCACCCAGGCCCATAAGTCAAGCCCCATGACTCAAGAACACAAGACAAAACAAAATAAAACAACAACAACAAAATAAAACTAATGGCATTGAAAATCTATTAAGTAAAATAAAACAGAAAACTTCCAGAATTTCAAGAGAGTCATTCATCCACCTGACTGACATACATAACTGCTATCAGACAGGATCCGTGTTTCTAGACACATCATTGTGCAAATTTTGTACTTAAAAAACAAGGAATTAATTATAAATGCAGCAAAATCTAAGAAGGAAATGTATTACAATGGAACAATTGAAATTATTTCAGATTTCTCTAAAGAAATTGAATGCAAGAAGGGCTGGGAGTTCTATAATTCATGTGTTGAATGCCAACAATCACCAAATGTAAATTTGTGTAGCCAGAAAATACAACGTTCACAGTTGATGGAGAATCTAAAAACATAAACTAAAGAAATTCATAAACATGAAACCAGCACTACAAAGGATGCTAAAGGGAAGCATACTGTCTGAAGAAGACAATGTTAGGGAGATATGTCATTGAATAAAAATACCTAGAAGACTAATTTAGTAACAAAAGAACTAGAGCCTAGAGGAATAAATGGGTAAGATGGTAGAAAGTTATCAGGGACCAACAGAGATCTCTCTAAAAAAGCAGAATTTTAGGGTCTCATCAAGCTATCCATTTGTAAAGCATCCCATCAAGTAAGCCTGCACAACGAGATAGATTCAAGCAACTTCAGTTGGTGGTGGCAACAATGGCAGTGGTGCTGTGGCAGAGGAGCTGTGGCAAAGGTGGTGGTGGAGGAAACAGAAACAGCATGACTGCAGGCTTTCCATTTACCTTCAGAAGTGCAAATTGAATGGGAATCCACATCCCAGCTGGCTGAAGACTGACAGAGACAACTCAGGACATTGCAAATGATCAGAGGGATAACATAAGTACCTCACAAAAGACATTTTCCCTCTCAGAGAACAGCTTCTGGAAGGAAATCCTCCCCATACACAAGAACACCAATTTGAAAGTGGCATAAAGCTTGCCAGAGCACCTTATTGGAGAAACAATGGCATTTTTTAAAGAGGAGAAAGGAATCTGATATGCTTGCACCTCTGCTCTCTGGCAGAAAATGAAAACCTGCTCAGAGGGAAGGGACTGTGTTCTAATGAAGGCAGCTCAACCCAGAGGAGATAAGTTCACCACGGAAGAGGTGGCCATGCCGCTCAGCAGTGAACAAAGACAAGGTGGGCATTCCAAATAATTCAGCCAGGCACCTTGGAATTACAAAACCAAAAGTCTCTAAAAACTAACTGAAATAAAACTGGATAGTTTGTAAAACATGAGGGCAATTTCAGAGTGGGTTAAAAGAAGGGTTTTGGGAGCTAGCCTCTCTGAGGAAAGCTTCTGAATCCAACTGTTGGACCCGATGGGGCCAAAGAGGAACGCTACTACAATGCTGGTGGGATTGTAAACTTCTTTAATCACTCTGGAACGTAGTATGGAGATTCATGAAAAACTAAATATAGATCTTCCCCATGACCTCTCTACTTCACTCTTGGTCATTTAACCAAATCACCATAAACCAGCTTGCACTAATGTCACCAGCACAGTCATGTTCATTACAGCATTACATACTAGAGCTAGGATCTAGAATCAATCCAGATTCCATTCAGTGGATGAATGGATCAAGAAAATGTGGTATATATGCAGAATAGAAACCTATACTTCCACCAGAAAGAATGACATTGCCCCATTTATGAGGAAATGAAATGATTTGGAAAAAATTACATTAAGTGAAGTAAGTCAGAAACAAACAGAAATATAGACTGCATGAGTCCCTCATTTGTCTATAGACTGTTTATAAATCCATAAATTAATCAATGGATAATAAAAATGAATAATCACACTTGGACATGATTAAGTAAACAACATTTTAAGTATTGGCACACTGAGAACAAAGGTCTAATTATAGGAGAGGATCACAATGGTCCAATAGCTGTTTTCATATGAACATATAAAAGGATGCTAATCGAAATGAACTCCAAGAAATTGAACAAAGGTTTTTTTTTAAATTGGATTGTTTGCAATTATTTCTTTTTTCTTCATTTTCTGTTCTTTGTTTTTTTTTCTTCCCTGTCATTACTGTTTACATTTTCTGTACCCCCTCAACCCGCCTTTTTTTTTCTTTTTGCCCGTTGTGGGCTTGAGCTCAAGGCCTAAGCACTGTCCTTAGACTTTCCCAAGGCTAGGGCTCTACCACTCGAGCCATAGCACCACTTCTGGCTAATTCTATGTATGTGGTACCAAGGAATTGAACCTGGGTCTTTGTGCATGCTAGGCAAGCACTCTATCACTAGGCCAAACTCCCTGCTCCACCCTTTTACTTCTATATAGTTTATTTGATATAGGGACAGGAAGGGGAATCTCAGAAACAGTGGTATGATGGGTGAATAAATTCAACAGTGAGACCCAATAAGCATTATATTGGAAATGAGCTTTACAAGTTGGAGGGGGAGGAAGTCAGAAGGGAAAATTTAGGAGAAAATGAGGGAGGTGGTAATTTTGTTCAAAACAAAGTATATTCATTACCTTTCTTATGTAACTGTAACCTCCCTGAACCTTTATTTTTTTATTTTTTTATTGTGATTAATAGAAGGGTTACATTATATCCACCAGATAGAAAGTACATAACTTCACAAACATTGATACCCTTTCTCATGACATGGTCCCTATTTCCCTCCCACTCTCCCCCACTTATCTTGATTTCCCCCCCTTACCTATCCAATTTCAAATAACCAATTAAGCACATATAAAATATATCACATAACAAGGTGAAAAATTGTAACAATATGAGAGATAACTAAGGGATGGCAAAAGAGATGAGCGATAACATAGCACTTTAAGGACAACAGTCACTATTATATGGTTTTCGTTTCCTTATCCTGGAGGTCCTTACATTTAGTGTCGTACTATTTGGCCTAATATCTCTAGATTTTGTTCTATTGTAAATCTCTGCTAGGAGAGCCCAAGGTTTCTACTGATTATGACAAATGAGGGAGACTATTGGGCCTATGTTCCTTTGAGTCTGGCTTACTTCACTTAATATGATTTTTTCTAAGTCTTTCCATTTCCTTACAAATTGGGCAATGTCATTCTTTATGACAGCAGCATAGAATTCCATTATGTATAAATACCACATCTTGTTGATCCACTCATCAACTGAGAGACATCTGGGTTGTTCTCATACTTTTGCTATGGTAAATAGTGCTGCAATGAACATCATTGTGCTAGTGGATTTAGTATGCCCTTGTTTCTGGATGATTGGGTAAATGCCAAGTAGGGGAACTGCTGGGTCATAAGGGAGCTCTATGTTTAGTCTTTTGAGGAACTGCCATATTGCTTTCCATAGTGGTTGAACAACTTTGCACTCCCACAACAGTGTAGTAGTGATCCCTCCTGGCCACATCCCTTCCAGCATCTGTTGTTAGTTTTCTTGATCCTGGCCATTCTAACTGGAGTGAGGTGGAATCTTAGAATTGTTCTGATTTGCATTTCTTTTATGGCCACAGATGTTGAGCATTTCTTCCTGTGTCTATAGGCTATTTTTATTTCTTCTACAGAGAAGCCTCTCTTTAAGTCTTTGGCCCATCTTTTAATGGGATGGGAGATTTGTTTTGGAGTGATTCAATTTTTTGAGCTGTTTGATGTGTTTGAAATATGAGGCCTTTGTCTGTTGTATGGTTAGTGAAAATCTTCTCACATTCTGTAGGCTTCCTAATTAATTTACTAGCTATGTCCTTTGCTATACAGAAGCTCTGCAGTTTAATGCAGTCCCACTTATCCAGCCTTTCTCTGATTTGTTGTGTTTCTTGTTCCTTGTTGAAAAAGTTTCGACCTGTGCTAAGGAGGCTTAGTGTGTCTTCTATTCCTTCTTGTAAAGTTTTCAGTGTGTCAGCTTTTACCTCAAGGTCTTTGATCCATTTGGAGTTAATTCAAGTGCAGAGTGACAAAGAAGGATTCAACTTTCGTTTTCTGCAGGTGCTGCAGAGTGACAAAGAAGGATACAACTTTAGTTTTCTGCAGGTGCTAAACCAGTTCTGCCAGCACCATTTGTTGAAGAGGCTGTCTTTCTTCCATTCTATTTTTTTGGCTCCCTTGTCAAAGATTAGGTAGAGCTCGCCAAGACACCAATTCTGTCAGTATAGGGGATACTACCTGTACCTTTAAAATAAAATTTAAATAAAAATACTAGATACCAAAAAATCTATAAATAAAGGCAATGAAAGAAAAAGCTAGTTCTCTGAAAAAAAATCAACGGAATTGACAGACAACTAAATAAAATTACAAACAAATGTAGAGAAAAGACTTAAATCAACAAAATTAGAGATCGCAAAAAACATTAAAACAAACATTCAAGAAATCCAGAAGATTATGAGGATAAGATATAAACCACTTATACAGGCCCACGGTGTGCAGTGGAATTGAGAAAGTAATAGTCTTCCAACATGATAAAGCCCAGGTCCCAATTGATTTACAGCTGAATTCTGTTAAGACTTTTAAAATTGAACTAGCACAGGTTCTCCTCAAAATGTTCCATGAAATTCAAGTGGAAGAATCAATCCCATGCTCATTTTATGAACCCAATATCACACACATCTCAAATCCCAGTTAGGAATCCCTACAAAGAAAATGAACTTGATAAATATTCTTCATGAACATCATGCAAAGATCATTAATAAACTTCTAGCTGGTAGAATTCTGCAACTAAAGGAAATGGAAAGACTTGGAAAAAATCATATTAAATGAAATAAGCCAGACCCAAAGGAACATAGGCTCAATGTAGTAATTACATTTGTAGTAATTACTACACGTCTAGGGCTCAAAAGCTATGCACATAAGTTCATATAGGATGAAACGGAATAAAATGAACTCTAGGATATAGAAACAAGAGATTTATTTTTGTGATTTTTGTTCTTAATGTACTATATTATTTCTTTTCTTTTTCCCCTTATGGTTAATCTCATGTTATTACTGTATCTTACCTAGTATATTATATATGTATTTGAAAAAGGGAAGCAATGAGGTGAAAACTAGATGACTTGGAGAGGGTGGGGGAGGGAAAGGGGACAAAAGCATGAGAAGGGGTATCAATGTGCAACAAATAATGTACCTACTACCTGAAGAATGTATTATATAGAGGGGTTCAGGTAACCCGCTAGGTTAAACTCCTGGCCCAGATCAAGTGGGTTTTATCCCACAGATATAAGCCTTGCTTGCCATATGTAAATCAATAAAGATACTACATTACATGATTATCTCAACTGATACAGAAAAAAAATCTTCAACAAAATCCAATATCCATTCATGTTAGCAGCCCTGGAGATACTAGAAATAAAAGGAACTTCAAAATAATGAAGGTTCTGTATGCCAGAACAACAGCCAGCCTCCTACTGAATGATGAAAAAACTGAACCCATTTCCTCTAAAATCAGGAACAAGGCAAGGTTAACCACAGTCTCTCTCTGTTTCTCTACTATGGAATGCCAACCAGAAGAATAAGGCAAGGAAAAAGGCATAGAAATGGTTCAGAGAGAGAAAAGAAAAAGTCAAACTATCTCCATTTGCAAATTATATGTTCTTATATCTAAGTGACACAAATGACTTCATTCCCAAGTTCCTAGAGCTTATTAGTAACTATGGCAAAGTAACAAGGTACAATTAGTAGCCTTGGGGCCAGTTGTTTGTCCTAGTGGTAGAGTGCTTGCCTAGCTTGCACAAACACCCGGATTTGATTCCTTGGTACTACATATATAGAAAAACACTGGAAGTGGTGCTGTGGCTCAAGTGGTAGAGATCTAGCCTTGAGGAAAGCCCAGGGACAATGCTCAGGCTCTGAGTTAAAGCCCAAGGTCTGGAAAAAAATATTAGTGGGCCAGGAGTTTGGCCTAGTGGTACGTGCCTAGCATGCACGAAGACCCCGGTTTGATTCCTTGGTACCACATACATGGAAAAAAAAAGCCGGAAATGGTTCTTTGACTCAAGTGGCAAAGCTCTAGCCTTGAGAAAGCCCAAGGACAGTGCTCAGGTCCTGAGCCCAAGCCCAAGACTGGCAAAAAAACATACCAGCTTAAAAAGAAAAACAAAAAACATTAGTAACTTTTCTGTGTAACAACAATACACAGGCAGGGGAAAATCAGGAAAACAACTATTTGCAAAAGTCTCAGATAACTAAAACATTTGGAAATTAGCCTAAACAATGAAGAGAAGTTTTGCAGCAAAATCTATAAAGATTTGATAAAATAAATTGATGATCACATCAGGAAATGGAAAGATCTATAAAAGAAGAAAGGTATTTCCATTTCCTGTGGTGAAAATGGCTGTACTGCCAAAAATGATCTACAAATTTCATGCAATTCCCAAGAAAATAACAATGACATTCTGAAAATAATCCAAAAAATATCATATGGAACAAAAAAATACCTTGAATAGCAAAACGTTTTTAGACAAAAAAGCAATGATAGCATTTGACTCCTGGATAAACATATTCAAATGTTTAAAAAGACAAAACAACATTTTTTAAAAGACAGGCTCTATCAGAATAGACACAGCTATATTTCAGGAGAAATATGGTTCAGGTTACTCTTGGTTTGGAAAATAAGACAGGAGTCAGCCACAGGCAATCTGTCACTGGATTTCTCTAGTTTTAGGGAAAACTAGGGCTTGGTGGTCAATCTCTTATCCATGGTTAGCATCACATTATTCATATAAGCCCTATAGGTTTTCCTCTTTTGCTCTCAGAATCCAAACGTCCTCACTTCTTAGGGAGAGTACAAATTTAGATTCAGGTCTTTGTTGACATTTCTAAGTCTGTTTTACTATTATATTCAGATTGGAATACTTTCCCTGAAGTGTTTACTTAATTACATTTGTGTGTCATTCTGACTTCTGGAATAAATTTTTGGGCCTTTCAAATTTCCCTCTAACGCAACAAACTTTGACAATAAAAGTTTTTTCAATGTTACATTCTATGTACTCATGAACAGTGTGATTCTATATACTCATGAACAGTGTGATTCCCTGGCTCTACCATGCATTTAAGCTTACAATGGTGCAACTTTGTGTTAAGATCATTGCCATCTGCTTCAACCTTCCCCTCTATCAGAAGTTGGTAATTGTAACACAGTTCAAAAACTGGACAAAACACATTTTTAACTTTTTTTTGAAAAATCAGTATAATCACAGCAAAGTAGCAGACAAAAAATATGTAATTTTTCAAGATTTTTCAGGCATTTCCAGAGTGTATCTTCCTTTTTGTGATGTTCTAATGTCTGAATTGAATTGTGTTTTATTGGCCAATATAAAATCATTTGCATATTGGAGTCACTTAGCATTTTCTTGAACATTGCATCAGTATATTGATACACTTAGAAGCCACAAGATCTTGGAAATATAAAGTTGGAAGAAACTATCATAATTGTCAACATAAAATAGAAATACATTAAAGGCAAATCACTGCTGTCACACAATGTGTAAATCACTGAAGTGGATTGATAGATAATCTAAATTTCCCTACTGTGGAAGCATTGCCTTTCATGACATATTTGTTAATTTATATTTTCTATAACTTGGCATATACTGGTAACATAATGGCTCCCAGGTCAAAGCTTATTTAGGTTAGAACCCAAGTAAAGAATACAATAAGTCAGAGCACTTAACCACCTACCCTGCCATCTCCACCAGAATTCTTTTGGCAAAGTGTCCTAAATTGAAAAACATGAGAGATATTAGGTCTTCATCCTTGTTCATCCTAGGTTTTGTAATGTAATCAAGGGAAGAGAATTTTAAATAAGCACTGGGACTCAGCTATTGGATCTAAATCCTTGCGCCAGCAAGGATGTTTGTGCTGCTTCTAATGGGAAATTGAAAGGCCAGAGTGAACTTCAGTGAATAATTCCGGCCTTTAGGATAAACTCAAAGAGTTTGGGAAACTGAGAACAGGAGGACAATGACAGGGAAGAGTTGTGTGTCATCATGATTAGGAATAGAAGTTGGAGTCAGATTCACTTGTGACATCCATAAACTCTGTGTCTTAGATAAGCTGCTCAGCTTTTGTGAATCTCATTTGAGCATAATCTTCACTCAGGAGTAATGACTAATGTGTAAAGTTTACAAAATTCATGAAACCTAACAGCAAAACTTTTAAGTGTTAATGACTATTAACTTGAAAACAACAAAATCTGTTTTTGTAACTACAGAAAGCTAGAATAACAGTAGCTTGCTTCTTTTAACTAACATAAATTATGAATTACAGCAATCAAGAAAACAAAACAGTGGGCAATATGATGTGAAGAATTCCATTGTAAAAATGTAAATGTCTAATTTTTCTTGCCTTAAACTTCTTTAAGGACTTTCCTCTGAGTTTCATGGACAAGTCATTTTTTGCAGTTTGTTTTTGTTTTCAATTATAAAACTTTAACATGAGTTCTACCATTTAAACAAAAACTTGAATATTCTAATCATTGTTGTTTATCATTATCTACATAGTATTTCATAGTGAATGTGTAGAACTTATTCATCTTTTTTTACTAGTCCTAGGGCTTGAACTCAGGACCTGAGCACTGTTCTTGGACTTCCTCAAAGCTAGAGTTCTATTGCTTGAACCACAGCACCATTTCTAGCTTTTTCTATGTATGTAGTACCAAGGAATTGAATCTGGGTCTTTGTACATGCTGAGAAAGCACTCTAGAACTAGGCCAAACTCTCGGCCCCTGAACTTTCCTCATTGAAACTACTTCTCTTGATGAGTAATTTCCCATTTTATCTCATTCCTCCTATGGATCTCACTATTCCATTCTGATTCTGTATCTTTGACTATTTTAGATACCTTGTACAAATGAAATTATATGAATGTCTTCATAAAGGTAGGGATTGGCAGCCTTCTTAATAACAGACCAAATAGTAACTCTTTTACACTTCAATGAGCTGAGAGGCAAAAATCAAGGACATGATGAGAATATTTAGCTGAAAAACACATTTCCAAAGTTTTATTGATGAAATGCAAAAGAATTTCATTCAAGATTTGGTAATACAGGACCGCCAGTTTGGCCTGGTGGTAGAGTGCTTGCCTAGCATGCACGAAGACCAGGGTTCGATTCCTCAGTACCACATGCATAGAAAAAAGCCAGAATTCTTGCTGAGGCTCAAGTGTTAGAGCTCTAGCCTTGAGAAAGTCCAAGGACAGTGCTCAGGCCCTGAGCTCAAGCCTACGACTGGTAAAAGAAAAAAAAAAGATTTGGTAATACCAGTCTAATAATGTGACTAACTGAATTTGTTTGGGGGAAGCTGGGGCAGGAAAGGTAATTTCCTCCTTAGTTCCTTATTGATTGCTTCCATATTGATTGTTAATATCATCTGTAAAAATGTCTAGCATATTGGCTGAAAAAAGCAATTTGTAGGCCCAATATGGCACATGACTATAGCTTGCTGATTCTTGTATTACAAGAGCCCAGAGAAATTCTTATCAGATGAAGACACCAATGGAAACAGCTTAAGGGACAGTTAAAAGTAACTGTAGAAAGATTAATTTACTCATAAAGTAAAAGTTTTGCTATAGCTGTGTATAACATATTTAGATATAGAAAGTAATTTTAAATAAATGTGTGTATATACCAAGTGTCTCTGCTTTCTAAAAGATAGCTCTAAGAATCTGTAGTTGAACTTCTTTCTCTTTTTTCTATGTTCATGAATACTTTGCAAAAAGATTATACAGGATTGACAGACACCCTCTGAGGGCCTGTGTTTCCAGATGTGACCATTTTATCAGAAGGTAGAAAGCATGGGAAAGGCAGTACCAAAGGATACACATTTGATGTCTTCTTTTAGAAGAATATTGGAAGTGAAGTTGATAGTCCTTTTTATGGTTCCAATATGAAAATATTATTAGGTTAAGAGAAATATAAAAATATTTCCAAAGCCATTTCCAGATGTCATTTAAAAATTCCAAATAGGGCTGGGAGTTTGGCCTAGTGGTAGAGTGCTTGCCTAGCATGTATGAAGACTGGGTTCAATTCCTTGGTACCACATACATAGAAAAAAGACACAAGTGCTGTGGTTCAAGTGGTAGAACTCTAGCTTTGAGAAAACCCATGGACAGTGCTCAGGCCCTGAGCCCAAGCCCAGGACTGGCAAAAAAAATCCAAATAAAATTCCTGAGAGAAAATTAGTTTATGAGAATCTGAGAGGAGACTTATATTAGAAGTTTCAGTAAAGATAGAGAACTTCACACTTGCCTTCATGATATGCTGAACTGCATCTGTTGTGGAAAATTCTAGTGTAACAGAGTGGAAACCAAGAAAGAGTGGTTGGTTAGTCAGTCTGAGTGTGATAGTTTAACTTGCAGCAACAAATTTTGGCTCTTAATTTATATAGATAAATCTCACTACAGTTTGGCACAATTTCAGGGTAATTTATTGAGCTTTTGGTTTTATAAAGAAAAAATTAAATTTTGTTTTAGTGACAGATGATCTTTACAAAAAAAAAAAACTAATGGTGGGGCCGGGATATTGGACTGGTGGTAGAGTGCTTGCCTAGCATGCACTAAGACCCTGGTTCGATTCCTCGATACCACACACATAGAAAAAGCCAGAAGTGGTGCTCAAGTGGTAGAGGTCTAGCCTTGAGAAAGAAAGGACAGTGCTCACACCCTGAGTTCATGCCCAGGACAGGCAAAAAAAATTAATGGTAAAAATGGGAAAGAGTATCAATGTTCAAGAAGTAAGGTACACTACCTGATGAATGTAACTGTAACCCCTCAATACATCACCCTGACAATTAAATACAATTATCAAATAAAAGAAATGAATGTTACAATGAACATTTTCTGGTGTGTCACATTTTCTCCAAAGATCCTACTATTGGAAGATGCATAACTTGGTACTGGGAAAAAAAAGAATATTTTTTCTCTGTTTTTTTCTGTTACACTGGCGAGGCTATTGAGGGGACACTATTTGCCAACCTGCCTTCTTAAATGCTATTTCAGTGTATATTCCTGTGGGATGTTTATGAATATGGCTTTTCTTCTACTTGTCTAAAAACAAAAATAAAAACAAGACAAGCAACAAAACAAACAAACAAAAACTAAAGGCCCTACCATTCCCATTTTCCCCAGTATCAAGATTTGAATTTAGGGCCTCACACTTGCTTAGCTTGCTTGTTTGGCTGGTATTGTATCACTTGAGCCACTACCACCATCCTAATTATTGTTGGTTAATTTAGAGATGGAATCTTTGAGACATTGCTACCTAGCCGCCTTCAAACAAGGATCTTCTAGCACTTAGCACCTTAGGTAGCTAGAATTACAGGTAGCTAGAATTACACAACAGTGTCCAGCTCCTACTATATATTTTTTCAGTACATATGTAATCTAAGAGATGGCTCAGGCTGCCAGTAAGCAAATGTTAAAGACTACCAGAAAGGAATGAATATTAGTTACTATCTCTTCTGTGTTTAGCTCAATAGTCATTGCTGTAGAATGTTTTAAAGCTGCTAAAAGTATTGATCCCAGAAATTATGGCAAATACATATTTTGATCCTAGCACAACACAAGTGTTTTCTCAATATTGTAGGAGAAAAATCACAATAAAGATTGCTTTATTCCAGTGGCAGCAACTGTTCTAATTGACGTCTTTTGTAGTAAAGAAGTAGCTCACAGCATTCAATTTACATATATCTGTTTTCTCATCTAAGCCAGAGCTTAATATATTCATGCTACCAAAATAGTAGGAGACATTAGCAAAAGGATTTAGGAGAGCCTGATAGAATTTTAGAGCTACAATTAAGTATTACCTGTAAAGGATACCTTCTTGTTATTGAAAAATAATTTACATTTAGAAGATATATTTTGAGTCCTTAACGCCATTTTCTCTAAAATATAATTACACTGGCTGTAGCAACAAGACAGTTGAAAAATCATAGAATGCAGGTTTGCTGTTCCTACATATAACAAGAAAATTATTGTGATATTCTCTCTAGAATATAAAGACCATTCTCTTTTTCATAGAGATTGTTTGATGACAATGACAAGTTGTCACATTTGACACCAATTTTTTCCATATATTTTTATTGTAATTAATAGAAGGGTTACATTATATTCACCAGATAGAAGGCACATTACTTCACAAACATTGATACCATTTCTCATGATTTGACATCAATTTTAGCAGGAATACTTGTTTAAGGGGCCCCGCCCCTGGGAACAGAGGGGCCTACTGCTGGTCCTGCTGAGAGCTCCTGAAACTCTCAATCCCCAGACCCTTGGCTTGGGGCCGCCCCTTGGAGCAGCACAGGAAAATGTCCGCCAACCGCGCTCAGACGGAAGCTCGCAGATCCATCCCATGGTCCACTGTGAGGCCACTGGTTGGGCTAAGAGCTAGTCACGCAGCAACACATAAGTTTTATTCTAATACTTTCCAAATTTTGTACTCAAATACTCTACCTACTTACCCCCTGACCTCTCTCATTCTCTTTTTCTATCTCTGGACCTCTGCTCCTCTTTCAACCCTTATACTGCATGGATCTACACTTGATGGCTGTTGAGCAACATTGTATATCTAGGTGTTTAATTATCCTCTAGGCTCAGAGGGACTTAAAGACAACAGAGATTGGATTGAGAGGCTTATTGTTTTGGATATAAATCGCTTATCAGTGAATAATTAGACTAGTTGGTAACTGCACAAAAAGAAAGAGTGATAACACCAATCAAAACTTGTGAACATCTAGAGTCTGCCAGCTACAGAGGTCTAGGTTGGTTATATCTGAAAAACTATAATCGTGTTTAGTATTAATCTTGCTCCCATTTTCAAATGGGCAGAACAAGAAACTCAAGAAAAATGTCCAATCAAGAAACAACATCTCCCACCTCCCCCACCCAATGTAAACAGCCAATGGAACAGTCACTGGCAAGCCTAGAGGAGAGTCTTCCAAGTGCTGTACAAATGCAATTGATAAACATCATTAATGAAAAATGTGAAAATATAAAGAAAGAGATAAGGGAGGAAGCCATAGCTGAACAAGAGGAAACCATAAACAAGGTGATAAGTGAAAAAGAAGGAGCCATAAAGGAAGCCATAATAAAGGCTGTTCAAAGAAAGATGGATGAATTCATAGAATCCACAAATAAAAAGGTGACCGAACTCCAGCAAATGTTCAAAGAAAATAAAGCTACTGAGCTAACCACTAAAATGGAAATCAAGAAGCTAAAGAAATCCATACACGATCTAAAAGAAGAGATGCAAGGCATCAAAAATGAGCAATTAGTAGCAAGGGAGATGAAAAATAAAGTAGATAGCTTTGATAGCAGGTTAGACAATGCAGAGGAGAGAATTTCTGGGGCTGAAGATAATTTAGTTATTATAGAGAAAGAACAGAAAATGAGTCAATCCAAATCTAGGAAAAATGAGAGAGCGCTTCAGGAGGTCCAAGACACAATTAGGAAGCCTAATTTAAGGCTAATTGGTATTGAGGAGGGTCTGGAGAAAGAGGTCAATGGTATTGGAAATATACTTCAGGGAATCATCTCAGAGAATTTCCCAAATATCCAGAAGGGCAGACTCATCCAGATACAAGAAGCTTTTAGAACCCCAAACAGACCTGACCAGAAAAGAACATCTCACTGCCACATCGTAATCCGAACTGGATCAGTAGAAACCAAACAAAGGATCCTAAAGGCAGCCAGGGAAAAGGGTTCGGTAACCTATAAAGGAAAACCAATCAGAATAACCCCAGATTACTCAGCAGAGACCATGCAAGCAAGAAGTGACTGGAAGCATATATGTCATGCCCTTAAGTCAACTAACTACCAACCAAGAATACTGTACCCAGCTAAGCTCTCATTCATAACTGAGGGAACAATAAAAACATTCCATTCCAGGGAAAAGCTGCAACAATATGTCGCAACAAAACCAACACTACAGAGAATTCTCAAAGATCTTCTATACATAGAAAACCAAAATAAAGGCAATATAGGGAAAGAAATGGCACCTAAACAGCATACCACCTAAGGACAACAAGCACTGTCAAGACACAGGCCCAAATAAAAGCTTTTAAAAATGGCAGGACCTAATAAATATCTCTCAATCCTAACTCTCAATATTAATGGACTCAACTCTCCAATTAAAAGGTATAGGCTTTCTAGTTGGATCAAAAAGCAAGAGCCATCATTCTGCTGTCTTCAAGAGACACATCTTACCCAAAAAAAACAATCATCTTTTGAAAGTGAGAGGTTGGAATAAACTCTATCAAGCTAACGGCCCCCATAAACAGGCTGGAGTTGCCATCCTCATATCAGATAAAATAGACTTCAAACCAAAATTAGTAAGAAAAGACAAAGAAGGTTACTACATACTGCTAAAAGGGATCTTTCCTCCAGGAAGACATAACAATCCTAAATATTTACACACCCAACCCCGGAGCTCCAAACTTCATCAAGCAAACTTTACTTACACTGAAACCATACATAGATCGAAATGCAGTGATTGTCGGTGACTTTAACACACCACTTTCACCTATGGACAGATCAACAAGGCAAAAACTCAACAGAGAAACCTTAGAACTGAACAACTATATAGACCAACTAGATCTAACAGACATCTGCAGAATATTCCACCCAGCAACAACACAATATACGTTTTTCTCAGCAGCACATGGAACATTTTCCAAAATAGATCACATCTTAGGCCATAAAACAAACCTGGACAGATCGAGAAATACAGAAATTATTCCATGCACACTCTCAGACCACAAAGGCATCAAACTGGAACTGAACACCAAAGAAAACCCTGTACCTCATGGAGACTGAACAACACATTGTTGAATCACCAATGGGTCATCGAAGAGATCAGAATAGAAATCCAACAGTTTATGAAATTTAACAGTAAGGAGCACACAAAATACCAACTCCTTTGGGACACAGCAAAGGCAGTACTCAGAGGAAAATTTATAGCGCTGAGTGCCTACAACAACAAGTTGGAAAAATTGCAAACCAACAAGTTAATGTCTCACCTTAAGCTCCTGGAAAAAGAGCAACAAACCAACCCTAATCCCAGTAGAAGGAAACAAATAATTAAAATCAAAGCAGAATTAAATGATTTGGAATCCAAAAAAACTATAGAAAGAATCAACAAAACAAGGAGTTGGTTCTTTGAAAGAATTAACAAAATTGACAAGCCCTTAGCAAATCTTACCAAAAAAAGAAGAGAGCATATCGAAATAAACAAAATCGCAGATGAAAATGGTAATATCACGACAGAAATTACCAAGATCCAGAATATCATGAGGAAATACTTCTCAAAACTTTATGCCAACAAATTTGAGAATCTAGATGAAATGGATGAATTTCTAGCCAATATTAACACACCCACACTGAACCAAGAAGAACTAAGCCAACTCAACAGGCCTATTTCAAGCTCTGAAATAGAAATGGCAATTAGAGAACTTCCACCTAAGAAAGCCCAGGGCCAGATGGATTCACAGCTGAATTCTGTAAGGTCTTCAAAGCAGAGCTCACACCAATACTCCTCAAGCTCTACAACGAAATTGAAAATGAAGGTTCCTTACCAAACTCATTCTATGAAGCCAGTATAACCCTCATCCCCAAACCAGACAGAGATTCATCAAAGAAAGAGAATTATAGACCTATATCTTTGATGACCATCGATGCAAAACTTCTCAACAAAATACTGGCCAACCGTCTACAACAACTCATCAAAAAAATTATACATTATAATCAAACTGGATTCATCACAGGGAGGCAAAGCTGGTTCAACATACGCAAATCAATTAATATAATTCAACACATCAACAGGAGCAAAGACAAAAATCACATGATTGTCTCAATAGACGCGGAAAAGGCATTTGACAAGATCCAACACCCCTTTATGTTAAAAGCTCTGGAGAAACGAGGAATCCATGGAACATTCCTCAATGTAATAAAGGCTGTGTATGAGAAACCTACTGCTAGTATTACACTTAATGGTGAAAATCTAAAGCCATTCCCTCTAATATCAGGAACGAGACAAGGATGCCCACTCTCTCCACTCCTCTTTAACATAGTACTAGAATTCCTAGCCAGTGCAATAAGGCAAGAAGCAAGCATAAAGGGGATCCAAGTAGGGAAAGAGGAAATAAAACTATCCCTCTTTGCAGATGACATGATTCTGTATTTAAAGAATCCTATAGACTCTACTCCCAAGCTCCTTGAGCTGGTCCAAAGCTTTGGAAGTGTAACAGGCTATACAATCAAACCTCAAAAATCAACTGCCTTCCTTTATGCCAACAGTGAGGGGAACGAGGCAATCATCAGGAAAGAAACTCCTTTCACAATAGCCTCAAAGAAAATAAAGTACCTAGGAATTAGCTTAACTTAGAATGTAAAGGACCTTTTTTGATGAAAACTTTACAACCCTAAAAAAGGAAATTAAAGCAGAACTAAGGAAATGGAAAAATCTCCCATGCTCCTGGATTGGAAGAATCAACATTGTGAAAATGACAATCTTGCCAAGAGCTATCTACAAATTCAATGCAATACCCATGAACATCCCAATGTTATTCTTTAAAGAAATAGAAGAGGCAATCCAAAATTTCGTATGGAATAATAAAAGACCCCGTATAGCAAAAACACTTCTTAACAGAAAGAACAGCACTGGAGGAATTTCAATTCCAAACTTTAGACTCTATTACAGAGCTATAATTCTCAAAACAGCTTGGTACTGGCACAAGAACAGGCCTGAAGACCAATGGAATAGAACTGAGGACCCAGATATTAAACCACAGACCTATGGCCACCTAATCTTTGACAAGGGATCCAAAAAAAAATAGAATGGATAAAGACAGCCTCTTCAACAAGTTGTGCTGGCAGAACTGGTTAAGCACCTGCAGAAAACTAAAGCTGGATCCTTCTTTGTCACCTTGCACTAGAATTAACTCCAAATGGATCAAAGACCTGGAGGTAAAAGCTGACACAATGAAAACTCTACAGGAAGGAATCGGAGATACACTAGGCCTCCTTGGCACAGGTTGAAACTTTCTTAATAAGGTCCAAGAATCACAACAAATCACAGAAAGGCTGGATAAGTGGGACTGCATTAAACTGCAGAGCTTTTGCATGGCAAAGGACATAGCTAGTAAACTAATCAGGAAGCCTACAGAGTGGGAGAAGATCTTCACCAACCAAACAACGGACAAAGGCCTCATATCTAAAATATATCAACAACTCAAAAAATTGAATCACTCCAAAACTAACCTCCAAAGTAACAACCATCCCATTAAAAAATGGGCCAAAGACTAAAAGAGAGTCTTCTCTGAAGAAGAAACAAAATATCCGATAGACACATGAAGAAATACCCAACATCTCTGGTCATAGAAGAAATGCAAATCAGAACAACTCTAAGATTCCACCTCACTCCAGCTAGAATGGCCAGGATCAGGAAAACGAATGACAACAGGTGCTGGAGGGGATGTGGCCAGGAGGGATCACTACTACACTGTTGGTGGGAGTGCAAACTCGTTCAACCACTATGGAAAGCAGTGTGGCAGTGCCTCAAAAGGCTAAACATAGAACTCTCCTATGACCCAGCAATTCCACTACTTGGCATTTACCCAACCATCCAGAAACAAGGACATACTAAACCCACTAGCACAACAATGTTCATTGCAGCACTATTCACCATAGCAAAGATATGGAACCAACCTAGATGTCCCTCAGTTGATGAGTGGATCAACAAGTTGTGGTATTTGTACACAATGGAATTCTATGCTGCTGTCAGAAAGAATAACATTGCCCCATTTGTTAGGAAATGGAAAGACTTAGAAAAAATCATATTAAGTGAAGTAAGCCAGACTCAAAGGAACTTAGGCTCAATGGTTTCCCTCATTCGTCATAATCAGTAGAAACCTTGGGCTCTACTAGCAGAGATTTGCAATAGAGCAAAATCTTAATACATAAGGCCATATAATGTGAAGCTAATTGAAAGGACCTCCAGGATACTGAAACAAAATCCATATAATAAATGATTGTTGTCCTTAATGTACTATGTTCTCTCTCATCTCCTTTGCTGTCCCTTGGTTATCTCATATTGCTATAGTATCTCACTTTGTTATCTGATATATTGAATTTATTTGTATTTGGATATTTGAAATTTGATAGTGAAGGGGAGAAAACCAAGACGGGTGGGGGGTGTGGGGGGGGAGGGAAACGGGTACCAAGACATGTGAAAGGGTATCAATGTATGTGAATTAATGCACCTTCTATCAGGCAAATATCATGTAACCCTTTTACTAATTACAATAAAAAATAAAAAAAATAAAAAAAGAAATTGTATAAGTGATGGTTACAATGGTTAGTTATATAGAAAAGACAGTTATAAAGTATTTCTTTGCAGAATACGTCAACTGTATTTAAAAACATATTTTATTTCTCCATGAGTGTCTTTCCAAATCATGGGAAAGGATTCTTGGCAGGACAAAACAGAGGTGTTTCTTGAAGTTCACTTAACTATTTGCAAACCACTGTCAGATTAATCTTTATTGTACACAAATATTCAAGTATCTCTTCTCTTTAGTAAATCTGTTATATATTTTATCTTGTTTTATTTGTGTGCTTGGGGATCATGCCCAGATTTCTGTCTCAAGCCTTTAATGCACTGGGTGATATAATGAAGCATCTCTGATTAGGCTCATTTTGCAAACTTTCTCCTGAGCATCAGGAAACAATGGTAATTATCCTATAGTTGTGGGTCTGGGCCTTCAGCTCAAGGCTTCTTCCCTACCCGCTGAGCCACAGTGCCACTTCTCATTTTCTATTTGTTAACTGGAGATAAGAGTCTCCCAGATTTTTGTGTCCCAGCTGGCTTTGAACCGTGATCCTCAGACTCAGCCTCATGAGTAGCTAAGATTACAGGTGTGAGCCACCACACCTGGCCTCAGCACATTCTTGCTATCATTGTTCCTACCCAATATTATACTATAGATCTTCCAGTAATAATATAAGAAAGTGTGATTAAAAACATAATTTGCTTGTTGTTCTTAATGTACTATGTTATCTCTCAACTCTTTTGCTGTCCCTTGGTTATCTCATATTGATACAGTATTTTACCTTGTTATCTGATATATTGTATTTATGCATATTTGGTTATTTAAAATTGGATAGGGAAGGAGGAAACAATATAGGGGGCAAGGATGGGGAGAGGGAAATGGGGACCAAGACATGAGAAAGGGTATCAATGTTTGTGAAGTAATGCACCTTCTATCTGGTGAATATAATGTAACCCTTCTATTAATTACAACAAAAATATACACAAAATAAAACAAAATTTGAAAAGATAAAATTTAGTTTTCTACATAAAATAATTATAAAATATTCCAGAGAATATAAAATTTTCTGAAAGGAAACAAAATCTCAAAATAGCTAGAGTAAAATTATTTGGCTATATTAAAATTTTCTAATAGTTAATTGTAGTTCTACATGTTTCTATTCATCATTTTTTTTGCCAGTCCTGGGCTTAAGCTCAGAGACTGACACTGTCCTTGGACTTTCTCAAGGCTAGAGATCTACCACTTGAACCTCACTCAGCACCACTTCTCACTCTTTTCTATGTATGTGGTACTGAGGCATCAAACCTGGGTCTTTGTGCATACTAGGCAAGCATTCTACCACTGGGCCAAACTCCTGGCCCTCTATCATTTTGTAAAAATAATAACTAAGCTAATATTCATTGATTATACAATAATCTTTTGCAGAGTAACTAATGAGTAGATAATGTCAGTAACTTGTGATTATTTTTCAATTTAATTTTATTTGTGTTCTCTTTAAATAGGTGTACAAAGGAGTTGTCATTTAACAAAGTAGTTTATGAATACATTCTATCTTAATGTCACTCCTTTCAAATTCTCATCTATTCCTTCCCCACTCAATCCTTCCCTAATTCTTGTTAATTTTGTATGCTGCATATTGAATTATTTACTCTATTTCCCCTGCTTCTCACATTCCTTAACCTGCTTCCCCTTTACCCAACCCAGCCTTTTAAATTATCTGCTTCATAATGTTGATTTTGATTTTCCCTTTCTAAGGAATTACATCATTTGGTATACAGCCAACTTAATAGCCTATGAGTTTAAAAGCTAAATCTTGCTTTCATATTTAAGAGATACAATGTCTTATTGGCCTCTCTGGACCTATTTCACTTAACAACACACACATATTTATAGTTGTATTTTATTGTTGGAATGATATATATAGGGTTCACAGTTACATTTGTCAGGTAATGGGTACATTACTTTTTGAACATTGATACCCCTTCCTATGTTTTTCCTCCCAATTTTCCTCCCCCATTCCCTCCCAATCATCTTGTTTTTCTCTTTCCCCTCCCTATTTCAAATAAACAAATAACCTTATATACAATATACCAGGTACCAAATTCAGACACAGTAACAGCATGAGAAAAGCTGTAAGGAAACAAAAAGAAAACAGAGAGAGAGAGAGAAAAAAATAACTTCACATAGTAAGTTAAGAACAACAATCACAAACATAAACCTCTTAACATCATATTATTTTTTCAGGTCTTTCCAGTCCTTTACTAATCATTATTTGAGTAAAATTATTCTTAAATATTCTATTTTTAAAAATATTTTTTGCTGGGTGCCAGTTTCTCACATCTGTTTAGGATAACCACTACTAAGGAGGCTGAGATCTGAGGATCACGGTTCAAAGCCTGCCCAGGCATAAAGTCTATGAGACTCTTATCTCCAATTAACCACCAGAAAACTGGAAGTAGTGCTGTGGCTCAAGGGCTTAAGGGTAGGGCAGTAGCCTTGAGCTGAAGAGCTCAGTGCCCAGGTCCATAATTTAAGTCTCATGACCAATAAAATAATTTTATTTTTTATAAAATATTTGCTGGCAATTTTTTTCATATGTTTTTTATTGTAATTAATAGAAGGGTTACATGGTATTTGCAAGATAGATGGTGCATTTTCTCCCATACATTGATACCCTTTCACATATCTTGGTCCCCATTTCCCTCTCCCCGACTCCCACCCCTCATCTTGTTTTCCCCCATTCCCTATCCAATTTCAAATAACCAAATACAAATATATCCGATATATCAGGAAACAAACTGAGATAGTGTAACAATATGAGATAACCAAGGGACAGCAAAAGTGACGAGAGATAACATAGTACCTTAAGAAAAACAATGATTAATTACATGGCTTATGTTTACATCATATTTTAAACGACAAGTTTAACAAACAATTGTTCAAGGAGGGAATCTCTAATTACAATCACTGGAACTTAGTATTTAGAACTTAATCAAAATTAGGCTAAGGGTTTGTATGTCATAGAAACATATCAATTTATGAAATAAAACATTAGGTCTATAGAGTCATAGGTTTTTATGTCTATATAGTTATGTTTATACTTCCATTACCATGTCCATAGCTTTGGGTATGCAGTTATTGAGTCCTCGCTCTTGTACTCTTTGGGTTTAATAGCCACATATTAAGGATACCATGCACCTTTTGTTCCTTAGGTCTTGACTTGTCTCACTCAACATGATTCGCTCTAGATCCATCCACTTCCCTGCCAATGCCATTATTTTATCTTGTCTCTTGGCTATGTAGAATTCCATTGTGTATATATACCACATTTTCTGTATCCATTCATCTACAGTAGGGCATCTGGATTGTTTCCATCATCTGGCTATTGTGAATAGTGCAGACATGAACATAGCTGAGCAGGTGTCTTTATAATATCCTAGGTCATTCTGTTCAGGATAGATGCCCAGAAGTGGTATGGCGGGATCATAGGGAAGGTCTATTTTCATTTCTTTAAGAAACCTCCACACTGCTTTCCAGAGCGGCTGAACTAGTCTACATTCCCACCAGCAGTGTAGTAGGGTTCCTTTTTCTCCACAACCCCACCTTGCTGGCAAATTTTTGTACAATATGTTAAAAACAAATTAAAATTATTAAAATAACAAATTCTTAAGAAGTGCTTTCAGATTCAAGAGTATTTTGTTAAAAAGTAAGCTTAATTTATTCTTCAACTTTGTGCAGAAATTTTATGAGTTTGATGTTCACTTTTATGTCAGTCTGTTAGGTCAAATATATTGGGAGTGTATTTTTCATTTGTTAAGAGATCACTCAGTTATTTTTAGATACTGCCACATGAGCTAGGGGTATTCATATGTTATAATGTACATTATGAAGCAATATGGACTTTTTCAAATGGCTCTACACTGGAAATTGGAGAAAGAGTAGTAAGAAAACTAATCTAAACAAAATAGAATTCTGGTGAGGGTAATATATTGATTCCCACTTCATTCCTATTGGATGTACCCAAATAGCATATCATTTACAGTTAACACATACATTGGTTTTCAGTGAGTTTCTGCAATGATTAAATTGCCTCTCATTGATGAACGAGGCAATAATCAGGAAAGCAACTCCTTTCACAATAACCTCAAAGAAAATAAAGTACCTAGCAATTAGCTTAACTAAGAATGTAAAGTACCTTTTTGACGAAAACTTTAAAAGCCTAAAAAAGGAAATTAAAGCAGAACTAAGGAAATGGAAAAATCTCCCATGCTCCTGGATTGGAAGAATCAACATTGTGAAAATTACAGTCTTACCAAGGGCTATCTACAAATTCCATGCAATACCCATCAATATCCCAATGTCATTCTTTAAAGAAATAGAAGAGGCAATCCAAAATTTCATATGGAATAATAAAAGACCCCGTATAGCAAAAACACTTCTTAACAGAAAGAACAGCGCTGGAGGAATTTCAATTTCAAACTTTAGACTCTATTACAGGGCTATAATTATCAAAACAGCTTGGTACTGGCACAGGAACAGGCTTGAAGACCAATGGAATAGAACTGAGGACCCAGATATTAAACCACAGACCTATGGCCACCTAATCTTTGACAAGGGATCCAAAAAAAAATAGAATGGAAGAAAGACGGCCTCTTCAACAAGTTGTGCTGGCAGAACTGGTTAAGCACCTGCAGAAAACTAAAGCTGGATCCTTCTTTGTCACCTTGCACTAGAATTAACTCCAAATGGATCAAAGACCTGGAGGTAAAAGCTGACACAATGAAAACTCTACAGGAAGGAATCGGAGATACACTAGGCCTCCTTGGCACAGGTTGAAACTTTCTTAATAAGGTCCAAGAATCACAACAAATCACAGAAAGGCTGGATAAGTGGGACTGCATTAAACTGCAGAGATTTTGTATGGCAAAGGACATAGCTAGTAAACTAATCAGGAAGCCTACAGAGTGGGAGAAGATCTTCACCAACCAAACAACGGACAAAGGCCTCATATCTAAAATATATCAACAACTCAAATATTGAATCACTCCAAAACTAATCTCCAAAGTAACAATCATCCCATTAAAAAATGGGCCAAAGACTTAAAGAGAGTCTTCTCTGAAGAAGAAACAAAAATGGCCTATAGACACATGAAGAAATGCTCACCATCTCTGGTCATAAAAGAAATGCAAATCAAAACAACTCTAAGATTCCACCTCACTCCAGCTAGAATGGCCAGGATCAGGAAAACGAATAATAACAGATGCTGGAGGTGATGTGGCCAGGAGGGATCACTACTACACTGTTGGTGGGAGTGCAAACTTGTTCAACCACTATGGAAATCGGTATGGCAGTGCCTCAAAAGGCTAAACATAGAACTCCCCTATGACCCAGCAATTCCACTACTTGGTATTTACCTAACTGTCCAGAAACAAGGGCATACTAAATCCACTAGCACAACAATGTTCATTGCAGCACTATTCACCATAGCAAAGATATGGAACCAACCTAAATGCCCCTCAGTTGATGAGTGGATCAACAAGTTGTGGTATTTGTACACAATGGGATTCTATGCTGCTGTCAGAAAAAAATGACATTGCCCCATTTGTTAGGAAATGGAAAGACTTAGAAAAAATCATATTAAGTGAAGTAAGCCAGACTCAAAGGAACTTAGGCTCAATAGTTTCCCTCATTTGTCATAATCAGTAGAAACCTTGGGCTCTAGTAGCAGAGATCTGCAATAGAGCAAAACCTTGATATATAAGGCCCTATAGTATGAAGCTAATTGAAAGGACCTCCAGGATACTGAAACAAAAGCCATAGAATGAATTATTGTTGTCCTTAATGCACTATGTTATCTTTCATCTCCTTTGCTGTCTCTTGGGTATCTCATATTGTTATAGTATCTCACTTTGTTATCTGATATATTGAATTTATTTGTATTTGGTTATTTGAAATTTGATAGGGAAAAGGGGAAAACCAAGACGGGGGCTGGGTGGTGGGTGGGGGGAGGGTGATGGGTACCAAGACATGTGAAAGGGTATCAATGTATGTGAATTAATGCACCTTCTATCTGGCAAATATCATGTAACCCTTTTATTAATTACAATAAAATATTATAAAATAATAAATTGCCTCTCATTAATGGAAATTACCTGTCAGCACCAGGACTTGGTTCTTCTGGTGGAGCTCTTTCTTTTACTTCTGTTTGTGTTGTATTTATTCTCTTTGGGTCTTGGTTCTCTGGTCCTTGTATGATTTGAAATATTGACTAAGAACTCCTAAGGCATATCTTCTAAGAAAGGGCATTGGCTTTTCTGCAGATGATTTTATAATTCCTCTCGTCAAAGTCATGTAAAATTGTTACTATATGTTTCAGAATGTGGATTATTTGGGTCAAATTATGAGTTTCTAATGATCTTTTATCATCACTGGGGCAAAAGTGTCACTCAGAGATAATGGGCTCAAATGCATTTGATGTTACATGCCAGGCATAGAACCCAGTGAAGAAGGAAGAAGCACAGAGGCCTGTGAATCAGACAGCCTGTGCTCTTTTCCATACTGCAAGTGTTACTCAGTTCCCTGAATGTTGGATCTTCTGACCTTTCAAAGTTGTGTGAATAGACTAATATGTGGATTCTCCAAACTTTAAATGTTTGCAACCATCAGCTAGTTGCGTGTAGCTCACTCCAGTAATCCTAGTTATGCAGGAAGCTGAGATCTGAGGTGCACAGTTTGAAGCCAACCCAGACAGGAATGTTCCTAAGACTCCTATCACCAATAAACTACTCAGAAAAGGCTGTAAGTGGCACTGAGTCTCACACAGGTAGCAGGTCAATGTATTCACAGGTAGTGGGTGGTTTTATAACCTCATGTGAACAGAGCTATAAAGTAAAATTATTAGACATATATTAAAACATGAGGATGTCATTTAGAATTTCCCAAATGAAATGATTTCTCTAAGATGCTATGCGATGCATTTATAATTCTGCCCATGGAATAATATCTTAAGCTCATATATATCTTAATGTCAAGCCTATATAGTTTTAATCCTACTGAATCCACAATAGATTCAATTATCTTTAGGGCTAGCTTAGGCATATACATGGTCCTCTGCTGCCAATATTTGCA
Source organism: Megascapheus bottae (assembly GCF_031878675.1). Lineage (NCBI taxonomy): Eukaryota > Metazoa > Chordata > Mammalia > Rodentia > Geomyidae > Megascapheus > Megascapheus bottae. The sequence continues at coordinate 435,475 of NC_143518.1, forward strand.
ACAATATATCAAAGTAAGTATGTTTTTGTCAGTTTCACTTTTTATGATTTAATGTATGCTTGAAGGTCCTCTTTTCTATTGAATTTGAGAATGTAATCAAATGAAGGAGTGTATTTTTTGAGCACTTAACACAACATACATTTTATAAATTGCTTCATTTTATTCAACTTCCATTTTGCACTTAAAATTTTTCTTTCAAGCTAACAATGATTAAATCACCACACTCCTTAAAATATGAAAATAATGCTTATAACATAATAATATAGATAATAGTCAGTGACTACACTGTCTTGAATAATAAGAGCCAATGTTTGTACAATGTTGGTATCACCAAGGGTTTTCCATTGAGCCTCTGCAAGTTTTCAGCATTAAGACTAAAAAAATTAAACTCAGGCTGGTTTTGATCAGTCCACATTACTTAAATAGTTTGATATCATCTCATTCATCCCTACATAGCTTGAAGAGACAGATGTTGAGTTTGTTAAGTCACACCATTAGCCATCTCTCTTATTTTGGTGGAATGAACACAGAGGAGCAGTGACCCAAAATTCAAATAAAGAAAATCCTCTTGGGAAAGAAAGTTTGGAATGAACATGGGAATCCAGTAATCTCAATAAAGAAAGGAACTTGGGCAAATTCTAAACTATTCAAACTATTGTCTGTTTTCAAAGCTGGAAAATGACTCCATAATCCTAAAACTTCCTTTTTTTTATTCTTTTGTTACTGTAATTAATAGAAGGGTTATAGTTATATTCGCCAGACAGAAGGTGCATTACTTCACATACATTGATAACCCCTTCTCATAGTTTTTGTCCCCATTTCTCTCCCCCTACTCCCTCCCCTCATCTTGTTTTCCTCCTTCCTTATCCTATTTCAAATAAACAAATAAACATATATACAATATACAGATAACAAGGTAAGATACCGTAACAATATGAGATAAACAAGGGACAGCAAAAGAGATGAAAAATAACATTATATATTAAGAACAACAATCACACATTATATAGCTCTTGTTTCCATATTCTAGACTTCCTTCACCTATCTGGCCTAATGTATCTAGGTTTTGAGCTATTGCAATCCTCTGCTAGGAGAGTCCAGGGTTTGTACTAATTATTACAAATGAGGGAAACTATTGAGCCTATGTTCCTTTGAGTCTGGCTCATTTTTTTCTAATTCTTTACAAATGGGGCAATCTTGTTCTTTCTGATGGCAGCATAGAATTCATTGTGTATTTATACCACATCTTGTAGAACTTTCTTTATTCTTGGGAAATTACCAAAATCCTGGGAGAGACATTTTATAAAAATTAGGATCCTACGTAGACATAAAAATCTCTAGATGGGGGCTGGAGATGTGGCCACTGGTAGAGTGCTTGCCTAACATGCATGAAGTTCCGGGTTTGATTCCTCAGTACCACATACACAGAAAAAAGCCCAAAGTGGTGCTGTCTCAAGTGGTAGGGCGCGAGCCTTGAGAATGCCCAAGGATAGTGCCAGGATTGGCAAAAAAGAAAAAGAATCTATAGATGGGCTATATATTCTACAGACATAATGTTTTATTACATAGATTAATATGTATCTATGTCAAAACCCTCAGCTTAATTTTAATTATGTTCTAAAATTTAAGTTCTAGTGATTGTATATAGAGATCTCTTCTTGAATACTCATTTGTTAAACATGACATTTGAAATATGATATAAAGATCAATGTTAATAAATTCTTTAATAAAGATTAGGATATAATTTTGTTTGATAAATCAATGAGAATCAGAAGGACACTTTCACAAATCCCACCATTTCCTTAACTATCTAGAATGACATGTGCTAAGAGTATTTGCAAATTTAAAGGCTAGTTATTTTTTCTGGAGAGGAACAGTGAAAGAGCTGGTGAATTTTCTATCTATAATCTTCTAATCAGTAATCTGTAAAGGCAAATTATTGTTATTGTTATATAATTTTCATTTCCTACACTATTAATTACCTTTTGGCATTACAAACAAAACATAAGTGATTAAAGCAAAATGGAATTATCTGGTTATAATGCTTTAAAGAGTAAAAGGGACACTTATTTGAAATGATTTCAAATTTTCTTTATCTAGTTGTATATAGCTTTATACTGTGAGACTTTCAACCTTCACAAAAAGTTATTTTAATTCATCAATACATCAATATATCTACTACATTCTATAAAAGTATGCACCCACAAGAGCCACAGTAAGAGTTCATTTTATCTTAATTTTCATCAGCCCTTCTATAAACAGAAAGAAATATTGGGTAATGAAAATAAAATCACTAAGTTGTTTTTATCTTCAGGCATTATTATTACAAAGGTGATGTACAGAGGGGTTACTGTTATATAAGTCAGATAGTGAATTTCTTCTTGAACAATGCCACACTTACCCTCACTCTCTCCAACATTTTTCCTCCCATACCCACTTCAAGTTTTACAGTGTATTTTCAATATGTCTGCTTCATTTGTTCTCCCGTTGAGCCTCCATTTCTGTGCCTCCTAACCTTCACATAGACAAAGAAACAAAGAAGACAAAGGAAAAGAAAATAAAAACATCAATGAAGAAAATAATTCTTCATTTCATTTCCTTGAGTTCATTCTGATAACTAGTACTTTATTTTTTTATTTTTTTATTGTAATTAGTAAAAGGGTTACATGATATTTGCCAGATAGAAGGCCATTAATTCACATACATTGATACCCTTCCACATGTCTTGGTACTCGTTTCCCTCCCCCCCCCACACCCCTCACCCGTCTTGATTTTCCCCCCTTCCCTATCAAATTTCAAATATCCAAATACAAATAAATTCAATATATCAGATAACAAAGTGAGATACTATACCAATATGAGATACCCAAGGGACAGCAAAGGAGATGAGAGACAACATAGTACATTAAGGACAACAATCATTCATTATATGGCTTTTGTTCAGTATCCTGGAGGTCCTTTCAATTAGCTTCACATTATATGGCCTTATGTATCAAGATTTTGCTCTATTGCAAATCTCTGCTAGTAGAGCCCAAGGTTTCTACTGATTATGACGAATGAGGGAAACCATTGAGCCTAAGTTCCTTTGAGTTTGGCTTACTTCACTTAATATGATTTTTTCTAAGTCTTTCCATTTCCTAACAAATGGGGCAATGTCATTCTTTCTGACAGCAGCATAGAATTCCATTGTGTACAAATACCACAACTTGTTGATCCACTCATCAATTGAGGGACATCTAGGTTGGTTCCATATCTTTGCTATGGTGAATAGTGCTGCAATGAACATTGTTGTGCTAGTGGGTTTAGTATGTCCTTGTTTCTGGATGGTTGGGTAAATGCCAAGTAGTGGAATTGCTGGGTCATAGGGGAATTCTATGTTTAGCCTTTTGAGGCACTGCCACACTGCTTTCCATAGTGGTTGAATGAGATTGCACTCCCACCAACAGTGTAGTAGTGATCCCTCCTGGCCAATCCCCTCCAGCATCTGTTGTCATTTGTTTTCCTGATCCTGGCCATTCTAGCTGGAGTGAGGTGGAATCTTAGAGTTGTTCTGATTTGCATTTCTTCTATGACCAGAGATGTTGGGCATTTCTTCATGTGTCTATAGGCCATTGTTGTTTCTTCTTCAGAGAAGACTCTCTTTAAGTCTTTGGCCCATTTTTTAATGGGATGGTTGTTACTTTGGAGGTTAGTTTTGGAGTGATTCAATTTTTTGAGTTGTTGATATATTTTAGATATGAGGCCTTTGTCCGTTGTTTGGTTGGTGAAGATCTTCTCCCACTCTGTAGGCTTCCTGATTAGTTTACTAGCTATGTCCTTTGCCATGCAAAAGCTCTGCAGTTTAATGCAGTCCCACTTATCCAGCCTTTCTGTGATTTGTTCTGATTCTTGGACCTTATTAAGAAAGTTTCGACCTGTGCCAAGGAGGCCTAATGTATCTCCTATTCCTTCCTGTAGAGTTTTCATTGTGTCAGCTTTTACCTCCAGGTCTTTGATCCATTTGGAGTTAATTCTAGTGCAAGGTGACAAAGAAGGATCCAGCTTTAGTTTCCTGCAGATGCTTAACCAGTTCTGCCAGCACAACTTGTTGAAGAGGCCGTCTTTCTTCCAAGCTATTTTTTTTTGGATCCCTTGTCAAAGATTAGGTGGCCATAGGTCTGTGGTTTAATATCTGGGTCCTCAGTTCTATTCCATTGGTCTTCAGGCCTGTTCCTGTGCCAGTACCAAGCTGTTTTGAGAATTATAGCTCTGTAATAGAGTCTAAAGTTTGGAATTGAAATTCCTCCAGCGCTGTTCTTTCTGCTAAGAAGTGTTTTTGCTATACGGGGTCTTTTATTATTCCATATGAAATTTTGGATTGCCTCTTCTATTTCTTTAAAGAATGACATTGGGATGTTGATGGGTATTGCATTGAATTTGTAGATAGCTCTTGGCAAGATTGTCATTTTCACAATGTTGATTCTTCCAATCCAGGAGCATGGGAGATTTTTCCATTTCCTTAGTTCTGCTTTAATTTCCTTTTTTTAGGGTTTTAAAGTTTTCATCAAAAAGGTCCTTTACATTCTTAGTTAAGCTAATTCCTAGGTACTTTATTTTCTTTGAGGCTATTGTGAAAGGAGTTTCTTTCCTGATGATTGCCTCATTCCTCTCACTGTTGGCATAAAGGAAGGCAGTTGATTTTTGAGGGTTGATTTTATAGCCTGTTACTCTTCCAAAGCTTCGGATCAGCTCAAGGCGCTTGGGAGTAGAGTCTATATGATTCTTTAAATACAGAATCATGTCATCTGCAAAGAGGGATAGTTTTATTTCCTCTTTCCCTACTTGGATCCCCTTTATGCTTGCTTCTTGCCTTATTGCACTGGCTAGAAATTCTAGTACTATGTTAAAGAGGAGTGGAGAGAGTGGGCATCCTTGTCTCATTCCTGATTTTAGAGGGAATGACTTTAGATTTTCCTCATTAAGTGTAATACTAGCAGTAGGTTTCTCATACACAGCCTTTATTACATTGAGGAATGTTCCATGGATTCCTCGTTTCTCCAGAGCTTTTAACATAAAGGGGTGTTGGATCTTGTCAAATGCCTTTTCCGCGTCTATTGAGACAATCATGTGATTTTTGACCTTGCTCCTGTTGATGTGTTGAATTATATTAATTGATTTGCGTATGTTGAACCAGCTTTGCCTCCCTGTGATGAATGCAGTTTGATCATAGCGTATAATTTTTTTGATGAGTTGTTGTAGACGGTTGGCCAGTATTTTGTTGAGAAGTTTTGCATCGATGGTCATCAAAGATATAGGTCTATAATTCTCTTTCTTTGATGAGTCTCTGTCTGGTTTGGGGATGAGGGTTATACTGGCTTCATAGAATAAGTTTGGTAAGGAACCTTCATTTTCAATTTCGTTGAAGAACTTGAGGAGTATTGGTGTGAGCTCTGCTTTGAAGACCTTACAGAATTCAGCTGTGAATCCATCTGGCCCTGGGCTTTTCTTAGGTGGAAGTTCTCTAATTGCCATTTCTATTTCAGAGCTTGAAATAGGCCTGTTGAGTTGGCTTAGTTCTTCTTGGTTCAGTGTGGGTATGTTAATATTGGCTAGGAATTCATCCATTTCATCTAGATTCTCAAATTTGTTGGCATAAAGGTTTGAGAAGTATTCCCTCATGATATTCTGGATCTTGGTAATTTCTGTCGTGATATTACCATTTTCATCTGCGATTTTGTTTATTTCGATATGCTCTCTTCTTTTTTTGGTAAGATTTGCTAAGGGCTTGTCAATTTTGTTAATTCTTTCAAAGAACCAACTCCTTGTTTTGTTGATTCTTTCTATAGTTTTTTTGGATTCCAAATCATTTAATTCTGCTTTGATTTTAATTATTTGTTTCCTTCTACTGGGATTAGGGTTGGTTTGTTGCTCTTTTTCCAGGAGCTTAAGGTGAGACATTAACTTGTTGGTTTGCAATTTTTCCAACTTGTTGTTGTAGGCACTCAGCACTATAAATTTTCCTCTGAGTACTGCCTTTGTTGTGTCCCAAAGGAGTTGGTATTTTGTGTGCTCCTTAGTGTTAAATTTCATAAACTGTTGGATTTCTATTCTGATCTCTTCGATGACCCATTGGTGATTCAACAATGTGTTGTTCTGCCCTTCTGGATATTTGGGAAATTCTCTGAGATGATTCCCTGAAGTATATTTCCAATACCATTGACCTCTTTCTCCAGACCCTCCTCAATACCAATTAGCCTTAAATTAGGCTTCCTAATTGTATCTTGGACCTCCTGAAGCGCTCTCTCATTTTTCCTAGATTTGGATTGACTCATTTTCTGTTCTTTCTCTATAATAACTAAATTATCATCAGCCCCGGAAATTCTCTCCTCTGCATTGTCTAACCTGCTATCAAAGCTATCTACTTTATTTTTCATCTCCCTTGCTACTAATTGCTCATTTTTGATGCCTTGCATCTCTTCTTTTAGATCGTGTATGGATTTCTTTAGCTTCTTGATTTCCATTTTAGTGGTTAGCTCAGTAGCTTTATTTTCTTTGAACATTTGCTGGAGTTCGGTCACCTTTTTATTTGTGGATTCTATGAATTCATCCATCTTTCTTTGAACAGCCTTTATTATGGCTTCCTTTATGGCTCCTTCTTTTTCACTTATCACCTTGTTTATGGTTTCCTCTTGTTCAGCTATGGCTTCCTCCCTTATCTCTTTCTTTATATTTTCACATTTTTCATTAATGATGTTTATCAATTGCATTTGTACAGCACTTGGAAGACTCTCCTCTAGGCTTGCCAGTGACTGTTCCATTGGCTGTTTACATTGGGTGGGGGAGGTGGGAGATGTTGTTTCTTGATTGGACATTTTTCTTGAGTTTCTTGTTCTGCCCATTTGAAAATGGGAGCAAGATTAATACTAAACACGATTATAGTTTTTCAGATATAACCAACCTAGACCTCTGTAGCTGGCAGACTCTAGATGTTCACAAGTTTTGATTGGTGTTATCACTCTTTCTTTTTGTGCAGTTACCAACTAGTCTAATTATTCACTGATAAGCGATTTATATCCAAAACAATAAGCCTCTCAATCCAATCTCTATTGTCTTTAAGTCCCTCTGAGCCTAGAGGATAATTAAACACCTAGATATACAACGTTGCTCAACAGCCATCAAGTGTAGATCCATGCAGTATAAGGGTTGAAAGAGGAGCAGAGGTCCAGAGATAGAAAAAGAGAATGAGAGAGGTCAGGGGGTAAGTAGGTAGAGTATTTGAGTACAAAGTTTGGAAAGTATTAGAATAAAATGTATGTGTTGCTGCGCGACTAGCTCTTAGCCCAACCAGTGGCCTCACAGTGGACCATGGGATGGATCTGCGAGCTTCCGTCTGAGCGCGGTTGGCGGACGTTTTCCTGTGCTGCTCCAAGGGGCGGCCCCAAGCCAAGGGTCTGGGGATTGAGAGTTTCAGGAGCTCTCAGCAGGACCAGCAGGAGGCCCCTCTGTTCTCAGGGGCGGGGCGCAGCTGGGGATGTGGGCTCCAAGGGCGGAGCCGCGCCTTTTTGGTTCTTAGAAGGGGAGCTTGGCTGCTGGTTGGCCCTTCAGATCCCTGCTGTGTTTCCACTGCTTTGTCAGAGTCTGTGACTGTGGGGGGGGCCCTCGGTGCTGTCTTGCTCAGGATTCCCAGCTGGAGGATGCCCCGCTCAAGAATTGAGGGGGGGCAGATGCTGGCTCCTATTTACCCACACCCCCTACCCACTGTTGTAAGGCAGGGTCCCAAAGCCCTCCACTCTCCTGATCCAGTGGCCTGGGTGAGGAGCCTGGTGGGCGGGTGGGAGCTGGGACAGCTCCGCCTCCCCTGGTGGGGTGCTGAGTCTTAGGGTCCGTCCGCTTGTCAGTCTCCAGTCAGAGGGCTGGGGTTTGAGCCCACTGGGCGGGTGGGAGTTGGGACAGCCCCGCGTCCCTTGGTGGGTTGCTGGGTCTTATGGGTAGCCCGCCTGTCAATCTCCAGTCAATGGCCTGAGGGAGGGGGCTGTTGAGGGGAGGGATAGGGTTCTAAATTCCTTGCCCCCCTGCTCCCGCCAGTCTTTCTCGGGCGGGGTGTTGGGGTCTGAGTTACGTTCTATTGCTTGGCACCCGCTCCGCTTTCCCGATGTGTTTGGGGATGCGCTGTATTACTCACGCCTCTGCGTCCATCTGTGGGTGCTCCACGGTGGTGGGGAGTCTTTCACTCCCTTTGGGTCTCCGCTGCTGCCTGTGTTCTGTGTCTGTGTTCCTCTGCTTGCTGTTCTGGTTCCGCGTCTGGGTTCCACTGCTTCCACCCTTCGCTGGCCCGGTTCTATGCTAGTTTCTGCAGCCATTGGGCTCCCAGCCTGGTGCCCTCCACTGCCGCCGCTTTTCGTGGATTAGAGCTGGTGCCCGCCCCCGCTTTCCCCGCGTGGAGCCGGCACCCGCTCAAGCCGCTTTTCGCGGCTTGGTCCGGCGCCAGCTGCTGCTTATCGCGGCTTTCCTTGGCTTTGGGCGAGAAGTGGGGGAGGGGTCCTCGCGTTCCGAATTCTTTGAGAAAGTTGGATGTGAGCTTTATCTGGATTTCTTTTCCGGTTTGAGTCCTTCTCCGTTGCTTTTTGAGTTTTTTGTTGTGGATATCTTTAGATAGTTGGCTCGTGGGACTCCCTGGTTTTCTCTTTTTGTCAGAGAGAGCTAGGCAGCGTCCCTATTGTCTCGGCGCCATCTTCCTTCTCCTATAACTAGTATTTTAAATGACCAGATACACATAAGTACTGTGCCTTTGTGTTCCTCGTCTAAGAATATTTTTCTTTTGTCTCACTGTATGTGAACCCATAGAGATTTACGTAATTTAGCATATCCTAGTGTAATTTTTTTTTACCATCCAGTGTTTACTTATATATGTATAGGCACATTATACCTACCACAAAACACCAACTTTTGATGAACAAGTCTGACAAATTATTATTTCAGATAATTGTTCTAGAGTTTCATATGCTGCTAATTATTGTGCCACATCCAAAAGTACTAAAGGATACAAGGGAGGTATTCAAGTTAGCATGATTTCAGAAAGGAAATCATGGGTCTGTTTCAAATATTACAAACAGGATGAATGATAGATATTGCCATTTACTTTGTTTCCTAAATTTCACTTTTGTGTACATCACTAATCCAAGTCAATCTTTTCTTGACATCAAGTTTTGCTTATTTGAATGTATAAAGATATTGTCAGGCATAGGTAGAACAGTGATTTCTAGTCAGTTATTTTATTTTAACTCACTAATCTCTTAATTTTTTTCTCCCAGGTTTAATTCTTTCCCCAGGTGAAATGTTAACCCTAACTCTCAAAATTTGAGCTTTTCTTTAGTTGTTCTATAGATATATTTTCAGTAGCACTGGAAATAGTATGTGTCTTCATGGGTTGATTAGGTAACACTGTGATGGCCTCGGAATTGTCATTGACCAGGAAGTGACAACAAAGTTTATGAACCAACTGTTATGTGAATGCTATATGAATGATGTGCTCTCTACTTTCAGTTTAGTTTCAAAAATTAGATCTTGGTGCAGTAGATTGACTTATGCACTAACACCTGAGAACTGAAAATGTTGAGACTTACTGGTAAAATCATGACAGCTCTCAGGGATTGGATTCACTCCCTGAGCCCTTCAGCTCACATCCAGTTTTCTGGTTGTTAATTGGAGATAAAAATCTCAGTCTTTTGTGCCCTTGCTGGCTTTGAACCACAATCCTCAGATCTCAGCCTCCTGAGTATCTAGGAGTACAGGCATGAGCTACTGGTGTCCAGCCATGGTTTCTTTTTCTATATTATACCCAAGCTATAACTATAGGAAATGCTACTGATATGCTTCTTCAAACTTCCTAGCTCCATAACATGTACATTTTTTCTCTAAAGCTATTTCTTTACATTTCTTTGTTTCCTTGATTACTTGCTCTTTTTTTCATATATTTTTATTGTAATTAATAGAAGGGTTACATTATATTTGCCAGATAGAAGGTGCATTAATTCACATACATTGATACCCCATCTCATGTCTTGGTCCCCATTTCCCTCCCCCCCATCCCCACCCCTCGTCTTGTTTTCCCCCCTTTCCTATCCAATTTCAAATAACCAAATACAAATATATCCAATATATCAGATAACAAAGTGAGATACTGTAACAATATGGGATAACCAAGGGACAGCAAAAGAGATGAGAGATAACATAGTACATTAAAGACAACAATCACTCATTATTATGGCTTTTCTTTCTATATCCTAGAGGTCCTTTCATTTATGTCATATTATATGGCCTTATGTATCTAGGTTTTGCTCTATTGCAAATCTCTGCTAGGAGAGCCCAAGGTTTCTACTGGTTATGACAAATGAGGGAAACCATTGAGCCTAAGTTCCTTTGAGTCTGGCTTACTTCACTTAATATGATTTTTTCTAAGGCTTTCCATTTCCTAACAAATGGAGCGATGTCATTCAAAAATATGGAACGCTTCACAAATTTGCGTGTCATCTTTGCACAGGGGCCATGCTAACCTTGTCTGTATTGTTCCAATTTTAGTATATGTGCTGCCAAAGCAAGCACGATTACTTGCTCTTGTAACAGTCTTGTGGCCTGAATTCAGGGCTAGGACATTGTCCTGAGCTTCTTTTATTCAAGGTTAGTACTCTAACCACATACCCATTTCTACCTTTATTTTAAAATATGGTTATTTGGAGAGGCGACTTTATGGGCTTTATTGTCCAGGCTGACTTTGAACTATTATATTCTGACCCCAGCCTTCTGAGTAGCTAGGATGACATGAATGAGTCATTGTGCCCAGCTTAGGCTGTTTCTCAGAACTTAACTTGTCTGAATGATCTTAGAACATATAATACATCATATACTACCATTGCTATGAATTAGAAATGAACCTCTGTGGTCTGAATCATTAATTAAAATGTCATATTTGGCTATGAAACCCTTCTTAATCTCTGGTCATTCTCTCAATGGAAACATTTCTAATGCATGTTCATCTGCACAGTTCAGGCTGACTCTTTCCTTTCTTCTGCGTATTTTATTTTCCCAGTTTTTCTAGCCTGAAGACACCTTCTTTTGATTAAAATCCTGTGTCTTCTTTACTTAGAACTGTCCTACTAAACACACTGAGCCTTGGCCTGACTATCCAGGCTTTCAGTGAACTGTTACTATGATGGTACTTTCTGATGCCTTTTTCATTTCATTTTTCCGTTTTGAGAATCAAGAACTCTATAAGAAAAGAAAACACAAAATACAGAGGATTCTGGACATGTACTTTTTCTTTAAAATGTACATTTGCATTGCATCCTGGAAGGAAGGTATCAGTAGTGTGGTAGTGTTTTAGAAGATGTTTAGAACAGGATTGTCTCCACTCAAGTGGTTACACATTAATCCCAGCAGTTCAATAATGGAGACAGGATGATCAGGAACAAGAATTTGAGGTCAACCTGGACTAGATATGAAGTCCCAATCTGAAAAAAAAGGAATATATAAAAAGCAGAAAAAATAACCCCCGTAAATTTAACTATCTTCAATGCTTAAAGATATTGAAGTTTTCAGAATTAATATTCTAAACAGGTCCCTTTATCTTGGATTTTATTCAGTGGTGTAGTTCTCTCACTGAAATTCGTGACTATATGTATCTCTCATAAACACTGTAAAGCACATTCAAAGGTGGGAATTTACTTGGTAAGGAAAATCCTGTGCTAGACAAAGTAATGATCCCTCCTGGGGGAATGTATTAGAAAAGAGGAAACATTGAATAGGGTATGTCATGACTCTATTGGTTATTGTTGCTAAAAACACATCTTCAAGAGATCTTCAAGAGCACCTTTCTCTGTTCCTGCGTGATTAAGCAGGTGAGCTGTGATTAAAGCTCTAAATAGGATGACCTTCCATAGTTCAGTGGATTTAAAGAGCTCACCTTAGTTTTGCTGTGGGTTGCTGTAGAGAAAAAAGAAGTATGAAAAAATTATCAGTTTGCTGATTTTACAGGCAAAAATATGGAGTTCCAGAGTTACCGGGTTTTGGTAGTAAAAATAATAATTAAATAAGTTTTTTAAAAGCAAGAAAAGTCCATTTTCACTCTAATGGAAAAAAAAACCCATTTCCTCTGCCTTTGTGTTGATGTTGACTGATTGAAGGTGTGAGCACACAGCATACCAGGGTATTTAAAATATGTCTCCTTTCAACCAGGAAGGAATGTGTTTGACTTCTGGCACTGCTATTCTGGAAATGACTTTTTCTTTTTTGGAAACTAAATCAATATTAAGAGGACTGATGAGTTAATATTTGTTCAATTACCGCTTATACTACTTTGATTATAGTGATTATTGTCATTTATCTATTATTTTTTCATCTACTTTTATTCTTATTACTTTCTTTCTCATCATCAACCAAGGCATTTTAAGTGCAACCAAGGCATAAAGAAAGAAAAAGCAGACACCCTGATGATTTCAGTATCTTTATTTCTCTCTACAGACACTCAATACAGCTTCTATTTTTCTCTGTATTTAATAAAAATGTTTCTGAAAATGATGTGAAAAGTAATGCATCTGGAATACAATATATTTTCCTATGTGCATGTACTATAAAATTATCATAATCAAGCAAGTTAACATACCCATCACTGCACATGGTAACCTTTTGTTTGTCAGCACTGGAGACCAAACCCAGGTCCTCATACAGGTAGAAAAAGCACTGAATTTGTATGCTACATTCTCAATCATTATGACTAGTTTATGTGATGGGACTATGTAAAAGCATAGTATATAAATAACCTTTAAGAAAAATGAGAAAGTGTATCAATGTTTGTGGAGTAATGCACCTTCTATCTGGTGAATATAATGTAACCCTTCTATTAATTACAATAAAAATATATAAAAAAGATATAAATAACAACAAAAAAAGACATGATCGATTGGCAATAGAGCAGATGTCCAGAGCTTATATTGCTTTCAACCACATCTCTCCTTTCCCCTACACACCTCCCTCTAGTAGTTACTCTTCTGCTCTCTGTTTCTATGAGTTTGATTTTTAAAAATATAACATATATATACATATATAGGATCATATAGTACTTGGAAACTATAGAAAAGATATTCAACTTTAATTTTGAATAATGTGTAATATGAAGTCCCTCATCAAGTTCTTGACTTATCTCTATTTGATATATGGTGTCAAACATTATTTTCCCCTGTATATTAAGAATAAGTCAAACTTAGAATTAAGCTTTATACTACATAACTGCTAAATCCAACAGTTATATTTGTTTGTTTTTACCAACTACTACTGCTTCCTTTGATCAGTGGATAAGACTTGTACAATCATGTGAGTGTTGGATAAGATCAGCACACAGGCAGAATTGGTGTTGATGTGCAAATAATGTGCTGCACCCATTAATGGTATTGAGAAAGACACCAGTCACTCTGAAAGGACTTCTGAGCTCACCAAAGTAGAGACACTGGGTAAGTTCTCTGACCTGATAGAACAAATAATTTTCCTGTGCCTATGTTACATGTAATGCATAAAACAAATTTTAATGTTGTGAGAATGTCTGTTTCACCAACCACTCCTAAATTGTACAGTGAAAGTCATAGGATTTATTATGCCTTTGAGACAAAATGAGATTTTCTTGGTTCTTTAAAGTATAACAAAGGAAAGTCTTTTTCATTCGCAAAGATTTCAACTTACAGTTCTTGTGACATTTGTGGTAAATAAAAGGAGTGTGTAAGTTTCATGGTACTGGAAAGCTCTAGAATAAAGAAAGTGTTTTGACAAAGATGATGGTCTGGTTTGCAAAAATCTTCAATGGCTCTTTTAATCAACATGGCCTTTCTCAGTTACATTACATCACCTCAATAGTAGGAACTAGGTGCTTCATTGTCCCTTATCAATATTAACTTAATAATTAAGATGATCTATCAATTGAGTATAAAAAGAATCAGAAAAAGAAGATGTGTATGCTATTGAGAGCAGTGGTGTTGACCTTTATTGTAGATAAAAACTGAAATGCAATCGGTAAAGTACTATTATATATTACATTTCAAATCCATGAAATTTATACTACCTTAAAGTTCGAAATAAGAAGCACATCTTGGTATTATGTATCTATGATCATTAAAAAATTATCTTTAATAGTGGTACAAACGGACTTCAATTCAACATGTCAGTGTATGAATTTAATGCATCTTGATTGATGTCACCCTTTTATCATTCTCCATTCTCAAAGATCAGTTTTTGTCTGTTTTAGCCAGAAACAGTGTTAGTTCTTATTACTTACAACTTAATATTTCATATGTAATATAGGCTCTTCTCAAGATTTTTGTACCATGTCTCTAGAAATAATTTTTAAGCTTAGTTAGATTTTTCTAGTAATAAACAATTTGCCACAAATATTATTCAGCATATCTGGGATATAGTTTTCATTCTGTGGCTATGTCATGTCTTAATTTGTCTTTAACACTCATTTTTCCTGGTTCTTAGTACAATCCTCTGCATATAGGGAATAACATTTAAATACCTGAGATATGAGCTCTTCCTCTACATCTAACCATTTTTCTGATATGACTAAACATTTTATTCTCCCTGAAGTCACACACTTCAAAGAACAAGTAAATCTGGGCAAAGTCATTGTCTATCATTCAGTAGATAATTCAGAGATTTTTAACTAACTTCTCCAAAACTAATTTGTTTAAGCAATAGACTTGAACTCACAATTTAGACTTCCAGAGCCTTGTTTTTAGAGCTGGGTTTGTAGCATTTGAATACCAAAAAGAACATGAGAATTTCTAGTATACAAAATGGATCATTGATTTTTACTTAAAAATATAAAATACCATTGGTGACATAGATAGATGAATAGTAACTAGATTGATATTCCTGTAAATGTCTTTAGGAGTGATATCATTAATATGGTCTTTATGAAAAAAGAATCAATAGTATAGTCTATAGAACTAATCTTAAAACCAGTATCTGGATAAGATGACTAAATACTACCCTCTTCTACATAAAGGATTTTTCAGAGTATCTTGTGATATTTCTGTGGCACAGGGGTAATTGTTCCCCCAAATCAAGAGAAATAATTTCCTGAATTTTGGCTCAATGAAGGCTTTAGTTTTGAAGCTTCTTATATTTGTTTATTTTCTGAGAGTGCTGTTTCTTAAAAAATGTTTTTCAAGAGCCAGGCACTGGAAGCTTACATTTGTAATCCTAGCTATTTAGGAGGCTGAGGTCTGAGAATCGCTGTTCAAAGCCAGTCAATGCAGGAAAGGCTGTGATACTCTTAAATCCAATAAACCAACAAAATAATCAGATTTAAATAAAAACACTTTAAATAGAGTTGTGAATTATAGACTGGGAAAGGCATTTTTAACATAAAAGGTGTTTAGAACTTGTGAGAAAGGTTAATACTCAGTGTAGACATAAGCCAATAAAATAAAATATAAGAATTCAGACATATGTGCTATTATTAAAATGTAATTTAGCTCTAATGTTTTAAGTAAGGATTCATCTGGGCAGATACAAATATAAGAACTAACATGGTGAGTAAGGATTATATTATTCCTCATATATATTTATTATAGCTTTTTCTCATATTTTTGCCATTTATATCAAGGTAGTTGATGTATATAATGCATCTTTATCTATATTATCCCTTGAATACCTTCACCCACACCTTCTATTATTTTACCTCAATTCTGTGGTATATAGAGTGAATTCTTGCCTTCTATACCTTTCCATCCTCTCTTCTTGCAAGCATGCACTTTCTGCATCTTATTTTGTTGGACATTGCCTTTTCCCACAGCCAAGATATGGAACTAGATCAATGGATGAATGGATCAAGAAAATGCAGCACATACACAAAATGGAATTACACTTAACCATCGAAAAGAATGAATTATGAATTTTTACCATTCATAATGAAATAGAAAGTCTTGGGGAAGTTATATTAAGTGAAATAAACCAGACCCAGAGAAACAGAGGTTGCATAGGTTCCCTCATTTGTGGTAGCTAGAATGTGCCAATAAATACACTGGGTGATATGTAAGTGGTTACAAATGAATTACTGAATGAAAGCATGAATAGTGTAATTCTTAAAACAAGATTAAATCTCAGGTTATTTTAAATTAGTCTTATCCAAGCTCAGATTGGAACAGCTCCACTCTTCCCAATGTAATGTGATGTTGAAGCACAGAGCCTTAGGTTGAGATAAAAAGGAAGGAACATGCAGCAGACAAGTGTCATAATTTCTTATATATTTTCTGTACATAAGAACAGGGCAAACAGCATAAGTGTATCGATCTTCCTTCCATATTTCAGCAAGGAGAATGGTGATGATCTCTCTCTCTCCCTCCCTCTCTCCCTCTTTCCCCTCTCCCCCCTTTCTGTTACACACACACACACACACACACACACACACACACTCACACACACACACACACACACACACACACACACACACACACACACACACACACACACACACACTGTGATGGCCTGGAAAGTCAAACTTAGAGCTTGTTGAAACATGGTGCCTTTACCATCCAATTCTACATTGATTGTGAGGAGTTATGAAAGTCACTATTGTGCATTATTCTGGGGTAGTACTTATTAATAGATAGGTAGATAGTGATGTCTTCATTGGATGTCAGAGTTGGTATCCTAATTCACAAATATTTTTATTTTCCTGACTGTCCAATTTCTATAAAGCCTTTTTCATTTCAGTTATGGGGCAAGAATGCCCAAAATAAACATTTTAGCCAATTTTTTAAATTCTAGAAAGCTGCTGTTTATAACAACTTAAAAAATTATGAGGTTTTAGATCTCTGAAACAATGAATATTTATTCCTTCTGAAGTACTGGTACATTTATTTTAATTGAAACAACTAGATATTTCTTCAGTAGTAAAATGAAATTCTAACTGTAAATACTTCTTTTTCTCTTTCCAGTTTTGTGAAGTTTGAAAATTTTCTTGTTTTGATATGTCTTTACTTAGCCAGCATTAATGTCATTCTAGATCTAGATGAATACATATATGTATCTTAAGGGTACGTATGTACTTTCTTCTTCCTCTGCACCTTTTACTCTTCCTATATAGTATTTGATTTGATTGGACAAATATTGCCTTTACAGTTTGATTCAAATCATCAAGTACAATCAAGGGAACATGCATTGATATGGTAAAAAGACATTGACATTACATTTGAAAACATCTGGGTTCAAATAATCCTGTCATTGATTAGCTTTATGACTTTGAGCAAATTATAGGCATTTCTAACCACTCATTTTCCTATGAGAAAATAAAGATTTAATTGCATATTCATCATTTGTTTTCTTCATGATGCCATCTAGGAATATAGATTCCTTTTCTCTATTCATTAAGAATTAAAAGGAGGAGGCAGCGGTGGCCCTAGCGGTTCCTCCTGGCCCTGTTAATGTCGGGGCCAGGCCCGGGGAGGATGGCGCTCTTGAACACGGCTTTGCTTCTTGAGGGGCCGGGGTGGGCACCGGCCATGACGGAGGTGACCCGGAGTCTGCTGCAGCGCTGGGGCGCCAGTTTGAGGAGAGGCGCCGACTTCGACTCGTGGGGCTAGCTGGTGGAGGCGATAGACGAGTATCAGATATTAGCAAGACATCTACAAAAAGAGGCCCAAGCTCAACACAATAATTCAGAATTCACAGAACAAAAGAGAACCATAGGCAAAATCGCAACATGCTTGGAATTGCGAAGTGCAGCTTTACAGTACACACAGTCCCAAGAAGAATTTAAACTGGAGGACCTGAAGAAGCTAGAACCAATACTAAAGAATATTCTTACATATAATAAAGAATTTCCATTTCATGTTCAGCCTGTACCATTAAGAAGAATTTTAGCACCTGGTGAAGAAGAGAATTTGGATTTGATGAAGATGAAGAAGAAGGTGGAGCTGGCGCAGGGTCTCCTGACTCTTTCCCTGCTCGAGTTCCCGGTACTTTATTACCCAGATTGCCATCGGAACCTGGAATGACGTTACTCACTATCAGAATTGAGAAAATTGGTCTGAAAGATGCTGGGCAGTGCATCGACCCCTATAGTACAGTTAGTGTAAAAGATTTGAATGGCATAGATTTAACTCCTGTGCAAGATACCCCTGTGGCTTCAAGAAAAGAAGACATGTATGTCCATTTTAATGTGGATATTGAGCTCCAGAAGCATGTTGAAAAGTTAACCAAAGGTGCAGCTATCTTCTTTGAATTTAAACACTACAAGCCTAAAAAGAGGTTTACCAGCACCAAGTGTTTTGCTTTCATGGAGATGGATGAAATAAAACCTGGACCAATTTAATAGAACTATACAAGAAACCCACTGACTTTAAACGAAAGAAATTACAACTATTGACCAAGAAACCACTTTATCTTCATCTACATCAACCATTGCACAAGGAATGATCCTGACATGAGTAATCTGTAACATCTGTGAATTTTACCACTCAGTAGAAACCATCATAGCTCTGTGTAGTATGTTCCCCCTCAACAGGCAGGAAGTGAGCCGTGCCCAAGGGAGCCCATTGCAAAGCTGTACCACAGAACTCAGCATATTACTGACATATAAGACTCCTTTGGATACAGGTTTATTGTAGATTTTGAAACATGTTTTTACTTTTCTAACAGTCTATTTTCTAATTACCATTGCACCTACTCTGCTTCCTGGAACAATACTGTTCTGGTAGGTGTGCTCACCTTCAAAACTTAATACAGCAATAAGAATGTGTGAAGAGTTTACACATCCGCTCACTTTTTCTCCCATTTGCTCTTTTGATTTAACTTCAGATTCTGGGTTGGGGTGGGTAGGACAGTACCAAACTACTTCTGAGAGGAATTGGACCAGTTCTGCTGCCTTGGAAGGTTAGTCTGGAAGTTTGTAGGCTGCTTTTTACATGTGGCCTAACATTAACCTGACCAACAGTTCTGCTGACTAGAACTTGTGTGCCTTGTCCAGATAAGTATCCAGTATGGGAGTGTTCCCCAGTTTGTTGCTGTGATTTTTTCTTTTTTCAAATGACCAAAATGTTTCTCTGCAAGTGAGTATATTTGTAGTCATATTGATTAGCATTGATATTCTTCCTAATAGATTGTAGGTTTAACATTGGAACCATCTCAGAACAATACATGTTTTTAGGTGGATTTAGTGTCTTGTAAATCATAAAAATTAAAATCAGAGCTAATGAGATACTGCAGGAACTGACTTTCTTCTGGCAGTTGATCATAAAATCTTAAATCCTTCATACCTCTCTTTAGAATGATGGGTATGTAAAATCTGAAAAGATAGTCTATTTTTTTTAATATAGGTAGATAGGATTACCATTTATTTACTATTTAGATATACTGACATCCATCCATATGAAAATTTGCAGCTTTTTACTGTTGAGTATTACCTTGGGCTTAATGATACATAAAATTTTCATAGTACACATGAGGTAGTTATTTGATACACAAAACATTAAATTTGTGATGGGCTTTCTGTGGGTCAATATAGAACCCACATATTTTAATACCTTTAAAAGAACAATGCATGAGGGGAATGCAGTGTCAGTATGTGGCCTATTTTTGAACTAGTGTAGTAACCCAAGTCAATATGTTTGCTTTTTAAAATAATCACAAATGTTTTAACCCTTGCACTTCAAGAGAGAGCTAGTCTCTTATTTTCAGTTGTCTGTTAGGTCAATTGTTTACTAGATGAATGTTAATAAAAATATATGAGCCTGAAAGAAAAAAAAAGAATTAAAAGGAAGGGAATAGTTTAATGTGAACATAATAATGCTATTTGAGAGTGAAAGTCCTAAAGGAAATGAGCAACACTCAGCAACTGGAGAGGGAGTGAAGTCATCTCAAAATGCAATTATAATAGTATGGATCTCTTTCCAAATCTCTTCCCTTTGGCTTTGCGTAGGCTACTGGATGGTTTATACAGTTGCTGCCTTAGTTCTTTTAATTGGTTAAGTGGGAATTCCTAAGAAATTATGGAAAGAAGAAACATTTGAATGGGAACTCATATCACTATAGGAAGAAGTACTATAGCAGGATCTAGAAGCACTATGAGAGCAACAAGCACCATGATGGGGCACATTTTCCTTTCTTTCTCATTTTCATCCTTAACATATTGATTATATTTTCAATTTTTTTTCCATTATGTACTTAAGAGAAGAAATATTGATCACTTAAGGATATCACTGTCAGTTTGAACTTATTCAATATTTCTTAAGATACAGAAAAAATTCACCCTTTGTCTATTTCTCATCATCTTGTTAGATTTACTCACAAGGTAATATGTTGGAAATGAGCTTTACAACTTGGAAGGGGGTTAGGGGAGGGGAAGTAGGAAAAAATCTTTTGAAGAGGTAGCAATATTCCAGAAGTAATGTACTCACTACCTTATGAATGTAACTGTAACCCCTCTCTGTACCACTGTGATAATAAAATTTAAGAAAAAAATATTAAAAGGCAATGCTTGGGCCAGGCATCAGTGGCTCATGTCTGTAATCCTACCTACTCAGGAGGCTGAGATCTGAGGACTGTGCTTCAAAGCCAACCCAGGCATTAAATGTCCTTAGGACTCTTATTAACCACCAGAAAACTGGATGTCTGTAATCCCAGCACTTTGGAGACTGAAGAAAGAAAACTAATTGAAGGCAATCTGAGCTAAACAGAGTCCCCCACCATTTGTGGTTACATAACCAGGTTGTCAATAAACAAACAAATGGCAAAATATATGAAAATACTGTTAGTATTTTTGTTGATTGATACATCCATATAGTTATTTTGAAATGAATTCTTATAGCCTAATAATATTTGGAAACTATTTCATACTTGGATTGGGAAGGAGATATATATATATATATATATATATATATATATATATATATTTGTTGGAAGTTCAGATTTTTTCATTATTTTTCCATAGGAATTTTGGCATTTACCACATTTTTTCTTTGATTTTTTCTTTGATTCATAATATGTAACGTAACTGTAAGTTCAAGGAGTTGCTATTTAAAAAAGATCTACTTCTCCAAACAAAATAAAGGAACTGAGATCATTTTCACTTAAAAGCTTAAAGAATGTTGCATGAGTCTTTTATGGTTTATCCCCTGTTGTCATTGTATTTGATTTTTATCAGGTGAATATATGTACATTCACCTGATTTGGGAAGGGAAGTAGAATAACAAAATGGTGAGACAAAAGGCAAAGGGTGAACCAATGCAACAGCAATACTAACAAGACAATATATTGGAAATGATCTTTACAACTTGAGGAGAGAGGGAAAGTGGGAGAAAAACAAGGGGGTAACAATGCTCGACAAGAAATGTAATCATTTCCTTGTATAAGCAACTGTAAACTCTCTGTACATCACTTTGACAATAAAATTAAATTAAAAAAACTAAAAAGGAAAGAATGCTATATAGCCTGACTAATTCCAGCATTCAAGGAAGAAAATTCTGGAGGATAAAGAATTTGAGTCCAACTTAAGGCCACATAATCTTACTATACAGTGATGCTCTGCTCAAAATATAAAATAATAAATTTAAAAATTTGAAAGATTATGAAGAAATAAATTAGTGTTGTCAATGAATTAATTTCTTATTTAAAAACAGTTTGTGTTTCTGGGAAAGTTAAAGGTTTGTAAATAGTATCAACACTCAACTTTGTTCTTGACATAGAAGATTTTTTTTACCAGTCCTGGGGCTTAAACTCAGGGCCTGAGCACTGTCCTTGGGCTTTCTGAAGGCGAAAGCTCTACCACTTGAGCCACAGTACCACTTTCAGCTTTTTCTGTGGTACTGAGGAACTGAACTCCAGTCTTCATGAATGCTAGGCAAACACTTTACCATTAGACCAAACTCCCAGAAGATTATATATATATATAGAGAGAGATGCCGGGGCCTACCGGCAGCAAATTGGGGTTCCTGAAATAGGGGGCAGGGACTGGAAAAATTAGAAGAGAGACAAACACATCGGGTCCGGGAGGTCTGCAGCCCAGGCAAAAACTGCCGCTCCCGTTTATTCTCAACTCAAAGTTTTTATCCCTCCTTGAGACCAGGGCACTGCCAGGTGTTACATCCAGATGGTTAATCAGGGAACTGTTGGGGGTTACATTCATATGGTAAATCTCAGATCAATTGAACAGGAGAAGGCCAAAAAACAATAAGACAATCAAGCAATTATCTGATGCAAATCAAAGTACAGTTTGATTCCACTCTTGCTCCTGACATATCCCCCGTCTTTATTTTAAAAGAAACACAAGTGCAATTTCTATTCTTTCCACTATCTCTAATTATCTCTAATTATCCTGTCTCACTTTCCAAAAATGACTGGTCCCTTCATCTAGAGGGGATTGATGGGCGGAGATTCAGCTTCTGTGACTTCTTCAAGCTGACTCAAGGGCGTTGTCTCTGTGCTTGACCAGGGACCTTAAGAAGCCTAGCCTGTTTTATCAGGGATTGCAAGGATTAGATATCAGGAATAATAATTTGCTCCAAACTGGAGATCATATTTAACATTTAACAACTACACAAACCATCTTTGGCTACAATAGTGTAGCTTACATAGCACCCATTTGCAAAGGCTTTTTCTTGATTGTCTGGGGAACTAAATTTCTGCAACCTTAACAATGCTTCAGTTGTCAGATCTAAACAGATTAATTGAGACACAAGCCTCAGATCCACAAACTTTTCCTGAATTTGTGGCTGGTGTCAAAAATAAATAAATAAATAAATAAAAATTTCACTCAATTAGGACTTTAAACTACCCACTGTCACAGAAGATTGACAAGTTCCTGCCCAGTTATGAAAGGCACGGGCATTAGTAAGGCATGCTTACAAACTATTCTATGACCTCCCGGCTCTGATTAATTTGATCGGCCAAGCACAAGTGACTAAGATCTGACACCATCTCTGCCATCCAAGCAGAGGCTTTCTGCATCGTGTCCCAGTAGAGTTTCTCCACACAGGGATAAATGTCCCATTGGCAATTCACTCGCTTAGTTGCTGGACTTGAACTCAGGGCCTGGGCACTGTCCCTCAGCTCTCCAGCTCAAGGCTAGCACCCTGCCACTTTTGAGTCCCAAACTCAGGGCCTGAGTGCCGCACCTCAGCTCTGCAGCTCAAGGCTTGCACTCTGCCACTGTGAGTCCTGAGCTTGGTGCTTGAGTGCTGTCCCCCAGCTGTTCAGCTCAGAGCTAGCACTCTGCGGCTTCGAGCTCCAAAGCAACTCTGCCTTAATAGCATTCTGCTGCCAGATTAGACACCACAGTCTCACAGGGACTTTGCTTTGCCCGGGGTTGGCTCAAAACTGCAGTTTTCAGATCAGTGAGTCCTACAAAAGGCCGCGTTTCTCCAATTAGAGCAACAAGGTGGTCGACACAGAAATAGTCTCTAAGCATGAGCTTACCTAGAACCTGGTAAAAGCCAAAGTTACATCTGAATAAGGATTGCTGTTCTTCTCCAATGGGCTAGCTGGAAGTTACAAGAGCAAGCTGAAATAGCAATTAAGAAATTACTTTGGTAGTCCTAATTTTCCCTTTTTCTCTTTCTTTAAACATTTAAGACAACCTCACTTTCAAATATTGTTTAGAAACCCATTTCCAATGTTCTTAATAACTTTTACTGATACTGGCTTAAACAATTAACACCTTAGCCTTTATTTGCAATTGAAAAACCTTTAAGGGCACAAAGAACTCCTTCTGCCCTCAGGCCCCCTAAGGCCCAAGGCACTCCTCTTGCCTTTTAGAAAAAAGGGGCTCTTTTGCAGTTTAGATTACTGTCTAAAACTCCAACAACAGTTTAAACTCAAATAACAGTTTTTCCCTAATGCAAGATCTATAGACATCAATGCACCAAAAGCCTAAGTCTGGACTTAGTTTCCTTCCTTTTTTTTAAAATACACCCAATTGCATGGAGATAAACCTTTAAACATTCCTTTAAAATACTAATCACATTATCCACATTTTACCATTAGATTTCTAGTGTCAGTTTGCAAGAAAGACAGACAGGCAAAGTTTCTGACGTTAATGAACAATTTTACATTGAAATCTCTAATACATGTTTCCAAACTTTAACTTAAAGTAATAAATCCCAAATTCCCTAACACCTCTGTGCTAAACAGGATACAATGTTTACAATGTAAACAGCTGTATGCCTTGCAATAAAATGCAGATTTTAGGATCTAGAAAAATATTTACCAGCTTTTCTTTAAGACAATGCAATAAACCTTTGAGATATAGGAAACATTCAAACCTACTAATTTTTTTTGAAGTTCAGACTTAGATTTACCCGATTCCCTTTGTGTTTCAAATGAGCTCAACCACTGTTTTATACAGCAGGCTGACAATTTAACCTTGAACATGTTCACTCACACCCATTCGCACACACATTCATACTCAAAGATCTTAAAGCGCGCAAAATTAATATCGGCCGTTCATTTTCCGGAAAATTTTAGTATCAAGAAGGTTTTTTGCTAATCTTATTCTTGTGGGTGACAACCAAGTTTTAAAACAAAGCCCTTTTTAACAAAGCGACTAGCTAAAATTAAAGACTGAAGTTTGTGTCCTTCCACCAACTGTCTCTAGACTGTCACTTCAGCAGGTTGTAGGAAAAAGGAAACTAGACGAAGACTGCAGCTGCTTTGTTTGGCCTCTGCTCACCTCAGCTACAGCCAATTGAGAGGGGCCATACCAGGCCCGAGTGGAGCGAAAAACTTTTTACTTCCCAGAAATATTCAAAAAGATAACAAGGATGTGCTTGTGTACACGCAGAAAAACCATAAGGATCCATATTTAGAACTGGTACCAATTTTAAAGACAAAACTGGACAAAACAAAACAAAACAAAATACCCAAGGAAAACTATGTAACACGAACAAGACAGAGAAGCAGAGACTTTTAAACAGAATCAGACATTGACATATAACAAGAAATTTGGACTCAATCAGATACACTTAACATAAAAAACATGAGCTCAAATGAATGTTTTCACCAAACAGTTATTTTTAGATTTAGACATGTCTTGCTGGTGGGACTCTCAGGTGTGCATTGTTATCGACAAGAAACTCAGAAGGGGAGGGGGGTCAAGGCGTCCCTTGACCACCCAGGCCTCTGTTTTAGGCCCACAGTGCATTTTTTCAAACAAACAAACAAACAAAAATAAAATAAAATAAAATAAAACACAGACATACAGGGGGTCGGCCGACTTCTACTTACCTCTGGAGGCCTTTGCTTTTCACCTGGGCATCTTTTACAAAAAAGGTTATTAAGAAGAGGGATGGTAAAGACAAAGTAATGTCACATATTAAATTGTGTAGAGTCAATGAATATGTTAAAAGGTCCCTACATAATAGTAAAAGGAGGAGAAACACAGCTCATATGAATGTGTGGAACAAGTGGATCAGTAGCAGTCCCAATTGACATGCACAAATAACTCAGGTCCTTCCCACGTCGCAGGATGCACCACTGGAGGGTTGGGGGTGTAGGCCCAGTGAGTCGCTGCTTGGATGGCCACTGTCACTCTCCACGATCCGAACGCAGCGTTCAGGCAGCCAGCGGGCGTCATTTTCTCCTTGTGAAAAAACACATACGTGCCCTCGACCCCAGGTTAGAACAGGATCGGGTCCATGCCAAGCACCAGTTAGGGGATCCTTCCACTTTACTAAGGCAAAAGCACGCTGCTCTCTTTTTTCCCCAGAATCGCTGAGCAGCAGATAAATTATTTGAATCCAAATTCAAAAAATTTAAAACAAATAAAGCATGATTAAGTATATTCACAGGGGTAGCGGGATACGACTCTCCTTTCTGTATTTTGGCAATTTGATGTTTTAATAATCCATTAGCTCTCTCCACGATGCCTTGACCTTGAGGATTGTAAGGAATGCCTGTAATATGAGTGATATTATAGGAATGGCAGAAGGATTGAAATGCTCGGCCTGCATAGCCAGGGCCATTATCTGTTTTTATTTGCGAGGGAATTCCCATCATAGCAAAACATCGAATGCAGTGAGAAATACAATGTTTAGTGGCTTCCCCAGCAAGGGGGGTGGCCAAGATAAAATTAGAATAAGTATCTACAGTAACATGAACATATTTTAATCGGCCAAATGATGGAACATGTGTGACATCCATCTGCCAAATGTGATTAGAAAGCAGTCCTCGTGGATTTATATCTAAATGGGGGGCTGGTGAAAAAGGGACACAGTTGGAGCAAGTCTTAACTATTTGTCGTGCTGCTTCTCTAGATAATTTAAACTGTCGGCGCAAGGCTCGACTGTTTTGATGGTGGATGGCATGTGACTGCTTAGCAAGTTCAACCTGAGTTAAGTAAACTCTGGTGGCAGAGTCAGTGACCGCAGTGCCCTCACTTAAAGGGCCAGGAAGATTAGTGTGAGCTTGAACAAAGCCAAAAAAACAGGGGTGGTTGCGAGAACAAAGCAAAGTTTGTACTTGGCGAAATTGGGTCTGGATATTGGAGTTAGTAGTTCCAATAAAGGAAACAGTTTCTATGACTTGAAGAGCACGAATTACATATTGACTGTCTGAGTATAAGTTAAAGGGCTCGTCTTGTAACAGGACGAGTGCTTGTAAAACAGCCTCCAATTCCACCTCTTGGGCGGAGGAAAAACCTGTAACCCAAGATTGAGTTTTCCCATTAATGGTCAAAGCAGCCGTTCCATTTGAGGATCCATCTGTAAATACCAAAGCGGCAGAAGATAAAGGCGAGGCCTGTACTATGGAAGGAAATAGAAACGTATGACACGCAGCAAATTGGAGAAGTTTGTTAGACGGGTAGTGATGCAAAATTTTTCCCGTATAATTGGCCCAAGCAATGGCCCAAGGATCGCAATGGGCGAATAGCCAATCTTGTTGTTGTAAATTATATGGGACACAGATAAAATGAGGTTCCTGACCTAAATATTTATGGGAATCCACTCGGCACATATGTATCAGATTAGCTACCAATTCGTAGTAGGGGGTCAGCACTTTGCCGGGTGTTGACGGTAGATAAAGCCATAAAAGTGGGCCATCCTGCCACAATACAGCAGTTGGGGAGTGAGAAGTAGCTAAAATGTAAACTCCCCATGGTTTAGAATAGTCACAATAGGTCACTTGTTGCTGGGAAATTGCCTTTTCTACAATTTGGATGGCCCTCCTGGCGTCAGGATTTAATTCGCGCAAGGATATAGGGTTGGTATCTCCTTTTAAGAGATCAAAAAGGGGTTTTAACTCTCCTGTGGTGAGCTTTAAATAAGGCTGAAGCCAATTTATATCTCCTAAAAATTGCTGAAAATCATGAAGAGTTCTTAAGTGTGAAGTTTTTAATTGTATTTTTTGGCTTTTAAAATAGTGTGGGCCTAATATATGGCCTAGATATGTAAAAGGGGGATGTTCCTGAACCTTTTCAGCTGCTATTATAAGGCCAAAGAGGCTCAGATCTTGCTTTAGTTGTCCAAAGGCTTGTCGTACGACGATAGGGTCAGAACAAGCCAACAAGATGTCATCCATATAATGAACAATATAAACAGAAGAAAATGTTTCATGGGTGGAAGAAATGGCTCTAGCTACAAAACTTTGACATAAAGTTGGGCTATTTGCCATGTCCTGTGGAAGCACAAGCCAGTGATATCGCTTCATGGGTTCTTTAAAATTAACAGAGGGGACGCTGAAGGCAAAGCGCTTACAGTCTTGAGGCGCCAGGGGTATAGTATAGAAACAATCCTTCAAATCTATAATAATCTTATAAGTATCCTTTGGGATTGCCATGGGTGAAGGCAAGCCAGGCTGTAGGGCCCCCATCAGTTCCATTGACACGTTCACTTTCCTCAAATCCTGTAACAGCCTCCATTTACCTGACTTTTTCTTTATAACAAAAATTGGAGAATTCCATGGAGAGTTAGAAGGGGCCACATGTCCCAAGTCCAGCTGTTCCTGTACCAGCTGCTGTACTGCAATGATCTTTTCTAGCGAAAGAGGCCACTGTTCGACCCATACCAGTTCTTCAGAGAGCCAATTTATGGGATCAGCATGAGGGGGAGGGCAAACAACAGCTCCCGTTAAGGGATACCCTAATCCTTGTCTCGTAGGGTGAGACTGGGGTTGGAGTGGCTCTAGCTCCCCCTGTGCTGCTCAGCCTAGTCCCCTAAAGGGGAGGAGGCCTTGATCAAGTAACTGCTTAGTGACCGCAGCACTAGGACTAAACATATACACTCCCATTTTTTCCATGATATCACGACCCCATAAATTAATTGGCAGATGATCCAGGACAAATGGCTGAAAATGACCAGAGTGCCCCTCCTCATCTCTCCAAACAAGGATCGCACTGCTCTGCTGTGGGTCAGTTGCTTGCCCAACCCCCTGTAGGGAAGTCATAGAGGTTGTCAGGGGCCATTGGGCTGGCCAATGTTTTTTAGATATCACAGACACATCTGCTCCAGTGTCTAATATTCCTTTAAAGGGCTTTTCTTGTATAAATATAGTCATCTCAGGCCTCTCTTGTTTTATGCTTTGTACCCAATAGATATCAGAAGATCTAAATCCTCTCTGTCCACATGGGGAATTAGCAGTCTCCCCAGGAGGTAAAGGCACAAGTATTAGTTGTGCTAATTTTTGACCGGCTGGGATCAATACCACGTGTTTCGGGGCAGAGGCCATAACTTTGATTTCTCCAGTAAAATCCTGGTCAATTTTGCCAGGTGTAATCTGTATCCCTTTAAGGGCCGAGCTACTTCACCCTAACAGCAATCCAGCCACTCCAGGGGGAAGGGGGCCGAAGACCCCCGTGGGGAGAGCTTGTGTCCCCATCTCTGGGGTCAATACTGAGCAGGTGGAGGAACAGAGGTCTAATCCTGCACTGCCTGGGGTGGCACGGAGGAGGCCGGAGACTGATCTTGGGGGGTTGTTAGAAGATGCACTTGTGGCCGAGAAGAGGGAGGGACTGCCCCATGGTTTTGCGGGGCCAGGGGCTGGCCCCTTCTCCAGTTTCCCGAAAACGGGCGGCCGTTGCGATTTGTTGCTGACTTGCAATCTTTAGCCCAGTGCTTCCCTTTACCACAGCGTGGACATGTGCCAGGTGATTTTTCTCTCTTTAACCTGGCCTGGCGTGGGCATTGCGTCATCCAATGTCCTATTTGTCCACAAGAAAAGCAACGCCCTGGGGGTCTAGCATCCTGAGAATGCCGCTGACCTCTGTATTTTAGAAATTCAGTAACAGTCTTTCCTTGAGGAGCGGCGGCTAATGGGAGGGTCCAATATCAGCACACAGTGAAATAAAGTCCGTGATTCCTCCCTTATTCCTATGGGGTCTGATAGCCGCCTGACAGGCGGCGTTGGCATTTTCACAGGCTATGTGTCTAACTATAATCCTCCTTGCGTTCTCATCTTGTACTAGGTGGTCTGCAGTTTCCATTAATCGAGACAAAAATTCTAGATAAGGTTCATTTTGTCCCTGTTTAACTTCTACTAGATTTTTTGTACGATTGGAATTGCGTAACCTTTTCCAAGCCTCTCTTGCTGCAGCATTTATTTGTAAATAGGCCTCCTTTGCATAACCCAATTGATTTTCGATGTTTTTATAGGTTCCCTCTCCTAACAACTGATCAACAGTGTAAGGCAGGTTCTTAGACCCATTTGTTTCAATTTTAGCCCGACACTGTGCAGTGAACTCTGTCTCCCATAATAAGTACTCTCCTGCACTAAGGCATGCTCTGGCAAGCTGCTTCCAGTCATTTGGGCATGCAATACCAGCACACGCGGCCTCCAATATTACTTGAGTAAAAGGGGCAGTTGGCCCATATTGGGAGCAGGCACTTTTTAAATCCTGTAATAGTTTAACAGGAACAGGTTGATGGTATACTTGTTCATCATGATCAACTAAACGAGGGAAGCATCGAGGCCCTGAAATATCTTCCCTCTCTCTAGCAGCCTGAGTCAGGTTTAATTGCGATGCACTGTGCCTGGTTGTGGTGCCTGTTAAGAGGGACTTGTTGCTAGGGCCTTTAGGCTTGCCTAAAGGTTGAAAAAGGGATTGAGACCGTAAGGCTGCAGCAGGTGGCGGTGGGTGTGAGGGGTAAGGTTTAGAATCAGACATCATAGTGGCCTGAGGGTCATCTTTCTTTCCTACTTCTGGGGGGGCTCTCTGCTCCATCCCCATTTCGATAGAAAATGTAGCATTTCTTCTAACTTCTTCTCTATCGTAGCCACCCGGCCCTCCATTGACTCATCATAACTTTCCTCCTTGATATTCAAACCTGAATTCTGATACTCAATATCTACTGGTTGTTGTTCCCTTTTCAAGATCTCACTTAGACTCTCTTGGGCTGCTGCATATGGCTCAGCCTCAGGTTTTTCAGAAGGGTCCTTTAACTCATAAATTTCCCTTAATTCAAGATTAAGTTCAGCATTCTCATGTTGAGGATCTATGCATTCATTTACTAGATTCCATACATCAATAGCCTCTACTGGGGTCTTTTCGGGGCCATATACATTATAATATTCTTGAATTCTTTTTCCTATCTGCTGCCAGGTTTTTTGGAATTTCTCCTCTAAAAACCTCGGGCATGCCTCCTCGACAAACTGTAGGAAGCTCTGAAGCACCCCTTCTTCCACCCACGTTCCGTGGGCTTCAAGTAGGTCTGTTAAGATCGGTACAAATGACCTATGGCTATTAACTTGACCCATAATTTTTTCTCCTGACTATACACTCTCTTAAGATCCTGTCTTAATAGTCCTACGATGTGTTACTCACCACAGCAGGGTCCTCCACCGTCGTCCCAGATTTTCAGGGTCCCTGTTCGGGTGCCAGATGCCGGGGCCTACCGACAGCAAATTGGGGTTCCTGAAATAGGGGGCAGGGACTGGAAAAATTAGAAGAGAGACAAACACATTGGGTCCGGGAGGTCTGCAGCCCAGGCAAAAACTGCTGCCCCCGTTTATTCTCAACTCAAAGTTTTTATCCCTCCTTGAGACCAGGGCACTGCCAGGTGTTACATCCAGATGGTTAATCAGGGAACTGTTGGGGGTTACATTCATATGGTAAATCTCAGATCAATTGAACAGGAGAAGGCCAAAAAACAATAAGACAATCAAGCAATTATCTGATGCAAATCAAAGTACAGTTTGATTCCACTCTTGCTCCCGACATATATATATATAACATATATTGTACATATATATTGTTTTTGTAGAGGTGATGTACAGAGGAGTTACAGATCATGTAATTAATATGTTTCTTTCTGAATCACATTTTTCCCTCCTGTTCCCACCCTCACAGTGTCTAGTGAGTAGCACTACTGTATTTGTTCACCCTTTGTCCCTCCTTTTCTGTGCCACTCCATTACCCTACTAAAGACAAAGGAATAAAAAGACAAAAGGGAAGAAAACACAAACACCAACTACAACAATATAATACTGGAGATTTTGAAACAAAATTGAGGATCTTGTCATCAATCCCAAAGTTAATTCCTAAAACTCTTTCTTTTGTCCTAGTCATGGAATTTGAACTCAGGACCTGACCACTATCCTTGAGCATTTTTTTGCTCAAGGCTAGCACTCTGACACTTTAGTCATATCTCCTCTACTGTCTTCTGGTTTTCTGGTTGCAGATAAAACTTTCATGGAGTTTCCTGCTTCAGCTTGTTTTGAATTATGATCTCATTCTCCCAAGTACTAAGATTTAGGCAGAAACTACCAGCACCAAGCCAAAATGCATCATTTTAGATAAAGATTAATCATGTTTTTTTATGAAGCAATTGGGTAACTTAAGGGCTGTAGGTTTTAAGCTGTGTGCATTCATCAAGAGGCAGAGTGGCAACCAAGGAGACAACTGAGACTTTCTAAGATAAGGAAGGGAAAGACATTATGGACAGTGTTAGCCCTGAGTAGGGTTAGTGCATCTAAAATGAAGAAGAAAGGCACTGCTAATGTGTTCAAGCTTCAATTTAACTACTTATTTTAAGAAATTGGTGGGGTGTTCAATTTTTTTTATTTTTATTTTTTTGCCAGTCCTGAGCTTGGGCTCAGGGCCTGAGCACTGTCCTTGGACTTTCTCAAGGCTAGAGCTCTACCACCTGGGCCTCAGCAACACTTCTGGATTTTTTCTATGTATGTGGTACCATGGAATTGAACCCGGGTCTTTGAGCATGCTAGGCAAGCACTCTACCACTAGGCCAACTTCCCGGGCCTGGGTGTTCAATTTTTAATGTTTTTGCCAAGGTGGTTGATAGCTTATACAATCTCTTCCAACAGTTTGTTGCCAAAAAAGGAACATAGGGTTTTGATTGAGTTCAGAACAGTTTCTGCAAAACAAAGTGAAACACTTTTTTGACAGACACCATGAAGTCCTTTACAAAACAGAGTATACTAGGCTTATTTTAGTTGTGAGAGGATTTCTTTAAAAACAAACAAAATTACTTAAGCCCATTTAATAATACTAAAATGAGGAATTACTATTACCTACACAGATCTGAGAATTGCTATTTGAAGCAAGCACAATCTGACAACTACACAAAACTCTTACCTCCAATTTTCAGTAAAAAGCCATACTGGAAGGGTGGCTGACATTGTAGAGCTCTAGCTTAAGTACAGCACAAAGTCCGTAGTACAAGACCTTGCACTGGCAAAAAGTAAAACAAGCACCTAAAAATGTCAACATCTGTTTCTTCATATGTAAGGAACTTACTGTTTATGTGAATGAAATATAACTTGTACAACCAATTATGTAACTTCAGCTGATAATGAGATAATATTACATTTGTTTATTTATTGAATTACCACCCATGGAATAAAAATTAATATAAAATACTTACTGGCTCATGTTAGGAATCCACAACTGAAGAATCTTAAGGTATCCATTAGTATAAAGGAGAAATAGTCCTTGATGGAGTATGCAGATGATCTATTTAATACATGTGTGTTATACCACTGTTGATATCCTAGATGAGATTTTCAGTTTCTTTATGTGTGATATATTAAAGAGAGTATTTTTAATATATTATAGGTAGGTAGCCTTTGTAAAGAAAATGTAGAAATTGCTGTAATTACCAATATTATTGAAATGCAATGAAATTTACAGGTTCTATGTTTTTTATATCTGGAAATTAGGCCAATCACACTAGTGCAACTAATTAACAAAATTAATAAGATGTGATAATTCCAAGATAACAAGTTCTAAGAAGACTGGTTCAGATATATTTGATTTCTAATCCATGTAATTGTGGTATTTGAAATAAAGCTTGATTCTGCATTCTATCTCTGTCTTTAGTAGTTGTGGAAGTTTTAGAAAATTTTCTTCCCTAAGCAAAAAGTAAAATAATACCCATCACTTAAAAAATACCAGGGTAAGGGGCCAGGAGTTTGGTCTTCTGGTTAAGTGCTTGCCTACTATGCATGAAGACCCAGGTTCATTCACCTTCATAGAAAGCTCAAGGACAGTGCTCAGGCCTTAAGTTTAAGCCCCAGGACTGGCCAAAAAAACCCAGGATACAAGAAAGAGTGAAGCAGCTTTTTTCATTCTGTTTCACATTATAAAACATATTACTTGTCTTCTCAAAATTATTACCCCTGAATTCTTATTCTATTTCATTACATTAAACATTGGGCTTATTGTGAGTGTAATTAACAATTTTACAATTCATGGATATTAACATTTTACTCTATTTCAACCTAGTTTCGAATTTAGGATGGATTTGCTAATCCCATCATGATGGATATCTGTTAATGTTCTTTAACAAACATGACATATTCTAGGGTGCTCATAGTATTACATAGTGCTCATAGATTACAATGATCTGTAGAGCTTTACATAGATTATTTGACTGTTTCCAATGAAAGCTTACATGTCTTTTACAGAAGTGCACAATTGGCTGAACAGGGTGGTTTGGATTTTTTTTCAGTTGTCAGGGTAATGTATAGAGGGGTTACAGTTACATTCACCAGATAGTAGGTATATTACTTCTCAAACACTGATACCCCTTCTCTTGTTTTTTGTCCCTTTCCCCCAACCCCTCCCAATCATCTTGCTTTCCCCAAATCCCTTTCCTATTTCAAATAAACAAATAAACATATATACAATATACCAGGTAGCAAAGTCAGATACAGTAACAATATGAGATTAACCAAAGGGCAACTAAAGAGAAAAGAAATAACAGTACACTAAGACCAACAATCACAGATGTAGAATATGGTCATATTCATGTAAATAAAAGAAAAAAAAGAAGTACCCCTTCTTATTTTAAAATTATTATTTTTAAATATTTCATGAGCATAGATGCTTTAAAACTTAGAAGTTTCCAAACTGAATGCTCTTCTGCATATTTTCTCACTATGTTCTTTAAAACATTGTTAAGTTTCTCTGAATTTAAAATTACAATTTCATTTCCTCCAAAATTATACAAGTTTTTATAAATTTGATTGGAAAAGCAGTTTACCCTAACTTAGCTAGTGTCATATTAACTCTGTTTTTGATACATTATTTTTAAAGTATCTTTGTGAAATTCTGTCATTATTCTTTCGTTCCATTTCGGTGGCACACTCAATTACTGAATACTTTCAAAGTAAGCAGTTCTCTGCAATTTGTGATGGATTCACATGCTTATTGTTATTATTTTAAGGTTGATCTAATAAATTGGTAAAGAAAAAACTGTTAGAAATCCTAATATTGCACAAAGTATTAAACCTGTAGTGGCACTATGTACCAATAAAACTTTAGCACTTTAGATGAAAAATACATTCTCATTCTCTGTTGCTGGATTTTTGGCTGAGTTACACTTTTTGGAGCATGATCCATTTGTCTAATGATTAGATTTTATCTTAGTTTTTAAAAATCTTTTTAAAATAATTTTTATTTCAATGTATAGAGTTATATTCGCCAGTGGAAGGTTCCCTTACTTCTCACACATTGATATCTCTTCTTATGTTTTTGTCCCCATTTCCCTCCCTTCATCCCCTCCCCTCATTTTTCCATTCCTATTTCAAATAAACAAGTAAACCTCTATACAATATACTAGGTAACAAAGTGGGATACTGTAACAATACTACATTAACCAAAGGGCAACACAAGAGAAGAAAGAAAAACATAATACATAAAGACTAACAGTCACTTATAATTAAACTCTTCTTTCCATGTCCGGAGGTCCATAAATTTGGCCTCATCCTATATGGCCTTATGTTTCTAGGGTTTGAGCTATTGTAATCCTCTGCTAGGAAAGTCCTAGTTGTGTACTAATTATGACAGATGAGGGAAACCATTGAGCCTATGTTCATTTGGGTCTGGCTTACTTCATTTAATATGATTTCTTTCAAGTCTTCCCATTTCCTTACAACTGGTGTGATGTTGTTCTTTCTAATGGCAGCATAGAATTTCTTTGTGAATAAATCTTGTTGATCCAATTATCAACTGAGGGACATTTTGGTTGGTTCCATATCTTCTCTATGGTAAATAGTGCTGCAATGAACATAATCTTACCTTTTTACAGCATTACACCCATTACACCTGAATTCCATTAGAAAATTTGCCTTCACAGAAAGAGTTCAGATTGGGATTGGAGATCATTAATACAACTAATTTTGAAGGGTCAGTCTTATAAAATAAAAGATCTGTCACTTTGGAGAAAGTCCACCTCCTAACTTCCCCATCTGAGGCCATCATATCTTTGCAATACTTACTGAAATAGTTTCATAATTTCATAGCTTATTATCTTACATTGAGGCGTTTGAGCCATCTTGAATTGGTGCTCATCCAAGATGATATATAAGGATCTAGATTTGGTTTTCTGCATGTCCATATACAATTTTGACAGTACCATTTGTTGAAGAGGATTTCTTCCAGTCTATGTGTTTGGCTCCTTTACCAAATATGGTTTGGGGTCTTTGGGTTCATTTCTGAGTCTTCTCTTCTGTTCCAATGTTCCTCTGGCCTATTTTGTGTCATTATTAAAAGTTTGTAATAATTTGAAGTTTGATGTTATTCCTTCAACACTGTTGTATTCGGGGTCTTTTGTTATTCTATACAAAATTTAGATTGCTTTCTTTTCCGTTTTTTGGTTGGTTTGTTTTTGTTTTTGCCAGTCTAGGGGCATAAACTCAGGGCCTGCACACTATCCCTGGGCTTTCTCAAGGTTAGTGCTCTTTCACTTGAGCCAAAGCACCACTTCTGGCTTTTACTGTACAGAGGAATAGAACCCAGAGCTTTGTGCATGCTAGGTGAGCAGTCTATCACTAGGCACACCCTTGGCCCTGCTTTCTTTATCTTACTGAAAAATGTTGTTGGTGTTTGGATGGGCATTGCACTGAACTTGTAAACTGAGGACAAAAGTTGTAATGTATATAACTTAAAATACTTGAGTCCTTCAATGTCTCTATTACTGCAAATTATTTTCAATACCTGGTCAGGTGCTTCTTATACTTGTGTTATGATATAATAGTGTCTATGCATAATATTCATCATTGGGAAGATGTAGATAACAGAGAACTTGACACAAATGGGTTTGAAGAGTCATCTGAAATAGCAAGGATAGCAAATGTCGATATATGATCCTAAGAAGCTGTATTTTGAAACAGCAACAACAACAACAAATACATAGATTTCTAGGTTATACCCAGTGAAATTCTGGACCAATAGGACTGGATAGAGCCCAAAGAATATGCATTTTGAAAAACTTCCTAGGAAATAAAGGTTTTGCAGCTAGTTAGAAATGATTTCCTCACAGGGCACTATGTGTGGTAAGCCAAAATAAAGCCACTGTCTAGAAAATAAATGACCTTCTGATGCCCTGAATGTGAAGTTTTCAAGAACTTTTCACCCTCACTTTTCACACATTTTTGACCCTGAAAGGAACCAACTTTAAACAGAAAATGTTGTTAACACTTGCTGATGCTATTGCATTTTTTATGGTGTAGTGAATAGGATAATACACAATAAATAAAATGCATATTTTTGGTAACGCAAATTGTGTGTATTACAATTTCACAAATGCAATTTTATTGCTTTATGGCAAAGGACTTTGGACCATCATTGTCTGATATACTATATTACTTTCCAGAGATGTCTCTGTAGAATTTTTGTAAAGTGGATATAAACTAATTTGGGGAAATCTGTGAAATAAACATAAGCATAGACATAACTCATTTACAGCCTTGAAAGAGACAATGAGACCAAGTCAAGAGTCTCTGAACTTAAAACTCTTCAAATTGTGCCAAAGTATTAACATAATTCAACATATTAGAAGCATCAAAACAAAAAATTCTAAAAGAGATGAATACATTCCATGGAAAGCTGAAGAAAAGGGCAATGGTGTCAGATCACTTCTTAATTATAAAAGAGATGATCTTTGCCATGTGGGCAGATAATGGCCGGCTAGGGAAAACAAAACAAACAAAAGCATAAAAAAACAGGAAGTGTTTGGTTAAAAAGGCCCCATCTAGAAACAGTATGGTGAGAGGTTAAATGTAAAAGATGTATTAGCATATAATGTATTACTACAGTAATAGCTTGATGCTGGTGACTCATGCTTGTAATCCTAGCTACTCAAGAGGCTGAGATCTAAGGATCAAGATTTAAAGCCAGTCTGGGTACTAAAAAGTCCAATCAACCCCCAGAAAACTGGAAGTAGCGCTATGGCTCAAGTGGTAAAATTCTATCCTTGAGCTGACTAACTCAGAAACAGTGCCCAGGCCCAGATTTCAAACCCCATAACTGACCAAAATTTAAAAAGAAAAAAATAGATAAAATTAGGGAACTATTGCAACTTCTTTGAGATAGGTAACAGAAATTTTGAATAAAAGTACTATTTAAAACCTTTTAGCTTAAACTTTTAGGGAAATCAGAATAATGGTATGTGACAGTAATACAAGCTACTATGGAGGCTGAAACAAGAAAATTGAGAGTTGGAGAGTAGTCTGGCAGGACAGGAAGACTTATCTCAAATAATGGGGGTGGGAAGAAGTATGGGCAAATATAGTTATAACTGTGTGAAAATGGAACCAGATAATTTGAATGATTAGGCAGTATGGAGTTGCTTTCTAATTCAAATTAATTAATGAACTAATTTTTTTTGGCTAGTTCTGGGGCCCAAATTTAGGAGCCAGGCACTTTGAGATAAGTCCTCAGAGATTTTCCTGCCTCAGCTGGCATCAAACTGTGATCCTCAGCTCACTGCCTCCTCTATAATTAGGGTTATAGGGATAGACCACCAGTGCCTTGCTGTGTGTGTGTGTGTGTGTGTGTGTGTGTGTGTGTGTGTGTGCGTGTGCAAGCCTCTCATCTAGCTTTTGTCTCTTATGGCTATTGTTCTTTCACTTGATTACATCTCCACTTTGACTTCTGTTATTTTGCTGGTTAATTGAAGAAACTAGTTTCACTCATTTATCTGTGACTGGCTAACTCTGAACCAAGAGTCTCATATCCTATGTTCCTGAGTAGCTAGGATTAGTGGTTTGAGACACACACCATTTGAAATGTTTTAATTAAAAGACATTTGCATTTGTCTGGGCATATGATAAAAAGTTGTGACATGTCTCTGCCATTATAATATCCTATAATGTGTATTTTCTTTTAAAAATTTATTTTAAATTAACAAAAAATATTTTATTTATTTTCATTATTATCTTTAAGTAGCTGTACAAAGGAGCTGCCATTTAACAAAACAGATTAAGAACACAGTATATCTTGATCCATATCACCACTTAAAATATCTGGGTTCTTTTCCTTATTATATTTAACATATATTTTCATGTTCACAACTAGCCAGATGTGGGGAAATCTTCAAGCCTACCCAGAAGTAGTAAGCTAGCCAGAGTGAACCTATACCATGGAGTAAGAGGATGTGATTAGGCTCATCTTGGAGCTGCTGCTTCAATGAGGATTTATTTGTCTGTTAACCTGCATATTAGGTACTATCTATTATTATGATAATATGAAGCCTTTAGCATCTCCCTAAAAATTACTTTAGTCTATATATTTTTGTCTTTATTGCCTTCTGTGTTTCATATGGTAAGTCATTTAGACTAACATACTCTAAAACCCAACTCAAATGTCAACTATAAGTCCAATTGGCAAGCAAGACAAAAACAGGTCTTTATGAAATCTATGAAAATCTTAGGAGTCCAAATTGAACATCTTGTAGATCATATGAAGGTTCTAAGTAGATGGTAAATGATATTATCTCTAGCATTTCACATACAAGATCAAAGGTCACACCAATAATAAGCTCATGATCTCATTATATGTGATGAGAGAAAGAATGAGCAAGAAGGAAAGAAAAGAAAGAAAGAGGGAGAGAGGGAGGGAAGGATAAAAGAAAGGGAAAAGGAGTCATGGAGGGAAGGAGAGAGAGGGAACGAGAAAATAATAGTTTAAAGCATTTCTTGCTATATTATGGAAAAGAAATAAAACTCTTCTTTCTCTAAGCTCCAGCAAAACACTTTACACAGCTCAACTGTCTATCCCTGAACCTACCACTGCATAGAAAAGGCCCCTCTGTACATCTCCATTACAATAATTTCTTTAATGGAAGGCTGGGGTATATTGAATGTCTTCTACTACACTGTTTCATCCCTATAGTCACCTAAACTAATGACAATGAAAACAAAGTAAGTTTATAAAGGAGAAAATTTGGTACTACTATTTTAGAAGTATAAACAGACAGCTATCAGAAATATCACATAGATAGACACATTAGACTAGATATTGAAGTGAAGGGATTGAAGAAACTAAGACAGTTTTCTCTATATAAGCCTAAGTAGTAGAGTTGCAAAGAGTAAAGAATAGCATACAGATGCACAGTGTAATACCACTTGTTTTATCTGGGGAACCTCTTGTACATATGCAGTACAAGACAAGTACAATAATGTTGTTAATTGTTGCTCTATTCTAGCAGATATTTGAAGAACAGCTGTGCAAATCAAGACAAGACTGTATAAAATGCCCTGGTTTATATTTCCACAATGATGTCACAAGCAAAACTATAAAATTATAGAAACTTGCAATAATAGCTATACATCTTACTAATAAATTTTTGAAAGGAAAATGGGTCTCAAAAGATAGATAATTTCATAATTTTCAAAATGATTTAAAAACACATGGTTTTAAAGAAGTAATGTGTACAACACTATTGTGCAACAGGAAAAACAGAAATAAATGGTAATTTTACATAGTGTGGTAGAGATCAAAATAATGTTAGAAGATTCTGTACTGGGATTATCAGAATGTTATATGTAGTGGCATTGATGTTTTATCTAGGAGGCAGTTGAGTTTGGATGAATGTACACTGTCAGTAATGAGGAATAATTTTATTCAACATAATAGAAAAGTCAGATTCATTAGAAATGCTGAAGAGGGGTGCTTAGTGTGTTCTGGCCTTAGTAGAGAAGTTCCAACAGTAAATGTGCAATACAAGGTAACATTAGATCATATGTGGGCTTTTTAGAACTTTTCTAAAGACCTGGCTGTTTACCTTGGTAATAAAATGCATTTGGTGAGAAAGTATCCACTGGAATGTTTTGAGTAGAATGGTGTCATGTTTATGTTTACTGGTATTGTTTTCTAGATTGTGTTACTACCTTTGATGAATGACACACTTGTTTTTCATTCTACTACCTTTTGTTTTATTCACCTATTTTTTCTATTTTCAAGTCTTTTTGATTTTTATTTAGACCATAAAGTAATAGCACCTTGTGTAATCTTTCTTTCTGTCAAGTATATAAGACATTCACTTTATAGCAGCATGTTGTTCTTGTTCTTCCTTTTTAAAACTTTTATAGTAAAGGTGATATATAAAAAGTAACAGTTAGGTGTTCAGTACATTTCTTTTTTAATTGTATTTTATTGTTGAGATAATGCATAGAGGGACTACAGTCACATTTGTCATGTTATGGATGCATTACTTATCGAAACTTGATACCCCTTCTAATGTTTTTATTCCCCTTTCCCTTCTCCCAGTCATCCTGTTTTCCTACTTCTTTCCCTATTTCAAGTATATTTGAATAAGCATATATACAATATACCAGGTAACAAAGTCAGATAGAGTAACCACATGAGATTAACCATGAGGGGGAAAACAGAGAAAAGAAATAGCTTCACATGGTACATTAAGAACAACAATCATAAAGATAAAACTTTTGTTTCCATACCCTAGAATTCATTTTATTTAGTCTCATCCTGTATGACCATATGTACATAATTTTTGAGCTATTGTGATCCTCTGCTAGGAGAATCTTAGATGTATACTAATCATTAAAAATGAGGGAAAGCATGGAGTCTATGTTCCTTCGGATCTGGCTTACTTCATTTAGTACTTTTTTTCCAAGCTCCTTGGCATTTACCCCAATGTCCAGAAACATGGGCATACTAAAGCTACTAACATAGCAATGTTCACTGCAGCATTATTTGCCTTTGCTGACATCAGGAAGAATGATATTACCCATCTGTAAGGAAATGGAAAGTATATTTCTTTTTGAACAATGCTAT
Organism: Megascapheus bottae; assembly: GCF_031878675.1. Taxonomy (NCBI): domain Eukaryota; kingdom Metazoa; phylum Chordata; class Mammalia; order Rodentia; family Geomyidae; genus Megascapheus; species Megascapheus bottae. Next base: position 476,966 of record NC_143518.1, read on the forward strand.
CCCTCCCTCAATTTTCTTCTATTTTCTATATATTAGTCATATATGCATTTTAAAAAGATTGAATATACATACTAAAGGAAATTCTGTCATGAAATAAATTTAGAAAGCCTTTTATAATAAAGTATGTCTGTAATCCCAGTTATATAGGAAAAGTAAGTATAAGGATTTGTTGTTCCTTGTCAGCTCCTGGAAAAAAGTATGAGGCCCTAATGGAAAAGTAACTGAAGCAAAAAGAGCTAGAGGGAATAGTTCAAATAATACTGTAATTACCTAATAATCACTAGGCCCTATACTCAAATTTCAACACTGCAGTAATGGCAGAAGCAGCTTATATTATGTGTAAACAAGGGCCTGAAATTCAAGAGTATTTAATTTCAAAACACTTTTATAGAAACTATGTAGTTATTTTCTATTTGTAAATTTACATGTTTTTTGTTTTTTGTTTTTTTGGTGCCAATCCTGGGGTTTGAAATCAGGGCCTGAGCACTGTCCTTGGCTTTTCTCAAGGCTAGTGCTCTACCACTTGAACCACAATCCCATTTCTGGCTTTTCTATGTACCTATGTGGTATCGAGGAATCAAACCTGGGTTTTTGTGCCAAACTCCCAGCCCCCATGCTTTTCTTTTTACATCTTAATCTATCTACCTATCTACCTATCTATCATCTATCAATCTATTTATTACTATTTAATAACTTTAAAGGCATATTGGGTACAGTGTGGTAGTTCAGTGCAATACCCAATAATCAGTCCAGGGAACTGGAATATTTGTATCCTTAACCACTCATCATTCTTTCATAAATGTTCATAAATATTATCATCAGAGGATAATGTAAATCCAGTTTCACATGATAGATTTGGCATTCACTGCTACATAGCAGACATCCAGTGGAGGACAGAGAAAGTAGATTTGTTGTATGTATGACACTGAAAGACAGAACCTCAGTATATCTTCAGTTGCCATTGGTGGGTTCAGACATTGGCCATAGGTTAAGCAGAGAGGCCTGAGGGTGGAGATGAGTGGATAAGAATAGTTAAAATACTCACAAGTCAGAGATGTAGCTTGGTTGGCCATTTTCTCAGTCTTTGCTTAGAGACCTGGCAGGTGTTCTGAAATTTTGACTTATCTCTCATTTTTTTGACATTTTCAGCTTTTTCCCCCAAATGGTAAGAGGACATTGTCAAGTGTATAATCCTAGCAACTCATGAAGCTGAGATCTGAGGATCAGGGTTAAAAGCCAGCGCAGGCACAAAGGTCCCCGTGAGACTCTTGTCTCCAATTAACCACTAGAAAACCGAAAGTGGCTCTGTGGCACAAGGAGTAGGTTGGTAGCCTTGAGCTGCAGAACTCAGTTACATCCCCGAGGCCCAAAGTTTGAGTTCCACAACCGACCCCTCCCCCCCACAAGGTTACATTTTTAAATTGCTACTTGTATAAATCGTTCTTCTTTTCGCAGATATGATGGGTTTTGTGCAGTTTTTACAAACTTGAACTTATCAGACTGTCTTTTCACTATGTGAGTTTTGTAGAAGTTGAGCATTTTTATGGTTGAATAAAATGTTACTTCTATACAAATATTCTGTCTCTCCTTTATCAGAAGTTAATTTCAGTCAACATTTCCCTGCTTTTGTAGCAATGTATGGTCTATATACTCTTTTGTATGACTACTCAAGTCAACTTCAGAAGGTATTTTAGTTCTGTGGCTAGGAATTAAGTGACATCACATAAATTTCCTACAGTGAACAAACTGTGTGTGTGTGTGTGTGTGTGTGTGTGTGTGTGTGTGTGTGTGTGTGTGTGTGTGTGTATGGATGAAACTGGCTTTAGAGTTCAACCAGACAAGCCATAGAAGCAACAATTGAAAATGAAGAAAGTTCCTTTATGAAAATACCTTTTTAAGTTACTAATTAAAAAAAATAACACTCATTAAGGAAGTCACAAAGTCATTTTTAATTGGAAAGAAAGTAAATCCCTAATGGTTAAGTGGTAAAGTGCTATGTTAAGTAACTTATTGGAAACATGGCTATATTAGAAGGGAATTGGTATTTAATTTTTATACACGTGAGGCTTACAAAAGGTAGAAACAGTTACTCTAAGGGTAGTACATCATATTTAGGAATATGGACTCCAGCACAGTGAACCAATGTTAATGCAAAATTTACGATTAAAAAACTGCATATCTAAAATACTTTGGGTATTAAGTTCTTATTTTGAAACTATGAGAAATGTTTGTGACATTTATTATGCTTTTGACTCTGAGGATAATTGTTTTTATTGACACCCAAACTTTGAATTGATAAAATTGGAGTTTGCTTTTGAGAGATCTTAACAACAAAACTAGTGTTTTGCACGAACTCTATTATACATATACAATTTTATTCTAGTTAAGTCATAAGTGTTGATGTGTAAACTTGTTTTGATTAAAGAATTTTTCTCTGAAAAAAAATTTTCAAAATTCTAAGCAAAGTTTGAATGATTAGTCTATTGGCTTGGCTAGTGGATTTAATGTAAATTTTAACAAGAAGAACAATCAGGGATGATTCTACCATTTTATGTAAACAACTAGTGAAAGAAACTTGCTATTCACTGGTTCAGAGAAAATTGTGAAATTGAAAATCAGAAGTTCCAATGTGTCCATGCAAACTCTGAGAATCTGTTTGATGCTCCTGGAGGCATGCAAGGAGGCTTACAAATGGGAATCAAGGAGAACAGTCTAAGAAGAGAGTATTTTGCTCATAGGTGGTGCTGAAAGTAAAAGGCCTAATTAGCCCAAGCCAGGAATACTGTCTAAGGGAAGTTTATATATTAGAGATGACAGATAAGAGAAGAAGCTATTTCTTTAGGGAAACTCAGAAAATGTGCTTAATGAGTGGAAGGAACACAGAAAAAAATGAAGTCTGGAAGGAACAAGGTGGGAAAGAAGGTCTTGAAACCTAGTGATTTGTCTGAAAGAGTGTGAGTGCATCAAATTGGCTGCATATACTAACTGCATTAGGTGAATCTGAACATTGACTTGAATTTAGAAACTAGAATCTATTGGTAACTTTGATAATTGTATTGTTGAAATTAGGGGAAAAAATGACCTGATGGAAATGATCTCAAAAGAAGGTGAGTAAGGGGAGGATAGTAGGATGGGCAAAGTCCGTGAGAGACTTTCCAGTGTGCCTATCCTCTGTCATGGCCTTATCTGAAAATGGAGAATAACCAAGGGACTTTGAATGTTTGCCTCACCTTAAGGACCATTGCTAAACTTATTGGTTATGACTTTAAGTCAATAAATTAATGAAGTTGATTGAATCAAATTTCTGTTTCTATCTGTCTCATACCATTAACTTTCCAGAATTTTACATTGCTTTCAAATAAATTTTTTTGGAAAGGTTTCTTGCTATCATGACAAAGCCACAAAAAGACTGACTTTTAAATATTAAATATATGAAGAAAAGAATGAATTTAAAAGACTTGGACTTTAATTTCTCAGCTGACTAGTTTACACTGACTTGTTACTATTTTTGGTCTAATTCTGAGGACGTTTGCATTTGAGAAGCTGATTTATTGTGGCAACACTGCAAGCTTCTCTTGCACTAATTTGGTATAAATATACAGGGAACAGAGTTAGTAGACAGAATACTGAACTGGCAGATGAAAGATCTGGGTTTTCATCCTGGCAAACCACCTAGGGGATGATAATGCTAACAATGATGGTGATGGTGATAGTAACACCAGCTCTCCAATGCACACGAACAAAGTAGGGGCCATGCTATCTAGATATATATGCCATCTCAAATATAAGATGAAGCAGGAATTATTATCACTATTTCACAAGCAGTGTTAAATGATTTGTCTGGTATCCCACAGCTTACGTGCAGAATTTGGAGACGGGGATATGAGGGGAAAACTGGGAGAGAGGGAGAACGAAAGAGGTGACATTGTTCAAAAATACTGTACTCAACTACCTGACTTATTTAACTGCAACCCTTTTACGCATTGCCTTTATGGAATAAAAAATAAAATAAATAAAAATATATATTACAAAATATATACCTCTATTAAAAATACTTTGGAAAATAGTAAAAATGGGAAAGGAAAAATGTCAGCTACTAAATCCAAAGAGCTTATTTTGACATATTTTTCTACAGTATCATCTTTTTTTTTGTAAATTTGTTTAACTGTGAATCTCTTGACCTGTTATTTTTGTAATCTTTCTCTCTTCCTTATTATACCTTAGAAATATTGTGTAGGTCTAAGAAATATTTTGTATTTCTAAAAAATTCTATATTTCCAACATACAATCATTTCAGATTTCTAATGTATTATGCATTTGCAATACATTAGAAATCTTCAGCACTCTAAATTGTTGTCAATAATTATCTCCCATCATAATATTACACTAAATACTTGATCTATGACATTATTAACTATTGGGAAGGCATTTGTTCTGTACAGAGTACATAATCAGTATGAACATAAATATACAAATAGCCCTTTCTCCTTTGCGATTTCTTACCATTAACTATCCATTCTATATTAGGTTTTAGTCATTTCTAGTTTAGGAATGATTTGTTGTAGAGCTGCTATAAATGAATATTGATTCTGAAGCTCTAAATTCTAAACTTTTCATCCTTTAGATTATCATTTTTCCAGGAGGTAAATTATATATTTCTAGATTTTTAAGTCAAAACATCAGTGTGTTATTCTTATTGTGAATCCCAAAAGAACTTATAATGTTGATCAGGTTCTTTCCTATAACTATGTCTTATGTTACTCTTGTTACTGATTAATTTTTCCTAATTACTTCTAGGTAAACACATAATGAAACTGATGTAAATGATGATTTAGTTTGCCCATAATAGCAATGTATTTAAATTTTTCTTAGTACATTTAATTCCTCATCACCTTTGGAATTCTAAAGCAATATAAGTCTGATAGCTTACCTGGGTATACTTTATCAGAATTCTGTCATTCTGAATGGGAGAGATTGACAAAATTTAATTTTCTCTTTGCCTTCAGCTGCTTCCAACTGAGATAAGGGGCTGAGGCTCACTTGAGAAAAACAGTGTTTCTAAACTTTTAGGTCATGCTTGGTTGGCTGATACAAAGATATCTCTAGAGGTTGGTGGATGTTTTACAGAGATGTTGTTTTCTAAGCTGTAACTATCTTTGTTTCCATTATTAAATGTGATATGCTCAACAGTGGTAAGAAATGATAAACTGGATATTTCTGCCTTTTGAGGAAGTTATTAGTTCCGGAGCAATCTACCAATCAATCTGCAAAGGCTGGGCATCTAGAATATAGTCTTCTAATAGTCAATGCAGTAGAGGGTTCTTGAACACTGAAACAATTGTAATCATTTATAAAATTGGTACGGGTACTTTGCATGCCCCAGGCAATATGTTGACACTTTGGTGATTATCCTGACTGCATAGTATAACTACTTACAGATAACGAAAAATTTTAAAAAGTAGAGAAACAATGTGATAGGACCTACTTATGAGTTACATGACAAAGTGGAAAATTAAATGGCAATATAAATGAAAATATATCTCCTCTTAGCTAAGGTTTCACATTCCATGATTTCTGTTAGTTAGTCTCAACCAAAGTTCAAAAATTTTAAATGGGCCAGGCATGGTGGCTCATGTCTGTAATACTAGCTACTCAAGAGGCTGAGATCTTAGGATCAAGATTCAAAGCCAGCCCTGGGACAAAAGGACCGGAGGCTATTATCTCCAATTAACCTCTAGAACAAGGGAAGTGGAGCTTGACTCAGGGGCAGGGCGGAAGCCTTGAGATGAAGAGATCAGGGACAGTACCTGGCCAAGTTCAAGCCCTTTCCAAATTAAATGGAATATAAATGGAATATGCTTTAGTCACTTTTTATTATTGTGACAAACACCCAAAAGAAGCAGTTAATGGATGAAAGTTAATCTTGCTTCCCAGCTCTACAGTTCCATGGTTACTTAGCCTCATTGCGTTAGGCTTGAAATGAGGACATATAAAATTATAGGGAGATTGTAGTAAAGCAAAGCTATTGCTATCTTAGCAGTTAAGAAGCAAAGAACAAAGGGAATCGATCTGATACAAGGTACATGTTTCCAAGGAATATGCTGAGTAACCTGCTTCCACCAACTAGGCACCACTTCCTTCTTCGCAAGCTTTCTCCAACAATTAAGACTTATTCAAAGGATTAATACTCTAATTAGAATAGGTGCCTTAGGATCTAGTTACTTCTCAAAAGCCCAATGGCAGCCTGTCAACCAAATGCATATCATGTGAATTTTATGAAGAAACTCTCCTGTCTGAGTACTAGAAAATTCTAGAAATTTATAGCTCGAAAGTTTTAAATTATGTGATGCTTTGAATGAAATGATGAAATTTAATGCCATCCATTTTGCACAGGCTAGATAGGAATTGTTCTTTCCTCTAGAGTATGTAGACAATACAGCTACCCATTTGGTAGCCATTTTTATAGCCAGTACCTCATTTGAGATCCTTGTTACTGCAGAGTTTAATGAGAAACAATGTGTAAAAATGCACTTTTGATTAATTTGAAAAAATATTTTTATTATTAAATATAACTTGTTCAATAGTTATAAGAAATAAACTTGGCATCTCTGCCTCTAAGGAAGTTAATAATTTAAGCCTATTAGTGTTCTGAGTGGAAACAAATCCATTATATCTTTGTTTAAAAGTTAATAGTAGGACCATGAGTGTGGCCTAGTGTTAGAGTGCTTGCCTAGCATGCATGAAGCCCTGGATTTGATCCTCAGTACCACTTACACAGAAAAAGTGAGAAGTGGAGCTGTGACTCAAGTAATAGAGCATTAGCTTTGAGAAAGCTCCAGGACAGTGCCCAGGCCCTGAGTTCAAGAGTCAGGATTAAAAAAAAGTTAATAGTAAATAATTGTAATGATATTGCTGAGAAGGTCCAAAGCATTTCTTTCTTTTTTTTCTTTTTTATACATTTTTATTGCGATTAATAGAAGGGTTACATTCTATTCACCAGATAGAAGGTGCATAACTTCACAAACATTGATACTCTTTCTCATGACATGGTCCTCATTTCCCTTCCCCCCTGCCCCCACTTATCTTGATTTCCCCCCTTCCCTATCCAATTTCAAATACCCAAATAAGCACATATAAAATATATCAGATAACAAGGTGAAATATTGTAACAATATGAGATAAACAAGGGATGGCAAAAGAGATGAGAGATAACATAGTACATTAAGGGCAACAGTCACTCATTATATGGCTTTTGTTTCCTTATCCTGGAGGTCTTTACATTTAGTGTCATACTATTTGGCCTTATGTCTCTAGACTTTGTTCTATGGTCCAAAGCATTTTTAAACAAATTCTGACAATGAACTTTCAACCTCATTATGAAATGTTCTTTTTTCATTATTTTACTAAAACTATAACAGGGCAATCAATGCTTTCATCTTTTTCAAAAAATACACATATTATTTGTTCTAAAACTCAATCTTAATAATGTTATTTTCTGTGGAGTAAAGACTGCTAGCTATCTGGTTTAGCATATTAATCTACAATTTTCTTACCATTTACACATAAATTAATAAATCAATCTGCCCTTTAGGTAAAGTAGAGATTAGGAAGAATGATGACAGTGGTGACATTGATCAAGATGCATTATACACAGAAGCTGACACATTGAGTTGAAATTACTTAAAAATAATTTTTAAAAATAAAAAGGCTGGTTCACTGAAAGTATTATTTTACATAAAACATATTTATATAAAACATTTGTAAGTATATATATATATGAATTTTAAAGGAAATAAAATCTCCTTTTATGTACATTATAGTACCTTCCTTTCAAGTTATTTGTGAATATTTAAAATAAGATTCACTGAAAACACTGTGTGTGTTTGTTTGTATATGTATGTGTGTGTATAGTATACATTTAGTGTGTTTCTGTATGTGTATATGCAATGCCTGGCAGAACTTTACTAACACTATTACAATAATCAGTATAATTAATAAAAATAAGAGTAATAAAAATTTTACTTTATAGGTTTACTATAAGGAACAAATGAGACTTTTATCTTTAATAAGGGATGAAAATTTTAAAGCCCATTAGTTTAACTTTTTTACTCTTTCATTTGAAGGCAGTCTTTGAACTATATCTGTATTTCAAAACTGTAGGTTTAAATTAAAGTACAACATGACTAATTTCTGGGTAATTTCCTTGCATCTCACCTGAATATTTTTGTAGATGTCATTCTCTTCTACTAGAATATTCTTCACCTACTTTGAAGTTATCAGAACCTATTAATATTTGCAAGCAACATCTATCTTAGCTCCAGGGTCATCTCACTTGATAGAAACTTACAGTCCCTTCAAGTGGGTTTATCCAGAGGCTGTGGGTTGTGACACTTCAATCAAAAACAACAACAACAACAAAACCCACAAAAGGCCAGGAGTTTGTCCTAGTGTTAGAGTGCCAGCCTCGCATGCATGAAGACCTGGGTTCGATTCCTTGATACCAGATAGTGTTATGGGGTCAGAGGGAGGGGATTCTACATCCCTCCAGTTGGGGATTCCACATCCCACCAGAGTCCACCACACAGAGACAGTCTCATATAAAAAGGTGAATTTATTGGGGAAGTAGATGGTGAAATGACAGGCCAGTGACACAGTGAAGACTCAGGAGCTGATATTGTGACTCCAAATGGTTCTTACTCTGGGTTTTTAAGGGCAAAACCCATGTGGTCAACCATGGCCACACACAGGTGGCCAATGGGTTTGTTACCTACACAGAGGGACCATACAGTCAGCTCTAACCACATGCAGGTAGCCAATAAGGTTACAGCGTAGTGTTTGAATTAACCTATCATCTTGATAGGAATGTCCCATGAATTTGGCTGAATTCCACACAAAGCAGCCCCCCCAACAAACCAAATGGATATCACGCATCATGGGGGTGGGGTGAATATAAGGTTGCCTAGAAGGGCAAAGGTGTCTGGGCTGCTTTACTATTTCTGGCCTTCCACAATGGGGCGGGGAGCTCTGAGCACATTCAAGATGGTGACAGTCTTTTCTCCCCTTAACAATGCATAGAAAAAGCTAGAAGTGATGTAGTGGCTCAAGTGTTAGAGCTCTAGCCTTGAGAAAACCCAAAGACAGAGCTTACACCAATACTCCTCAAGCACTTCAACGAAATTGAAAATGAAGGTTCTTTACCAAACTCATTCTATGAAGCCAGTATAACCCTCATCCCCAAACCAGACAGACAGTCATCAAAGAAAGAGAACTATAGACCTATTTCTTTGATGAACATTGATGCAAAACTTCTCAACAAAATACTGGCCAACCGTCTACAACAACTCATCAAAAAATTATACACTATGATCAAACAGGATTCATCACAGGAGGCAAAGCTGGTTCAACATACGCAAATCAATTAATATAATTCAACACATCAACAGGAGCAAGGACAAAAATCACATGATTGTCTCAATAGACACGGAAAAGGCATTTGACAAGATCCAACACCCCCTTATGTTAAAAGCTCTGGAGAAACTAGGAATCCATGAAACATTCCTCAGTATAATAAAGGCTATGTATGACAAACCCAGAGCTAGTATTATACTTAATGGTGAAAAGCTAAAGACATTCCCTCTAAAATCAGGAATGAGACAAGGATGCCCACTCTCTCCACTCCTCTTTAACATAGTATTAGATTTCCTAGCCAGAGCAATAAGGAAAGAAGCAAGCATAAAGGGGATCCAAATAGGTAAAGAGGAAATAAAACTTTCCCTCTTTGCAGATGACATGATTCTGTATTTAAAGAATCCTATAGACTCCACTCCCAAGCTCCTTGAGCTGATTCAAAACTTTGTAAGGGTAGCAGGATATAAAATTAACCCTCAAAAATCAACTGCCTTCCTCTATGCCAACAGTGAGAGGAATGAGGCAACAATCAAGAAAGCAACTCCTTTCACAATAGCCTCAAGGAAAATAAAGTACCTAGGAATTATCTTAACTAAGAATGTAAAGGATCTTTTTGATGAAAACTTTAAAACCCTGACAAAGGAAATTAAAGCAGAACTGAGGAAATGGAAAAACCTCCCACGCTCCTGGATTGGAAGAATCAACATTGTGAAAATGACAATCTTGCCAAGGGCTATCTACAAATTCAATGCAATACACATCAATATCCCAATGTCATTCTTTAAAGAAATAGAAGAGGCAATCCAAAATTTGATATGGAATAATAAAAGACCCGGTATAGCAGAAAACACTTCTTAGCAGAAAGAACAGCGCAGAAGGAATTTCAATACCAAACATTAGATTTCACTGCAGAACTATAATTTTCAAAACAGCTTGGTATTGGCTGATGGGGGAGGGCATTCCTTTCCAATGGGGTTCCCTGAGCACAAGTGGAAACATCTCCATGAAGTTTACTCACAAATTGATGGATTTTCTAGTTCCATGAAGTTGGCAGGTCTGCACCATGGCCAGATGATGGCTCTCAGCTCCGGCAGGTCTGTCTGGCTCTGTCTTTAGTTGGCAGGTCTGTGTTGCCAAGAAGCGTTGTCTTCTCAGGTGCTGGAGGGAGGCTTTGTCTCCTCAGTAGCTCAGAGTGGCTGGCACAGCTCCATGCTGTCTTCCTTCTCCAATTTCCTGCCTTTCTCTTCTCTGACTGAGATCTCTGTGGTGCTAAAGCTTTCTTAGGATTGATCTTTGGATATGAACTTTCCCCTATGATGCTAGAACTGCTATCTTGGTGAGTGCTCAGAAAGACTCACACTCCAGGGATTTCTTTTTAATGGTGACTCTTTTCTCTCTCATTTGTTTTTCTTCATCTGGAATTTTGTGTGTGTGTGTGTGTGTGTGTGTGTGTGTGTGTGTGTGTGTGTGTTTTAGGTATAACAAAACTTGATTAAATTAGACATATTTCAAGCCATTCTTACCTTTCCTATGATTCTATGGCTCCCATGTTATGTAATGTTGGTTTTGAACTGAAGTTTGTGAATCAAACACAGAAGGTGTGGTAGCTCAAGAATGTAAAAAGACTTAGTGCTCCCTTTGAGATATGATTGTGTCTGTACCCTTGGATCCTCCAAATAAAGCTAAACTTGAAGTAATTGCTTCATTCCTCCTAAAACAGGCTTTCTTCCTAGACTAGATTTCTGCCTTCCTTTATTGTTAGATTCTTCTGAATAGTTGCTATTGAGGAATGTTGAAATAAACACTGGAAATCTGAAGTTTTGATATTTAATTTCATATTGAAACTAATAGGCAGAGGTAAAGAATACTCAATAGAAAAATAATGTTAAAGCAAAACCAAGCCTGTCTCAGGTGGCTCACCCCTGTTTTCAGATTTACTCATAAGGCTGAGTGCTTAGCCAGAAAAATTCATTAGACTATTCAAGTAACCATCAAAGAGCTGAAAGTGGAAATATGGCTCGAGTGACAGACCACTGGCTTTGAGCCAAAAAAGCTAAAGGACAGTGCTCAGCCCTGAGTTCAAGCCTAGCACCAGAAATGAAGAAACAAAGAAAATAAGAAGTAAAATTATATGCATAACTTAAGAGTCTAGATTTTGCAGAATTTTAAATAATACATAAAATATGTAGAATATTTATTAATGACTCAATTCCCATAATAAAACAATTCAAATCTATTAATTATAGTATTTCCACTGAGGTAAACTTTCCTAGTATCTGTTCATTTATATAATGCTTTTCTTAAAGATATATGTTATGAGAATTACTGGCTTTCTCTAAATCCTTAAAATGTGTTTCCTTTTTTATTTTGTATCACGATACTTGATCTGTTTTATGTTTGACTCAGAAAATAAGCTAGTAGGAACCTAGTCAATTTCTATAGTCAAACTGGAGTTTCCATTTCCATTATATTTCTTCCATTATAAGAAAGATGTCCAAGAAAAGGAACTTTGCTAGTCTCAATATTTCATGAGGAAAACTACTCCTTGTTCCAAGGAGAGTAATTGTTCTTTCTAGACAGTCATTTCTTCTAAAAATAAATTAGCATTCTTCCATTAGAAAGGATATTCTTATTTTCCTCACAATAATTACATGGATATATATTTCCTAAGCCTATAATTTTTCTGTTTAATGTCTTTGATATACTATATATTTAAAATTTCAATTAAGATAAAATTGCTATTTTGCTTATTTTACTGTGCACAGTTCAGTGTCATGTATTCCGTGCACACTATACATGTGCAGCCATCATTGCTATTTCCGAAAGTTTTTGTCACCCTTATCAAAACATTTTAATCATCAAGTAAAATCTTCTGTAGTGCTTCTATGGCTTCTGTAGCAATTTAGGAGACTGAGATCTGAGGAACAAAAAGTTCAAAGCCATAACAAGAGGGAAAGTCCATGAAACAATTATCTCCAACTAATCACCAAAACAGCAGAATTAGAGCTGTGGCTCAAGTGGTAGAAAGTCAGACTTGAACAGAAAAAGCTTAAGGGACATTGCCCAGAACCTGAGTTCAATCTCCACAACCAACATACACACAGTTCACACAATTCCTCAGTTCCCTCCTCTCCCTGGTAACCCGAAATCTACTTTCTAAAAAGCAAATTTATTCATCATAAAGATATCAAGTTACGTCCCTTGTCTTTACTTTTCAAATGACTTGGGAATATTTGTTAAATCATTACAAAAATTATTCCCTAATTCATTAAACCAAGAATTTAGGGACCAAATATTTTTAATGTTAAAATAAATAATAATGTAATAATATAAGTGAGGCTTAAAATAATCTATATCAAGGTATTAACTTCCTTTAGATGAAATAAGAATTATAAATTTGTGTTAGAAATTAGATATGAGTAAAATATATGTATATTGTGTATTAACTCTTGTAATTAAAAGACTGAAAAGTTAAGATTTAAAAAAGCTATTTTTTAAAGTCAGGTGTTAATGGCTCAGCTCTATAATCAGAAGTCTGAGAACTGTGGAAACACTGAGGTGTCTGGGGAGAGAAGGGTCCAGGAGACTATCTATAAATTACTAATAAAATGCAAGCACACAGTGAGGTCCCCCCACAAAAAAGGACATTCTTAGAGAAACACAAAGGCTCAATACCTTTGTGCCTCTTTAAACCAAAATAAAATATACTTTTATAACATATATTTTTATACATAAACTAACATGAATGCCAAGATATGGAAAACTGAAATCTTTTTTTAATTTTTATTTTTCAATGATTTAATCTTCTTTTCATTAGATATGGTATATTCACATGTATACTTTCAAAAGATTGGGGAAAAGGGTACAGAACTCCAAGAAAAAAGGGTGAAAAAATACAGAGTGGATCTCACTTGGCACCAATGCAAATAAACTATTCAAGTCATGAGTGGATACAGGAGGGAGGGACAGGTGAGATTGAAAGAAGGGAAGACATTGTCCCAAAGGAAAGGTACTCATTTCCTGATGCATGTAATTGTAACCTTTCAAATAGCAATAGAGTAAATACAAAAAGCAGGCCTGGATGCATGTATCAAGTAGTAGAACACTGGTGAGGGAAATAATACTTTTTTTTAATCTTTTTTTAAAATTGTAATTAGTAAAAGGGTTACATGATATTTGCCAGATAGAAGGTGCATTAATTCACATACATTGATACCCTTTCACATGTCTTGGTACCCATTACCCTCCCCCCCACACCCCCCACTGAAATAATACTTTTATTACCTACAAACATGTCCTTTCCAAATCTCTCTGGACTGTTGATAGAATAACCCTATTATGAACTCTGTAAAAAGCCACTGCTGTGTTGATTCTGTTCCATGTTGGCATCTCACTTTTCATACTGCTTTTATTTGTGAAGTTTCTCACCCTCCCTGAAGTGTCTGTTTTGTAGCAGATCCTTCTGCTGAGCCTGCTTTGTGTGAATAAGAACATTTAATTTCAGGCATCTGAGCATTGTGTAAGCCCGGGTGTGTCTTGTGCCCTTCACAAACCTATTTAGTATATGAACCATTATTTAGACATAACAAGTAGAAAGGCATCTCATTATCTTTCCATGAGTAGCTCTGCCCTGAGGAGGTACCCTCTATTGGTATTCATGTATTTGACAGTGATGGCTAAGGCTGAATAACTTCCCTAGTGTTGTGAAAAAAAATAGCCTTTGATAAGGGAGCCAGAAACAAAAGATGGAAGGAAGGCAGTCTTTTCAACAAATGGTGCTGGCGGACTTGGCTATGCACATGCAGAAAACTGAAGTTAAATCCTTACATACTATCCTGCACCCAGAATCAACTCCAAGTGGATGAAAGACATCAATGTAAAATCAGATAACCTGAAAATATTACAGGAATGGATAGGGGAAACACTAAAGCTCCTTAGCGCAGATCAAAACTTCTTAAACAAAGAAACACAACCAATGAAAGAAAGGCTTGATAAATGGGTTTGCACTAAACTGCAGAGCTTCTGCCTGGCAAAGGACATACTAACATGATAAATAGAAGCCCATAGATTGGGAGAATATCTTTCCTAGCTATGCAACAGACAAGGGCCACATATCTAAAAATACTTAGAGCTCAAAAACTAATCTCCCAAAACATGATTTTATGTATACAAAATGTATTTCTCTAAATGTCATAAAGTAATTGCTCTTAAATCATCTTAGAACATAAATTATTTTTCAAAAAAATTCACTATTTAATTTCATGTATATTTCAAAATATTTTTTTAAAGTTTTAAATTTTTTAATTAGAAAATCTATTAAACTCCTGGCACGGGAATTTGGCCTAGTGGTAGAGTGCTTGCCTAGCATGCACAAAGACCCAGGTTTGTTTCCTTGATAGCACATACATAGAAAAAAGCTGGAAGTGGTGCTGAGGCTCATGTGGTAGAGCTCTGGCCTTGAGAAAGTCCAAGGACAGTGCTCAGATCCTAAGCTCAAGCCCAGGAAGGGCAAAAAAAATCTATTAAACTCCAACTCATATTACTTGATAATTGGAGTTATAATTCATGTTTCCCTAATTTACTCAGAGCTTAGGTAAAGAATGTCATCTTTTTAAATGTTACATGTTTATTTATATTGTGAATGTGATGTACAGAGGAGTTACAGTTACATAACTAATGGAATGAGGATTATTCTTTTTGAAGTATTAACCCATCCTTCATTTTCTCCCATGTTACCCTCCCCAACTTCCCCCCAATACTGAAAGTTCAATTGCAACACACTGTCTAGTATCATTTTTGTCCCACCATTTCTGTGCTTTCCCTTCCCTTCCACAAATCAGATAAACTTATATACAAGACAAAGGATACAAAAATGTTTTAAAAAGTGACAACAGAGAATAAATGAAAGGGGCTAAGGGGAAGAAAGAAAAAAGAAGCCTCTTGTTTCCATTTCTTGGAGTTCATTTTGATAAGCTTCATTGTATATGGTAAACTGCACCTAGTCTTTAAGTTATTGTGATTCTCTGCTTTTAAGCAGACATTTTAGTGTCATAGACATATTCTAGTTTTGACAAATGAGTGAAACCACGCAGCCTGTGTTTCTTTGTGTCTGGCTTGTTTCACTCAGTGTAATTTTTTCCAAGTCTTTTTATTCCCTTATGGATGGGGAAATGTCAATCTTTCTGATGGAAGCATAGAATTCCATTGGTGTGTGTGTGTGTGTGTGTGTGTGTGTATAGGTATATGTACATAGATAGATGGATAGATAGATAGGTAAACTACTGCCCCTCAAATTGTATAATCATTACATTGTATAGTATTACATCATCCTTTATCCTGACATTTCTGTGATTCCCTTTACCTTACACAGATCAGATAAACTTATGTGCCTGACAAAGGACAGAGAAAACTAAACCAGAAAGGAAAATAAAGTACCTGAATACAGAAAACAATAAGACCTTCTTGTTTCCAATTCTTAAAATTCATGTAGATACACTTTATATTGTTGTATATTATTGTGCACTTTACTTTTGGGCTATTGAGATCCCCTGCGAAACATAATATAGGCATAATATAGTTATTACAAATGAGGGAAACCATGCAATGTACTTTTATTTGGCCCTGGATTACTTTGTTTAATATAATGCATTTCCTTACAAATGGAGCAATGTCATTCTTTGTAATGGAAATACAAAACCCCATTGTGAATATATCTCACATCTTGGTCCATTCATCTACTGAGGGGCATCTGAGGTGGTTCCATATCTTAGCTATGGTAAATAATGCTTCAAAGAACATGGTTAGGGAAAGATGTATTCGGAAGATGAGTAATAGTGATATGGTTGAAGTACTTTATGTGTAGGTATGAAAGTAACTAGTTATCTTCCATGAATTTGCGCATTAATATGTCTGCAGTATTCCTTGTTGGAGAGAAAACCTAAACAGCATGATTTTTTTGCCAGTTCTGGGGCTTGAACTCAGGGGTCTGAGCCTTGTCCTCGGGCTTTCTCAAGGCTAGAGTTCTACCAATTGAACCAAAGCACCACTTACAGCTTCTTCTATGTGTGTGGTACCAAGGAATTTAACCTGGGTCTTTGTGCATGCTAGGCAAGCAGTCTACCACTAGGCCAAACTCCCAGCCCCAATAATAAGCATGAATTTTAAAGCAAGGATTCTTTTTGCATTGCTGTTTAATTGTTGACTTTCTGAACAAATTTGGAATGTACAAGTAAAACTAACAGTATATAAAAGAGAAGTATTTGTTATATTTCTTCAATGATTTAAACATGTACCTCAGAGCCACAACTTACTCTTGGCAAATGTCACACAAGTAATTTATACATCATTTTATTTTAGGTTTTATAGGTATTTCTGGGGTGCTTTATTGAATTCAAATACCATAGTAATGTATATATCTGATAAATGCTTTTCCTTAGAGTTGTAGCACAACATTTAGGATTGGTCTCTGAAAAGAGACTGCTGTATTTTAAGTGCTCGTATGTAGGCTCATAGCCTACCTGGGAATCTGCTGAGCCTAACTGATCTTTAATGAAGTAAATCTATTAAACAAATTTTCTTTGATTTTCTGGTCTATTCTATGATTTCAAGAAAAGAGGGAACCTTTTCCTGGAGGAGATATTTTCTTCTAGGCAGTGTGTGACGATTAGCATTTGAATAGAGCTTTCCCTAGTAAAGCATTTTCACACACATGGATTCAATTAATGGATAATTGTGGTTTGTGGGTTATGGACAGTGAAGACTTGATTCCTATAGAAATCATGTGGCTAAACAGTAACATATTTTTCTTCAATAACAATATCGTGACCTTGTGTATGTGACACATTTTTTTACTTCATATATTACTGATTATAGGGGAGACAAAATATAACTTGGCAAATGCAATGTAAATCCTATCATGATTGCTGAGAAAATGATTTAATGTTCTGTCTGGGATTATTTGCATCTTCTTTTTGAAAAGAGAAGCAAATACTCAAGGTAGGGTTATTAAAATGGATTGTGGATGCTACTTAATTCTGCAGATGCCAAAAATGTAAATGCACAAGAATTCAGAAGGAATTCCCTCTAGTAAACTTAGATCATCTTTTGTTGCTTCCTAATAATATTTGTTTGAAGGTCAGATGTTCTCCTTTCAAAATAAACAATAATCTCCTGGATAATTGAAACACAGTTTAATTATTCCATTTAAACATTTATCAGAAAATTTCCATGTTACATCCACTTTGATTTGGCTCACCTTGTCTGAGATTATCTGAAATTCCTGAGGAGAAGGAAGTATTCAGCTTGTGGTTGGCAGGACAGTTCTGTTGCTACATACGGCCACAATTTATGAGTGGAATGGTTTGGTAAATTTTTTTCCACAGTGTAAAAGAAGGCAATCCAGCCAACTATCAGAAAACATTCTGTCCCAACAAAATGGAAAATGTAGTGGTAATTACGAAACTGCAGATTTTGACAGCACACTTAGAATTTGGCTCTTGGGCTTTATAATGAGGAATAACTTAGGTTCTCTTAGATTGTCTTAGAATCATACCTAATTTGAGGATTGAATAAATGGTATACTTCCACTTAAACAATAACAAAAACCAATAGTAATATTTATTAAGTACTTATGTGCTTTGAAGGCATTAATTCCTTTCAAATATTAATTAAATCAAGTTGTGAAGCCACAATTTGATTTATATTCTGTCAGCGACAACATAGAGAAAGTAAATGTACTACCTACAATTGTGGAACTAGTAAGTGTCACTCTATAAGCTGAACTTCCACCACTGTGCCTGCTTGTTATGAAGAGTAAGAGAAAAATTAGTGTTCAAGAGAAAAATCTGTAGAAATCTTTCTTATATTCTTTGGATTTTAATATGGTCCAGGAGCACAAATCCTTTTCTCTGCCCTTTAATAAAGAACAGAAAGTCAGGAATATGGTTAATGTAAACAAGATGCTTATTTGAAATTTTTTTTAAAAGCCATCAAAAAAGTAGAGTGAAAAAAGAAGAGGATTGTTTTTTGGTCTTTTTAACAAGAAAAGGAGGAAAAATTAAATTTCTCTCCCTCTTGAGGGATTTATTTTTTTGTGTGGTGGATGCTCACAGCTAAAGATCTTTCTGATTAGATATAAGTTCCTGTCTGATTGAACTCCTCCTATATATGTGAGAGAGATTGTCTTCTGCTTTTGAGTTTGGCCTAAGCACAGGTGTCTTAATTTGCAACCTGCCTCACTGGGCATGTGACATAAGTCCTTTCTTTGTTTCCCACTATGCAGGCATTTGTCTCAGTTGCCTTTTTCTACCCTTAACTACCCAACTTGAATCAGCTATCTGTAGCTTAAATCCAAGCACATATAATCTTGGCTACTCAAGTGACTTAAGACTGAGGATGGAGATTCAAAAAGTTCCCAAGCAGAAAACATATTTCTGACACTTATTGACAATTAGCCAACAAAAAGCTTCAGGTGGCACCAGTGGGACAGTACCACCCGTGAGTAAAAAGGCAAGCAAACACTTGTTCAAATACACACACACACACACACACACACACACACACACACACACACACACACACACATGATCTGAGAGAAGTATGTAAATTATTTCATAAGTTTTAATAGTTAATAATTTTTTTATTTTTTGCTTTTGTACCGAAGGATAATTTTGATTCTCTGATTTCTGTATATGTAATTAGAAGCTTCAGTGTAGATAAATGTGAACAGTGAGTAACATATTTGATCACTCTCCTGGCTGTTGTCTTGATTTTTAAAATGATTCAACTATAAAATTAATCTCAATAATAATTAATTTGTGCATGTATTAGTGTTATCAATGGGTTATTATTTCTAGTTAGGATTTTAAATTCAAATTTATTATTAACAGAAATGGTTTCCATAATAAATGTATGGGCAGGATTTTGTGCATTCTATTTATTCCCATATTCTTAACAACTGTAAGTATTGAGCACATAGTTAGTGCTCAGTGAGTTTTGGTGAATTTATTCATGGGTAGATGAATGATGAACCTAAATTCACTGAGATGATTCACAGGTAAAATTGCTTTTCTCTAACAGTTGCTTGAGTTTATCATTGCTAAATAAAAGCTATTAATATGGGGAACAATAATGAACTGAGAAAATAGTATGCTTTCCCTATTACCATCCAATGGTGATTCTTTTGAATTCCTTCATGAGAGAGACTTTCTAATGACATTTCTGCCTTCTTAGTGCTAGACCTGACATAGAGTTCAATAGTAGTTATGAGAAGTACAGGTTGGAAAAAGCTCTTATCCTTTTATTCACACTTATTTGAACAGTTTTATACAACTAAAGCATTTGGGGAACAAACATGTAACTAAAAGGACAAGGCAAAAATGAGAGGCTACACCTTTACCAAAAGCCATGATTTCATATGTTATGACTTCCAAATGCCTTTTGAACTTAGAATCTTAAGAGGGTCACCAGCCAAGAAATAATTTCAATTCTCTAATTATTTACTTATTACTCATGTTTGGTATAGTTTTTGGTCCATATATCCTCACAGTTTAATTCCCTTAGGCTGTCTGATTGGTCAGCCCACTGAAACACCAGTCTTCTAGTGCAGGTGTTCCAACACCTTTCTAGTATTTGGCAACAGCTCCTTCATTTCCAGAGACTGTTCTAACCACCAAACTGTCTTGCTGTATTTGTGTCAGTTTCTGTGAAAGAGTTGACCCTCTCATTTTCCCTTTTGTTCTCTGATTACTATCCCTAGAGCCAGGCCATTTTTTTTCTATGAGAACAAAATACTATTTGAGTAACATTCAAACAATAGTTTAGGACTCAATATTAAGAAAATTTCCAGCCCTTACATTTTCAGAAACAAAAGAAAAGTGCTCCATTCTAAAAACTTCATTATCTATAGCCATGCTTTCACTCAAAATATTCAGTCCTTCATATGTACTTCCTTCACAGATATGTACATGAGTTGATTCTCTTTTCCATATATGTGTAGGTTTCCATTGGCCAATACCATCTTGCCAATCACCGTGATTTCAAAAGGTTAAAGTAAATGTACTATTTCAAATATTATCTAGATTCTTCAAAATAGTCTCCACACATATTCCCACCTTTCCACAGGACAAAACAGAGAGAGGGTACAGCAGGCAGGCAGTGGTCACTGAACCTTGGAAATGCTGAAAAGTTCACCCCACCTTATCATATGCAGGATATCAAACATTAGTATCAGCATCTCTGAGATTGTGCAAGTTATAACACATTATTTCCTGATCAATATATGCATAGAAATTGTGATCTAAGAGATTTCCTTGATCATTAGTAAGTAATGACTGAGAATAACATGCTTGTGAGGCGTAGATGCTGTACACCACCTGAATTACATACACCATCAGCACATTTTGGTTTTAGTTATTTACAAAGAGGCTCTTCCACACTTTTCCCGGGGCCAGTTTCAGACTATGATCAAACTAACCCTACCTCTGAGTAACTGAATTATGGACATTAGTCATGCACCTGTCCCATGCTTTTAAAAGTTAGGTCTGTGTTACTAATCACATCCTTGATTTAGTGTTTTAAAATGAAAGGAATATCAGTTGATATTTAGCTATGTTTATCATCTGAACTTGGAGGTAAGTTAAGGATTTATAAAACATATGAAATAAGTTTGAAGAGGAAATCTAGTGGGAAGAGTAGATGACTAAAAAGGAAAATGTGAAAAATATAGCCAGAATATTCAATGTATATATATGTGATTTCAAAAAGTAAGAAATGGGGCAGGGAGTTTAGAGAAAAAAGCCAGAAATGGTGCTGTGGCTCAAGTGGTAGAGCTCTAGCCTTGAAAAGCCCAAGGACAGTGCCTAAGCCCTGAGTTCAAGGCCCAGGACTGGCAAAAAAAAGTAAATGGGAAATGAGACTGGGTAGGATCGGAGACTGATGCAGAGGTTAACTCAAATCAAGAAGCACTGTTCACTAAAATGAATATGTTAAGCTGTTAAGTGGATTCACTTGTACAGCCTTATGAATTTTAAAATATAAAAAATAAGATTCATATTTGTATGATATTAATAGGCAATATCCATGGAAAAAAGTTTGGAACCACTTGTTTGTTTTCTCTATTTTTGAAATAAATAATATGAATTCACTATGAAGTTGCAAAAGCTATCTGATATGTTATAAAGACAATATTAGAGTTAAAATTAAGGTTTCTGAATTTCATATTCTAGTACAAAGTTTAAATTAACAGTTAATATTTGATAATTTACTTGTTCAAACAAATACAGTTCCTAATACTTTTAGTACATATTATGATTCAGAAAATTCAGGATGTAACTTTCCTGTATTCTATTTGGTGTGGCTTTTTTTTTGGGGGGGGAGTGGATCATGGGGCTTGAACTCTGAGCACTGTCCCTGAGCTCTTCAGCTCAAGGTTACCATCCTACGCCTTGAGCAATAGCCCAACTTCTCATTTTCTGGAGATTAATTGGAGATAAGAGACTCTCATTCTTTAGTGCCCAGGCTGGCTTTGAACACCAATCTTCAGATCTCAGCCTCCTGATTAGCTAGGATTACAGGCATAAGCCCAGCTTTGACGTGACTTTTTTTTTTGCTAGTCCTGGGCTTGGGCTCAGGGCTTGAGCACTGTCCTTGGACTTTCTCAAGGCCAGCACTCTACCACTTGAGCCTCAGCACCACTTCCAGGTTTTTGCTATGTATGTGGGGTACCGAGGAATCGAACCCAGGTCTTCATGCATGCTAGGCAAGCACTCTACCACTAGGCCAAACTCCCGGCCCCTGACATGACTTTTATGAAAGAAAGTGAGAGAGAGAGAGAGAGAGAGAGAGAGAGAGAGAGAGAGAGAGAGAGAGAAAGAAAGAAAGAAAGAAAGAAAGAAAGAAAGAAAGAAAGAAAGAAGGAGAGGAAGGAAGGAAGAAGGAGAGGAAGGAAGGAAGGAAGGAAAGAAGGAAGGAAGGAAGGAAGGAAGGAAGGAAGGAAGCCAAGTCTACTCCTTTTCTGTTGGAATAAGTTCTCCATTGTCCACAAGCAGAAATAATCTTTCTTTACCTGGATAGCATTGGATTGATGCACATATTGTTTGAGGAGGAAATTGGCCATATATTTAGAAGTGACCTTCTGTAAATATTTCTTGAATCCACAGACATTGTCCTCTCTAATGGAATAGTTTATGCCCTCTAGATTAAATTTATCAAGCACTGACAAAATCCCTTAAATTCAATTACCACTTTTATATAGAAAAGGTTCTTAGCAAAATGTTTTCTACAAATGAGCTCAGGTATAAAAAAAAAGATAAATCATCTAGAGATATAACTGTAAACTTGGTCAGTGAAAATACACATGATGTATTTTCAGTGTTTTCTCATCATTAATATAGGAAATATAAATAAAACATATAAAGCATTTTTTGCATTGAGCAAGAAACAGTTTGTCTCTAATATAGCTGCTGATTTTGGTTATGTTGCTATTTCCTGAACATTCTGAGTGGCTAAGTATTTTCATATTCATAAAACTGTGTACCCTCCAGTAAAAGGAAACAATAATTTGAGGAGTTGATTATCAATCACAGAAAAAATTAAATATGATAAATGAGTTCTTTAATTTTTGTCAAGCTAAAAATTAATAATTTGAACTAATCTAATGCTCAATTCACTTGACATTTGTTGTGCATGCACTTTGTATTGGTGATGTGATAGAAACAAAGAGAAAAATTTAGAAAGATGAAGATCTATGCTTGATGTGCTCAGGCTGGAAAAATACTTCAAAAAATGTGAAACAGTACTACTTGCTTACATAACATATTTTATTATATAAAATATTTGCTCTAAGGTAGTGATAGCATGAATATTAGTATACTGAGTTTTATGAGATAAGTCAGAGGATACTAGAGAGGGGCTACAGCTATTGCAATAAAAAGCTACAATAACGTATTTTAGAAAAAGAAGGAAACTAAGTCCAGACTTAGACTTTTGGTGCATTTATTATATTTGTAGTTCTTTCATTAAGGAAAAACTTATTTGAGTTTAAACTGTTGGAGTAATCTAAACTGCAGGAAAAAAAATAAAAAAGGCCTCTTCTAAAAGGCAAAGGGAGTGCCTTGAGCCCTAGGAGGCCTGGAGTCCTTAAAGGTTTTTCAAATGCAAATAAAGACTAAAGTGTTAAGTGTTTAAGTTAAAAAGTGTAAAAGTTTTAAAGAAAATTACAAATGGGTTTCTGAACAAAATTTGAGAGTGAAGTTGTCCTAAATGTTTGTTTCAAAAAACAAACAAGGAAAATTAGGACTACCAAAATGGTTGCTTAATTGCTATTTAGCTTGCCCTTGTAAGTATCTTTATAGCAATCTCCAGCAGGCCCATGGAGAAGGACAGCAGATATAATTCAGATGTGATTTTGGCCCTCACCAAGTTTCAGGTAAGATCATGCTTAGAGACTATTTCTGAGCTGACCACCTTGTTGCTTCTAATTGGAGTAAAGTGGCCTTTTGTAGGAATCATTGATCTGAAAGCTGCAGTTTTGAGCCAGCCCGGGCAAAACAAAGTCCTTGTGAGACTGTGGTGTCTAATCTGGCAGCAGAGTGCTATTAAGGCAGAGTTGCTTTGGAGCTCGAAGTGGCAGAGTGCTAGCCTTGAGCTGGAGAGCTGAAAGACAGCACCCAGACCCTGAGTTCAAGTCCAGCAACCAACAAAGTGAAATGCCAATGGGATGTGTATCCCTGTGTGGAGAGACACTACTGGGACAAAAGAAATAAAGCATCCAGATGCAGAAAGCCTCTACTTGGATGGCAGAGATGGTGTCAGATCCTATAGTCACTTGTGCTTGGCCATTCAAAATTAATCAGAGCCAGAAGGTCATAGAATAGTTTGTAAGCATGCCTTACTAATGCCTGTGCCTTTCATAACTGGGCAGGAACTTGTCAATCATCTGTGATAGTGGGTAGTTTAAAGTCCTAACGGAGTGAAGTTTGATTTGACACCAGCCACAAATTCAGGAAAGTTTGTGGATCTGAGGCTTGTGTCCCCATTGATCTGTATATAGGCCTACATAGGTAACTGAGGCATTGTTGGGGTCGCAAGGATTAAGTTCCCCAATCAAGAAAATGCCTTTGCAAATGGGTGCTAAGTAGGCTAAACTATTGTAGCCAAAGAAGGTTTGTGCAGTTGTTATATGTTTTATATGACTTCCAGTTTGGAGTAAAATATTGCTCCTAAATGTAATCCTGGCAACCTCTTGATAAGCTTTTTAGGGTCCCTAGCTAAGGATAGAGAAAACGCCCCTGAGTCAGCTTGAAGAAGTTACAGAAGCTGAATCTCCACCCATCAACCCCTTTTAGATAAAGGGACCAGAGTCATTTTTGGAAAGTGAAATTAAATTTATGGGAAAGAGTAGTAACAGATGTGCAAGAGTGGAGACTGCACTTGTGGGGAATGGCTACAGGTTCAAGTCTTCTATACCTGCCTAGAGAATCCTAACCTCATTAAATCTGGCTAAATGTGAATGAGGGCTATAGTCAGGTAAACAAGAGAGAAAAAGTTTAGTAAAGAAAACCTTTGGAAAGGAATTGAGGAAGCAGAATAGTTTATGGATAAGGGAGGATCTGAAAAGAATTGTCTTATGTTTGTTCTACAAAAAGGGAGAGTGACAAATCCTAGAGAGTTCCTGTATGTAGTAGATGGTATGAGCATTATCTTAAGAATGGAGATTACAAGTAGAATTGGTAGGTATGTAATTGAGTTAGCCATGATGCAAGCTGGGTCAGGATTGGTTTACTGATGTGGAAATATTCTTTGTGCCCACCTGAGGGATTGTTAAGCATGCCTCCTAGTTGTGAGAGCTTTTTCTTGGGTGCAGAACTGGGAGGGCATGCTATATGCCCCTCCAAACCAAAGAATGCTGTGTGCCCAAGTCTGATAACAATTGTTGGCCCCCCAAGCCATGTGTTATCTCAGCTGGCATTGTTAACCATGATTCAATCCAGTCCTTACAGGCCTTACAAACTGATCTGGGGACATGTTCATCATTTGGTTTCCAGTACCCTGGCACTCAAGTGAAGCTACACTATGATTCCCAGCACTCCAACCACTGTGAAGGTAGCAGGAATGAGCTACTGTTGTTCATCACTCCTAGGTGAAGACAGCGTGTGAGGATCCTGGACTTTCAGACTCCCAGAGAATTCACTGAAGTCCCTACCTGAAGTTGTCCTCCAGAACAGAAGAGGACTAGATATATTGTTCCTAGAGGACTGAGTGTAGCCCTGGAGGAGAATGTTGCTTTTGGGTGAACCACACTGGAGTAATAAAAGATAGCCTGGAAGCTGTAAAGAGGAGACTAGATGAGAGAGAAAGGGAGAGACAGGGGTCTCAAGGATGGTATGAGAGATTGTACAACTGGTCCCCCTGGGCAACTTCTCTAATCTCAGCCATTATTGGCCCACTGGTGATTATTTTAATGTTACTGTTGATTAGCCCATGTGTAATTACTGAAATGATGTCTTTAGTAAAAAAAGAGGATCAGAGTTATAAAACTGATGATCCTACACACCCGGTATAACCCCATTTGTACTAAGGTAAACTAGTCAAGGATTTGACTAGGCTAAAAGAAAAGCGGGGAGTGTTAAGGGGAGCAAGGAGTGTTGAGGGGAGGAGGGACTGGCGCCATCTGGTACAGCCCAGCCACCTTGACCTCCCCCCCCCCATGAGGAGGGATATCTGCTTGGATGGGGAGGGGGCCAGCTTTGTCTGGAGGCCTTTGCAATTTGCGCGCCAACTCCAACTAAGGTGATAGGTAAATTCAAACACTGGGCTGTAACCCTATTTGCTACCTGCGTGTGGCTGGAGCTGGCTATGTGATCCTTCTGTGTATGTAACAATCCCATCAACCACCTGTATCCGGCCAGGCTTGACCGCATGTCTTTGGCCCTTAAAAACCCGATGTGAGGGCCGCTCAGGGTCACAGTGTCAGCTCCCGAGTCTGCACTGTGTTCCTGGCCGGTCAGTTCATCATCTATTTCCCCTGGCCGGTCAGTTCACCATCTACTTCCCCAATAAATTCATCTTTTTATATGAAAAAAGCTACAATAAATATTATGGAATAATTATCTGAATTTCTGAAGAAGAAATATATTATAAATTGACAAACCATGGCAAAGGCAGTGGTTCTAATTACATAGTTAAAAAAATAAGAAAAGGTGTTGAGAAATTTAGAAATCATGCAATTTCATTTTAGCTCATGAATGAAACTGATCATAAGTTTATGTATTATGCACCCTCAGCTCTAATCAGCAATCAAAATTCTATGATGCAGATCAGTGAGCCTGCAACAATTGCAGTGATGCATGAGAAGAGGCTGGAGAATGCTACTTCTGGATATTTTTGTTCCAGTGCTATCTGTTGAACTTCTGTGCAGAGAATGGGTAAATTTATATTTTCCTTCTATCTCCCTGGCCAACCTCCGTTAATATTTTAAAAATTTTTTTAGGTGAATCCGTTTTCTATTCTTTATTTGTTCTCTTCCTGCATACAGTTTTTAATCCCACTTCTGATGAGCATCATATGGTTTCTTAGTCCTCTTCTGACTAGTGTCATATGGTTTCTTAGCTTTAAACATCAACCAACTATATGTAAATGACTCAACTTTATATTTTTTGCTTTGACTTCATTTGTAAAACAATTCATAGTCTCTACCAATGTTTAACTGTTATGTTAAAACAGAAGCTTAGACTGACTGACCTGTGCCACTAGGCAGATGTGGAAGGATTACTTGAATCTAGGAGTTTGAGATCACTTAAACAAAACAGCAAAACCTTGTACCCTCCTCACCTAGTCTCCATTATATACAAACAAGATACACAGACATGCACTAAAAAGATCAAGAAATGCAGAATTCCCTGTGGGCATCTCTTTGTCCTTTAGTTTCTTCTTTACCAATAGATCACTTCATCTAACAAGTGTGCTAGCCCCAAATGCTGGATCTTGCTTTCTCCTTTTTATATCTCACATATACAAATTTAATGAAATCTGACCTGAAATAAACTGCAAGTCCTTCTTTACACCATCTTCCTACTCAACATTAATCCTGCTCATTTTCCACTTTAGAAGGACTTTCCTGTACATGACATTCTAGCCACATTTTGCTTCTTCTCTTGTTTTTCTATAATTAATTTTCCTCACTACAAAATACTTAATTTTAAAATATAAAATGATTCATGTTACATTGGAGACTTTCCTGCCTTCTCTGTTACACAGGCTCTGCAAGTTTTCCTGGCCTTGGCTGCTCACCTTGTGATGAATCTGAGGTCAGCTCCCCTGTTCTCTAAACCCATCCCCCATTAGCTGCTGATATGATTGTCCAGCATTTTGTCACACATGTTATTTCTTTGTTTTTTTTTCAGCTGCCTAGACTCACTCTCATTCTTGGTGAATGAACATGGGTAAATCTCTTATTATTCTCATCCGGTCTCATAAGTCATCTTCAGAGGAGCCTTGGCTAACAACCTCACCAGAGTTTCCAAGATTAGTGTACCTCTCCTTTACCACACTGTGGCCTTCTGATACAACTCCTTCCTTTATGGTCCAGCCTGTGGTTTCTCACTCTGGAGACTCTTTCCATGCTTTTATAATCATAAGCAATAAAATAGGGGCATCGTGATAAGGGATTCTATAACTTACACTGATTTTTTGTGATACAACTTGCTTTGGAGTGATTCCCAATGGAGTGAAAACCTATAGACAATTGAACTAATTCTGATACTGTCTTCTGACTGCAAAATACAACAAGAGTACAACTGCTAAAAGTCAGCATTGCAGATTTGAACAACTCACATTCTTTCAATCTAGTACTTTGTGCATGATTTCCTTTTGGATCTTTAAATGACTATGTGACAATTAGAATTTATTATGAAAGAACTTAATGTTAGTACTTGAAATAGTATGTAGTAAAGAGAAGGAACAATAAAAATAAATATTGTTCCAAGGATATTGTTGACAATATAGTTTATATCTGGGAATTAGGGATTAATGATGAGTAAGATTTCTGTAGAAAAATGAAACATGACCTGAAACTTTTCTTTGATTGTAGATACTTATTTTAAATTTCTATCTATTCACAGAGCATATTGGCATTTTAAAATGGTGCTTTCTTGTACTATAGGATAAGGAACCATCATATTAAAAAAGTTCCAACCTTTAGCAACTAAGTGGAAAGTAAAAGAGATGCGTGAATGTGAAATTTGTTCTGCAAAAATGTGCAGAATTGATTAAAACAAATGCCAATATCATGAGGGGAAGTGACAAATGCTGAGTTAAATAAATGTGATCAAGTTTCTATCCTTCACAACTTTGTTTGGTTCTGTTTTGTTCTTATCTAAAGGGTTGAAATCTGGGAATGGGTGCTGTCCTGACCATTTTTGCTCTAGGCTAGCATGTCACATCTCCATTTTCACCTTTTTGGTAGTTAACTGGAGATAAAATTCTTACAGTCTTCACTATCTAGGTTGTCTTTCAACCACAGTTCTCAGATCTTAGCCTCCTGAGGAGTAGACAGGATCACAGGCATGAGCTAACAACACTCAGATATCCTTCAAAACTTTTAATGTGTCAGTAGGGATAAATAGGGTAATTGGGCAGATTATATCACATTATACATCTCAATGTAACATCAATTTCTACCTAAAATTATAATAATGGGGAAGGTAAAGGTCATCTACTTGTAGATTTCAATTTTTTGCATATATATGTCTAATATTTGTATAGTTTACTAGTTAAAAGTGTGGAAAAATGTCTTCCAGGAAGGGTGCACATTATATAATAATTCACATGATATATTTTTCCAAGGAAGGTCTGGCTATTTTCTAAATTGACACAATGGCAGAACAATTATAAAACTGAATTATGATACCTCATTTACTTACCTGGAAGCTTTTAATTTTCAGTATTGGATTTATGTCAAATGGATAAGAAAATCTAAGATGAAACTGAAAGTTATCATTTAGACCTGCCGGTTTCAATTCACTTTAAGGAAATATTTCCTTGTGGTTACACTAAATCCAACAGAATGAACCAAGGAAATTGGTCAGTATAAGGAACAAACTTACCCTGCTTCCACAAGTCTTTTTAAAGAACGTTTTACTGTTACCAGATGTTTCTACTTTAACCCTAAGTAGTTGCCCAGCATGCTTGTGAATGCAACTCTAGAGCCAGATTGCCTCATTTCAAATCTGGAGATAGTGGTAATCATACCAGATTACTGAAAGCTATAGTTTTGTAATTTAGGTAGTTATGTGACTTTGACAATACTACTCATCATCTCTGAAGCCTAACTGTCTTGTCTGAAAGTAAGGATTAAAAAATATACTGTCTCATAAGAGTGTTACAAAGATTAATGAGATAATGTTTTTTTAAAAGTTATTAAGTGTACCTGGTCCACATGTACACCTTACAAATTATTAAATGATACATAGTTGGATTTTCACTTTTATTTTTTTAATTCTTTTATGGATCTAATATGATGTTCACAAGGATGTGATTACTGGAAGGACTTCAGTGTTCAATGGTGCATATTTAAAGTAGTATGATTGCTACTTTCTACCTAGATTGGCAATGTTGTTATCCTCAAGCAAGTGGCTATTAGAGATTTTCCCTGTACTAATTACTATAATATGGCAAGACTGGGAAAAAAGTATTATAACACCATCTATATAAAAGCATGTTGCTCGAAAATATACTTTAACAATCAGGAATGAGATTTGTGCTGCTTAATGGGAAAGTAGATTGAGAGTTTTTCTAAACATCAAGCTTGGTGCCAGTGACTTATCCTTCTGATACTAGCTACTCAGGAAGCTGACACATACAGGATTTCAGTGCCAAGGCAGCACAAACAGAAAACTCTCTGAGAGATTTCATCTCTGAAATAAGTACCCATAAACATGTCCGGAGGAATGCCTCTGGAGGGAGTACAGCTGAGTAAAGAAGCTCAGCAAATCCGAAACTGTGCGTTCAAATCTCAGTACTGGCAAAGAAAGGAATGAAAGGAAGAAAGAATGAAGGAAAGAATGAAGTAAGGGGGAAGGAGGGAAGGAAATAGAATCAGAAAAAGGCAAGCAGGCAGGATGGAACAAGCTAACAAAGGAAGGAACAAAGAAAAAAAGGATTAATGAAAGAGAGAAATGTTCTGAACATAGTACTCATTTATTTCTAATATTGTCCTGGGGTATAGCTGTTATGATATACTGTGCTCAGTGTATATCCAATATCTAATGACATGTGTTCTTCAAGACAATTAGAATCATTATCCTTATTCCACAGGGAAGAACACCATGAAGTTAGTGACTTGCCTAGCTCAGAATTAGAGGGGTGGAACCTCCTAGAACCTGATTCTAGAATTGTGTTCTCAAGAAATCTGCAGTCTCCTGTGCTCCTACAAATTTTAGAATAAAAGTTAAATACATACGAAGTTTAAACATATACCTTGTATTTATCAGTATAGACTGAATATCTGTTATTTAATGTGAAACAATCTTTTCAATTTTATCGGCTTTTGGAATCTCTATATAAACTTTACAAATTTGAAATCACTAATTTTCTATAAAATTTGCAGTATTAAAGGTAAGTGAGTTTTTTTGGTCGTGAGGCTTGAACTTTGGGCCTGGGCACTGTCCCTGAGCTCTTCAGCTCAAGGCTACCACTCTACCCCTTGAAACACAATGCCACTTCCCATTTCCTAGTGGTTAACTGGAGATGAGTCTCACAGACTTTAGTGCCCATGCTGGCTTTGAGCCAGGATCCTCAGATCTCAGCCTCTTGAGTAGCTAGGATTACAGGTGTGAGCCACTGTGTCCAGCAAGGTAAGTGATTTTTAAGCTATATAACAAAATAAATTAGCAATAAAGTTGAAATTGGGAATTTTTATTTACAATTATGTACTAATTTTATTTCTCTTGGACATGATAATCTGAAGTCTAATTCAGAAAGTAAATTAGGTTTATAAACTTAATTTAGATAATATATTCAAATGTAAATGATCCAATAAAAATTGTATCATGTTGGTAGAATTATGTACAAGACAGATCTTCAAAGTATAGAAGAAATACAAAACCTATAAGGCATGTGGATAATAAATACAATTCACTTGTGAATAACACACATTTTCTATGGTCTAACCTTTGGTTTTTCATCTAATTCTATGTTATGAGTATTAAGGGCTTTCATTTATTTTCCTCATTTTTGACTAGGCAACCAAGCCCAATAGAAATTATGCCAAGCCATATTGCTTTCCTATGCATTTTTACATTTAAGAAACGCTAATTAATTCTTTAGAGTGATGGTATATGTCATAGTAGGTTACTTACCTCGATATTAACTTACGGGTCTTTTTAGCATATTATAACTTGATGGCAAACAATATGGAGTTCAAGCATGACTTCTGTTATACTTAGATGTGCATCATCAGGCATCATCTAATGTAACAGATGGAGGAACCTGAGTGACAATAATGTTTAAAAATGGATAATGGGTCATTGTTCATTCCTTGGCTATAAGAATTGGAGAAAGAATTAGAAAGGTAGAGTAAGTATTTAGTTGATTGCCATGCAGGAAAACAAAAGATAGCATTCTGTTGTTTTTACACAAGGTATTATCTGGACCTGATAGACCTTAGTTGTTTCTTAGGAGTGTTCTGTAGTATTGATGTACAAAGGCCCTAGATCTCAGTCTATTTGTTATTAACTCAACAGCTTACATTGAAGAAAATATTCAGACTGGAGTTGTAGTACAAGGCCCTGTACTAAAAATCTCATTGACTTGAATTCCAGAACTCACAAATTCATTTCTTCTCTTCCATTTTTAAAGGAAATAAGAGGAATGTACATCTTATTTTAAACAGTTCATTTTGTTGTGCTCTTCATTTTGACCAGCTTTCTCGCATTTCCATGCTGTCCTTTTCCTCCTGTTGAGATCATTCCTTAGAGTAGCCTGGCTCCTGTGGGCATTCCTTGAACATCAGTTGTTTCCTGGGCACTGGAAAATAATGTGTAGATATTCTGATTTTTTCTTTTTTCCTTTTTTATTTTCGTTTCGTTTGTTTCCTGCTTTTAACTTTATGTTATTTTTTACTCAGAACCAATGTGCTGACAGTAAAGGAATAAAGATGGATATCTTTTTTGTAAGGCGGCATGCCTGGGGATTATGTAAACGTTGTCCTGGCTACATTTATTTTGTCTTGAAACAGTTGTGTGGTTTTTTTTTTTTTGATAGACGTGAGACTGAGTTGGGTGCCCTTAATTTAAAGCATATGTAGGAGTCATTCTGCAGATGTGTGCTAGAGAAGTCTCAGTTCATGCTGAATAACAGATTCTGT
Organism: Megascapheus bottae; assembly: GCF_031878675.1. NCBI lineage: Eukaryota > Metazoa > Chordata > Mammalia > Rodentia > Geomyidae > Megascapheus > Megascapheus bottae. The sequence continues at coordinate 509,736 of NC_143518.1, forward strand.
TTGTGCTGTGTGCTTTGACAAAGTCTAGCACAGTGCTTGTTAAAATCTATGAAGTAAGCTTGTGGGAATCTTTTCCCTTAGTAAGGCTTTAAAAAGGAAAGAATAAAAATATGGACAATAGGGATTAGGTGTCTGTAGAATAAAGCAGACTTTTATCTTTTGTTGTGTGGATTTGTACAATTCACAGAACAAAAGATAAATATCAACTTTACCCATTCAATACTTTTATTGATTGGGAGGAGGTGGGAGGGGCAAAAAATGAGAAGGGGTATTAAGGTTCAAGAAGTAATGCACCCACTACCTGATAAATGTAACTGTAATCCCTCTATACATTATCCCTACAATAAAATACAATAAAAATTAAAACAAAACAAAAAAAGAACTTCCAAAGGCAGAACCTTATAGCTCTCTTTGGTGAATTCCCTTGGTTGAAATAAACACACATTTTAGAAGTCACTTGAGATGTTTAACAGGCACATTAAATATTCTGTATACATCTTGAGGACTAAATCAATGTTAGGATGTTTTCATTTTGTCTACAATTATCCTAAAATTATCCAAAAAATTAAGACTACTCTCAATTTAAGAATCATTATAATGGTTATTGTCTATACTAATAATAATTAGATTTACTGGAATACTTTCCAATTGCTTTGTCATGCTTTCCAATTGTAATATGTAACACTTCCTTATTCATTTATTTTTCCTTTAGTCACTGTACACTTTTTTTGCCACCTTTGGTATTAGTTTGAGGCCTCTCCTTTTGTTATTGTATAAGAGGGGTTACAGGGGCCAGGAGTTTGGCCTAGTGGTAGAGTGGTTGCCTAGCATGCATGAAAATCTGGGTTTGATTTCTCGGTACCACATACATAGAAAAAGCCAGAAGTGGTGCTGACGCTCAAGTGGTAGAGCTTTAGCCTTGAGAAAGTTCAAGGACAGAGTTCAGGCCGTGAGCTCAAGCCCAGGACTGGCAAAAAAGGAGTGTTACAGTTATATAAGTAAGGTAATAAGTACATTTCTTTCTGCACAGTTCTACCCCCTTCCTCATTTTCTTCTGACTCCCTTCTCCCACAATTTGTGAAGTTCTTTCAAACATAGGTTTTTGTCAGTATCGCTGTTACATTGGTTCACCCATTTCTAAGATTCTCCTTCCTTTCCCCAAGTCCAACAAACTTATATACAAGACAAAGGACACTGAAACTACAAGCAGTAAACAGAGGAAAAAACCAGAGAAGAGAAAAACGAAAGACAAAAAAATTCCTTACAAATGGGATAATGTCATTTTTTTCTGATGGCAGCATAGAATTCCATTGTGGATAAATATCACATTCATCTTGATCAATTCCTTAAAATTAATTGATTTTAAATAAATAATATCCATTATTACTGTAGGTGTTTCATTGTGATATTACATACATGCCTATAATATATATTGGTTAAATTTACTCTCTCTACAATTCTTCCTTATTCTTCTCCCTTCTTTGAAAACAATTTACTAGATTTCACTGCATGCTGTTGAGGTACTTTGAGCCTATGCACCACTTCCTCACCCACTTCTTTCAATATTATCTCTCTGATTTCTACCCTTCCTACATCTCATCCACATTTTACGTTGAAGTCAGTTACATTTAAATTTATTGTTCTATATTCCTCATGTGAAAGAGAATATATATTATTGTTCATTTGATTTTATTTAACATGATGCTTCCCAGATGATTTTGCTGCAAACACCATTCAATTCTTTATGGCTGAATAATACACCATTGTGGATATACACTTTATTTTCTTCATCTATTTATCAATTGATGGACATCTAGACTCATTTCATATTTTGTGTATTGTGAATAGTACTATTGTTAATGTGGATTAGCAAATATCTGTAATGTATTCTGACTTATTCCTTCAGATACATACCTAGGAGTAGTATAGCAAGATTATATGAGAGTTTTTTCTTTAATTTGGAGGAACTTCCATAATGGTTTCTATAAGTGACTATGCTAATATCCAAATAACCGTGTATGAGAGTTCTGCTTTTCACCACCACTTGTTATTTTCTTGATGATAGCTCTTCTGACTAGGTTGAGAGAATCGTATATCCAGAAAATTTGGGATAACTACAGGGAAAATCACAGGGGAAAAGAAAACACTTGAAGATATACACTTAGATAATGTCTTCTGAACAGGATTCTCAATTGTTAAGGAAACAGAAACAACAATTAATAAATGTCATTGCATCAAAACTAAGACTTTTTTTTACAGCCAAGCAGTTATTAGAATCAACAGACAACATAGAAAATGAAAGGCTATCTTCAATTGCTATGTATTGCATAAAGGATTCATATCCACAGTATTATCGAGATTCTAAACTACACTAAGAGAACAAAGTATCTAATTTTTAAATGAACACATGAAGTTACTAAATAAATACAAGACTGGTACATGTGTTGAAAAAATGTTTATATACTTAGTCACAAAGGAAATTCAAATCAAAATGGCCCTGAGAGTCCATCTTAACAAGTTCCCAAAGTTCCATTATAATTATGTTTATAAGGTTATCTGAGAGGTTTAGATCTTCAAAGCCATTGGGATTTTACTGATCCATCTGCAGCTTAGCAGGGCAATGTAGTTTCTCTCCCTCCCCCCCCCTCCTCTCTCTCTCTCTCTCTCTCTCTCTCTCTCTCTCTCTCTCTCTCTCTCTCTCTCTCTCTCTCCCTCTCTGTCTCTTTCTCTCTCTCTCCCTCTCTCTCTCTCTCCCTCCCTCCCTCCCTCTCTCTCTCCCTATTTTTCTCTCTCTCTCTTCCCCTCTCCCTCCTTTCTCTTTGCTTCCTTTGTCTCTCTCTCTCTCTCTCTCTCTCTCTCTCTCTCTCTCTCTCTCTCTCTCTCTCTCTCTCTCTCTCTCTCTCTCTCCTATGTAGAAATATACAGAGAAACACACATAGAGTGTATATATCATACATACATACCAACATATTTTATTAGCACAACACACTCACTCATTCTCTGATTCTGTCTCTCTATCTCTGTTTCTGTCTCTCTATCTATTTCTCTGTCTCTCTCTGTATCTCCCCCCTCTCTCTCTCTCACACACACACTCACCAACATACTATAACTATGGCCTGTGGTCTATAACTACCTTAGGAACCTTTGCACACCTCTCTTTCTTTCTTTCCTTCTTTCTTTCCTTCTTTCTTTCTTTCTTTCTTTCTTTCTTTCTTTCTTTCTTTCTTTCTTTCTTTCTTTCTTCTCTTTCTCTCTCTCTCATATATATACATATATATGTATATGTATATGTATACGGTGGTGGTGGTTGTTTTTTTGCCACTCCAAGGGCTCGAATTCAGGGCCTGAGCACTGACTGTCTTTGGACTTTCTCAAGGGCAGAGCTCTACCTCTTGAACCACAGCACCACTTCTGGCTTTTTCTATGTATGTGATACTGAAAAACGGAACCCAGGTCTTTGTGCATGCTAGGCAAGCATTCTAACACCAGGCCAAACTCCTGGCACCATGTCTATCATTTCACTAGGGAAAAAATAAGCAAACATTCACAAGATTCAGTTTATAATTGTGATGCCAACATGGATTGTTTGATTTGTGCAAGTCCTACAGTCCTCCTTAAATATATTATTTTAGAGGAATTGAAGTATGTATTTCATAGATTTAATGCTCTGATTGTAACTATACAATTCACCTCTAGTAGTTATAAAATTATTGCAACTGATTTAATTTCAAAGATCTATATCTAGGAACTTAATTTAGCATATGTATTTATCCATTATAACATTCAAATGAATAATTTTCCCATTATCTCTTGGTGCTTAGCCCCATTATACTTAATGATTACTTATTAACTTACATTAGAGATCTAGTAATTTGATTTAATTAGTACATTTTAATGTATAATGTTATTTGGCTTTTGTTTTTGTAACTTTTTAAACTCTAAAATTGTTTGGAAGAAATTTCATTTAAAATTAGAACAGATTTTGAAGTGAGATCAATTCTAATAAATGAGTAAATTATTTTCATATAGTCACCTCTATTATCTTTTAATATTTTCTGTTAAATTCTATAAAAAATGATGTTTATCTGCTCAAACTCCAAAGAACAAAAATGATAATATTTCTGTTTCTTCCTTTCTTTAGGATATTCTCATTGTCATTTTAAGTTGATATCACTGAATTCAGATCAGAGACACATAAATAAAACTACAAGAACTTTTGTCTTGATAGCCTTAACATGCTTAATGACAAATGGTATTGTAAATGTGAGAAAGGCATACATAAAGGTTTTGTAAAGCTCATCAAACTATAGCCTAAAAGTAGGTTTGCAATTCACCATCAGTCAAAAGGCATGCTCATATATTTCTTTTCTTCATTTGTCATTACACACATGCTTATATTTTGATCAGAATAACCCCTCTATTACTCTTTCCCCAATCGCAACCCCACTATTCAAAATCTTCTAATGAAATTTCATATGCCAAATTCATACACAGATATACAACATATTTGATTGCAAAATGGCAAGTTTTTATTTTATTTTATTTTTTATTGTTGGGTTAATATATATAGGAGTTACAGTTACATTTGTCAGGTAGTAGATGCATTACTTTGTCCCCATTTACCTTCCCCCACCCCCTCCCAATCATCTTGTTTCCCCCCCCCGTCCCTTTCCGATTTCAAATAAACAAATAAATGTCTATACATTATACCAGGTAACAAAGTCAGATACAGTAACAATATGAGATTGACCAAAGAGCGGCAAAAGAGAAGAGAAATCACATAGTACATTAAGAACAAGAATCATACAAGATGAAGCTCTTGTTTCCATATCCTAGAGATCTTTTTATTTAGTCTCATCCTATGTGACCATATATACCTAGGTTTTGAGCTATTGTAAACCTCTGTTAGAAGAGTCCTAGATGTGTACTAATTATTACAAATGAGGGAAACCATTGAGCCTATGTTCCTTTGGGTCTGGCTTACTTCACTTAATATGATTTCTTCCAAGTCTTTCCATTTCCTTACAAATGGGGCAATGTCATTCTTTTTTATGGCAACATAGAATTCCATTGTGTATAACTACCACATCTTCTTGATCCAATCATCAGCTGAGGGGCATCTGGGTTGGTTCCATATCTTTGCTATGGTAAATAGTGCTGCAGTGAACATCATTGTGCTAGTGGCTTTAGTGTGTCTTTGTTTCTGGACGTATGGGTAAATGCCAAGGAGTGGAATTACTGAGTCATAGGGGAGCTCTATGTTTAGTCTTTTAAGGAGTTGCCATAATGCTTTCCATAGTGGTTGAATGAGTTTACACTCCCACCAACAGTGTAGTATAATCCCTCCTGGCCACATCTTCTCCAGCATCTGTTGTTAATAGATTTCTTGATCATGGCCATTTTTACTGGAGTAAGGTAGAATCTTAAAGTTGCTTTGATTTGTATTTCTAGTATGGCCAGAGGTGTCAAGCACAAAATGCAATTTTTAACAATGATTTAGTCACAGAATATTATTTAACTTATATCTTAAGTATATACATATAAATATGTAAATGTAATCACATTTTAATTGATGGTGTGAGCTAATAAATGGAGTATAGCCAAAACTAGAACATACATTTTACTGCGCTCTGCTCATAAGGTAAGATTTTTCCAATGCTTTCTTTCCTATTAAGAAATTAGATCAAATGATGTAACTACTCTTTAAAAAAAGAAGAGGAAGAGAATAAGAATAAAATCTAACTCTTCATATTCTGCTACATTGCTCATCAAGAAAACCACACGTACCTTTGAATAGGAGTGAGCTGGTGAAGAGAGCAATTTTCAATTGGTCATTCTATGAATTGAACATCAATGATTTAACTGACTTCCTACTAAATTCAGGGCATCCAGGGAGAGAAAAATCCATTCCCTAAACATAAAGATAATGGCAGGAGCAGAGTTGGGACCATTGAAGAGAAAAGTAGCCACAGACTAGAGACAGTAAGGGTGAGGAAGAAGCTAATTTTTGTCTGTCTTATAAACTTATGCTGAGCTCAGGAAAGAGTATGAAAGTATATGATTATTTTCAGTGTATGACAATAATCCCAATTCATTTATTTATCACACAGGTAGTGAGGACTGTGTGCCAGTCCTTTGTAAAAAGTTATAAAACCTGATCTGGCACAACTAAACAATTGACAAAGGAGGCAGACAAATCAGAAAACTCAAGAAATACCTTGCTGTTAGATAAGCATCATTCCAGTTGGTTTTTATTGCCGCAATGGAAGACAATATATACATATATAGTAAAACATCACTGATCTTGCCAAGAGAAAATAATTTCTTGGGCAAATCATCCAGTGAATTTGTCTTTCTTCTCTAAATAAAGATAACATAAGCTCAAATCTGCAGGTTAGTTTTCAACCATGTTAATAACCATATGTGTCTGGATAGCCTAGAGTTCTAAATTTAGTATTTCAAAAGCTGTGTCTATTTGTTTTTTCCATACTTCCTAACACCTCAGACCTTAGTCTTTAGTTGTGACTGACCTTATCCTCCCATTTTCAGAAGCCAAACTTTCAGGAAACTCCCTAACCTCGGTTGTCTTCCCACACACCACATTCAGCCAACTGTTAAAAATCTCTAAGTGCTGCTTTCCAAATTTCTCATTGTGTTTTCATTCTCTTCCCAGTTCTCTTCAGAGTTATCACCGTTGCTCACATGGACGGTGGCAACCCATAATTTAATGGTTAGGTTCAACTTCATTAGAGGCTAAATGAATCCAGGTATTTTTTTACCTATGAGTAGTAATTTTTTTATTCCATCTTAAAAATATTACTGAATGGATGCTCAAGCCCCTTAAGTGGTTTTAAAACTTGCTTTCAATCAGACATCTGTGGTTTGTACCTATAATCCTGGCTTCTGAGCATCTTAAAAATATTACTGAATGGATGCTCAAGACCCTTAAGTGGTTTTTAAAACTTGCTTTCAGCCAGACACCAGCAATTGGTACCTATAGTCCTAGCTTCTCAGAAGTCTGAAATCGGATGACTTTAGTTTGAAGTCAACCCTGTGCAGACCAAAGTGGAGGTCTTGCTCAAGGGATAGAGTGGTAGCTTTGAGCCCCAACGCCAGGAAAGTGTGTTAGGCCCTTAGTTCAAGTCCTAGCACTAGGTACACACACACACACACACACACACACACACACACACACACACACACCACATAATGTAAAACCAGAATTTCTCCAATTGATATCTTAAGCATGATGGAGTTCATAACCATGCTTAGGCATGTAATTCCTCCCCCCCTTTGTTTTACAACATACTATTTGGAAATATTACCTATCTAAAAAGAGCATGTTTACTCATTCAAAATTTCTGTCCTCTTAATGGATTTTACTGGGATTATCATCCACAATTACATCAAATGCAGGTTACATTCAGAGAAGTATAAATTTGAATTTAGTGACATTTAGAAAATGGTTAAAAATATTATTTTCCCATTGTGGGAGAAGGACAATGTTAAAATTTCACTTTAGAAGTGAGCTACAGAATGCACTAATAATCCTTTATTATTTCAACCATTAAAATGCATATTAAATAACTATTGAAACTGATGAGTGCTATCAATTTTGATTTGAAAGTTTAAGATGGCTGGTGTCCTTATACATTCTTTGGTACATTTTTCTGGGTGGGAATTTTAGTGAAGTTTGCAGAACTCATGGATAGCACATAGAGAACTAGACTCTAAGCCTGATCATCACATCACTAGTATTCAGTAACAAGGTGACCTGCTGAACTCCTCTAACCTCTAGCGTCCACTTGCAAAAACTAGAAATGTTGACAATTGCTTTATAATGAAGATTAGATCATCTCTATAGAGTTATTTGAATTCCAGTATTTGAACTAAGTATTTGAGAAGGGAACAATATTCAGAAATTACAATTCCCTAAAAATTAAAGATGAATTCAATCTCAGATGCATATGTGTATCAAATTGCAAATGTGTATATACATCAAAAATTTTAAAATATCATGGTAATATTTTGAGTTTTCTTCAAAATATAGACATTCTATGGATGGTAGAGGGAGGGGAAACATGACCTTAGTCATGATAGTTCTAAGGGCTAGATAAACATATAAAACATTTACTAATCTGGGCATTGGTGGCTCATGCCTGTAATCCTAGCTATTCAGGAAGCTGAGATCTCAGGATCACAGTTCAAAGGTAGCCTAGTCAAGAATGTCTCCATTAAACTAGTACAAAAAAGTCAGAAGTGGCATTGTGGCTCAAGTGGTAGAGCAGCATCCTTGAGCCAAAGAAGCTCGTGGACTGTACACAGGCCCCAGGCCCTTAGGTCAAACCCCAGCACCTGCACACACAAAAAAGTGTTTTACTATCTCACCTTCTTTAAATATCTTTCATGTTACCACTAACACCCTCCTAATTATACATAATAATCATTAAGTTTATTTGTTCACTTTCTGCAATTGCTTTTGTATTGAAATTTCATTCATTGATGTTCTTTTTCTGGAATGAAGTAATAAGCAATGATTTTAGCAGATTCAAGAGAAACCTAATTCTCAAGAAAAGTAGTAAGTACAATAATATAGAAAACACAAAATAAGATTGTTAAAGAAATACTATGCTAGGCTCACAAGTTTTAGCCAGTAATTATATTACTCCCTTAGCTTTAATCATCTGTTTGTAGAGTAGCATTACGCTTTTAGGTGGCCAGTCTTTCCTCTGCTTTTTAAGTAGATAACATTAAGAATATTTCAAACACATAAAATCTGAGCTAAATACACTGTTAACATTCCATAGAGGAATGGGGTAACAATCAACTGAAATTAGGAATAGGAAATGTTTTAGGACCACTGGTAAGTATATTGCTTTTAGATTTCTTATGTAGAATCACCATTCACTTTGAAATGGTAATATTCTATGTACATTTACAAGTGGACTGAAATAGGTTTGAATGTAATGCATTTTTATTTCCAGAGTGCTGATATAAATAACTGCTAAGATACCCTTAATGCCTAAGTATTTTCATATTTATCACACTTATTATTCTTTCTTAAAATTTTATTGTCAGCATGATATATATAAGGGTTGCAGTTACATTTGTAAGGTAATTAATACATTGTTTCTGAACATTGTTATACATTTCCATGTTTCTTTCCCTCTCAAAGTCCTTTCAACTTGTAAAATTTATTTGTAACATAACGTCTTGTGAATATCATTGTTAAATTGGTTCACCCTTTGTCCTTAGTCTCATCATCTTCTTTTTCTCCTTCCCTTCCCTAAATCATAAACAAATAACACATATAAATTACATCAGGTACCAAAGTCAGATACAGCAACAACAGAGGATAAACAATAAGGGAAAACAAAGAAGAAAGAATAACTTCACATATAAAAACATCAACCACAAAGATAAGCCTCTTGTTTCCATATCCTGGAGTTCATTTTAATTAGCCTCATCCCATATGGTCATATGCTCATAGCTGTGGAGCTTTTGTGATCCTCTGCTAGGAAAATCCTAGATGTAACTAATTATTACAAATGAGGAACACCATGAAGCCTTTGGGTCCAGCCTACTTCACAAATAAGACTTTTTTCGAAGTCTTTCTATTTCTTTATGAATATGTTGATGTCATTCTTTCTGATGGCAGCATAGAATTCTATTGTTAATAAATATTACATTTTCTTGATCCATTCATCTACGGGTTGGTTCCATATCTTATCTATGTTGTAATGCTTCAATGAACATAGTTATCCTGGTAGTTCTAGTATGTCCTTGTTTATGGACATTTGGGTAAATGCCCAGGACTGGAATTGCTGGGTAATGGAATGGGACAAATAAACATACTGATATAGTCACAGTTTTTTTTGAAAAATTTTGTCCTTAAAATAGCAAGTGACATAAGCAAAATTAAACCCATCTTGGTCTAGTATAAATATGTTCCACTATTGGTTAAATGCAATCTAGTAGTTTTCTAAGAACTGTTGTCTGACACACAAGTGCTTGATTGCTTTGATTTCTAAGTAGTCAGAAGGACAGAGAGTTAATTATGAGATTAGTTATGGTAAATGTTTAGCAGTCCCCCCCCTCTCTCTCTCTGTTCCTTCCTTTCTATCCCCCCTTGTCTCTCCCTCTTGCTGGTACTGACAACTGAATGCAGAACCTGGGCTCTGCCCCTTAGTTTTTTGCTCAATGCTGACATTCTTCCACTTGAGACACATATCCATTTCTGGCTCTGTGTGTGTGTGTGGGAGGGGGGTGATGGTCCTGGGGCTTGAACTCAGGACCTTCCAATTTTTAATGAGTAATTGGGCGTAAGTGTCTCAAGGACTTTCCTGCTCTGCTGGCTTTGAACTGTGATCCTTAGAACTTAGACTCCTGAGAAGCTAATATTACATGAGTGAGCCACTGGTACCTGGGAAATTGTTGCTTTTTGCTAGTTGGATGGAGGTAAGAATCTTCTGGATTTTCTCGCCTGGGCTGACTTTGAACCATAGTCCTTAGAGCCCCTTGCTTCCTGATTAGCTTTGATTATATGCATGAGCCACTAGTGCCCAGCTTACAGCTGACTTTTTATAGGGGAAACCCTTGTTTTAGCTATTGTAGTAATTGTCATTTTCACATTGCAATTCTTTCTTCATGGCTTATTTGAACCATCAATCTAATGTCACAGTGACTTGTAAAGAGAATGAAGGAGCACATGTAAAGGTCCTCATGAACAGGTAAAATTAAAGCATTAAGAAGTGACCAGTTTTACCTGGTGAATGCTGCAGTATCCCCTCTATACATTACCCCAACAATAAAAGTAAAAAATAAAAAAAATTATCTATGTAACTTCAAAGTAGGGTTGTACAATGAGTACAATACATTGTACTATAACCTGAATTATGGAATTGTAATCTCCTCATGTAACTACTTAATAAGACAACTTTTTTCTTTTTTATTAAAGAATTTATTACCATTAATTTTTACATCATATTTCAAATGACGTGTTTAACAAACAAATATTCAAGAAGGGAATCTATATATTCAATCACTGGCACTTAGTTTAAAACATAATCAAAATTAGGCTAATGGTTTTTATATCAAAGATATATATTAATCTATGTAAAAAAACATTACGTCTATAGAGTCATAAGTTTTTATGTCTATGTAGTTGTTTTTATATTTCCAATACCTCACCCATAGCATTAGGAAAGCAAATATTGAGTCCTCGCTCTTGTACTGTTTGAATCTAATAGCCACATATTAAGGATACCATGCGCCTTTTGTTCCTTTGGTCTGACTTGTCTCACTCAACATGATACGCTCTAGATTCATCAACTTCCCTGCAAATGCCATTCTTTTATCTTGTCTGTTGGCTATGTAGAATGATATCGCATTTTCTGTATCCATTCATCTGGAGTAGGGCATCTAGACTGTTTCCATTGCCAGGCTATTGTGAATAGTGCAGAGATAAACATAGCTGACCAGGTATCCTTGTATCCTTATCATATCTTGGGTTATGATGTATGATGTTCAGGGTAGATGCCCAGAAGGGGTATGGCAGGATCGTAGGAAAGGTCAATTTTCAGTTCTTGAAGAAACCTCCACACTGTTTTCCAGAGTGGCTGAACTAGCTTACAATCCTATCAGTGGTGCAGTAGGGTTCCTTTTTCTCCACAACCCTGCCAGCATCTATTATTGTCTGAGTTCAAAATCTTAGCCATTCTTGTTGGGGTAAGGTGTTATCTTAGGGTTGTTTATATTTGCATTTCCTTTATGACCATGGATGATGAACATTTTCTCATATGTTTTTCTACCATTTTAATCTCTTCTTTTGATAAGTCTCTCTTTAGTTCCCTTTCCCATTTAGTGAATGGTTTGTTGGATTTGGGGGGGATTTGTTTCTTGAGTTCCCTGTAGACACTGGACATTAAGCATTTGTCAGATGTATTATTGGTAAATATCTCTTCCCAGTTAGTGGGATGACTCTCTACTTTTGTGGCTACATTTTCATCTGTACAGAAACTTTTTGCTTTTAGATAGTCCCATTTATGGAGTCTCTCTCCAATCTATTGTGACACTGTGATTCTGTTCAAGAATCTTTTGCCTGTGCCTATGAGTACCAGTGTCTCTCCTACTCTATCATGTAGCAGTTTCACAGTTTCTGGTCTGACATTGAGGTCTTTGATCGACTTTGAGTTAATGCTAGTGCATGGCAAAAAGCTAGGGTCAATTTTTAGTTTTCTGCATGTAGCTGCTCAGTTTCGCCAGCACCAATAATTGAATAGGCTGTGTTTGTTCCACTATATATCTTTGTCTCCTTTGTCAAATACAAGTTCACTATAGGTATATGGTTCTATTTTTGGATCCTCTATTCTGTTCCATTGATCTTCTGTTCTGTTTTTGTGACAATACCATGCGGATTTTTTTTATTATGGCTCCATGGTAGAGTTTGAAGTCTGGTATTGTAGTACCACCAGCATTGCTCTTTTTGCTGGAATTGTTTTGGCCATTCTAGGTCTTTTCTTGTTCCATATGAACCTTTGGCTTGTATCTTCTATTTAAGTAAATAATGTCTTTGGGATTTTGATGGGGATTGCATTGAATTTGTATATCAATTTTGGCAGAATAGCCATTTTCACTGTTTTGGTTCTCCCTAATCATGAGTATAGGATGCCTTACCATTGCCTAGTGTCCTCTTTAATTTCTTTTGTTAGGCTTTTATACTTTTCATTAAATAATTCCTTTACATCTTTGGTTAAGTTAATTCCTAAGTATTTTATTCTTTTGGGGGCTATTGCGGATGGGATCATTTTCTTGATTTGGCCTTCTTTTTGGGTATTATTGGTGTACAAAAAGGCTACTGACTTCAGAAGGTTAATTTTGTATCCTGCCACTTTGCTAAAGTAGTTTATTAATTCTAGGAGTTTGGGAGTGGAGCTTGTTTCGTCATTCAAATAGAGGAACATGTCATCTGCGAACAGGGATAGTTTAATTTCTCCTTTCCCTATGTTGATCCCTTTGATTCCTTTTCTTGCCTTATTACTCTGGCTAAGGGTTCCAGCACTGTACTGAAGAGAAGTGGAGAGAGTGGGCATCCTTGTCTAGTTCCTGATTTTAAGTTAAACGGTTTCAGTCTTTCACCATTTAGTATAATACTGGCTGTAGGTTTGTCATATATGGCTTTATTTATTTTAAGGAATGTACATCTTATTCCTGTTTTTTTCTAGTGCTTTCAACATGAAAGGATGTTGTATTTTGTCAAACGCCTTCTCCATGTCGAGAGAAATTATCATATGATTCTTATCCTTAGCTTTGTTGATGTGATGTATTACATTGATTGATTTGCGAATGTTAAACCAGCCTTGCATCTGTGGGATAAAGCCTTCTTGATTGTGGTGTATAATTTTTAAATTTGTTTCTGGATTCTCTTGGCTAGTATTTTATTGAGGAGTTTTGTGTCTGTGTTCATTAGAGAGAAAGGTCTGTAGTTGTTTACCTCTTCATTGTTCAATGTGGGTAGCTTGTATTTATTTAAGAAATCATTCATTTCGACTAGATTTTCTTGTTTCTTTGAATATAGACCCTGGTAGTGCTGATTCAAAATAAACTGAATTTCTTGCATATTTGTTGTGATTGTTTTCGTGCGGTCTCTAATCATGCTTATTTGAGTCTCCCCTCTCCTTTTTGTTGATAAATCTTGCCAGGGGTCTGTCATAAGAACCAACTGACTCGGTCGGAATTTACAGCATTTACAGGAGTTTGGCTGGTTCCCAGAGGCTCTGTGCCACTGCACAGCTAGTTCTCAGCCCAACCAGTGGTGCCCCAGTGGGCTGTAGGTTGGAGTTGCTCCTTTGGTCTCAAATAGCCCAGAGGATGGCTAGTTTCTGAGGACATGGCCTCTGAGGGCGGAGCCAAGCCTTTCTGTCTCTCAGAGAGTGAGCTTGGCCCCTGCTGGTCTGTACTTCAGTTCCCTGCTGTGTTTCAGCCACTCTGCCTGAGAGTCTTTCTGTGACTCAGTGGGGGGGGCCCAGCAGGAGGGTGCCCCACTTAGTTTTGGTTTAGCTAGATTCTGGATCCCAGACTACTGCATACCGCCATCCACTGATGGAAGGCAGGGTCTCAGCACCACTCAGTCTCCAGTTTCAGTGGCCTGGGAAAGGAGGCTGTTGGGCAGGTGAGAGCAGGTATACCTCTGCCCCCTTTGGTGGTTCTTAGAGCCCACCTGCCTATTGATCTCCAGTCCCCCCCTGTGGGAGGGGGCTGTTGCGGGAAGGGACAGGATTCTGAATTTCTTGCCTCCTCTGCACTTGCCAGTTTTTCTTGGGAGGGGTGGGAGGGATCTGGATTAAGTTCTGTAGCCTACCACCAGATCTGCTTCCCCAGTGAGTTTGGGGGAACCTGCTGGACTGCTGTGAGCTACTCCGTAGTGTTGGAGGGTTTGCTTCCTCTCTGGTCTCTGCAGCTGTCTATGCTGCCTGTGCCTCATCTGTGGGGTTCTTGCATCTGGATCCCACTGCTTGCTGGTGTTGCTAGAGTTCCAGGCTTCCTGGTCCCGACACCCTCCACAGCGGTTTTCGTGGCTTGGAGCTGGAGTGAGGGGTGGTGGAGGGGTCCCTGCATTTTGGATTCTTTGAGAATGTTGGATATAAGCTTTGTCTGGATTTCTTTCCCATTTGTGTACTTCTCCGTTGCTTCTTGAATTTGTAATTGTGGGTTTCTTAAGATAGTTGGCTTGTGGGATTCCCTGATTCTCTATTTTTGTGGGAGAGAGCTACGCTGGGTCTCTATGGTCTTGGCACCATCTTCCTCCCAATAATATTATAAGACAATTGTTTAAAATCCAAAACACTTCTGATCCTAGGCATTTTTAAGTCAGGGATATTTTATGTGAGCTGCTATCTTCACAAAGCTAAAAAGAATACAGTGTTTTCATCATTAAAAGACTGGGAAAGCTGGAGCTTGGCTCATGCCTATAACCCTAGCTACTCAGGAGGCTGAGATCTGAGGATCAAGGTTCAAAGCCAACCAGGGAACAAAAGGATGTGAGACTTATCTCCTGAGACTCTTATCTCCAATTAACCCCTAGAAAACAGGAGGTGGGGCTTGGTTCAAGGGCACCCTTGGACAGAAGAGCTCAGGGACAATCCTCAGGCCCAGGGGTAGTGTGATCACCTTGAGCTGAAGAGATCAGGGACAGAGCTCAGGCCTAGTTCAAGCCCCATTACCCACCCCCACCCTCCACACACAGATTGGGAACAGAGCTTTTGTTAAAAATATCTTCTATTCTTGGGAATAATCTATCACTAGAAGGTGTGGAGGTAAGCATTAATTGTTCTAAAAGTAATTTTGACATTCTTATTTGACCTCTGGGCAGCATCATTTTACAATAAACCTTTCAATACCAGACTTTAAAATCAAGAGATAAACTTGTGTACACTCCTTAGACATAAAGCTTGATTTAGAAATTGAATACTTTATAGTTCTGAACAATATGCCCCAAAGATCTGAATCTCCCATATTTATACACTAGTTTTCAAGAACATCTTCAATAAAAGTCAGTCATTCACAATGAATTAGAAATGACAACTATGCTATTTATTAACACTAAAAAACTCTAAAGTGTCTTTATTCTAAATGAATTGTGCAAGCTAACTAAACAAAAATATTCTGTGAGCCTAGCGCTGTGTCTCATGCCTGCAATCCTAGCTACTCAGGAAACTGAGATTTGAGGATCAAGGTTCAAAGCCAGCCTGAGCACCAAAGGACGGATACTCTTATCTCCAATTAACCTCTACAAAATGGGAAGTGGGGCATGACTCAAGGGTAGGGGGGTAACCTGAGCTGAAGAGCTCAGGTGCAGTGCCCACGCCAAGTTCAAGACCCATCATCCACAAAAAAAATAACCTTCTATGAAAAAAGTCCATTTTTATATAAATGTTTAAAAATTAGGCTTTGTGTGTTCAAATTGAGTTACCTCTTGCATAACTGGGAAAATAATACTTCATAGTTTTTATTCAGAAGGATAAATTATAACAAAATCCTAAAGAGAACTGACCAGGTTTAAACATTTATTATCATGTTTTGTCATAATTAATTATAAGAATTTTTGTGAGACCGAGACTGCTGTTTGCTAAACAAGCATTTTAACATTTGAACCATGCTTCCAGTTATTTTTTTCTTTCATTTTCTTTTCGTTTTGTTTTATCCACTGTTGTTATTGTATTTGATTTTGGTACTCTGTACCTTGCATATACTTTATCTGATCTGGAAAAAGGAAGAGGAACAACATGGTGAAAAAAGGACAAAGGGTAAACCAATGCAACAGCGATATTGTCACAAGACAATATGTTGGAAGTGAACTTTACGACTTGGTGAGGGAATGGGGAGGGAAAGTGGGAGAAAAAGAGGAAGAGGGTAACAATGTTGAACATAAAATATAATGGCTGGTAATAATGAAGATTTGGATAAGAGAGATTGAGCATTGGTTTGTGTGATGGGATGGTTATACCATCCCACACATTTAAATAAAGATGGTCAAATGAGAAAGGTATAGTGGGAAGAATTCAAAACCCTTTTGTTTTTTTTTGAGTTTTTTTTGACTTTTTATTTTTTTTATTGTAATTAGTAAGAGGGTTACATGATATTTTCCAGATAGAAGGTGCATTAATTCACATACATTGATACCCTTTCACATGTCTTGGTACCCATTACCCTCCCCGCCCACCCCACACCCACCTTGGTTTTCCCCCCTTCCCTATCAAATTTCAAATAACCAAATACAAATAAATTCAATATATCAGATAACAAAGTGAGATACTGTAACAATATGAGATAACCAAGGGACAGCAAAGGAGATGATTGAATGGCCAGATTGATTGAGGAAAGTTGCTCATGTACTTGGTGATGATTTTTTCCAGGTCATGGACATGTTACAGCTAGTCAGGAGGTGTCTTGAGTTTTGATTGCTATTCAATACATCTCCTCCTTTCTGCAAAATTTTGCATTCGACTGGGAACTTAGATTTTGAACACAAAGAAAGACCAATAATTTTCCAAATCCTCTAAATGCTTAGGCATACGTGGTTTATTTGAATATTCTCCAAATACCATCATGCATTTAATATGTCTCTTGGATCCTGAATTTCACATTATAACAAGGTTCTATTGTATTTTAAATCCTTCTCATTGAAATTCTGTGATTAGAATACAGATGAGATTGTAAATTGTGCAGGACATGATTGTGTGATTAATGCAATGTATTTCTTGTCCTTGATTCTTTTTTATTTTAAATTTTATTATCAGAGTTATGTGTAGAGGGTTTACAGTTACATACATAAGTTAGTGAGCACATTACTTCTTGAACTTTGTGACACCATCTTATATTTTTCTCCCACTTTCTTTCCTCCCACTTCCACCCAAGTTGTGAATTCATTTCCAACATATTGTCTTGTGAATAACTGTTATACCAGTTCATCCTTCATTCTTTCTTTTATCATCTTGTTTTTTCCCCTTCCTTCCCTGATTCAAATAAACAAACAAATGTGTTTTAATATACCAAGTACCAAAGTCAGAAACAGCAACAACAGAGGATAAACCAGAGGAAAAAACAATGGGAAAGAGAAAAAGAGAGTGAAGAAACAACTTCACATTAAAAGCAACAACAAGAAGCATAAGAAATGAGGAGTAAAAATGGATATGTAAAAACTGTTTTCCCATAATCCCTCATGTCAAATTTAAGTTTCTAAAGTAACTAATCTTAAAATTGAAAAGATCAATACCAAATTAATTCTATGAAGCCAGCATAATAGTCATCTCCAAACCAGAAAGAGAACCAACAAAAGAGAAGTATAAACCCATCTCTTCCATGAACATCGAGGCAAAAGTTGTTAAAATTCTGGTCAAAAGAATTCAACAGCTAACCATACGTATGTATGTGTGTGTGTGTGTGTGTGTATACATATGTATATATATATATATATATGAAAATACATATGCACTTAGATCATAGGTAGATGATAGATAGATAGATAGATAGATAGATAGATAGATAGATAGATATCCAAGCAGGATTCATTCCCAATTTGCAAAGTTGAATACAGGTCAACAAATATAATTAAACACACAGAAACAAGGACAAGAACTACATGATCATCTCAACAATTGCAGAAAAAGCATTTGACAAGATGCAACACCCATTCATGATAAAAGCCCTAGAGAAGTTAGATATTCATGGAACATTCCTCAATACAGTTAAGGCTGTATATGACAAACCTACAACCAGCATTATACTTAATGATGAAAAGTTAAAAGCATTTCCTTTAAAATCAGAAACAAGATAAGAATGTCCACTATCTCTACTCCTTTACAATACAGTACTGAAATTCCTAGAAATAGCAATAATACAAGAGAAAATCATAAAGGGGGTTCAAATAGGGAAAAAAAGATTAAAACTCTCCCTCTTTGCTGAAGACATGATCCTATATTTAAAGAACCTCATAGATTCCTCTCCCATGTTACTTGAGTTAATCTGAAACTTTGGCAATGTAGTAGGGTATAAAATTAACTTTCAAAAGTCAGTAGTTTTTCTGTATGCCAGCAATGAAAAGAGTGATACTGAAACCAGGAAAGCAACTCCATTTGTATTAGCCTCAAGAAGTACCTAGGAATTAACTTATCCCAAGACTGAAGGACCTCTATGGTGAAACCTTTGATATTCTGAAAAAAGAAATTAAAGCAGATTTAATGAAATGTTAAAACCTTCTATGCTCTGAACTGGAAGGATTAATAGCCTGCAAATGGCAATACTTTCCAAAGGTATCTACAAATTCCATTGACTATCAAAATCCAACATAATATTCAGTAACACAGAGGAAGCAATCCAAGTATTCATATAGAATAATAGAAGACCCTAAGAGCAAAAACAATTCTTAGTAGGAATCATAGTGCTGCAGAAATTATAATACCAATGTTCAAAGTCTATAACAAAATCATAGTAATAAAAACAGCTTAAAACTGTCACATTGATATGCCTTTGGAACAGAATTGAAGATTGAGAAATGAACTCAATACTTATCTATTCTTTAATAAGAAAGCCAAAAACATGGAATGGAAGAAAGCCTCTTCACCAAATGCTGCTGCCAGAATTGGCTATACACATGCAGAATACTGACATTATATTCTTACATATTACCTTGCTTCAAAATCAATTTCAAATGCATGAAAGTCCTTAATGTAAGACCAGATACCCTGAAAATATAACAGGAAGGTTTATGGATAAGACTAGGACTCCTTGGTATGAGATTAAACTAAGATCCAGAATCAAAAACAATCACTGAATTGATAAATGGAATTGCATCAAACCGCAGAGCTTCTCCATGGCAAAAGGCATAGAATAGAATAGAAAGCCCACAGAATAGGAAAAGATCATTACTAGATATGAGACAAGAGTCTCATATCTAAAATATGGTTGGTGCTCAAAAGATTCACTCCTCTAAAACACAGAAACAACAATCCCATTAAGAAACGGACTAAAGACTTAAAGAGAGTCTTTCAGAAGAAGTAAGAATGCCCAACAAATAAATGAAGAAATGGCTAACAAATAAATGTTCAACATCTCTGACCATAAAAGAAATGCAAATCAAAATAACATTGAGATTCCACTTCACCAAAGTTAGAATGGCCATTATCAAGAAAACTAACAGAAACAGATGTAGGTAGGGATGTGGTCAAAAGAGAACATGACTATATTGTTGGTAGGAATGCAATTTTTTTCAACCATTCTGGAAATCAGTATGGAGATTCCTCAAAAGACTAAATATAGAGCCTCCCTGTAACCTAGCACTGCTATACCTGGGCATTTATCCAACAGACTACAAACTAGGCCACACTAAAATTACCAGCACAACCATGGTCATTGCACTATTGTTTTCCATAGTCAAAATATGGAATCAATCCCGATGCTTCTCATTGGATGAATGGATCAAGAAAACGAGGTATATATGCACAGTACAATTCTCTGCTTCCATCACAAAGAATGATATTGCTCCATTCATAAGAAAATGAAAACAGTTGAAAAAATTACCTTAAGCAAAGTAAGCCAGACCCAAAGAAACATAGGGTGCATGTTTTCCCTCATTTATTGTAATTAGAGTGTCTATAAATCTACAGGTCTTCTAAACATTCACACACTGAGACCAAAGGAGTATATTCTTAAGAGAGGATCACAAAGGCTCAATAGTTATTTTCACATGGTCATATAAAATGATGTTATCAAAATGAAATGCAAGAAATGGAAACAAGAGGTTTTTATTTTACTTTTTATGACTTTTCCCCTTTTGTCACTGTTACTGATTTCTGTACTTTTTGTCTTTTATGTAGGTTTATCTGTCTTGGAAGGGTAGTGGCAAGCACAGACATATTGGGCAAATTTTGCAATGATACTCACTTGACAGTTTATTGAAAATGAATTATACAATTTAGGGGAGGAGGCAGGAGCTTGTGAGGGAAAAGTTAGAAGAAAATGAAGGGAGAGGTGACACTATTCAAGCAGAAGTATACTCATTACCTGACCTATGTAACTGTAGTCCCTCTGTATATCACCTTTCCAATAAAACTAAATTAAAAAGAAATAATAAAACTAAACTCCCATTTTCCATCCCCTCAAACCCTTCTCAAATTTGGAAAGTTCATTTCCAACATATTGTCTTGTGGGTATTGCTATTACATTTGTTAAAAGACAAAATACAATGGAGACTTTCCTCAATTTTCAATTTATGTGTAATTTGTTTTCATAAAATATCTCTAGAGCCATGAGTGAAGACAGATCCTTTGAAAGCCTACTCTACAGCAATTCTAAATTTAAAATTCTCTCTTCTCCTTTCATCTTGTTTATTCTGGTTCTCTAAATTAGACATGAAAGCATACTTAAAAATATGATTCCCCTTACTCCATTATGAATGATAGAACACAAGTTCATGAAGAATATCATAATGCTTGCATACCTTAGTGAAGCCAAGAATAATGTCCCCAGATGCATTCATACGAAGTACACTCCCATCATAATTGAGTGAAAGTAAGTAGCTTCAAGTAGAGGAACATATTCTAAAGATGGGCATTAGAGATTTTTGAATGTTCTTTTGGATGCCAAGATAATGTAATAGAGCTTCCCATTAGCATCATTTTCCATAATTCACCTTGAGTTTGCTTCTAATAGGAATAATTTTTTAATGACTTGCTTTATGGCGGTGTCTTTTTACTTCTTTGTGAGTCTGTTGCAAAATCCCAAGTTCTTCACTCACTGTCTTTAATTCTTTTATGACTGCCTGTGTCCTTTAAGTAAAGTTCAAATTCATCCTTTGGATATTGATGGACCCTAGATATTTTGCAGCTCTTCTCCTGCATTGCTTTGTAGTTCTAGCTTTTTAGCCTCCTAACCTTAGTTTCCTCTTTTGTTTCCAGTATTCACACTTTTTTTTCCTTTTTTCTTTTCTTCTTTTTTTTCAGTTCTGAAGCTTGAACTTGGGGCCTGGGCACTATCCTTGGGCTTTCTCAAAGCTAGCACTCTACCACTTGAGCCACAGCATCATTTCTGTCTTTTTCTGTGCACGCGTGTGGTATTGGGGAATCTACCCTAGGACTTCGTACATGCTAGGTGAGCACTCTACCACTACGCTAGGCTCCTGGCTGCCTGTGTTCACACTTTTTGAGCACCATATCCATTGTACTCCTCCACATCAGATAGATTGAATAGCAGAAACCTTTCCTCCTTAAACTTTCCATTTTTATTGTGTATGAAATTCTCTTCTACTTCTAAAACAAATTTCATAAAGTTCAATTATTACAGACACTTTCTCTCTTTCTCTTTTATTTAAAGGGAAAAAGACTCAATTTTATCATCAAATAACTAGTGAGAGTGAGTCCAAACACACTGAAGAGCCCTAAATACAGCCCCACAAGTGTTCACATCAATAGAAATATTTCTAGTGATAATACTCTGATATTTCGATAAATGCTGTTATCACAGTGTAGTTATGTTTTAATTATGGAGAAGGTAAATAGTAATTTTTAACAAATACTTTAATATTTTAAGTAGTCAAGCATATTATTTGCTGAAATTATGTGCAAAACATTTATCTGTATAGCTAAGTTATAGAAAGAGGTGAAAAATAAAAAGCAAAGTGGCATGTTAACATAAACTGAGTTTTTGTACAAGTTCATGAGTTTGAATAAGAGCTTGGCTTCTGTTCCTTAGATGTTTTGCTTTCCTTGGTCCATGGCACCACATCTGCAATTTTGATGGTTAGTTATTGACTTAACCTGTCCATGCTATTCTCAAGTTGCAACCCTCATATCTCTGCTTCCTGAGCATCTCAGATTAGGCATGAGCCACTAGCACTGGCCAAATTTAGTATTTCTTTAAATACAAGTAGAAGAAGGGCTTATAATCTTGCAAGCTTATTTATAATATATCATTTCAGTATCTCTTCTTACATAAAACTATTTCTGGAAATTTTTATTACTTTTTATTGCAAAGGTGATGAATGAAGGGATTACAGTTGCATAAATAGAGAAATGAGTACATTTTAAACATTCTTAATGGATGTGTCTGTGCATGTTTGAAAAATAAAGAAGTTAGAAATGTACAAAATTGTTTAAAGACAATTGCATTATTTCAAAATTCCCTAACTATGCACAGAATTGAAATCAGTGAGTATCACATACACCTAAAAGATATTTGAAGCTGCATTTCCCTTCTAGTCATTTATATTTATTATTTATTCATTTAGTATGTATTTCATATTCCAGCTACAAGGAACATCACTGACCTCTGGAGTTTATAGTCTAACCAAAGGAGACAAAACTTTAATGAACTAATTAAATAATCACTGTTGCATAGGATGATGGGAAGAAAACAGAAGTTAACTGTGGTCATTCAGAAAGCTGCTTTGTAGCAAAGGTATGAAAGCTAATTTCTGAAGCAAAAATTCTGGAAGTGGAGCTATGACTCAACTGGTCGAGAGCTAGCTTGGAAAGGAAAGGATAAAGGATAGCACCAAATCTTTGAGTTCAAGCCCCAGTACTGGCACAAAACAAAACCAAAAGAATGTAGGAAGTTAGTGTTTTGACAGATGGTTATAGACAGTTTATTTGGATCCTTTTTAAAGTCTAAATGAAAATGGGTTCATTTTTGTTTATAATATGTATATTAAATATCTTAAAGATTAGATTTATAATTTGTATAATTAAAAAATTTAGGAAAATTCATGTCAAAGTAATTGTTGAAGGTTTTGGTATTTTTCCAAATTGGTGGCCCATTAAATATTTGGAACATGGGGCCGGGAGTTTGGCCTAGTGGTTAAAGTGCTTGCCTAGCATGCATGAAGACCCGGGTTCAATTCCTTGGTACCACATACATAGAAAAAGCTGGAAATTGTGCTGTGGCTCAAGTGTAGAGGTCTAACCTTGAGAAAGCCCAAGGACAATGCTCAGGCCCTGATTTCAAGCCCTAGGCCTGGCCAAAAATTAAAAAAAAAAAAACAAACGCTAACTGTGAATAATATTTCATGCAATTTTATTATGTTTAAGAAGTTGTACAAAGGAGTTGCCACTTAACAAAGCCGTTTATGAATATACACATATACACGTCTCCCTCTCTTATCCATCCCCTCCCTCACTCTTCTTAACATATACACTATATACTGAATTCTTCACTTCATTTTCCTCCTTTCTACTCTACCCCACTTTACATCTCTTTCAAGTAACTACCTCCTTTTCTTTATTTTGTTGAAATTTAACTTTGCCTCTTTAAGGTATTACACACTCTGAGTTCTCTCTTCAATCTTACCATGAATACTAGAAACACTTTGGGACTGGGACTGATAAATGTACACTGTGAAAACCTCATGAGCATGGCCCACAAAGCCTAACCCTCATCTATCTTTCTTCATATACTCTCCCTGCTACTTATTGTTGTTTATGTTGGTTGTGAGGCATGAACTCTTTGTGAGGATGCTGTCCCTTAGATTTTCAGCTCAATGCCATGGCTCTACCACTTGAACCACAACCACAGCCTCACTTCTGTTTTCTGGTGGTTAACTGGAGATAAGAGTCTCACAGACTTTTGTGCCCAGACTGGCTTTGAACCACGATCCTCAAATATTAGCCTCTTGAGTAGCTAGTATTACAGGCATTCGCTTTTGGTGACAGCCCTGCCTCATTTTTTTATTAGCACATGAAAGGTAATACTTTCCTGCCACCACACAAGCTGTTAGTTTTACCAGAAAATACCTTTATCGTAAAATTTCATTTCTCATTCAAGTTATCACACAGATATCAACTGTATTGATGAACTGTGCTACAGAATGGCCTGTTCAGAATAAGCAAATCACCTCTCTATAGTCTCCTTGCATATCATTTAACATTTGCAAATTATCTTATGTGGAAATTTGTTTTGCATAAGAGAGATACACATCTAATGTATTTATTTCTTCCAAGGTTTGGGAGTTGGATGGATTTAGCTGTCAGGCAAACTCTAAAAATGTTCTGCAAATTTTCAGGGAAGTAAAATGCACCTAAGCTTTCCTCTTCATCTTTGACCTAGGCTTGTTCCAGGGAAAAAAATTACTTTTAACATTTTTTGTTTAACTGATAGAACCATTCTGAACAATTTAAAAAAATGAGTCACCAGACTGGTGGCTCATTTCTATAATCCTAGCTACTCAGGAAACAGATCCGAGGATCACAGTTCAAAGCCACCTCAGGCATGAAAGTCTGTGAGACTCTTATCTCCAATTAATCACCAGACAACTGGAAATGGTGCTGTAGCTCAAACTGGTAGAGTGCTAGCCTTGAGCCGAAGAGCTTAGAAACAGTGCACAGGCTCAGAGTTCAAGCCCCATGATATGTATACATACATGTATGTACATGTGTATATGTATATGATATGTACATGTATATATATATATATGTATGCATATGTATGTATGTACAGATATAAATATATATTTGCTATTCTTCTATAAACTTAACTATAAATGCTGATCTTCATTATACACTTTTAAATGTAGTTTACATCTGGAATACAGGATATAATTTGCTATTTTGTGTACTTTAGGAAAATACCACACTAAAACTATTCAGTGTTTATGTCTAACAAAAAAGTTTCAATCCTAGCTACCCAGGAGGCTGAAATTTGAGAATCAAGGTTTAAAGCCAGTTCAGGCAAGAAATTTCTTGATATTTCAATCACAAATTAACCAGCAAAAAGCAGAAGTTGCTCAAGTGATATAGTGTTAGCCTTGAATGAAAATTAAAGGACAATCAAGCTGTGAGGTTTTTGTGCTACAACACCAAAACAAAAATGAAAATTAAAACAAAAACAAAAATAACAACAAACTGTTGTAATTTTTTTCCATTCTAACTGTGAAGTAACTTTCTATTTTCTGTATTTGCTTTCCTAAAAGGATTTCTAGATGTGCATGTTTGCCTGTGTATTTTGTTGTTAGTTTGTTTGCTTCAATCTCTTTTTCAGGACTTAATTGTTTCATTGAAATTTATATCCTCCTATAGCTTCCCTCTGGGTACCATAAAAACCCTCAGAAACGCTTACTTTAGGCAGGGAGTTTGGCCTTGGCCTTGTGGTAGAATGCTTGCCTAGCATGCACGAAGACCTGGTTTTGATTCCATGGTACTATATACATAGAAAACCTGGAAGTGGTTCTGTGGCTCAAGTGGTAGAGCACTAGCCCTGAGTTCAAGCCCAGACTGGCAAAAAAGCCTAGTTTCTGGTCTCATGTCATGTAAGTCATTTAATTTGGGCTCTTGAGACAGAATAAAATATACTACTTCTATATATCTTATCAAGGAGGAGTCAGTTGTCTTCCTTACTCTTCTCCATCCTTCCCCTTTAAAAGCATGTATGCAGGTATACTGGCCATGAACTTGAACATGAACGTGGAAGCAGGCAGCATAACTTTAGTACAGTTAAAACCTTGAGACTCTCACAATCTGTTACATAACTTAGATAATTTCTATTACCTACATTGTAAACTTTTTCATTTAAACAAAATAAAATGATAAGTAATTTTCAATTAAACAAAATAAAATAATAAGAGTCAGATAAGACAATTATGTTACTGTGAAAGTTGGGATAGTTTAGCTTTCAAATAATGATGTACTCAGTTCATAGACAGCACATTAAGAAAATGTGGATATACCTCAACGGCTGGTAGCCTGAGATCTGATTAACTATACCATTGCCAGCATTGCTTTTGAGATACATTTGCTAGTAAAGCAAATTAAATCTAGTCATCTTTTAAAAAGCTAGCATTTACTATGAACTACCACAGCTACTCTTCTACATGTCACTTGGCCATTTCAGTGACTAACAAAGGCCAGTGTCATTTTTTTTTAAATTTCGTTCAGATTCCTTTACACAAGTAAATGTCAAAGTCAGAATTAAACAAATTGAGAAATAATTGAAATATTTCCATTTATTATTACAAATCTGCAAAGTAAGTACAATTCAATATCATTTAATTCACATGATTGTTGTAAGATTTATCCATACAAGGTCATATGTGATATCTAACCAATTGTCTGTCAGTCCAACATAAAATGAGTTTGTATACTTCTTGATGAAGAGGTATTTGAAATCTGACAGCAGATCACTAAGGCCAAGCTTTTTTAAATTTAATTTAATGCTGAAAATGAAAATAATTTAGTCATGGGTTTGAGTTCAGGCTCAGTTGGCTTTTCAGTGTCAAGTGTTAGTACTCTAATGTCATCAAGTTGAGCATAGGAGCATTTTTTTTCTATTTCTAGTCTGACAGGATGATATTCAGTCTTTTCTTATCTAGTCTTTTCATTGCTTTCACATGAAGATTTCAGTTGGAGTTACACTCTTCATTCACCTCCATTGGTTTGGTAATTGAAATTTTTTATTGTTGATGAGGAATTTTTCTAAAGAAAGTTTTATTCAATGAAAGGATGTTTGTTAGGTTGAAGGCAATTTAACTGTATTATATCTTTTAATTAAATAACTTAAGTAGGCACCAGAAAAATTCTAAATACAGATATGTTTATATACATTTAGGATTATATGGATAAGTATTGAAAGATAACTATATAAATGAATATAATTAATTTATGCAATAAATTTAATTGTGTAAGTAGAGTATTAAACAATTGTTCATGAAATTGAGTGAAATACTTTTTATGCAAGATTTCAGAATAAGTTTTAAAGTGTCTGGTAAAAATACAGAAAGAGTCCACTAATTTCAAGTGCTTATCTTTCTCCCTTTTTTACTACCTAACTTAATACTATATATATTCCTATACTATTTGGGACAGGTGAGTTGAAGACCATGAAAAATTAACTAAAATTAGAAAGCTTGAGAGGAACAGAAAAAGACAATTATGAATTGTCTTTGAATATCCACTTATTAAATTTCTCCATTAAGGAAATTATTATAGAATGCCTGCTTTATACCATCACTGACTCCACAGGAATAGAGCAGGAAGATCTGCTTGCATAGCTGAGGGCATTAGGCAAGGCAGAGACAATTCCAGTACATTAGGCTGTGGTAAAATGAAGACACATTACATCAATGGAGTAAAGGAGCTGCTCATTAAAAAATAATTTAGATAGATTTTCCCTTAATTCTATAATGATACTCCTATCATGTCCTCATTCTGATTTGTGATTCTCATCATTAAATACCTAAAAACAAAACCAATGTGCCTCTAATCCTACATTGTTTAATTAAAATCTGTCATGCTGTTTACCAGTCTTTGGTTGCAGTATGATACTATGAAATAATTTAAACAAAACAGGCATGTGCTAATTTTCAAGAATACAATGAATTCTTGTTCTAGGTAGATTATTCCGCTGTCCCTTAGCAGTGACACAATTTAGCTGGCCATTTTAAAAAAAAAGTGCAGAAGCCATCAATACGTTTTGTTTTGCCAGCCCTCGGCCTTAGACTCACACCCTGAGCACTGTCCTTGGGTTTTCTCTATCACTTGAGCCACAGTAGCACTTCTAGCTTTTTCTATGTACGTGTTACCAAGGAATCAAACACGGGTCTTTGTGCATGCTACGCAACCACTCTACTAGGCAAGCACACTACCACTACGCAAAACTCCTGGCCCCCTCAATACATTTTTATTTATTTATTTATTTTGGCCAGGCCTGGGCTTGAGCTCAGGGCCTGACCACTGTCCTTCGACTTTCTCAAGGCTAAAGCTCTATGGCTTGAGCCTCAGTACCACTTTCGGCATTTATCCCAGGAAACAAACCTTTGTCTTCGTGCATGCTAGGCAAGCACTCTACCACTAGGCCAAACTCCGGCCCTCGATACATTTTTATGGCTTCTGTGAGAAATTGCTGCCTTCTGTTTCTCACTTCTTGAAAATTTTTGTTAATTTTAATTTAGCAGTTAAAATATTTCCACAATATAGATGGACCTAGGAAATGACAATCCCTGTATGTTAAATGAAAAAAGTCAGATACATAAAAGAAATTAAATGAATGGAATCTTGTCAAATATACAGATAAAGGGAAGAAATAATGGTTAGCAAAATAGGATCAATATGGGAGATAAGATATTGTGATGATATAATCTAAAGATGAAAAGTAGTAAGATGAGGAAGGAAAAATTTCAATGTTCAACCTGAAAACTACAAATTAATTATAGCATATTTCATTCAGGATTTTGGGTACACTGTTTCTGTGTCTGTTGTGAAGTAGAAAAATGAATAATTATAAGTAACTATATAGCACTGTATATTATATATAACTATACATAACTATTAATTCCTTAAACAAAGGATGTATATGTATATATCATAAATTTTCATCTCTTAAATATACACTATATCTTTTATTTCACTATTCCTTCAAATAAAGTATTTTACAACTGGTTCACATCTATAGTCTAAGCTACTGAGGAGGCTAAAAATTGAGATTCACAGTTTGGAGCCAAGACACTTAGACAGACAAGCCTGGAGGCATATCTCTAATGAACCAGAAGAAAGCCACAGATGTAGCTGTGGCTCAAGTTGTAGAGAATCAGTCTTGAATGAAATGTGAATGAAAGCTGGAGACTCACGACAACACCCCCCCAAAAAAATAAAACAACAACATACATGGCCAAATGCATACAATAGAGATCAGTTTGAATTAACACTGCATGGTAATTTCATATCATATTTAAAAGTAAGCATTCATGTAATACCTCTGAACTAGGATTACAGTCACCAGCACCTGGCTTATAAGAGGTGCTTATATCTTACCATATATGATAAGCATCTAGAAAATTACCTTTGTTTTTCAATACATTGGGATGTAAGCTTTCACAGTATTTCCAATGTTCTTCTTAGTCACTGTTTTAGTAAACTTTATTTTTTATTTTATTTTTCACTTTTTTATTTTTTTTCTTCTAGGAATTTGGAGTTTTGTTTATTCTTTCTTGTTGTTGTTGTTGTTAATTAGGTTAATCCATTGAACTGTATTGGTTTTATAAGGAAGAAACACACTCAAAATATCCCTGACAGCAGAACCTGTAAGATTAACTAAAAGCAGTACTACTTTATACATTGAGTTTCATTGAACTCTAGGGCATCCAGAATTTTCCTCTGATTTCCTCAATAATCTACTGTTTGTTGAAACATGTATTGTTCAATTTACATATGTTTGTATAATTTCTGCAGTTTCATTTATGATTTGCAATGTCATTTTCTGCAATGTAAGTTGCAATACTCTTGGTATTAAGACTTTTTTGATAGCCTAAAATATGACATATTTTGGGATAAATTCTCATAGATCCTAAGATGAATGCTGTGTAGGTGTTGTAATACAATGTTTTATAAATGTCTCTTAAGTCCATTTGATCAATGCTGTAATTTTACTGACTTTTTGTTGTTGGTAGTGTGTCTGGGTGATCAACCTACTGCTGTGAGTGGCGAAGAGAAGTCACCCATTATTTTTCTACTGGAGCCTGTCTCTCTAATCAGTAGTGTTTCATACCATTAGGCATAGTGAGGAATTTATATTTACAACTTTTATATGTTCTTATAGAATTCTATCAATAAGTAATAACTTCCTTTGTGTCCTCCAATGAATTTTCCCTCGAAGTCTGTATTTTCAAATATGAGCGTTGCTACTATTGTTTGTCTACAGATTCAGTTTGTTTAAAATCTCAATTTCTATTCTTTCATTTTATGTTTCTATATTTCTTAGCAATGAAATGTTTCCTACAGAAAACATATTAGCAAGCCTGGCACAGTGGCTTATACCTGTAATCCTAGCTACTCAGGAGACTGAGATCTGAGGATTAAGGCTCAAAGTCAGCCTGGGCACAAAAGGACCTAAGACTCTTATCTCTAATTAACCTCTAGAGAATGGGAAGTAGGGAAGTAGGGCCTTAGCTCAAGGGTAGGGTGGTAGCCTTGAGCTGAAGAGCTCAGGGACAATACCCAGGCACAGGGTTAGGGTGATAGCCTTGAGCTGAAGAGCTCAGGGAGAGTGCCCAGGCCTGGTTCAAGCACCATGACCCCCCCCCCACACACAAACGTATTGGCAGATCTTGCTTTTGCAATCTAATCAATCAGTGTTGTATTTTTAAACTGTATTTTTAAATCAGTGTATTTTCACTATGGAAACATCCATACTTGTTCCTGTTTTTGCCTTTTCTATTGGCTCATTTCATTTAAACAGGGTTTCAGTGCTTTTCATACGCATCTCTTATTTCCCTATATTATTAGTTACATGTGTTTATTTCGATAATGTCATCCCAGGGCTTTCTATATTCTTCCCCCTTTTTTCTTTTTATTGCTGTCTCAATGCGATAATTCATACACGTTATATTCAATTCCTTATGTGGAATTTGCTCTACTTTACTTAGCCTGCGAATGAATCTTTCAACTGACTTGAGATTACTATTTCTGAAATTGGTTCTTTTCCGGTATCTCCTTATTAAATTGAGGTTTTTTTTTTGCCAGTCCTGGGCTTGAGCTCAGGGCCTGAGCACTGTCCTTGGACTTTCTCAAGGCTAGAGCTCTACCACTTGAGCATCAGCACCATTTCTGACTTTTTTCTATGTATGTGGTACTGAGGAATCGAACCCGGGTCTTCGTGCATGCTAGGCAAGCACTCTACCACTAGGCCAAACTCCCAGCCCCTTAAATTGAGTTTTATGTCCTGCATTGTCTCTACAATCCATTCACCTATTTATATGTTTCTTTTTGAAATACTTTTATCTGAGGAGCTTTGTAGCAACTCTTTCTTGGTCATGTTCTATAAAATATGCTTGTTGTACAGCATTGAGTTCATTTCCAAATAAACTCTGTGTGTGTGTGTGTGTGTGTGTGTGTGTGTGTGTGTGTGTGTGTGTGTGTACAATAGTGCTGGAGCTTGAACTCAAGGCCTCTTACTGTGCTATTTTTCCTCAAGACTGGTACTCTACCAATTGAGCAACCCCTCCATTTTCACTTTTTTGTTGGGCAATTGCTAGTGCAGGCATGTGTGCTATAAGGTATATCCTCTGTGTCTGCACTTCTCCAGAATTATAAGCAATGTATGTTCTGAAAAAGTTGGCTGAATTCCTTCCTAGGTCTTGTGTCCACACACCTGGGCAATTTTTCTCTACGTGTTGCTAAGGGAGTGAATGCCCAGCACTGAGATCTTAGGGCTCTCACTGTTGCATTTATTTGGATCCAGGTCATTAGCTTGTAGCTTATATTTCCGTTATTCTTTAAGTTGTAGCTTTTATTTCTCTCAAATTAGAATAGGTTGTGACTGGAGCAATTTGTAATATCTTTCAGCTGAAGTAGGTATATACCCTACTTTGAAAGTCACTGGCAGAGTACTATTTTACCGTGCTTCAAGGGCCAAGCTTGATTCCCAAATTGACAGCAAAGAAAACAATAGTAAGAATATTTTTTAAAACTCAGATATAAAAATTTAGTATAGCATAAATAAATGAAATCAACAATCTTGGTATCAATAAATAGAAAGAGAAACATAATGGATGATAAATAAAAAAGTTAAAATAATACTTGTTTGTTAAATATACCATTTGAAATATGATATAAAAATCAATTTTAATAAATTCTTTAATAATAAAAAATAAGTGATGGACTTTCAAAGATAATATATAATTTTATATACTTGATAAGTAGAATAGTCAAGTGTTGTGTGTAGTAACCTATATACCACCTATTTACTACAACAAGGCTCATTTCAATCATTAAAAATCAGAAAATGTAAGCATCTAAGTGATCTATTAATGGTCTCATGCTGTATGGTTCTGTAACAATGAACAGAATTCTTTTTTTTGTAGGAGTGTTTCCAGCAATCTAAATAATGACTATAAATAATTGCATATAATTATATAGTATAAGCATTATGTAATATTTAACTATGTTAAATGTTACATAACCTGGTAATATAGTAAAGTTTGAGTGGATTAAGAAAAAAAAGTTATAACAATAATAAAAAAGTTAATCAAAATGATAGAGAAAAATAATGATAGGATAAAAGAAGATAAAATGAAGAACCTATTAAGCAATTTTAAAATGATAGAAGATAAAAAGAGAAAATAAAAATATCAAAAAAAGAACAAAAAAGAGTGGTAGAACAAAGGTGAACCAATGTGACAGTGGTACTTACTAGACACTATATTGAAAATGAACTTTACAACTTGGGGGGTGGCAGTCAGGGTGGGTTTATGGATGAAAATATAGGAGAGGATAACACTGCTTTAAAAGAAAAGTATTCATGACTTTTCCTATGTAACTGTAACCAACTTGTACATCACCTTTATAATAAGAACAAAATTAAAGTATAAAGGTAAGAAAAATAATGAGAAATTTAATAATAATAAAGACAGAAAAGTAAGTTGAAAATTGTTCCTAGCTGAGGTACACGGTAGTACTCTTTTCTGAGTTTTCAATGTCAAAATCCATGACTTATGATAGTAAGCAGTGCTGTGTACAGAGATGTCACTGAGGCCTTTAGTGATTTGTGATTTGTCTTAGTAGTTACCAAATATGGTAGTTTCATGTGTGTGTGGTGCTATATATCTCTTTAAAGTTAATATTAGAAATGCTGAATGTGCCTGGCTATATTCTCTTTGTTTTTTTTTTTTTATTGATCATACTTAGTAACCTGGCAAATATCAGGAACTCAAAAAGGCATCACAGTCCAAGTTTTGATTAATTGTGTATTATCCCAACCTAGCATATGTTTGCTCTAGTCTGCTGATATCATGGCCTGTTTCATAGACACAGCTAGCCTTTCTGACCACGCTCCAGTGACATGTATATATCTTGTCCTTTGCAACCAATGGCATGCTCAATGTGTTATGTACTGGAGGGGTAATCACCACAATTGAGTGATTTTTCTAGTTTTGTCCAAGTATTCTCAAACACTGCTTTTATATGAAATCACAAGAGAAGAAAGGGTCACTAATCCCTGTGCAATCTATTTTGTCACAATTGTCCTCCCTGATACATAGACCACTGACTAGATTTATGCCAGAAAATACCCCAAGCTATTTAGCATGTAACATGTCTGTCTTCCAGCAAATCAATGCACCATGGTGCTCATGGTAACCATAATAATGATCATTCAGAGTTTCTGGTTTCCATATTAGTTTGATTGCAAATAATACAGCACTTGTCTAAATGTGTAATGGTTATAACATTGTAAGAATGCTGAATGATACTACGATGTTTCTCCTCTAAACTTAGCTTGCTGCGCAAGAAGCACCAAGGTGAGTTTAAATTTACTGAAACTCTCATGAGAGGAACACAAAAGGCACAATGTCTATGTATATGCAATCACATAAAATAATATTTATCAAAATGAATTCTAGGAGGAGGGGCGGAAGATGGTGGCAGTTCAGTGTGAGTTGTTCTGAGCTCCCGCCAAGATACAAGCTCTGGCAGCGTATGGGACAGTTCTTTAAGAAAAATTGCTTCTAAGTAAGCTTCAGCTCCACAGAAATCTCAGTCGAAGAGGAAAAAGGCAGAATACCAGAGTGAGAAGACAGCGTGGAGCCCAGCCAGCAGCACAGAAGACAACGCTTCACGACTGCGCAGACCTGCTGACTGCAGAAATAGACACACAGAGCCTGCGCGAGCCCAGAGCCAACACCTGGCTGTACTGGGACCTGCCAGCTCCACGGAACAGGAGAATCCAGCAATTTGTGAGTACCTCTGAGGAGAATTTTATACTTCTGCTGGCAGAAGAGCATTGGGAGGGAGCCCCTCCCCCACAAGCTGAGAGCAGAGCCATCTTGACTGCTGGCAAAGACCCGGCCAAAGCAATTGGAACCTGAGAGGTGGTGCTGGCAGTGCCATCATTCTAAACGGCAAAGGATTTCCCAGAGATCTCTTAGCCGGAAATCTGGCCCCAGCGCTGCTGAAGTCCGACTCCTGCGCCCACCACAGACCTGGTAAACAAAGCCACCTGTGGATCTTTCAGCTTTGTTTTACCAATCAAGCAATCTGATCTGAAAAACCATAAAGCCAAATTACAAGAGAAAAAGACTTTGTGAAGTGTTTAGATAATGAATTTAGTGGAGACACAAGTTTCCTGTCCTGCCCCCCCCCCAAAAAAGGGTTTTTTTTGTTGTTATTATACCCCTTTTCATTTGCATTTTTAGGTGTTCTTATTTTCTCTTTGCCATTTTAACTTCACCTATTTTTCTGATGTTATGATTCATTCCTTTTTTTAAAAAATTTTCTCCTCTCTTTTTCCTTATTCCTTCTGTCATTGTGGTCATTCCTAGAAACACAGTGACAGCTCTGGGTACAGTCTGAATAAAAATATCGATATTGATACAGTCACCTGCTTTTTAAACTCCTGGTTCTCAACCTTAGTATCTCTTGGGTAAGAACTCACAATAGTGAGGAATCTCCCCTCCCACCTTTTCTATTGTGTGTGTGTGTGTGTGTGTGTGTGTCCTGTTTTCTTGTATTTTGTTGTTGTTTTGTTTCATTTTTCTTTTTAAAATTTGTATCATTGAAATCTCCTATATCTACCTCTCTCTTTTCTCTATATATTCTTCTTATTACTCTTCTTATTTTCATAAGTTTTATCTAAGTTCATCTAACGTTTCTACTCAAATATTCTACTTCTTTATCACCTTAGGTCAGTTATCCTTGCACGATACCTTTTCTTCACTACTATAATAATCTTATACTCCTGCATTATTCTTTTCCTACCTCCCTTGTTGTCTTTCATATTATTTTTCTATCTCTGGTCCTCTGTTCATCCTTCAACTCTTATAATGCATGGATCTACATTTGATGGTTGTTGAGCAATGCTGTGTATCTAGGTGTTTCACTATACTCTAGATCCAGTGGGACCAAAATACAATAGAGATTGGATTGAGGGACTTATTGTTTTGGTCATAAATCGGTAATCTGTGGTTGTATTAGATTTGTATGTAAGTGCACAAAAAGAAAGAGAGAGAGTAATATTATCAATCTAAAAGTGTGAACATCTATTGTCAGCCAATTAAAAAGGTCTAGGCTGGTTATATCTGAAAAATTATAATCTTGTTTATTATTAATCTTGCTTCCATTTTCAAATGGGCAGAAAAAGAAATTCAAGAAAAATGTCACATCAAGGAATAGCATCTCCCACCCAACATAAACAGGCAATTGAGAAGTCAGTGGCAAATCTAGAGGAGAGCCTTCCAAGTGCTATACAAATGCAATTGATAAACATCATTTATGAAAAGTGTGAAAACATAAAGAAAGAGATAAGGGAGGAAGCCATAGCTAAACAAGAGGAAACCATAAACAAGGTGATATGTGAAAAAGGGGAAGCCATAAAGGAGGCCATAATAAAGGTTTTTTCAAAGAAAAATGGACGAATTCACAGAATCCACAAACAAAAAGGTGACCGAACTCCAACAAATGTCCAAAGAGAAAAAAGCTACTGAGCTAACCACTCAAATGGAAATCAAGGAGTTAAAGAAATCCATACATGTTGTAAAACAAGAGATGCAAGGCATCAAAAATGAACAAATATAAGGAAGGGACATGGAGAATAAAGTAGAAAGCCTTGATAGCAGGTTAGACAATGCAGAAGAGAGAATTTCCGGGGTTGAAGATAATTTAGTCGTTATAGAGAAAGAACAGAAAATGAGTCAATCCAAATCTAGGAAATATGAGAAAACAGTACAGGAGGTCCAAGATACAATTAGGAAGCCTAATTTAAGGCTAATTGGTATTGAGGATGGTCCGGAGAAAGAGGTCAGTGGTATTGGAAATATACTTCAGGGAATCATCTCAGAGAACTTCCCAAATATCCAGAAGGGCAGGCCCAGCCAGATACAAGAAGCTTTTGGAACCCTTAAACAGGCCTGACCAGAAAAGGACCTCCTACCGCCACATTATAATCCAACTGAACCAATAGAGACCAAAGAAAGGATCCTAAAAGCAGCCAGTGAGAAGAGAACAATCACCTATAAAGGAAAACCAACCAGAATAACCCCAGATTTCTCAGCAGAGACCATGCAAGCAAGAAGAGATTGGAAGGATATATGTCATGCTCTGAAGTCAAATAACTACCAACCAAGAATATTGTAGCCAGCTAAGCTCTCATTCATAAATGAGGGAACAGCAAAAAATTCCATTCCAGGGAAAAGCTTCAACATTATGTAGCAACCAAACCAATATTACAGAAAATTGGTAAAGGGATCTTTCCTCCAGGAGGACATAACCATCTTAAATATTTACTCAACTAATCCCAGAGCTCCGAACTTCATCAAGCAAACTTTACTTTCACTGAAACCATACATAGATTGAAACACAGTGATTGTTGGTGACTTTAACACACCACTCTCACCTATGGACAGATCAACCAGGCAAAAACTCAACAGAGAAACCTTAGAATTGAACAACTGTATAGACCAAATATCTCTAACAGACATCTGCAGATTATTCCATCCAGCAACAACAGAATATACATTTTTTCAGGAGCACGTGGAACATTTTCCAAAATAGACCACATTTTAGGGCATAAAACAAACCTGGGCAGATTCAAAAACACTGAAATTATTCCCTGCACTCTCTAAGACCACAAGGGCATCAAATTGGAACTGAACACCCATCTCCACCAAAGAAAACCCAGTAACTCATGGAGATTGAACAACACATTGTTGAATCACCAATGGATCATTGAAGAGATCAAAACAGAAATCAAACTGTTTATGAAATTTAACAAAAAGGAGCACACAAAATACCAGGTTCTTTGGGACAGAGCAAAGTCAGTACACAGAGGAAAATTTATGGCTCCAAGTGCCTACAATAACAAATTGGAAAAATCGCAAACCAACAATTTAATGTGTCACTTTAACCTCCTGGAAAAGGAACAACAAACCAACCCTAATGCTAGTAGATGTAAGCAAATCATTACAATTAAAGCAGAATTAAATGAATTGGAGTCCAAAAAACCTACAGAAAGAATCAACAAAACAAGGAGTTGGTTCTTTGAAAAAATTATCAAAATTGACAGACCCTTAGCAAATCTTACCAAATTAAGAAGGGAGCAAGGCAATTAAGAAGGCAAATATCATCTAACCCTTTTACTAATTACAATAAAAAAATAAAGAAAGAAAGAAAAAAAGAAAAAAAAGAAGGGAGCATAGCAAAATTAAACAAAATCACAGAGGAAAATGGTAATATCACGACCGAAATTACGAAGATCCAGATAATCATGAGGGAATACTTCTCAAAACTTTACACCAATAAATTTGAGAATCTACAAGAAATGGATGAATTCCTAGCCAACATTAACATATCCACACAGACCCAAGAAGAATTAACCCAAATAAACAGGCCTATTTCAAGAACTGAAATACAAATAGCAATAAGAGACCTTCCACCTAAGAAAAGCCCAGGGCCAGATGGATTCACAGCTGAATTCTAAAAGGTCTTCAAAGCAGAGCTCACACCAATACTCCTCAAGCTCTTCAACAAAATTGAAAATGAAGGCTCTTTACCAAACACATTCTATGAAGCCAGTATAACCCTCATCACTAAACCAGAGATTCATCAAAGAAAGAGAACTACAGACCCATTTCTTTGATGAACATTGATGCAAAACTTCTCAACAAAATACTGGCCAACCGTCTAAAACAACTCATCAAAAAATTATACACTATGATCAAACAGGATTCATCCACATATGCAAATCAATTAATATAATTCAACACATCAACAGGAACAAGGACAAAAATCACATGATTGTCTCAATAGATGCAGAAAAGGCATTTGACAAGATCCAACACCCCTTTATGTTAAAATCTCTGGAGAAACTAGTAATCCATGGAACATTCCTCAGTATAATAAAGGCTATGTATGTCAAACCCACAGCTAGTATTATACTTAATGGGAAAAAGCTAAAGCCATTCCCTCTAAAATCAGGAATGAGACAAGGAGGCCCACTCTCTCCATTTCTCTTTAACAGAGTATAAGAATTCCTAGCCAGTGCAATAAGGCAAGAAGCAAGCATAAAGGGGATCCAAATGGGGAAAGAGGAAGTGAAACTTTCCAACTTTGCAGATGACATGATTCTGTATTTAAAGAATCCAATAGACTCCACTCACGAGGTCCTTGAGCTGATTCAAAACTTTGGCAGGGTAGCAGGGTATAAAATTAACCCTCGAAATCAACTGCCTTCCTCTATGCCAACAGTGAGAGGAATGAGGCAACAATCAGGAAAGCAACTCCTTTTGCAATAGCCTCAAAGAAAATAAAGTACCTAGGAATTAGCTTAACAAAGAATGTAAAGGACTTTTTTGATGAAAACTTTAAAACCCTGAAAAAGGAAATTAAAGAACTGAGGAAATGGAAAAAAACCTCCCATGCGCCTGGATTGGAAGAATCAACATCATGGAAATGGCAATCTTGCCAAGCGCTACCTACAAATTCAACGCAATACCCATCAATATCCCAATGTCATTCTTTAAAGAAATAGAAGAGGCAATCCAAAATTTCACATGGAATAATAAAAGACCCAGTATAGCAGAAAACACTTCTTAGCAGAAAGAACAGAGTAGGAGGAATTTCAATGCCAACTTTAGACTCTATTACAGAGCTATAATAATCAAAATAGCTTGGTACTGGCACAAGAACAGGCCTGCACACCAATGGAATACAACTGCGGACCCAGATATTAAACCACAGACCCATGGCCACCTAATCTTTGACAAGGGAACCAAAGAAATATAATGGAAGAAAAACAGCCTCTTCAACAAGTGGTGCTGGCAGAACTGGTTAAGCACCTGCAGAAGATTAAATTTGGATCCTTATTTGTCACCCTGCACTAGAATTAACTCCAAATGGATCAAAGACCTGGAGGTAAAAGCTGACACACTGAAAACTTTACAAGAAGGAATAGGAGATACACTAGGCCTCCTTGGCACAGGTTCAAACTTTCTTATTAAGGACTGATAATCACAACAAATCAGAGAAAGGCTGGATAAGTGGGACTTTATTAAACTGCAGAACTTTTTTATAGCAAAGGACATAGCTTGTAAATTAATTAGGAAGCCAACACAATGGGTGAAGATCTTCACCTACCATACAACAAACAAAGGCCTCATATCTAAAATATACCAACTCAAAAAACTGAATGACTCCAAATCTAATCTCCAAAGTAACAACCCATTAAAAGATGGGCCAAAGCATTAAAGAGAGTTTTCTCTGAAGAAGAAACAAAAATGGCCTATAGACACATGAAGAAATGTTCAACATCTGTGGCCATGAAAGAAATGCAAAACAAAACAACTCTAAGATTCCACCCCACTCCAGTTAGAATGGCCAGGATCAGGAAAACTAATAACAACAGATGCTGGAGGGGATGTGGCCAGGAGGGATCACTACTACACTGTTGGGGGGAGTGCAAACTCGTTCAACCACTATGTAAAGCAGTATGGCAGTGCCTCAAAAGCCTAAACATAGAGTTCCCCTATGACCCAGCAATTCCACTACAAGGCATTTATCCAATTGTCCAGAAACAAGGACATACTAAATCCACCAGCACAATGATGTTCATTACAGCACCATTTACCTTAGCAAAGATATGGAACCAAGGCAGATGTCCCTCAGTTGATGAGTGGATCAACAAGATGTGTTATTTATACACAATGGAATTCTCTGCTGCTGTTAGAAAGAATGACATTGCCCCATTTGTTAGAAAATGGAAAGAGTTAGAAAAAATCATATTAAGTGAAGTAAGCCAGACTCAAACTCAATGGTTTCCCTCATTTGTTATAATCAGTAGAAACCTTGGGCTCTCCTAGCAGAGATTTGCAATAGATCAAAATTTGAATACATAAGGCCATATAGTATGACACTAAATGAAAGGACCTCTAGGATATAGAAAGAAAAGCCATACAATGAGTGATTGTTGTCCTTAATGTACTATGTTATCTCTCATCTCTTTTGCTGTCCCTTGTTTATCTTATATTGTTACAGTATCTCACTTTGTTATCCAATATATTGATTATATTTGTATTTGGTTATTTGAAATTGGATAGGGAAGGGGGGAAAACAAGATGAGGGGTGGGGTTGGGGGTAGGGAAATGGGGACCAAGACATGAGAAAGGATATCAATGTATGTGAATTAATGCACCTTCTATCTGGCAAATATAATGTAACCCTTCTCTTAATTACAATAAAAATATATAAGGAAATTAAGTCTAGGATATAGAAAAAGGTTAAGGAAAGTTTCTATCTCTCCTGAAGTTAATGTGGTCAAATTTCTTTGTTTGCTAGGTTTTCTCAAGATTATTTTAAACTGGAAATGTCAGAGTCCGTGCCACCACACAGGGATTAAAATGGGAAATTTCTTTGTACTCTTCCCTGGGTTGTCTTACTATTTAGATTTCATATCAATTTTTTTTCTTTTCTTTTTTGCCATTCCTGGGCCTTGAATTCAGAGCCTGCGCACTCTCTTTGGGCTTTCTCAGGGCTAGAACTCTACCACTTGAATCACAGCACTTCCAGGTTTTTCTATGTATGTGGTACCGAGGAATTGAACCTGGGTCTTTGTGCATGCGAGGCAAGCATTCTAACACTAGGCCAAACTCCTGGCCTTAACCGTTTCTTTATTGGCTTTCAGAGTTCATCTGTTCCTTCTTCCTTCCTTTCTGATTCCTTCCTTCCTTCCTGCCTGCTTGCCTGCCTATTTCTATCTTTCTCACTCTCCCTCTTTCCTTCTTTCCCTATCTCCCTCTCTCTCTCCTGCACCATCCCTCTCAGCATGGATTACATTTATACCTACTCCTGGACATTTATCCGATAGAGCACAAACAAGGTTAACTAAGGCCACTATTTTAATATGACCTTATAAAATGTTGCTAATCAAAATGAACTGCAAGTTATGGAAACAAGAAGGTATTTTTATCCTTAGTGTACTGTATGCAGTTATTACTTTTTTCCTTTTGTTTCTATCCCTTTTGGTTTATACCCTCTTATTACTGTTTTTAATTTCAGTACCCTTTGTATTGTATATAAGTTTACCTGATTTGGAAATGGGAAGGGGAATCACAAAATGGTGAGACAAAGGACAAAAAGGTGAACCAATGCAACAGTGATACTCGCAAGACACTATATTGGAAATGAAGTTTACAACATGGGGGCGGGGAATGTCTGGGGAAGGGAAAGTAGGAGAGATAAAAGGAATGGTAACATTCCATAGTGTGGCCTAGTGGTAGAGTGCTTGGTTAGAATGCAGGAAGCCCTGGGTTCGATTCTTCAGTGCCATATATACACAGAAAAAAGCCAGAAGTGGTGCTTGGTTCAAGTGTTAGAGTGTTACTTTGAGAAAAGTCCAAGGACATTGCCCAGGCCCTGAGTTCAAGTCCTAAGACTGGCAAAAAGAAATGTAATCATTTCTTTATTTATGTAACTGATATGTAACTGTGATTCCTCTGTATACCACCTTTACAACACCAACAAAAAGAACAAAAAGAAAAAATAATAATGGCATGCCACTGATGGCTAATGCCTTAATCCTAGCTACTCAGGATATGTAGATATGTAGATTGTGTTTTGAGGCCATCCCATGCAGGACAATCTATGAGATTGCCCGATTAACTACCTAACATCTAGAAATAGTACTTGTGGCTCAAGTGGCTGAGTACTGTGAACAGAAAAAGCTCACAGATAACAACCAGGCCCAAAGTTCAAGCTTCAGGACTAGCACAAAAAGTTGTGTGATTTAAAAAAAAATGTACAGCACTTGGTGAGAATTATGTGTAGTAAATCTATAATATATTTCAATACAGGATATTGTTTCTTGCTTTTAAAATATGCATCTGTGGACTGGGAGTATAGCCTAATAGTAGAGTGTTCACCTAGCATGCATGAAGCCCTGGGTTCGATTCCTTGATACCACATACTCAGAAAAAGCCAGAAGTGGTGCTGTACACTAGCCTTGAGAAAAGAGTGTCAAAGGACAGTGCCAATCCCTGAGTTCACACACACACACGCAAAAATTTAAATCTGTGCTGCTTAAAAGCTGTGTTTTCTAATAAGCACAAAAGGATTGCATCTGGGACTGGGAGTGTGGCCTAGCATGATTATGTGATTAGCATGCACAAAGCCCTGGGTTCGATTCCTTAGTATCATATATACAGAAAAAAGTCAGAAGTGGTGCTGTAATTGAAGTGGCAAAGTACTAATCTTGTTCCAAGTTTGTGCAAGGACAAGGCCCAGACCCTGAGTTCAAGTCCCAGGACTGGCAAAACTTACATCTGTTTCCATGCCATTTACTATGAACCATTTTCTTCTACACTCACCATATTGTTGGAATGTAGGAAGGATCACACTGGAGACTACTATTGCACTAAAGCTCCACGTGACCAATCCTGACACATTTAGCTGCCAAGCAACTGTTATTTCTTCCTTGGATCACTGGAACAAATCTGGGATTAGGGAAGTTCAATAATTATACACATTTCT
Source organism: Megascapheus bottae (assembly GCF_031878675.1). Taxonomy (NCBI): domain Eukaryota; kingdom Metazoa; phylum Chordata; class Mammalia; order Rodentia; family Geomyidae; genus Megascapheus; species Megascapheus bottae. The sequence continues at coordinate 552,719 of NC_143518.1, forward strand.
CCCCTTTCCTCACATTTTCACCCCTATTTAAAATTAAAGCAAATGTTTATTAAAGACAATGGAATGAAAGGCTACTGTTATTCCTATTGCTTCTCAAGGTCTTCCTTCCTCTACTCTTCACAGTCACGTTTCCTTATTTGGCTTGTTAATGTTGAGGGACATGAGCTAATCTGTGAGAGCTAGGAGTTAAGCATGGGCCTAAAATGTCATGAATTGAAAGGGCTTAGCTAAACCCTTTTGGCTTGTTAATAACATAACTTCATCAGGCTTCATTTACTACTGTTTGATCTTCTCACATTTCTTTGTCTTTAATCATTGCCACATTTTTATTTACATATGTTGTGTTTACAAATATGTTTAAATTATTTATTCTATTTTATTCAGCATTTGTTTGTTATGCCTTTTAAAGAATTGTTGAATATTTATCATCTTTTATTGCTTACATTATTTTAGAAGTTATATTTTTACTGTGTTGTTTTAGTACCTTCCCTAAAATTTTTACATGCATACTCAATAAGGTATAAATTCAATTAATACCAAGTTAGTGATTTCTCACACACATAAAATATAATCATCTCTTAAATATTTAGCCAACTTTGATGACTTAGTCCTACAATCTGGATACATGTGGGGAGGGAGAGGATAGAAATTGGGGGATCATGGTTTAAAGTCAGTTTGGTCCAAAATAAGTTTTTGAGACTAAGTCCCATCCAGTCACCAACCAGACAAAGTAATATGTGCCTCTTACCCAAGCTATTGGGAATAACAATGTCCAGCTAGACTAACAGGTGCCGACCACTCACAGCTTCCTATCTCAACATGGTATGATGCCACAGATCTTTAACGCACATTCTTTTTGAGAGAATCTTATACCTTCATGAGACATTCTGAGAGGAAGCTGGAGCAGTGGCTCTTCTACCAGGTGGTTCCAGCTGACCATTCAGGAGGATACTATTGTCTTTATCACTAGGTACTGGTCTCCTCTTGTCATATGACTATGCTTCACAAGACTTGGCAGTTGAACTATCATTTGTTTGATGAAATAATGCAGTTCAATCCTATTTAATAGAGTACCTACTTAGTCATATCAGTGTTTAGTTTTTATGTCTTAATTTCTTAACATTTAATGCACACTTAGAAAATGGCACTGTAGAGGTTTAAACCAGTTGAGAACTATACAACCCTCATCTGGAAACCATCTTTACATCCCTTAGGGTTCTGAGTTTTCTTTCACTTGCTGCAGAATTGATTACAGAATATGATTAAAAGACTAAAAGCTGGAAATAAGTTCTCTACATGAAATTTATTGTCCCTATAAGCCAGACTGTTCCATTGCTTACCAATTTATTACCAAGGCTCTCACTTTAATTTCCACATAGCCAACTAGAAATAATGTTACTAAGTCTGTGTGGTCATTTAGACCACATTTAGAATATTTCTACCAGAATAATTTAGCAATTCTTCAGATAATGATGATTGCCAAAACAAGTAGGAAACAAACTGTTTCAAGTCATACTACTGGATAAATAAAAGATTGTTTTAGACCATGCCCTTAATATAATATTATAGATTGATTTAAATCATAATCAAAATATTCATATTTTTTTCTGTTTTGGAACATACAATCCACATTGCCTGAAAAGGATGGTCTTTCCTGCCAGGGAAGAATCCATGATAGCAAGCAGATCAGCCACTATGGTGGTCTACAAAAAAAAACATAGAAATTTGATAACTTAAATTGAAAGAGAAACTTATTGAAGATGAATGTGTAGTGTTGTTTTAGGAACCTACAGTAATGTTCTTGAACTTACATTTGTTTAATAAGCATGAATCAAATTTTCAGAAATTAATAACAATTTTGTATTATCTGGAATTTTGTCTTTTCAGCATGAAATATTGATATCCTGAAGATTTCTATGTATTGAGCCAAAAATCATATCTTCCTATAATAATTTATGGTGTATTTGTGTTAATTCATTTTGAATCTATCTATCTATCTAGTTCTCTCTCTATATATATATATATTAAAAAAAAGATCTGGTCAGTTTGGCATTAGTATTCTACCTTTGATGGCTACAACAGAGCCATCAAAGGTACAAAAATTACAATATTGTATTGTAGGTATATGAAGTTATGTTCTCAAATGTAACTCACATCCTTTGTGGTGGCGGTCTGTAAATGCACAAACTGCAAACTTTGAGCAGCATTTCTATAGCAGATTCAACTTCAAAGAACATTGTTTCTCATTATATTTTCCATTGGGTCCTACTTCAACAATTTTCTGATCCTTCCTTAGGTGGTTGACCAGATTGACACCTTGACATCTGACCTACAGCTGGAGGATGAAATGACTGACAGTTCCAAAACAGACACTCTGAACAGCAGCTCCAGCAGTACAACGGTCTCCAGCATAGAAAAGATCAAAGAACAGGCAAATACACCACTCATTAAACCTCTAGCACACCCATCTGCTATCCTCACCGTCCTGAGAAAGCCAAATCCTCCACCACCTCCTCCACGGTTGACACCTGTGAGATGTGAACAGCCTACAAGGGAGGTACCCATCACCCATCTTGTAAAGACCAATGGCAACCTTCTACGGAATGGAGGCTTACCAAGTGGACAGAACAAAACCCCAAATGGAGACGTTTGCTGCAACGTCAGTAGTAACTCAGACAAGATTTCAATGCAGGCTGTAATCTATAGACCTGAAAAAGACAGATGCCCCCAAGCCGGGCCTCGGGAGCGAGTACGGTTCAGTGAAAATGTGCAGTATCACGGCTATTGTCCTGACTGTGACACTCGTTATAACATAAAGAACAGAGAAGTCCACTTACACAGTGAACCTGTCCAGCCATCAGGAAGGAGTCCTTGCCAAAGCCTTCCCCTCCCTCCTGCAGCCAATCTCCCTCCTTTCCTACTAGAAAATGGGGGAACAGGAATAAGCCACAGTAACAGTTTCCCCCCTCTCAGACCTACAACTGTGCCTCCATCCTCTGCTCCAAAACCACAGAAGACGATCTTGAGAAAGTCAACTACTACAACAGTGTGATGTATGCCATTTTAAAAGCTTTTTTTTGGTTTTTGTTATTTTCTATACTATAAACATGAAATAAGTAATGACCACTTTCTACTCAAGCAATAAAAGTGCAAATATGTTAGTGCAGCATTCAACAAAGTGGCATAAAAGTTACATGGTAAGTATGTAGCATATTGCTTATGTCCTGGGTTTACATTGTCTTAAATGGTATATCAAAAAGCTGCAGAATAATGTAAGAGTCCTAATTTATCATTTTTCAATTGACCTATGACAAACTGTTACATTTTGATTTCAAATAGTTTTATTTATTATAAAAAGATTTGAAATATTTTGGTTGGTTGATAAAAACCAGGGTGAGTCACCTTATTCATTCCTGACTCAGCTATGCATTTATAACATGTCATACTCTTAACTTTGAATTAAATACTTTTTGATAAGAGATTTTAATACTGAAGGACTATTTTATTATTTTTCCAAAAGATGTTTGTCACTAGTTTTACATTACTAAAATATTGGGACAATACCAAAAATTTATTTTCTATATGATATAGTTATGAAATATACCTTCAGATATATATATAATACTGCATTTTAATCAGTGGAAATAGCATTATGTCAACAAGTGGTATGTGAAAAAAACAAATATTTCCCAGAATTAAAATGAAACAGTGGTTCATTTTATCTCATGTTAATATTCAATGACAAGAGTTCGGATAAGTTCACAGTGAATGACTATCAGAGCTTTCTAAACTAAATATCATAATCCATGTAGTAAGCATATTTTACACATTGGCATAGTAATAAGTTCCAGTATGATACTTCTAGAATTATCTGCTAAGCTCATTATTCTCAATCTCCTTCAATCCCCTCATTCCCAGTCTTCTTGCTGAAGCCAGTGCATTATATACCAGCCAATTGAAGCTGTTAGTGTTTTTTTTGCCATCTACATCAGTAAACTCTTTGCCTTCCTAAAAGTATCCATAGTTATGGGAGAATTGTAGGAGAACATGTAAATGTTTCTGGTAATAGGAAATAATCAATGACAGCCTTGAGCTTTTGTCTTTGATGTTGAAAGATGTCATAGTTCTTCACTATTCCATAACAGAAAGAGGCAAGATTTGCTTTTTGTTTTTGTTTCTGTATCTTTTTTTTCTTTTACTGTCATTTAAAAGTCCTTCTTTTCGGAAATCTGACTACCCATAGCCAGTCTGAGTTCCCAAGAGCACTGATTTGGATAGAAATGGTATTTTGCCCTAGAGCTAAAATTCTTTCAGGTATTTTTTTTCTCCTTTGAGTCATAAGAAGAAAGAGTAGATGAAAACTTTTGGTCTTTTATGTGATAAGAGTGGGGGAAGTCATGTTAAAGCGAGGTTCATTCACTGTGTAACTTAAAGAATGCCATGATTAAAAAAAAATAATTTCTGAGGTAATCTTCAATCTTTCAGAAAGTTCAAGCTATATTGTAGTAATTTGGAATACTGTTTATATGCAGCTTTCTATTAAAAGATGTTAATGTATTTTTGAAAGACTATAAATAGAAAAATGGGTTTTATTTTTGAAGGACTTAGAAAATGAGTGAAAAGCAAAATGTCATGTTAAACATTCACTCAACATGCATTTTTTTCTTTATGTTTTCCATATGGAGGTAATGAAACCGGAATAATCCAACTTTCCAGAAAGTTGTGCAACAGAATCTATAACTAAGAGGACATAGTCTATAAGTTATAAAATGTATGATCACTGTATTTAAAACTTATGAAAATGTGACAACGGTAAATAAATGATAAACATGTTGAATGCAAAACTAATGTGTTCTTAATTTTTTTGTACTGGAAAACAAACCCGAGAGACTTGTGCATTCTAACAAGTGTATTATCCTTGAGTTCAAACCTCAGCTTTTGGTTGTTTTAAACAAGGCTCCACACAGTGTGAATGAAGACCAGGATGACCTTGAACTTGAGATTCTACTGCTTCAACATTCCAAGTGAGGAAATTATAGCATCCAAATTTACCATTTGTATTCATTTTTATCATTTTTCTAAAATTAAGTAATTGTTTCATATGACCTATAAGTACTAGTCAGTTGAGGTTATAAACAACGATGGAGCATATATAGGTTGTGTTTTAGAAAAAAAGTTAGATAATAATTACCTTAGAGTTTGAAACTCTGACCCTTTGAATGTTTGAGAACTTCAGTGGACCTTAAGGTCGAACTTTCACGCAATCACAAATCTTTAACAAAACAGTTTGCTTGTCGTAAGAGCAGTTGAATATGTTATATCATTAAATCTTAGTGAATAAGGAATTTACCATATTCTTCCCCAAAGAATAGACAAAGATTCCCCCATGAAAAACAATCCCTTACTGTTGGATGGATATCTGTGGCAAAACTATATAGAGAACTGTACAGAATCCAGTAGATTTTAGTATTTGAATAGACATAAATTGAATAACATGAAAAGAAATTAGCAGAGCAATCTATTTTCTGGGCACATGTACTCAAAATGTCATAAATGGCAGTGCTGCTTTTGTAAACAGCCAGCATTGCTTTCAGAATTTAAATTTGAAGTGCACAGTCTGCACATCACCCACAGAAGCATTGTAAGGAATGGTAAAATTCCTTTTATCACAGAGATCTCATGTAAAAATAGTGTTCTCATCTTCTGAAAAGCAGCTGCTACACTTCTATCTACATGCAGTGTGTACTATGGAGCGGGCATCCACACTCCAGTGAAAGTGGTATGGTTACAAAAGGTAAAGTGACAAAGCACCTATGAGAACATTAATTCATAGTGCAAAAATGGCACATGTTCCCATATATAGGGTACTTATTCATTAGAATAGGAAAGTTTCTTTTAGTTTAGAGAAATACTTTCTCATTTTTGACAGGTATTAGGTCTTTTGATGAGAGAGAGCAGGCTTGAAAGGAAATTAAGCAATTTTAAGTCAGTGTTAGGCTAAATATAAAAATAGCCTCAAGGCTGGGAATGTGGCCTAGTGGTAAAGAACTTGCCTAGCATGGACAAAGACCCAGGTTCAATTCCTTGGTACCACATACATAGAAAAGGCTGGAAATGATGCTGTGGCTCGGGTGATAGAGCACTAGCCTTGAGAAAACCCAAGGATAGTGCTCAGGCCCTGAGCTCAAGCCAAAAGACTTACAAAAAATATAGCTTCAATCAAATAAAAGGTATGAAAGCAAGGAATATCCCATTCTATCAATTTGATGTATGTTTACATCTCTCACTCAAAACTTTAATGATTTTATGAGAACAAATTAATGTTATCAGAAACAGCTCAATTAACATAAAACATTATTAAATTTGAATTATACAGCTTATTACTATTTAATGAACAAAAGAAAAATACACAGTATTTATGGTTTTATTTGCACATGTCAGTAGTTGCATTTAGCATGATGAGCTAGATACACCGTTTCTGAAATTACACAAGAGCTTTTACCTAATATTCAATTATAGACCTTTGGGTATGTGCCATTATTTAAAATCTGAGTATTTATGCATATAATTTCACAGGAAATGGTGTAAATAAATCATTGCCTGATTTTTCCATGGAACATATGTGATCATGTGATGCTATTACTACTATTGTGAAGATTTGCTTCCTTTCTCCTCTTTGTTTAATAGTTATGTATTTATATACAGTGTACACTGAAGACTACAGTGTAATTTACAATGATAAAACACTGATGATTTCTCAGGAAATGACTGTGAGCAATTCAGTTCTAAAGTGCTATTATCTAATTAAAGAAAGGGCATGGAGTCTGACAATTACTAGACATTATTACAAAATCACACGGTATTTCCTAAGCCAATGAGTAGCTATAACACTGTAATTAAGACTTTAGAGTAAATATTTTAGAGTTTTAAAATCATTTATATTGCATAATTGTATGATATGACTGATGTGGCACAACCATTAGAGTACACAGCAGCTTTGAACATAAAATTGCAGTTAGTGTTATCTTCCAGGGGCAATAATTATGTTTGGTGTTAATTCATTTGAAGCACTTAGATTTATCATTCTAATCTTTTGCAAGGAAGCAAAAGTATAACATAAAGAAGTTTTCTAATTAACTCTCTTTAAAATACACTCAGCTCTGGTACTATTTGTATGGTGGTGACTATAGCTATTTATGTATATGAATTTCAAAAAACGAAAGGAAAGCATTTTTGAAAGTTTTGCTGCAAATTAAAGATAAATATTTGAGGACATCAAAATGTTTAAAGGGATTTTAACATTATGCAGTGTACACTTTCATCTAGTATATGATGCACTAATAAAATGTACAACTTATGGATTTACTTCTGAATTAAAGTAATTAAAATGCAAATAAGTTCACATATGCTATGGAATTATGTGAATTACAAAGAAAATTAAGATATAAATATTGCTTATAAAAGTTTTATCATCAGAGTTATATACCAGTGGCTTACGCTGCTAATCCTAGCTATTCAGAGGTTGAGATCCAAGGATTGTGGTTTGAAGCCAGCCTGGTGAGACTCTTATCTCTAATTAGCCACAGAAAAGCTGGAAGTAAAACTGAGCTCAAGTGGTAAGGTTCCAGTCTTGAATAAAAAAGCTAATGGACAATACCCTAAAATGAAACCCCAAGATCAAGCCCCAGTACTAGCACAAAAAGAAAAGAAATAGGTAGCTTCAAGAATGAACAAAAGCAGGTAGTCTAAGGCATAAAAATCTTTCTGAGTCTTCACATACAATAAAATTACTGTAATATTAAAGTATATAATAGCATGGTTTATATATAAAAAATCCAGAAATTCACAATTTTAACAAAATAGATCTTATGAGTACTAGGAAGGGAATTTTAATGATCACATGAGTATCTGTGATTTTTTTCATTTCAATCAATATAATTTTATTGTGTTTTTCCTATTACTGGGGTATATGGATCTTTTTTCCTGAGCACTTATTTTGACACTTAGAAAGGGTTACTAACTGTTGTTTTGACATTCTTAATTTGTGTGACCTTTGCAAAATATGAAAAAGTTTTTAAGCAATTTAGCTAATGTCTAAATGAGTCAGCTGCTGAATAATGCAAATATCATTTTACCCAGAAATTAAGCTAACAGCGTCATGCTTCAGATCTTTAATTTCTCTGATTTCATACTTTGGATCTATTTCTTTAAAAAAAAAAGTCTGCTTCCATAGCATTCATGCAATTGACTCTTGATTTGCCACTTCATTCATTCACTGATTAATTCCATGCATTTTACTTTGATTACCACAGCTAGGATAGCATACATTTAGTCTATGGAACCTAAAAAGGATGAAGAAGGAAGAATTAGAACTCTTTTTAATGAAAGTATTTCCATCCTTTGGTTATTTAACAATATATATGATATTTGCATTGAGAAGGTAATTGTAAATTCTTGTAAGCATCCAAGAAGATTCTGAACAAGTTAAATGAGCCTTGATTGGTTGGGGGTCATATTGGTGAAGATATCATATTTAACCCTTCTGGAGTGTTTATTTCATAAGAGACACATTTCCTTGTTTGTATGTGTGTGCATGTACGATAACTGAGTTCTGTCCCTGAATTATTTATTGTTCAAGCTATCAGTCCACCACATGAGCTACAGCTCCACTTCCAGCTTTATGGAGATTAATAGTTGATAAAAAAAGAAACCTCATGTACTTTCCTACCTTGAACCTCTACACTAAAACATTTAATTTTTTCATATATTTTATTGTAATTAATAGAAGGGTTACATGATATTTGGGAGATCGAAGGTGCATTAATTCACATATATTGATACCCTTTCACATGTCTTGGTCTCCATTTCCCTCCCCCGCCCCCACCCCTCATCTTGTTTTCCTCCTTCCCTATCCAATTTCAAATAACCAAATACAAATATATCAGATATATCGGGTAACAAAGTGAGATACTGCAACAATATGAGATAACCAAGGGACAGCAAAAGAGATGAGAGATAACATAGTACCTTAAGGACAACAATCATTCATTATATGGCTTATGTTTTTATATCCTAGAGATCCTTTTATTTAGTGTCATACTATATGGCCTTATGTATCAAGGTTTTGCTCTATTGCAAATCTCTGCTAGGAGAGCCCAAGGTTTCTACTGATTATGACATAAAACATTTAAATTTTTGAAAAATGTCATTGAAGATTTAAAGAAATGGAAAGACTTTCTGGCTTCTGGATTGGAAAAGCTAACATTGTGAAAATTTCAATACTATCCATGGCAGTAATATTTACCATAGCTAAGATATGGAATCAACTCATATGACCCTTCAATAGATCAAGGAAACATAGTACATAGGGCTCTATATGTTACACAGTGGAGGATATTCTTAAGATCACAAAGGCTCAATAGCTATGTACATATGATCATATAAAATAATATTTATTGAAATGAACCCCAAGAAATGGAAATTAGCCAGGCGCTGGTGGGTTATACCTGCAATCCTAGCTACTTAAGAGGATGAGATCTGAGGATTATGGGTAAAAAATCAGCCTGGGCAGGAAGGCCCATGAGACTTAACCTCCAATTTTACTGCAGGAAAACTGGAAGTGGTGCTTTGCAAGTGATAGAGTGATAGGCTTGACCTCAGGGACAGTGCCCAGGCCCAGAGTTCAAGCCCCATAACCAACCAAAAAAAACTAAAACAAAACAAGTTTTTTTTTCTCTAGTTTTCGTTTTAAAGTATTTCTCTCCTTTGTTTGTTTTCTGTACCTTTTATCTTGTATGTAAGTTTATCTGTTTTGGGAAGTGTAATGGTGAGTACAGAAATGGGGGGATAATGAGAGAACAAATGCATCTGTGAAGTTGCTAGACACCAAGAACTATAAAACCTGTGTGGTATATTCTGGGGAGGGAGAGTGCCAGGAGCATGAAGCATAAAACTGAAAGAAAAAGAGAAGTGGCAAGTTTTCAATAAGAAATGTATTCAATGGCTGACTTACATAACTGTAACCTCTCTGCACATCACCTTTACAATAACATTTATTTTTTTAATTTCTTTTATATGTTTAAAAAAGTGCTGTTTGTGTACATATATACATGTATATGCACACATACAATTCTGGATATCTATCAGAAAGAATGATAGTACCATTTGTAAGGAAATGAGATATTAAGTGTAGTAAGACAAATCCAGAGAAATACAGGTTGAATGGTTTCCCTCATTTTTGGGAGATAGAAAGTACCTATATATCTATAAATCAAATCACTGGGACATATGAATTAATGAAATATAATAGAATGTATGGAGAATACAAATAGTGTAATTCTTTAGAAAGACTAAATCAAAGCCCGACAAAATATGTACTAGGAAATGGGTACTTGCAAAAGTGGGAGACAAGGCAGGAAGTGTAGACGAATGATAACGGACCAGAATGCAAGAAAGTAAGCATTATATAAAGCACAAAATTGAGAAAAATAAGGGAAGGGTTGGATCAAAGGGGAGTGAAAATATTGAAGAGATGACAGATCAAGATGGATTATATACATAAAATGCTTTGTTAAGTGGCAAAAATTTCAGTATGTAACCTAAAAATTAAGAAAAGCAAGGGAAGGCATGGGTAGGAAAGGATAGATAAGATTATTGTAATGGGTTACATTGATCAACAGGCACTATCATAGACTGCTTTGTTGAATGTTGAATGGCAACTCCTTTCTACAACCACTTAAACATAATAGAAACAAACAGGGGCAGGAGCATGGCCTAGTGGTAGCATGCTTGCCTAGAATGTACGAAGCTTTAGGTTCAATTCCCCAGAACCACATACACAGTAAAGGTTGAAAGTGGCTCTGTGGCTAAAGTGGCAGAGTGCTAGCCTTGAAGAAAATCTGTACAAGGACAGTATCAAGGCCCTGAGTTCAAGCACCAGGACTAGTGGAAAAAAATTCAAACATATGTAAATCTAATGAGCATACTAATCTAATGAGCATCTAATGAGCATGCCAAAATTATATTGCATCCCTTCTCTTGAATGATAGTATATTTGTCTACAGCATGTAGCAGTTTAGAAATAGAAAAGGTAGCTCTGTACCAATTTTCTCATTACCTAATTGTTGGTCAAGTTACTTCCAAGTCTGTGTCTAGCTTTCAAATGAAGACATAAGAACAATATCTTCAACCTAATAGAATTATAAGTTTCATTCTATCTGATAAATTAAAGAGCAAGGATTCTGTCCACAGCAGGTTGCCTCAAAAACACAGCCAATTCAAAACCAGTTGCTAAGGCAGCAAGATTACAAGATTCAGTTCCCTCACCAAGCATTGATGCTGGAATTGAAGATGAATGAGGAGATCAATTTCAGGGCTCAGCAAACAAACAAGCAAAAAAACAGAATCAGTCTACTACCTGAATTTCCAAAATACCTACCAACCTCTTACTAACTCCCACCACTCTTGTTTTATACTATTTGATGGGAGCAATGAAAATATGATGTTTTCATTTTCCTGCTTTATTTGGTCTATTTCTTTACTGGGCTTTTGACATTTACTGTTCCTCAAATTACATGGCTCTCTATATTTCATATCTTACATAATTTCTACTGCTATCTGTCCAGGTTCCTATGATTTTGACCCTTTAAAGAATCTATCCTGCTAACAATTGCTAAGGAAGTCATAATTATTTAATGAAAGTCAAAGTAATTGCTAACAATAAATCACAAACATGTACACATCATTGTTAAGTTTGTGATATTTTGCCAAATTATTCCTGTTCCTTGCTAATCTGCTGTATTCTTTTGTGTTTGCATACTTGGATGCTAATGATACTTTATTCATCTCAGTTAAAAAGTATTTTATTTACATGATTTTGTGGTTAAAAGTTAAATTAAAGTTAATGAGATATTTTCATTATTGCTAGTTCATATATATATATATGTGTGTGTGTGTGTGTCATTTCTGATTTAATGCATTGTGATTTAGCAAATCAGAAAATTAGCATGATAAGAATTGGAGTAACTCAACAGGCATGCTCTATTAAACTCTTTGGACAAGAGCAGTTTAGTTCTAACTGTTTCTGATAATATGTACAATAACATCTAAGTAAATTCATTTAGACTATTATTTATAATAAAATGTGTACTAGGTGTTTATACTTTATTTGTTCAAATAAGAGATTAAATCAAGATTTTAAAAAATGTAAGAATATTCATGTTTATAATTTGAAGAGTAATATGAAAACATAAACTTGATAAAGCACAAATTATAACTTCATTATAACCAGAGTACATAGTATAATGTATTTGAATACATATCTCAGTCATATGTCTTTACACTGAGGACTAAGGTCATATGACCACAGGAATTCCTGCAATGAATACCCTTAATAACAGACCATTGGCATTGTTTTTACTAATTCAAGTTGCTCTTAAAGATAAAATCTGAGGCTCTGTATGTGTTCTATGTACAATTAAAACTTCAGTGTGTGACAAAGAATGAATACATTATTTAAAATACAGAAAAGGAAGATTTGTGGTTTATTTTTGTTTTGCTTTGTTTGGGCCAATTCTGGGGATTAAACTTAGGTACTTAGCATTTTTACTTAAGGCTCAGTCTCCATCTCTTGAGTCACAGCTTCAGTTCATAGTTAGAGATAAGATTTTCACAGGATTTCTTGCCTGGGTTGCTTTGAAGCTTCATCTGCAGACCCCAGTCTCATGAAGAGGTAGGATAATAGGTTTTAGCCGCTGTCAATTGGCAGGAGTTCTATTTTTAACAAGAAACAGTGAATTAACACTTCAGAGTTTCTCAATATGACTTGGGAGTAAATTTTCTGATCATCTTGTTTTCAGTTTTCAGCTGCATTTACCATTTACAGTTTTCTTGTTGAATTTATTCAAATCATTTTAACTTTTGGCAAAGCTTCCTTCAGAAAGCGAAGCCCAGCAATTCTTCTGAGGCAACTTCCTGTCACCTCTGAAGGTTTGAGTGTGCATTCCATTTTGCCCATGTGCAATAGAGAAATTTTCCTTTCAGCATTTAAGCATATCACAGAAATTTAGATGATTTAGGATTATCTTTTAACTGAAAATTTCACTCTCAATGGAGGAAGAGGAAGATGGCGCAGAGACAATAGGGACCCAGCCTCGCTCTCTCCCACAAAAATAGAGAGTCAGGGAATTCCATGAGTCGACTATCTTAAGAAATCCACAACTACAAATTCAAGAAGCAATGGAGAAGTACAAAAACCGGAAAAGAAATCCAGATAAAGTTATATCCAAAGTTCTCAAATAACCCAAGACACAAGGACCTGACAGCTGCAGAGACCAGAGAAGAAGTGAACAACCCTCCAACACCACGGAGCAGCTCACAGGCAAACCCCGAGGAGTAAGTAGTCCAGTGGATTCCCACAAACTGATCCGGAAAGCAGTGCTAGGGCGAGCTACAGAACTTAACCCAGTCTCCTCTCACTCCGGCCAAGAAAGACTGGCAAGTGCAGGGTGGCAAGGAATTCAGAATCATGTCCCTTCCCCCAATAGTCCCCTCTCCCAGGCCATTGAATGGAGACCAACAGGCGGGTGGACGCTAAGACCCAGCACCCCACCAAAGGGCCGCAAAGGTGTCCCTGCTCCCACCTGCCCAACAGCTTCCCCTCCCAGGCCACTGAAACTGGAGACTGAGGGGGCACTGAGACCCTGCCTTCCAACAGCGGGTGGGGGTGTGCTGGAGTCTGGGAGCCAGCAATGGACTGACCCAAACCTAAGTGAGGCGCCCTCCTGCTGGGAGCCTCCAACAAGACAATACCAAGGTGCTTCCCACTGAGTGACAGAATGTCTCTCATCCAAAGCAGCTGAAACACATCAAGGAACTGAAGGACAGACTAGGAGGGGCTGAGCTTGCCCTCTGAGAGCCAGAAAGGCGAGGCTCTGCCCTTGGAGCCCATGTCCTGGTCTGGGCCCCATCCCTGGGAACAGAGTGGAAACCAGTTGGGCTGGTTTAGCTGAGAGCTCTCAGAAAATCCCAAATCCCAGGTCCTCAGCTGCACCCAGCCCTTGGGAACAGGGTAGGAAAACTAGCCATCCGCCGGGCTAGCTGAGACCAAAGCATGCAACTCCATCCTACAGCCCACTGTGGGGACACTGGTTGTGATGAGAGATATCTGTGCAGTGGCACACAGCCTATGGGAACAGGCCGAACACCTGTAAAAGATGCAAACTCTGACTTAGTCAGCAGTGGAACCAATTTGGCTGAGAACCACACATATACACAGATTCCCAAAACCACCAGTCCCAAACCAAGTAAAGACCATGACCTACCAACTACAGAGTGAACCTACAACAGACTTTGATGCCTCAGAAAGCATAACCACAAATTACTACGTATATAAATAATCAAAGTTCCACACAAAGCTCAAAAGGAAACAAGAGTGAAGAGACGAGAGATGTTACCATCACAAGAAATGACATCTGAAGAGATATGAAACACGACTCTATTCAAGGAGAGGATTGTGGACATGACTAAAGATATTAAAGCAGAATTCCAAAAACACTAGGAGAAAATTACCAAGGAGTTCCTCGAATTCAAAACAGAAGTGGGAGAAAAGATTGATACCACCCCCAGCAGACATGATCAGCTGTGTCCACAATTCAAGCAAAAATGGATGCATTAAGCAACAGATTAACTAAGATGGAGAATAGAACATCAGGAATGGAAGATAAAACAGAAGAGCTGGAACAGAGAATTCAGCCTGGAGAAATCAGTCAGAATTCACCAAAGAGAGCTCCAGGACCTGGCAGACACAGCCATGAAATCTAATCTTTGTATAATAGGGATCAATGAAGGGGTCGAGTCATTGATAAAGGAATGCAACCCTCATTCACCAAAATCATAGCGGAGAACTTCCCCAACCTTAAAAGGGAACTTCCCCAACCTAAACAGGAAGATCCTAAGAGGAACTCATCATAGTAAAAACACTAGACCCGAATACCAAGGAGCTGATCTTAAATGCAAAAAAAAAAAAGAAAGAGCTATACTACAATGGGGAAAAAATAGAATTACTGCAGACCTCTCTATGCAAACCCTAAATGCAAGAAAAGCTTGGAAAACATCATTCATACACTGAAGACTAACAACTGCCAACACAGACTGATTTTTCCAGCAAAACAAACATTTACATTTCCTTCCAAACAGACGCTATATGACACTAAACCAGCATTACAAAAAATATTAAATAATCAAGAACAAATTGCAGATCAGCTAGAACCCCCATTAAGAAGCAATTACCTATAAATCACTAAACACAAAAGGGGAAAAAAGAGAAAGAAAGAAACTCAGAAGTAAAATTAAATAATGACAAATGAAACTGACCACTTTTTCATAATTTCCCTAAATGTGAGCGGCTGAACAATCCAATCAAAAGACACAGAGCAGCAGACCTAAGAAACACCACCCATCCATATGTTGCCTCCAAGAGACCCACCTCACTGCCAAAGACAGAAACAATTTCCAAGTGAAAGGATGGAAACACATTTTCCACTCCAATGCACCAGGCAAAAAAACAGGAGTTGCAATCTTAATCTCCTACAAAATTGACTCCCCAGTAAATTCAGTATATGACTATAAAGATGGTTGCTACATATTAGTGAAGGGTTCAATTCATACCCATAATATTACAGTTATAAATATTTACTCCCCCAACATGGGAGCACCCAAGTTCATCAAGCAAACTCTCTTAGAATTACAGAACAAGATAGACTCAAACACAACATAGTAGGAGACTTCAATATGCCATTCTCACCAAATGACAGGTCAAATCAACAAAAGTTAAGCAAAGACACCATCAACTTAAACGACACCATAGCCCAGCTGGGCTTTACAGATACACACAGAGTCTTCCATCCAATGGCGAAACTTTATACATTTTTCTCAGCAGCACATGGAACACACTCCGAAACAGATCAAATAATAGTTCATACCGAAAACTTAAGCAGATACAGGGGACTGATATAATCCCAAGCATTCTGTCTGATCACAGTGGATTCAGACTAGTTCTGAACAATGCAGTAAAAGTCAAAAAAGATTCAAACACTTGGAAGCTGAATTTCTGAATAGCTCCTGGGATACAGATCAGGTCAAAGAAGAAATTCAAAACTTTTTTGAATGTAATGACCATCAAGAGACTTCACAAAGGAACTTATAGGACACAGCAAAGGCAGTTCCAAGGGGCAAATTTTCACATTAGGAGTGCAAATTAAAAAGTCAGAAGAAGAGCATGTAAATAACCTAAAAAAGAAATTGAAACACCTAGAGGAGAAAGAAAAATTAATTCTAAAACCAGTAGAAGGACAGAAATAACAAAAATCAAATCAGAAATATCAGAGATTGAAATAAGATCCACTATACACCAAATTAATAAATCTAAAACTGGCTCTTTGAAAGAGTCAACAAAATTGACAGACCCCTGGCAAGATTAATAAAAAATGGAGAGGGGAGAAACAAATAAATAAGGTTAGAGACCCCCATGGGAACAATTTCAACCGATATCCAAGATATTTATTTCCTTTTGAATAATTACTACCAAGGCCTATACTCAAAGAATCAGGAAAATCTAGTCAAAATGGATGATTTCTTAAATAACATAGGCTACCCACATTGAACAGTGAAGAGGTAAACAAATTGAACAAATCAATTTAATACAACAAAATTGCAGAAGCAATCAGGAAAATGACAACCAAAAGAGTCCAGGTCCAGATGGTTTCAGTGTGGAATTCTACAAGATGTTTAAAGACGAAGTGAGACCTATACTCTTGAAACTCTTCCGAAAAATAGAAGCAGAAGGAGCAATACCAAACTCATTCATGAAGCTAATAATACTCTCATCACCAAACTAGGGAAAGACCCAGCAAAAAAAGAAAACTAGAGACTTATCTCTCTAATGAACACAGACGGAAAACTCCTCAATAAAATACTAGCCAAGAGAATCCAGAAAAAAAATGAACCCTACTATCAATTATAATTTAAAAATCTAAATTAAAAAAATTATACACTACAGTCAAGTAGGCTTCATCCCACAAATGCAAGGCTGGTTTAACATTTGCAAATCAATCAATGTAATACATCACATCAATAGAGCTAAGGATAAGAATTATATGATAATTTCTCTGGATGCAGAGAAGACATTAGAGAAAATACAACATCAATTCATGTTGAAAGCACTAGAAAAATAGAAAGAACAGGTACATTACTTAAAATAATTAAAGCCATATATGACAAACTTAAGCCAGTATTATACTAAATGGTGAAAGACTAGAACCATTTACCTTAAAATAAGGAACTAGACAGGGATGTTCACTTTCTCTACCGCTCTTCAACATAGTGCTGGAACACTTAGCCAGAGCAATAAGGCAAGAAAAGGACATCAAAGGGATCCACATAGGGAAAGAAGAAATTAAACTATCCCTATCCTCTACTTGAGTGACCCAATAAGATTTACTCCCAAACACCTAGAATTAATAAACTATTTTAGCAATGTGGCAGGATACAAAATTAACCTTCAGAAGTCAGTAGCTATACTGCCAAAATTGATATACAAATTCAATGCAATCTCCATCAAAATCTCAAAGACATTCTTTACTGAAATAAAAGATACAATCCAAAGGTTCATATGGAACAAGAAAAGACCTAGAATAGCTAAAACAATTCTAAGTAGAAAGAGCAATGCAGGTGATATTACAATACCAGACTTCAAACTCTACTATAGAGCCATAATAAAAAAAATCCGCATGGTATTGGCACAAAAACAGAACAGAAGATCAATGGAACAGAATAAAAGATCCAGAAAGAGAACCACATACCTATAGTGAACTTGTATTTGACAAAGGAGCCAAAAATATAAAGTGGAACAAACACGATCTATTCAATTATTGGTGCTGGCAAAACTGGGCAGCTAAATGCAGAAAACCAAAAATTGACCCTAGCTTTTCGCCATGCACAGGCATTAACTCAAAGTGGATCAAAGACCTCAACGTCAGACCGGAAACCGTGAAACTGCTGCATGATAAAGTAGGAGAGACACTGGTACTCATAGGCACAGGCAAAAGATTCCTGAACAAAATCCCAGGGTCACAACAGATTGGAGACTTGATAAATGGGACTACCTAAAAAAAAAACCTTCTGCACAGATAAAAGCATAGCCACAAAAGTAGAGAGACATCCCACCAACTGGGAAAAGATATTTACCAATAATACATCTGACAAATGCTTAAGATACAGTGTCTTCAGGGAACTCAAGAAACTATTCCCCCCAAACCCAACAAACTGTTCACTAAGTGGGCAAGGGAACTAAAGAGAGACTTATCAAAAGAAGAGATTAAAATGGCAGAAAAGGATATGAGAAAATGTTTATCAGCCATGGTCATAAAGGAAATGCAAATAAAAAAACCCTAAGATACCACCTTATCCCAACAAGAATGGCCAGGATTTTGAACTGAGACAATGACAGATGCTGGTGAGGTTGTGGAGAAAAAGGAACTTTACTACACTGCTGAGTGAGGACTCAATATTTGCATACCAAATGTTATTGATATGGTCTGGGAAATATAAACACAACTACATAAATATAAAAACTCTATAGACATAATATTTTATTATATAGATTAATATGCATCTATCATACGCAAACCCTTAGCCTAATTTTGAATATGTTCTAAAATCTAAGTGCCAGTGATTGTATATAGAGATTCTCTTCTTGATTACTTGTTTGTTAATCACGTCCTTTGAAATAAGATGTAAAAATCAATGCTAAATTCTTCAATAAAAAGTAAAATAAAACCACAATTACAAAAAAAATTCACTCTCTGCTGGAAGTTTTAACAAACTCTTTGCAGTCTACTTTTATTTTATTTTTAAAAATTTTATTGTAAAGGTGATGCAAAAGGGGTTGCAGTTAGTTTGGTCATATATTGAGTACATTTGTTTTGGAACAGTGTCACCTCTTCTCTCCTTCTCTTACACATTTTTCCTCAGACTCCCTTCCCCTACAAGTTGTGTAGTTCATTTTCAACGTAGTGTCAAATGAGTATCACTGTCATCTTAGGCCACCTTTTCCCCTAATCTATTTTTATATGATCCCAAACTATCAAATCTACTACTACAGAAATTATTTCAGCCTAGTATTCTAACTCCTGACAATTCTTCCATGTATTCTTGCACGATTTTGATTATGCTAGGAACAGAATAAAATGAATTGCCTTGTTTTTCCTTCTGGATTTTCACTATACTTAAATGTTTTCTTAGTATAAGTAATCTAAATTTAAAAACAAGTACAATACAGTCAGAAATTATAAAATATAACAAAGATGTACATTGACAGCATTTAACCAGGCAATTAAAATACAACTTTTGTAACTTTAGCAATATCAACTGTTGGTATATCTTAAAACATTAGAATTAAAAAGTACAAAATAATTAAATCTAATCCTTTTGTTTTATAGGTTGTAAATTAAAATAGGCTATATAATTTCTTTAATAAATTAATGCACTGAACTGCTGAATTTCTCACTTTAACTTATAACAAACAGATCTTGTAGAAGATAGCTATATAACAATATTTAGCATCTTGGCACAGAAGAAACAAGAAAAAAAGTAGAGTTAATAAAGTAGTCGTTTATGCAGATAGTGCTCAGAAAAAGTGAGAGAAGTTATAACAATGGAAATTAAAACATAAAGCTGGGTGCCAAAGGCTCATGTAATCATAGCTAGTCAATAGGCCAAGATCTGAGGATAATGGTTCAAGGAGAGTCCAGGCAGAAAAGTATTTGAATTATTTCAGCAATAAAACCCACTAAACAGTATGTTGGAAATAAGCTATACAACTGGCAGGAGAGGGGAAGGGCAAAACTGAGGGGAGAAACTGAGTGGGGACAACTGAGGAGGGGAAAAACTGAATGAGAATCAGGGAGCAAGAGAAGTGACACTGTACAAAAGGAAATATACTTATAGTCTGACTTATGCAAATGTAACCCCTCTGTACATTACCTTTACAATAATTTTTTGAAGTTAAAAGATTATTAAGCTAACTTCTAAATACCCTTAAAAATATTTGATACTATTATTGCCAATTAACCACCAAAAAGCCAGAGAAGAGCATAGTTCAGTTAGTAGACTATTAGCCTTGAGTACAAAAGCTCAGACACAATGCCAAGACCTTAAGTCTAAGGTCCAATAGTGGCATACATACGCACTCAAAAGACATTAAAACAAAAATTGGTAGTACCAAAGTGTGATAATCATTTGAGCTAATACATGAATTAGTTCCACTTAGCCATTTTACAATGTCCATGTATTCAAAAATTATAAAATTGTTAATTTATAAAAATAAGTAAATGAGACTGTTTGAAAATGAACAAATTAAAGTTTTGCACTTAAAGTATAAAATATTCCTTGCTGGAGGCATGACCCAAGTGGTAGAGTGCCTGCTAAGCAAGCCTAAAGCAGGTAATTCAAACCTCATTACTGAATTTTGTTTTTACTAGATACAGTGTAGTAATGTAAATGGTATAGACTTAAGATAATAAACAAATGTTTGGTTATACTATTCCAATTTAAATTATAACATGCATTTTTCTTGTTTTTCATTTTCATATTTTTGAGTATATAATCTTTTAGTACAAAAACTGCTTTTTCCTTCCAGGGATGAATTTAACTGGTAAGAGAGATTTCTAGATCTGGTTAAAACTACATAAATGTTCCCATGAAAATGAAACTTCTAGTTTGGTTTATATTTATTCACTTAAATTCATTTAAAACCTATTTTGTATGAAACTCTAACGGAGTCTCTGTGCAAATGTGGATGTGCAAATATTAACCTATGAAGTTGGTCAGAATCAGGTTAAAAATAAAAGTATGGTTTGCACATGGAATTATATTAATAATATTTAAACTCAAACAGGTATGTTGGCTTTCAACTTTTTATGATAAATTCTGTATTTTTATATGCTTATACATAGCATTTACATTAAATTGATTTTCTAAACCTGCAAATTTAAAGCTTCATGTTTTATTTCATGTAGAATGCTTATCGTGTGATAGTTCTTACTGAATGCAGGGTTTTATTTCTGTTTTGTCGAATGAAATCACTTTGGTGAGGATAGAGCCACCATCTTAGTTGACTTGAAAAACTCATTTGCTTACTGAATTCATAGGATGAACAATTAGATATAAAGTACATTAGAATTTTCTATTTTCACATTTGTTTTTCTTTTCTTTTAACAGTACTGTAGCTTGAACTGGTGCTTTTGCACTCAAGGGTGCGCTCTACCACTTCACCAACAAGATTTTTGGTAGATAGTTGGAGATGTGTTTTACAGACTTTCCTGCCTCAGGCTATTATCTTCAGATTTTACCTTTCTGAGTACCAAGTATATGTCATTGGCACGTGGCTTTCTATTGCTCATATTTAATATAATTATTCCTTGTAGTATTTGGAGGCACGCATAAGAAATGTAACATTTATTTTCACTTACAATGGTTACTTCTCATAAATCTCCCAGTCTATGAACTGAGGAAAAACTTATTCTACATTTTTTATAATCCGAGTGGTTGTAAATATTTGATCATTATATAAATTTGGACAAATCCTGTGAAAACAGGTAGATGAACCAAATATGGCAGAAAGTATTGAAGTTGAATATGGACTGAACACCTGGAAAATTAAAAACAATAAGCATTAAACAATAAACAATTAACTAAATTTTTAAGATAAAATCAGGAAATAAATGTTGAACAGAACAACAAGCTTTCCTCCAATCACCTTCTCCTTTTAGATGTTAAGTTACAAGAATAAGGAAACATAAAGGGCAATAACAGCTGCCTTCTGCTCTGAAAAGATGAGAACTCTTGGAGTGGGTAGGAAAAAATAGGAGGGCATGTTTGACAAATGGAAAATTTGAAACTCTCCTATTTGTCCTGTGTTGTAGGTAAGCCTAAATCATATATCCATATTTTTGTAAGAAACAGTGTCAATCTAGAAATGTTTTGGGTAACAGCCTACCAAGAACCATTATCGCAATATAGGGAAAGAAATGGCACCTAAACAGCATACCATCTAAGGACCACAAGAACTGTCAAAACACAGGCCCAAATAAAAGCTTTTAAAAATGGTAGGACCTAATAAATATCTCTCAATCCTAACTCTCAATATCAATGGACTTAACTCTCCAATTAAATGGCATAGGCTGTCTAGTTGGATCAAAGAGCAAAAGCCATCGTTCTGCTGTCTTCAAGAGACACATCTTACCCCCCAAAAAAATCATCTTTTGAAAGTGAGAGGTTGGAATAAACTCTATCAAGCTAACGGCTCCCATAAACAGGCTGGAGTTGCCATCCTCATATCAGATAAAATAGACTTCAAACTAAAATTAGTAAGAAAAGACAAAGAAGGTTACTACATACTACTAAAGGGATCTTTCCTCCAGGAAGACATAACGATCCTAAATATTGACACAGCCAATCCCGGAGCTCCGAACTTCATCAAGCAAACTTTACTGACACTGAAACCATACATAGATCAAAATACAGTGATTTTCAGTGACTTTAACACACCACTCTCACCTATGGACAGATCAACAAGGCAAAAACTCAACAGAGAAACCTTTGAACTGAACAACTATATAGACCAACTAGATCTAACAGACATCTGCAGAATATTCCACCCAGCAACAACACAATATACGTTTTTCTCAGCAGCACATGGAACATTTTCCAAAATAGATCACATCTTAGGCCATAAAACAAACCTGGTCAGATTCAGAAACACTGAAATTATTCCATGCACACTCTCAGACCACAAAGGCATCAAACTGGAACTGAACACACATCTCCACCAACGAAAACCCTGTACCTCATGGAGACTGAACAAGACATTGTTGAATCACCAATGGGTCATTGAAGAGATCAGAACAGAAATCCAACAGTTTATGAAATTTAACAGTAAGGAGCACACAAAATACCAACTCCTTTGGGACACAGCAAAGGCAGTATCAGAGGAAAATTTATAGTGCTGAGTGCCTACAACAACAAGTTGGAAAAATTGCAAACCAACAAGTTAATGTCTCACCTTAAGCTCCTGGAAAAAGAGCAACAAACCAACCCTAATCCCAGTAGAAGGAAACAAATTATTAAAATCAAAACAGAATTAAATGATTTGGAATCCAAAAAAACTATAGAAAGAATCAACAAAACAAGGAGTTGGTTCTTTGAAAGAATTAACAAAATTGACAAGCCCTTAGCAAATCTTACCAAAAAAAGAAGAGAGCATATCGAAATAAACAAAATCGCAGATGAAAATGGTACTATCACGACAGAAATTACCAAGATCCAGAATATCATGAGGAAGTACTTCTCAAAACTTTATGCCAACAAATTTGAGAATCTAGAAGAAATGGATGAATTGCTAGCCAATATTAACATACCCACACTGAACCAAGAAGTACTAACCCAACTCAACAGGCCTATTTCAAGCTCTGAAATAGAAATGGCAATTAGAGAACTTCCACCTAAGAAAAGCCCAGGGCCAGATGGATTCACAGCTGAATTCTATAAGGTCTTCAAAGCAGAGCTCACACCAATACTCCACAAGCTCTTCAACGAAATTGAAAATGAAGGTTCCTTACCAAATTCATTCTATGAAGCCAGTATAACCCTCATCCCCAAACCAGACAGAGATTCATCAAAGAAAGAGAACTATAGACCTATCTCTTTGATGAACATCGATGCAAAACTTCTCAACAAAATACTGGCCAACCGTCTACAACAACTCATCAAAAAAATTATGCACTATGATCAAACTGGATTCATCACAGGGAGGCAAAGCAGGTTCAACATACGCAAATCAATTAATATAATTCAACACATCAACAGGAGCAAGGACAAAAATCACATGATTGTCTCAATAGACGCGAAAAAGGCATTTGACAAGATCCAACACTCCTTTATGTTAAAACCTCTGGAGAAACTAGGAATCCATGGAACATTTCTCAATGTAATAAAGGCTGTGTATGAGAAACCTACTGCTAGTATTACACTTAATGGTGAAAATCTAAAGCCATTCCCTCTAAAATCAGGAATGAGACAAGGATGCCCACTCTCTCCACTCCTCTTTAACATAGTTCTAGAATTCCTAGCCAGTGCAATAAGGCAAGAAGCAAGCATAAAGGGGATCCAAGTAGGGAAAGAGGAAATAAAACTATCCCTCTTTGCAGATGACATGATTCTGTATTAAAAGAATCCTACAGACTCTACTCCCAAGGTCCTTGAGCTGATTCAAAGCTTTGGAAGAGTAGCAGGCTATAAAATCAACCCTCAAAAATCAACTGCCTTCCTTTACGCCAACAGTGAGAGGAACGAGGCAATAATCAGGAAAGAAACTCCTTTCACAATAGCCTCAAAGAAAATAAAGTACCTAGAAATTAGCTTAACTGAGAATGTAAAGGACCTTTTTGACGAAAACTTTAAAACACTAGAAAAGGAAATTAAAGCAGAACTAAGGAAATGGAAAAACCTCCCATGCTCCTGGATTGGAAGAATCAACATTGTGAAAAAGACAATCTTGCCAAGAGCTATCTACAAATTCAATGCAATACCCATCAACATCCCAATGTTATTCTTTAAAGAAATAGAAGAGGCAATCCAAAATTTCATATGGAATAATAAAAGACCCCGTATAGCAAAAACACTTCTTAACAGAAAGAACAGCGCTGGAGGAATTTCAATTCCAAACTTTAGACTCTATTACAGAGCTATAATTCTCAAAACAGCTTGGTACTGGCACAGGAACAGGCCTGAAGACCAATGGAATAGAACTGAGGACCCAGATATTAAACCACAGACCTATGGCCACCTAATCTTTGACAAGGGAGCAAAAAAAAAAATAGAATGGAAGAAAGACGGCCTCTTCAACAAGTTGTGCTGGCAGAACTGGTTAAGCACCTGCAGACAACTAAAGCTGTCACCTTGCACTAGAATTAACTCCAAATGGATCAAAGACCTAGAGGTAAAAGCTGACACACTGAAAACTTTACAGGAAGGAATAGGAGATACACTAGGCCTCCTTGGCACAGGTCGAAACTTTCTTAATAAGGTCCAAGAATCACAACAAATCAGAGAAAGGCTGGATAAGTGGGACTGCATTAAACTGCAGAGCTTTTGTATGGCAAAGGACATAGCTAGTAAACTAATCAGGAAGCCTACAGAGTGGGAGAATATCTTCACCAACCAAACAACGGACAGAGGCCTCATATCTAAAATATATCAACAACTCAAAAAATTGAATCATTCCAAAACTAACCTCCAAAGTAACAACCATCCCATTAAAAAATGGGGCAAAGACTTAAAGAGAGTCTTCTCTGAAGAAGAAACAAAAATGGCCTATAGACACATGAAGAAATGTTCAACATCTGTGGCCATGAAAGAAATGCAAATCAAAACAACTCTAAGATTCCACCTCACTCCAGTTAGAATGGCCAGGATCAGGAAAACGAATGACAACAGATGCTGGAGGGGATGTGGCCAGGAGGGATCACTACTACACTGTTGGTGGGAGTGCAAACTCGTTCAACCACTATGGAAAGCAGTGTGGCAGTGCCTCAAAAGGCTAAACATAGAACTCCCCTATGAGTCAGCAATTCCACTACTTGGCATTTACCCAACCATCCAGAAACAAGGACATACTAAACCCACTAGCACAACAATGTTCATTGCAGCACTATTTACCATAGCAAAGATATGGAACCAACCTAGATGTCCCTCAGTTGATGAGTGGATCAACAAGTTGTGGTATTTGTACACAATGGAATTCTTTGCTGCTTTGAGAAAGAATGACATCGCCCCATTTGTCAGGAAATGGAAAGACTTAGAAAAAATCATATTAAGTGAAGTAAGCCAGACTCAAAGGAACTTAGGCTCAATGGTTTCCCTCATTCGTCATAATCAGTAGAAACCTTGGGCTCTACTAGCAGAGATCTGCAATAGAGCAAAATCTTGATACATAAGGCCATATAATGTGAAGCTAATTGTAAGGACCTCCAGGATAGTGAAACAAAAGCCATATAATGAATGATTGTTGTCCTTAATGTACTATGTTGTCTCTCATCTCCTTTGCTATCCCTTGGTTATCTCATATTGGTATAGTATCTCACTTTGTTATCTGATTTATTGAATTTATTTGTATTTGGATATTTGAAATTTGATAGGGAAGGGGGGAAAACCAAGACGGGTGGGGGGTGTGGGGGGGGAGAGAAATGGGTACCAAGACATGTGAAAGGGTATCAATGTATGTGAATTAATGCACCTTCTATCTGGCAAATAGCATGTAACCCTTTTACTAATTACAATAAAAAAATAAAATAAATAAAAAAAGAACCATTATCAACATTGTTTACAATGATTAGGGATTACTAATGTGCGTTATCAATTCTACAGCTTAGAGTAAATGCCTCATATAAAGACTACCACTTTTATTTCACACTTGTTCCTTGTTTTAGAGAACAGGAAAAGTTTCTTCCTCTTTATTTTTCATTTTTGTTTTTTTCTTATTTGCCTTCATTTCTTCCCTTCCCCTGATAATGGTGCTACCTCAAGATATTTTAGGAGCTTTTTTTTTTTGCCAGTCCTGGCTTAAACTCAGGGCCTGAGCACTGTCCTTGGATTTTTCTCAAGGCTAGAACTCTACCACTTGAGCCTCAGCGCCACTTCTGGCTTTTTTTTCTAAGTATGTGGTACCAAGGAATCAAACCCGGGTCTTTATGCATGCTAGGCAAGCACTCTACCCCTAGGCCAAAACCTGGCCCTTTAGGAGCTTTTTATACAGTAAAAAAATCTTGGTGATGTATGTGAGCTTGGGTAAACAGATAGACTGTGTTTATGTGTTCTTTTCTACTGTGAAAATTGAAAAATGAAGGTATTATGAAGGCCTTCAAAAGAACAGAGGCTCTTAGATAGTTTTGTAATCTCTATATAGGAAGATTGTCTTAATAAAGGGACATAAAAGAATTAGGATGTTTGTAAATTCTGATTTTGGGAGAATACCTGTGTAAGTGCTTTGGGGGAGAATCCTGTCCAATCTTAGGTCTCAAGAGTAAACATTTATGAAGAGGGATAAAATTTATACTAAATTCAGGAAACTGACTTGAGTTTCTTTTCTGGGTGAGTATCTGAAAGATCTTATGGTTTAGAATTTCTATAAAAGTATGAATATGATTAAGATCTGAGGAATTCAGTACAAATCCAGCCCAGGAAAAAAAATTTGAGAGACCCTATTTTCAATTAGCCAGCAAAAAATGTTGTGCTTGAGATATGACTCAAGTGGAGAGAACATCAGGTCTGAGTGAAAAAGAGCAAGAATTCAAGACTCTGAGATCAAGCAATAATATTGGTGCATGGCATACACACACACACACACACACACACACACACACACACACACACACACACACAAGATTTTAAAAGATAAGTAAACCTGAAAACATACATGCTAAAAATTCTTAGCATCTTACAGTAGAAATGTTGTAAAATGACCAGATGGGGGCTTAAGTTTTCCTATACCCCTACAAAATCATAAGTAATTGAGGTCCTCACATGAAGGTAATTTCAAGCTGTCTCATCAGCTAGAAATGATTACTTTAGAATAATGACATATACCAGTGAGAAATAGAAAGTAAAAACATTTTGTATTCCCACAGACAATGGGAATGAAGACTCCAAATGTTGGCTCCTTTCTTCCAGTCTTTATGCTCTTGGAGGAAGGAGAGAAAGGAAAACATATGGTTTATCAAGATTAGGTCTAGCAACTGCTATTCATTAGACAATCATACTAACTATAGTAAAACATGCAGCTCAGATCTAAGACAAAAAATATCAAAGGGACAATAAAATAAAATTCTAGAAATTCTTTGTCTTTTTACATGCACTTGAAAGCTTTGTCACTTTTTAACATCTCAAAGGACAAAGCCGATACATAATCACTTTATCCCTATTATTCTAACTCAGGATGTAAGATGAGGTGATGGGAGGAGAAATTGCAATGGGTTTGCTTTGTGCTTCTCCCATCCCAATTTCCTGGTTTTAATGCCTCTGCCTTGCTCTTTTAATATTTATGAATTCTAATTTCCTTGACCCTTCATCTGTCTAACTTATTTTGAGCCTCATTTCTTTGTTTTCCACCATGAGAATCTGTGTTGTCCTGTGAATATCACTGTTACACTGGTTCACTCTTTGTCCTTTGTCTTACTATTTTGTTGCTCGCTTTCTTCACAAGACAGTATGTTGGAAATGAACTGGGCAACTTGGTTGAGATTGCGTAATGGAGGGGAGAGGGCAAGTAGGAGAAACGCATGTGGCATGGAGTAACAGTTTTTGAGAAAAAATGTACTCACTACCTTACATATGTAACTGTAACCTCTCTGTACATCATCCTGATAAAATGAAACTGTATTGTGGACTCAGTCATCAATAGAGTTAAAATTACTGAGTTAAAATGACTCTAGTTTCAACAAAATTGAAAATCATTAAATAGTTCAATATAGATTACATCTGCAGTAAAGATTACATCTGCTGCATTTGTTCCTGCTCTGTCCCAACCTCTGTGTCTCCCCACCTCCCTCACCAGCCCCTTGACCTGATAAGGTCAGTTAAATGAACAAGCAAGACATAAAGAAAAGAGAAACATCAACAAAGGGGGAAAAACGTAGTTTCCATTTCCTGGAGGTGATTTCAATAATTATTTTATATGATCAGATGCATGTAGGTATTTCACCTTTGTATTCATAAACTAAGAATTTCCTCTTTTGATCCTATTGGATCTGAATACCTAAAGACTTGTATAATTGATCATGTTTCATCGTACTTTCATTTTTTTGTTATTTACCATCCAGTTGTTATAGTTGTAGATTTATAGGCACATTCTAGCTACTATGAATGACAGAAGTTATGTAAACCTATGTTGCTTTGGTCTGGCTTACTTTGCTTATTGTAATTTTTTCCTTTTTTAATTTATTTTTATTTTTTTTTTACTTTTGCCAATTCTGAGCCTTGAACTCAGGGCCTGAACATGGTCCTTGGGCTTTCTCAAGGCCAGAGCTCTTCCACTTGAGCCACAGCACCATTTCTGGCTTTTTTCCTATATATATGGTACTGAGGAATCGAACCTGGGTCTTTGTGCATGCTAGGCAAGCACTCAACCACAAGGTCAAACTCCTGGCCCATTTTTCCTATTTTAGAAAATGTTTATTGCCAGGATGATGTATAGAGGGGTTTACTGAAGGATGAGGTATATAGGGGTTAGAGTAATTTTTTTCCCAAGACTTTCCATTTTCTTATGAATGTTAGATATCGTTCTTTCAGATGGGTAAGTAAAATTTGTACATACAAATTTTCATGATCTAGTCTTCTTCTGAGGAGGATATGAGCTGATTCCATATCTTGGGTATGGTAAATATTGCTTCAGGGAGCATGTTTGTACTGGTAGTTTTAGCGTGGCCTTGTTTGTCTTCTTTCGGGTAAATGTCCAGGACTTGGATTACTGGGTCATAGGATAGTTCTATGTTTAGTTTTTTGAGGAACCTCTACACTGCTTTGCAAAGTGGTTGAACCAGTTTACATTCCTATCAGTAATTCCATAGAGTTCCCTTTTGGCCACATCCCACCAGCATTTGTTATGGTTAGTTTTTTTGATATTGAACATTTTAATTTGGGTGAGGTAGAATCCCAAAGCTGTTTGGAGGAGAATACTAAGCCTTACAGGAGGGAATGTCAGAGTTTCTGAAATATTTTCACAAATGTTTTCAGAAGAAGGGAAACTCTTAAAGAAGGTCTGTCTTTTAAAACATTTGTATAGCCTATGCTCTGTGTTTGTCAACAATCTGAATATTTCTTGCCATACCAGCAGATGTAAGTTTAGAGTTGCCAAATCTATCTAACTTGCATGATTGCTACACTTCCTATTTGAAATAGATTTCTATCTAGCTATTCACCAAAGAACACACTTGGAATCCTTGCTACTAAAGTGGCTGAAATCAGCCAATTGAAACCAGCTCAGAAAGGAAAATCGGTGAAACTTTTACTTCCAATTAACTAGCAAAAAGTCAGAAGAGGAGCACTGTGGCTCTCAAGTGGTAGAGGCCCAGCCTTGAATATAAAAGCTAAATAAGATCTCCCAGGCCTTGAATTCAAGTTCCAATGCCCCTACACACACACACAGCACACACACACACACACACACACACACACACACACACACACACACACACACGATTCATAATAAATAGTTCATTTAGAAGTAGAAAAGTTATATCTATTTTGTAATTCTGAAGAATTTATGCATTTCATATTAAATGCAATTAGCTATTGTTTTTGGTAAGGAAATTGAATAAAATAATACCTTTACATATTAATAAGTTCTGTTTCATTAAAACTGTGAAACAAAGTATTAAGTGTTGTCAGAACATTCGGAAATAGTTGGCTCACTCCTATAATTCTAGCTACTCAGGAGGCTGAGATCTGAGGATCACTACTCAAAGCCAGATGGGCAGGAAAATCTGTGAGATTTTTATCTCCAATTAAGCACCACAAAAGCTGAAACTTCAACTGTGGCCCAAATGAGGAAGCATGCTAGCGTTGAACACAAAATTCCAGGGCCAGCATCCACTCACTGAGTTCATGCTCCCAGACTGAAAAGATGAAGTTTTCTTGGTGGTATTATTGGACCTAGCAATTAGAAAACTTTACCCATCCTAAATTCATGGACCTGGTTATAACCAGATAATGACCCAGTGAATCTGTGAGGCTTCTTTCCCACTGTTTTCACTCTACATATACATATGTTTCTCTGTAAAGAATCAGTGTTCAGTGTTCATGTGAATGTTTGTCATTATTTACTTTGTCAGTGTAGTGTGTGTGTGTGTGTGTGTGTGTGTGTGTGTGTGTGTGTGTGTGTGTGCATGCAGATACTGTGGTGTGATCTAGGTCTTTCGATCTTGATCAGCTTGCTTACTTACAGCTGGCACACTATCATATAAGCCAGCATGGTTTTGCTGGTTATTTGGAATATGGAGTCTTAATGGCATTTTCTGTCTGACCTGGGGACATGAGGTCTGAATTTTTTTATTTTAATAATATTTATTTTTGCATCTTCAATGAGGATTTCTAAGTCTTTTTTTCAATTTTTTATTGTAATGCATAGATGGGTCAAAGTTACATTTGCCAGACAGAGGGTACTTCACTTCTTGCACCTTGACAACCCCCTCTCATGATTTTGTCACCATTTTCCTCTCCCCCATCCCCTCCCAATCATCTTGTTTTCACTTCTTCCCTTTCCTATTCTAATTCTTTTGCCTTTGTGAGACACCTAGTAAAATCTCTTGTATGTAGTATCAGGGAGAGTTGTAGTTCACTCTATTTGCTCATTCATTTACTACACACAAATTGTGGTCAATGAGTTTTTTTGCAACAGCTAAGAAAATTTCAATTGAGTGCTTTAGATATGGTTGTACATTCTTAGTTTTGCAGCATGATGGTTACTTTTTATCCCATTGAAATTATTCTCTTTTAAAATAGCTATAATGAGATCCTCATTGGATTTTTAATTGTCAGAAAATGTTTTTCATAGAATGTCTAATATAAAATTATCTCAAAATAACTTCTCTTAACTATGTTAATATTCGGATGAACTTCAATCAGGCAAAGCTAAAAATTTGCTGAGAAAATAAAAGGGAAATGTATAGAGGAGACAGATTAAGAGAAAAGAGACATATTCTTCAGTATAGTCCATATCATAATTAAGAGCACTGTGGTTTGTCCTAAGCCTGCTTCTTTTAAAACCAAGAAAGTGAAACATATAAGAAGGTGCTTTGGCATTATCAAGCACATTTAGTTTAAATTAGTAATACAACATTGGTAATAAATATATTCCCCAGCATTCTGAATTATCAATCTGCACATGGTGGCAATACTTGCAGGGAAAGTTAATCATGACCTGTTCAGTATAGGTCCCAAATGTTCTATTTTTGTTCTGCTCTTTTATTGTATGTGTACCAGTTGTGGGACTTGAACAGAGGGCTTAAGTGTTGTCCGTATGCTTTTTTTAAATTGAAATCCTGCCCTCTGCTATTTAAACCACAGCTCTACTCCTGGCATTTAAAAATTGTTTTGCTATTATGAAGGTGTTATACAGAGGGGTTACAGTTACAAAAGTCAGGTAGTAAATACATTTCTTTTCTGGAAATTGTCACTTTCTCCTTACACTTTCCCAGGTTTTCCTTCCTATTCCACCTATAAGTTGTGTGATTCATTTTCAGCATAGTGTCTAGTGAGTACCACTACTATATTTGTTCATCCTTTGTCCTCCCCAAGAGAGATAAACAAGACAAAAACAATCTAATCCACCATTTCATGTTATAAATGACAAATCTGAGCCCAAACAGAAATAAGCAATTAGCAATTTATCTAATTTCCCACATCTCATTACTGGTTTAGAACCCAATAGAACATTAGACTACCCTGCTTTACCTTTGTTGTTGTTGTTTTGGACATGTTTTTCCTCATGTGGTAGTTTCCAAATTAAAACTGACTTTATGGACTGGATGTGGATCTTACAATAAATTTGTGCTGCAAGAAAATTGAAGTTAGATGTTTATATATCACCCTGCACCAGAATCAATTGCAAATGGATCAAAGACCTCAATGTAAGACCAGATACCTTGAAAATATTACAGATAGGAGCTGGGAAAGCACTAGGGCTCATTGGCATGATTCAAAACTTCTGAAGAAAAGATACAAAACCACAACTAATTGAAGAATTGCTAAAGAGAATTGTAGAAGAGTTTCTGCATGCCAAAGGACAAAGCAAGCAAAATAAATAGAGCATGCACAGAATGGAAAAAGATACTTATTCACTGTGCTGTATATCTGAAATAGAACTAAAAAAAATGAACAATGAAAAACATATCTCAACAGAGACACAATCCAGTTAAGAAAGGGGCTAAAGACTTAAAGAGGGACTTCACAAAAGAAGAAAAAAATGACTAATAAACAAATGAAGAGATGTTCAACATATCTGGCCATGAAGACAAATGCAAACAACATTGAAATTCCACTTACCTCATTTAGAATGACCATTATCAAGGAAACTAACAATAATGGCTAGGAGCGTGGCCTAGTGGTATAGTGTTTGCCTAACATGCACAAAGCCCTACGTTTGATTCCTCGGTACCCCCCCCCACCACACACACATACACACAAACCAGAAGTGGCTCATGTGGAGGATCACTAGCCTTGAGTAAAACCTAAGAACAATGCCCAGGCCCTGAGTTCAAGTCCTAGGACTGGAAAAAAACCAAAAAAATAAAGAAAGAAAATTAGCAATAAAAGATACTGGTAGCAATGTGCCGATAGGGAGCTCTTTTAAATTGTTGTTGAGAATATCAACTTGTTCAACCACTCTGAAAAGCAATATAGAGACTCTTTAAAAAGCTAAACATAAAGCTCCCCTATGACCCTGCAATCCAAGTACTAGCCCTTAATCCAATAAAACAGAAACAAACTTCACTAAGTCTAACAAAAATGAAATAGATTTAAATAGCAGTGTTTTAGCCATTGATTTAGTCAATGATTAATATTGAGTAGCTTAGAATTCTCCTTTAAATTTCCTTTAATTACAGAAGTACAAAATGTTACACATATATCCTGATCAAAACTACTTTTGCCAGAATGAGTTAAGTAAGGTAGGAGGAAACAAAATTAAAATTGGTTCCTGTGTCTGTAAACAGTTCAGCAACCTTGCCATAATTCTCAAATCTTCATGTCATGTTTTATAATAAACTAGACATGTTTATCATTGGAAGTGGTGCTATGGCTCAAGTGATAGAGTGCTACCCTTGAACACAAAGAGTCTCAGGGAAAGCACCCAGGTCCTGAGTTCAAGCCCCCAAAAAAGAAAAAAAATGTTTATCATCAGTGTCATAAGGCACTGAGAAGCTGCTCTGGAGGTTTTTGTGATGTGGATATTTCATAGCCATGTCAACTAATAATTAATCAAAATAATAAATATGAGTGTGGATTCTGTTTATTACATATGTATACTAGAATATGTATACTAAAATGAATGTTTTCTAAATACACATAGGTGGTAAGTTAAATCAAAATATTTTTGTGATATTTTGTGATACTTCTTATGGGTTAATAGAAGATTAAAAGTCTTTTAGAAATAGACAGCTCCTCAACATTATCTGAAATGTCATTTTTGCCATTATTCTAGCTGCTGTGTTTAAAACAAATCCAAAGCAAAATGTTTAGAAAGCACTGGTGGTGTTTATAAGAATCCAAATAAATTCTTGCCATTTTTGTTTTGTTGTTCTATGTTTTTGAACACCTCAGAAAGTATTCTCTTTCAAAGCTCACTCCTGATTCTCTTCCAGTTTCTTCTCAGGTGAAGAATGAAGAGGAAGAAGAGAAGACATTTCAAAGACAATGCTAAGTTTCACTCATATGGAACTCTGTAGAGTGGTCCTGTCTCCTTTGTTCTTCCTCTCACTGTGCAGAGGTTTCCTCTCCTCCAGGGAATTTTGAAGATTAAATTTGTTATGAGGCTTTAGCAGCAAGTAGTTCAGTTTCTATTATGACTCACTTGCAACTCCATCACAAATTTAAAAAGAATCTCAGAAAACCCAACATAAAAACATCTGTAGAAATTTTCCAAATGTTGGTCACAAAATGAATGCTTAGAAAATACCCCCCAGTCATCATCTTCTTCCAAGTTAATTCAGTACCTTTCCAGGTATTTGTTGAGTTCCTTCTAATCAGCCATTTTCAAATTCTTTATCTCTAAAATTTTCACCACAGAGATGATTATTCTCACTTAAATGATTAAGTCATTGATTGATTTCCTCTAGTTCTTCAGAGTAAATCCCTCTATTTTTTCTTTCATACATTGTCCATATCTGTATTATTTCTCTTACTAAACTAGGTTTGTTTCCACAATCTACTCAATAAGCTTGCATGAACCACTGGAAGAGTATTAGGACTTCAGGATGCTATATACATGTTCTACCTTTTCCGACATGAAATGTTGTGAAGCAATACATAGCTGTTGAAGGAATGAGAAGGCACCAATGAGCATACAAATATTTTTGCACTTTTAATCTGTACCAGGAAACTGAAGGGAAGTGATTATGGAAACAATTTACTTGATGATTTTTCAGTCTAACAAAAATTGTAACCATTTGCCTTATGTTTTGACAACTATTGTCATGTTAAATTGTTGGTAAAAACATTGCAATGAACACACTGCTAGAAAAATGTTTCCTATACTAATAAGATAGAATGCCTTTCCACTCATAAAATTAGGAATTCAAAAGCAATGAACAGTTTGGGTGCGATCCTACATAACAGTAATCACAGCTATTCAGGGGGTATGTTTTAGAATGATGGTCCCAAAGCTTATCCTGGCAAAACACTGAGAAGCTAACACAAAAATGTTTATGCAACCTTCAGCTCAAAAAAGAAAATCTCTTAAAAGCAAATCCTCAAAGAAACATTAAAAGGAGAGCTAAAGACTTAAAGACAGACTTATCAGTAGAGGAAATAAGAATAGCCACTAGACACTTAAAGAAATAATCTACATCTCTGGCTATAAAAGAAATGCAACTCAAAACAACTCTAAGATTCCACCTCACTCCAGTGAGAATGGCCGTGATCAAGAAATCTAATAACAACAGATGTTGGCGGGGATGTGGCCAGGAGGGATCACTACTACACTGTTGGTGGGAGTGCAAACTTGTTCAACCACTATGGAAAGCAGTATGGCGGTTCCTCAAGAGACTAAACATAGAGCTCCTCTATGACCTAGAAATTCCACTACTTCGCATTTAACCAATCGTCCAGAAGCAAAGACATACTAAATCCACTAGAACAACGATGTTCATTGCAGCACTATTTACCTAAGCAAAGATATGGAATCAAACCAGATGCCCCTCAACTGATGAGTGGATCAACAAGCTGCTGTCAGAAAGAACAACATCGCCCCATTTGTAAGGAAATGGGAAGACTTCATAAAATCATATTAAGTGAAGTAAGCCACACTCAAAGGAACATAGGCTTAATGGTTTCCCTCATTTGTCATAATCAGTAGAAACCTTGGGCTCTCCTAGCAGAAATTTACAATAGAGAAAAGCCTAGATATGTAAGGCCCTGTAGTATGATGCTAAATGAAAGGACTTCTGGGATTTAGAAAAAAAGCCATATAATGAGTGATTGTTGTCTTTAATGTACTATGTCATCTCTCATCTCTTTTGCTGTCCCTTGGCTATCTCATATTGTTATTATGTGTATTTGGTTATTTGAAGTTGGATAGGGAAGCAGGGAAAACAAGATGAGGGGTGGAGATGGGGAGAGGGAAATGGGGACCAAGACATGAGAAAGGGTATCAAAGTTTGTGAAGTAATGCACCTTCTATCTGGTAAATATAATGTATCCCTTCTATTAATTACAATAAAAATATATGAAAAAATGCAACCCAAAACATCTTTGAGATTCCACCTCATCCCTGTTTAAATGGTCATTATTAAGAAATCTAATAACAACAGATGCTGGCAGAGATGTGACCAAAAGGGAAGGCTACTACACTATTGATGAGCATTTAAACTTTTTCATCCACTCTGGAAAGCAGTATAGTAGTTCCTCAAATATTAAACTTAGAGCTCCCATATAACCCAGAAATCCCACTCCTGGGCATTTACCCAAATGTCCAGATACAGGCATACTCAACCAACCATCACCACCATGCTTATTACATTAGTGTTTACTATACTTAAGATATAGAACCAACACAGATGCCACTCAGTAGATGAATGGACCCAGAAAATGTGTTATTTATACACAGTGGAATTCTATGCTACCATCAGAAAAATGGCATCACCCTTTTCATAAGGAAATGGAGACTTGAAAAATACCATATTAAATGAAGTAAACCAGACCCAAAGAAACATAGGCTCAATGTTTCCCCTCATTTGTAATAAATAGCATACATCTAAGATAAGATGATCATAATAGGTCAAAAGCTAGGTGCATATGGCCATCTAAGATGATAAGTGAAATAAACTCCAGGCTATTAATATAAGTGGTTTATCTCTGTGACTATTGCTTTTAATGTACTATGTGAAGTTATTTCTTTTTTTCAAATGTTTTTTATTGTAATTAATAGAAGGGTTACATTATGTTCACCAGATAGAAGGTGCATTACTTCACATACATTGATACCCTTTCTCATGTCTTGGTCCCCATTTCCTTTCCCCCACCCCTACCCCTCATCTTGTTTTCCTCCCTTCCCTATCCAACTTCAAATAAACAAATACACATTATATATAATATATCAGATAACCAGGTGAAATACTGTATGAGATAATCAAGGGACAGCAAAAGAGATGAGAGATAACTTAGTTATGTGAAGTTATTTCTTTCTCATTTTTTCTTTTTCCCTTATGGTTTATCCCCTGTTATTGTATCTGACGTTGGCTCCTAACATATTGTGTATATATATATATGTATATATATATATTAATTTGTTTATTTGAAATAGGGAAAGGAAGGTGAAAAACAAGTTGGTGAGACTAAGGGCAAAGGGTGAACCAATTTAACAGCGATATTCACAAGACGATAAGTTGGAAATTAACTTTACAAGTTTGGAAGGGGTGGAGGGAGGGAAAGTGAGTGAAAAACATGGCAAGAGATAACAATATTCAAGAAGGTAAATATTATCTTATGAATGTAACTGTAACCCCTCTATACATCACACTGACAATAAACAAATTTAAAAACTATATACAGTTGGGCTTTATTTATCAGCTCCTTCATTCTTTTGTATCCATTTTTAATAGATGAAAATTATTGCTGAAATTAACATAGTTGTGTATATTTATTTCTAGCATAGTCATTATATTTTTTATCATTAATATTGAAAATTAGAGAAAAATCTTAATGTAGCTCATATATACTTGCATTAATAAATTCAAACAGGAGTTATTTGAATATGAATGAAAAAGCTTTTATAAATCAGTGTATCTCAATTTTTTATTTGGCTGTTGTCTAGAATACAAAATAAAAAGGCTTTCTATCACATACACATGCTCTTTCTTCCTATTTATAGAGCCAGTTACATTTGGCTCAAAATGAATGTCTGATGAGAACATAATACAGTATTTTGTTTGTGATGAACTTGTTGTAAATCTATTTGCTACTCTTTATGACTCTGTGATGTCCATGAACCAGTGCTTGGAAATGAACCTGGCTGGTCAGAATCAATATCTATCTATCAGAGGATGCTTCATGTGAACAGGCAACTTCCGGAATGAACAGATATTTCTGCTAAATTTTCTTGTTCATACTCTGCAATGAAATCAAAAGTACTATATTTTTAAAGATTTTATTAATGTTGATTTTTACATCATATTTCAAATGTCATGTTTAACAAACAAGTATTCAAGAAGAGAAATTCTAAATTCAATCACTGGCACATAGATTTTAGAACATAATTAAAATTAAGCTGAGTCTTTGAATGTCATAGATACATATTAAAACAATATGTCTATAGAGTATATAGCCCATCATAGATTTTTATGTCTATGTAGTTATGTTTATATCTCCAGACCATGTCCATAACCTTTGGTACCCAAATTTTGAGTCATCACTTATATACTGTTTGGATCTAATATCCACATATTAAGTATGCCGTGCAACTTTTGTTCCTTTGGTCTTGCCTTATGTTATTCAAAATGATTCCCTCTACTTTCATCCATTTCCTAGTGAATGCAATTATTTTATCTTGTCAGTTGGCCATGTAGAATTCCTAGGAATTATCTTAACTAAGAATGTAAAAGAACTTTTTGATGAAAATTTTAAAACCCTGAAAAAGGAAATTAAAGCAGAATTGAGGAAATGGAAAAACCTCCTGTGCTCCTGGATTGGAAGAATTAACATCGTGAAAATGGCGATCATGCCATTCTTTAAAGAAATAGAAGAGGCAATCCAAAATTTCATATGGAATAATTAAAGACCCCATATAGCAAAAACACTTCTTAGCAGAAAAAAACAGTGCAGGAGGAATTTCAATACCAAACTTTAGACTCTATTACAGAGCTATAGTGACCAAAACAGCTCGGTACTGGCACAAGAACAGGCCTGAAGACCAATGGAATACAACTGAGGACCCAGATGTTAAACCACAGACCTAAGGCCACCTAATCTTTGACAAGGGAGCCAGAGAAATAAAATGGAAGGAAGACAGCCTCTTCAACAAGTGGTGGTGGCAGAACTTGTTAAGCACCTGCAGAAAACTAAAGTTGGATCCTTCTTTGTCACCCTGCACTAGAATTAACTCCAAATGGATCAAAGACCTGGAGGTAAAAGCTGACACACTGAAAACTTTACAGGAAGGAATAGGAGACACACTAGGCCTCCTTGGCACAGGTCGAAATTTTCTTAATAAGGACCAAGAAACACAGCAAATCAGAGAAAGGCTGGATAAATGGGACTGTATTAAACTGCAGAGCTTCTGTATAGCAAAGGACATAGCTAGCAAATTAACTAGAAAGCCTACAGAGTGGGAAAAGAACTTCACTAACCATACATAGACAAAGGTCTCATATCTAAAATATATCAACAGCTGAAAAAATTGAATCACTCCAAAACTAACCTCCAAAGTAACAACCATCCCATTAAAGGATGGGCCAAAGACTTACAGAGAGTCTTCTCTGAAGCAGAAACAAAAATGGCCTATAGACACATGAAGAAATGCTTGACATCTCTGGTCATAAAAGAAATGCAAATCAAAACAACTCTAAGATTCCACCTCACTCCAATTAGAATGGCCAGGATCAAGAAAACTAATAACAACAGATGCTGGAGGAGATGTGGCCAGGAGGGATCACTACTACACTGTTGGTGGGAGTGCAAACTCGTTCAACCAGTATGGAAAGCAGTATGGCAGTTCCCCAAAGACTAACCATAGAGCTCCACTATGATCCAGCAATTCCACTACTTGGCATTTACCCAACCATCCAGAAACAAGGGCATACTAAATCCACTAGCACAATGATGTTCATTACAGCACTATTTACCATAACAAAGATATGGAACCAACCCAGATGTCCCTCAGTTGATGAGAAGTTCAACAACATGTGGTATTTATACTCAATGGAATTCTATGCTGCTGTCATCACCCCATTTGTAGGAAATGGAAAGACTTAGAAAAAAATCATATTAAGTGAAGTAAGCCAGACTCAAAGGAACATAGGCCCAATAATCTCCCTCATTTGTCATAATCAGTAGAAACCTTGGGCTCTCCTAGCAGAGATTTACAACAGAACAAAATCTGGAGACATTAGGCCAAATTGTACAACACTAAATGTAAGGACCTCCGGGATATGGAAACAAAAGCCATATAATGAGTGACTGTGGTCTTTAATATACTATGTTTTCGCTCATCTCTTTTGCCATCCCTTGGTTATCTCATATTGTTACAATTTTTCACCTCGTTATCTGATATATTTTATATGTGCTTAATTGATTATTTGAAATTCAATAGGGAAGGGGAAAATCAAGATAAGTGGAAGGAGATTATGAGGGAAATGGGTACCATGTCATGAGAAAGGGTATGAATGTTTGTGAAGTTATGCACCTACTATCTGGTGAATAAAATGTATCCCTTCTATTAATCACATTAAAAAATTATTTTGAAAAAGAGTATAGCTTTTGTTTCATCTTTAAAAGTCTTGTAGAATTCCATAGTGAAACCTCTGATTCCGGGCTTTTTTTGGTTGGCATTTCACTGATTGCTTCTGCTATTTCATTGTATCAAATTGGTTTGTTCAGTTGGCTTATCTCTTCTTGGTTCAATGTGGGTAGTCTAATTTTATTTAAGAAATCATCCATTTCTCCTAAATTTTCCTGCTTCTTTGGATATAGGCCCTTGAAATATTTACTCATAAACTGAAATTCTTGAATGTCATTTGTGATTTTTCCTGTAGCATCTCTAATATTGTTTATTTGAGTTTCCCTTCTCCATATTTTGATTAATCTTGCCAGGGTTCTGTCAATTTTGTTGACTCTTTCAAAGAACCCAAGTTTTTGATTATTAATTTTATGTATAATAAACCTTATTTCAATCTCTGGCATTTCAGATTTAATTTTGTTATTTTTGTC
Source organism: Megascapheus bottae (assembly GCF_031878675.1). NCBI lineage: Eukaryota > Metazoa > Chordata > Mammalia > Rodentia > Geomyidae > Megascapheus > Megascapheus bottae. Next base: position 593,966 of record NC_143518.1, read on the forward strand.
CTTCTAGTTATTTTAGAATTAACTTTTTCTTGCTCCTTTAGGTGCTACAATTGCTTCTTTAGGTGGTTTACAAAGGCTTCTTCTGTCTTTTTAATATAGGCTCCTAGTTGGATAAATTTGCTCCTTACGATTGCCTTTGCTGTGCTGCATAAATTCCTTTGTGATGTATCTTGATTGTCATTACATTCAGGAAAGTTTTGACTTTCTTCTTTCATTTGATCTGTAACCCAGGTTATTCAGCTTCAGTTTTTTGACTACTTTTTACCCTTTACTATGTTGTTTAGAACGAGTCTGAGTCCACTGTGATCAGATAGAGTGAAAGGATTTATCAAAGTTCTTTATTTCTAAATGTATTTGATGATTTGATAGGATAGTAAAAATGTATAATATACAAAGAAATCTAAAGTTTTAAAAATAATTTAATAACTCAACAATGGAAACCCTATGGCTGTTAAAGCATCAGAAAATTCTAATAAATTAAAATTAACATAAAGTCAATCCATAATTTTTCACACCCAAAGACATGTAACTTCAGAATCTAAATAACAGAAAAAAAAGATTGCTTTTCTGCATGTCCTTTCCATTCCTTTCCTTTCCAGTGTCTCTGGCAAACTCCTTCATGGTCAAAAGTCTTCAAATGAGTTCATTCAGTTCTTTCTTGTGTCCTTTTTAAAGGCTTCACCCTTTTCTACATGGCTTAATCTTTTTCTCCTGGCTTTTGATTTATGTCTAACATCCTTGTCTAAACCCATTACTGGAAATAGGAACTGCAATGATTAGCTACAGTCCATGTTTTTTTTTTTGGACTAAGAGAGATGCTACTTTTCCCTGGATTTCATGGTGTAAGAGGTAGAAATAGAATAAAAACAGAGTTCTGAAATAAAAAAAAAGAATTCGGATGCCTCAGCTTTTAGTAGATAACAAAATGAATGAATACAAACCCTACAGGATATCAGAATGTGATAAACTAATAAAAGTCTATAAATAGAAGGAAACCAGTGTCTCATGCCTGTAATCCTAGTGCTGAGATCTAAGTTTCCTGCTTCAAAGCCAGCCCAGGCATAAAAGACTATGAAACGATTATCTCCAATTAAGCACCAGAAAACTGGAAGTGGTGTTGTGGCTCAAAGTGGTAGAGTGCTATCCTTGAGCTGAAGAGCTCAGGGACAATACTCAGGCCCAGATTTTAAGCCCGATGACTGAAAAAGAAAGATTATAAACAGTACCAAAATTTGTGACACCAATAGACACATACTGGATGTGTTGCTGAATTCTGAAGAGAAGCATACAATTTTAGATGAAAGGTAACAGTCGCTGGTAACATTGCTAACTAGGAGTTGGTGGCATATCTGTAATCTGTGGTAAGCAGGAGGCCATGATCAAGATGATTTTGTTTCACTGTCAACCACAAAAATGTCTAAAGAAGCTCCTTTTCTAAAACAAACAGCATAAAAGTGGGCTAGAGATATGTTTCAAATGGTAGTAAACCAGCTGAGAAAGCAAAGTATGTGTGACTGGCCCTGGTAAATAAATACTAGAGCTAAAAAGAACAAATATATTTACTGAATGATTATGATTCTAAGTTATAAAATATGACATGATTTGCATATTTTGTTTACAAGTTTTAATTAAATTGCATAAAGTAATATGTCTTCATTATTAATATTGTAATTTAATATTGACTGAGGAATCCATGTTATATATCTTTCTAGGAATATATACCTACAAACAATAGAGCAATTTCTTCATCGTTTTATAAATATTGTTATAATTTGGTTCACCAGAATTCTGATAGCAATGAGGTTATGTAATCCCTCTATTATAGATACTACCATATACTAAGTTTGATGGCATTTGATACTACTTAGTTTGAAGTCGAAACTTTTGTTTCAGTATGCTACACATTGATAATACATTAGTTGGGTGCGAGTGACTCCTAATTGTAATCCTAATTATTCAGGAGGCTGAGATCTGATAATTGCATTTCAAAGTCAGTTGGGATGAAAAAGTCTATGAGACTTTATTTCCAGTTAACCACCAATAAGCCAAAAGGGGTAGAACTCAATTGATAGAACGTTAGTCTTGAACAAAAGAACTCAAGGATAGCCCATGACCTGCGTTGATTCTCCAGAACCAGAACACACTTCCCCTCATACACACTAATAATAATAATAATGATGAAGTTACACAATAGATTAATTCCATGAAAGTAATTTTCAGTTATATTGTCACAAAATACCACAAAATAGGTTGTCATTTTCAAATTTTCTGTTTCAATTAAAATCCTAAAAGAAGAGTACATATGACATTTTGAATTTCTAGATAATAGAAAACTTTTTATGTTCATTAAATTGATTTGTGAGCAGTAATGTGACTTGAAACACTTTATTACAATCACAAAATGTCAGTTGTTTTCATATAAAGTGCACATCCAAAATTTTAGCTGAGACAAGGAGAATAGCATGACAGCTGTAAGAGAAGAAATTTAAATAGGTTCTATTTACTTGTTGAAATGTTTCAATAAGAGATTAAGGATACAGGTTTGTATCAGTTTTTTAAACTGGATTAACTCTTCCATGAAAGATCCCCTGTTTTATGTAAAATGCAATATATAATAACTCATTTTAGATACCTAAAAATTGCATACAATCCATGCAAAATACATATTCAACATGCTCAATAGTTGGTACTACTTAGAAGAAGCTATGGCATATATTGACTAAGAAAAGAACTTCTGAAGAGCCTTGTATTAAGAAGTTTTATCAAGTATGTGCTTAACTACATACCCAAAATGGAAGGAATTTATTGTAGATTATTTTTATCTTATTGATAAAACATTTTCCATTTGGTCCAAAAATTAAGTAATATGCTTAAAAGAATCCCATTGCCACCTATCCCAAGTCTACTCTACATGAAATCTGTCTTCCTGCTTGTGTCTCATGATTCAGAATTCAGCGGGTTTTCTATTTGGGTTTATATATTTTACATCTTGTTTCTTTCAGTTTCCATCACTGAAAAAAGTTCCTTCAGCTTTGTCTGACCTAGTAAAAATTATAGCAAATGATGTATAAGATTGATTCACTGATGTCTTCTTCATCAATTTCACATTTAAAAAATAACATCATTGTTTTTCATCCCACACAAGAAATTCAATCTTCCCAAGCCTTGCACAGGATTTGATTCATGACAAGATAATAGAGTTCTCACACACAGATATGTCACTGGTGTCTGAATGCTCACATAAGTGGCTTCAGTATCTGTCACATTTTTCTGGGCTTATCAACTTATAATAGGAATATTTTTGAGAGGTTTATTTTGCCAGTCCTGGGCCTTGAACTCAGGGCTTGGGCACTGTCCTTGGGCTCTTGGGCTTTCTCAAGGCTAGACACTTGAGCCACAGCATCATTTCTGGCGTTTTTCTATGTTTGTGTTACTAAAGGAATCGAACCCAGGTCTTCATGCATGGTAGGCAAGCACTCTACCACTAGGCTAAACTCCCAGCCCCTTTTGAGAGGTTTTATGATATTTCACTTCAATTTGTCACTTTTTGATCTTATGTTTATCTAGTAATGGAAATTTGGACAATGAAAAATAAAGTCTGAAAATAATTGAGTCCAAGGTATAACTTTCCATTCTATTGTGTTTCCATTCTATTGTGTTTCCATTTCTATTGTGTTTCCATTTTATTGTGTTTTTACATTAAATGGATTTTTTCTTCAAATATATGGATTTTTATTTTTCCAAATCACTTTTTTAATTTAAAAGAACTGAAAGTACATGTTTTATCTATTTATGCTCTGTTTTGTTATTTAGTACTAGGATTTGAACTCAAGGTCTGTGATTGTTACTCTAGTGCTATAACACTTTAGTGGTTACTCTAGCCCTCTTTTTTCCTGGTTGTTTTTGAAACTGGATCTCAGAAATTTCTGTTCCAGCTCCCCTTGAGCCACAATCCTTCAGCTTTCAGTAGCTTCGGTAGTTGGGATTACAGATACAAACCAAATACCTTGTACTTTAAAGTTCATCAGTCTGGAAACTAAGAGAACTACAGAAATCCTTTAATTGGTAGCTAATATATATTTTTTGCCAGTCCTGGAGCTTGAACTCAAGGCCTGAGCACTGTCCTTGGACTTTTTCTTCAAGGCTAGCACTTTGTCACTTGAGCCACAGCACCATTTCTAGCTTTTTCTGTGTATGTGGTACTGAGGAATTGAACCTGGGTTTTTGTGCATGCTAGGCAAGCATTCTACTACCACTAGGCCAAACTCCCAGCCAGGTATTATATTTTTTTTGAAGAGCATTTGTGTTTGAATTAATTCATTTGCAGTTGTTAAGCAAGATTTTGATCACTAAGTAATTGTTTCAAGCTCTGTTTTTCATTCCCTCTGGATTTTTGAGGTAGGGTCTTCCTACCTGGCTATATACCTGGACTACCATCCACCTATCATAGGCTTTCTGTAATTGGTGAAATGGCAGGTACTTACTATCTCTTATAGCTCTCTTCTTTTGGCATGGATTCTCATGGACGTTTCTGCCTGGTCTTGAACCATGAACTTCCTTATCACAGCCTCTCATCTCTTTGGATAACAGGTGCATGTCACTCTGCCCAAGTATAGGTTTTAAAGGGGTCTTGTAAACTTTTAGTACTGGTCTTGAAACATGATCATTTCTCAGTCTCTCAACTAAATATGATTTCAACACTCAGCTTCAACTTACTAATAGCTATATTGCTCCATTCTCCCATCATTAGTTAATAAAGGTTAAGTTGGTAGCCATTGCCAAATATTTCTATTTACTTCTTTATAAAAATTGTCATTTTATTTCTGAAGTATGAATATAAATGAATGGTCATTAATAGTTGCTGAATTGAAATGCATGAGGTTTATTTCTCCATCTACCCATTTATATAAAGACTTAATTGATGGACTATTGTACTCTTTAGATTTTATTGGTGCTCTATAATTTGTCTGAGGATGGAACAGTAACTTTTACTCTGTCAGTAGTTATATACCACATGGTGAATACACAACCACATAATAAGTATATGAAATAAATGCACTGTATGGCATGTTGCAACTTGGTAACATGAAAAAAAAGATGTATAGAAAAAAGTAAAGGGAATTTAGAATAGTGGTTAGGAAGCAGGGGATTATACCTTTCAATTTTAAGTAAACATCCATGTTTAAGTGGTGAGAAGATGATTCTTGGTGGCCAAACTGTTGCAGACAAGCTTTGGCAGAAAGCCACATTATGTGGGACTTCCTAGGCTACTTTTTGAACTGAAATGAATTGACTGGCAATTATCTGATTGTCTCTATAGAACTTGTAAAGGGGGGCAGGGAGTGTGGCATGGTACCTCCCATGCACAAGACTTGGTTTTGATTCCTTGGTACCACAAACACAGAAAAAGCCAGAAGTGGTAAAGCTCTAGCCTTGAGAAAGCTCAAGGACAATGCCCAGCCCCAGGACTGGCAAAAACAAAAACAAAAAGAAAGAACTTGTGAATGGAAGAGCACTTGTTTAGTACCTGAAGTATTTTAGTCAAACTCACTGGTGTTTAAACATTTAACAGTACTGGAAATGACAGAAGATGACCGTGTTCTTATAGAACCAAAATTTTCTAAATATTTTCAGTGTAGTTTAGAGTAAACACTTTGTGAGCTTCACAGGGACTTCAACTGCTGTAAGCTACTAGCAAAATAGTTTATGTTTTCATTTAATGTCATCAAGGACAAATGTTAACAAAATCAGCAGCCAGTAATCACAGTTCACATTCATTAAATGCTGACATCAGCTTGTATACTAATATTCTTATCTACATTGTTTTAGTCATTTAAAATATTCAAAGATTCTTGTGTTTTCTTTGCTCAAGTTCCCAGCTAATGAAGAATTAAAAAAAATAAAATCATTTAGATTTGCTTCATCACAACATTCAGCTATCTAGGTGGCTTAGATATCTCAAATGTTTAATAGTTTGTGACATTGCTTTGAGATGCTTAAGACGTTATTTTTAGCACCTTATTTAGGTATAACACATTGTAGCTTTGACAGCCTGAGCCACTTTCCAGCATTTTTCTAGGCTATTTCTTTCTCGTAAGATTTAGTGAGTAGTTGGAATTGTGGAAATTATCTGTTTATTCCACTAGGAAAGACGAATAGGGGCCGGGAATTTGGCCTAGTGATAACAGTGCTTGCCTAGACTGCAGGAAGTCCTGGGCTGGATTCCTCATACCACATAGAAAAAGCCAGAAGTGTTGCTGTGGCTGAAGTGGTAGAGCTTTAGCCTTGAGAAAGCCCAAGGACAGTGCCCAGGCTGAGTTCAAGCTCCAGGGTTGGCAAAAAAAGAGAAGAGAGAAAAATACATAGATTCATAGACACATAGATTGAAAAATCTCTAAGAAATAACACCAACATCTATAGATATATTTTCTGTATACTATACACACACAGAAAAATATATATTTATTCTTAATAATGTGTGTTTATTCATATATTCTATATAATCTAAAGCAATTCTTAGCTATACATGTACATTCAAGTTCAGTTATATGTATGTGTATATTTGTGTTGCTATGAATAGTATCTGTGTGTTTGCATTTGTTAAAAAAGAACTTTTAGCAGCTATAAAAGTTTTACCAAAAGTGACATTTTAAAAACATATTTAAGGGGCTGGGAGTTTGGCCTAGTGGTAGAATGCTTGCCTACAATGCATGAAGACCTGGGTTCGATTCCTCTGTACCATATACACAGAAAAAAGCTGGAAGTGTTGCTGTGGCTCAAGTGGTAGAGATCTAGACTTGAGAAAGCCCAAGGACAGTGCTCAGGCCCTGAGTTCAAGCCCCAGGACTGGCAAAAAGTATTTAAATATGCATTGTACTCAATATATAAAAAGTAGATACATTTTATGCTTTTTACCTAAAAACCATCATAATTTATCACTTTTTTGCAATAATATCCACAATTCAGTCCATCTTACAACATTATTTTTATTTTCTCTATTTAAGGACATTGAATCTAAAAATAATTTATAATCGTTTTAAGCACAGGAACCAAGAATTAAGTAAATGCCCGGCTCCATCTCAGAACGATTTTTATTTGTTTCTCTTTTCCTCTGAGTCATCTTTCCTTTTTCTCTTTGTTTCTTTACTTTTCCCATTTGTTCTGCCCTTTCTTTCTCTCTTTCTCTTGTGTTCTAATATTAGGCTTGGACTCAGGACTTGGCTTTGTTGCCTTTTATTGCTCAAGGCTGATATTGACCACATGAGCTACAGCTGCATTTTTGACTACTTTTCTGGTTAATTGGAAATGATCCTCATAGACTTTTCCCTTTGGCTTAGGACTATGATCTTAACACCTCAGTCAACTTCAGGTGCGAGGGCTGGGAGTTTGGCCTAGTGGTTAAAGTGCTTGCCTAGCATGCATGAAGACCCAGGTTCAATTCCTCGGTACCACATATAGAAAAAAGCCAGAAGTGGTGCTGAGGCTCAAAAAAAAAAAAAAAAAGAATTTCAGGTGGGAGCCACCAGTGCTTAGCTCCTCTGAGTGATCATAGTGCACCTTAGTTTTCTGTATAACTTACTAGCATTTTTTTCAAAGATAGAATCAGATTATCTTTCTGTCTCTTCTTAGCAATGCCACTCAGCAAACAAGGAAAAAAACAAAGCATTTTGTGAGAAATAGTTTCTAATTGAATAATTTAAAACATTTCAAGGCATAATTACAAAAAGAAACATTTTAGGGCTAGAAGTGTGGCCTAGTTGTTAGAGTGCTTTGCCTAGCATGCTCGAAGACTGGGATTTCATTCCTGAGTCCAAGCCCCAGAACTGGCAAAACAAAAAAAGAAAGAAAAAAGAAAAAAAAGAAACATTTTAACACTATAGCAATATAATTAGCAAATGCTATGCACTGACTGCAAATGATTCTTTGTATGTTCAATAAAAGGGTCCTGAATATCAGTGATATGATGGTCCTTAATTTTATTAATGTAAGTCATGTATACTGCATATATTTGTACTGAATGAAAACTCTAGATTTTTCTCATGGTCTAATATTCATATTCATTTTTCAGAGCAGATATTGAAACAAACTAGGCTTTACAATGGGATGAAGTTTTGAGAAGTTCAGTGTTTTGTTACATAAAAGATTAGGGTGAAAATGAAAGTGAGGATAAAGATGAAAGATATATCAGCATGCAGGGACTTAAGGAATGTTTTTAATATGTGTTCAGATTCAGAGAACAAAGTAATTGCAAGAACACACGTTTTCCTGCTCAAAGGATGTTGCTTCTGGCAACACAGGTACAAGAGGGACACACAGGGCCAGCCTAGGGGCCGAGCAAGAGGGTAAGAATCAATGGCCCAATCCACCACCCAATGACTGGAAAAAAACAACACTGAGCCGGGAGCTGTGTCAGCCTTGAAAGCACAGAAGATCTCAAGTTTATGGCGTCAGGCACATAGTTATATACTATGGGGAAAAGAGAAAGCAGGAAGTAGGAAGAAAAGGAAGAAGAGATGGCCAATTGAAAATAACCACGGTATTGTTACCAAGGGCCAATGTAATTTTCAGGTTAGGTCGTTGGGTGGGACTCTGCCTCGGCCCCGAAGACCCAGTTATGTCACTGGTACAAGGAAGTGCCTTGAGACAGCACATGAGGTGATCCTGACCAACACCCTATAATGGCCACGAGCACAAAAGATGTGAGAGGTCCCAACAGAAGGATCTGGGAGATCTGACTGAAGGTATCACAATAGTAGTTATGGTTTATATTGTCTATGGCTTATAATGTTGTCAATTTAAACAACATTTAAGAAAAAGATTGTGCATTATATCAAATTGTAAGCTAACTTACAAATACTTCTAAATTAATAAATATTTTAATACCAACATATTTTGTTAGATGTATCTTATAACTTGAGGGTGGTAAAGGAAAACTTACAAGATCAAAGGATTTCCTTGGACATAAACATAATTATAGTGAAAAGACTTTTCAGAAGACAGGAATAGAATTGATTATTCTTTTCCATTTTATCTGTGAAACAAGATGATACTACAGTTCCCAAGTTCACTCAAAGGCTTATTAGTACTAGAGATGGAAAATCTTGACAAATTTGAATGAAGTAAATTATGGTACATTAATGAAAAGTTTAAAATCTCAGTGAATGATAATATTTTAACTATATAAAAATGACTTTAAAATATTTGCAGGAGGGGTGATTTTCATCAGAAACACCTATTAAAATACACCTTGAAGGCATACTAAATCCACTAGCACAATAATGTTCATTGCAGCACTATTTATCATAGCAAAAATATGGAACCAACCCAGATATCCCTCAGTTGATGAGTGGATCAACAAGATGTGGTATTTATACACAGTGGAATTCTATGCTGCTGTCAGAAAGCATGAGATTGCCCCATTTGTAAGAAAATGGAAAGACTTAGAAAAAAATCTTACTAAGTGAAGTAAGCCAGACTCAAAGGAACAAGGCCCAATAGTCTCCCTCATTTGTCATAATCAGTAGAAACCTTGGGCTCTCCTAGCAAGAGATTTACAATAGAACAAAATCTAGAGACTTTAGGCCAAATAGTATGACACTAAATGTAAGGACCTCCAGGATAAGGAAACAAAAGCCATATAATGAGTGACTGTTGTCCTATGTTATCTCTCATCTCTTTTGCCATTCCTTGGTTATCTCATATTGTTACAATATTTCACCTTGTTATCTGAAATATTTTATATGTGCTTAATTGGTTATTTGAAATTGGATAGGGAAGTGGGTAAATCAAGATAAGCAGGGGGGGGAGGGTGTGAGGGAAATGGGGACCATTTGAGAAAGGATATCAATGTTTGTGAAGTTATGCACCTTCTATCTAGTGAATATAATGTAACCTTTCCATTAATCACAGTAAAAAAAATTTAAAAAAAGAACAAAACCTTCCCCCATTATAATAAAAATAGATTAGAAGAAAAAAAGTATACCTTGAAGCCAGCCACAGTGGCTCAAGCCTGCATCCTAGCTAGCTGGGAGGCAGAGATCAGGTCATTGTGGTCAGGATGCCAGTGTTGGCAAAAAAAATGCCTGTACCCTGATGTCTGGGGTTAGTAGTTTACGTGTGTTATGCCAGATAGTAGGGAAGAATAATGGCTGGCTGGTGGCATGCACCTGTCATCCCAATATCATGGGCAGGCACAAATAGAAGGACTGCAGTCCAGGTCATCCTGTGCATGAAGGGAGACTATCTGAAAATAACTAACATATAAAAACAACTGTGAAGTGCCTCAATGTGCTCATGTCCAGAATGAGCATTTTGCTGCTTTAAAAACGGATTTTGTAGATTCACTACTTATGATTAAATCCCTGGGATTTAACTTGCTACATTGAAAAAAACTTTCCACAAGTTTGTGAAAATTTGATAAAACCATGCAATTAAAAGTGTTAAATTTAGAGGTTGGGAGTGTTGCCTAGTGGTAGAGTGTTTCTCTACCATGGATGAAGACCTGGGTTTGATTCAGTACCACATACATAGAAAAAGACAGAAGTGGTGCTGTGGCTCAAGGGATAGAGTTCTAGCTTTGATATAGCCCAAGAAGAGTGCTCAGGTCTTGAGTTCAAGCCCCAGGACTGGCAAAAATGCTAAATTTAAATGTAAATTGAGACAGGGACAGAATCCAGATCACTACCATCAGCAGCCACAGCAGCAGCAAGTCTGAGATTTGAACTCAGTGACATAACACCTGCTTGGCTTCCTTGATGAGCTAGTATTTTACCACTTGACTTCCAGCCTGACTTCTTTCTAGCTATTAGGGAATCTTAATGAATTTCTGCAATATTGTGTTTGAGCCCCAAGCCTCTAGATCTCCACCACCTGTGTAGTTAGTATTGTAGATGTAAGTCAGTAGTACATGGCTCCACATTTTTTGCCAGTCCCAGGACTTGAACTTTGGCTCTGCATATTGTCCTTGGGTTTTCTTAATGCTAGAGCTCTACCACTTGAGCCACAGCACCACCCTTGGCTTTTTTATATGTATGTATGACTGAGGAATTGAACCTGGGTCTTCCTGCATACTAGGCAAGCACTGTACCACTAGACCAAACTCCCAGCCCATAATTTTTTTTAACAATTCTTCAGATCCCATGCAATCATGAAAATGGTCAAATTCTGAAACTGGGGAGCTCAGGATTTGTGTTTAAAATCAGATACACTCCAACTGTGTGGTAAATTTATCAATTTCTCTGAGAATTTTCCCTCAATTCTCAGAAAAAATATATAGTATTTATTCCTTGAGGACTTGTTTTAGAGGCTAGGGTAGAGTGGACACAGCTATATAATCTTTCATGTCAGACGTTTCTTTCACTACACAGTTTCAGTAAGCTAATCATAAAGTGGGACAGAGGAAGGAAACTCTCACCTGGACAGACAGAACTCAGACCAGGGAGAGAGACTTACTGCAGGCAGATTGTTCTCACTCTCACTCTCCTTTACTTCTTCCTTCCTTTTTGTAATTTCCTTTCATTTTCTTTTCTTTCTCTTTTTTCTCCACTGCTTTTTTCTATCTTGAAATGGTTCATACTAAGTAGCCACGGCTAAGAGAATTATACCTCAGCTGTCTGAGTGAAGGGATTTAATTCATGCTTCATTTTACCTGCCTAACTATTAATTTTGAGAGTCAACATGAGCAGATGGATGAATGGGGATCACATTACAGAAGGTGTTGTAAAGGAATCTTGTGGTTGTTCAGTGCCTTTTACAAGGACAATATTATCACCAACAACAGTTGACTTAAGCAAGTGTACTCTTAAATTTCCTCCATTCTTCCTCTCCCCATTTGATTAAGATATTTATATTTGTTTTATTTTTTTGTTTTGATTTTTTTTGCCAGTCCTGGGCTTGAGCTCAGGGCCTGAGCACTGTCCTTGGACTTTCTCAAAGCTAGCATTCTACCACTTGAGCCTCAGCACCATTTCCATCTTTTTGCTATGTATGTGGGGTACCAAGGAATTGAACCCAGGTCTTAGTGCATGCTAGGCAAGCACTCTACCACTAGGCCAAACTCTCGGCCCTTTTGTTTTGACTTGTATAAGTTCATGTAAATGCCCAAGAAGGGTACTGTAGAGCAGTTCTACTTTTAGCTTTTTGAGGACTGATCTTGCAACTCCATTCTTTTTCATTTTCCTTTATTTTTGTGGGTCATGGCTCTTGATAGTCACTATTAGGTGAGATTCAATTTGAACTCAATTTAGTTTTTATTTTCATTTTCTCTATAGTTAAGAATGTTGAACATTTCTTCACGTATTTATGCATTCTTTTGAAACTTTTGAGAACTGTTTATTCCATTTATTCATTTACTCTGTTAATTGGATTTTTTTGTCCCATGAGTATTTTTTTTTAGTTGCATATGATTGATACCAATCTTTTTACCACCAAATAGCTGATGATTGTCTTCCATTGTATGGCTTGTGTCTTGATGGATGTTTTTTATATGCTGAAGCTTTTAAATTTTATTTTCTATTCATGTCGGTATTTACACAGCCATTGATTATACAGGCTGAAACTGGCTTATATTCTCTTTACAGTTTTTGAGTGATATTTCTATAATTTTGTGAAATGTTTTATTGTCACAATCAGATATATTGATACTTCTTTAGTGTCAGTAACTGAGTTTATAAGCACAAGGACAAGGTATAGGTACTTTTGGTAGCTGTTCACAGGGTAAACTGCCAGGATTATAAGACAGATTGTACAACAGAGTGGAAAATGTGAGAGACTCATGTGGTCCTGTGAAGCTGTGTAATTTTATGTGGAAAAGCATGTAAAGTATCAAAAATTGACTTCAAGTAAGAGTTTAGTATATGAATCTGAGCCTTGAAAAATGCTTGTGCTGAACTCGGAATCAGTGTCTTTTGCAAAAAAAAAAGTGTGAAAGCTTATAAAAGTCAAGTTAGTGAGGTTTTGCAAGAATCAATGTACCAAAACCACAGGCCCAGAAATCAAAGCCCAACACAACATAAAAGAATGTTTGAGGAGCCAAGCAGTGATGATTCTGGCCACTCCTGCAATACTAGCTCACAGTTTTGATCCTAGCTATTTAAGAATATGAAATTTGGGATATTATGCTTCAGAACCAGCAAGTGCACCATCGTCTGTGAGACACCATCTTTCTTTAAGCTGCAAAAACAAATCAAGTGATAGAGCACCAACAGTGAGCAAGAAAGCCAGGCATGACCGAAAGATTGTAAGTTCAAGCTCAGAACTGTTCTTGGAGCTAGAATATTTTTGAAGACATGAACACATTGAGTTTAGAGATGATTATGCTTCATGAAGGCATGACATATAATGTTTATTGTACTTATCAAAAGATACAAAATTACAGGTGTGAAAAAGAAAATTATTGTTTATCTTGAGATGTTCCTTCTAATGTAGATATCATCAGAGTTGCACCAGTCATTTCATAAACTTTTGTCCAAGTCTCTTCAACAATGGAATAAACTAATTTAGAAATTATTTGTAATGAAATGTGGGGGGAAATGTACATTGAAATGTGAGTTCGTACGAGATAGGTCCATTGCTTTCATTATGGAAAACAGCAACATAAATCTGCCAAAATAGACTGATTGTATAAGTGTGCATTTGTTATTTTTCCATTATATTTCAAGCAAGGCTACTCAAAGAGAAAATACATCTTGGTTGATATTATTACAGTGAGTATAGGTTTGGCATTGAACAAGTTGATGGTACAGAAATTTCTCAACTCTACATTTTCTGAATTCACTTAATAGCTTATAGTTAGACAGGAAGTACAATTACTTAAAGATAGCTAAAAATTTAAACTAATAATGAGTAACTAAAATTCAGCAGAAGTGGTAAGTACTAATTCAAATAAAAATTTCTGACTAGGCAGGGCATTCTTATCTTTTATTCAGGAGATGTATAATTTTGTCATTCATTTTTCCTGTGTAAGAAGATAAATCATATGTGCATTAGCTTACAACTTGTTTAAAGGGAGATGGTGCCATTTGTCACTAACTAGTTATTAACCTCATTGAGGAGAGTTATATAGTTCATATGGGGTCTGAGAGTTGGGAGGAGCTGCACTCCTGAAATGAGTCTCTATGCCCAATGATGTTTTTGTTGTTCATTCATGTGTGTTTCTCATACATAACTATTATAATGAAAACAGATTTATACAAGATTATATATCTTCTATTTGGGAAACTAAATATATTTCAAGGCCATTTAAGTGCACTCAATTTTAGCTTGCATTCTCTGAATGTGTCATTAATTATAATTCTGAGTAGAAACAGAAATATCCATAGAGTTATAGAGGTTTTCACCTATTTTTACTTGGCCTCTCATCCTCAAGATGAATCCTAGAAGGGGACCAATCTAATCCCAGGCCTGACCACACCAGCTGAGAGTGAACATGGTTGAGTCTTGATTTCTCAAGGGAAGGCAGCTAGCAGGAAAAACTTGTAGATTGTGGCAGAGTGAGGGAAATAGGAGAGAGAGAGAGGAAGTCACCACTCATTTTGGCAGTATTTTGAGTATGTATCTGACTTTTCATTTTCTTATTGTTTTTAGTGTTTTTGTTTTCTGTGCCTGTCCTGAGGTTTGAACGCAGGGGTTGGCCACTGTCACTGATTTTAGGTTTCAGACTAGCTCTTTATAGTTACACTGTGGTTCATAGACTTTACTGTCAGGGGTGGTTGTGCACCACAATCCTCAGATCTCAGCCTTCAGAGTAGCTATTACATGCATGGGACATTGGTGCTTAGAGGCATAATTGTTTCTTGTAATAGGGTTCCTAGTTTATAATCTGATGCTTTCATCCAGGAAGAAAGTTTTTGAAGCCTACTATCTGTAATCATCTTTAGAATTTCAGGTGAAAGTTGAGTGTGAAATACAATGACAATGATAATATGGATAGGATTTCATTCCCTTCAAAATATTTATACTAATACCAAAGAAATATTATGCAATGTTATCAAGTGTTTGAGAAGTTTCTAAATGTTTTTAAATTATGACTTTATACTTTTAGAGTTAAAGATACTGAAACTCCCAGATGTAACAATATACTGTTTTGCTAGTATTAGCCTTTTAAGTTCTTGAAAAATGATGTATAATTGTTTCAGTCTTAATAGTCAAAATCTTAACAAATTGTAAATATTTGATATTGATCTTTTAGTTTGAATAAAAGACAGTGCTTACATTCAACTTAAAACATACCTGCTGAGTAAAGGAATAAATTTGAGATATTTTGCCTTCAAATGTGTTTCCTGACAAATCAGCACATTGTTTTTTTTATCTTGTAAAACTAAAGCTCTTTGTCATGAAACAACACATTCTTCCTTTGTAGTTATTGTGTTAAACTAGGACCATAGCCCTCTTTGTTACTATTAGTTTGAATGATTCATTTACTCACATATATGAAATCGTCAGGCATGTGTCTTTTATGGTCAGCTTATATCCTCAAGTTTTATACATGATAGAGGATATAACAGGATTTAATTTTTTTCCAAAAAGAATGAACACTACTTGATTTTATATATCTTGACCAATAGATAAATGATAGGTAGATAGATACATAGATAGATATAGAAAAGCAGGTAAACAGAATTTTATCTAAGTGGATATTGGGTTGCTTCCATTGCTGGACAACTGTTCATAATATCACAATGAAAATATATATGAAACATCTTTTCAAGATACTTCAAATGAGAGTATATAGAAAATTTGATTCATATGCAAATTAAATGTAATTTATGTGAGATTTGACAACCCAGAGATTTTCTTATTTATGAGAGAACTTTGAAAGCATTCCTAAATCTACGGAGAGAAGGCTATACATGCAGAAAGAAATTTTACTCAGTTTTTTTGTAATCAATTCAACCATACTGTATAATCAATTCAATCTATAGTGGGTTTGATTTGCTATATTTATTGAATTCTTTTACAATAATATGAAAAACAAACAAAAAATAAAAAAGAATTGGATAAAAACTTTATGCAAAAGCAAAAATAAAACAACAAAAAATGCAAATGAATACCTTTGATGAATACTGATATAAAAGTGACATAAGCCGGGCATGATGGCTCATTCCTGGAATCATAGCAACTTAGAAGGCTGAGATTTGAAGATCAAGGTTCAGAGCCAGCCCAGGCACAAAAGGACCTGAGACTCTTTTTTTATTCCTTTTTTGTTTTTTATTGTAATTAGTAAAAGGGTTACATGATATTTGCCAGATAGAAGGTGCATTAATTCACATACATTGATACCCTTTCACATGTCTTGGTACCCATTTCCCTCCCCCCCACACCCGCTTCCCGTCTTGGTTTTCCCCCCTTCCCTATCAAATTTCAAATATCCAAATACAAATAAATTCAATATATCACATAACAAAGTGAGATACTATACCAATATGAGATAACCAAGGGATAGCAAAGGAGATGAGAGACAACATAGTATATTAAGGTCAACAATTATTCATTATATGGCTTTTGTTTCAATATCCTGGAGGTCCTTTCAATTAGCTTCACATTATATGGCCTTATGTATCAAGATTTTGCTCTCTTGCAGATCTCTGCTAGTATAGCCCAAGGTTTCTACTGATTATGACGAATGAGGGAAACCATTGAGCCTAAGTTCCTTTGAGTCTGGCTTACTTCACTTAATATGACTTTTTCTAAGTCTTTCCATTTCCTAACAAATGGGGTGATGTCATTCTTTCTGACAGGAGCATAGAATTCCATTGTGTACAAATACCACAACTTGTTGATCCACTCATCAACTGAGGGACATCTGTGTTGGTTCCATATCTTTGCTATGGTGAATAGTGCTGCAATGAACATTGTTGTGCTAGTGGATTTAGTATGTCCTTGTTTCTGGATGGTTGGGTAAATGCCAAGTAGTGGAATTGCTGGGTCATAGGGGAGTTCTATGTTTAGCCTTTTGAGGCACTGCCACACTGCTTTCCATAGTGGTTGAACGAGTTTGCACTCCCACCAACAGTGTAGTAGTGATCCCTCCTGGCCACATACCCTCCAGCATCTGTTGTCATTCATTTTCCTGATCCTGGCCATTCTAACTGGAGTGAGGTGGAATCTTAGAGTTGTTTTGATTTGCATTTCTTTTATGACCAGAGATGGTGAGCATTTCTTCATGTATCTATAGGCCATTTTTGTTTCTTCTTCAGAGAAGACTCTCTTTAAGTCTTTGGCCCATTTTTTAATGGAATGGTTGTTACTTTGGAGATTAGTTTTGGAGTGATTCAATTTTTTGAGTTGTTGATATATTTTAGATATGAGGCCTCTGTCCGTTGTTTGGTTGGTGAAGATCTTCTCCCACTCTGTAGGCTTCCTGATTAGTTTACTAGCTATGTCCTTTGCCATACAAAAGCTCTGCAGTTTAATGAAGTCACACTTATCCAGCCTTTCTCTGATTTGTTGTGCTTCTTGGTCCTTATTAAGAAAGTTTCGACCTGTGCCAAGGAGGCCTAGTGTATCTCCTATTCCTTCCTGTAAAGTTTTCAGTGTGTCAGCTTTTACCTCCAGGTCTTTGATCCATTTGGAGTTAATTCTAGTGCAAGGTGACAAAGAAGGATCCAGCTTTAGTTTTCTGCAGGTGCTTAACCAGTTCTGCCAGCACAACTTGTTGAAGAGGCTGTCTTTCTTCCATTCTATTTTTTTGGCTCCCTTGTCAAAGATTAGGTGGCCATAGGTCTGTGGTTTAATATCTGTGTCCTCAGTTCGGACCTGAGACTCTTATCTCCAATTAACCTCTAGAAAATGGGAAGTGGGACTTGGCTCAAGGGTAGGGAGCTAGCCTTCATCTGAAGAGCTCAGGGACAGCACCCAGGCCGAGTTCAGGTCCAAGACCCACAAAATGTAATAAAATAAAAAGCTATGTAAAGAAGGGTTATAGTTATATAGTTAGCGAGTATTTCTTTTGAGCAGTATTACCCTCTCCCTTGTTTTTTATTTTCTCCCATTTTCTCTACCTTCTCCCACAAGATCCTTCTCCCTTTTCCTACAAGTTGTAAAGTTCATTTTCAACATAGTGTTTAGTAAAAATTGCTAATGCATTGGTTCAAGCTTTATTGCAGTTTCTGTGATTCCCCTTCCCTTCCCTGAGCCAGATAATCATATCCAGAATAAAGATACATCAATCAGAAATGATAACTACTGGGAATAAACCTGAGAAGAGGAAAAAAAGAAAGACAAAAGAAATAATGCAAATTGTCTGCTAAAGAAAAAAACAAAAGAAAGAAAAACAAAACCACAAAAAACTCTCTTCTTTCCATATGGTGAGTATTTAAATTAGCATCGTCTTATGTGGTCATATATTGGGGATATCTGCTAGGGCTATATAAGGCATATACTGATTATTACAAATCAGGGAAAATATGGAGCTGATATTTCTTTGGGTCTGGATTACTTAATATATATGTATATATATGTATATATATATATTTCCAACTCTTTGCATTTCCTTACAAATGGGTAGATATCATTCTTTCAAGTGGAAACATATACTACTTTTTCTTCATGCAGTCACCTACTGAGAGGCATCTGGGTTAGTTCCATATCTTACCTATAGTAAATAGTGCTTGTAAATAGTGCTACAGTAAATAGTTGTGCTTGTAGGTTTATTATGACCTTATTCATGGATATTTGGGTAAATATCCAGGAGTGGGATTGCTGGATTATAGGGGAGCTCTATGTTAGTATTCTGAAGAACCTCCATCCTGCTTTTTGGAGTGATAGAACCAGTTTACATTCATATCAACAGTGTAGAAGGGTTCCCTTTTGGCAACATTCATGCCAGCATCGGTTATTATTTTCTTTATAATGGCTGTTATAACTGGGGTGTGGTATAATCTCAATGTTGTTTTGATTTACATGTGTTTTATGGCCATGTATCAATTTGTATTCTTATGCCTTCTCTTGAGAAGTATTTTTTAAGTCTTTATCCCACTTACTAATGGGATGATTGTTTCTTTGAGGATTTTTTAAGGGGGGTTAACATTTTTGAGATTTAAATATATTTTAATGTAGAATGTACCCATATCTGTATTCTTAAGCAGACTGCCTACAATTTCCTCTCTGGAAAAAATCTCTGTACAATTACAGCTCACTTGTTGTGAGTTTCTAGGGGCAGACTGTACTGCAAAGTTCTAAAGATCTGGTTTCTTAGAGACAGTGGTGTAGGCTCTTTGTTGACCCTCTACCATTTCCCTTTATCTAGTTTTGTTGTCAGAATGATCTTGGCCTCAGATTAATTTGGAGGTGCTTTTCACTGAGCATTTGGAACTGTTTAAAGAGGATTGGTATTATACTAATTATTACAAATGAGGGAAACCATTGAGCCTCTCTTTCTTTTGGTGTGGCTTACTTCACTTAATATGATTTTTCCAAGTCTTTCCATTTCTTTACAAATGGGGTGATGTCATTCTTTTTGATGGCAGCATAGAATTCCATTGTGTACAAATACCACATCTTCTTGATCCAATCATCTACTGAGAGGCATCTGGGTTGGTTCCATTCCTAGCAGAGGATTCACAATAGCTAAAATCATAGGGCCATATAGGATGAGGCTAAATGAAAGGGCCTCCAGGATATGGAAACAAGAGCTTAATAATGTGTGATTGTTGTTCTTAATGTAGTATATTATTTCTCATCTCTTTGGTTGCCCCTTGGTTAATCCCATATTGTTACAGTATCTGATCTTGTTATCTAGTATATTGTATATACGTTTATTTGAAATAGGAAAGGGAAGGGGGAAAACAAGATGAGAGGAGGGGGTAAAGGGAGGGAAAAGGGGACAAAAGCATGAGAAGGGGTATCAGTGTGTGAGAAGTAATGCACCTTCTATCTGGCAAATATAACTGTAGTCCCTCTATTTATTACAATAAAAATGAAAAAGAAAACAGCAAAAAAAAGAGGATTGGTATTATTTCTGATTTAGATGCCTGGTAGGATTCTCCAGGGAAGTGCATTAGGACTGAGCTTTTACTTAGTTTGGTTGTATTGAATTCTGATTTGTGAATTTGTTAATTATAAATTTTCAGAGTTGTTATTCATTCATGATTAGACTCTGAAAATTTGTATGTAGCTTGGAATATTCATCCATTTCTTCCAGTTTCATATTTTGTTGACTCTTGTTCTCAGAATGCTAAGAAAGTAATATTAGTAATATATTTTTCTTTAAGGAAAAGAAATCCTAAGAAAATGCCTTTTAGACAAATTTCAAATAATTTGATATAGTGTAGTGCAAACAATCAAGTGAAGACATTCCAGAAAGAAGAAATAAACATGTGCATGGAGAAGATGTTACTGTTTATAATTACTGAAATGGAGAATTACTTGAGTCAGTGTTTATGGCATTGGGCTTACCAGTGATCCATGATCTGAGCTTCTGGTTTTATAGCTGGATACGGAATGTTTTTAACTTGATATAGACACTAAAGGTAATTTTTTTAATTGGAAGCTGAATACAAAAATGAAGCTCAACTGATTAGCTTAGTCTCTTTGAGTTCTAACCTAGATTTGATAACCTTACAGAATTTGAGAAATTATGGTATTTATAAATAATTTGTTTCCTCACATCTAACCATAATAATGATTTCAGATTTGCTAAATCATGTCAGTTTAAAGAGCCAGCCAGGTACCAAAGCTCTGAATATTGTGGTTTGGAGCCAATTGTGGCAGGAAAGTCTGTGAGACTTTTATCTACAGTTAACCATTAAAATTAAAATACTGAAAACAGGAGCAGTTTTAAGTGAAACAGGAGCAGTTTTAAGTGAAACAGCAGTGAATAGGCAGTGTTTCCAAGTATGGGAACACACACCACACACACACACACACACACACACACACACACACACACACACACACACACATACATGAGAGACAAAGACAGAGGGGCTGGAGAATGCTTAGAAATACAAAGGAATAATTTTTTTGTTAAACTAGTAATAAATGTTTGCATCTGAATTTATGCTAACAGGTCTGTGAGCTTACAGAGTGGCAGCTGAGTTTAGGTTTAAAAGTTCTTAAATACAGTGTTCTAAATCTTGTCAGTTATTTTGGTAGCTGCATCTGTGTGCCAACTTTGACCTCATTGGAGGGTAATATGTAATTGCATGTAAGTAATTACAGCTTTTAGCAGACAATCCCTTCCTGCATTAAGCTTCTTAGTAAATAGCAGTGAACACAGAAAGGGCAACTTTGACAAGCCAAGACCAAGCAAAGGCACTCTTAAAGATTTATTTATGAAATATTAGTCTCATGAGGATTTCTTTTTGTGCTAGTCTGGTAAGCTCTACATATGAATCTTATCTATAAAGCATGTTCAACACTCTCTGACACTGGCAAATAAAAGTATAACAAGACATGGTTCATATCCTCAGGAAGCTAATTAAAATAAGCAGTGGTAAATAGTATCAAGTAATCTAATAAGGTAGGTACAGTTTGGATACCTTTCTTCACAGAAAAAAAAATTAGAAAATGACACTGAAATCTGAAGTTTCCTTGCTAAGAAGAGAGTAAGAATAATACTTTAGTAGACTATTTGTAAAGGTTGTAACATTGAATTTAAATATGTCTAGTTTCCCCCAGTTACAAGGTTGTAAATATGCATCATGTAAACTCAACATATTAACATCAGTTAAAAGTAAATAAGGAGATAACCAACGGACAGCAAAGGAGATGAGAGACAACATAGTACATTAAGGACAACAATCATTCATTATATGGCTTTTGTTTCAATATCCCTTGGTTATCTCATATTGTTATAGTATCTCACTTTGTTATCTGATATATTGAATTTATTTGTATTTGGATATTTGAAATTTGATAGGGAAGGGGGGAAAACCAAGACGGGTGGGGGGTATGGGGGGGAGGGAAATGGGTACCAAGACATGTGAAAGGGTATCAATGTATGTGAATTAATGCACCTTCTATCTGGCAAATATCATGTAACCCTTTTACTAATTACAATAAAAAATGCAAAAATAAATAAATAAATAAATAAATTTTAAAAAAGTAAATAAGGAAAACATGAGTTGATATAACATGGCAAAATTAAAAGTTCAGATTCCAAGCCCTTTTGCCCTTTATGATTATAAAAGGAAAACCAATTATTTTTCTATCTCAACTGTGAGAACATGTTAAACCATTATTTGAAAACAGAAAATTGCATTCATAAAATCTAGATTAAAACTACTAGACAATCCAGCCACCCTCCTACTGGGCATAGAGTCAAAGAAAATGAATCTGTGTGTTGAAGAGTGACCTGCATTCATATGTGACAACTCAAGGAATTGAATCAACTGAAGTGCATCAATAGTTAAATGGGTCAAAGGAGAAGGAAGGAGGAAGAATAGGGAAAAGATGATTAGTGAATACAGGGGTACAGTGGAATAGGATTAAATAACTCTAACGTTCCATATTAGAGTGCAGGAAACTGACTTTCAGAAGACTTGATTAACTCAGAATATCTATTAGCCAGGAGGTTCAATGTTTCCAGCTTAAGAAATGATATATGTCTGGTTTATTCATAGCACACTGTATATATGTATGGAAATGTCACACTTCACCACATAAATACATCCTACCCCCAAATACTGATTACCATATGTCAATTTGAGACAAATTAAGCACTCAATGTTTATTGCTTCTATCCCTACCTTCTCAAGAGGCTAAAATGTGAAGGATGGCATTTTAAAGGCATCTCCAAGTAACCATCAAGAAAGGCTCAAGACATGTCATAAGTAGAGTGCCAGCAGTAAAAAAATGAATAAATATAAATCCCTTAGTAAAAAGCACTATTTTAAAGGAAATTTTCATGACTGAATGGCATATATAAAATTCAACTATTAGAATAATCATTAAATTGTAAAATGAAATAAAATTATGTTGATAATCAACTTAAAACACATTTTATTTTGGTCTAATTTATGTTCGATATTTGAGATCAACAGCTATAACATCACATTTATCAATGGTACTACTCTCTATGAGTTTTTGCTTTGTTCTTTTTTCTGCTTTTGCCTTTAAAGTTTTCTTTTTATTTCCCTTACTTTAGAATGAGAAATTGTAAGATTCAAATGGCAGTAATGTCTCAAGTGCACTTAAAGGTGTAGTAAATCTTTTTGTGCAACTTGACTTCTAGAAACTTTTCAATTCTGCTTATCCAGTTGAGGAAAATAGAATTTTTGGAATGATTTTCCATTAAGCTCCAAGTTAATTAATGAAAAGATGTTCATAAATCTATGTAATAAATAAAGTAGACTGAAAGTGGCATAATTCATCTAAGAAGGTGCTTTGTGGTAAAAAAAAAAACTATCCACATGAGTGTAAATAAGGAGTGTTTGGGGCAGGTAGTAAATGGGAAAGGGAGGATAAAAGGAGAGGATGATAGGGAGGTGGTTATCAAAGTATTTTATGTTCATATTTGACAATAGAATAATGAAATCCATTAAAACTGATTCAGAAGGAGAAGTTGGTAACAAAGCAATAGAGAGATACATTTCATCTAAATACATTATATACATGAGTGGAACTATCACAGTGAAATCCCTTTGAATAATTATTATACAGTAATAAAATATGCTTACATGTAACACTGATGTATTATTGCTTTCCACAGTTTAGAATATTATTCAGTATTTGAAGTTCCTGCTTATAGGAATTAATACTTTAATACTTGATAATTACTACTCTTCAAGAATTGACAATTTCAAAAACTTCAGGCTCAGGTATTCAGTTTGCTTCTGTTGAGATACTACTTTCTATCTCCTCTCTTAGTGATACATGATTTGGGAATTATAATCTCTATCAGGCCACTCTACTGCAAAATGATCATTTTTCTCTACAGAGTTAATACATTTTTAATAGTCAAGTTTACCTAAATTTTGCTCTCTGGCTAATTTGTGTATTTATCCAGCCAAAGAATATTACTTCCAAATGAAAATTATAAATAAATTCACACACCATATTCTGGACATTTTAAAAGTCTTTTTTTTTACCATCAACTTTTGTTATGAGAAAAAACTAAACTTTTTCTACTCCACTTAATTTTCTCCTTTTTTTTTTAAGTTAAGTGGTTGTGTGTCTGGTTTTAGCCTCTGTTGGCTTCTTTGATTTAGTTTTATATTTTTATTTTAATACTCTATCTACTATTATACCATCTGGAAAGCATGGTTACAAGATAAGTAGAAATTCTCGGATTTTGTTCTCAAAAATAACATTAAGGGGAAGGAAGATGGCACTGAAATAATAGGGCCACAGCATAGCTCTATCCCACAAAAAGAGAGGATCAGGGAATACAACGAGCCAACTATCTTAAGAAATCCACAACTACAAATTCGAGAAGCAATGGAGAAGTATACAAACCAGAAAAGAAACCCAGATAAAGCTTATATCCAAAGTTCTCAAAGAGTATGAAATGCGAGGACCCCTCCTCTAGCCCTTACCATCAGCTCCAAGCTGCCAAAGCCACTATGGAGGGCGCCAGGGCCCAGGAAACCGGGAACTTCAGGAAGCAGTGGAATCTAGATGCAGGAATCCCACACAGACAGGGCATGGGCAGCACAGAAGGCAGCAGAGACCAGAGGGGAGGAGAACAGCACTCCAACAAAATGGAGCACCTCGCAGCCAAGCCCTGCCAAGTAAGTAGTACAGCGGGTTCCCCCAAATCCTTTGGGAAAGCAGAGCTGGTGGTGAGCTACCAGAACTTAACCCAGACCCCTCCCACCCTGCCCAACAAAAAGGGATCCACATAGGGAAAGAAGAAATTAAACTATCCCTATTAGCAGATGATGTGATCCTCTACCTGAGTGACCCAATAAGCTCCACTCCAAAACTCCTAGAATTAATAAACCACTTTCACAAAGTGGCAGGATACAAAATTAACCTGCAAAAGTCAGTAGCCTTCTTGTAAGCCAACAATACACAAACATAAGGCCAAATCAAGGACATGATCCCATTTCCAATAGCCCCAAAAGAATAAAATAATTAGAAATTAACTTATCCAAAGATGTAAAGGAATTATTTAATTAAAAGTATAAAAGCCTAACAAAAGTATTTGAAGAGGACACAGAAAATGAAAGACATCCCATGATCATGGGTAGGGAGAACCAATATAGTGAAAATGGCCATATTGCAAAAATTGATATAAAAATTCTATGTAATCCCCATAAAAATCCCCAAAACATATTTTACTGAAATAGAAGATACATTACAAAGGTTCATATGGAACAGGAAAGACCTAGAGTAGCCAAAACAATTATAGGCAAAAACAGCAAAATGCAGGTGGTATTACAATATCAGACTTCAAACTCTACTATAAATTCATAATAACAAAAACAGCATGGTACTGGCACAAAAATAGACCAGAAGTTCAATGGAATAGAATAGAATGTCCAGAAATAGAACCACATACTTATAGTCAACTTGTATTTGACAAAGAAGCCAAAGATATACAGTGGAACCAACACAGCCTATTCAATTATTGGTGTTGGCAAAACTGGGCAGCCAAATGCAGAAAACTAAAAAATCTCCCTGGCCTTTCACCATTAACTCAAAAGGGATCAGAGACCTCAATGTCAGACCAGAAACCTTGAAACTGCTACACAATAGAGTAGGAGAAACACTGGAACTCATCGGCACAGGCAAAAGTTTCCTCAACAGAATCCCCGCAACACAACAGATTGGAGAGAGAATCGATAATAGGGACTACCTAAAAATAAAAAGTTTCTGTATAGATATTGCATAGGCACTAAAGTAGAGAGACAGCCCACCAACTGGGAAAGATATTTACCAATAATATATCAGAAAAATGCCTAATATCCAGTATCTACAGGGAACTCAACAAACTAATCTCCCCCAAACCCAACAAACCATTCACCTAATACGCAAGGAACTAAAGAGAAACTTATTAAAAGAAGAGGTTAAAATGGCAGAAAAGCATATTAAAAAATGCTCATCATTCATGGTTAAAAAGGAAATGCAAATAAAAACAACACTAAGATACCACCTTACCCCAACAAGAAAGGCCAAGATTTTGAACTCAGACAATGACAGATGCTGGCAGTGTTGTGGAGGAAACCCTACTGCACTGCTGGTAGGATTGTAAGCTAGTTCAGCCACTCTGGAAGGCAGTGTGGAGGCTTCATAAAGAACTGAGAATTGACCTTCCCTATGATCCCACCATACCACTCTGGGTATTTATCCTGAACATCATAACCCATGATACGATAAGAACATCTGCTTAGCTATGTGAATCTCTGCACTATTCACAATAGCCAGGTGATGGAAACAATCCATATGCTCTACTGTAGATGAATTGATACACAAAATGTGGTATATATATAATGGAATTCTACACAGCCAACAGATAAGATAAAATAATGGCATTTGAAGGGAAGTGATTGAATCTAGAGTGAATCATGTTGAGTGAGACAAGTCAAGACCAAAGGAACAAAATGCGCATGGTATCCTTAATATGTGGCTATTAGATCCAAACAAAACAAGAGCAAGGACTTAGTATTTGAATACCCAGTGATATGGACATGGTATTAGAAATATAAACACATATACATATACACTACATAGGCATAAAAATGTATGACTCTATAGACATAAAGTTTTATTACATAGATTAATATTTATATATGACATACAAACCCCAGCCCAATTTTAATTATGTTCTAAAATCTAAGTGCCAGTGATTGTATCTAGAGATTTCCTTCTTGAATACTTGTTTGTTAAATATGTCATTTGAAATATGATGTAAAAATCAATGGTAATAAATTCTTTAATAAAAATGTAAAAAAATAACACTGGGTATTCTAAATATTTGTCATCCCCACATCAATTTTATATTTATTTTTCTAATTTTTTGAAATCCACACTCCTGGCTGTTGAAGGATTGTATCAAATATATAGATCAATTTGAGATAGTTGCCTTTTTTAAGAGGATAAAAGTGTTTGTTTCCACTGGCTTGAAGAAGGCTAGTGCCACAAAGAATTTCAGACCCCAAGGGAGAGACCCAGAGTTTTAATACAAACTGGTTACCTACAAAATAGGCAAGAACAGACCCAAAGGAACATAGGCTTAATGGTTTCCCTCATTTGTAATAATTAGTACACATCTAGGACTCTCCTAGCAAAGAATTAGAATAGCTAAAAACCTAGGTACATAAGGTGCTTTATGGGACTAAATAAAATGTCCTTTAGGATATGGAAACAAGAGCTTTATCTTTGTGATTGTTATTCTTAATGTACTATTTTATTTCTCTTCTCTCTTTTTGCCCTTATGGTTAATCTCATATTGTTACTGCAACTGACTTTGTTACCTAGAATATTGTATATACCTTTATTTGAAATAGTAAAGGGAAGGGGGAAATCAAGATGATTGGGATGGGGTGGGGGATGGAAATGTGGACAAAAACATAAGAAGAATTATCAATGTGTGGAAGTAATGCATCAATTACCTTGCAAATGAAACTGTAACCCCTCTATACAATACCCCCAAAAGAAAAAAGAAAAAAAGAAAAACAATATAGGCATGAATTAGGTAGGCATGAATCAATTTGGGAATATTTTTAATAGGTAGGATTCTAATTAAAACATAATATATAACCCAATTTATATTTTAAAAGGGGCATATAAAGGCACATATTTTATAGAAACATTGAAGAGTTATCTATTGAATAAAATGCATTTCAAATACAGCAAGCAGTCTGCAATATAATTAAAAAATAGAGTGAATTTTTTAAAGGAAGAAAGGGAAAGAAAAAGGTAAGGAGGGGAGGAAAGAAATGAATAGGAAGGGAGAGGAAGAGAGAGGAAGAAAAAATAGGAAAGAATGTATGGAAGGGAAAGAAGAGAAAAAAGGAGAAGCAAGGAAATGAAGGGAAGGAAAGAGATAGGGAGGGGTGATGAGAAGGAATGGAAGAAGGGAGAAAAAGGTAAGACAGTTAACAAAAAAACAGACAAGAACATATAAATGTGAAAGCTTGATACAGAAGAAATGATGGAGTTGGAAAAATGCTAATATTATTAGAGGAAATAAATTATAACTGTAGTAAGACAATTGGAAAACATGAAATATCTAATCACGATTACTAGCAGAGCACAACATACCAGGAAGAAGAGGCAGGAGAAGGAGACAAGGGAAAAAAAGAAAGGTATTTTCTATGTCTGGTAATTATCCACAAAAGCTCAACAGGAATGTCATGGGAAATAGGGACTACTGAATGTCTCTCTCTAGGATATGAAACAAAACAAAGTATAAGTTTTCATTTCATGCCTGGTATCACCACAATATGAAGGTCTAAACTTTGTTGAAACTGAGAAAAAAGTAAAGGTAGAATGATGGGAGGACCAAGGATGATAGCATTAATAAATCTAAAAATATGAAATAATATATACATAAATAGACTTAATAGGTGAAGTTTAAATCACTAAATATAAGCTTGAAACACAGTAGCTATGTATCTAAATGTGAGAAATAATGATGTAAATGCTACATTTAATTTATATTTACATATAGTAGCAGACACTGAGAAATACAGTTAAATATCTTCAAGGTATAGTATAAGAATTAGATATATACAATGCTAATTTCTCTATACTCATGAGGAAATTCCTTTTTTGTTCTATTTGGGGCCCTTGAAGAAGTTGCCCTCATTCCATATCTCATGAACCCCTTGCACACTTTAGTGTATAGCTGTAGCATCTAACTCCTTTAGCTTTCTCTCCACTAAGAGGAATTCTTGTGATTACATTGAACCTATCTAGATAATCCAGGAAAATCTCTCTTTCTCAAACCTCTTAGTTTAATCATAAATGATAAATCCCTGTTCTACACATTTCCTTCCTTACACAGTAGCATAATTACAGGATTCTAGGACTAGAATTATTGTCTTTGGAGCTTTTAGTCTATCTACCAATTCCTTTCCCTTTTCTTAATATCCTATCACCTGCTTTATAGGGTTTATTTTCTGACTTTAATCTCTATAATTCTAGTTACCAAGATTTTCTGTCTTAGTTTTTATTTAAGTATATGCACTGTTTCTGATTGACTGCTGAAATTTGATTTTAGGAAGCTTCTGTTCAGTCATTTTCTCTAATGAGTTCCACCAATCCTGTATTTCTATGTTTATTTTTCTCATTTTAAGGTTTTTAGCATTTGGAAAATTGAATTAAAGCTTAGGTTAAAGATGTCAGCTTTGTTGGCATTTTAGCACTGGGTCAAATTTTCTTTTCCCTCAGAATTTCAGTGTTACTGCATTAATGACTTTCACATTTGAATATTATTATAATGAAGCTTTCTAAAGTCAGCCTGACATTTTCAAATTGTCACTGACTTTATAAACATAATTCCTTTAAAAAGATATATAAATTTCTTTTTTACTGTCAGGGTAATGTATTTAGGTGTTACAGTTATATTTGTCAGGTAGTAAGTGCATTACTTCTTACACATTGATACCCCTTCTCATGTTTTTGTCCTCATTTCCCTCCCCCACACACCCCAATCATCTTGTTTTCCCCATTTCTTTCCCTATTTCAAATAAACAAATAAACATATATACAATATACCAGGTAACAAAGTTCTTTTTAACAAGAAATTTTATTATAGTTTATTACAGTCTAATTGTATAAACTATTTCATAATATGTATATCTTATAACAGTATCCAAATTCTTTAGAGTTTTGTACCTTGGAAAGGAAGATGTATATATGTTTTAAAAGCCAATGGAATGTGTCTGACATTTAATGTAGGAGCTCAAAGTTGAGGTAAATGATTTGGATAATCAATGATGCCTTGTCTTCATTCTGTTTACCTTTAGGAATTTCAATTTGTTTGTAAATTTTATTTTATTTTATTGTAAGGGTGATGTACTCACATGACACTCTGTTGGAAATGAATTTTGAAAATGTATTTGTTTTGGTTGGGAAGTCATGGAGCTTGACTCTGGCCTGGGCACTGTCACTGAGCTCTTCAGCTTACCTTTAAGCCATAGCCCCACTTCCCATTTTCTAGTGATTAATTAGAGATAAGAGTCTCACAACTTTATATTGCCCAGCCTGGCTTTGAACCACGATCCTCAGATCTCAGCTTCCTGAGTAGCTAGGATTACAGGCACGAGACACCATGCCTGGCTGAATATGTAATTTTTTACCTTAATTTTAATTTTTTTGTTAAGATGATGTAGAGGAACCATGCCCACATATTGCTTTTTTGTTTGTTTGTTTATTTGTTTGTTGCCAGTCCTGAAGCTTGAACTCAGGGCCTGGCCACTGTATTCGAGCTGTTTTTGCTATAGACCAGCACTATACCACCTGAGCTACAGCACCATTTCTGGCTTTTTCTGTGTATGTGGTACCAAGGATTTGAACTGAGGTCATTGTGCATGCTACATAATCACTCTACCACTAGGCCACACTCCCAGCTGTAAATATGTCTTGTTTTTCCTTTTTTGTTGTATTTCTTTTTCTTTTTGTCAGTGATGGGGCTTAAAGTCTGTTCCTAGCCACTGTCCTTGAACACTTTATCTAAAGGATAGTGCTCTACCATATTGAGCCACAGCACCACTTCTGGTTTGATGGTGGTTAATTGGAGATGAGAGTCTAATGGACTTTCAAATCTGGGCTTGCTGTAAACAGTGATCCTCAGATCTCAGCCTAGTGAATAGCTAGGATAACAGGCATGAGCCACTGACATCCCTCAAAAACATAATTCTTAAACAATGATTACTCAGTCAAAATGAATTCCATTGCTAATTGCTTTATACCATATCTTAAAAATGTCACACATAATTTTTTCACCGCTCACTTTTTCTTATATTTCAGATAATTTTTTGTCTTTTGGAGAATTTAAATCAATAAATTCGATCTGCACTTTCAGATACTGACTATTCTCATGTTATTCATTCTTGCCTAAATTGCACATCATCGTTTTTATTTACTACTTTCTTCTCTGTTTTCATATGAAATACTATTTTCCTATTTGTCAAGTAGCAATTTTCCACAAGATGTGAAAAGTGCACTACAATGTTGATTAGTCAAATGCTAGGTTTACATTGAGACCCTGATATATTAGAATCACTATTAAAAATTTAAATATAAATTATATGAGTGTCATTGGCTCACACCTGTAGTACTTGCTACTTGGAAGGCTAAACTATGTGGATCATAGTTTCAAGGCATCCTAGAGAGGAAAGTCTGTGGTGATCCTTACCTCCACGAAAAAGCCAGAAGTAAAAGCTGTGGCTCAAGTCATATAGTACTAGCCTTGAACATAAAAGGTCAGGACAGGTCCCAGGTTCTGAGTTCAAACTACAGGACCGGCACAAATAAATAATATACATTAATTTTTAATATAGCTTACGGTATACTTTTTAAACAGTCCTATTTTTTAACATGGACAATTTAGCTCTCTGTTTGAATTTGCCTTATTATTTGTATGACTTCAGTACAAATGCTTTTTTTTCCTCATAACTTCAATTTGCATTTTCTTTCAAAGCTTCTACTTGCTGTTGGGTAATCTGTATGTACTTGAAGGAAAAAGACCAGCAATTTAGGTCTGCTGGGAAACAATGAGACGGTACATAAAACTAGTCAGATGTTTTTTGTTTGTTTTATCAGATTCAGTTTCTAGAAGATGTATCCTACTCAAGCCAAAATAAACTAAAGCTTCAAAAGTAATCCTGTAATGTAAATTTTAGTCTTGGCATTTAGCAGAACATTTTCTTTTTCTGATGTGCTTGAAAGTTGGGTCTCTTTGATCTGTGTGCCTCTGCTTTCTAGTCATGTTCTTTCTAATCGTGGATGTTTCGTTGGAGTTTTCCAGTACACATTTCTAATAGTCTTTCCCTACTTATTCTGACTGGAGTTAGGAACTACATAGTTACTTTAAGTCATGACACATAGGAAAGCTAGCTAGTCTCTCTCTCTTGCTCCTCTCTCTCTCTCTCTCTCTCTCTCTCTCTCTCTCTCTCTCTCTCTCTCTCTCTCTCTCTCTCTCTCTCTCTCTCTCTCTCTCTCTCTCCTTCTTCTTCTTCATTTGGTCCGTGTTGGGCTTGAACTCAGGGCCTGGGAACTGTCCCTAAACCCCGCCCCTCAAAGCTAATGCTCCACCACTTTGAGCCACAGCACCATTTCTCCTATAGTATCTCTTTCTCAGATGAGAAGCTTTGGGCTTGCTGGCCTCTGATGAGATTGAGGGATATTTTTGCTTGTTATTTTTATTTGACCTTGTAAGAAGTTATACGTATAAAGTGAAATTTTGAATTTTGACATAATTCTGTAATCTTTTAATCAAAGACCCATGTGTACTTAGATTTAAATATTTCCATTTTTCTTAAAGTAATTTTTCTTTTGTGGATTAAAATATATTCACTTGTTCCTTTGGCAAATCACTGTAACGTGATTGATACAGAAATCATTTGATGAGTATTGTCAAAACTGTGACTTATGGGGAGACAGAAAGGAACTAAACCCAAAAGGGGATGATATTGGAAATGTTGGAAATAGATTTCTCTACAAAGTTACAATTGGTTTTCTGAAATGTATTTTTAGTCTGAAGAAAATAAAAAATTTGGAGCCACAAAAGGAG
Source organism: Megascapheus bottae (assembly GCF_031878675.1). Classification (NCBI taxonomy): domain Eukaryota; kingdom Metazoa; phylum Chordata; class Mammalia; order Rodentia; family Geomyidae; genus Megascapheus; species Megascapheus bottae. The sequence continues at coordinate 626,592 of NC_143518.1, forward strand.
TTCAGAAATAATTTTGGAGGAGTATTATTTTAATAGGATTTTCCCTCTCCCTCTCCCATTCCCTCTTTCTCTCTCTTAAAACTTTTGGCACACGATCTCTTTTGGCAAGCCTCTATCCTGGTACTTGCTATGCAGGTGCTTGCTTGCTATCCTAGTGTTCCACCACTTGATCCTTAACCTAGCCCTTTTAGTTTTAGATATTTTTCAGATAGGTCATATGTTTTTGCCTGGGACAAACTTCAAATCATGTCTTTCCAATCTATGATTTCTAATGTATCAGGAGCTACAGGTGCATCATTATGCCTGCCCTATTTACTGAAATGGGACTTCACTAGTTTTTGCCTGGCTGGATTCAAAATATGATTCTCAGAATATCATATCTGCCTCCCAAGTAACTGAGATTACAGGCATGAACTACTGTGCCTGTTTTAGTGTATTTTAGTAGGACTTTATGTCACTAAAGCAACAGTCTTCAAAATCTCAGTTTATTATTACTATCCAGTGTTTAGCTCTAATTTCTTTCAGATAACACATTGGATTAATATTATGCAACTTGCATTTGCAGTGAAAGTCCTCGACAATTTTTAAAAATGATGACTCCCGGGCCCGGAGTTTGGCCTAATGGTTAAAGTGTTTGCCTAGCATGCACAAACACCCGGGTTCAATTCCTTGGTACCACATACATAGAAAAAAGCCAGAAGTGGTGCTGAGGCTCAAGTGGTAGAGCTCTAGCCTTGAGAAAGTCCAAGAACAGCTCTCAAGCCCTGAGCTCAAGCCCAGGACTGGCAAAAAAAAAATGATGACTCCCCACTCTACCTCCAGCAATTTGGTCACAATTGTACTGTGATTTTTTCTGCCTATTTTTGTTTTTTTATTTCTTTTTTGAGTTTTGCTTAATGCTAGACCTCTACCACTTTAACTGCTTTTCTATCCTGTCATTTTTGGTGGTTAATTGGAGATAAATAGCTCACAGAGGTTTTTTTTTTTTTTTTTTTTTTTTTTGATGGGGCTGGCTTTGAACCATGAGTTCCAGATCCCAGTCTCCTGAATAGCATAAACTGATTATATCAACTTGTAGAAGGATCAATAAAAGGTGAAAAATGTTTGAATTGCTTTTAAATATGCAAATGAGATTGACTTATTTCAAGAGTTCTATGGGTTGGAATGAATTGGAAGTTGTGAAGCCTATTAAAGGAAATCCAGCTCAAATTCTAAGACAATTATGTACACTAGCTCTTGAGCAATCAGGCAGCATTGGGAGATCGTGGATTGCAAATGGTGGAGACGCTTGCATAGCATTGGCAGATGTGTCAACAAAGAGTGGAGGGTGGGGCCAAATGTTTGTTGCATTTCCTGTCCAGCAAAGATTTTGTCATAGAAATCAAGTTTTGCTTTAAAAAAAATAATCAGCCTTAATTACTGAGGTAAAAAGAAATTTGAGGATGTCTTCCCAAGTCAGGAATTTGATCAAATTCAATCAGAATCTCTCCCAGGAAAAACTTCCAAAAGCTAGGAACTTGTTCATTCCTGGAGAATGCATTCTCATCCATTCCCACCTGGTATTCAAGTTGCTTTAGTTTTTGCTCTTCTCAGAGTGTTGCCTTTCAGTGATCAGTCTGAAGATACTACTTTTCATATGCTTTTATAGTAATTACATGAAACTACTTTCCTTCTGTAGAAAATCCTTGATCTTGCTCTTTTAAGAGGTGACAATGTCAGAGAAATAGAATTAGAAAATTTTATTATTTACATTTTTCTAGTGGAAAGATTTTATGAATTAAACCCCAGTTTCTTAGTTATAGACTTCTTAGGTTTAAATCTGTATAAACTTTTTCTTGCATTGCAGTGTGTTCAGATATTCTAGGATTTATGAATATCTTCACCTATAGAAATGACTGAAGAACCTAAGAAAATGGTTCAATGAAGTGATATTATTTCCTTCACCTGCTTATTCAATGAAAAACAGCCGTATTTAAACTAAAGGCCTTGGGAACAACACTGAGTAGAAACTGAAAATTTACTTCCTTTTGATTTTCTCAAATCAGTGACTTCCATCTCTCTTTTTCAGACAACTATTTTCTTCATGTCCTTGAATATAGTATCTGAAATTACTGGACATATGTAATACAGTGGACTGCTGGAGCAGTTCTTAATTAATGTATTCTGCTTTTGTCCATTTTTAGCTCCAATGTACTTTATTTTTAATGTTTTAAAAGTATTTTAAGCAATTGTACAAAGGAGCTGTCATTTCACAAAGCAGTTTATGAATACAATGCATCTTGATCTGTGACATACCTTTCACCATTCTCATCCTAGGCATTTGCTTTTCTTCCCTTTTCTTTTTTTCTTCTACATATATTTTTATTGTAATTAATAGAAGGGTTAAGTTATATTCACTAGATAGAAGGTGCATTACTTCTCAAACATTGATACCATTTCTCATGTCTTGGTGGAATCTCAGAGTTGTTTTTATTTGAATTTATGGCCAGAGATGTCGAGTATTTTATCATGTGTCTATAGACAATTCTTACTTCTTCTGCAGAGAAGACTCTCTTTAAGTCTTTGGCCCATCTTTAAATGGGATGGTTGTTGCTTTGGAGATTAGTTTTGGAGTGATTCAATTTTTTGAGCTGTTGATATATTTCAGATATAGGGACTTGACTGTTATGTGGTTAGTGAAGATCTTCTCCCACTCTGTAGGCTTTTTAGTTAATTTGCTGGCTATGTCCTTTGCCATACAGAAGCTCTGCAGTTTTTTTTTTATTTGTTGTGCTTCTGGGTCCTAATCAAGAAAGTTTTGACCTGTGCCAAGGAGAACTAGTGTATCTCCTATTCCTTCTTGTAAAGTTTTCAGTGTATCTCCTTTCACCTCCAGGTCTTTGATCCATTTGGAGTTAATCCTGTTGCAGGGTAACAAGAAGGATCCAACTTTAGTTTTCTGCAGGTGATTTACCAGTGTGGCAAGCACCACTTGTTGAACAGGCTGTCTTTCTTCCATTCTATTTTTTGGCTCCTTATCAAAGATTAGTTGGACATAGGTATGTGGGTCCTCAGTTCTATTACATTGGTTGTCAGGCCTGTTTTTGTGCCACTACCAAGCTGTTTTGGTTATTATAGCTCTGTAACAGAGTCTAAAGTTTGGTATTGGAATTCCTCCTGTGCTGTTCTTTCTGCTAAGAATTGTTTTTGCCATACGGGGTCTTTCATTATTCCACTTGAAATTTTGCATTGCCTCCTCTGTTTCTTTAGAGAATTGCATTGGGATATTGATGGGTATTGCATTGAATTTGTACATAACCCTTGGCAAGATTACCATTTTCACAATGTTAATTCTTCCAGACCCGGAGCATGGGGGGTTTTTCCATTTCCTCAGTTCTGCTTTAGTTTCCTTTCTCAGGGTTTTAAATTTTTGCATTTACATTTGAGAGAGAAACAAGATTATATCATTCCAAAGAGAAGCTATAAGAATACCTGCACACTAAACCAGCATTACAAAAAATATTAAATAATCAAGAAGAAATTGCAGAACATCTGGAATCCCCATCAAGAAGCAATTACCTATAAATCACTAAACACAAAAGAGGAAAAAAGAGAGAGAAAAAACTCAGAAGTAAAATTAAATAATTACAAAGGTCACTAACCACTTCTCCATAATTTCCCTAACTGTGAATTGGCTGAACAATCCAATCAAAAGACACAGAGCAGCAGACTATATTAAGAAACATGACCCATACATATGTTGCCTCCGAGAGACCCACCTCACTGCCAAATACAAAAACAAACTCCAAGGGAAAGGATGGAAAAGAATTTTCCACTCCAACGCACAGTGCAAAAAAGCAGGAGTAGGAATCTTTACCTCCAGCAAAATTAACTTCTCAATAAAACCAGTACATAAAGATGGCCACTACATAATAGTATAATACATACCCTGAATATTACAGTTATAAACAGTTATAAACTCCCCCAACACAGAACACCCAAATTAGTCAAGCAAAATCTTTTAGAATTACAGAATAAGGTAGACTCAAACACAGTCATAGTATGAGACTTCAATTCACCAGTCTCACCAAATGACCGGACAACTCAACAAAAGATAAGAAAAGACACCATCGACTTAAACGATAACATAGTCCAGCTCAGCAGCACATGGATCATACTCCAAAATAGATCATACAGACAACTTAAGCACATATAAGAGGATTGATATAATCCCATGTATTCTATCTGATCACAGTGAGGTCAGACTAGTTCTCAACAATACAATAAAAATGAAAAAACATTCAAACACTTGGAAGCTGAACAACACACTTCTGAATAACTCCTGGGTTACAGATCAAATCAACAGAGAAATTCAAAACTTTCTTGAAAGTAATGACAATCAAGAGACACCGCAAAGGAATTTATGGGACACAGCAAAGGCAGTTCCAAAAGGCAAATTTATTGTACTAGGAGCCCATATTAAAAAGACAGAAGAAGAGCATGTAAATAACCTAAAGAAGAAATTGAAGCACCTATAGGAACAAGTTAATTCTAAAACAACTAGGAGGACAGAGATTTCAAAAATAAAATTGGGAATATCAGATTGAAATAAGATCCACTATACACAAAATTAATAAATCAAAAAGTTGGTTCTTTGAAAGACCCTGGCAAGATTAATCAAGAAAAGTAGAGGGGAAACTCAAACAAGATTAGAGACCCCATGGGAACAATCATGACCCATATCCAAGATTCAGTCCATTATGAATAAGTCCTACCAGGGCCTATATTCAAAGAAACAAGAAAATCTAGTAGAAATGGATGACTTCTTAAATAAATATAGGCTACCCATATTGAACAATTATGAGGTAAACAAATTGAACAAACCAATTTCATACAAGGAAATAGCATAAACAATCAGAAAAATGCTAACCAAAAAGAGCTCAGATCAAGATGGTTTCACTACGGAATTCTACAAGACATTTAAAGATGAAATAACACCTATACTCTTGAAACTCTTCGGAGAAATAGAAGCAGAAGGAGTAATACCGAACTTATTTAATGAAGCTAATGTTAAACTCATCCCCAAACCTGGGAAAGACCCAACAAAAAAAGAAAACTACAGACGTATCTCTCTAATGAACACAGACTCCAAACTCCTCAATAAAATACTAGCAAACAGAATCCAGAAACCAATTTAAAAAAGTATATACCACGATCAAGAAGGCTTCACCCCCAGATGCAAGGCTGGATTAACATTCTCAAATCAATCAATGTAATGCATCATATCAATAGAGCTAAGATAAAAATCATGTTATCATTTCTCTGGACACAGAGAAGGCATTTGACAAAATACAACATCCATTTATGTTGACAGAACTAGAATAAATAGGAAGAAGAGATACATTGCTTAAATTAATTAAAGCCATATATGAAAAATCTACAGCCAGTATTATACTAAATGGTGAAAGACTGGAATGACTTACCTTAAAATCAGGAACTGGACAGGGATGCCCACTGTCTCCACTTCTCTTCAATATAGTGCTGGAACCCTTAGCCAGAGCAATAAGGCAGGAGATGGACATCAAAGGTATCCATATAGGGAAAGAAGAAATTAAACTATCCCTATTAGCAGATGACATGATCCTCTACCTCAGTGACCCAATAAGACAGGATACAAATTAAACCTGCAAAAGTCAGTAGCCTTCTTGTACATCAACAATATGCAAACAGAAGGCCAAATCAAGAACATGATCCCATTTGTAATAGTGCACAAAAGAACAAAATACTTAGGAATTGACAACCAACGATGCCAAGAAATTATTTAATGAAAACTATAAAAGCCTAATGAAAGAAATTAAAGAGGACACCAGGAAATGGAAAGACATCCCATGCTCATGGGTAGAAAGAATCAATATAGTGAAAATGGCCATATTGCCAAAATTGATATACAAATTCAATGCAATCCCCATCAAAATCCCAAAGACATTCTTTACTGAAATAAAAGATACATTACAAAGGTTCATATGGAACAGGAAAGACCAGTCTGAATAAAATTGATATCTACACTGATACAGTCACCTGCTTTATAAATTCCTGGTTCTCAACCCTAGTATTTTTTATATTTATATTTTATTTTTCATTATTAGAAGGGTTACATTATATTCACTGGATAGAAGATACATTACTTCACAAACATTGATACCCTTTCTCATGTCTTGGTCCCCATTTCCCTCCCCCCATCTCCACCCCTCATCTTGTTTTCCCCCTTTCCCTATCCAATTTCAAATAACCAAATAAGCACATATACAATATATCAGATAACAAGGTAAAATCCTGTAACAATATGAGATAACCAAGGGACAACAAAAGAGATGCGAGATAACATAGAACATTAAGGATAACAATCACTCATTATGGGGCTTTTGTTTCTATATCCTGGAGGTCCTTTCATTTAGCGTCATACTATATGGCCTTATGTATCTAGGTTTTGCTCTATTGTAAATCTCTTCTAGGAGAGCCCAAGGTTTCTACTGGTTATGACAAATGAGGGAAACCATTGAGCCTATGTTCCTTTGACTCTGGCTTACCTCACTTAATATGCTTTTTTTCCTAAATCTTTCCATTTCCTTACAAATGGGATGATGTCATTCTTTCTGACAGCAGCATAGAATGAAACAAAATCTTTTAAACTAGCAAAACTATTTGTGATATCTTATTCTGTATGCAAAGCCATGTATCAAGTAATTTACCCATTATTTTGGAGCTCTCTTTATTAACAATGGAAGATTAGGACATACAATATGAGTTACATGTTTTAGCACTGACAGTAGCTTTTGGTTTCATTCTTTCTGTGAATTTGTAATCTATTACTTACCTAGACCAACAAAGACTATGCTTACTTGTGATATCTAGCTTTGATTGAACCTTCCAATACAGAACTGTTCAAGGTGTTTGGAAAAAATCCTAAATTATTCAAATGACTTTTGATCATCTATGACAATGAATTCTGCTGAGAGGAATTAAAAATACTTCACAGCCCAACTTCCATATGAAGCCCAAATAGAACTTCAGTAAAAGAAGGAAAAAATTATTCAGGAAAAATTCCAGTAAAAGAAGGAAAATCATTCAGGAAACAGAGACATAGTAGAATGATTCCTAAGAACAAGAAGATGCCAGTTCTAGTAGAGTCCAACTCCCTGAGTGGCACATCCTGATGTACCTGCTAGACTGAGGATGTAATTTTGTAGGAAGTGGGAAGTGGGAAAATGACCACTGGGGCTTTTACCTGCAATATGACCTAGTCAGATCTATAGTGTACAAATTTGTCCTTGTAGGACTGTGAAAAATGCCCTCCAAAAGAGAAAAATAATGGGTTGTTAACTGAAAGAATAACACATGGAACTGAGAAAATGCCTGAGCAGAAAGAATGAAGGGTGTAGAATGAAAAAAATATGAAAACCAGTTGTAGAAGTAAGGTTATTTCTTTTATCCTACTGTTTTCTTGAGTGGATATTAATGCCATATCCTGTGATAAGAAATGAATACAAGGGATAGCTTTTGGAAAAATTGTGTTATGTGTGCATATGTGTGCATGTGTGTATGTGTAGATTCTATTGTTATACATCTAAACATGGATCTCAAATATTTGACATATTTGAGTATAAATTAAAGAAATAGAGGTTAACATAGGAAAGCTGAAATCTCAACTCACCAGTTCTCCAAAATGCCCCAGACTTTTCACCATTATTTCTATTAATGAAAGATGATTTCATTGGGAATTTTGAGACTGCTTCCTGGCATACACTGTACCATACTGATTAAATTCTGAGAATGTGCTGGTAAATAGTGACCGAAATACAAAGAGCTCCACTGTTAAAGAATATTAGAGCTATGCAATTGTAAATAAGTCTGTACCTGGCTTTGTGAGGTTATAAATCTTCTACAGACTCACATTAAGGCAATATGAATATTTGCATGCCACTCATCTTTTGCTTATTATTTCAAATTGCTCTCTGTAGACACATGAGAAATGTGGACTCATGTATCTCAGCCTCAAATATTGGTTAAGAATTGGATAAAGTTTAATTATAGACATATATTTTCCTTAGAACTACCGCATTTTATAACCAATAATATAGACAATTTTAATGTAGGAAACATCAGAGTAAAGGCAGGCATTAATTCTCTGAGAAAAATAGAGGAAAATTATATAAAGCAGTTTCACAAAGTTAATGAACAGCAAAGACCATAGATTAGGTTTCTTATTTCCTAGGATAATTACTCTATTTTCCTGTGTCCTTATGAGAATCACAGGATTAATCCTCAAATCATAGCAATGGCCTTTAATCAATCAGCTTTTCCATGGTATTTGTGTGTGTGTGTGTGTGTGTGTGTGTGTGTGTGTGTGTGTGTGTGTGTGTGTGTGTGTGTGTGAGAGAGAGAGAGAGAGAGAGAGAGAGAGAGAGAGAGAGAGAGAGAGAGAGAGAGAGAGAGATTTATTAAAAGGCCAGTGACTGCATGGTGGACTCCTGTCTCAAGGACCAGCAGCAAGAAAATACATATAATGCAGTTAGGAAACAGGCCAGAGAAGAAAGAAAAAATATACACCTCCAATGGAGAGCTGAATTGGGACCCTAGGGTGACTGGAGAACATTGAGGAGAATGGACATAGGATGTAAATATGGAGACATGTGGCATACTCTCTTCCACAGTATTTTTTAAATAAAAATATATATTAACATATTTCTGAAATAATAAATACAATTTGTAGTTTTGGAGATGTGATGATATGGTTTTGTGTAATTAGGTTTGGAGGTGTGATGATGTGATTTTTTTATTTCTGCAATCCCTGCTACATGGGAGATGAAGTTCTAAGTCCTGCCCAGACAAAAAGTACATGACTGGACCCCAAAATAAAGTAAATCAAAAGAAACTTGACATGTGGCTCAAGTATTAGAGCACTTGTGCTGCAGCAAACAGAAAACCTGGAGTAACAGGTCTGCAGTAACAAATTAAAAAAGAAAACATTTACTTAAAATAAATACAGTATTAAAAAGTCCAGTTAGATTAAAACACATTACCATCTGTTTTAGGAATAAAATATTGTAATTGATTTAATACAAAATGGTGATATAATATAAAATGGAGATAGATGTAAAGAAAATATCATAATTATGACATCTTACTAAAGAAGCAAATAATAAATTTTCTAGAAGAAATCTAGAAGTAGTTACTTTGTTAATGCTACATTTTCTAGGACAACAAGTATCAATATTCATGCACATAATAAAAACCAGCATCTTTCCTAAAACTAAACAATGCCAAGAGAAGCAGAGTAAAAGCCTTTAACATATATATATATATATTATATTTAACATATAGGTAATATGGCTATATCTAGCTCAACACTGTTTCTCCACACACGCATTCACAGAAAAACCTTCCTGTAACTGTAGAAATAGCATAATTTACATGATAGGAATAGTGAAAAGAACATTCAATTTCACTAGAATGTATAGAAAATTCTAAATAGTCTTTTTCTTGGAGATTAAATCCAGTTTTATTCCAATGTAAAATTATTAACCATAGACTGAAAAAATCTGTAGCACGATAAAGGTAAAAGTAGTGGAAAATATTGTGATGAAACTCTTCCAATGAGCAACTCACATGACTAAAGAGAAAACAGAGAAGTCAAAAAGAAAAGTAGTCGATAATATGCATCGGCAGATACCTACAAATTCACTAGGTTTAAAGGCTGGTATTTTAAAAAATCCATAAACAGAAAAACTGACATTTCCCTATTCAAGAAACAAAGTGGAATATTCAAACACCTGAAATGAAAATTGAGAGAAATGAGGCAGAAAAACAAAGGAAGTTCATGAAATGATGACTCTCTGCACAACTGTATCAAATGCAGCTGAATATAAAATAACTTAAAATATCATTTAGTAAATTGAAGTTAACAGATGTAGAAATAAAAACCTTAAACATATGTGGGGTAGGTCTAGGAACCCTGCTGTTTGCCACCCACCTGGGCTTAAGGAGAGTACACACTCAGTGATGCAACAGTCAGGAGCCAGAGGGCGCCTAGCCCCTCCCACCTGGAGCAAGTGGGGCGTGTCTCAGGACACCATTGGCTGACAGTCATCCCTATTTGATGACATGGCGGCCACCGCTCATCTGTATTTAACGAGTACATTTTGTAAAATAAAGTTAGATCTGCACCGAGAGTTTGATCTTCGGAGTCTGTGTTCCCGGGATTAGTCATGGGCTCTACCACCATCTTACCCCCTTCCTAAACATCCGAGAAGGACCCCAACAAACATAGATCCCTACAAAAAGTTAAAATGATTAAACTATATCCAGTAAAGATAGTTCAGTTTCTAATATTTTCACCTGAAAATTCTACAAAATTTTGAAAGTTTAGGTAGTTTCAATACCAATCAAAATAAGTTAGAATATAAGTAGAGATCACATCTCAGAATAATAAAAAATGAAGAATTTTACTTAAGAAAACTCCAAATTAGCATAGTAGCTAACTATCTGAGAATCTTAGTCTACCTTCCAAGATGCTTTTATTCAATATTAGCAAACTGATTCCAAGGATAAATTTTACAAAACATAATGAAATACTTTGAGTTGTCCTATAATACTACTTAGCTTATATTCAGAGATGTATAACCATCTCCATATATTCAGGAAAGAAGTTGATGACATTGCATGTCAAATAATAAAAGTTCAAATGAAATACAGATTATTGAATGGTACCCTGTACTCTCAAGAATTGAAACCCGAGAAAAGGATTTCAATTCTGAGGTTTTTATATTTATTCAGTTACTAGATTCAAGCTTAGAGCCTTCTGATTACTCAGGTGGCACTCTACCTCTTGAGGCATTACTCCATCCCTGTTATTTGCTGGAGATGGAGTCTCATGAACATTTTTGACTCAGCTTGTCTCAAGCCACAGTCCTATAGATGTTAGCCTCCTGGGTCACCAGAATTTTAACTGTCTGCTACTAGCATCAGGTTTAAAGATTTCATTAAATTCTCAATATTTTTCCAACTCTTAACTAGTAGATAGAAGCACACTGTCATAACTTAGCATAAAAGAGAGAACTAGAAAATTGATGATAGACCTCTTTGAGGTAGTTTTATCAGGCAAATAAAATGTAAATCTAGACCAAATTCTATATTGAAATGTCAATTAACTAAAGATAAGATTAAACCAGTATCATTCGGGCTTTGTGAAAACCTATGTTTAAAACAACTATGATATTTATTTATAATTTATTTACTTGTTTATATACTGTTGTGCCTAAGTTATTTTACACATAATTTTTCCTACAGCAAATAAACAAATTTATAAATAAATAATATTATAGTAAATATAATAAGATATAGATTTTATATGTGCCAGGCACCAGTGGCTTATATGGTAATCCTAGCTACTTCATGAGGCTGAGATCTGAAGATCCGAGTTCAAAGCCAGCACAGGCACAGAAGTCTGTGAGACTCTTATCTCCAATTAATGACCAGAAATCCAGAAGTTGTATTGTGACTCAAATGAATTTGAGAGTTTAAGTAGAGCTCCCAGGGCCCAGAGCTCCAGCCCCATGACTGACCAAAAAAAAACTATGCATATACATTGTTATTAAAATTTTCAAGCAATAAACTTGTAATAACATGAGGCTTTAGTGAGTTTCAAATACATGACCCAGTGTCACATATCTAAGGTGATTGTGATCCTTGATGTCACTATCATTGATCATTAATTCCTTCAGCAAATCAGACCAGCTTCTCTCAAAAAGAGATTTTAGAACAAAGGATGTGGAGCAGGTAGCTTTTGTAGTAGTGTTTGAATAGAAATTAGAGAGATGAGAAGGAAAGAAAACAGAAGGACAGGACAGAGTCCAATATGCTTTGAGTTACCATTGAGTTTTCATTGTCTTAATGTAGTCCAGGTTTACTCCATATGTCATCCTGCAGAGCTGTCTTCACTATAGGATGAAAGCTGGAAATATTGGTCAACCAGTCACCTAGCAGAAAATATTTTTTATTGTTCTGCATCCAAGCCTGATTTGATTCTTCAAGTTTTAGCTTGAGGATTAAACGCTAAATGTTTTTTTCTTGTGTTTGTCCTGGAGCTTAAACTCAGGACCTAGAAGATGTTCCTTAGCTTCTTGATTAGTACTCTACCACTTGAGACAGAGCTTTTCCCTGGGTAATTAGAAATAAGACTCTCACAGACATTCATGCCCATATTAGCTTTGAATCAGGATATTTAGTTCAGCCTTCTGAATAGCTAGGATAATAAACACAAGCTACCAGTGCTTAGCAATTAGTTTTTGTGAAAATAATTGTCATGTAATTACAATCAATTTGATGTTATTGTAATGGTTTACTTAAGACAATGCATAATTTAAAAGTATAACTCCCTATTTTTTTTATCAAATTTGACATTACTCAATATACAATTATGAAGGTCCAAAATAAAATCACATTTTCTAAAATAAGATGCTATTAAAATTTGACTCACAATGAAGTTACTAATAACATAACCATATTAAAAAGTCTGACATTTGAGTCTGGGAGTTTGGCCTAGTGGTAGAGTGCTTGCCTAGCATGCATGAAGATCCAGGTTCAATTCCTTGATATAATATACATAGAAAAAAGCAGGAAATGGTGCTGAGGTTCAAGTGGTAGAGCTCTAGTATTCAGAAAGTCCAAGGACCATGCTCAGGCCCTGAGCTCAAGCCCAGGACTGGCAAAAAAAGTCTGACATTTAAATTTACATGTAATTACTCTCAATCTAGCTAATAAATCATAAGTAAATGTTAACTTTTATGTTAATGCAATTGTCAAAGGTTTAATATTTAATTATAAAGATGAAAAGTTTTTTCTTAGTTAAATCTGAAGACCTGAAATGTCATTTTTATTTTTTATTTCTTGGTTACTAAAATTTCTCACATCAAAGCAGTAAGAGACTTACAAGTAAACATTACCATCTAATCAGTCTTAATTTCTTGACTATTACTCTATAAATACTACTCTATGGCTTTCTTCTACAGTAGTATGATCCAACATTCGAAGTATATTCACATTAAGGCAGGTAGTATGATGATTCATAATGATAACCCCCAAATTGCTAAGTTCTCAATTATAAAAATATTTCTTTTACTATGCAGGGAAACAAAAGCCAATAAATCCAAATTTCCCCAAAGACAGCTATGTCTATTCATATTTTTAAATAGTGATAAATTTTGAGGAAATTAATTTTGCCACCAGCAAATTAATTGGCTAATGCATTTTAGTATTAATGACTACTTTTCAGCTCTTCTAGTTGGAAGACAGAGATAATGTACAGGCCACATTAATTCTAATTATAGAAGGAAACAGGAAATCTTTATACCAACAAAATTAACTCTTTATTGCCATCATCATGAAGCATAAATTTTTTGCTTTTGTCTATTTTAAATTACACACAAAATAAAAGGTAAACCAGTGCTAACAGTTATATAAATTCAATGATTCATAGCTTATGATGTAAAGTGGTGTGATTTTTGCCTTATAGCATACCTGATTTAAGGTGTTTGTGTGCTGGTACTGACGCTTTAACTCAGTATCTAAGCCCTATTTCTTTGATTTTTCACTCAAGGCTGGTGTTCCACCATTTTAGCCATTGTTGCTTTTGGTGGTTAATGAAGATAAGAATCTGGAAAACTAAAGCAATCCCGAGAACTATTCTGTTCATCCTAACTTCAAACCATAATCCTAAAAATCTCATCCTTCTGTGTAGCTAGAATTACAGCATGAACCACCAGTACTCAGCCTAATTCATAGTTTTAGTAAGGCTGTGAAATCTATTTTGTAGAGCAACAATCAGAAGAAAAGAATGACAGTTGCTTAAAAGACACAGGTAGGGTGCGCAACAGCCTTAATATTTCAACCTAAGTAGTTTCTATCAGGAATAAATGCCTCTGGGTATTCCTACAGCGTCACTAACACGGATTTTTTTTCTGTTTTAAATTCATCTCTGCTTGTCAAAGAAGAGATAATAACACATATTTTTCATTCTGACTTTAATCACTGGATGTTTAAAGTTAGACATAATTGGGACAGGAAAATAGCCTAGTGGTAGAGTGCTCACCTAGCATGCATGAAGCCTTGGGTTTGACTTCTTGGTACCACATACTCAGAAAATTCATACTCTGAATATTGGGCAGAGTATAACTCTTACAAAAATATGTATCACTCCAGTCCTTTCTTCAAAACTGGGAATGTTTCCTCCCTGACTCATGAAAAATTGAGAAGTTTATAGTGTGGCATTCAGCCTTTCCTATAGTTTTCTCTTCATTTTTCTTTACAGATGATAAGTTTCATTGTGCCAGACAGCTTGTAATAGGCTCCAGCCTGTAATCCTTTCTACTCAGGAGGCTGAGACCTGGAAGACAATAGTTCAAATTCAGATCAGAAAGAAAAATCCAGGAAACTCTGTCTCCGATTAATTGCAGCAATAAACTGGGGTGGGGACTAACTCAAGATTGTTGTCAGAGCAAACCAGCTGATTAAGCATTAGGCTCTAAGTCCAAATCTCAGTACAACACCCCCCCCCCAAATAAAAAGAAATAGAGAGAAAAAATAAAGGAAGAAGAAAGGAATAGGAAAGGAGGAAAGGAAGAAAGGAAAAAAGAAATTAAAGAAAAAGTTTATAGTCTAATTTGATCTGATTAGTTGTTTTCTTTTGGGCAATTCTAGGTTCAAAAATCAGAGCCTTCTGCTTGTTAGACAAGTTTTCCATTACTTAAGCCACACCCCTTTTAGCTGGTAATTGCATTTTTTTACAGATTTTTTTTCTGTTTCTGGCCTTAGATCAAGAACCTCATTTCTACCTCCTGAATAGCTGGGATTCATGACTGAGATGATGGAAATGAGTTTCATGAATTCTTGTCCAGCAGCCTTGATCTTTGATCCTCCTAATCACTTTCCAAATAGCAGGATAACAAGCATTAACTACAGTGTCAAAATTCTTTCTTTTTCTTCCTTTTATTTTGTTCTTCCTTTTCTTTCTAGTCCTCCTCTCCTTCCTTCCTCACCTCCTCCCTAACTACAGTTTAAAGTTGGGGATGGAGCTTGCCAGGAAAGCATTCAACAGCTTGCTTATTCTTCCTGAAAAATTATATTATTAGTCATTTGTAGAAAATAAGCTTTTCCTATCCTCTATTTTCTGTCTGTTTTTCCCACTGACTGCCTTGATCCAAGCTAAGTACCCATGCAATGGATACTGTCACTTGTGCCACACCTTCATGACCTTGCCTAGCTCATCTACATCTATCCCACCTAGAATAGCCATGAAATTATGAAGTGTAAGGTTCACACAGACATGGCACCACCTTTTATAGGAAATTTTCAATGGAAATGTGTATTCCTACATTATCTCACTATGACAGCTTGATCTAAGCATGAACACATGTGCAGGATGAAGATGAGAAGCCATAGACTGGAGAGGTCCAAGACGGTGCTTTTAGAAGAATCTGCTTTGGAACTAGGCCTGAAGCTCAATAGAAATGAGTAAGTATATAGTTATGGCAGTGTGTATAAAGCAAAGAAAGAATCATCTGATGGGAACCGACTGCAATTGCAAGGACCATTTTTGCCCTAAGGATATCTCTTCTTGGCCACCTCTCAATGATTCCCATCCATTCATTTCTGCTAGGCTTCAAACATTTGGGAGACAAATCATACTCATAATGGAATCCTGAGGTTTAATCAGCAAATTGAAAACCTCTCACACCCTTTGAACACACATATGGAATAACTGAATTGTACCTGCTCATATTCAAACTGCACTACTCAAACAGAAGACCTCATAAAAGCTTACATGCATAAGATAAACAATAAACTGGATCTGACTTAAAATAATGGAGTAAATTATTGTCATATTTGGGAAATATGATTATGAATATAATGAATACAACAGTTACAAGAGGGACAACATGATCAATGGGGGAGAGGTAAATAAATGAAAATATGGGGGAAAGTACAGTCAAGAATGCAAATCATACACTACAAGATTAAGAAAAGGGAAGAAAAATAGGTGCCTCCCTTCGGCACCTGAGAAGTCAGTGCTTCTCAGCATCGCAGACCTGCTGGATACAGACAGAGCCAGACAGGGACTGACTGAGCCGAGAGCCATCACTGGCGCAGACCTGCCAGCTTCATGGAATCAGAACACCCAGAACTTTGTGATTAACTCTGTGGAGACATTTCCTCTTCTGCTCTCAGAACAGCATTGGGAAGGAATCCCCTCCCCTACCAGCTGACAGCAGCGCCAACTTGACCTTGCCAAACCAACTGGAGCCTGAGAAGTGGTGCTGGCAGCACTATCCATAAAAAGGGCAAAGGTTTTTCCAGAGGCAGTTTAGCTGGACATTCGCCCCTGGTGCTAGCAGAAGTTCTTCCTCCTGCACCAAGCCTCACTAATGGTAAACAAAGCCGCTGGCGGCTCCCCTGGCTTTTTTTTTTCTGGCCAATCAAGCAAACTGATCAGAAAAACCACAAAGCCAAATCACAGGAGAAAACATTTCTTAAAGTGTTTGGATCCCTAATTTAGTGAACACACAAGATTCCCACCCTGCCCCCCCAAAAAAAAACAAGAGAGAGAGAGAGAGAGAGAGAGAGAGAGAGAGAGAGAGAGAGAGAGAGAGAGAGAGAGAGAGATAATACTAGTCTAAAATGGTGAACTTCTATTCTCTGGCCAGCTAAAAAGCTAGAGGTTGGTTATATCTTAAAAACTATAAGCTTGTGCAGTATTAGTCTTGTTCCCATTTTCAAATAGGCAGAACAAGAAAAACCAATAAAATTGGCAAATCAAGGAAGAGCATCTCCCACCCCAAATAAACAGGCAATGGAGCAGTCAATGGCAAAACTGGAGGAGAGTCATTTAAATGCTACACAAATGGGATTGGTAGACATGATTAATGAAAAGTTTGAAAATATACAGAAAGAGATACATGAACAAGAGGAAGCCATATCTATATGAGAGGAAATCATAAAAAAAGAGATCCATAAATGTGAGGAAGCCATAAAGGAGGCCATATAAAAGGATTTACCTGCACATGAGGAAACTAGACAAAGAAAAATGGACGAATTCATAGAATCCACACAAAAAAAAGCTGACTGAACTCTAACAAATGTCCATTGAGAGTGAAGCTGCTGAGGTAAAGGACTTCAAAGAGACCACTCAAATGGAAATCAAGGAGTTAAAGAAGTCTATACACAATCTAAAACAAGACAAGCAAGGAAAAAAAATGACCAATTAGAAGGAAGGGAGATGAAGAACAATGTAGAAAGTATTAATAGCAGGTTGGACAACGCAGAAGAGAATCTCCAGGGTCAAAGATAATTTAGTTGTTATATAGAAAGAATCAAACCAAATTTAGGAAATTTGAGAAAATGCTTCAGGAGGTACAAGATACAATTAGGAAGCCTAATTTAAGGCTATTTGGTATTGAAGAGGGCCTGTAGTATGAGGTCAATGGTACTGGAACAATATTTCAGGGAATCATCTCAGAGAACTTCCAAAGTATCAAGGAGGGCAGCTTTTAGAACCCCAAACAGATCTGACCAGAAAAGGACATCCCACCACTACATTAAAATCCATATAGGATAAATAGAGACCAAAGAAAGCCACATTATAATCCATACAGGATAAATAGGGACTAAAGAAAGGATCCTAAAAGCAGCCAGGGAGAAGGAAAACCAATCAGAATAACAACAGATTTCTCAGCAGAGACCACGCAAGCAATGAACATTGTTGTGCTAGTGGATTTAGTATGCCCTTGTTTCTGTATGGTTGGGTAAATGCCAAGTAGTGGAATTGCTGGGTCATAGGGGAGTTCCATGTTTAGCCTTTTGAGGCACTGCCACACTGCTTTCCATAGTGGTTGAACGAGTTTGCACTCCCACCAACAGTGTAGTAGTGATCCCTCCTGGCCACATCCCCTCCAGCATCTGTTGTTATTCGTTTTCCTGATCCTGGCCATTCTAGCTGGAGTGAGGTGGAATCTTAGAGTTGTTTTGATTTGCATTTCTTTTATGAGCAGAGATGTTGAGCATTTCTTCATGTGTCTATAGGCCATTTTTGTTTCTTCTTCAGAGAAGACTCTCTTTAAGTCTTTGGCCCATTTTTTAATGGGATGGTTGTTACTTTGGAGGTTAGTTTTGGAGTGATTCAATTTTTTGAGTTGTTGATATATTTTGGATATGAGGCCTTTGTCTGTTGTTTGGTTGGTGAAGATATTCTCCCACTCTGTAGGCTTCCTAACTAATTTACTAGCTATGTCCTTTGCCATACAAAAGCTCTGCAGTTTAATGCAGTCCCACTTATCCAGCCTTTCTCTGATTTGTTGTGCTTCTTGGTCCTTATTAAGAAAGTTTCGACCTGTGCCAAGGAGGCCTAGTGTATCTCCTATTCCTTCTTGTAAAGTTTTCAGTGTGTCAGTTTTTACCTCCAGGTCTTTGATCCATTTGGAGTTAATTCTAGTGCAAGGTGACAAAGAAGGATCCAGCTTTAGTTTTCTGCAGGTGCTTAACCAGTTCTGCCAGCACAAATTGTTGAAGAGGCTGTCTTCCTTCCATTTTGTTTCTCTGGCTCCCTTGTCAAAGATTAGGTGGCCATAGGTCTGTGGTTTAATATCTGGGTCCTCAGTTCTATTCCATTGGTCTTCAGGCCTGTTCTTGTGCCAGTACCAAGCCGTTTTGATAATTATAGCTCTGTAATAGAGTCTAAAGATTGTAATTGAAATTCCTCCGGTGCTGTTCTTTCTGCTAAGAAGTGTTTTTGCTATACGGGGTCTTTTATTATTCCATATGAAATTTTGAATTGCCTCTTCTATTTCTTTAAAGAATGCCATTGGGATATTGATGGGTATTGCTTTGAATATGTAGATAGCTCTTGGCAAGATTGTCATTTTCACAATGTTGATTCTTCCAATCCAGGAGCATGGGAGGTTTTTCCATTTCCTTAGTTCTGCTTTAATTTCCTTTTTTAGGGTTTTAAAGTTTTCGTCAAAAAGATCCTTTACATTCTTAGTTAAGCTAATTCCTAGGTACTTTATTTTCTTTGAGGCTATTGTGAAAGGAGTTTCTTTGCTGATTATTGCCTCGTTCCTCTCACTGTTGGCGTAAAGGAAGGCAGTTGATTTTTGAGGTGTGACTTTATAGCCTGCTACTCTTCCAAAGTTTTGAATCAGCTCAAGGTGCTTGGGAGTAGAGTCTATTAGATTCTTTAAATACAGAATCATGTCATCTGCAAAGAGGGATAGTTTTATTTCCTCTTTCCCTACTTGGATCCCCTTTATGCTTGCTTCTTGCCTTATTGCACTGGCTAGGAATTCTAGAACTATGTTAAAGAGTAGTGGAGAGAGTGGGCATCCTTGTTTCATTCCTGATTTTAGAGGGAATGGCTTTAGATTTTCACCATTTAGTGTAATACTAGCAGTGGGTTTCTCATAAACAGCCTTTATTACATTGAGGCATGTTCCATGGATTCCTAGTTTCTCCAGAGCTTTTAACATAAAGGGGTGTTGGATCTTGTCAAATGCCTTTTCCGTGTCAATTGAGACAATCATGTGATTTTTGTCCTTGCTCCTGTTGATGTGTTGAATTATATTAATTGATTTGCGTATGTTGAACCTGCTTTGCCTCCCTGTGATGAATCCAGTTTGATCATAGTGCATAATTTTTTGATGAGTTGTTGTAGACAGTTGGCCAGTATTTTGTTGAGAAGTTTTTCATCGATGTTCATCAAAGAGATAGGTCTATAGTTCTCTTTCTTTGATGAATCTCTGTCTGGTTTGGGGATGAGGGTTATACTGGCTTCATAGAATGAGTTTGGTGAAGAACCTTCATTTTCAATTTCGTTGAAGAGCTTTTGAGGAGTATTGGTGTGAGCTCTGCTTTGAAGACCTTATAGAATTCAGCTGTGAATTCATCTGGCCCTGGGCTTTTCTTTAGGTTCTCTAATTGCCATTTCTATTTCAGAGCTTGAAATAGGCCTGTTGAGTTGGGTTAGTACTTCTAGGTTCAGTGTGGGTATGTTAATATTGGCTAGGAATTCATCCATTTCTTCTAGTATCTCAAATTTGTTGGCGTAAGGTTTGAGAAGTATTCCCTCATGATATTCTGGATCTTGGTAATTTCTGTCGTGATAATACCATTTTCATCTGCGATTTTGTTTATTTTTATATGCTCTCTTCTTTTTTTGGTAAGATTTGCTAAGGGCTTGTCAATTTTGTTAATTCTTTCAAAGAACCAACTCCTTGTTTTGTTGATTCTTTCTATAGTTTTTTTGGATTCCAAATCATTTAATTCTGCTTTGATTTTAATAATTTGTTTCCTTCTACTGGGATTAGGGTTAGTTTGTTGCTCTTTTTCCAGGAGCTTAAGGTGAGACATTAACTTGTTGGTTTGCAATTGTTCCAACTTGTTGTTGTAGGCACTCAGCACTCTAAATTTTCCTCTGAGTACTGCCTTTGCTGTGTCCCAAAGGAGTTGGTATTTTGTGTGCTCCTTTTTGTTAAATTTCATAAACTGTTTGATTTCTGTTCTGATCTCTTCGATGACCCATTGGTGATTCAACAATGTCTTGTTCAGTCTCCATGAGGTACAGGGTTTTCGTTGGTGGAGATGCGTGTTCAGTTCCAGTTTGATGCCTTTGTGGTCTGAGAGTGTGCATGGAATAATTTCAGTGTTTCTGAATCTGACCAGGTTTGTTTTATGGCCTAAGATGTGATCTATTTTGGAAAATGTTCCATGTGCTGCTGGGAAAAACGTATATTGTGTTGTTGCTGGGTGGAATATTCTGCAGATGTCTGTTAGATCTAGTTGGTCTATATAGTTGTTCAGTTCAAAGGTTACTCTGTTGAGTTTTTGCCTTATTGATCTGTCCATAGGTGAGAGTGGTGTGTTAAAGTCACTGAAAATCATTGTATTTTGATCTATGTATGGTTTCAGTGTCAGTAAAGTTTGCTTGATGAAGTTCGGAGCTCCGGGATTGGGTGTGTCAATATTTAGGATCGTTATGTCTTCCTGGAGGAAAGATCCCTTTAGTAGTATGTAGTAACCTTCTTTGTCTTTTCTTACTAATTTTAGTTTGAAGCCTATTTTATCTGATATGAGGATGGCAATTCCAGCCTGTTTATGGGGGCCATTAGCTTGATAGAGTTTATTTCAACCCCTCACTTTCAAAAGATGATTATTTTTGGGGGGTAAGATGTGCCTCTTGAAGACAGCAGAACGATGGCTCTTGCTTTTTGATCCAACTAGACAGCCTATGCCGTTTAATTGGAGAGTTGAGTCCACTGATATTGAGAGTTAGGATTGAGAGATATTTATTAGGTCCTATCATTTTTAAAAGCTTTTATTAGGGCCTGTGTCCTGACAGTTCTTGTGGTCCTTAGATGCTATGCTCTTTAGGTGCAATTTCTTTCACTATTTTGAATTTATTTTGGTTTTCTATGTATAGAACATCTTTGAGAATTCTCTGTAGTGTTGGTTTTGTTGCGACGTATTGTTGCAGCTTTTCCCTGGAATGGAATGTTTTTATTGTTCTCTCATTTATGAATGAGAGCTTGGCTGGGTAAAGTATTCTTGGTTGGTAGTTATTTGACTTAAGGGCATGACATATATGCTTCCAGTCACTTCTACTCCCAAGCTCCTTGAGCTGATTCAAAACTTTGGAAGAGTAGCAGGCTATAAAATCAACCCTCAAAAATCAACCGCCTTCCTTTACGCCAACAGTGAGAGGAACGAGGCAATAATCAGGAAAGAAACTCCTTTCACAATAGCCTCAAAGAAAATAAAGTACCTAGGAATTAGCTTAACTAAGAATGTAAAGGACCTTTTTGACGAAAACTTTAAAACCCTAAAAAAGGAAATTAAAGCAGAACTAAGGAAATGGAAAAACCTCCCATGCTCTTGGATTGGAAGAATCAACATTGTGAAAATGACAATCTTGCCAAGAGCTGTCTACAAATTCAATGCAATACCCATCAACATCCCAATGTCATTCTTTAAAGAAATAGAAGAGGCAAATCAAAATTTCATATGGAATAATAAAAGACCCCGTATACCAAAAACACTTCTTAGCAGAAAGAACAGCACCGGAGGAATTTCAATTCCAAACTTTAGACTCTATTACAGAGCTATAATTATCAAAACAGCTTGGTACTGGCACAGGAACAGGCCTGAAGACCAATGGAATAGAACTGAGGACCCAGATATTAAACCACAGACCTATGGCCACCTAATCTTTGACAAGGGAGCCAGAGAAACAAAATGGAAGGAAGACAGCCTCTTCAACAATTTGTGCTGGCAGAACTGGTTAAGCACCTGCAGAAAACTAAAGCTGGATCCTTCTTTGTCACCTTGCACTAGAATTAACTCCAAATGGATCAAAGACCTGGAGGTAAAAGCTGACACACTGAAAACTCTACAGGAAGGAATAGGAGATACACTAGGCCTCCTTGGCACAGGTCAAAACTTTCTTAATAAGGACCAAGAAGCACAACAAATCAGAGAAAGGCTGGATAAGTGGGACTGCATTAAACTGCAGAGCTTTTTATGGCAAAGGACATAGCTAGTAAATTAGTTAGGAAGCCTACAGAGTGGGAGAATATCTTCACCAACCAAACAACGGACAAAGGCCTCATATCCAAAATATATCAACAACTCAAAAAATTGAATCACTCCAAAACTAACCTCCAAAGTAACAACCATCCCATTAAAAAATGGGCCAAAGACTTAAAGAGAGTCTTCTCTGAAGAAGAAACAAAAATGGCCTATAGACACATGAAGAAATGCTCAACATCTCTGCTCATAAAAGAAATGCAAATCAAAACAACTCTAAGATTCCACCTCACTCCAGCTAGAATGGCCAGGATCAGGAAAACGAATAACAACAGATGCTGGAGGGGATGTGGCCAGGAGGGATCACTACTACACTGTTGGTGGGAGTGCAAACTCGTTCAACCACTATGGAAAGCAGTGTGGCAGTACCTCAAAAGGCTAAACATAGAACTCCCCTATGACCCAGCAATTCCAGTACTTGGCATTTACCCAACCACCCAGAAACAAGGACATACTAAACCCACTAGCACAACAATGTTCATTGCAGCACTCTTCACCATAGCAAAGATATGGAACCAACCTAGATGTTCATCAGTTGATGAGTGGATCAACAAGTTGTGGTATTTGTACACAATGGAATTCTATGCTGCTTTGAGAAAGAGTGACATCGCCCCATTTGTCAGGAAATGGAAAGACTTAGAAAAAATCATATTAAGTGAAGTAAGCCAGACTCAAAGGAACTTAGGCTCAATGGTTTCCCTCATTCGTCATAATCAGTAGAAACCTTGGGCTCTACTAGCAGTGATTTGCAATAGAGAAAAATCTTGATACATAAGGACATATAATGTGAAGCTAATTGAAAGGACCTCCAGGATAATGAAACAAAAGCCATATAATGAATGATTGTTGTCCTTAATGTACTATGTTGTCTCTCATCTCCTTTGCTGTCCCTTGGGTATCTCATATTGGTATAGTATCTCACTTTGTTATCTGATATATTGAATTTATTTGTATTTGGGTATTTGAAATTTGATAGGGAAGGGGGGATAACCAAGATGGGTGGGGGGCGTGAGGGGGAGAGGGAAATGGGTACCAAGACATGTGAAAGGGTATCAGTGTATGTGAATTAATGCACCTTCTATCTGGCAAATATCATGTAACCCTTTTACTAATTACAATAAAAAAATTTTAAAAAAAGAAATTGAAACTAGATATCACCTATAGCACAGACAACTAGATGTTTTCTAAATCTAATAGTGACAATGACCTCAATGACAAAAAATGAAAGCTAGATTTGTTTCTAGATTATGATAAAACTATATTCATTTCATGTCTCAGGATGAACAGGCCAGTTAATTTCACTGTAGTACATTAAAGAAATTGATATTCATGAAGTCCAGAATGCTGATCTATCTATACTATGCTCTTGTTTATTTAAACATCAAAGGGAGCAGAAATAACATTCACAAAGATGAGAAAAGCATTAGATTGCTTGTCTAATTCATTAAATTGATTAGAAAACAGGCTTTCATGGGGAAATCAGGAATGGCTATTAGAAATAAAAGTATTGCTATCACCTGTTTCATGAATAAATTAAAATGGAAAATGGATGCAATCAAGCAATAATGTTCAGTCAAGGATGAAGTAAGGTTAGCATTTTAATTTTGTTCTGATGAAAGGAACACTCATTCACTATAAGAACAGAATACCAAACACACAATGCTAGAATTAGCAATATAATTTCCTTCATTTTAAAACCATCAATTCCAAGGTGATTTTCTTAACATTTGCAGTGTGATTGTCTTAATACGTCTTAATATTTGCATGCAATGCAATATTTTCCTGAAATAGTTGAATATTTAAAGTTAGACCACAGTTTATATAATTTGCATTTCAGACCATAGTTTATATAATTTGCTTTTTTCTAACTTTTTATGTGTTTTAATTCCTTATGATTCGGGTATTAGTAGGTTGTGGGGCCTCCTAACTGGTGTTGTAGAAGCCCAGGTTGCTATCTGTGCTTCTGCAACTCTGTGCTGAAATGCACGTACACTCCTGGGCACACCCAGTGATGCAGTCAGTCCAGAACTAGAGGGCCTTGACTGCTTCCACCTCCAGCAGGAGCTCCTGGAAACTCCCAGTAAGTGGGGCATGTCTCAGGACACCACTGGCTGACTGCTGCATTAGAAAGTGTCCTATTTACTGCTGATATGAGGTATCAGCCATTGCACGATCTGTATATAAGCAAGCATCTTTTTAAAATAAAGTTAGATCTGTACCTGGAGTCTGGTCTCTGGAGTTTGTGTTCTGTAAATTATTCATGGACTCTGTCACCACATCACCCCCTCCCAGATGTCCGAGAAGGACCCTGATGACAACAGTAGGTCTTGCTCATTTCTAAGCCAGCTCAGTCGAATGGCATGTGGTAACCATTAAGCAGGTGGTCTTGGACCAATGTAATTTCTGATGTTTAACGATATGAGGTAATTATTTTACAACATTACCATTTTGTCTTAAAAATCCCAGAATCTTGAAACTTTTGCTTTGTGAAGAAAGACACATTTGCTACACATTCTCAATACACACAGTACAAACTTCAAGTTTATTTGGTGTGTCTTAATGGTGAATGTAGAGTCCTTAGATGAGAGTGCCTACTCTCCTCCTGGATACAAAAAAAAATAAAGGATTTCATTTTACTTAATCACATGGATATATCATGAGAAAGACATTTGTGCCAACTTAGCACATAGTGCAAGAATTAGCAAGAATTTTCCTTAGTTTGAAAACAATATTTAGAGTGTGATTTTTAAAAATTATTTATAGCATGCAAAATGCAGTGAAACATTTTCCTATTTAGCTATTTATATGGAATTATATATTACAATGGAGTCTATCCATAATTTCATTTTCTTAATTTAATCATGAGTTAGAATTCTATGTGTGTCCATATAATAAAATTAACAAAACTCATCAAAACACTTACCACTTGGACCTGATACATGGGAGATTATAGGATACATCAAGTACCTGAAGAATATAGCTCAGGATGCACTGGCTTTTTGCCTATAACTTGTGACATGTACTTTTCATATATGCCAGATTAAATATAAATTTTATGAGGGAAATGGTGAAATAAAGAAGGAGTGAAATTTATCAAGATACATTGTATACATAATCTGACTTCTGGAATTGTAACCTCTTTATATAACTATCAATGTCTTATCACAGACAGCTCTTTGAATCTTTTTATCCGGGTATCAAGGAGTCTCTACCCAAGTCATTGCACTAAGGTGCTCCATTTACCTTATTAAGCTTTCTGAGTGTTATTAAAAATTGTTAATTAAAATTCTTTATTCCTGGGCTGGGAGTTTAGCCTAGTGGTAGAGTGCTTGCCTAGCATGCACGAAGACCCGGGTTCGTTTCCTCGGTACCACATACATAGCAAAAAAAAAAACAGAAGTGGTGCTGCGGCTCAAGTAGTAGAGCCCTAGCCTTGAGAAAAATCCAGGGACAGTACTCAGGCCCTGAGCCCAAGCCCAGGACAGGCAAAAATAAAAAAATTCTTTATTCCCAAGTGTTATAGCTTACGCCTGAAATTCTGGTTTCTCAGGAGGCTAACATCTGAGGAGCACAACTGGAAGCCAGCCCAAGACTTTTAGCCTAATTAACCAAGAAAAAGACTGAAATGGAACTGTAAACTGTTAATCAAATGGTAGAGCACCAACCTTGAGCTAAAAATAAAACACAAACAAGAAGAAAACCACAGCAAAAAAAATCCTAAGGGACAACACTAAGCCCTGAGTTCAAGCTACAGTATCAGCACAAACACAGTTATCTATCTCTATCAGATTCCCTTTAACAGGCACATCATGTCATTGCAGGTAACAAGAGGCTAAAATCGTAACTTCAAAGTATTCCATGTAAGCTTGGGGCTTCAGTTCAGTAATCATCAGTGCCAATAAATGCTAGCTAGCTAGTTGGAAATAATAAGGCATTATGGTGATATAAAATACGGAGCATTATTGATACCATTCAAGATTGCATTAGTAATTCAATAAAGATAAAAATTTGAAATTCAGAGGAAAATCAGTATTTACAAGCAATTATTAATTTAAATTGCCATCAAGCTGGATGCCAGTGGCTCCAACTTGTACTTTTAGCTACTGGCACAAAATAACGACCTATAAATCAAAAAAGCCTTTAGAATCAGTAAGGAAAAGAAATACATAAGCTAAACTGTATACTGTAAAGGTGATGTTTAAATTCAATAGTAGTTTTCCATACCAGCAATAACTACAAAGTTTAAATTTAAACATTGTCTTTACAGTAACTTTTTGATTTTAAAAAATTTTAGTGAAAGCCAAATTTTATCTAGTAAAAGCTATACAGTAAAAATATATCTAACAAAAATGTAAATAATGTCTACATGAAAAACAATATATTAAAAATAATATAACTCCTAAATAGTGTAGTAAGCCTAATTAAACAATATGGGTATTTCTATGACTATACAATGTACAACCAAGGGCAATTCTTTCCGAGTTTTTCTATACGTTTAATGGTATTTTTATTACCTTTACTATCTCAAAAGTCTGAGGCAGCAAATGATTACACACAGAAATACACTCACCTATGTGTGCTTGTTGTTATATGGTAAGAAAAAGACATGAAACAGATTAAAGAATCTACAGAGATGAGGAAACATTTTCAAACTGCAAGCATTAAAATACAACTAAATGCAGATCATTCTATCGGCACTATTAAAATGATATTAATCTATAACTAAACCTTTGAACATGACTAATAAATTAAGACAATTGGAAAACTGTATAGAAAAAATTAGAAGATAAATATTTTAGTCTTTGTGAATGACTCAAAACATTTATTAGTATGAATTTCATTGTGATATTTACAACATGTTCCTAATGTACTCTGATTAAATCTACCCCAGTTATTTTTAGACCCCTCCTTCCTTACCCATATTAGCAGTTAACACGTGGCCTATTTTTACAGATACACAGATACATTTTGGAATATATATATGTACACACGTTTCATATATAAATGTGATTAGATATAGTAATAATAACTTTCACCATCCTCTCCTCTCCTTTCCTGCTCTTCCCACTTTCCAATTCTTCTACAGGTCTCCCTTTTATAATCAGGAATGCCTTTTTGTTTTCTCTGTTTTGAGATCTAGATTTTGCATGAGTTAAAATGTGTCATATTTGTCTTTTTCATGATGGACTCACTTACCATTATATAATCTCCTATTATATCCCTTTTCCTGTAAATAATGAAACTATTTATCAATTTTCCTTAGCATCAACTGATTGTGTAAGGGAGTTTGATTCTGACTTGTTCACCCCCTCTATTGCTCTCCCTTACACACTTCTTTCTAAATCAGTCTTAACATGCTTCATCACTCTGTTCTAACACTTGAACATAATTTTGATTAAATTCTTCATCTTTCACTCTCTCCATCATGCTCTCCTCTCTCACCAATACTAGCTACAGACATTGACTTTTGTAGTAAATGCTAGCAAATGCATATAAAAACTTTTATAAAAACTTTTATCAATTTAACTTCTTGCCTACTATCAATTTCTCCAACCTTACTAAGCATTCTTTTTTTTGTCTGTCCTGGGGCTTGACCTCAGGACCTGAACACTGTTCCTGGACTTTCTCAAGGCTAGAGCTCTACCACTGAAGCCACAGCACCACTTCCAGCTTATTTTCTACGTATGTGGTACCGAGGAATCAAACTCAGGTCTTCATGCATGCTAAGCAAGCACTACCACTAGGCCAAACTAGTGGTTAGAGCCACTTTCCAGTAGAGCCATCTTTCCAGTTACAAAGCCATATGAGTATGGTAGAGTAGTATCTGTAATTTGCAAGTTATAATGCAAAGGATCAAAAATGTCCTTACTTGAGAAGAAAATATGTCCTACTTTAGTAGAACATAAAAACAAAGTATTTAAGTATTTAGATGAAATAGAAATCTATATAACTTTTATCATGTCACTCTCCGTGTTTGGCCTAGTTTATTGGTTGGCATTCTCTTTGTTTTCTTTTAACTGACCTAAGTAAAATTTTTTGTTACTCAGCTAATAGTTACAGAAAATAGTGTAAATTTTTTTGACATGACTTTGATCTTTATATTGGTATTATTTTTAATGTGGCAGAAATAAAGCATTGGCTCCATAAAGACATTTAAAAAACTTATTATTCCCATGTCATAAATATCTATATAAAATTTATAATTGCAAAATATATTTTGTAAAATATAATTCATATAAAACATATAAATTTGAAATTCATTAGTATAAATTATAAAAAGAGTATAAACAGTATGTCAGGGAATAAGTAAATACAGTATTATTAAATTCTCCCATTTAGACAAAAGTATATATCTTTTCCTTCAGTTTGTCTTTATTGTGCCATTTCTTTGCTCTTCCTTTTGACATTTTAAAATTATACTAACTTGCTGCATGTAATGATCTCAGTTATGTAAAAAGCTATTTACATAAATTAATTTGACATTTACAAACAAAGAAACTAAAAATGACCTAGCATCATTTGGAAGTGAATTTTACATATGTATCAGTAATAATATTTGAGAATAAAAATCTGATTCTCTCTGCACTACTCCACCCCAAAACAGATGAAATTTTGATTACTTTTAAGCAAAACTGTTTGAGCAGAATGTAGCAATTAGCCCACTGATCTAAATAATGGGTCAGAAATCATTTCCATGAAGGTCATGTAAGTTCCTTGTGTTTATACAAGATTCTGGTGCATGTAAATCATTTTCGTTATTACTGTGGTGAGTAAACTTATTCAAAATATATATTTGAACTAAACATTCAAAATCAACTATGAAGGGCCGGGAGTTTGGCCTACTGGTAGAGTGCTTGCCTAGCACGCACAAATACCCAGGTTTGCTTCCTAGGCACCACATACATAGAAAAAGCAGGAAATGGTGCTGTGGCTCAAGTGATAGAGCTCCAATCTTGAGAAAGCCCAAGGACAGTGCCCATCCCTGAGTTCAAGCCCCAGGACAGGCAAAAAAAGAAGAAACATGAAGACTTACACATGCTTTTTTAAAAATGTGCAATGATAGAAGGTCATAATTGTGAATTTTAAAAGAAACTATATAGGAAAAAATTGGAATTCTTCCACCGTAGGAAAAGTAGTTGTGCCTTATGTTCAGGGATTGAATATGCTGATACTATCCAGTGAAGATTTAAAAAAAAATCTTCAGAGACCATTTAAGATGTAAAAGGACGCAAAGACCCAATGCCATGTTCCCTCTCAACTTAGTAGATGGTCAGTAAATGAAACTCTTACTACAAACTTACTGTTTTCTAGTGATTTTTCTAGTTGGAAAATTAAAGTAGGAATGCAAAGTTATTCTTTGTCTTTCAATTGCTTATTTAGCTGACTGATTATTTAGTACAAAGACATTGTCATGGTAGTAGAGTACCATGATTAAAATTCATTGTAGTAGAGTAGCATGATTAAAATTATCTCTTAAATGTAACAGAATAGTAGTTATAGAAGGACAAATAAGTCTCTGTGCTGTGTATATATTTAAACCTTCAATGTTATAGATAGTACCCTGCTCTCTGAGGTTTTCCCAGGCTTCTCTCAGACTAAAATACACACTTGGATGAATGACCTCAATTTTTGACTTTTGAGATTATTTATCAACCAGGTAATAGTGGTAATTTCATAGTTTTCTAGACTTAAATTTTAACAATAAGCATGACTACATTTTATATCACGACAGAGAGAGGAGATCACAGGAATTGTTATATTACGTAGCTGTGTTTTCTGTTGAGCTGTAAAATATGAATTATAGTGAGACTCAATTTCTTTTTAAAATCAAGATTGTGCTCAATAAATTGGAAATAAGAATATAGATTTCCAAGGAATTTCTTTGCAGTTCTGCTTAATCAAGGAAAAGGGGTTATATGGCTAATCTGATATATTTTAAATTATAGAAAATGGAAAATATACATTACAAAGCAATTTCTAAATACTGTTTTTGCTTATTATTTAATGAAAGCTCTAACTGAATAGAAAAATGTTTCTTAAAATCTTTCATCTATGAATTTAAAAACAACTTAAAAACAACTTAAAAAGTTTGACTTACAAAAGACAAATGTTTTTAACAGTTGTAAAATTCTTGGCACTGGGAGTGTGGCCTAGTGGTAGAATGCTTCCCTAGCATGCATGAAGCCCTGGGTTCAATTTCTCAGGTACCACATACACAGAAAAAGCCAGAAGTAGTGCTTCAGCTTAAATGATAATGCAATAACCTTGAGAAAGATAAATGACAGTGCCTAGACCTTGAGTTCAAGCCCCAGGACTGGCAAAATATTAAAAAATGAATAAAAAATAAAAATGTTTGGCAATGAGTATTTTTTGTTTGAAATAAAAGCATTCTACTACAAAATTCTGATGACCAATTTCTAAATTAATGCTCATCATATATGAAATTTGAATGAACTACAAACTGGGCAATCATTTTCTAATAGTCTATAGAAATTGAAATTTCTACAATTATCAAGCATATATTTTATGAGTCTGAACATTTCTAAATGATGCTTACTGTATAAACTGAGCACTTGTCTTTGTTTCCTTCTGACAGCTCCATCACTTGGACAGAGGCACGCTATTTAATTTTTCTCACTTCAACTTCATGTCAATCACTTCTTGAGGCCAGATCTTCTTTCAAAGTAACCAGGAGCAGCATCTCCTTCACTTTGGAGCACCAACCATTCCCAGTATGATCTGCATAAAATCTCTTGCCTTCAGCCGGACAGTCACAGGCAGAGTCCTGGAAAAAAAAGCCACTGCCTTAAATCTCTTGATTCAGAAATTACCAAGATGAAAAGAAAAACAACAGAGGCACAAAAAGGACTATATCAAAAACAGCAAAAAGGGCCAGGAGCATAGCCTAGTGGTAGAGTGCTTGTCTACCATGCATGAAGCCCTGGGTTCAATTCTCAGTACTACATACACAGAAAAAGCCAGAAGCTGTGCTGTGGTTCAAGTGGCAGAGTGTTAGCCTTGACCAGAAGAGTCCAAGGATAGTGCCCAGTCCCTAAGTTCAAGCCCCAGGACTGGCAAAAAAAAAATCAGCAACAACAACAAATATATTAAAACAAAATCCCGGTAGAACTTTTAATTCACTACCGAAATAAAATATGCCCAGACAAAAGCTGGCTGAAGAAAATTAAAATTTAGCATTAAATTATAAATGTATTTGTTGATGAAAATCTAGATATAGGAGATACTTCTTTGAGAATTTCTCATGGTACTTTCAAAAAGAAGAGTAAAATTGTTTTGAGACCGCATGGCAGTTTCTTGCAGATGTCTTAAAAAAGTTCTCCCAACACTGATTTATATTTGTCCCTTAAAAGAAAACATAGTATCTAAACAAATTTAATTGTCTTCATTTTAAAGCAAAACCATAAAATGTCAAAATCATCAATCTGGTTGAATCAAAAGATTTTTATGATCATTTTACATACCACTAACAGCCAAGAATCTAAATATAATTCAGAGTGGATTAAACATTTATTTTAAACATCTATGATTTTTAAAATGTCTTAATTCAAAATCATTTGTAATTCATATTTCAATGTAACATTTTTATTGTCATTTATATATGCTTCATGGGAAAATGCTCCAGAAAATATTTTGTTTATTTTTCTAAATAAATGTGTTGTTTATATATATATATATATGTATATATATTGCTGATTTAATTTATGTTGAAAATGGTACCTATTCTTTATTATTATGTTGAAAATGGTACCTATTCATTATTAGGAAACTTTTGCCCTATTAATTCAGAATTAAAGACTAATACTTCAAGGATTTTACATTTTATATTTAAAACTATGTTTCCTACTTTCTAAACTCAGAAAAAATGCTATAATTTTATTGTAACATTTTTGTAAAGGGCTATTTTAATCCTATTGTTTTGCTAGCAAGAATTAGTGTTCACACCAAGATGTGTTGTAGGAAAACAGAAGAATGTTAATACCAACATCAGTCAGGATTTCATTTCTCTTCTTAGAGATCTCCAGCAGAAATTAGGTTAAAAATTTTCAGCCATTTTAACATCATGAGTCCATTAATCATGAGTCCTTATTATACCATATCTTAGGATAGAACTTCCATGCTTATGGTATAACTTAAAATTAAGCTCTCAGGCTAGAGAAAAAAATGAAAATCTCCATCAACAAAAGCTTATTGAGTGCCTGCCAAATGTGCATCATTTTACAACTAATTAGGTGAATTCAATGTTTGTAATTATTGCTACTTTTTTATTACTTTTTAGAAATTGGAAAAAATGAGTTCCAATGTCACCCCTTCTCTCTTCCCTCATTTCTCCAAGCTCCATCCCAAGTTGCCCTGCTCTGTATTTACATAGGTATATTAAATATAATGAATGAAGTTTTCCATCTTTCCTTTCATCATTAACCTTCACTCCTTCCTGTTGACCTCCCATTTTACCAACAAATTCCAGCTGTTAGCATGCATTTTATTAAATTATAAAGAATTGTTCAAAGGAGTTACACCATCTGAATCCTCTCCTGCATATACCATACACAATTATTTGTGCAATTATAGCTCAGAGTGCTGGTGGCTTATCTTTGTACTTCAAGCTACTTGGAAGGCTGGTAACAAGAGGCTCATGATAGGAGGCCAGCCCAGGGAGAAAAGTTGGAGATAATCTTTCTCCACAAGATGATGAACACACCTGTGTGTGCCTATAACACTAATTATATCTGGAAGCCTATCATGGGTGTATTTTGGCCTGAAATGAACCAGGCCAGGAAAGTCCCTATCTCATATTTACCAAGCAAAAACAAGGTTATGGGCATAGTAGAGTGGTACGAGTTGCTGCCTAACAAGGATGAAATTTTAACTTCCAATACCACACACACACACACACACACACACACACACACACACACACACGCGCGCACACACATACAATCAATAAATTGATTCCCAAATTTTGCTCTCAAATCAAATTATTTTATTGCTATTACATAGTTAATTTACTATAAATTCCTTCAAGAATTAAAATAGCTATATTTTGTGCTTGCATTCTGCCATAAACAGTACTTGAATTGATTTAATTTCTGCCATACCTTTTGGAATTTAGAATACCCTGTAGGATAATGAAGAAATTTAATTTGGCATGTATAATTTGAACCCCTGAAAATGAAGACATAGTAACTGAAAATACTAATAGCAGTTCCTGTGAAATGTTAAACATTGAAATATGGATACATTTATATATTAAATTATTCAAATTTCATGATGAATGCTTCATATTATAAATTACTAGAAACTGTAATAAACAGGAATGGAAACTTCTCCAAAATCTGTAACTATAAATTTCATCAGTAATACCTAAATTCATAGCTAATTTGTGGATGTACTCAGCCACTAATAACACTATTTCTAATGCAATATCTAGAAAGTCCTTAAGAGATTTTACAAAGACTGGAAAAACTCAAAATACTCAAGTATACTCCTCAAAAGTAACTGTGGTAGTTATTTAGGAAATAAATGAGAATGAGGTAGGAGTGGTCTTAGAGAAAAGCAATACCTAATATATTTTTAATGTAACCTACTTTTTCTCTTAAAATTTAATTAAATTTACTTCCTATGTCATATTCCTTTTCTATCATCTAGACTTCCTTTATATTTAGATTTCAAAATTGCTGTTTTCACAAAGAAAGTCAGAATTCAATATTGTTTTGTGAAAGTTATTAACACAATCCTCAATTTCAATTGAGAAACATTAATAACTAAACTTTTCAACCTGAAATATAGCCTTTAATTTTGAGGGCTGGCACATGACATATGACATGAATTTTTTCATTCATCCTGGCCTGAATTCCCAGAATTCTCATGCTTAACTACTGTGCTTAAAGTCAATGCCCTACAGTTTTTGAATACCCATCATAAACATGACACACCAGTCCTACTTCAGAAATCTATTCCGAGGTCAAGAGCTAGTGGCTCAGTTCTGTAATCCTAGCTACTCAGGAGTCTGAGATATGAGGATGCGTTTCAAAGCTAGCACCAGCAGAAGTCTGTGAGACTCTTAGCATGAATTAACCACTAGAAAACTGGAGATGGAGCTGTGACTCAAAGTACTAAGGTACTGTCCTCAAGCAGAAGAGCTTAGGGACAGTGCCCAAGCTCTGAGTAGAAGAACCTCCACAATCAGTGTTTTGTCTGAATACATTACTTTTAGGCTGAGTTTCCTTTAGTAAGAACAGACTTACAACTGTGTTAAGTTCTGTGAAGAAATATGTTATTTAGAAAACATATCATCCAAGAGCTGGTGGCTCATGCCTGTAATCCTATCTACTCAGGAACTAACTTCTGAACAATTGCAGTTCAAAGCCAACCCCGGCACCAAAAGTTCATGAGACTTTTATTTCCACTTATCTCCAATTAACCAACATCAAACCAGAAATGGTGCTGTGGCTCAAGGGGTAGGGCAGCAGCCTTGAACTGAAGAGGTAAGGGACAACATCCAGGCCCAAAGATAGAGTGGGTAGCCTTGAGATGAATAGCTCAGGGACAGTGCCCAGGCCCAGAGTTCAAGCTTCACAATCAACAACAACAAAAAAAGTAAAAAGAAAGAAAAAGAAAACATATCAAACTGAAAAAGTGATTGCGCTGAGATCTGAAGGATGACTGCATCTGCATCTAGTAAGTCAAAATCAGTTCCATACCCTTGTAAGTGGAAAGAATACAACAGGCCACAAAACTAGAGAGTTTGCTTAGTGAAACACAGTCAACAAAGCAGCTCAGGGCAAGCTCCTTAGATGTCAGGTAGAAGCATTACCTGAACCTATCTATATCCAAAGAAAAGACAGAAGGAAAATTGAAGAGTGCCAACAGTTAGGTTTAGGTATAAATACACACACACACACACACACACACACACACACACACACACACACACAAATGGAAAGTTCATCTATTTAATGAATATGGTGGGCTTAAATTTTCCTTACAACCCCCCAAAAAGGACTAAGTCATTTTCCCCACAGCAACTACTTCCATGAAAGAACTACTTCATGGAAGATGTGCTTGGGCCCTCAAGAAAATGGGTCAAAATTATGATCGTATAACAGAACTACAACTAAAATTAAGAATGTCTCTGTTGTTAGGGGCTGGGAGCTTTGCCTAGTGATAGAGTGCTTGCCTTGAATGCAGGAAAACCCGGGTTGATTCCTTGGTATCACATTCATAGAAAAAAGCCAGAAGTGGTACTGTGAGTCAAGTAGTAGAGATCTAGCCTTGAGAAAGCTGGCAAAAAAGGGTGGCTCTGTTGAAAATGTTTTACTATATAAATTCAATACAGATTGAAATATATATACAAAAACTCAAGACACAAAATATTGGGTGAACATAAGTGTGGATAGATGTTCATTTTTAAATTTAAGACACCATAATTGCTAGGCTAGTGCAATAACTTTCAGCACTGCTTCTGGATGGTTATTATTGGAGATTATTGAGTCATGTAAGATCCTCTAGGATCTTAGCCTCCTGAATATCTGGATTATAAGGGTAAACTACTGGTGCCTGGCTCCGAGTATTTTCTTTGTCAATCATGGGCTTGAACTCTGGGCCTGGGCATGGGCCCTGAGCTCTTTAGCTTAAGGTTATAGCCCTTCCCCTTGAGCCACAGACCCATTTCCAGTTAACAGACCAGTTAATTGGAAATAAGAGTCTCATGGACTTTAGTATCCAGGATGGCTTTGAACCACGATCCTCAGATTTCAGCCTCCTGAGAAGCTAGGATTTATAGGTGTGAGCTACTATGCCTAGCTTTGGCTCTGAGTAGTTTTAAGTATTATTTTTTGAAGTGAAACTTTATAATAATCATTTAGGCTTCTTATGGAATACAGCTCTCTTAAGAGACAAACTTGATATACAAGCTAAGAATACCATACAATATAATTTATTTTTTAAGATATTTATAAACAAGAAAATGATATATTTTATGTCTACATCTCTACTTATATAGATACCTTGAAAGAAAGGATGTATTAGATAGGATAATTAATAATGAGTATCTTTATATTAATGGATCTATCAGAATTTAATTCCTCCTATCTCAGTTATAGAACATTTTGGGTACTGTTTTACCCTTACTATCAATATTTTGTGAAGAAATGCTATAGATGTTCCTATGCAGGGCATATATACATAATAACCTTTAATAAAAATGCACATGGTCAGGCATGTGTGGAAGCACACTCCTGCATGGAATCCTAGAAACTCAGGAGATAGTAGATCAAACAGGATCCCAGTTAGGAACTAAAAAGCCTAGGTGAAAGACAATGGCTCAAGTAGACACCTAACCAGCAAGTATGAGGCATTTATCACAATCTCTAATATGCAAAATCATAAAGGAGAAGGATATTTAGTGTTTACAAATGAAACAGATTCCATTTTTTTTCATTCTATTCCTAGGGCTTGACTCAGAACCTGTGCAACTTTCTTTGATCTTTTCTGTTAATGGCTAGCACCCAAGTATGTGAGCCACAGCTATACTTTGAGCTTTTTGGCTTTTTTCTGGTAATGAGAGTCTCATGGACTTTCCTGCATAGGCTGGCATTGAACCATAGTCCTCAGATATCATCTCCCTGACTAGCTAGGATTACAAACAACCCAAGTTACTGGTCACAGCCAAATTTTAAATTTTATTGAAATCATTTTGAAATAATCAAAATATTGTACAAAAAGACTATGTTTGAGTGTATTGTCAAAAAAAATGCCGATGTAGAAATTCATTTAAGAAACATTGGGCAGGAAGATAAATAGGCTCTATTTCTCATAAATGATCACAAACCCCCTGGAACTACCATCTATTAGATGGAACTTGCTAGGTGGCTTCCATTCATGCTGAAGTTCTTTTGAGTAGAATGCTAAATTCCTGTTTCTACAATGAAATAATGCTTTCAAAAGAAACCAGTGCTCAGAGTATAAAATGTAAGATATGTTGTTTCATTTGGATATTAATTTTTGCCAGTACTGGAGCTTCAACTCAGGGCCTGAGCACTGTCTTGGGCTTTCTCAATCTCTATCACTTGAGCAACAGCATCACTTCTGGCTTTTTCTATGTATGTATCACCTGTTCTTCATACATGTTAGGCAAGCACTCTACCACTAAGCCATGCTCCTGACCCCTGGACATTATTTCTGGCACTGTGTTTTCATCACAGAATTTACTCATTAGATATCAGTGTGTTCAACCAGAGAATGTAAACAATTAATGCTGGGCAAATAAAAATGTATTCTTAGGTAGCTATTAATTAAAAATAAACTGTTTGAACATTAAATACTAGAAGACCTTATCCATACATTTCAAATATTAATTATCCCAAATATTGGATACATATGTAGATCTTAAAATGATATGTCACAATTAACAGATGATAAAACCACTCATTTCTCCCAGGAAATTATCTTACCTCCACCTGCTTTCCCCAAAAGAGAAAGTTCAATACTGCCACTTCAAAGCAGAATGCCAACTGGCACAAACTTGCTTAACTAGAAACAACTTTGTCCAATTCATTACTCTGGCATACTTATATCCTTCTGTATAAGAAATTATACACTTTTCTCTATAAAATAATTCAGTTCTACTAAGAAAATTAGAATAGCTGGAACAAAAACAAAGGAAAGAAAAGAATTACTTTTACAAAAACTTGAGAAGTAAGTAATCTTCCTTTCTGGTGAGGAAGCAAGCAATGTAGGTCTTTCAACATTGAAAATGATTTATCAGTATTACCTGTTGGATATTAACCAAAATAATATTGGTACCAATTCATTTCTGGAGCACACATGAAGTGCATTTTTTTCTCAGCATCTGTTGAAGCAAATATTTGCAAGCTGGTGAGAAGTCCAACTTTCCTTCTGTATACGGTAAGAAACTTCTAACGAACTTCAGACATATCATTAGGGCAATAACAATACTATCTTCCCAAATATGGTTAGTAAACACAAGTCAGAGAATTGCCCTTGGAGAAGCTAGATGATATCTGGGAAAAGTAAAGTGAAGCACTATTTAAACCAGAGGTTACCAGATCTACTCAAAATTGACAATGCCCATTCGTACTAAAATTATTATGTAGATGTTCATGAATTTAGCTACCAGAATGTAGGCTATTTTCTTAGGAGATTTAAAATTTGCTTTAGAGGAAAGTATCTCCTTTCAATATATACTATTAAAAGTAATGTAAGAATGTGGTATTTTTAAAAAATATGTGATCTAACCTTTACAATAAAAAGAGAAAATGCCTGCACAAAGGTAACTAGAAGCTACTTGAAGATATTATTACTCCTCTTATTTATTGTTTGTGTAATGATACTGATCATGTCCATGCATGGAAAATAATACATGTTGATAATAATAAACAAATTTTTCTCAAACATTAAAAATTACAACAGCAACTACGTGATATTTTAATTTCAATTATATATTATTGTAAAGGTGATGTACAGAGGGGTAATGAGTACATTTCTTGTAAATGAGTGTTACTCTCTCTTCTTTTCTACCATTTTCCCTTCCATCAGACTCCCCTTCCCACTCCAGGTTGTAAAGTTAAAATTTCCAACAAAGTGTCATGTCAGTATCACTATTGCATTGATTCATCTTTTGTCCTTTGTTTCACTATTTTAACATGCCCCTCTTTTCTCCAAGTCCAGATACAGGGTACCAAAATGAAAAACAGTGATAACAGGGAATAAAACATGGGAAAATAAACGAAAGAGAAAAGAAAGAATTTTACACAGTACATTTAAAAACGTGTGGTTTCCATATTTTGGAGCTCATTTAGACGAAAATAATTTTATATGGTCATATGTACATAGCTCTTGAGCTATTGTTAACTTCTGTTAGGACTATCATATATGTATATATATGTATATATATACTAATTATTACAAGTGAGGCAAAGAAACCAAGTCTTTCACTTTTCTTACAAATGGGGCAATGTCATTCTTTCTGACAACAGCATAGAAGTGGAAATACCTCTTATACTCCTAGAGGATTTACATGGTAAAAGTGGCAATACTGCCCACAGCTACACATAAATTCAGTACAATTCCCACAAATATCCCAACAACATACTTTACTGAAATAGAAGAACCAATCCAAAAATTCATATGGAATAAGAAGACTCCAAATAGCAAAAGCAATCTTTAGCAGGAAAAACAGTACTAGAAGAATATCAATACAAATCTCCAAACTCTATTATAAAGACACACTTATAAACAGCTTGCTACTGGCAAATGAACAGGCCTGAGGACCAATGGAACAGAATTGAAGA
Source organism: Megascapheus bottae (assembly GCF_031878675.1). Classification (NCBI taxonomy): domain Eukaryota; kingdom Metazoa; phylum Chordata; class Mammalia; order Rodentia; family Geomyidae; genus Megascapheus; species Megascapheus bottae. The sequence goes on from NC_143518.1 coordinate 666,590, forward strand.
TCTAGATATGAACCTGCAAATGAATCTGCAGATTGATGGCCACCTAATTTTTGATAAGGGAGTCAAAATTATCATATGTGACAAAGATAGCCTCTTTAACAAATGATGCTGACTGAATCGGCTATATATGTGTAGAAAATTAAAGTTAGGCTATTGTATATTATCCTGCACCAGAATCAATCAACTTCAAATAAATAAAATACCTTGAAATTTAATTGATACAATCAGACATACATATGTTACAAAAGGAGAGAAAAATCACAAACCTTAATTAAATTTCTTGGAGGTTAGAACAAACTGAAAAATATTAAGCTCCAGAGTGCATCTGGAAAAGGAAATTAAAACATCAAGCAATGAAAGTCAAGACCCGAATAAAAAGTAATGCATGTATTGGACAGTTTTGAGAGTTAGTAGTCTAATCCAATTCGTTGATTTTTTTCTTGGTTGCCCAAAATCAATGGGGATGCAAAAATTTGTTCTCTATAAATGCCATCTCCATAAGACAAAAATTTACTACTATGGAGTTTCTAAACCTCTTATTAATTTATTTTTCATGCAAAGCTCATTCAGTTTTTAATACACTAAAGGATGAAATGATCCCTTTCTATAATATCTGAAATGTCCATCCCCAACTTTGTTACTTACCTTCTCAGAATTCTCTGAGCTTTGCCTCTATTTTTCTAGTCCTAATGTCTTTCCTTCGCCTATTTTTCACATTTTGAGCCCCATTCTTCTTACAAAACACAAACAATACTTGGTCTTTCGGCAGCCAGAATATCTCACTGAAACAAAAAAGAGTAGCAGTGAAAGATTATAGCCCTACTCAACACTAGATAACATTATACATTATGCTAGTTTCTTGCCTTATTGCTCTGGCTAGGAATTCTCATACTATGTTAAAGAGGAGTGGTGAGAGGGGGCATCCTTGTCTCGTTCCTGACCTTAGAGGAAATGGCTTTAGCTTTTCATCATTAAGTATAATGCTAGCTGTGGGTTTGTCATACACAGCCTTTAGTATATGAAGGTTTGTTTTCCTAGTTTTTCCAGAGCATGAAGGGGTGTTGGATCTTGTCAAGTGTCTTTTCTGCATCTATTGAAACAATCATGTGATTCTTGTCCTTGCTCCTATTGATGTGTTGAATTATATTAATTGACTTGCATATGTTGAACCAGCTTTGAATCCCTGTGATGAATCCTTTCGATCATAGTTTAAAATTTTTTTGGTGAGTTGCTGAAGATGGTTTACCAGTATTTTCTTGAGAAAATTTGCATCAATATTCTTCAAGGAAATGGGTCTATATTTCTCTTTCTTTGATGAATCTCTGTCTGGTTTTGGGATGAGTATTATAGTAGCTTCGTAGAATGAGTTTGGCAAAGAGCCTTCATTTTCAATTTTGTTGAAGAGCTTGATTAATATTGATGTGAGCTCTGCTTTGAATACCTTATAGAATTCAGTTGTGAATCCATCTGGCCCTGGGTTTTTCTTGGATGGGACGTCTCTTATTGCCATTTCTATTTCAGTGTTTGAAATAGGTCTGTTTAGTTGGATTAGGTCTTCATGGTTCACTCTGGGTATGTTAATATTGGCTAGAAATCCATCCATTTCTTTTAGAATCTAAAATTTGCTTTCAGAAAGGTTTGAAAAGTATTCCCTCATGATGCTCTGGATCTTAGTAATTTCTGTCGTGATTTTACTATTCTCATCTGTGATTTTGTTTATTTGGGTATGATATCTTTTTTTGGTAAGATTTGCTAAGGATCTGTCAATTTTTTAATTTTTTTTCAAAGAACCAACTCCTTGTTTTGTTGATTGTATAATTTTTTGGACTCCAATTCATTTAATTCTGCTTTATTTTAACAGTTTTCTTCGATTTTTTCAATTTGAGATTTTTCCAATTTGTTAATTTAAGCAATTAGAGCACTAAATTTTCCTCTGAGTACTGCCTTTGCTATGTTCCAAAAGAGCTGGTATTTTGTGTGGTTCTTTTTGTTAAATTTCATACACTGTTGAATTTCTGTTCTGATATCCTTGATGATCCATTGGTGATTCAACAATGTGTTGTTCAATCTCCATGAGATACAGGGTTTTCATTGATGGAGATTGGTGTTCAGTTCCAATTTGATGCCCTTGTGGTCTGAGAGAATGCAAGCAATAATTTCACTATTCCTGAATCTGCGTAAGTTAGTTTTATGCCCTAAAATATGATCTACTTTGGAAAATGTTACATGTGCTGCTGAAAAAAAAACCTATTTTGTGATGTTTCTGGGTGTTTCTGGGTGGATGTTTCTGTTTGTGATGTTCTGTCTGCTAGATCTAGTTGGTCTATACAGTTGTTCAATTCTGAGGATTCTCTGTTGAGTTTTTGCCTGGTTGATCTGTCCATAGTTGAGAGTGGTGCATTAAAGTCACCAAAAATCACTGTGCTTCAATCTATGTGTGGTTTTAGTGACAGAAAAGTTTTCTTGATGAAGTTCGGTGCTCTGGGATTAAGTGTGTATGTATTTAGGATGGTTATGGCCTCTTGGTGGAGAGATCTCTCTATTAGTATGTAATAACCTTCTTTGTCTTTTTACACTAATTTTAGTTTGAAGTCTGTTTTATCTGATATGAGGATGGCAACTCTAGCCTGGTTATGTTGGCCATTAGCTTGATATTATTCCAACCTCTCACTTTCAAAAAATGTTTGTTTGGGGGGGCAAGATGTGTCTCTTAATTTGCCATATTTATTGAGTTTCTTGTTCTGCCCATTTGAAAATTGGAGCAAGATTAATACTGCACAAGATTACAATTTTAAAGATATAATCAACCTAGAGCTCTTTAGCTGGCCAGACAACAGAAGTTCACAATTTTAGACTGGTATTATCACTCACTCTCTCTTTTTGTGCACTTAGAGACAAATCTAATACCACCACCAATCACCATTTTATGTCCAGTAAAACCTCCCACAATCCAATCTCTATTGTATTTAAGATCCTATGGACCTAGAATATAATTGAACACCTCCATATGCAGTATTGCTCAACAACCATCAATTGTAAATCCATGCATTATTAAAGTTGAAGGATGAACAGCAGTCCAGAGATAGAAAAATAGTATGAAAAACAAGAGGGGAGTTAATAAAAGAGTAATTACGAGTGTAAGATTAATATAGTAATGAAAAAAGGGATAGTGTAAGGATAACTGACCTAAGATGATAGAAAGGAAAAATAGTTGAGTGTGCAAAATTTAGAAAAAACAAGATAAAACTTCTAAGAATAAGAATAGTAAAAGAATAATATATAAAGAAAAGAGGAAGGCATATATTGCAGATATCGGTGATAAAAATTTTTTTAAAAAGGTTACAAAAAAGAAAAAAAAGCCCATGGGAAAGGATAAATCTTCGGACAAGAAAGTGCAAACAAAAGGAGAAAGGGGAGCAAAGGGCAGACAGGCTGAGGTGACCAGCCAGGAGACAAAAGATTTGCCTGCAGAGAACAGGGAGATGAAGAATGAGGAGAATGCAGTATCTGATGAAGCAGAAGAGAAGGAAGCCAAGTCTGACTAACCATACAGCATGTCTTACTGGTGGTCCCTGTCTCCCATCTTGTACAATCCAGAGGAATATTTTTATCAACTATTTTGTACATGCGAGTTTTTTAGTAGCTCTAGAAACATTTTTAAAAAGGAGGGCATCCCACCTCATCCCATTTTTTAAGTGTAAATGATTTTTTTTTGCCAGTCCTGGGCTTGAGCTCAGGGCCTGAACACTGTCCTTGGACTTTCTCAAGGCTAGAGCTCTACCACTTGAGCCTCAGCACCACTTCCGGCTTTTTTCTATGTATGTGGTACTGAGGAATCGAACCCGGGTCTTCATGCATGCTTGGCAAGCACTTTAACCACTAGGCCAAACTCCCAGCCCCGTAAATGATTTTTTAAGAGGTGAAATCATTTGCTGGTTGTTTATTTTTTGGTACAACCAGAAAACAGTGGGCTAATTGAATTCTGAGAGGCCTCAGCTGTCTTAACATAACATTCCATAGGTGGGAGGGTTAGTTTTCTATCCTGTAATACAAAACGTAGTAAATGGCAATTTTGGAGTGGCAGTTGAGCATTTCATGTCTTGAATATTTGAAATTCCAGTCCTGTATTGTTTACTCGTAGAACTATTTTCCCGAAAGGACACCACTCCTTGATCCTTTCTGTGAGAACTGTGTGTGCTCTGTCACACCTCTGCTCTTGGTAGTCCAGTTTTCCCAGCTGCCTCCTGGAAAACCTTTGCCCTTTTGAATGTTTGCACTGCCAGCACCACTTCTCAGACTCCAGTTGGTTTGGAAGGGTCTTTGCCAATTATCGGGATGGCACTGCTGTTGGCTGGTGGGGGAGAGGATTCCTTCCCAATGCTGGTCCTTGAGCAGAAGTGGAAATGTCTCCAGAAGATACTCACAAATTGATGGGTTTTCTAGTTCTGTGAAGCTGGCAGGTCTGTGCCACAGATAAGTGACAGGTCTGTGCTTGGTCAGGCTCTGTCTGGAGCTGGCAGAATTGTGCTGTCAAGAAGAGCTATCTGCTCAGGTTCCAGAGGGAGGCTTTGTCTCCGTGGTGGCTCCTAGTGGCTGGCACTGCTCCATGCTGTCTTCTTGTGCTGGTTTCCTGCCTTTTTCCTCTCTGACTGAGATCTCTGTGGTGCTAAAGCTTACTTAGGATAGATCTTTGAATATGAACTTTCCCCTACAAACCTAGAACTGGTATCTTGGCAAGAGCTCAGAAAGACTCACGCGGCCATCTTTTGCTGATCCCCTCTGTCAAAAAAAAATCCTGTATCAGAATTCTTATGAAAAAATTTTATATCCTCTCACAAAACGATCATCTTAACCATTAAATATTTATATGAGAAATTAAGTCAGTATAAGTATACTCATCTATTCTGTTCAGGTTAATGGCATACGAATTCATAACAAGAACAAATATTGGCCCAGGAGTTTGGCCTAGTGGTAGAGTGCTTGCCTGGCATGCACAAAGACCAGGGTTAGATTCCTTGGTACCACATACATAGAAAAGCCACAAGTGGTGCTATGGCTCAAGTGGTAACGAGTTAGCCTTGAGGAAAGCCCGAGGACAATGCTCATGCCCTGAGTTCAAGTCCCAAGACTGGCAAAAAAAGAACCTAGAATCAGCATTTTATACATCCTGTTAATTAGATGGGGCAAAAACATTTCATCCATACAATGTATTTGATTACTTTCAATGTATGTTATACTAAAACCTCTTCAAATTCTTGGTATTGATACCAATACTCTTATAAAAACTAATTTATGAGCACTACAAATAATTTATTGGTGATTACTAGGGCAAGCACCATTCTATGAACTGTTATACAGAATACAGATAGTCTGATGGGCTCTGCAGTCTAATACTGGTGAGTAGATAAAATAGCAACAAAATAGAATTATAACAAAACAAACAACAATTGCAGACTATGTCCAATGTTAGGAAGAAACTTGAACAGTGTGGCATTACAAAGAGAATAGTGAATGACAGGGTTCAAGAAAGTAAGGGTAATAAAAATGCTACTTTATGTCAAGCAAGTTAGGCAAGGCACCTTTGAAAAGGTGATGTTTCAAAAGGGATCCAAAGGAACTGTCAGAGAAAAGATTTGTGATCAGTGAGAAAGACTGAGTGCAGACCTAGTTCAGGAACACACTTGGGTTTCCTAAAGAACAGTCACACAATTGAGTAGAACGAGTGAGGAAGGACCTAGGGAGAAGAGAGGAAAATGTTGGGCGGGTAAAAGATTTTAAAATAGTACAGTTCAATCATAGTTATTCTTTGAGTTTTACTATATGTTAATGATTTTATTTAAACGACTATATCAGACATGGCAAACCTAAGGAACAATATGATTGTTCTTACAGAATCATTCTATGGTGTAGACAAGGCCTGCATAAAGGTGAATTCCAAAAGAGGACAGGAGATTGTATAACAGCAGGGTAAGTGGACATTGCCTCAGAACAAGGTTAATCATAGTAGAGACAATGAAAGGGAGTGTACTGGGATATATTTTAAAAGTCTTGCCAATAACAATAGATAGGTTATGATGCAATAAGGTTATGATGTGATAAGTATTGTGACGATCTTTGCTTTTGAACAAATAGAGCAATAAGCCGCTATTCATTGAGAAGGTGAAGGAGAAAGAGAAGAAGAAGAAAGAGAGGACATAAAAGGAGGGGAAGATGGAGGAGGAGGAGAAAGGAAAGAAGGTTTGAGAAAGTTAATTAAGACTCTTTGCAGGCTATGTCAAGGCTGATATATACTTTGGGTAGCCAAGAGGACATATCCAGGTGGGAAGCAGGGTAGGAAGCAAGATCTAAAATGTGAGTGTTTATTTGGAAACCATTCACTTAGCAATAGGAGTAACACATGAGACTTTAAGAGTGATCATCTCAGAAAGGATCATGCAACAAAGTTCTGCACGTTGTCATATGTAAAAGTTCTGACTTTTCCAACAACAAAGACATATGTGAATACTTGATATTAATCTGTTTTAAAAGTTGAAATAAAAATTGACAACAGAAATTTAAAATCCTCAACATGCCATGAGAAACAAGCTATTTTCATTTTAGCTAAAAGCATACAAGTTAACCAAGAATACCAGTTAACCAAAAGGCAACTTACGTGTATATAATTTATGCTCAGGTATGTGTTAGGTTGAATCTGGATGGCTTCTGATTGGCAAGGCCACTAGAGCAGAATCCATGTGATGATCATAATGGGAGCCTGTTATTTAACTGATGGATGTAGGGGAAAGTGCTGCAGCACCGGACCTGTGATGTCATCAAATACCAATTCCCTACCCTCCATTTCCAAATTCCCTACCCTCTACAAATACCTGGAAATGTAGTTGAGCGATCTTTACGATCAGCTCCAGGACAAATCATATTGCACCTGCTTTAGAAGGGAGAAAGGACAATATCAAGCAGCCCATAGTACTTTTAAATCTAAAGCAGAGGCTGCATTGTTCACTTCAGAAGCAACCAAAACTGTTTTATCATAAAAGAGAAGGTAGGAAGGAACATCAGAAAGACTTCAGTAATGGTTGACTGTAGTATTACCAATGGGCTTGATGTCTGCTGTGGGATATGGATTGTGAATCATCTGGCCAGGAGGCCTGTGAATGGATGGTAATGGATGCTGAGGAGGATGCACGTCAGATTTACTATTTATGGGTTCAGACAGAAGGTGGTGTTAATTCACTTGAATGAATACTATAATCATGGATTATTTCCAGTTGTAGTCATCCCTTTATCAGGATGGCATTGCATTGATATGGGACAATCAATCATGTTTCTTCATTGGAACATATTGCTTTGGTATTCATTCTCTTTTCAGGCCCCATACACATTGTCACTTTCTGAGTTTACTTTTTCCTCCTATGTTAATGTGTTCATTTGTGCAAAACATGAAGGTTTGTGGCTGGTTTAGTCACTACTCAGCTGTGTAAGTTATGTATAAGTCTTCTTCTGCTTTACTGTCATTGGAGTACTTGGAAATACTGGTGACAGATTTGTTTTCAATTCTATATCAGACCAGTATTTAGGATGTGAACAGAGAAAGACCAGGGTTACCTGAGAAAGAGGACATTTCACTGTGCAGGACTCACAATCTCAGGCTTCTTTCAGTAAATGCTTATCAAACATTAAACATTATTGAGCTCTCACAGTAATGCTTATTAAACATCAAGAAAAATGGTTAACAGATTGACATATCATTTTCATAACTACTGATAAGCTGCAAAGAAATTCTGAGTACCAAGAACTGAAATACATATAGGAAATGCATCTAATATTGATCATATTGTAAGAATGGGAAGAGAGCACTAGGTCTATCATCAGGATGACAGGTAATGGGAGAAAAGTTGCAGTATTTCTCATATTTTATTTAATTTTTAACTCTCATGAATACTACAGATATTTATATAGAAAAAAAGGTACTAAGAGATAAGACCAATATAGAAATTAGATATAATTAAACTAAGGAAAGGAATTTTGAGGAAAAATGATAATTTTGTAAGGTTCTGTAGAAAATTTTGTAAGGTTCTGCAGACACTTGAAGACTATTGATCAATTCACTTCCATGAGAATGAAGTGAAAAGAAATTGGGCTAATTAAACAGATTGAGAAAAAAGGTGAAGCTTCCCTGTGATTCTGCTGTCCTAAATATACACAGTTACTGATGTTTCTTTAGCCAATTTTCCCTCACTCAAAAAATGGTAGAATAAATTTTGGGCATTTATGTTCTGTTCCTACTCAGAGTAATATTTAATAAACCATACAAAGGGAAAATAAAATCTGATAAAACAGAACAATTGACAAATTTATCTCCATTCTCCATATGAAAGAATGCCCAAAATGACAAGTTTTCAAGATTATAAATTTTTATAATTAACTAAACTTGCAAAGTAGTTTATAAAAAATACTAATTAAAGAGAATGTTAGGCTTGGTTTAAGACCTTTGTCTTAATTACCTAATTTATTACCTTGTAATTCCAAATACAGTATTTAGTGTCATAAAAGTCAGAACACACCCTCATCTCATGGCTTGTCCAAATACTTGTCCTCCCCATGTCATTTGGTATCAATCTCTCAGTAAGATTACAACTTCTGCACTATTCTCATATATACTTGTGTTTCTGAACATAGTGCTCTAGCCAGATATAAATAGTTAAGGGATCACTGCTACTGTCAACAATTTTGCCTTCAATGTGTATTCCTGAGGTGAGAAGAGTTTCTAATTTGCCTAATAGTTGTAATTAACACACTTTTAAATATATGGTAGCTAAATTCTGACAAATTAAATGATTTCAATCTTTTAAACAAATCATGACATATATTATAATAATTGTAGTATATATAGCATGTAAAACATGCTATACACATAACATATACATATTATATTCTATATATATATTACTGTAAAGGTGATGTACAAATCTGTCTTTACATGTTCTTGTACAATTTTAAACTTTCATTAGAAACTATGAAAGTCCTTAATGTTTTCAGTCCTTCCCAACACTTCAGTTATTATTCTAATTTGCTTTTAATGTTAAGACTAATATTTTACTGAACAGATACTTTTATAAAGACTAGATAAGTATGTTAAATATCTTCTCATGGGAATACTATTTATATTCTTTTTCTTGTGAATATTTTATCAATATTTTATCAATTTTCATTAAATCATTTCAAAAACCATTTTTTTTTTTGCCAGTCCTAGGACTTCAACTGAAGGCCTAGGCACTATCCTTGAACACTTTTTTGCTCAAGGATAGTGCTCTGTCACTTGAGTCACAGCACCACTTCTGGCTTTTTTTGTTTTTGTGGTACCAAGGAATCGAATCCAGGGCTTCATGTCTGCTAGGTTAGCACTCTACCACTAGGCTATGCTCCTGGCCCATAAATCATTTCAAAAATTTTGTGTTATAAGTTTTCACTAAAGATACAAGTTACTTTTCAGATCGATATGTATTTGGTAAAGATATCTTTTATACTTATCCATATCCCCTATATATATCATTTTATGAATATATCGTGAAATATCCTTTTTATTCTGTCCTCTGATCAACAAATTCAGAACACTTTAACTCTAATTTATTATTGTCTAGCTTTTAGAATTACCTCTGTACTCTGTCAAAGATATGTTCACTATCCCTCTATAAAAGAGTCTCCTCTGGTCTTATCTAGAACTGTATGCTTGGACTGTAATAATGTAAATTAAAATCTTTGTATTGTGTGATGAAGGTAGGTCCTTGTCCTACTCTTCCAAAACTGGTAGTTGTTTCAGTATCATTTACTTTCTTCATGGAATGACTGATTTCTTTATAAGTAAGAAAATTTCTTAACTGGACTATTTGCTCTCCTTACACAATGGCTTACTCCACAAGGCAGTGTATTAAACTTTAATTTCAGAAGTTCTCTTACTTTGTTCTTTCATCTTTTAAGAGTGTTAAAAGTCCAAATAATTTTTATACGAATTTTAGAATCCATTTATGAACTGTACAGAGTATGATATTAGAATCTTGACTAGGACACATTACACTCTAGTCTAAATTTTCTAGCAATTGTTATTTTCACTGTTTAATTCAACTTTATTGTTAGTGTGATATATAAAGGAATTATAGTTACAGAGGGATTACACTTACATTAGGTATTCAGTACATTAACTGCCAAACATTGTTTATTCCCCCTATTTTCTCCCACTTCCCCACCCTCCCCACCAAATTGTAAAGATCATATCAAAGGTACTGTCTAGTGAAAATTGCTGTTATGCTGTTTCAACCTTTGTCTCACCATTTTGTTGTTTCCCCTTTCTTTCCCCAATTCAAATAAATGTACATAAAATACAACAAGTATCAAATATCACATACAAGGATAAGTGATTGTTATTTTTATTTAGTTCTTTAGTACATAAAATAATGCATACCTGCCATTTTCATTTATTTTAAGATGTTATTTTTAATATTATTTAGTATTTTAGTACATAAAAATAATGCATACCTCCATTTTTATTTATTTTACCAACTTTTTTATTATCAGTTGTGGGGCTTGCACTTTGGGTCTGGGGTGCTATCCCTGCACTCTTCAGCTCAAGGCTACTACTCCTCCACTTGAGTCACAGTGACACTTCCTGTTTTCTGGTGCTTAATTGGAGATAACAGACTCATCGGCTTTAGTGCCTGGGCTGGCTTGAACAGTGATCCTCAGATCTCAGTCTCCTGACTAGCTAGGATTACAGAGGCAAGCCCCAGCACCTGGCTTTTAGCAATATTTTATTACAAATATATTGTATTTTGACAAATCATTTCTCAGTATATTATTAGAAACTTCTATTTATAATAGTTTTTCAAATTTTATTTTCCATGTCCTGGTGATAGAGTACTTGCCTAGCATGCACAAAGCCTTAGGTTAGATTCCTTGGTATCACATGCACAGAAAAAGCAAGAAGTGGTGCTGTGTGGCTCAAGTGATAGACTGTTAGCCTTAAGAAAGCCCAAGTACAGTGCCCAGGTCCTGAGTTCAAGTCCTAAGATTAGCAAAGAGGAAGATGATGAAGAAGGCAAAGAGGAAGAAGACCACTGATTCTTGTACAGTGACTTATTTTTTCTTTTAGTGCTTTATTTTATTAGCAGTGAAACTGTTCACTCCTTTCAAGAATCAAACAGAACACCTCCAGGATATGCAAACAAGAGCCATATAATGTATGATTATTGTTCTTAATGTACTATGTTATTTCTCATCTCTTTTGGTTATCTCATATTGTTACAGTATCTTATCTTGTTATCTGATATATTGTATATATGTTTATTTGTTTATTTGAAATAGGATAGGGAAGGGGGAAAACAAGATGAGGGGAGGGGTTTGGAGGAGAGAAATGGGACAAAAACATGAGAAGGGGTATCAATGTTTGTGAAGTAATCACCTCCTATATTGTGAATATAATGTAACCCTTCTATTAATTACAATAAAAAATTTTAAAAAAGAATCAAGCAGCCCATTTTCTGGCAACTATATTTATGACTGAAATGTCACAAAGCATACTGAGGGTTCCCATGGCATCATGCATGGTTTAGTCACTGAGATGTCCTCAGAGGCAATTGCAAATGATGGATCACAGGAAAATGCTAAAGTTCTTAATGGGTAAAAGCCAATGTTATCAATACAATGTATAGTAGTAAGCTACAGCAGAAATGTTACCTCTATTCACAGTCCTACACAGAAACTACCCTTATATAAGCTATTCAGATAACTCACAAAAACAAATACAAATAGATTTGCGTCTGTTTTTGAGGTTTGTAGCATCAGAATGAATAGTAGGAATCACACTATGTGATACATTTTCTCATTCATTTGTGAAAAATATAAAATAGAGACTTTGTAATATGTAAAAGGCCTTTAAAATGTCATTTGTGTCAATATTTAGAGTCAACAAAGTTAAATTGTAAAGCAACAACTTTGATGTCAAGATAAATGCATTGTACCTGAAGCATAGCTTATTTTTACTAAAGAATTTATTAACATTGATTATACTTTATATTTCAAATGTCATATTTAACAAACAAGTATTCAAAAGGGAATCTCTATATACAATCACTGACACATAGATTTTGGAACATAATTAAATTAAGCTGAGTGCTTGTATGTTATAGATACCTGTTAATATGCAAAAATAAAACATTGTGTCTGTAGAGTATATAGCCCATCACTGATTTTTATGTTTATGTAGTTATGACTTTAAAAAAATTCAGCCTTGCTGCTTAATTATTACTAGGAGTATTTGTTTTGGACATTGGAAAATTTTCTACACAGTAGAAAATTACAAGTGAAGACAATATTCTTCCTTTCTGATCTTCCAGGCATTTTATTTCCATTGCATTATTTGCACGCTAACAACATCAGAAACGAGTAGCATGTGCTGTCATGCAGCTCTTAAAGTTGAAAAGATTGACATTTTATTCTTTTCTTATTTGCTATGTGGCTTGAATGATTTTTTCCAGCTATCAAGTTAGAGTTTTCTTTCTGTTGATATGCTGTATTTCATTACTTGATTTTCAAATTTATATTCCTGGAATAAACCCAACTTATCTCAATTGAGCTAACTTTGAATCTAAACTTTAGTTCAAAATGGTATCATCTTCCTCTTAAAATAATTTTGTCAGATTTTGGTGTTACAATTCAAATAAGAACATATTTCTCCTCTACTTTCCAATTCACTTTGTAAAATTTCTCCTCTATGTAACAATTCATTTTGTAAAATTATATTATTTGGTTGCTGAAATTAACCCTTGAAGCAAATTGAGATTTTTACTCATCTAATGATTCACTTTATTTTCATTGTAATGTTTTATAAGTATTTTAAAACTTAAATGAATTTTTTAAACATTTGCTTATCAGGCTTTGTTTTTGTTTTTGGCCATCCTTGGGGTTAGGCTCAGGGCCTGGGCACTGTTCCTGAGTTTATTTTTTTTCTTCTGTGTATAACTACTTTTTTCATATATTTTTTATTGTAATTAACAGAAGGGTTACATTATATTCACCACATAGAAGGTGCATTACTTCACATATACTGATACCCTTTTTCATGTCATGTCCCCATTTCCCTCCAACCCCGCCCCCCCACCGTTCATGTTGTTTTCCCCCCTTCTCTACTCAATTTCAGATAACCAATCAAGCATAAATACAATATATTAGATAACAAGATGTAATATTGTAACAATATGAAATAACCAAGGGACAGCAAAAGAGATGAGAGATAACATAGTACATTAAGTCACTCATTACATGGCTTTTGTTTCTATATCCTTGAGGTCCTTTCATTTAGCGTCATACTATATGGCCTTATGTATCTAGGTTTTGTTCTATTGTAAATCTCTGCTAGGAGAGCCGAAGGTTTCTACTGATTATGACAAATGAGGGAAACCATTGAGCCTTTGTTCCTTTGAGTCTGGCTTACTTCACTTAATATGATTTTTTCTAAGTCTTTCCATTTCCTTACAAATGGAGCTATGTTGTTCTTTCTGACAGCAGCATAGAATTCCTTTGTGTATAAATACAAAATCTTGTTGATCCACTCATCAACTGAGTGTCCCTGAGTTCTTTTGCTCACAGCTAGCACTCTACCACTTGAGCCACAACAATTCTTCCAGCTTTTTCTGTGTATGTGTATAAATACCACATCTTGTTGATCCAATCATCACCTAGGGGCATCTGGGTTGGTTCCATATCTTTGCTATGGTAAATAGTGCTGCAATGAACATCATTGTGATAGTGGGATAAGTATGCCCTTATTTCTCGACAATTGGGTAAATGCCAAGTAGTGGAATTGCTGGGTCATACAGGAGATCTATGTTTAGTCTTTTGAGGAATTGCCAGACAGCTTTCCATAGTGGTTGAATGAGTTTGCACTCCCACCAACAGTGTTGAGCATTTCTTCATATTTCCATAGGCTATTCTTATTTCTTCTTCAGAAGACTCTCTAAGTCATTGGCCCATCTTTTAATGGGATGGTTGTTTCTTTGAGATTAATTTGGGAGTGATTCAATTTTTTGAACTGTTGATATATTTTAGATATGAGGCCTTTCTCTATTGTATAGTTAGTGAAGATGTTCATCTACCCTGTGGGACTTTTAGATTGCTAGCTATGGGTTGGACAATATTTCTTTTTTTGGTTTTTTATTTTTTATATATTTTTATTGTAATTAATAGAAGGGTTACAAAATATTCACCACATAGAAGGTGCATTACTTCTCATACATTGATACCCTTTCTCATGTCATGGTCCCCATTTCCCTCCCTCCACTTCCCTATTCAATTTCAAATAACCAATCAAGCATATATACAATATATCAGAGAACAAGATGAAATACTGTAACAGTATGAGATAACCAAGGGACAGCAAAAGAGATGAGAGATAACATAGTACATTAAGGACCACAGTCACTTATTATATGCCTTTTGTATCCTTATCCTGGAGGTCCTTACATTTAGTGTCATACTATTTGGCCTAATATCTCTAGATTTTTTTCTATTGTAAATCTCTGCTATGAGAACCCAAGGTTTCTACTGATTATGACAAATGAGGGAAACCATTGAGCCTATGTTCCTTTGAGTCTGGCTTATTTCATTTAATATGATTTTTTTCTAAGTCTTTCCATTTCCTGACAAATGGGGCGATGTCATTCTTTCTGACAGCAGCATAGAATTCCATTGTGTACAAATACCACATCTTGTTGATCCACTCATCAACTGAGGGGCATCTAGGTTGGTTCCATATCTTTGCTATGGTAAATAGTGCTACAATGAACATCATTGTGCTAGTGGATTTAGTATGTCCTTGTTTCTGGACAATTGGGTAAATGCCTAGTAGTGGAATTGCTGGGTCATAGAGGAGCTCTATGTTTAGTCTTTTGAGGAACTGCCATACTGCTTTCCATAGTGGCTGAATGAGTTTGCACTCCCACCAACAGTGCAGTAGTGATCCCTCCTGGCCACATCCCCTCCAGCATCTGTTATTAGTCGTTATCCTGATCCTGGCCAATCTAACTGGAGTGAGGTGGAATCTTAGAGTTGTTTTGATTTGCATTTCTTTTATGACCAGAGATGTTGAACATTTCTTCATGTGTCTATAGGCCATTTTTGTTTCTTCTTCAGAGAAGACTCTCTTTAAGTCTTTGGCCCATCTTTTAATGGGAGGGTTGTTACTTTGGAGGTTAGTTTTGGAGTGATTCAATTTTTTCAGCTGTTGATATATTTTAGATATGAGGCCTTTGTCTATGTGGGGTTAGTGAAGTTCTTTTCCCACTCTGTAGGCTTTCTAGTTAATTTACTAGCTATGTCCTTTGCCATACAGAAGCAATGCAGTTTAACGTGTTCCTACTTATCCAGACTTTCTCTGATTTGTTGTGTTTCTTGGTCCTTATTAAGAAAGTTTCAACCTGTGTCATGGAGTCCTAGTGTATACCCTATTTCTTCTTGTAAAGTTTTCAGTGTATCTGCTTTTACCTCGAGGTCTTTGATCCATTTGGAGTTAATCTTAATGCAGGGTGACAAAGAAGGATCAGTTGTCCCTGGATCTGTGGTTTTTATATCTGGATCCTCAGATGTATTCCATTGTTCCTCAGGCCTGTTCATGTTCCAGTACCAAGCTGTTTTGGTCACTATAGCTCTGTAATAGAGTCTAAAGTTTGGTATTGAAATTCCTCCTGCACTGTACTTTCTGCTAAGAATTGTTTTTGCTATATGGGATCTTTTATTATTCCATATGAAATTTTGGATTGCCTCTTCTATTTCTTTAAAGAATGATATGGGGATATTGATTTGTATTGTGTTGAATTTGTAGATTGCCCTTGGCAAGATTCCCATTTTCACGATGTTAATTCTTCCAATACAGGAGCATGGGAGGTTTTTCCTTTTCTTCAGTTCTGCTTTATTTTCCTTTTTCAGGGTTTTAAAGTTTTCGTCAAAAATGTCCTTTACAATCTTAGTTAATTCCAGGTACTTTATTTTCCTTGAGGCTATTGATTGTTGCCTGGTTCATCTTATTGTTGGTATAGAGGAAGGCAGTTGATTTTTAGGGCTAATTTTATACCCTGCTACCTTGCCATAGTTTGATACTATTTCTTATGGTAGAAAAATTATCTCATGGAAATATATTTGAATTATTTCAAAGTAAGTTCCATGATAGAGTTAACTGTCATCAAGATGAATACTTTCCTTTTTCTTGTTTCATTACATTTCCATAAAATTCCATGACTATTATGTGTGATCAATAACTAATTTCTTCTAAGAGAAAGGTTAGAGCTAGATTTGCTCTGAGTAATTTTGAGTTAGCTCCTGGAATGTGAGTCATCCACATAAATAGCATTTGAGTCATTAATTTCTGCTGCCTCTGATGTACATATTTATCACAGTTCCCTGACTAATGGAGATGGCTTCTAACATAGTCAACATATAATATCAGTTTTAATTTGTAACTTTCACTGTCTTTCATCAAGTGAGCTCTTCACAAGAGCCAGGGAGTCAGCTGAAGGAAAGTCTCAGTCAAGAAAGCTACAACTATCACTGGGAATGAATGAGGGCTTCCTTCAGCTTTCCAGTCTATAAAACCATAGGTCCTTGAAATATATGTGTGTAAAGCATTTTTTAGTGGAAAGTGACTTCTATATGTCTCACAATGGGAAGGTTTTATCAAGGGCTTATTTTAGTATAAAACATTAAAGGAGAGAAGAGACAAATATTTCTTGATCTACTAACTTCTGGGCTCCTTTTCCAGATCAGAGAGCTTTGTCTTTCTTAATAAACTTGCTTGCTTATTTTTGCTTTCCTAATATATTTTTTGTCCATCTTGGGGCTTGAACTCAGGGCCTGGGTGCTGTTCCTGAGCTCTTTTAGCCCAACACTAAAACTATCAGTTGAGCCCCAACACCACTTCTGGTTTTATGAGGGTTATTTGGAGCTGAAGAATCTCAGGGACTTTCCTACCTTGGCTGCCTTTGAAGGATTCTCAGATCTTAGCCTCCTGAGCAGCTAGGATTACCAGGCTGAGCCACTTTCATCTGGCTGATAATATTTTATATGCTCTGATAGGTAGTCTGCCTCACTTTTAGTCACTGAAAGCATTTGGAACGGAATGGAACAACTCTGTCTTCGAGGGAAATTCCTCTCTTTGAGGGGCTGTTTTGTTTAAAATCATATCCATCTGGAGCAGAGATTAGAGAAAAAGAATCACTGACAGTAAGTGGATAATGAAGACTTTGAAAACCTGTCATTCCTATCAGATTTTGTGACAACTCTAAAGTGATTCCCAAGCTCCAGAAATTCTTGTCAATTAGCTGAGGAATGGATTCCCACTGCACTGATTCTCACATTCTCCTTCTAGCGCCAAACCCTGGCATTCTCACTCACATAAATTTCCCAACTTCACTGTTGACTTAACTTTCTCTTCAAAAGTCCTTAATATGTGGCTACTAGATCCAAACAGTACAAGAGTGAGGACTCAATATTTGCATACCCAATGCTATGGACATGGTAATGGAAATATAAACATAACTATATAGACATAAAAACCTATGACTCTATAGACATAATGTTTTATTTCATAAATTAATGTTTCCATGACATATAAACCCTAAGCCTAATTTTGATTAAGTTCTAAAAACTAAGTGCCAGTGATTGTATGTAGAGATTCCCTTCTTGAACACTTGTTTGTTAAACTTGTCATTTGAAATATGATGTAAAAATCGATGTTAATAAATTCTTTAAAAAACAAACAAACAAGCAAACAACAACAACAAAAAAAACCCTAGCCTCAGAACCAGAAGAGAGACAGAGATGACACAAGATAGATGAGCTGTGGTTCTGTCTGCAACACTGGCAGGCATTGTTTGCTACAGGCCTGCAGTCTCTACTGCCTTCAGAGCTGTGTATGCTATGCCTTCTCAATGAGGTCTCTCTAATTTTTTGCCCAGGCTGGCCTCAAACTAAGACTTCCCCAATTTCTGCCTTAAGCATAACATGAGCCACCATGCCTGGCAATTTTTTTGATGTTTTTTTTCCAATGTATTGTGTGAAATTCAATTTTCTTTCACTATTTTTGTCTTTTGGTCTATCCACTATTGTCACTGTTTTTTATTCTGGTACCCTGTGTGCTGTATACATGTTTATCTGATTTGGGGAAAGGAAGAGGAGTAAGGAAACAGTGAGACAAGGAACAAAGGATGAACCAATGCAACAGCCATACTCACAAGACACTATGTTGTAAATGAGCTTTACAACTTTCAGGGAGGGGAGTAGGGGAGGAAAAGTGAGAGAAAAGAAGGGAGGGATAGCTGTTGTACAAGAAATGTGTTCACTGCCATACCCAGGTAACTGTAATCCCTTTGTAAATTATCTTTACAACAGAATAAACTGAAATAAAAATGGCTTAAGGTTTAACAAACGTCCCTATTTCAGGGAGCTCAATTCAAGAGAGTTATCAGCTTATATGCTTTCAAAGTGGTGTAAAGTTTGCTATGGGGTGGAAAGTCTGTATTCAGAAGCTGCTACAGGATTTGGAAATAGGAAACAAGAAATCATGGAAACACAGTAGAGGATGAGACACTAGATATCCAACCAAGAAAGACAGAAAAGATAAAACTTTATAGCAGGGAGAGTTTGTTAGTGCCAAATAATAGTCCTGTAAAATAGGATTTAAAGTCCTTTTATCTATTCTGGAAGATTACCAGTACATCCTAAGAGGGTTCTTAAGAACATGGAAATTAATCTATATTTTTCCAATATATCAGATAACAAGGTGAAATACTGTAACAGTATGAGATAACCAAGGGACAGCAAAAGAGATGAGAGATAACATAGTACATTAAGGACAACAATCACTCCTTATATGGCTTTTGCTTCTATATCCTGGAGGTCCTTTCATTTATCATCATACTATATGGCCTTACGTATCTAGGTTTTGTTCTATTGTAAATCTCTGCTAGGAGAGCCCTAGGTTTCTTTCTTATTTTAGATCAGAGTCAGTACAGAGAGATGGATACATTAAATTGGACCTACTACATAAGATTGCATAAGCAGCTGACAGTGCTCATGGGAAAGCCAAAAGGAAATTCCCATCAACAATAACAGGGGATAAAAATTGTTATGGGGCTGAAATGGTAGAGAACACATTGCTTATCAAGCACAAGTCCCTGAATCAAACTTTAGTACCTCTAGAAAATAAAATTTACATGTAGTCTATAAACAAATACAGAGAAAACAGTTATAAAAGCTAATGATAGCTGTTTTGGGTGTCTATGTCAAATGGTAGAGCGCCCCCCTTGAGCTGAAGAGCTCTGGGAGAGAACCTAGACCCAGAATTCAAGCCCAACAACTGATAAAGGCAAAAAAACATATCCAACGTGTAGAGCAATAGCCTTGAGCTGCCCAGGCCCAGAGTTCAAGTGCCATTATCCCTCCCCCTAAGAAAGAATCCAAGGTAGAATCTCAAAATATAACAAAAATGTTGGTGCTTGGACATAACCTACAAGGTGTTTGGACATAACCTCCCAAATAAGGACAATTGTCATAAAGAGTGGTGAGATATGAGTGACCACAGAGAACCTTTCTTCAATGAGATGTGAAGATGATTTTTACAGTATGTTCAGTACAGAAGAGGAATTCACAAAAATACCTTGGTTTATGGGATAAAAATTCGACTTAGGACCTATTAAAAAGTATATAATAATTCTATTCCTTTAAATGGTACATGGTAGAAATTCTCTAGAGGTTCACTAGTGTATCTTTTCAGCCTGTGAATAATCAAATATCAGATTGTTTAAGTAACTGGCCAATATAAAGTAAACAGAGAAATAAAATTTACTGAACAAAGTCAAATAGAACTTCTAGATATAAAAGCATTATACACATTAATATTATATATTAAATATTCCAGGAAAAATTATTATCAACACTGAGGAAAAATGCTGAAAATAAGTAAATACCTCTTCATGTTAAATATATTCAATGAGCTATAAGGTGCTTCTAAGAAGTCTAACATGAATATTATTGGAGTTAAATGAAAGGGTGGTGAAGTGATAGAACAACATTTCCCAAATTTACTCCCATGACATAGGTTAACTGTTCTAGAAATTTAACAAATCTGAACCAAGGTAAGTAGAAAAGGTAAGATATGAAATTCAAATCTTATACAAGTATTATTAGAGGAAAATCAAACAGTAAAGCAGGAATAGGAAAACAGAAAAATTTAAACCCAGCGGAACAAACATAATAAAACAACTGAAATTAACTATTGAAATTAACCTTATAAGCATAAAAATGTTCATTAGAAAAATATTCAAACCAGAATATATGGGAATACAATCTTTAAAAATCTATCAACCCCAAATTCGATGTCCACCACAATACCTTGCAGAAAGTGTTTCTAGAAACATTTGCAGAAAAAAAAGCAAGAGCATTTTATAACTTCACGCTTCACATTATGTATATGCGTGATAATGAAAATTGCAATGTGTTGAGATTGATTTCAGGAGAAGAGGAAGAGGCACTTCTCTCAAGTTACACTGAATTCATATGTGAACAGGTCAGAATGAAACTTCCATGTACAAATAATTGATGCCAATCAATTTTTCTTCATTTTTCAATTTCTTTTTATTTTTTGCCATATAATTTGCACCTTTGTGTCATAAACTAATATGTGTTTTAAAAGTTACAAAGTAGACTGAAGAACAGAAGGGTAACTAGATGCTTATGATTCATATTCATAATCCTACTTATCCAGAAGGACTTAAGTTCAAAGTTACCTGGGTATAAAAATCTGAGACTTCATTTCCAATTCACCACTAGTATTTAAGAGTGGAGGTGTGGCTCAGTGTAGTGTACCAGCCATGAGCAAGAAATCTGAGCAAGAATATAGCTCTGAGTTCAAATCCAAGTATCAGATAAAGACATTTTTAAATAAAATAAGCAAACTAATTAAAAGATAACAGGTGGGCTGATACACATTACTTCTCTTTTTTCTTACATGTTACACTATTATTTGATAATAGCATGATACGTGGTAGAGTGTAAGTTTAGACGTTCTGATATTAAATCTATTATTTATGTTGCTAAAGCCAGAGCTAAAATCAGGCTCAATGGCTCACACCTGTTATCCTACCTACTCAGGAGACTGGGATCTTAGGATCGCAGTTCAAAGCCAGCCTGGTGAATGAAAACATCCACGAGATTCTTATCTCCAGTTAACCACCAGAAAATTAGAAGTGGTGCTGTGGTGAAAAACAAGTGGCGCTGTGGTGCAGAGACAATACCCAGGCCCAGAGTTCAAGTCCCAAGACAAAAAAAAAAGTTGGAAAAAAAAACCTTTCAAAAAGTTTTTAAAATGTTAGAGGGCAAATGATAAAAGATATTGGATAAATGGGAAACATGGGCAGATGGTTCATGTAAAAGCAATGTTGAAATTAACACTGAGTGGGGGAAACAGTCCAAGTATTTCTTAGAAATTTTGACCTCACATAATTCTTAGGAATTGAAACCCCCAAGCTCCTGTAAGATGTTCATCTCAGTGGATATAAGAGTTACTAGAAGAAAGAAATCAAAGATGATACCAGGAAATGGAAAGACATCCCATGCTCATGGTTAAAGAGAACTAACAATGAAAATAACCTTATGAGGCCGGGAGTTTGGCCTAGTGATTAAAGTGCTTGCCTAGCATGCATGAAGACCCGGGTTTGATTCCTCGGTACCACATACATAGAAAAAAGCCAGAAGTGGTGCTGAGGCTCAAGTGGTAGAGCTCTAGCCTTGAGAAAGTCCAAGGACAGTGCTCAGGCCCTGAGCTCAAGCCCAGGACTGGCAAAAAAAAAAAAAAAAGAAAAAAAGAAAATAACCTTATGGCCAAAATTGATATACAAATTCAATGCAATCCCCATCAAAACTTAGAATACATTCTTCACTAAATAGAAGGTGTAATCCAAAGATTCATATGGAAAAAAGACCTAGAGTAGTCAAAGCAATTTTAGGCAAAAAAAGCAATACAGGTGGTATTAAAATACCAGACTTCTAGAGCCATGCTTCCTCTCCTGCCTTTGCATGGTTTAATTGGAGAGAGGAATCTCATGGGGGCCAAGGGTTTGGTCTAGTGGTAGAGAGCTTGCCTAGTATGCACAAAGACCCGGATTTGATTCCTCAGTACCACATACATAGCAAAAAGCCGGAAGTGGTGCTGTGGCTCAAATGGTAGAGTTCTAACCTTGAGAAAGCCCAAGGACAGTGCTCAGGCCCTGCGTTCAAGCCTAGGACTGGCAATAAAAACCAGATTTCAAACTCTATTATAAAGCCATAATAAAAAAAATAGACCAGAAGATCAATAGAACAGAGTAGAAGGTCGATAAATAAAACTACATACCTATAGTTTGACAAAGGAGCCAGAAATATACAGTGGAATAAACACAGCCTCTTCAATTACTGATGTTAGGAAAACAGGGAAGCCACAAGCAGAAAACTAAAATTTGGTCCCAGCCTGATACAAACATTACATCAAAACGGATCAAAGACCTCAATATCAGACCTGAAACCCTGAAACTGCTACATGATAGAGTTGGAGAGATACTGGAACTCACTTTTTGCACAGGCAAAAAAATTCTTTATCAGAGTCCTGGGTCACAATAGATTGGAGAGAGACTCAACAAATGGAGGAAAGTTGAATTTTGCTCATTTTTGGTTTTTACTGAGTCATAGGAGTCCCTTGTCTGCTCATCTATTTCTCCTGCCTCTATACTAGAAGAAAAAAAAGACACTTATATACCTATATCTGTTCAGATTCCACTTGAATGAAAAACTGTTTAGTGACTTCAAAATACTGTGAAAGAGAATTGATATATTTTTAAAAATTAAAAAAATGGGTAGAGGACTGTTTATAGAAGCAGATAAGGATGAATTTGAAAAAGGTATTTAGGAAGAATCTGATGTTTCATAAGGTGAGATCAAAGCAGGATATTTACTTAAATTATAAATATTCAGTATTATAAGGCAGTTCTAAATGTAGTAAAATAGAAAAGGATGTAAAAGACTCTTCAATAGTAAGATTCTAATATACAATGAAGGTACTAAAACTATGAAATTAGTTTTAAACTTTACAAGAAGGAATAGGCCACCTTGGCACAGGTCGAAACTTTCTTAATAAGGACCAAGAATCACAACAAAGCAGAGAAAGGCTGGATAAGGGGACTGCATTAAACTGCAGAGCTTTTGTATGGCAAAGGACATAGCTAGTAAATTAGTTAGGAAGCCTACAGAGTGGGAGAAGATCTTCACCAACCATACAACGGACAAAGGCCTCATATCTAAAATATATCAACAGCTCAAAAAATTAAATCACTCCAAAACTAATCTCCAAAGTAACAACCATCCCATTAAAAGATGGGCCAAAGACTTAAAGAGAGTCTTCTCTGAAGAAGAAACAAAAATGGCCTATAGACACATGAAGAAATGCTCAACATCTCTGCTCATAAAAGAAATGCAAATCAAAACAACGCTAAGATTCCACCTCACTGCAGTTAGAATGGCCAGGATCAGGAAAACTAATAACAACAGATGCTGGAGGGGATGTGGCCAGGAGGGATCACTACTACACTGTTGGTGGGAGTGCAAACTCGTTCAACCACTATGGAAAGCAGTATGGCAGTGCCTCAAAAGGCTAAACATAGAGCTTCCCTATGACCCAGCAATTCCACTACTTGGCATTTACCCAACCATCCAGAAACTAGGGCATACTCAATCCACTAGAACATCAATGTTCATTGCAGCATTATTCACCATAGCAAGGATATGGAACCAACCTAGATGTCCCTCAGTTGATGATTGGATCAGCAAGATGTGGTATTTGTACACAATGGAATTCTATGCTGCTGTCAGAAAAAACGACGTGGCCCCATTTGTTAGGAAATGGAAAGACTTAGAAAAAAATCATATTAAGTGAAGTAAGCCAGACTCAAAGGAACTTAGGCTCAATGGTTTCCCTCATTCATCATAACCTGTAGAAACCTTGGGCTCTACTAGCAGAGATTTGCAATAGAGCAAAAACTTGATACATAAGGCCATATAGTATGAAGCTAATCGAATGGACCTCTAGGATATTGAAACAAAAGCCATATAATGATGATTGCTCTCCTTAATGTGCTATGTTATCTCATCTCTTTTGCTGTTCCTTTGTTGTCTCATATTGACACAATATCTCACTTTGTTATCTGATATATTGGATACATTTGTATTTGGTTTCTTGAAATTGGACAGGGAAGGGGGGGAAACCAAGAGGGGGGTGGGGGGGAGGGTAATGGGACCAAGACATGTGGAAGGGTATCAATGTATGTGAATTAATGAACCTTGTATCTGGCAAATATCATGTTACCCTTTTATTAAATACAAAAAAAAAGAAAAAAAGAAATTAGTTTTAAAAATTAATATTCAAAAATCCATAGCTATTATCTATATGCTTTCAGCAAATAAAAGTAATTTAATGTGGGAAACAATAGGGACCCAGCCTAGCTCTCTCCCACAAAAAGAAGAGTTGGGAAATCCCAGGAGCCAGCTATTCTAAGAATTCAACAACTACTAATTTATGAAGCAACAGAGAGAACTATACAAATGGGAAAAGAAAAATAGATAAAGCTAATAACCAACATTCTCAAAGAATCAGAAACATGAGGACCCCTCTCCACCCCTTGCCTCAGAGCCTCAAAATCCAGCATCCATTCATGTTGAAAGCACTAGAGAAAATAGAAAAGGAAGTACATTCTTTAAAATAATTAAAGCCATATGTGACAAACATACAGCCAATATCATACTAACTGGACAAAGACTAGAACTATTAACCTTAAAATCAGGAAGAAGACAGGGTTGCCCACTCTCTTCTCTTCCATATAGTGCGGGAACCCTTACCCAGAGCTATAAGGAAGAGAAAAACATCAAAGGGATCCATATAGGGAAAGAAGAAATCGAGCTATCCCTATTTGCAGATGACATGATCCTATACCTAAACAACCAGTAAGCTCCACCCACAAACTCCTAGAACTGATAAACTACTTTGGCAAAATGGCAGGATACAAAAATCAACCTTCGAAAGTCAGTAGCCTTTCTGTACACCAACAATACACAAACAGAAGGAGAAATCAAGAAAATGATCCTATTTGCAATAGCTCCCAAATGAATAAAGTGTTTAGGAATTACCCTAACCAACGATGTAAAGAAATTATTTAATGAAAAGTATAAAAGCCTACTTTGTTGTACCATCATACCCAGCAACCCATAGCTGTCTTGATCATGGCAGATACTAAGGAGCTTGGCCCCCGCTCTTTAAAATCTGTTCAAGCTCTAGATTTTTTTTTTGCCAGTCCTGGTCTTGAGCTCAGGGCCTGCGCACTGTCCTTGGACTTTCTCAAGGCTAGAACTCTTGAGCCTCCACACCATTTCTGGCTTTTTTTCTATGAATGTGGTACCGAAGAATTGAACCAAAGTCTTTGTGCATGCTAGGCAAGCACTTTACCACTTGTCCAAACTCCCGCCCCAGGCTCTAGATTTTTGCCTTGAGAACCTCAATGAGAACCTCAATTGCTTCATTTCTCTGATGCTGATATTATTCCCGTAACCGAAAGCAATAAAATCACACCATAGAGGAGTGTAAATGAAAACTTATAAACTCTGCTACTATTTATAAATATCCTGCTAGTATTTATAAACATCTTATCAAATCATTTTGATGAGTACTTTACTAAGACTGAATCATAAAAGCAATCCCTTGAATCCATGTTTTTAAAGTGCTGGTTTGAGGAATTCAAGTCAGAAAAAGGCATTTCAACATTATCTCAAACTTTATTACAACTTTAGGGCAGATAAATTAATCTCACCTTTTATATAAACCAAGAAATCATTTTAGAACATAGTAAAAGATGTCAAATTTGAATGGAAAATATAGTCAAATTTCAATGGAAAATATAGCCGAGAAAGAGCAACTGCCATAAGGAGACAGCACTTTAGTCTATTTCATTGTCCTGAAGAATCTGGAGAGTGGTTAAGGAGGTTATCACAATGGGGTCCTACAAGGTGGCTTTCTGATTTTGCTCTCCTTTCTCTTGCTTTCCTTTCTGTTCTCTATATGCTCAGAGCTAAAGATTTAGTGCCTCATCCTATTTCCTCATTCTTTTGTCTTGCCTTGTTCCATTGTAAACCCTCTCCCCCCACTTCATGTTCCAGCAGGTTTTACCTTACCATGTATTCTTGATATTTTCAAAGTTGTTCAGACCCAAATTCCCAGACTGCCTGGTTTTCTACTAACTGAAGCACGTGAGACTCAAAGATGCATGGCACTGCAACTATTGCTGTTATGGGGTGAGAACTGCCTTTTATGATATTAGGGTGGATCTGGA
Organism: Megascapheus bottae; assembly: GCF_031878675.1. Taxonomy (NCBI): domain Eukaryota; kingdom Metazoa; phylum Chordata; class Mammalia; order Rodentia; family Geomyidae; genus Megascapheus; species Megascapheus bottae. The sequence continues at coordinate 693,034 of NC_143518.1, forward strand.
TATTATTGATTGGCTATATCTTTTTCAGGTCATGGTTCAAGTTTTCTTCTAACAGCCTGAATCTCAGTTTTCACACCTGTAATCCATCCGGACCATTTCACTGATATCTTGCTTTCCCATTGTTCCAGGCTCTCATTCCTAGACGTGCATAAATTTTACCTGGACCTTATCTTTTTCTCTGTTGGTCATGTCTCTTTATATTGAGGCCTCCTAGAAGTGGTTTGGTACAGATCCCATTCTTTAATTTAGACAAGTAGAAGCTTAGTTAAAGCCAGAAATCCCATGTTTAAGCAATTTCTTCTCTTAATCTCTAATTTAAAAAGAACAAAAATAAAAATAGAAAAAACAAAACTCACTTTGGGTACAAATGAATAATAAAACAGAAAACTTGAATGGATACTGTGATGACCTGGTAACCTTAGCTGCTAAATTGTTTTTGTAAAAATGCTTAACCTGCTTAAACACCTGTGAGTGGTTTTGACCAACTTCGTGTGGTGTCACCCTTGTAGTTATTGACTGTGGGCATTTTAAGATGACATATAGAGATGAGTAGTTATGTGTTGTGACGACCTGCATGTGGTGTTTCCCTTTAGAAGCTCAGTCCTACTGAAGCTCCTGGCTGCTCTCTATCAGCCTGAAGGTGGATATTGGCCACTGTGATGCCATTAAACTGACTCCTGGCTAGGTTCACTGAGTGTTGGTGAATCTGTTGCTGGGAGGTTCAGGGCTCCCCCAAATGCCTAGGATATTACAGATACACTCTACTTAAAACAATGTTTTCAAGACTGTTTGTTGTGAATGTAAATTATTATCAGTAATTTGGGCACACTTACTACTAAATATTATGTGAAATACAAACTGGGGTTAAGTAAGCATTCCCCAATTTACCCCTAGGTATATTTGAGGCCAAGAGCTAAGACAGTACTGAGAAGCATCCTTGTCCTTCAGAGTACACAAATTGCATATGGACAGGTTAGTGAAGACCCTTTAAAGTTCATACTCCCTTTGTTAAATGTAATGTTGTCCTGTTGCTATATACATACATTTACTAGTAAACTCGTCAATATTTTTAGAGCAGGTTTATTAATCAAACAGTTTTATTAATCAGCTTTAGTAAGCATCTTATTTAAGTTCTTTCCAAATATATACTTCTTTCCAAAAATAAGATTCACTCAACAAGTGGGAATTTGAGAAACACATGCAAAGTTCTACTCCAGGGCCCATTTTTGCTTAGGAATTCTTACTTCAAGTTTCCTATGTAAAGAATGAGCAGTATAGGCTTAGACTTTCTCACTGGGAAGTGGGAATTGAGAATTCTTTCTCATGTGACACGTGCTTCCCAGTTATTTACAAAAACCACAAGTGCTTTAGTCCTCTCACAAAATACATTTTCAAAAGCAAGAAGAGTGAAAAAGCTTGTTTATTTTGAAAACATTGGAAAAAAGAAACATTTTCTGCTCTTCCCTGAACAAATGGGGTTGAAGACTCAAGATAGAAGCAGCTATTACCTGTCCTTATTCTATCTGATCTGGGAGCGGGGGTTACGCGTGGTCACGTTGTCTAGCATCCCTCAAATATTAGACAGTGATTCTAGGTGACTGTCAGCTGTTACTGTAATATACGTAAATATTGATGAGCCTACTAGTATATTAGGTTGAACTTTTAAACAAAAATAATCACATTCTCCTGGAGTGTTACTACCCTTCAAATATACTTAATAATGTATTTCCTTTGGAAGGGATGAGGCTCGATCTCAGGGCCTCATTCTTGTTAACCAAGAATATAGTCACTGGAGCCATGCCTCAGCTTACATTCCTTATTTTTTCTACTTTGTTTGCTCTTTTAACCCAGATTCTTATTAGTTTGGATTCTATTTCAGTAGTTATAGGAAGGGGTTTTAACTCAAGCTATCATTTAATAAGTTCAATATTACGCCTTTTTTTTGCATGTCTCTCAACCTCACCCATAATCTCAAAGTTATGTATACCATTTCCAAATACATCAAATAAATATTGACTATATTTGCCCACTGTTCCTGTCTTCATTTTCTTCATCTCGCTTCCTCTAACAAAACATGTTTCACCTTCTGCTATTCATTCTGGTTTTTTTATAGCTTTTTTTTTTCCAGAGCCAGGGACCGAACCCAGGGCCTTGTGCTTGCCAAGCAAGGGCGCTTCCGCTGAGCCAAGCCCCGACCCCTCATTCTGGTTTTGTGTAAGGAGGTGTTCAAAGGATTTATACCATTGGAATCCTTCCCTACCTATATTATACATTAGTAATTTGTATATAAATACATATGTCATTGTACATGTTTTCATAGTTTTAATTTAGAACTGCAACATGTGAATAAACATGAGCCATTTTTCTCTGAGTCTGACTTATTTTTTTCCAGTTCTGTTTATCTATTTCTCTGCAAAATTGTTTCTGATAGGTAATATATCATTGTGAACATATACCAAAATTTCTAGATCTACTCATACATTGTAGGGCATCTGGGCATCTTGTTGTCATAATGTGGTCATTTTTTAGTACTGCATCAGTGCGTATGGGTATACAAACGTTTATACTGTTTGCTGACTGGATCTTAAGATAGTTATTTTGTTTTTTTTTTTTTGTTTTTTTTTTTGCTGATGCTAGGCCTGGACCCTGTCCTGAGCTTCTTTGTGTTCCAGGTTAGCACTCTACCACTTAAGCCACCGTGTAACTTTTGTCTTTTCTCATATGAACTTTGTCTTTTCTCATATGAACTTTCCTCAGAGCTCAGCTCCTGAGTAGTTAGGATTACAGGTGTGAGCCACAGGTGTTCTGTGAGCCACTAGTGTCCTGCTCATAGGATAATTCTATGTATAGCCTCCTTCCACAGTGGGTTTATCATTTTACATTCTCCTCAAGAATATTATATGCTCCTTTGCCTCATCCTTGCCAGCATTTGTTATCGTTATTGTTATAATTGTTGGTGGTCCATCTTGCTGGGGTAAGATGGAATCTCACTGATGGTTTTTCTTTTTTGCCAGTCTTGGGCTTGAACTCAGGGCCTCAACACTGTCCTTGGACTTTCTCAAGGTTAGAGCTCTACCACTTGGGCCTCAGCACCACTTCCGGCTTTTTTCTACGTATATGGCACTGAGGAATTGAACCTAGGTCTTCGTGCATGCTAGGCAAGCACTCTACCACTAGGCCAAACTCCCGGCCCCTCACTGATGTTTTGATTTTCATTTTCTTTCTGCCCAGAAATGCTGAGCATTTCTTCATATATTGGATATTTCTACTTCTAAGTAATCTCTATTTTCCTTGCCAATTTATTAACTAATTTATTGATTTTTTTGGAGTTATTCAGATTTTGAGACTATTGTTAAATATTTATTAGGCAAATTTTTCTTTTTTTTTTTCTTTCTTTTCTTGGCCCTTCCCAAGGCTTGAACTCAGGCCCTGGGCACTATCCCTGAACCTGTCTGTGCCTCAAGACTAGCACTCTGCCACTTGAGCCACAGTGCAACTTCCAGCTTTTTCTGAGTAGCCTATTGGACATACAAGTCTCACTGACTTTCCTGTCTGGGCTGGCTTCTAACATCAATCCTCAGATATCAGATTCCTGAGTGGCTAGGATTACAGGTATGAGTATAAGCCACTGACACCTAGTTCAGGCTTTTTTTTAAGCTTAGTAACCATGTACTTTCCTATTTAGAAAGGCTTTTGTTTGTTTAATCTTATTTGTCAATTTTTTCTCCAATTTGCTGAGCTCCAGGAACTCCATGTAGAAACTTTCTGACAACGTCTAAAAGTCCAATACTTCTCCTTTCCAGGTTTTAGGTCTTACATTGAGGTCTTTGATCCATTTTGAATTGGTCTATCATATGAGGCAAGGACACAGAGACAAAGCAGTCTCTGCATCAGAAACCAAATCTGAAAAAATGCTTCAATTTAAGACTTCTCAGACTCAAATCCTGGCTTTACCAGAGATCTCTCAGGTCTCCATGATCCTGAACCTAAAGTATTAGTACCTGACATGGAAAGGTTCCTTCAAAGCCACATCCCTGGGTCACCACCCTTTCTAATCTGCTGTGGCATCTTGCTAACCATTTTCCCAGTTATGCATAATGTAGATACATCATTTCTCTCTCTAATCAAAAATCTTCACAAAATAGCGTTTGTTTGCAATAAAGTGTCCAAGAATAGGAATTCGTGACAACTGGTAAACTCAATAAATTCCATTACTGACTGCCTGCCCTATTAGGTCTTACTCATTCAGAGCCTAGGACTGGCCTTACTTGTCATATAGATGAATAGTTCAAAGGTCTGGGTTGCTTTTCCTATTTTGTTGCTTTTCCTATTTTGTTTGTATCTATTTTGTATCTTTGGTCCATCCTCTTCCCTTTTCTGGCAGAGGCATATCCTGTGGAACAACCTACTTTTCCTGAAGTACCTAATGCCTATTGACTAGAATAATTTTTGTCAGGAAACAACTTTTCTTGGGGCACTTGAGACCTACTGTCTAGAATCATTTTCTTCTGAATAAAAGTAGGGCAAAAGAAAAAAATCACAAACCAGTTCAAGAGCTTGTCCAAATTAGATTCTGGGTTGGTTTTATATTTGTTTTGTACTGGCAATGTAATTAAACTGAGGGCCACGTCCTCGTCCCTCAGGTGTTCCGCTTATGGCTGGCACTCTGACACTTGCTGTACTTTTGGTTCCTTGTTAATAAGGGTTCCATGGACTTTCCTGACTTGGCTGACTTCAAGCTTAGATCCTCAGATCTCACCCTTCTGAGTAGCAAGGATTATAGGCATAGGCAGAATCCCCTGGCTCCTAAGAATACCTAGAGGGCATTTTTGTAAAAATAACATTAAGAAAATTATGCAAATAGATATATTAAATTATTTTTAAAAACTACATTAGGAGATTATAATATTTCTTCATGGAACAGTACTGTATTAAAATGTACAACATGAGGCCCTATGTACAAAACCTAGTACTACCAAACTAAACAGAAACACACAGAAAATCCTTTTTATCAGTGATCATATCAAAGTAGCAATTAACCTACAACAATGGTGCCAAACAAAACAAAATAAAAGACAGTTGGGCCAACCAGGACCTGCTGTAGTTCAGTGACTTATCTAAGGATGTCTTCTGTAGTACTAGAGATAAGTCATCTAGAATTAGTGTAGTCTGGTCTTAGACTCATCCAGTATTTGTATTTGACTCCTTGTGACAGAACAAACCCAGCTTACTTAACACTTATAAAATTTATAATACTCATATCAGCATATTCCATTGCCAAAGTGTGAAAACATTCAGAAAGTACATTAGAGCACACTTTGGTCCAGTGTACAAATTAGCACATCTGCCTAATAAATGTGTATGACTATGAAATTTAGTATTTTAGAAAAGTGAATGTTATCACTAAAATTCATATGATTGGGAATGGGGCGATATGACAACAGCAGCTGGGGTAAAGCTTTTGCATTCCTCTTTGGGTTTTAGTTTTTAACTCTTTTTTTGCTATTGGCCTTTGAACACAGGGTCTTGCTACCATTTAAACCAAAACTCCTAGCTTAAGTTATTTTTCAGGCAGAACCAACCATTTTTCACTGGAGTAAATTTAATACTGTTAATCTCTTATAGCTTCCAATGTAGCTTGGTTGACAAATGCATACTTCCATACTCAGCTGACTTTGGAGTGCCCAACCTCAAACTGTGATCCTGCCCATACCTACCTGCTGAATTCCTCAGGTTTTTTTTTTTTTTTTTTGCCAGTCCTGGGCTTGAGCTCAGGGCCTGAGCACTGTCTTTGGACTTTCTCAAGGCTAGAGCTCTACCACTTGAGCCTCAGTACCACTTCCAGCTTTTTTCTATGTATGTGGTACCGTGGAATCGAACCCGGGTCTTCATGCATGCTAGGCAAGCACTTTAACCACTAGGCCAAACTCCCAGCCTCAGGTTTTTAAGTGTGCAGTCTGCCAGGTATTCCTCCTTTTCTTTTATCCTTACCTTCTTCCCTGTATCCATTCTTTCAATTCTTTTACTTTCCTCTCTCTCTCTCTCTCTCTCTTTTTTTTTTTTTTTTGGTTGTGGGGCTTGAACTCTGGAACTGGGCACTGTCCCATCAGCTCAAGGCTCTAACACTTGAGCCACAAGGTCACTTCCAGTTTTCTAGTGGTTAAGTGGAGATAAGAGTCTCACTGACTTTGGTGCCCTGCTAGCTTTGAATCACAAGCCTCAGATCTCAGCCTCCTGATTAGCTAGCAGATTATAAGAATGATTCAATTCTTTGTTTTCTTCTAATATCTTACATTTGTTATGGGCTTATTTGAAAAGTAAGGATTCAGAAATGACATGGTATGCTGGTTATTTCCAATGCCTATTAGATACTTTGACCTCTTTCTATTTTAAAGTCACATATTTTTATGTTTTGTACCTATATAAATTGATTTTCTATGCCTTTCTCCCTCCAGATCTTTTTTCCACTTACTTTAGATGCCAGGGATTGAATCCAGGACAGCAATTGACAAATGACCTTGTAGGAACTGAGCTCAACTGAGCTCATAGTATTTGTGTGTGTGTGTGTGTGTGTGTGTGTGTGTGTGTGTGTGTGTGTGTGTGCGTGTGTGTGTGTGTGGAGAGAGAGAGAGAGAGAGAGAGAGAGAGAGAGAGAGAGAGAGAGAGAGAAGCGCTAGTACTTGAACTCATGGCCTCATATTCAAGTTTTTTGTTTAGCCCGCCAAACAATATTCTTTAGCACATAGCAATTTCGAAAACAAAATGGTGATTATTGTTCTTAGTTTAGCTCTAGGTAGATTTTTACCACATATATAAGAATTTGAGTACTGTAATGGAGAGTAGAATGCTGGGGCCTACCGGCAGCAAATTGGGGTTCCTGAAATAGGGGGCAGGGACTGGAAAAAATAGAAGAGAGACAAACATATGGGGTCCGGGAGGTCTTCAGCCCAGGTAAAGACTACAGCCCCATTTATTTCCAAACTCAAGGCTTATATCCCTTCTTGAAACCAGGGAACTTCCAGGTGTTACATCCAGATGGTAAATCAGGGAACTGTTGGGGGTTACATTCATATGGTAAATCTCAGATCAATTGAACAGAACAAGGCCAAAAAACAATTAGACAATAAAGCAATTATCTGATGCAAATCAAAGTACAGTTTGATTCCACTCTGGCTCCCAATAGTAAAAGACTGGAATTTTGTTTTTTCTAGCTAATTTTCAGTTTGGCTGTTTACTACTTATGTGAAACATTTGTCTCAGATTCTTCACTGACCTCAGTAATGACAATGTAGTTAGCTTCAAAGTAAAAAATGTTCAATCACTAACCCTGCAGCATATAACATAGCCTTGTAATGTCATTAACTCAGGATGCCAAGGCAGGAAGATATCAAGTTTGAGGTCACACATAAAAAGAACTTGTCAATAAAAAAGTGTAAGTTATAACTCACAATTCTTAGGCTAGGCTGAATAGCATTAACCTTTTCCTAAAACTCTTGGTAAAAAGCATTCATAGGTGCTAGTACTGGGTCTTGAACTCAGACCTCAAGTTCTCATTTAGCTGTTTTTGTTCAAAGTGGGCACTCTATCATGAAAGCCACAATTAACCAATTCTTCCCATTATATTTGAAGATAAAGAGTGCTGGCTCTGGGGCCGGGAGTTTGGCCTAGTGGTTAAAGTGCTTGCCTAGCGTGCATGAAGACCCGGGTTCGATTCCTCAGTACCACATACATAGAAAAAAAAAGCACCGGAAGTGGTGCTGAGGCTCAAGTGGTACAGCTCTAACCTTGAGGAAGTCCAAGGACAGTGCTCAGGCCCTGAGCTCAAGCCCGGGACTGGCAAAAAAAAAAATAAAGAGTGCTGGCTTTGTCTTCCCAGACTATCTATGAATTTTGATTCTCAGATTTCCGGTTTCTAAGTACATAGGATTACAGTCATGAGAAACCAGTGCTCATCAAAAGAAACCAGTGCTCAACAAAAGCTATTACATTTGTCCCAGTCCTGGGGCTTATACTCAGATGCTGGGCACTGTCCTTGAACTCTTGTGCTCAAGGATGGCATTCTACCACTTGTGCCACCACTCCACTTCTGGACATTTTGTGTTCAAAGGATTTTTTTGTGAGTCTAACAGACTTTCCTGGCTGGATACTGCACTTTCCACGTTTTTGCTTATATGAGCCATTAAATACTTATCCTACATTTGACCCATATTCTTTACCTGGAGAATCATGTTTAAGTAATTCCTAATTGCCTACTTCAGGACGATAAACTTCGAAGCATAACTTTCACACTAGTGGTATGTGGACATCACTGAAGATTATAAAAGATGGCCTTGCTTGGCCAGAAGAAAATTTTCTATTTAATGGTTACCAGTAAACAAAGGTTAAATAGACCCCAGGCCAAAAAATAGTCCCCAGGCAGAAAGTGAGACAAAATTCTCTTTCTTCTATTCTTCAACAACAAAATAAGATGAACTGTGTCTTTTTGCCAGAAGAAAAAAGATCCCCAAATCCTTCCTGACACAACTCTATCTTGTGACTAAGACAGTCTTAGTGTCCCTTTCAGGGTCAACAAACTCTAGCCAGGTGTTTTTCTGGCTGTAACTCTCTTAGCTCTCTTCTCTTAAAACATTCCTTTAGAATTCTTTTAAAGGATGCCAATACATCATCTGCCTTTTTAAGATCCAAATTTTCTGACCCTCTTCAAAGACTTACAACCTAGGTATGCACCCTGTGAAATATAACTAAAAAAACTACCACCACCACCACCAACAATAAAACAGAAAAAGATACTGCTGTAACTTCCAGTATAGTAGGTAAAAGCTTTCTATAAATAAGCTAGAAAAAACTGATGGCTGCAATACACAAATCCTAAAACCAGTTAGTACATATACACAAGCTTACTCTAGCACTTACAAAACTATCTGATTTTTTATTTGGTAAAATATGAGTTTTTATCACCTTCCCTCTTATAGCAATTGTGTGGGTGTATGTGTGTTGCTAATGGATTTGAATTCAGGGCCTTACACTCTCCTTGGCTTTTAGCCAAGCTTGTTTTTAGCTCAAAAGCTGACACTTTTTCATTTCTGGGCTTTGCTGGTTAACTGCAGTTAAAGTCTCACAGACTTTTCTATTCAGGCTGACTTAGAAGGACAATCCTCAGATCTCAGTCTCTTGATCAGCTAACATTACAGGCATGAGACAAAGCCTGGCTCATTTCAATCTTCTGGAATAAGGCTTTATTGCTTGCTCAGCTGTTGTTGGGATGGTTTTTCCTTGCATCTCCCTGCCCGAAGTCCTTGACAATATCAATCTGAAAAACTCTACCATTCTTAAAATGAGGGACAAAGACATGTGAAAGGGTATCAATGTATGTGAATTAATGTACCTTCTATCTGGCAAATATCATATAACCCTTCTATTAATTACAATAAAAAATATATGAAAAAAATGAGATGTTTCTAAGCTTTCAAGCTCTGACCATTTAGTGAACACTCTACCCTACATCATCTTTATGGTGAAGACAAGGCAGCTTGTCTGATGTTTTAGAATTGCAGGTTAGAGCCTATAATCCTAGCTAATCAGAAGGCCCCTGATATCTGAGGATACTGTTTCAGTGCAAGCCTGAGCACAAGTCTGTGAGGCTCTACCTCCAATTAACCACTAGAAAACCAAAAGTGGCACTGTGGCTCAAGGGATAGAGTGCTAGACTTGAAATGAAGGGCTCAGGGACAGTGATCAGGCCCCATCATTGACAAAAATTAAAAAAAGAATTGTAGTTCAAATTTGTGCCATTTTGGCATCAGCCATTTGGCATTATCCATGATTAAACACCCATACCCCCACAAAATCCCCACAACACCCTCACAAACTCATACTCATTGCCCCCCACATCAACAACCAATGACAAAAATATTAAAATAGAAATATAAAAACTGTTCTTTTCCCATCATACCTGGAAGTCACTAATGCCTTTCTCCAAAATATCTGTTAAGAGGTGCTTAAAATGGCTTTTTTGGTGGTTATTTTGTTTTTCCTGAGAAACAACTGATTGTTTATATGGACCCATGAATTAACTGGTTACAAATACAGGCAGCCACATGCCAAGAATTTTCATTTAGTACCTAGTCCCTTTTTCTGAGCCATTTTCTCCTGCAGTCAATTTACAGCCATAGCCTGCTAAGCATCAATGGCTCTTAGAACAAGGCCTCACTTAAGCAGTCCTCAGACCATCAGATATTATCCCTGACAACCTCTCAACACACCAGTAGCTAGAGACTATTACTATGCATATCTTTCTCATATTTAACTGAAAGCATTATATCAGTACATCCAAAGTCCGCTAAAGATGTATTAAATGGCTGGGCTGTTTTCAGTTGCTTAATTGTATTTGTAAACAGGGAAGGATGGCAGGACCTGACATACGGAAACCCTGATATTTGGGACAAGGGCCAAGAAATCTGGTTTCACATCACAGACTATATATATGCCTAATTGTCTTATTTACAAGATTTAGCAGATAAACTGGCAGCACCTTATTTGTACATGTTTGTGCTACAATTTCGACTCGGGGCTTTTGAAGGCCTTTGTGCAGCTTGCTTACTTTCACAGGGTGGGTACTCTTAATACTTGAGCCATATCTCCAACTCAATTTTTTTTGCCATTGATTGGAGATAAAGTCTCAGACTTTTCTACTCAGGCTGGCTTTGGGTTTAACATCTCCTTCAGATCTCACCCTTCTGAGTTGCTTGGATTCAGCCAAAATCATCCAAGAGTACTTATCAAGCAATTTTTATTTTAATATTGCCTACAAAGCACCATTATAACACAACATTCAAGTGTCTTATAAATAGAGGTTCTGGTATTATCCTCCTTTCAGGCATGGGGTGTGTACGTCTTGTCTTAAAAACATTTTGCAAGCATATAGAGTTGATAGCAGGACCTACAGGTGTGTTGCAAACCAGCACATCTAGCATCTTCTCATCTTTGAGCAATGCACTCCATGATTTTGCCACAATTACCTAAAGAAGCCAGCCCATCCTTTTTGGCAGCATACTCGTACCTTCACATTGTCCTCAATAAACAAACTACCAGGACCAGACTCATGGTGCCTCCCAGTATTTTAGCTGTGGCCTTCTTTAACATGCAAATCTTCCTTTGCAAATCTTCCTTTTCAAGTCTTAGGGATTCATTCCTGTTTCTACTTTTTCAAGAAAGTCTTCCTCATCCCTACACAAGGTTATCATTCACTTGCCAAGGACCTTGGTATGAGCCCCATAGGACTTAATGTCTCCAAGTTTTCTCCATTGTATTGCCTGTGGTCTCTAAACCAAAGTCTATTTCTGGACAAACTCTTCCTGGAAAGTGGGCCCAACTGCATTTTTTTGTGCATTGATTGGAGATGAAGATCTCAACCCAAATAGATCTCAAACTTATGTCAATATGAGTTAAACCATGTCTTTTAGATCCCAAGCTCAAAGTTCAGGAGTCCCCGTTTAGGTTCAGTCACTTGCCCTATATACCAATAGAGAGATGGTGAAGAGCAGAGAGAGAGGTGTATTACAAAGCAGATTAAGGCAGATACCATCGGCAGTTTTCTGAGATACACATATTAGCATTAGGTTAAACAGGGAGAATTGTGTGTAGGATGTGAGAAAATTATGAATAGTTAAAATAGTATTAAGTCACAGATATGGACTGATGACCATTGTTTTAGTTATGTGTTCTTGGTGTTCTGGAGAAGTCATTGTAATTTTATTGCTAGTACAGAGCAGAACAAAGTGGTCCCCAGAAGTTTTGGCTGTTGAAGTGAAGGGTAGTTTGTCCTCCACACAAGATTCTCTTCTGGAGTCAACAGTGACTTTTAAAGGGACTGCTGCAGAGAATAGCTCAGATCAAAGGGCACAACATTGGGGTACTTTGTTAATTCACAGAACTCAGAATGCTTCTTTCATGGGTCCTTAGAATTTATGCTCCAGCTATACAATTTGACATCAATTTAATGATTTGTGGGTGCTTCTATACCATCCTCAGATCATCTAGAGTTGCAGATTCTCCCCAGTTAGTCATCCTACTGGAACAGGAGGAACCGAGACATAACTTTCTCAGAAAAACTCTGAGACCTGAGACCTGAGGTCTATTTGAAATAAACTTAAATTACTTACATTAATAAAGTTGCACCATTCCTTAACCTTTTCTTTTGTAGAAACTCTTCTGAACAAGAGCAGAACCCTACCAGTGTTTCAGACAATATTTCTGGAAAGAATTAACTTAAATGGACAGATTTTGATACAAACTTACTACCCTTGCAGCTTTCTGGAATAGCTAGCAGAACTAGAACTATGAAACATCAGCTACCAGTTTCTTCTAGAACTTAAACATTTAGAATTCCAAACCCTGATGTGTTCAGTAAATTCAGTGATTAGTCAGTTCAAGTACACAAACACAATCTCTAATTTCCCTGAAAAAACAATAAAGTGTGGGTCAGCTGAACAACCTTATTTTGGGGGTCTGTTGCTAACAGAAGTATTCAGTTAAGATGTTAACATAAAGATAACATAAAGATAGGACAGCATACAGAAAGTCAATATGCCAAGAAGAGCACAGGCACAGAAATGCCTTGGGTCTGATGGCAGCGCAGCCTGACATCATGGAATCTTCTGCCATTCCACCCCTTGGGTTAGTAAAAATTAGAAGGCTGAATGGTGGCTCTTTGTTTCCTCATTTCTTTGTCTCCCTTGCCTATTTTTTTTAACCTTAGTATGCTTTTAGCGCCCTGCGCACATTTCATTGTTAAATAGTTTTCATAGCTTGTACATGGCAGGATAAGCTGATAAATGAGAACCTAACTCCATATTGCCAAATCCACTTAACATGATACTACTGGTAATTCCTGGCCTCTTTTCTCTCTGGAAGGTAGACAAACATTTGCTTCTCCCCTGAGTTCATGTAAAGTCTTTCACAACATTGCGCTGGCCTCACCAACTAGGTCCTGTTTCTCCTCTGGTTTTTCTCTCCAACCTTTGTTTCCACATCCACAAAGTCCTAGGTCCTTGATATCTGCTTGTGAGAAGCGTGTCAGGGTGTCTTATACAAAGAAGAGTCCCACAAGGTGAATGATTTAGTGCCAGAATAATAAAAAGTTTAAAATGGGAGGGGAGAGAGAAACCAAGCATGAGATGAGGGAGGCGATGGAGACACTGACACACAGACAGTTAGTTAATTCCTGTTCCTCAGTTAATTCCTATTCTTCAATTCCCCAGGCAGAAATGGGAGGTAATGACTCAAATTGATAGCTGTTACCAGTTTGCCTGTTTTCTTTTGAGTAGTAGGAGAAGAGAGGATAGACATATTCTCTAGTAACACCAAAAAAATGGCTATTGCTTTTGATTCTAAAATATGGTGATGTTCCCGGGCCTACGTAGGAAATGGGTAAAATATATGGCACATTTTCTCAAATAGTCTCTTACTGTTTACACCCATTCAAAAGACAATGGCCAGATTTTCACTATTTAAAAGCAGAGGGCACTTTGAGATAGCTAACTCCTGTTAGGCCTCAGTCCTCAAAATTTGACATTTAGATGAAGAAAAGCTGAAGTGCTTTGTTAGTTTCTGGTTTTTAACATTTGAGTGGCCTTTTCTATATTTAAAATGATTCAAGTCAAGATTTGCACTGACTCTTAATTGTTCCAGGATCTATACTTTTGCCTTTAAAATCTTAACAATATTCTCTAGTACTGATTATATCATTCTTGTAATATTCCAGCCATTTAGGGAAGATCTGAACCCCCAGCAATAGAGTCACCAGCACTCAGTGAACCAAGTTAAGAGTCATAGCAGCACAGTGGTCACTCTTTACCTTCTGGCTGATAGACAGTGGCCTGGAACTTCAGTGAGGCTGAGCTTTTAAAGGTATATACCACATGCAGGTGATCATAACTGTACAGGTGGTCATCATCATGTGATGTCACCTTAGGATGCCTAGTCAATAACCATAAAGATGAAACCACACAGAAGTGGTTGTACCCACACGCAGGTGATCAAGCAGGTTTAGCATTTTTACAGAAACAAAAATAGCATTTGACAGCTAAGCTTTCCTTCTTATTACAATTCTCCTAGTATCAGGCCATAAAATCCTACTATTCAGGAGTTTAAAATGTTTCAGAGAAATTTGTTATTGCAAAATCTGTTGTGAAGGGCTAGGAGTTTGGCCTAGTGATAGCATGCTTCCCTAGCATGCATGAAGGCCTGGTTTCAATTCCTCAGTATCTCATACATAGAAAAGATATAAGTGGTGCTACAGCTCCAGTGGCAGGGCTCTAGCCTTGAGGAAAAAGCCCAAGGGCAGTGTTTAGGCCCTGACTTCAAGCCCCAGGACTGTCAAAAAAAATCTGTTGTGAATATAGTGATATTTTTGGTTGTGAAAATAATAAAAATAATTTACAAAGAATAGAAGCAATTTCCTTCCCCCATTTGTTTATAATGCTGCTTTGAGGAATCTGAGACAGAAAAAAGACATAATCAAACCCTAAATTTCCCAATACCTTATCAAATGTTACTAGAAATTTAGGGTAGCTAAATTTACTCTAGCTTTTATTTTCTAATACTAAAGAGTTTAAAGTTCATAAGAAAAGCTGAGAAAGAGTACTGGCATTGACATTTCACAGGAAAACAGCACTTTAGCTTCTGCTATCTCAAGAATTTATAGAGATTGAACCTAGTTTAAAGAGAATCTAGAGATGAGCTCCTTTCTATTCTCTAGAATTCTGAACTTAAAGGTTTAGTCCCCCTTCTTATTTTCCTTAAGTTCTTCCTTTTAGAGTCCCTTGCCCCCATTTCTTCTCACGAACATTTTTATTAGCTCATCTTGACATTTTCATCTTGTATAGATCAAAATTCCATGACTCTCTGTGTAATAACATATCCAGCTTAGCCACCAAATTCCTGACTGGTATGCAACAGTGTGTTCTTCCTACAAACTGGTACAAAAAGACAGTAAAGAAGCTAAGTGAGGTATGATGAGTGGTAGAATAAGAAGTGTGAACAGGCACTGCTGCTCCTACTTATAACCGGTGGGAACAGGATTTTTATGGAGCTAGGGTAGGTGGGCATTTTACTGAATGGCTCTTTTTCAGACAATGGTTCACATTTGGCTCTTCACAACAACTTGAGAGCTCAATTTTCACACTTGCATTCTATCTGGCCCATTCCAATGCTTTAACTTCTTCATTCTGTCTGGTGCTTATTCCTTAGTTAACTTACACTTCCCCTGGAACTGATAATTTGTTGGGTTGTCCACAACTGTCTGGAGATGGTGTTTTGGTGCATGTCCCTTTCTTTTTATAGCCAAGAAGGAGTCTAACTTAAAAACAGCTATTTTTTTTCTAATCTAAGAGTAAGCAATTATATTTGGGTACATATTAAAAATAAAACAAAAAATAGCTTCATTGTGTATGGATGGGTTTATTTGAAATGTTTAAAATCATATTTGGCATTGTAAATATAAATTACAATTAAAACTGGCACTCTTAATGATAAGCATTGTTGCCATACAGATGGTGGTAAGTAAGAACTGCCCAGAGTTTGTTCTTTGTTAAGTAGAGCTATGATACAACTGAAAATAATCAACTAACACTGACTTGTTAATGAAGAACTTTATCTTCATAGTCCTTTTTTTTTTTATATTTTTTGGTCAGTTGTGGGTCTTCAACTCTGACTCTGGACACTATCCCTAAACTTCAGCTCAAAGCTAGTGCTCTGCCACTTTGAGACACAGCACCACTTCTAGTTTTCTTGTGGTTAACTGGAGATAAGAGTCTGATTGATTTTGTGCCTGGTTGGCTTTAAACTGTGACCCTCAGATCCCAGGTGTGAGCCACTCATGTCAGGCTCCACCTACTCCCTTTTTGAAATGTAATGTTGCCCTAGTTAAATATTGTACATGTAACATGGGCATATATAATACTTATGTATGTATCTGTGTAAGAATTTACTATTAACCTAATTATCAGTAAGCAAGTATTACTATTAAGCAATTCAAGAAGTCTTTCTGCATGCATGCTTCTTTCCAAAATAAGAGTAGAAAATCCTTTTATAAAAGTAAAAATATATCAGACATGAAAAGTTCTCTTCCAGGACATATATTTGTTTAGGAATTCTGAGTTGAACATGTACTATGGGCCTACAATTTTTTTTCTGCATTTTAAGGGAAAGTTTTTAAGAAGGACAAAGGCTTCCAGTTTCTTCACAAAATCAATGGTCCTTAAGATCCACTCATGAAAAATATTTAAGGGTGGCTCAGAAAATGGAGAGTCTCATAAGGTGAAAATATTATCAAGGATGCATTTTGGTAAAATGTGGAGAAAGAAACACTTTCTGCTCCTCTCACAGGAAATGGGAGTTAAAGACTCTAAGGGCCAGGAGGGATCACTACTACACTGTTGACGGGAGTGTAAACTCATCCAAACATTGTGGAAAGCAATATAGTGACTCCTCAAAAGACTAAACATGGAGTTCCCCTATTCCCTAACAGCTCCACTCCTTGGCATTTACCCAAACATCCAGAAGCAAGGACAAATTAAAGCCACTGACACAATGATGTTTATTGCAGCACTATTTACCATAGTGAAGATATGGAACCAATCAAAATTCCCTTCAGTAGAATGACATTGCCCCATTTGTAAGGGAAATGGCAAGACTTGGAAAAAATCCTATTAAGTAATGTAAGCCAGACCCAAAGTAACATAGGCTCAGTGGTTTCCCTCATTTGTAACAATTAGTGCAATCTAGGACTCTCCTAGCAGAGGATTACAATAGCTCAAAACCTACGTACATAAGGTCATATAGGATGAGACTAAATGAAAGGGATTCTAGGATATGGAAAAAAGAGCTTTATCTTGTGTGATTGCTGTTCTTAATGTACTATGTTATTTCTGTTCTCTTTTGTTGCCCTTTGGTTAATCTCACATTGTTACAGTATCTGAACTTGGTTACCTGGTATATTGTATGTATATTTATTTGTTTATTTGAAATAGGAAAGGGTAAGGGGGAAAAGATGATTGGGAGGGTGTGGGGGGAGGAAAATGGAGACAAAAACCTGAGAAAGGGTATCAATGTACCTATTGCCTAATGAATATAACTGTAACCCCTGTATACATTAACACAACGATTAATTAATTAATTAATTAAAAATAAGCTAAGGGACAGCAGCTGTTACCTACCCCCCTCAGTCTTTCTGAGCTGAGGAGACACACATGGTCATGTTTTCTTGCCTCCACTTTTTGAATGTTGCCAGGTTTTTACCATTTGGAAGGCAGAGAGCACTAGCCTCCCTGTTTGGCCTCCCAAGTGGAAGGAAGCTGAACTGCTCTGTTAGTTTTATTTTCACTTGTGTAGATCTCTTCTTATATTCATCCAAGCCTAGAAAGAAAAAGGATGTGTATTTTTTCTCACATGTAGAAGCTAGAATTCATTTATAAATATATAAATATACATTTTGAAGTAGAATTCAAGTGTACAGAAATGTTAACTAAAATATAATTGATTCAGGGGAAGTATCAAATGATGTAACACCTTAAAAGGTGAACTCACAATCCAACAACATGAACATCAGTACCCTGAAATTTAACAGGTAATAATGGGCTCAAGGGAGGGGTAATGAAAAAAAAAAGAAGGGGGAAAATTAAGGCATAAATTTCAATACATTTCTAAAAAATTAAGAAAATTGAATAAAGGCTGGGGTTGGACAGATGGAAAGAATGATGAAAGGGATCACATTGATCAAGATTATTCAATACAGAGCTGGGCGCAGTGGCTCACTCCAGTAATACCAGATGCTCAGGAGGCTGAGATCAGAGCATCTCAGTTCAAAGCCAACCCAGGCACAAAAGACCATGTGACTCTTTTCTCCGGTTAGTCACTAGAAAACGAAGTGGTGCTGTGGCTACATCGGTAGAGTGGTAGCCTTGAGCTGAAGAGTTCAGGGACAGTGTCCAGGCTAGAGTTCAAACCCCATGAACAACAACAAAAATTATTCAATATAACTTCATTAAATGGCAATTCCTTCACACAATTATTTAAAGATAACAATAAAAGTAATAAAATAACTAATAATATCATTTCCCTGACTCCAACTATTTAACCTGCCTCATTCATAAATTATAATTATGAAAATTATTGAAATAATAAAATGATATCCAAGTTAGAACCAAGTTATTTCAGATTCTCTGAGGTTGCTTTGAACATTGATTCTCATCAGCTTTGCAGCATTGTAAATGCTGAGACCTGCTAAAAGAATTCATGAAGTTCATTCTGTCAGGAAATATGTTTTGAAATGAAATAAGTCTATTTAATATTTTCTGATTCAAATGTGCTCACTTTATTCTAAATTAACTAAAAAATCTGAATCCCTAAGAAGTTTTATATGAGATTTAATGCAAACTCTCTACCTATGTAAAAATCCCACAATTTGAAAGCCTGGGAAGAAGTTTCAAACTCATAACTTTACAAGATGAGAAAAGATTACAGTTCATGTTTCCTCATACAACCATCCATCTTTTGTGGCTTTCTGAAGTCATTCAAGTCAGGTTCTGTGATGCTAATAAGCATTCTCAGGAATTTAGAGCATCACTCTATTTTTCCCCAAATAATATTTACAATTGAAATTAAACCTTCTTATGTTGTTTGCATTTAGTTTGGAAGGACTTACACTCAGTTCTCATTAAGAGTACTTAAAAACAATTTACTCCAAATGAGGTTGGAATGTATGATTGGTATAATTTAAAGTAAAATATAGTCTATGTGGCATACCTGGCTGTATACCTGGCCCCTTAGGGAAGCCCTCAGAGTAGGGCTAGCTATTATTCTGTATAGCAAAAATGAAGACATTTCTATTGCATTCCAAGATTAAAAGTTATAAAAAAAATTCTAATTTGAATTTTTTGCAAGTTGTTTTTAGGTCACCAAATTGAGAAACCTTAATTAATAATGGTTAATATTTTTTCTAAGTAACCTATAGGTTGCTTGCTGATTAATAAGATCTCTAATGTCAGATTTAATTTCTTAGGACTCACTAACTCATCTCTTGAATGTTCCCATAATTAGGCTCTGACTTTAAAACAGCACACCACAATGTTGTGATTTTAAATAAATAAGCACCAGCCTTATTATCATTAATAGAACAAGATAAAATGAAATAAAACTTTAGTTTTAATCATGTTCTTATAGTACATTTTGTAATAACATGTTAAGTTTAGCCATCAAATTGTTTTTTGTTTTTGCTTTTGTAAAAATCCTTAACCTGCTCAATCACCTGCATGTGGTGCTTCCCTTGTAGTTAATATCACCTGTATGACATGCTTTCCTTTGAAAGCTTGGTCCCACTAAAGCTCAAGGCTGATCTCTGTCAGTCTGAGGATGGAGAGTGGCTGCTATGCTGCTGTTAAAATGACTCTTAGCTGGATTCACTGAATGTTGGTGAGGTTGCAGGGAGGTTCAAGTCCACCCAAAGTGACTGGGATATCACACATTTAATGTCAAATATACTCTCTTTGATTTTCTTATTTTTATTCTACACTATAAAATGACTCATCAATGGTATATAAAAATTAGACATAGAAATTTAGAGAACGCTAATGGCTTTCCAAAGTCTATGCAGCCAGAAAATAGTTGAGACCTGATTAATCTCCAAAATTTCTAATTTAGGACTAATATCTCTAGGATTCAGGTCTGATTATGGAGCATTTATTCTTTTTTCTTCCTTTTAAATGCAAATATTTGAAATTGTCAGGCTCAGCGTTTATCTGTGGTCATGAAGAGAAGTAGATGACAATCTACCACATAATCTCAATGATGTACAGAGATGAGCAGTGATCATCCCATAGGCGTCCATCAGCTAATAGACACCAGGCATTTCTGTATGTGAATGTCTAGTTTTTCTCCCTGGTAGTTTAGGTGATCTCATAATTTGAGATACAAAAAAGAAGCACGTACAATAGGAAAAAAATAATATGTAAGTATTTGATTGTCATTTTGTTCAAATTATTTAATAAAATTAGAACCAAACCTTATAGCAGAGAAAGGTTTGCCTCTGTTATAAAGAGAGACTATCAACCTACACAGAAAAAAAAGCAGGACAAAGCAAAAGAGCTAAGGACATCAGAACAGAAAGTTTAAAGTACTAAGGTTCCTGGTTGCACCTGTGCTTCCCTTCAATTTTCATTTCAATACCAGAGTCTCTACTCTCTTCTTAATATTGTTCTAATTACCTGGAATAAATGGGAACTCTATGGAGAGCACAACTTGAGTCAGCTCAGCATTCTGTGTGCCAATCCTTCTTGGAGCATATTAGTCAGAAGGTGATAGTCCAGTACAATCTCACCAGAATGTGAGTACTAAATTCTCTTCACTTTCAGTATGGTTTCAGAAATCACACTCAATCTGTGTTTAGGCAGAAAAGGCTTTAATAAAAAAGAGAGAACTAAACTCATACAAGTCCCTGTGATCTGCAGAGTGGGAAGTGTTCCTGAGGGGTCTGGAGGGAGTTGATATCTTCATTTATCCATTGAGCATGTATGCAGGCCTCAAGCACACCAGGTTCAGCGTCAGCATTATGTGCTCTTCAAGGGCACTCAGCATATGACTTTCATTTGAAGATTTTTCTCCCTTGATTTCTATTTCATCTGTGTGCTTTTATATACTTTTGAAAGTATATTTTAGCAACCTCAAAGTAATGTAGAAAATACACGTAGGAGAGTTACTTTAAATTTTTTTCCTATTCTTGTGTTTAACTCAGCATTTAGTACTTGCTCCATTTTCTTGCTCAGCTGGCATTCTATTACTTATGCCACACCTCCAGTTCTCAATTGTCTGGATCTCAATGTACTCAATAATTAAATTATAGGCATAAGCCATTGACATCCAGCTAAAGTCATTTTTACATGGTTTGTTCACATAAACAGATCCGTGGGCTCATTTGTTTTAAGGACTTTGACTGACAATCAACATGGGGAATCAGATTAAAACATGGTGGAAAACCAGGCTCATGCCTGTAATCTTAGCTACTCAGGAGCCTGAGATCTGAGACTTGCAGTCCAAAGCAAATTTGAGCAAGAAGTCCATAATACTTATCTCTAATTACGAAACTAAAACAAAAACCTGAAATCAGAACAGTGGGTCAAGTAGTGGAGTACTACTCGAGCACAAAAGCTCAAGTGGTAGAGCACTACTCTTGAGCACAAAAGCTCAGGGACAGAGCCCCAGGCCCAGAGTTCAAGCCCCAGGACCTTCACACAAACATATTAAAAACAAACAAAAGTAATTTTAAAACGTACTAAAAAAAAGATAGTGATTCAGGTTCTAATGCAATCGAACAGAAGGAGGGGAATCACTAAGTTGAGCTTGCTTGCATTGTGCTCATCCAAGTGTGAGGTAAATCGGAAAGACAGTATTTTATAAATTAAAACAAATTACAAAGAAAAGAAAAAAATAAGTAGTTATACAGAGGAGTTTCAAAACAAGTGAGATTATGAGTACAGTTCATCTTGATAATTGTTATCCCCTTTATTGTTGTCCCTTAGCTTTCCCAATCCCATTCATTTCAAGTTACTTGGATTCTTTTGCACATATACATTAAGCATAATGACTTCATTTATCCATCTTTCCACTCTGTTTGCCTATCTTTTTTTGCTCCTTCCTACCCTGGAGCCAAAACATGTTTCAGCTTCCTTGTATTCATTTTTGTATGACTGTTTTCAGAAGATTTACATCATTGTAATCCTCCCCTGTGTGAATCATCTGTTAGCTGATTTGTGTGTATATGCAAATTACCCTAAATGGATTTTCATGTATGTTCATATTTTAGATCTAACTTCCACATAAAAGTAAAAATATTCACTCTTTGTCTCTCTGCCTGATATACTTCACTTTTTTATGTTGCATGGAAAATTGTGTTTTATAGGAAAAGTTTATTTGAAAGATAAATGTAGAGACATTTCATGAAATATTATTTTTGCCAGTATCAGATTTTAGCGCGTTTTGTTTCTCAATGTACTTCTTCAGAGCAGAGCTTAACTGGCACTCTACCACTTCAGCTACATCTCCAGCCAGGTTTTTGGTGGTTCATTGAAGATGGGAGTCTCTCAGATTTTTTTGTCTAGGCTAGATCTCAGCATCCTAAGTAGCCAAGATTACAATCATGAGCCACCATCCTCAGCTCAGCTTCTTTAGTTTTACATTGAAAGTAAATTAGATCATCTTTCTGGTATTACACATAGCACTCTCCCCATTTGATTTCCTGTAGCTTTAATATTATATGGTTTTCATGTTTTTTTCTTAGCTACTAATTTCAAAATCAAATGCTTCATATGTCCCTTCAGTTTTGTATATTTCTCAGCTACTGGTTTATTTAAATGTTGATTTTCTTTATATTCTTGCTTTTTCCCTTAATAATTTCTACACACTTAACTTAATGTCAATATTGTATTTTTTCCTCCATATGTCTTGTGTTTTATTCTGCCTCACTTCTGTTTACTAATTTATTTATGTAAAATATTCGAGCAAATGCCCTATTTATCGGGAACTGGAAATATTTGGAAAAAAATCATTAATTGAAGTAAGCCAGACCCAAAGAAACATAGGCTCCATGGTTTCCCTTATTTGTAATAATCAGTGTATGTTGCTTTGGTTAAAGTTGTAATAATTAGTTGTAATAATTAAGTTGTAATAATTAGTATATGTTGTTTTGGTTAAAGTGCTTGAGCTGTTTGACCACCTGCTTGTGATTTCATCCTTGTGGTTATTTCCTATACACATCACAAGGTGACTACCACCTGCCTGTGGTTTTTACCTTTAAAAGCTCAGCCACAGTGAAGGTTGGGTTGCTTTCTATATCAGCCTGAAGGTGGAGAGTAACCACTGCATTGCTATTAAACAGATTCATAGCTCCATTCACCGAGTGCTGGTGACTCTGTTTCTGGGGGTTTTAGGCCCCCCAAATAGCTGGGATATTATAGTGTATACCTAGGATACTCCTAGCAGAGGATCACAATAGCTCAATAACTATGAATTACATGACCATATTAAGTGATGCTAATTGAAATGAATTCTATGATGTGAAAATGAAGTTTTCTTCTTCTGTTTTAGTGTGCTGTTTGCAGTTATTTTCTTTTGTTCTTTTCTCTTCTGGTTTATTCTCTGTGGTCACTTGTTGGGGCCTAGCCTCCATCTCTGAGGCCTGATTCTGGCTCAGCTGCAATTAAAGGGCTTTGTCTAGGCATTCGGTCTTTTGCATACCTCTCTTAAGGCATCTCTGTGTACGTGACTCGATTGAACCCCCCGCAGTTTCGCGGGTCTCACAGCAGCTCAAGTCTCGCGTGCTTTCCTGCACCTGTCCTGCCCAGTACCTGAAAGCCCCACCCAGACCCTTAGTGGTAGCACAGGGGCCCTCTTCCTATTGGCTAGCTTCCCAGTGCCCACCTTCTCCTACCCTAACAGTATATAACTAATTGTCTGACGCAATAAAGAGAGGAGAGCATCAGAGAGCATCAGAGATCAGGAGAGATCAGCAGAGAGATCTGATGCGCTTTCATGGTTAACACTGCTTCTGACTCAGCGTGGTTTTTTCTTCCCCGGTGATTGGGGGAGGGCTGGGTCTTCGACACTTACCATCTCGCTCGGCCCCCGGGGGACTACAGGCTGGCCCTGTGTGTCCCTCCCCGTTCCTGTGTTGCTGCCCCGAGAGGAGCAACAGTCACTGTTCCTGATTTTGGTTCCCTTTGTCTTATATATAAGTTTCTGATTTGGGCAAGGGAAATCATCGAAATGGTGGGACAGGGCTGGGAGTTTGGCCTAGTGGTAGAGTGCTTAACCGGCATTAATGAAGACCTGGGTTATATTCTTGGTACCACATACACAGAAAAAGCTGGTGAAGTGGTTCTATGGCTCAAGTGGTCAAGGTCTAGAGAAAGCCCAAGCACTGTGCTCAAACCCTGAGTTCAAGCCACAGGACTGGCCACCCAAAAAACAGTAAAAGAAATGGTGGGACAAACAGTGAACTAATGCAACACTGATACTCACTAGACATTATGTTGGAAATTTGGAAATGAACTTTACATCTTGGGAGGTAGGGAAGTTGAGGAGAGGGAAAGTGTGAGAAAACAAAGGAGGGGGTAACACTGTTTGAAAAAAATGTGCTTATCTTGTGTAACGAACTATATCACCTGTACAATAAAATTCAATAAAAAGTCTCAAATTTTATTACAGAATGATTCCCATAGTCAATAGTAATAAAATCCCACTACTCAGGAGTATAAATAAAAAATTAAGAGAAACTTTGCTGATATTTCAAAATACTTTAACAATGTGAGTTTATTTTTGAGTGGAATGTTTGTAAAAATATTTACCAGGGAAGAACCATAAAAATAATCCTGTACTTACATTTCATTATTTAGAAGGCTATTTTGAGGAATCCAAGTCAGAAAAAGATCTACGGAACCCTAAAATTTCCTGATAACATACTAGTATATTCTTGGCAACTTAGGGTATCTAAGATGACTTCAGTTCATATGTCTAGCAAGATAAGAAGAAGGTAAAGACGATAAGGAATTTATAAGTGTAATATTCCAGCCATTTTGTGGTCCTTGAGCCCCCGAGCAATAGAGTCACTAGAACTCAATGAATGGAGCTACGAGTCAGTTTAACAGCAGTGCAGTGGCTACTCTCCACCTTTCTGCTGCTAGAGAGCAGCCCAGACCTTCTATGGGGCTGAGCTTTTAAAGGAGAGCACTACACATAGGTGGGCCTGTTCACCAGGAAAACACCACATGTGGGTAGTCAAACATTTTAATATTTTTACAAAAACAGAATTAGATAGCTAATCCAGGCAGGTTACTACAATAACAGAAGAACTATGAAAGAGAAAGAAAGTGTTGCCATAGACATGCCATAGGAAGACAGGAATTTTGCCTACCTCAACCATCTTTCACTTTTGGTGAATGTTAGAGATTGGCACTAGGGCTGGGAGTTTGGCCTAGTGGTAAAAGTGCTTGCCTAGCATGCACAAAAAGCCAGGTTTGATTCCTCGGTAGCACATATATAGAAAAAAGCTGGAAATGGTGCTGTGGCTGCAGTGACAGAGGTCTAGCCTTGAGAAAACGCAAGGACAGTGCTCAGGCCCCAAGTCAAGGCCCAGGACTGGGCGGGGGGGGGGAGAGAGAGAGAGAGAGAGAGAGAGAGAGAGAGAGAGAGAGAGAGAGAGAGAGAGAGAGAGAGAGAGAGAGATTGGCACTAGACCAATAGGATCAGTGTTTCTAGAACATGAGTTTCTGTACCCTATACAATCATAACTGAAGATTCAATTCTCTTAAATTTCCTTTGTACTTCAGTCTTTGAAATCCTGCCTTCGGTTCATTATCAAGAGGTTTTCTTCCTTCTGATAGCTTTAACTTGCAGATGCAAGTACTTCCTGGCTGCTTGCTTCTTTAACTGGTATAAAAGAGATCCAAGAAGCCCATCACTGCAGCTACTGCTGATACAGGGTAGGAAAAGTCTTTGATATGTTTAGTGGTGATTTTACTGATTGCCTGTGTCTTTTTCAGATCATGATTCAAATTTGGGTCTCAGAACAGCATAAGAGGTAAGCTTTCACACTTGCATTCTCTTTGGCCCATTTCACTCCCTGTACTTCATTACACCTGCTTCATTCCTTGCTCACCTTTGTTACACTTGGACCTTGGTATTTCTGTTTAGCCATGTTGTTGGTGGTGGTGGGGGAGGTGTTCCTGGGTGCTGTTGCTGAGCTCTTCAGCTCAAGGCTACCACCCCTTGAACCACAGCACCACTTTCAGTTTTCTGGTGGTTAATTGGAGATAAGAGTCTCACAGACTTTAGTGCCTGGATAGCTTTGAACCAGGATCCTCAGATCTCAGCCTCCTGAGTAGCTAGGATTACAGGTGTGAGCCACCTCACTCTGCTAGCCATGTTCTCTCAATCGGCACCTTTTGGAGGTGGTACTTACATGCTCATCCCATTATTATTTATATTCATGTACACTTGAATATAATGAGAACTAAGAAAAATCTTCATAACAACTTAGTTTGGGTACATATTTAGAATAAGAGAAATTGTATATGGATGAATTCTTTTTATCTATGAATGTGATAACTTTATTTTCATATTTCTTTTCATTTTTTTCTTATATAAATTAAACAGATGGTGTGTGTGTGTGTGCGTGTGTGTGTGTGTATTTGGGTGTGCATGTGTGTGATGGTACTGGGGCCTCAACATTTTCCACGATGCTCTTGATTTTTTTTCATATATTTTTTATTGTAATTAATAGAAGGGTTACAAGATATTTGCCAGATAGATGGTGCATTAATTCCCATACATTGATACCCTTTCACATGTCTTGGTCCCTGTTTCCCTCCCCCCCACCCCCACCCCTCATCTTGTTTTCCCCCATTCCCTATCCAATTTCAAATAAACAAATACAAATATATCCTATATATCAGATAACAAAGTGAGATAGTGTAACAATATGAGATAACCAAGGGACAGCAAAAGAGATGAGAGATAACATAGTACCTTAAGGACAACAATCATTCATTATATGGCTTATGTTTACATCATATTTTAAATGACAAGTTTAACAAACAAATGTTCAAGGAGGGAATCTCTATTTACAATCATTGGGACTTAGTATTTAGAACTTAATCAAAATTAGGCTAAGGGTTTGTATGTCATAGAGACATATTAATTTATGAAATAAAACATTATGTCTATAGAGACATAGGTTTTTATGTCTATATAGTTATGTTTATTTTTCCATTACCATGTCCATAGCTTTGGGTATGCAGTTATTGAGTCCTCGCTCTTGTACTCTTTGGATTTAATAGCCGCATATTAAGGATACTATACTGTAAATTACTATAAATGAATCTGGCACTCTTGCTGCTAAATATTGAAATGAAGACTGGGATAAGTAAGCAATTTCCAAAGTATATTCTAAGTAAAATGTAGCTAGGATACTGATAAGAAGCATCCTTTAAAGTCCTCTAGACTACACAGATTGCAGATTGACTTGCTAAAAAGACCTTTAAGTTCATTCTATTTTTTAAAAACAAGATTGCCCTGTTACTAATACTTGTGTATGTGTTTACTATTGAATTGGTTTTAAGGATTATTATTAAGCAGTTAATCTTCCAAATGCCCATTTCTTTGCTAAACAATAATTACAAGACCTTTTTATAGATAGTCCTGGGACTTGAACTCAGGGCCTGGATACTGTCCTTAGTCTTTCTCAGTGCTAGTGTTCTACCACTTGAGCCACAGCACCACTTGTGGCTATTCTGTGTGTGGTATTGAAGAATCAAACCCACGGTCTCATGCAAGCCAAGCAAGCACTCTACCAGTACACACTCTACACACACCTGGCATACATGACTTTTAATAAAGGGAAACATGAAATACAAAGTTCTGTTCTAGAACTTGGGTCTACAAATTATTAAAAAATATACTAGTATGGACCTACCACTTCTTATTAGGAGTGGTGGAACTCTTAACTCTTACAGTGAAGGAAACTTCCCAATTTCCTTCCAGGTCTTTGAGATCCACTTGTATAAACCATTTCACACACAAAAAAAATGAGAATGTGCCAAAGATGGCTCAAAAAAGAATAGTCCCATATGGTGAAAGTTTTTTAGCTCAGATTTCTTTTGGGAAAGTAGGGTAAAAGAGAGAGAAAATATTTCTTGTTCTCATAGTTAAATACACAAAATGATAGCTGTTGTGATTTTCTGCACGCCTCCTTTGGCCTGAAAAAATACAAGTGGTCATGTTCTCTAGCATCCCCTAACTATTAGGCAGTGTTTCTCTGTAGCCAGAATATGTGCTGCTTAATATTTTAAAATATGGGAAGTCTCTGGCCCTAGATGAATAGGTGAATTTCCTTATCTTAAATAAGTTACTCACTTTACTGTCTCTACCCATTCAGAGAATTGCCAGGTTTTTACTATTTCAAAGGCGAGGGCAGATTTATATAGCTACCCCTGTTGGCTCTTCTAGTTCTTATAAATTGGCATTTAAATGATGAAAATCTGAATTGTTGTGTTACTTTTCTGGTTTTATCTAAAGCCTGTTCTTTTTATATCTATCTTGCCTCATTTTACCTCCTCATTATATCCATCTCTACTCAGTATCCTTCACCACCATAGAGTATTTGCCTGTTTTGTTTGGGGCAATACTTCTTAGGAAGCTTGGCTCTTATGCTTTTAAATCTATTCAGGCTCTAGATTTTTGACCTTAAAACTTAAAAATGCTTTCTTTTTTCTTTCTTCCCCTCCTACCCCCAGTTCTGATAAAATTATTCCCCTGGACTGAGCAGTCTAAATGAAAAATTAAGAGAAACTCTGCTAGTATTTCAAAATATCCTATTATAAACATGTGAAGATTTTTTTGGGAGATGTGAATTGGTAAAGAAATGTGCCTAGAGAAAATGATAGAGGTACATTTCATTGTTTTTAGAATATTTGTTGGAGGGCTTGAGACAGAAAAAGACACATTTAACCCTAAATTCCCTGACAACATACCAGATGTTGTATGAACAGTTCTGTTCATACTGTTCTTCTATGAACCACAGGAAGAATTCAGAACATAGTATAGGTGGATAGGAAAGCATATTAGAAAAGAAATATGACAGAGGAGGAGCTATTGGCAACGGCATGCAATAGGAAGAGAGTTCTTTAGCCTATCACAACCTGAGGGATTGGCCTCAGCTTATACAGAGAGAATTGTTACCCAAGAAAATAGATTTTGTTTGGAGGCTCTTCTTTCTGTACCCTGTAGGTTTATAGCCAAAGATTCCACGTCTCATTCTTATTTTCTCACCCTCTTGTCCTTCTTACGTTTTTTTTATAATTCTCCTGCCCCTCATTTGATTGTCAGGAACGTTTTCTTTTATCAGTTCATCCTTCTATCATCAAGTTGTATACACGAAAACTCCCTGACTGCCTGTGCCTGTATTTTCTACTAGCTAGAACAAGAGAGACCAGCAGAGAAACACAATACTGAAAATATTATGATTAAAAATATTATGATTAAAAGAGGCAAGATGACATGGTTTCAATAAAGTTGTAATGATCTTGTCGTGTGTTAAATGCCAATTATTTTTTCATTGATTTTCTTACTTTGACCACATTGTTCATGGATGGCATATATGGCTCTCATTTGAAAAGTAAACCTAGAAATTCAGAGAAACTCAATAACTGTCTATGGGTGATGTGACCAGCCAATAATTCAACTTAAAACTCCAGAACTTCAGATTTTTATTTGGAGATTTAACAATCTACTACTGGCAAGTCAGTTCTGATTAAGGAGAATTTATACAGTTTCCTCCCTTATAAATTCAAGGACTTGAAATTATCAGGCTCAATATTTGTTTAAAGAGGATGAAATGCCAATCTACCACATAATCTCAGTGGTATATAGAAATGATCATGGACCTATCCCGCCAGTGTCCAGGCCAGCTGATATCAGTTGAGGTCAAGCTCTCCTTCCTGCTAGTCCAGGTACAGTTTTCCCATGTTATGGATGCAATAGGGAGCAGATAGAGTAGCAACAAATATATTTAAGCATTTAAATTGATCACTTCTCTTCACTTTCCATAATGAAAACAGAACAGAAGCAAACCCAAACCCAACAGAAAGTGTCTCTCTCCTAAGTGTAGAAGCTGACAAGCCACACAGCAATGAAAGAAGATAAGGCTAAGAGCCAAGGACATCAAAATAGCAAGCTTAAAGTACTAAGGTTTGTGTTACTGTTTTATTGTATAATTGTATTTTCCCTTAATTTACATTTCAATGCCAGAGTTTCTACTCTCCTTTATATCTAGTTGCCTTGGGTGAATAGGATTTTTGCAGAGAACAGAAATTCTGATCACTTTGCCCTTCTGTCATTCTGTAAGCCTTGTCCTTTGTTGAACATATTATTCAGAAAGAGATATAGGACAATCTCACAAGGAAAAAAATCTCACATAAATCTCAGTATATTAATTTGTTTTTCATACTTTGAACATGATACTAAATTCTGTTTTGTAGATGATATGACACAGTTAAGCATGGTAAAATTAACATGGCACCCTTGTGTAAGTAATATGCTGCGGTTTCGAACAATGAATATATTCTAAAATTTCAATAGTATACAAATTAAAAAAAACAACTTTAAACTTATAGGACAATATTCAAAAATATCAAATCAAATGTTGTTTGAGTTTGCATTTTCTAATTTGGTGTACTTAATGCCAGAGCTTTATTATTTTTAACCCGAAATCTAGGTAGAATGAATGTATGCATGTATGTATGTATGTATGTATGTATGTATGTATGTATTTATTTATTTACTGAACATGGATACTGAACTCAGGACCATGCTCTCCTAGATTTAACTCAAGGCTGGCATTCAACATAGTGCTATTTTCAGCTTTTTATCTTTTTCTTTTGCCAGTCATGGTGCTGGAACTCAGGGCCTAAGCAATGTCCTTGGGCTTTACTCAAGGCTAGAGATCTACCACCTGAGCCACAGTACCACTTTGAGGTTTTTCTATGTATGTGGTACCGAGGAACCAAACCCAGGTTTTTGTGCATTCTAGGCAAGTATTCTACCACTAGGCAAAACTCCCAGCCCCCTTTTCCAGCTTTTTTTTTGTGGTTGTCTCTTGTGTTTTCTCTTAAGCTGGCTTTGAGCTGTAATGTTTAGATTTAGTTTCCATGTAGCTAGAATTACATGTGTGATCTTTATCAGAACCAGCAACAGTTTTGCATTTATTTTTTGCATACATCCTGTTTTATTAATGGTGATTATATATGAAAGAAAGACCTTACTCTCAGTCCACAGCTCAGAAAGAAGTCAGAGCTTTCTTTTTGCCAACCCATTGGCATGATTAGCTCCTGAACAGAATTTCATTTACACTCATTGACAAAGAATCCATTCCACATTTTATAGTCCCATTCTACTAGAATGCACTTAGTTTTCTCTAAGACTCTGACAGAATGACCCACACATTATAATATGTAATAGATAGATAGATTAGGTAGACAGACACCTACTGTTTTAAATCCTTATATATTCTAAAACCATGTACTGCAAATTTAAGACAAGTATAAATTTCACCAGAAATGATTAGTTAAAAATGTCTTAAGATTGTTAGGTGTGTTAATGATGTTCATTGCAGCACTACCATAATGAAGATATGGAACCAACCTAAATGCCCCTCAGTTGGTGATTGGATCAACAAGATGTGGTATTTATATATAATGAAGTTCTATGCTGCCATCAGAAGGAATGGCATCACTCCATTTGTAAGGAAATGAAAATACGTAGAAAAAACTCATATTAAGTGAAGTAAGCCAGACTCAAAGGCTCAATTGTTTCCCTCATTTGTCATAATTAGTATAAATCTTGGACTCTCTTAGCAGAGGTTTATAATAGGGCAAAACCTAGATCCATAAGGCCATACAGGATGAGGCTAAAAGAAAGGACCTCCAGGATAAGAAACAAGAGCCATATAAGGTGTGACTGTTGTTCTTAATGTCCTATGGTATTTCTCATCTTACCTTGTAATCTGCTATATTGTTTGTTTATTTGAAATAGGAGACGGAAAGGGGGAAAACAAGATGAGGGGAGGGGCAGGGGAGGGAAATGGGGATTAAAAAACATGAGAAGGGGTAGCAATGATTGTTAAGAAATGTACCTTCTATCTGGTGAATATAATGTAACACTTCTATTAATTACAATAAAAAGACCGTTAGGTATGCTAAAGATTTTGCAGAGGGAATATAAAAATATATATTAGTGGGAAAGGAGTTTAGCCTAGTGGTAGAGTGCTTGCCTAGCATGCACAAAGACACAGGTTCGATTCCTTGGTACCACATACATAGAAAAAAAGCCAGAAATGGTGCTGTGGAACAAGTGATAGAGCTCTAGCCTTGAGAAAGTCCAAGGATAGGGCCCAGGCCCTGCGTTCAAGGCCTAGGACTGGCAAAAAATATGTGTATATTAAATATAGCATACAAAATATATATATAGGCAATATGTGTGCAATAATTATATACATATTGCCTTTATATATCTTATATAATATCACAAACACACACACATACACACACACACACTCAACCTAGTTCTACTAAATCCTTATCTTCCAGCAAGTCCTGGGCTTTCTCTCTCTCTCTCTCTCTCTCTCTCTCTCTCTCTCTCTCTCTCTCTCTCTCTCTCTCTCTCTCTCTCTCCCTCTCCCTCTCCCTCTCCCTCCCCCTCTCCCTCCCCCTCTCCCTCCCTCTCTCTCTCCTTCTCTCTCCCTCCCGCCTTTTTGTAAGTCTTGGAGTTTGAACTCTGGGCCTGGAGAATGTCCCTGAACTTCATATACAAGGCTAGTGCTCTACAACATTGAACTACAGCTCCACTTCTGGTTTTCTGGTGGTTAATTGAAGATAAGATGCTCACAGATTAAGTAACTGGGCTGGCATTGAACTGTAATCCTCAGATCTCAGCCTTCTGAGTAGTTAGGTTGCAAGAGTAAGACACTAGCACCAAACACATCTTCCTCTCTTAACTGCTTTTGTACATAGTGCTTAATAATTATTATTTTTCTCTCCAAAATGCCTTTTCTACTCCTCTAATATGTAAATCTAAACCAGTTTTTGCCTTCCAAATTGCAACATCATACAGAATTTTAGTTCTTTTTTATTTTCCTGGAAGAATTATATGGTCATTTTTTCACATCTATTAATCATAGATACTTTAATTGAACAATATTTGCATCCATTCTGAAAGGAATATCAGCCCTCAGTAAGGGACCTATGTAACAAATTACTTGAGCTTACTTAAAAAAAAGAACTGAAAAAATTGAAGAAAAATATCTCAATTGTTCGTAGAGAACACCTGAATAATACTAACTACAGAAGGTGCATTACTTCACATACATTGATACCCTTTCTCATGTCTTGGTCCCCATTTCCCTCTCCCCCACCTCCACCCCCATTTTGTCTCCCCCCTTCCCTATCCAATTTCAAATAACCAAATATGGATTTATCCAATATAACAGATAACAAAGTGAAATACTGTAACAATATGAGATAACCAAGGGACAGCAAAAGAGATGAGAGATAACATAGTACATTAAGGACCACAGTCACTCATTATATGGCTTTTGTTTTTATATCCTAGCGGTCCTTTCATTTAGCGTCATACTATATGGCCCTATGTATCTAGGTTTTGCTCTATTGCAAACCTCTGCTAGGAGAGCCCAAGGTTTCTACTGATTATGACAAATGAGGGAAACCATTGAGCCTATGTTCCTTTGAGTCTGGCTTACTTCACTTAATATGATTTTTTCTAAGTCTTTCCATTTCCTAACAAATGGGGCAATGTCGTTCTTTCTGACAGCAGCATAGAATTCCATTGTGTATAAATTCCACATCTTGTTGATCCATTCATCAACTGAGGGGCATTTGGATTGGTTCCATACCTTTGCTATGGTAAATAGTGCTGCAATGAACATCATTGTGCTAGTGGATTTAGTATGCCCTTGTTTCTGGACGGTTGTGTATATGCCAAGTAGTGGAATTGCTGGGTTATAGGGGAGCTCTGTGTTTAGTCTTTTGCTGAACTGCCGTACTGCTTTCCATAGTGGTTGAACGAGTTTGCACATAATGTAACCCTTCTATTAATTACAATAAAAATATATGAAAAAAGAAATAGAATAGAGAAGGGGAAACCAAGATGAGGGGAGGGGATGGGAGAGGGAAATGGGGACAAAAATATGAGAAGGAGTAGCAATGATTGTTAAGAAATGGATCTTCTCTCTGATGAATATAATGTAACCCTTGTATTAATTACAATAAAAAAGAAAAAGAGAGAAAAAAGAGAAAAATCTCAGCCTATATGCACATTGACTTCAGAAAACAGCTACTTCTGGTTTACTTTTAACCAATTAATTGCTTAATTAATTTAGTGTTGATCCTGAGGCTTAAACTCTGGACCTTAACATTGTCCTAGAGCTGCTTCTTTGTTTTCCTCAAGGCTAGTACTCTACCAATTGGGGCACGCTCTATGTCTTTGCCTTTGGTGGTTAACTGTAGATAAGAATCTCATGAACTTTTCTATTTGGGCTGGTTTTGAACCAGGATCCTCAGATCTCATCCTCCTGAGTAGATAGGAGTACAGTTTGAACCACTGGCACCCAGTCCACTTCCTTTATAAGCAAATCTTGAAAGAAATTTAGCTTGTTGTCACAAAAAATACTTTCAAGCATACATATCTAAGCAATGAGATTAGTTTAATATTACTATAAGACAGATATTCTGTATCCTCCAATATATTTTTAACAGGAAAAATAATTCACTGAAAATATACCTTACATACCTGAAAATACTCACACACAAACCATGTATACACACACAAACACGTGCATCCACGCACTCTACAATTTTTATATGTATTTCCTTTGACTAATACTTTGTCTGCTGTTTACTATCTATTTCTTCTGTCATCCTTGCTTATTGGTGGACAATTTCCCCAATCCTTTTCAAAGTATTCCTCTTCCAGAATGGCCTAGCATCAATTGTGATGGGTCCTGTTATTTTAAACAAGCCATATCAAACACACTACTAGTAATTCAGAGAAGTTTCCACTGCTGACAGAATAAGCCAGCACATTTATACAAGGTTAAGACTTTTCTTCAGCTTTCAATAACTATGGGGAATGGAGAGGAAACTGTCCAGATACTAAAAGCTAAGTCAAATTGAGTCAGGTTCTTCATAGTGTAAGGTGTTTGCATGTGGCTTTTTAACATTTCAAACAGGTGACATCTCTTCAGATTTACCATTCTTCCTGAATGTTTTCCCATTTGCTATATGTAATGATAAATTAATCAGATTTATTTTTTCACATTGAGTTCTGAAGTGCTAATCTTTTCCAAAGTTAATTTATTCCTTTATGTATTCTCAAATTGTCTTTAAGCACAGACCCATTGCAGAGATTCTCTCAGTAAATACCCCCTGAAAAAGAAGCAGTATCAATGTGTGAGAAGTAATGAACCTACTATCTGGCAAATATAACTGTAACCTCTATCAATCTTACACTCCACTCCAGGTAGATAGTGAAATAATACCTGCTTCCAGGTTGTCCAGAACATTCTGAAGAGTAAAACATAATTTATGAAGTAGCTATTAATAATTTGCTACCAGCTGTGGTCAATAATATAAAATGGTATTTGTGTTTCATGAAGGGCATAAGTCCTAGACTGATGCTTATCTTAATACTTTAATTCTAAAATGAATTATGTCTCAAGTGAGAGCTGAGGAATATTTCATATCATATATATTAATGTAGAAAGGCTTGAATTCAACACAAGATGGTTTACTGTTATTTCCTCCAAAATATGAGTTTCGCTGAAATTTCTAAGATCAATGTTGTTGAACATATGTAGTGTTTC
Organism: Megascapheus bottae; assembly: GCF_031878675.1. NCBI lineage: Eukaryota > Metazoa > Chordata > Mammalia > Rodentia > Geomyidae > Megascapheus > Megascapheus bottae. The sequence goes on from NC_143518.1 coordinate 728,513, forward strand.
CTGAGGCCTTCATAAATTTTGAATAGTGGACCTAGATGCTAAGATACTGGAATCCTTACCAAATGCAGGCAATTGCACATATTTGAGAAAAGTGAATCAGACAATGTGTGAAAAATGTGTGTCTTCTATAAAATAAACTGGAAAAATCTGTAAACTCTATGATTGAAGTATTATATTTTAAGCTCTGGAGTCTATTCAGATGTAAAGTAGGCGTTTTAATGACCTTTTCATAGACACATGTAATCATATATATGTGAGGTTCCTATGATACTCGCTTTTTTCTTTGAGAACATTGAAAGATTTTACTATACCATGGCTTCCTCAAATATTACCAGTATTATAATAATAATAAAAATTATCCTACTATTGCACCTGCTTCTTAAAGAAACTTTATTTAGAAATAAAATTTATTTTTGGTTGATGTATACAATTAAGATCTCATTTTTATCTGGATGGAATACAATCCATTTTCCAATGTTAAGTTTCATTATATAGATTTTTTCCTGAAGAAATAACTTTTCAAATGAAAAATGTTCTTCTGGGGTTCATAATTACATATATTAGATTCATAATTATAAAAGAAGACATACAAGATGATTGGGAGGGGGAGGAGGGAAAGTGGGAGAAAAGCATAGGAAGGGGTATCAATGTTCAAGAAATAATGTACCCACCTGATGAATGTAACTGTAACCCCTCTATACATCACCCTGACAATAAAATACAATTAAGAAGAAAAAAAGACCTATCCATATAATTAAAATACAAAAAACAGAAATTTAAATAAATAAGAGAGACTAAATACTGACTTCTGGTCTCTCTTTTTTTTTATATTGATTACTGATGTCATTATCCAAATTGTGTCCTGATAATGCCAACAGTAGTTAAGGCAATTTTATCCTTTGGTTAAAATGTGACCTTAGTCACATTCTGAAGAGACATATTTATACATTCTCTGAGTAGATACTTTTCTCATATTTGTAAGAAATGTGACACAAGTTCAAATGGAAGCTCATATTTCAAATGTCTAATTATTTCAGTACATAGAATTAACTGGCAAACTTATGAATAAATTTTGTCCTTCTCTCAAAAAAATCTTTTAATGCCAAATATGCAAAGCTCTGATTTATACTGCAAAAAATCAGGAAAATATCAAGATAGTTATATTTGAATACTATTAAATATTTCATATACTGTTAATGAAGTGATAATAACAAAATATAACCACACGATCCATATATCAATACCTATATATAAATTAAATGTTTTATATATAAATTACATACTACATATATGCCATTTACTTTTCTTATCTTTTCTTCATTTCATTAACAGATTTGCCTTATATCCCAAATTTCAAACTCATTTGATAACCTTTTTAAATTGTACAATTTATTCCAAATTTCTTTAGGGTGTACAAGACTGCTTACGAGGTTTAACATTTAAGATTATAAAATCCTCTTATTCTAATCACTTGCTTGTAGAGATACTTATTTTTCTGTAATTGCTGAGTAATTCCTCAGATTCCTCAAAAGTACATACAGAAAGTATTATGTGTTTGTTTGCAGGTACTGGAGCTTAAGCTTCACCTATGCACTATCCTTGAGCTTTTTTGCTCAAGGCTGGTACTCTATCACTTAAATCACTCCCCCTGTTCTCTTGGTGGTTAATTGGAGAAAAGAGTCTCACATGTGCTTCTGCCCAGGCTGTCTTTGAACCATGATCTATAGATTCAGTCTTCTCATTAGCTAGTATTACAGGCATGAGCCAAAGTTGTGCTCAGACAAGTTTTCTTATGTTGTAAGTTAAAATACCTTCATCACAAGTAATTAATCATTTGTTTGATTTTCTGATTGATTCTTCAGTTATTCATAATAGTTTTGATTTTCAAATGGATTAATTTTCAAGTAAGTACATACAAACAAGCATTAGGGAAAAAGTGAGTGTGTAGCCTTGGTGAGATCTGTGCTTATTTGGGTTTTCAGAGTCACATTGTCTCCCGGACATGTGACTGTAAAAGTTGTGATCATCAAAGTTGTTGATGGAGTAGTCTCTCCAAAGCTTGCCAAAGGTCTCAATGCAAGAGAAAGAATTTAATTCTCAATATGCATAAGGTACCTTGTGTGCACAGACTGGGTCTTCACAGACCAACAGAGACAGTGGGGTTTGTTTCAAAATAGTACCCATATTGTATATTACCTTAATTGAAGAAAATGCTACATATGTACCCTAGAGAATTATTCAGGCTTGCAGATATTGTCTCCAGAATTTGCCAGAAATATTACATTATTTACGTTAAACTGCAGCAAAGCATAAGAAAAAATGAATTGGGAGAAGGTTCTAAGAATTCTACATATGTGCCAATTCAAACACAAATGTCTTCAAAACTGAAGATGGACAGAATTGAGTTACATATTTTGTTTTAAAGTAAATGCAATGATACACAAAATTTAGAAAATGTCAACTTACTACTGAAAATACTTTGAGAGACATTTAAAAAAGTAGCTAAAAAAACTGTTTAGAGGCATGATGTAAGTATATTCTTTAACTGGTAGAATTATAATAAAGTTAGAAAGATGTCTATACTGAAATCACCTACAGACCTCATTTGGGAGCTAGACAATATATCTGATGTCATTCATGCCTAAGTAGATGCAATTGTTCTAAGAATTTACATTTACATTGCTCTATCACTCATCTTTTTGAATTATACTTAAGGTAATACAAGTGTGCCAGCAGCTAGAAACACCCTGCATAATCTTGCTTCTCATGTTTTTAAAAAAGTTGGTTTTGACAAATGTAATATACCCATAAGATTTATGAGTATAGTAATTATATATGTAATATGCATGATTTTACAAGAATAAATTGTTGTTATTCTTGACATTTTGGGAAAAGCTGGACCAGATTTCTTTTTGTTTGTTTGATGATTTGATCTCTTCCTTAAGAGAAATTCAGCAAATTTAAGAACACACTTTTTATATTTTTATTACAATTATCTGTCTTGGCATATGATTTACTTTAATCTTAATAATGTCTTCATATAATATTCAGTTTATCTAAGTGAGTTTTGTTTTAGTTTTTGCAACAGATTTATGTGGATCTTGTTCAACATTTGTAAACACAGATCTTACAAAATTGAAGCAAGTTTAATTTGAGACTCTGATTTCTACCAGATGTGGAATAGCAAAAATGTATTTTATAAATGTATATATACATTCATGTCTATGAATTTAAAATTAAGAAGCACAGAGTTAGCTCTTTATGAAAGGCCAGTGCAGGCTATAGGAAACAATTCCTTTGTAAATGTGTTTATGCATCAAATGGAATTAACTGTTGTAGTCTAGCTTCAATAATAACTCACTATTGCAAATTAATAAAGGCAGTAAAGATGGACAGCTCTTACATACAATAATATCAAGAATAAAATAAGGCAGAGTGAACAGGAGGACAAATGTGTTTTTGAACAATAAGCATTTATTGCCAATTGTAAAATGGAGTAATGGAGCAATGAGATTGTGAGAAACTAGGCTCGCGAACTCTGACTATAATCAAAAGTAAGGGAATATTTAACTAGAAATATTAACATGAGATTCCATTTTTATAAAATTACTAAGATGATAAACATCACTTAGTCATATAATAATACTAAAATAATGAGTATCCAAATTGCTTCATTTAGTATATAATGAATCATAAACTGCCCACATTGATTTATTTGCCCAAGGCCATAGACCTTTAGAGACAGACCAGTGTTTACAAGTGCAGTATCTTTAATTTTGTCATGTGAGCTTTCAGATATTCTAAACAAAGTATGAAGAAGATTGTTTCAGGAAAGTGTGTGGTATTTAAGGACAGAGGTTTGAAAAAAAATCTGTTAATCTTGATTTGGGGTTAACAGTAATTTAATAACCATGGCCAGTTGTAAGATCTTTCTGAGTTACTATTTTACAATCTATAATACAGTAGTAAATAAAGATTTTACATGGATGAAACTTTTGAGAAGCAACTTACTTATTAAATGATAGGCATGTTGAAGCATGATACATGGCAAGTATTGAGCATCATTTCTTTTTTTGTATTGTCAGTTTAATGTATAGACAGATCACAGTTATATTCATTAGGTAGTGAGTGCATTACTTCTCACACATTGATACCCTTCTCATGTTTTTGTCCCCATTTCTCTCCTCCCACCCCATTCCAATTATCTTGTTTCCCCCCTTCCCTTTCCTATTCCAAATAAATAAACTTATATACAATATACGAGGTAACAAAATCAGACACTGTAACAATATGAGATTAACCATAAGGGCAAAAAAAGAAGAGAAATAGCATAGTACATTAAGAACAATCACACAAACTAAAGCTCTTGTTTCCATATCCTAGAGTTCATTTCATTTAGTCTCATCCTATACCACCTTATGTACCTAGGTTTTGAGCTATTGTATATCATTGTTCGCTTGTAAAAACATTATAGGGAGCATGGCCTAGTGGTAGAGTCCTTACCTAGTATGCACAAACCCCTGATTTTGATTCCCCAATACCACATAAACAAAAAAGCCAGAAGTAGCACTATGACTCAAGTGGAAAAGCACTAGCCTTGAGAGAGCCTAAGGACAGTGCCCAGGCCCTGAGTTCAAGCCCCAGGAATGGCAAAAAAGTAATACTAGGATACAATTTTGGCTTTGAAAAATAGCTCATCTCAAAGGACAATCTGGAATGAAAACAGGTTATTGCTATTTTCTTAACCACTTTGATCTATGTACGTGAGAAGTACAAATATTGATTTATGTAATGACAGTTATAGAAACAATTCAGTCTTTTCAGTCAAATCCTTGGAGCTAGCACTAGAATAAAATTAACCTTAAATTATTTTACAATTTGTATTAATATTATTACATTAAAAATAAAGAACAATATTATATCATGGTTGGCTGAAATCTCTGCCATTTCGTTCCCATAAAAATAGTTTATGTTAAAGTTGCAACAGGTCTATTTTTCATCACTCTCTAACAATACTCTACAACTGGAGCCAAGTAAACTCAGCAGATTTTCTTACTACCTCATCCATTCAGGCTTTTTCTAATTCTGTTTAGTCTGTTTAATACTTTGCTGCTGAACTTGTCCAAAGAAATGAATCCAGGGTCTGTAATTCAATCTAGGTTTACCAGATTTTGTTTACAGTTTTTGTTCTACTTTACAACTTTTTTCTCAAGTGTATTCTTCTAGGATAGTACCTCAATATCTCCAAATACAACAGGAACTTTTTAATATCTTGATCTTTAAATACATTTTGTGTCTTGCCTAGAGCATTTTAGACTCATTTGATTTGTTGATTGTCTGGTATTTGGTTTGGTATCAATTATACTGACCCACAATTCCTAATGCTTTTCTGTTTTATAACTCCCAAAAGTTGCACATTTCTTGAATGGCCCAGGAAACAAAAGGAGGCATAGACTAGGCTTTTAGGCAACATGGGACCTTCTGCTTTCTTAGAAGTAAAGTAATAATAATTGCATGCATAGCATATAAAATTACTGAAAATATAGAGTGTAAGATCATATTGATATCATTGAATTTCTTTTTCAAATTAATACTTAAGTCTTCCTAAATTCCTATTTTGAAATTTTATCTCACTCTAGGAATCATTGTGTAAGAGTTATGAGTCAAATTTAACAGATTTTAGGTTTCTGGGATGCATAATTTTTTCCTCTGAAAGCTCAGAGTGCTTTTCTCACCCTATAATGAGACACCTTACACATTTTTTGAGATTGTGATGGTAGATGTAGTCTGCAAGAGCTAAAATCTGATCTTGAAACTTTTTTAAGAAATGTATACTTATATATCTTCTCTATCTTCTCTTTACAACAGGGAATAAGTGGTTTAAGCTTCAGTGAAAAGTGTTGAAGTAGAATAATCTGAATGACAGCGCCCTAAAAGTGCAACCTTGCTTCTTTTTTTAAAGAATTTAATATTATTTATTATTATTATTTTTACATCATATTTCAAATGACATGTTAAACAAGTATTCAAGAAGTGAATCTCTATGTACAATCACTGGCACTTAGAATTTAGAACATAATTAAAAATAGGCTGGTAGTTTATATGTCATAGATACATATTGATCTATGTAATAAAACATATCTATAGAGTCATAGATTTTTATGTCAATATAGTTGTGTTTATATTTCCAATACCATGTCCATAGCATTGGGTACGCAAATATTGATTCCTCGCTCTTGTACTGTTTAGATTTAATAGCCACATATTAAGGATACCATGAGTCTTTTTTTCCTTTGGTCTTGATTTGTCTCACTCAACATAATTCACTTTAGATTCATCCACTTCCCTGCAAATGCCATTATTTTATTTTGTCTGTTGGCTATGTAGAATTCCATTGTGTGTGTGTATACATATATACACACACACACACACACACACACACACACACACATATATATATATATATCACATTTTCTGTATCCATTCATCTGCAATAGGGCATCTGGGTTGTTTCCATCACCTGGCTATTGTGAATAGTGCAGAGATGAACATAGCTGAACAGGTATCCTTATCATATCTTGGGTTATGATGTTCAGGGTAGATGCCCAGAAGTGGTATGGCAGGATCGTAAGGAAGGTCAATTTTCAGTTCTTTAGGAAACCTCCACATTGCTTTCCAGAGTGGCTGAAGTACCTTATAATCTCACCAGCAGTGGTAGGGTTCCTTTTCTCCACAACCCTGCTAGCATCTCTCATTGTCTGAGTTCAAAATCTTGGCCATTCTTGTTGGGGTAGCAACCTTGTTTGTTTAAGGTTATCTGAAGAGAGCCTTCCAGCAGCCATCAAAAGATCATCCAGGTATTAATCTTGAGCTTAAATGTACACTGGTCCAGAAAATTTGAGACAGACTTGAATTAAGGTATTAATGAAGAGTGCCCTAGGATAGCCTTCCTGATAGCTGGGCTCTAAACCACATGATTTTGAGTTTATTTGATCTTCCCAAATATTATTAAAAGATAAGTTTGTTCAAGTGTATGTATTTAAAATATAGAAAATAATGCTTGGGGCAGGGATTTTGGCCTAGTGTTAGAGTGCACAAAGACTTGGGTTTGATTTCTCAGTACCAGATACATAGAAAAACCAGAAGTGGTACTCTGGCTCAAGTGATAGAGCTCCAGCCTTTGAGAAAGCCCAAGGACAGTGCTCAGGCCCTTAACTCAAGCCTGGGACTGTCAAAAAGAAATAAAACAAAACAAAAAGAAACTAATGTTTGAAGTTTCTACTTACATACATTTTTTCAATGATTTTCTAATTAAAGAAAAACTAACAGAAATTTATTTACTACTTTTAACCTGGCTCCATTGGAAGAAATCCCTATAAAGTTTCCAAGTTAGACTTCAAGAGAAAATGAACCAGAAATATTTTCTCTCATGGCTGGTATAAAAATATGAATATTACTATACAACTTAGATTTCTACATTCTTAGAAGCATCTAAAGTTACACACAGATAAGATGGCATTTGCTAGAGATATTGATCAAAACAATTACTCATTCATTTTGTTATAGAAGGCTATAATGAAAAAGCAACACTGACCTATGCTTTCATATTTTGGTGATATCCAAGAAAATAATATATTATACAATATTTTCAAAATAATGGAATTTTCATATAAACTAGAGGTGTTCACAATTTATTTAATTGCCTAATATATTATAAAATTGAACTCATATGAGGAAATTCTATTATCTATTTACAAATGAGCTTATTCATGTACAATAGAATTTAGAAAACCATTCAGATCATGAATATATAGCTCTTTGACTTTCACAAAGTTCCTATAAGGCTGCTAAGTATATTAAAACTTGGAATATTTTGCTGGGTACCAGTGGATTATGCCTATAATCCTAGGTACTCAGGAGGCTGAGGTCTGAGGACCATGAAGCCAGCCCAGGCAGAAAAGTCCCCAAGACTCTATTTATTGATTGATTGATTGTGAGTCTTGGGGCTTCAACTTGGCCTGGGCATTGTCCCTGAGCTTTTCAGCTCAAGGCTACCACCTGGGCCTGGGCATTTTCTCTGAGCTCTACAGCACATCCTACCCTTGAGCCAAGCCCCACTTCCCGTTCTCTAAAAGTTAATCCTAGATAAGAGTCTCAGGTCCTGTTGTGCCTGGCTGGCTTTGAGCCGTAATCCTCAGATTTCAGCCTCCTGAGTAACTAGGAGTACAGGCGTGAGCCACCACTCCTAGCTTCCCTGAGACTCTTGTCTCCAATTAATCACTCAAAACCCAGAAGTAGCCGGGCGCGGTGACTCACACCTGAATAAAGATGCTAAGACTTGTTTTTTTTTTTTTTTTTTTTTTTTTTTTTTTTAGTTTTTCAGCATCACTGTTTATTAACAGACCCAATTACAAAAATAGCGTGGCAGACACCTCACTTGATGCTTCTAATAAGCCTATTTATCTGATCCTCCCTGTTGCCAGAATCTCCACCTTCTACAAAGTAGGTGGTCTCCTTCCTGCCACCTCGTGGAAAAGATCATTTGATGGGCCACAGGAAATTATTTGCTTCCTTGAAGCATTTTCCAACAGTAGAGATCTCATGAATCAGATCCTCCCTGCAGCTGATGCCATATTTACCAAGAGATCGAGCAATCAAAGCGTTATCTGTTAAGGCAATTCGCTTCTTATTGATTTTGCCATAACCAAGCTTGTAGATGAGCTCATCAGATGAGTTCAGAATTGGGTACCCCCATGCAATATATGGTTCCACAATTCGAAGCATATTAATCGAAGCCTTATTGAGCTTCACAAAGGTGCCATTGAAGATCTGGCGAAGGGGAAGAAGCTGCAACACCTTACGGACTTTTGGACTCACACCATTGATGTCCTGGATTCTTATGACAAAAGCCAATTTAGACTCTTCAGGTGCATAGAAATTGCCTGCTTTTCTGGTCATTCTAGCCATTCGAATCTCAGTTCTGTACATTTGCCGGTCCTCCTTGTGATATTACTTAGCTTTCTCATAGATGAGCTTCCTCCTTGCCTTTCAAAGCATATTTTGGGCACATTTGTTTCTCAGGTGCTTTATTTTCAGCTCAGTGAAATTTCTTCGCTTTAAGACTTTTTTTTGAATATAGTACATATACACTTTTGTGTGTTACATGGTAAAGATTTTAGTGGCTAGTTTATAGGGTAAGCTTATATATTCAGCTTTTGTATGAAGTACAAAAAAATTAGAATTTTTTGGTGTATTCACATGCACTTGTGTGTGGGTATGTGAATGAGTATATGTTGGCCTGGGGCTTAAAATCAGGACCTTGGCAGTGTCCCTAATTTCTTTTGCTCAAGACATTAGTCTGTACTGCTTGAGCCACAGAGCTACTATAGGCTTTTTCTGAATAGTTTATTGGTGACAAAAGTCTCATGGACTTTCTGACTTCTAACTGTGATCTTAAGATTTCAGCCTCTTGAGTATATAAGATTACAGGCATATTCTGCTAGCACCTGGCTTGACTTTAGTTCTTACATTTAAAATTTTTCCTCTACTTTCTCTACTGCTCTTTGTTTTTATCTTCACCTATCTTTGTTTATGGAGGTTGTTATTAAATCATTCCATTTTCCTCACATTAGGTGTTTGAAAATTTTTGTTTGTTTTTAGTGTTTATGCATTGATTATTGCATGAATTCTTGGATTCATAGTGTTCAATACAACTTAATAGTCTTTAAACTCACTGGTCAATTATCTTCTATCTCTGGTTCCATGTGTCATTGTTAAAGTAAAGAGTTCTACATTTTAAACCTTTAAACTAACATCATCATCATTTTGTTAGCCAACATTTCCAGTGACTAACATCATCATCATTTTGTTAGTCAACATTTCCAGTGCTCTGGTAATCTATGTGCAAAAGCAACTTAAGGAAAGGAGGATTTATTTTGGCTCATTACTTGAGGGCTTATTATAACAACCTCATGTTAGATGAATGATGCTCACTTCACAGCAGCCGGGAAACAGTGACAGAAAGAGAGATCAAGAGAATCACTAGAGAAAAGATATAAAAATCCATACAACAGGGAACCACTGTCTCCAAACAGGCCTCATCTCCTAATTAGCCATTCAGTTAAATGCTCATCAATGATCCAATACAATCTCATCAAACCACCAGCTGAGCACCAAGACTTCAACAGGAGTCTTTGGGAAGGGGAATGGGTACTTCAGAGCTAAACTGGTGGGCCAGGGGTTTGGCCTAGTGGTAGAGTGCTTGCCTAGCATGCATGAAGACCTGGGTTCGATTCCTTGGCACCACATATACATAGAAAAAGCCAGAAATGGTGCTGTAACTCAAGTGGTAGAGCTCTAGCCTTGAGAAGGCCCAAGGACAGTGCTTAGGCCTTGAGTTCAAGGCCCAGGACTGGCAAAAAAAAAAGAGCTAAACTACAGTAGTCTCTATTATGATCATGATGAAGTCCTGGCTCGCTGCGTATTGGATATCAACTTGTCTGAATATGTAAGAAAGAAACAAACAGAGCAAGTTATAAATGTTATATTGAAGTCAATGATTCATCATAAAATATCCCCTGGTCACAGAGTAGGACTAGCATTTTTGCACATTCCAACTTGCACTGCAGTGGAGGAACACCAGAAAGTAGATATCTCTGGATTTTATTATTGAGACAGATGTAATCATTTGTTGACTTACTGTTTTTTTTTTAACAGCCTGGGTGGGATGAGAATAAAACCTAGGCTACTGCAAATAATTCTTCATTTCTCAAGAGCTTGGCATTCGAGCATATTGCATAACTACTATTTACTTCTGAGAACTGCAAGCAGCAGAGATGGAAGCTGGCTTTGTCCAAGCTCACGTTAAGAACTGTCCTAATGTAGTTGCCATGGTTTCTCACAAAGATTTGTTTTCTATTCTTGGACATTACTTCTTGTAATTACTTTTGCTTGCTTTCAATTGTAATTACTACTTTTTCTCTAATAAAAAATAAATTTTAAAAATCCCTCCTTTAGCATTTCTTGTAGTAATGACATGTCACTGACAAATTCCCACTATTTCTTTTTAATTCTATAAAAACATCTCTATTTCTCAACCTACATTGATATTTTGTTTTAGCCCTTTAAACATCACTTGATTATCTTCTGGTTTCTATTGGTTTTGTTAAAAAGAGGGCTCTCAACCTTATTATTGTTGATTCTTCAAGACTTGAGTATTAAATATAAGTTGTTTTTATTTATATTTTTCATTTTCTGATTTTTTAAATCTTTTTCATAAAGATGAACAGGGTGATTACAGTTACATAGTACATTTCATTTTTCTATTACACCATTCCTCATTTTCTTCTATTTACCTACTGTCCTTTCCCCTCCCAAGTTGTAATGGCATTTCCAACAGAGTATCAAGTTAGTATCAATGTTGTATTAGTTCATCTTTTGTCCTAATGTTTCTGTGATTCCCTGTCCCTTCCACTGATCAGATAACCTGTACCAAAGGGTACAGAAAGCTAAAACAGAAAAACAGAAAGAAAGAAGGAAAGAAAGAAAGAAAGAAAGAAAGAAAGAAAGAAAGAAAGAAAGAAAGAAAGAGGTGCATACAGAATATAAGAAACTCTCGTTTCCAGTTCCTGGAGTTAAGGTTGATACACTTAATTACAGATGGTCCTGTGCACTTAGCAATTGGACTATTGAGATCCCCTGTTAAGACTACCATAGACATATTCTAGTTATTACAAATGAGGGGAACCATGTAACCTATTACTCTTTGTGCCTTATTTACTTCACTTAATATAATTTTTCCAGGTCTTTCCATTTCCTTACCAATGGGGCAATGTTTTCTTTCTGATGGTAGCATAGAAATCCATTGTGTATATGTATCACATTTTCTTGATGCATTCATCTACTAAGAGGTATCTGGTATCTGGATTGGTTCCATGTCTTAGCTATGGTGAATATTGCTTCATTGAACATGGTTGTGCTGATAGCTTGTTTGTGGGGTTTTTTGTTTTGTTTTGTTTCGTTTTTGGTAAATGCACAGGAGTGGAATTGCAGGGTTACAGGGGAGCTCCATTAGTTGTTGGTTTTGAGGTTAGCTTTCTATTTAGTTTTCAAAAATTCTACTATGTTGTGTCCAGGGGTGATTTTTTAAAATTTATCCTTCTTGGTTTCTAAACTCTTATAGCTATGACTTTACCTTTTCAAGATCTTGAAGAAATTATAATCAATGTCTCCTACTTCTTTCCTTTCTATCTCTCTTCTAGAATTCTTCTTGAGTCACCTAGATTATTTTTTATATTGTATTTTCTTTGGCATGTTATATGTATTCCAATCCATGTATTTCATTTATTTCACCATCCAAATACCTTTTATTTATTTATCCTACATGTCAACTTTTCCCATTTATTATGTTAGACTTCTTAGAAAATTAACATTATTATCTTTAGGTATATTATTCTTTTAAAATTCTTATGTCATTGTGTTTTTAAATAAATTGAGATTACACAAAGGTAATAAATATATATTAAAAATAGAATAGATTCACTTCTTAGATTACAAAGCAATTGAAATATATATAAATAACATTTTTTTCTGGTTCTGAGGCTTGAACTCAAAGCATGGGCTTTGTCCCTGAGCTTCCTTTCATTAAAGGTAGTACTCTACCACTTGGAGTCATAGGTGTCCTTTTGGTTTCTGATGGTTAATTGGACGTAAGAGTCTCATAGACTTTCCTTCCTGGGCTGGCTTTGAACTAAGATCATCATTATCTCATCCTCCAGAGTAACTACAGGAATGAGTCACAGGCACCCAGCTCCACTCACATTTTCAATAATGTTTCTCATTTCCCTTTTTATTTCATCAATGATCTATACGGTCATTCATCGATTTCTTCTTTCTTCTCAATGTATTTGAACATGTTCTGTATAATCCTTTGCTATCGATTTTTAGTTTAATCTATGGCCAGATAGAAAGAATTTCATTTATTGTGTTCTTATTCTATTTTCTGAAACTTTCTGTCTGTCTTAGGATATGATGCATTTTGGAAAAACTTCCATGAAGTGGTGATAGTAAGGTGAAACACTCTGTAGATGTCTATTAATTACACTTGGTTTAGGAGACCATTTAATTCTAGAGTTTCTTAATTGATATTTTTCTGTTTAGATGACCTATTTATTGATGAGATTAGAATAATTTAATTACTGTGATTTTAGGTTAGGAAGCAAGGAGAGATGAAGTGAGGAGAGTTGAGTAGTATGTTATTCACACAACAAAAGCCTAATACCAATATTCAAGAGAAGCAAGAGAGAAAAAAAAGGCACAAACAAAAATGGAAAGCAAAAAGCATAGAACAAAATAGTGCTCAGATAATCTAGTTTCTGAATACGCATTAAGCAATAAGAAAGACAGGTGGGGGTGCAGGTTGGGGAGAATTTCAGTCACATCTTGAAATCTGTATATAGGAACTCTAATACCTAGATCACTTATCTGACTCGGTTATCTCTATATTTTGGTGTTCAATCATTTAATCCTTTTTACTTGGTATAGCTGGCATTTGTTGGTTGACTAACAACATTATTTATTATTAACAGACATTTTTATGCAATGATATCTTTAATAACTCTGGACAACATACATATTTATATATCTTTACCACAAAGGAGTTGAATTGCTTCATAATGTGTAGGTAACCTAGGTATAAGTGACCTTACTTTAGCTTGCTACTCAACTTATTCAATTATTCCAGTGCTTTCTTACAGTAGATCCCTATTTAAAACACCCTCATTCCTAAATTGCAGCAATTCCTGGCTCCTGCTATGGAAAATGTAGCAATGCATATTTAAGAGACACCAAGCTTATTATTTCTTGGCAGACTCTGAATACTTTTTGTCAATTCTAATCCATGAACATTTTACTTACTTAGGACTTTGCTGCTATGTTACATGAAAATGTGTAAAGATCTTATTGAGAAAATCAGTATAATATGTATTCTTACTTTAACATATTTCCTTTCTCTCAAGATATTACCCTAGAAGTTTTACATGTGTAGTATATAATTTTTGAAATTTTGACTTGCTAACCCTCAATCCAGTATTAATTTTTATTTTCAGAATAGCTTTAAATTCTCAGAAAAATAGAACAGAGAAGGGATTTCTTCTATAATCATGTCACTCACATTACTCACTAGCAATAGTCTGTGACATTTTCTGTGAACTTGCATTAATATATCACACTTCCAAATCTATAGTTTACATTGGTGCTCATTCGTGTCCCCTATGGATTTTGACAAATGAAATAATGTCTTGCAATCATTATAATACCATGTAGAAGATTTTCATTGCCTGAAAGTTCCTGTAAGTTGAGCTATTTACTTCTTTAAAAAATTATAATCAGGATTATGTATAGAGGGATTACAGTTACACATAAGGTAGTGAGTGCATTACTTTTTGAACATTGTTACCCCTCTCCATGTTTTTCACCCCCACTTCCACCCCCACCCTCTCCTAAGTTGTAAAGTTCATTTCCAACATATTGTCTTGTGAATATCCTGTTCTAATCAATGTAATCACTGACTTGTATATATTGTAATGCTATTTTTATATTGTCATGCCTTTGTTCTTTTAGAACAGCATTGGAATGAAACCACCTGGTATAATTGATTGGATCCATTTTTACATTTAGGTCTGTTCACATTAACCTTCCAGCCACCATAGGTCAACTGTGTTCTTGGTTTTCATGGAGTGGTACAAAGATTCATGGTTATCTGCATTTATGCAAGTGGCACAGCCCCCCATTTTTCTGATTTTTTTCTCCAATTTGGGGGCAGTGGTGTGATTTGTGACATCACTTCTCTAATGGATTTAAGAATCTAATGCATCTTAAAATTTTTGGTAATTTTTTCTATTTGTTCTTCTATTTTTTAGGGCAAAGTGGCATCTTCTGACCTGTTTACATACAAGACCAGAAACTGGAAGTAGCAAAATATTTCTAAAATTTTACTTTTTGCTATTAGCTAAATACAGTTAAAAGATTGTCATTTCATCTTGTGGCACTAGCTTCATTTCACATGTTTCTAGTGGCTCCCAGACTGGACAGCATGGTGCTAGAAAGCCTCTCAATGATGCTCAAAGACCACAGTGCTCTCTCCATATAAAAATACAATAGCTGAAAGGCTCTATTATTTCTAAAACAGGTTCCTGACAAACATTAAATGTAAGCGTGGCTATCAGGCCTTTAAAAATATTTGTTAAATTTAGATTCAGTTCTTTTGAAACTTGTAAAATGTTTCTAATTTTCACAGGGGAAGAAGTGCTACAGTCCATTAAGGTGAAATTTGAGAATTTTTTTGTAGAATGGATAAAGTTTAAGAGTATAAAAGCAACATAAATGAAACTGGTAGAAGTGATATCATAAGTAAAACCATGAAGTGAGGAACATCATTTTTAAGAGTGAGAAGAGATGCTTCCACCGCCTGACATAGTTGACTTCACTCCCCATTTCCATATACATGTTCTTCCTGTGTTTTCAGAAAACACTTTTACTTGAGTCTGGCACCTTAGACCATTTGGCCATCTTGACACTTCAGAAAACACTTTTACTGGGCCAGGAGTTTGGCCTAGTGGTAGAGCGCTTGCCTAGCATGCATGAAGACCCAGGTTCAATTCCTTGGTACCACATACTTAGAAAAAGCCAGAAGTGGTGCTGATGCTCAAGTGGTAGAGCTCTAGCCTTGAGAAAAATCCAAGCCCAGGACCGGCAAAAAGAAAAAAGAAAACACTTTTACTGTATTTACTTCAAAACCATTATATCAGTTTGAATCTATAAAGCCTATATTATTCAAGACTACCCTAGAATTAGATATCATGATTTACATACAAATAAAGAGGATATATCAATGACTTCAGGGAAGGTAATGATTTACCCAACCTAATGACTGGTCTGAATATTGATAATACAGAAATCATTGATTTCAAGAAAAGTCTTTTATTCCATATAATATTGATAACTTCTATATTGCTCTATTTAGGACACAGGGTGACTAGAATGAACATAATAAAGTTGGTACTAATAGCCCTTTAAAATGCTCCAAATTCTATTATGTTTCCTTTGTTACATTTTTTAACTATTATATAGTTGATGCATTTTAGAGATGATGCATGACTGGAACTGGAGTCTATCAGGTTCAAAATTGTAACTAGTGTGCAAGTAATTTTTCCTCACACTACCAGTATATACATTGTAGGAAAGGCTCATCAGGTTTTAAATGGAAACAAGAAATCTAACTGGACTTAGTAAGATGTGTTGTATTCTGGTAAGAAACTTGTCTGAATTCTCTCTATACCCTGAGATTTTATGGAGAATGAATGCAAATAAGACAAACTATTAATCTAACAAAGGAAATACCAAGATAGCATAGCATTCAGTCTGTGGTATGATGAATTCTGGCTGACTTTTACTCAGGTTTACAGTAAGAATTTGAAGCAGAGTGTAGAAATTGAAAAAGGTTTTAAACTTATATTTGGGCCAACAAAGAATCACATGTAAAGTTAGTGCCAAGGCAAAAGATATTTAAAAAATATTGTGCAGCAAGATAATGAGAAGATGATTTGAGGCCATTCCAAAAATTTGTTGAGCCTCATTCATCCCCAGCCCAAAGGAGTAAAACAATAATACCATTTCAAAGGCTGCTTGGAGCAAAAACTCTGATGTACCCTGTAAGGGTCACATGCTGTAGTTTTTCCTGATGTTCATATATCCATTCGAAAGCCACTAAATCCATGGTTCATTTAGCTCTGGTCATCTCTCAAATTGATAGCAAAAATGAGCAGTAGTCTGGTGTTATCCATCAGACTATTCAAGATGGTTTTGTAAGCATTGAGAAAAACAGATTTATGGGGCCATAAAGGCTTCAACTGAGATTTTAAAGGAAAGCATTTTTGCTTTCCAATGCTTTCCTTTAATTTATGAATTTATCTGAATTGTAATAGCTAAAGTTGTGATTGTAAAGTTAGAAATACATAATAGACCCTAGGATGTTGGAAATGCTTGGGAACCTAAAATATCCACTGAAAAAAGCGACACACTATGTGAATTCTCTCTATAGGAATGGTGAGAAAGTGGTCCTGCCGTCAGCAAAACCATCCAGGCAGGACTTCCTAAGCACTTTGAAATTACATGATACCACTATGTGTCCAGGGTACTAAAAATCGACATAGAGTAAAAGGATTTATTGCTTGTTCTGCTTGGTTGTGGTTTTCCTCTGGCCTCATCCTTCCATTCTATTCCCTCTTTCCTCTTTTGGAATGGGGAGGTTAATTGGTACCATTGTATATTAGAAGTGTGTCATTTGGCTTTTGATTATTTTGTGTGTTCCAGTCCCAAGGCTAAGTGCTGTCATGCTTTCTAGCTCAAGGATAGGACTCTACCACTCAAATCATAGCTCCACTTCCATATTTTCTGGTGCTTAATTGAGAGTAAGAATCTCTTGGACTTAATGAAGCTGGCTTCAAACTACAGTCCTCAGATCTATGCTTCTGAAGGAGCTAGGATAATAAGAGTGAGCCTGATTTTTTATTTTTATACTGGTTTGCAATTAAGACATTCCTTGTATCTCAGAGGAAATTTTGAACTGTAAGTTTTGAACAATGTTAGAACTGTCAAATGAGATAATAGACTAAATTTATAGGGCCTCATGAGATGAACGTGATCCTTTGGGAAAGGAGAGTGGAATGTGATATTTTAAATAAGAAATGTTCCTTATAGGCTTGTGAGATAACTCCTTGGTGCCCAGATTGTGTTGCTAATTTTTCAAGTACTGGGACCTTTAGGAGGTGAGGCCTAGTTTGAAGAAGTAGGTCAATGAAAGATACCTTGTCCTGCTTCTCTCTCTCTGTCTGTTTCTCTCTGTGTGTCTCTCTCTGTCTCTCTCTCTCCTCTCTTTTTCTCTTTTCCTCACCTTTCCTCTGCCTTTCTACCTCTTTTTCTTTCTTTTTTTCATATATCATTATATTCACCAGAGAGAAGGTGCATTACTTCACATACATTGATACCCTTTCTCATGTCTTGATCCCCATTTCCCTTCTCCCACCCCCGCCCCTCATCTTGTTTTCCTCCCTTCCCTATCCAACTTCAAATAACCAAATACGCATATATAAAATATATCAGATAACCAGGTGAAATACTATAACAATATGAGATAACCAAGAGACAGCAAAAGAGATGAGAGATAACATAGTACATTAAGGCAACAATCACTCTTTATATGGCTTTTGTTTCTATATCCTGGAGGTCCTATCATTTAGCATCATACTATATGACCTTATGTATCTAGGTTTTGTTCTATTGTAAATCTCTGCTAGGAGAGCCCAAGGTTTCTACCCCTCTTTCTCTTTCTTTGTCTATCTTTATCTCTCTCTGTTTCATTCTCCCTGTTTTCTCTAAGTCTCTTTCTGTTTTTATCTCTGTCTCTCTGTCTGTCTTTCTCTAACTCTGTTTCTTTCTCTCTCTCTCCCTTCTCCACCCCTCTCTCTCTCTTTCTGTCTCTGTCTCTCTGTCTCTGTGTGTGTGTCTCTCTCTTCCTTTCTCTCTCCCAATCTCCCGCTCTCCCTCTGCTTCTTGGTTGTCATGAACTGAGAAACATTTCTTCTCCATGCCTTTCTACTATGTATTCTGCCTCACTCCCGCTGAAAAACAAAGCAGTAGCTGAACATGGACTAATATGTAGGCAACTATGAGCCAAAATTATTCTTTCCTCCTTTATATTATTTCTATGAAGTGTCTTATAATAATGATGATTAAAACAAACACAAGATTGGATACAAAGTTGAATATAAATTCCAGCTGGTCACATGTAGAAAAGGCAAGTGAACATACCTGAGATTACATGAGTATAAAAATGATTGTAAAATGCTGGGAGTATGACCTGGTGGTAGAGTGCTTGACTATAATGCACAAAGCCCTGGGATCAACTCCTCAGTATCACACACACACACAGGAAAAGCCAGAAGTGGTGCTGGCTCAAATGGTAGAGCTCTAGCTTTGAGAAAGCCCAAGGACAGTGCCCAGGCCCTGAGTTCAAGCACCAGGTCTGGAAAAAAAAAAAAAACCCACAAAAAATGATTGTAATGAGTAAAGTACCCACTACCTGATGAATTTAACTGTAATCCTTCTATATATCATCCCGACAATTTAAAATATAATAACAAAGTAAATAAACATGTATTTATGTATTTATTTTGTATGAATAGTTGTATACAGGAGCTACTACTCAACAAAGCAGTTTGTAAATAAAATGCATCTCAATTGCTATTATCTCTATCATTACTCTTCCCCATCTCTTTAAATTCCACCCCTCAATTTCCTTAATTTTGTAGGGTATGCATTGAAGTAAGCCAGTGAGTTCAGGAGAATAAAAAGAATATAGTATTTGCAGAGACGCTGAAGCGCCATAGCTAAATAGAAACACATTATTTTTATCTGCCTACTGTTAGAGAGCAAGCTAAAAAATATTGGTGAATCCACATCCCAGTGGCCCCAGGCACCACTGTAAAGTCTTCCCCACTGTTAATCCACCAGGAAAAATGTTCCTGGAAATCCACAACCCATGCATCAACAGAGATGTTGCAAAGTGAATAAAGAACACATATTTTAAAAAAATTGGTGAAAAGGAAACATTTCTGAAATTTGAGACTAAACCTATTTTTAGATAAAAAGTGTGATTTTGAATGATTTAAACTAACATATTGACTTGAAACTCCTCTGTATACCTACTTAAATATAATAAATCATTTTTGTTTGTTTATGTCATGGGGCTTGAACTCAGTCTGGGTGCTGTCCCTGAGCTCCTCAGCTCAAGGCTACCCCTACCCCTGGGCCTGGGTGTTGTCTTTGAGCTGTACAGCTCAAAGTTAAAGCTCTACCCTTGAGCCAAAACCCACTTCTTGTTTTCTAGAGGTTAATTGGAAATAAGAATCTCAGGTCCTTATGTATTTAAGCTGGCTTTGAACCTTGATCCTCAGATCTGAGCCTCCTGAGTAGCTAGGATTATAGGCGTGAGCCACCGTGCCTGGAAAAATGTTTTAAAAATAGAAAGAAAAATCAAGTAGAGAAGATGTTGAAAGGGAGTAGGTGATGCCATTAAAAAAATTGCCAAGGCTAAAAGCATTAAAGGACCATGCAGGATATGCTAAAGTGAAGTTCATAGACACTGAACTTGTGGCTTTACTAGGAAAGGTGCTTTAAAGCAGGTAGAACTGTCAGGGATCCACTTTGGTAGCTCTAGTGAGGAGATCAAAATTATACTCTGGTTGCAAAGGAGCCGAATGTATTTAAACAACATGAAGATACAGGGGAGGGGAAAAAGGTTTTAGGAGATAATAAACAGGAAATTTGTCTACATGTTTGCTGAAAAGGATATGTTTTCTTCTTGCTGTATAATCAGGGTGAAAATATTTCAGGATTATTAAAAAGTTTATATTTCAATTAGCACAGGTATATTGTATTTTAATGGACCAAAGACAGATTATGGTATTTCTCTAATAAGTACTCAAATCAAATAAGACAAACATCTGTTTCAGCTTTTGGATTTTTACATTTTATGTTTAGGAGAGATAATTTAATGCTAGAATTTCACTACTCAACAGACTGTTTTAACAGACTCAATTTAGTAAAAAGGATGAAATCACAGAGATTGTGGATGGAACTACTTTTGTAAAGTAGGGAGGAGATTGGAATTGAAAATCATTAGAAGTAATGTTTTATCTTTCTGTAAATAATTCTGTTTCAGTATGCAACATTCATTCACCTTTCTTTTTTTACGTAGGTAAAGTAGACATGACTTACTCTACCCAGCCCAGCATAGTAATGCAAATGAAATATTACGTAGATGTTCTGAATCCACAACAAGCATGCAGGGGGACTTAGTGGGTCTTTGGGGACCCAGGTATGAAGCCCCATGGAAGGAAATGGGTTATTGCCATCTATCAACTTAGGAACCTAAAGCTGAATGGAAGACAGAATCTCAGCATAGATAACACAATTAAAAATAGCCTCAGAGCACAAGTGTTGTAGAACAGTGGAAACAAGCATGGGAATGTCATTAAAAGACTACTAATTTCTTAGGTAGATGGCAGTTTTGCTTACTGAGAATCTTTGAACAAGCTGGATACAAAGGGAACTGACCCAGTGTTCCAGATCAACAAATATGAGTCAGATACAGATCAAAATCTCAATTCATGATTTCCTAACACCACATCCACATGCCTCTATCTCTGAAAGATTTATTTGCTGAACCTAGAAAGAATGCCATAAAGATCATATGAAATATGTCCAAGCTCCTGGTTCAGTGTTTGGTACAGAGAATATGCTCAATGCATAATATTTTATAAATTTCTAAGCATTAGGGACTATAAATCCATGCTGTTGGCCTTTGTCATTTTCTGCAGGGAACTCTGACGCTGAGCTGTGAGACTGAGACAAAAATTGACAGGTTGATAGTATTTGGATGCTGAGGTACTAGCCAGGGAAAAGCTGAGACAGCCAAATCTGGGGAGGGTTAAGGGACTGAATTGCTACCCCTTCCTTAGTGCTTTAAGTACTGGACCTTGAAAACTTGATAAAGTAGAATACATGTTTGAATTTTGTCTGGGTTATGGTCTTCATTCTCAAAACAATAAGGGATCCAATTAATCTCACAGATTCTGTTTTGTCCCTGTGATTGTAATGACTGCAGAGATGTTTTGTTTTCCATGGTAACCTTCCCACCCTAATAATCTGGCTTACATAAACTCGGGGTTCAGAAGCCAATGACCACTGAACCCTCTGATTCCCCACAATTTCTTTATCTCTCTGTCTTCCTCATTTCATCGGCTCCTGTATCCCTCATTCTGTCAAAGGTTGCAGGAAGCAACAATTTTCAACATTACTCAAATGACATATGTTTATTGAAATTATAAGACATAGATACAAAGAATAAATAGAGTGAGAGTACTGCATAAAAAGAATAAAGAGTGTGAGTGAGGCATATCTAAAACAAAGTTTATAAATATATATGATGTTAAACACACACACACACACACACACACACACACACACACACACACACACTATGGCTTTACTAGGAAAGAAACTGGCAGGATTCACTTTGGTAGGTCTAGTCTCAAGGTTGGACTTGAATCTTGGTTGCAAAGGAACTGGATTAAAACCACATTACAATCTTTGTTAGGACATGGCTGCTGTGTATATTGTTACTATATGTCTTTCTGTAAGGGAATAAATTGTTAAAATAGAAATATATCTATATTGCATGTAAAATTGTAATTCGTTTCATTAGAAATTTGTACTTTGAAAGATAAAAGCAGTACTAGATATTAACCTAATTACAGTCACTCAGGAGGAACTGCCACTTGAGCCATATCTTCAGATAAGCTCAGTTAAGCTACATGACTAGTTCCTATTTATTTTTTTTCTACAATGTTTTGAACTCAGGGCTTTGTGCTTGCTCAAATCTCTTGTTCAGTTGGTAATCTGTCTCCTGAGTTACATCTGTAGTCCAACTTTTTGCTGGCTAATTGGACATGGACTCACTCAGATATCTGCCCAAATTTGCTTCTACACATAATCTAAATCTCAGCTTCCTGAGTAGAAAGTATTATAAGTGTTAGCAACTGGTGATAGGCTCACTAAATTTTTGTGTATTTATTATAAAAATTCTAGATATTCATAAGGTCATTATGGATGATATAATAGGCTTATCTATGTTATCCTGTAGAATTTTTGTGATTATTTGCTGTGAAGTATCAAACACAGTTCGATACTTTTCTACCATGTACTGCAATATACATCTCCGAATCATAAAGACATTATTTTCTCATATGATTATAATAAGATTCTCACATTTAATAAGCTTATAATTTTTTAACTTAGGTATCTTGTGTTTTAGGATAAGCATATGGATGTTTTAGGGTAGAGTTCCAAGCAGGATCTAAACAGGGAGCAGAAATACCATTCCTCTGGAAGAATTTATCTTATTTTGGAGTGAACAGTTTAGGACTATATTTCTTGGAGAGAGTTAATGAGGCATCATTTGAGCCATTCCAATTTTCAGCCAGGTGTTTTGTGAGAGTCTTGGAGTTTCTAAGTTTAGGGTGTTCAGTTGTTGTTGTTGTTTGTTTTCTCTCTAGAATTCAGTGTGGAAAGGTTTTTTTGTCAGATGCTCACATGCTTGAAGAATTAAATGCTTCAAAATGATTATTACTTGAATACCTGCACATACTGTTTAATCCCAGCTTCATTTTCTATTTTAAAAGCTTGAGTGTTTGCCATATTGGCTAAAAATGCATCTTCTAAGAATTTATGTCCAGTGTGGGACCTCACCTTTAATTCAAAGCTGATCAATCAGTAATAGTTTATTTACCTTAAGTGGGTCTCTTCAAAAGTTTAGCCAGTATCCTGGCTCATCTTTTCTGTTTTCCACTAGTTTGTGGTTTCTATAATAAAGTCAACAATCAACTTATTGTGAAGCTTTGCTAAACTTTTAGGTGACAATGGCAAAGTCCAAAAGATGGTCTGTTATCAATTGGATAGAACTCATTCCCAGCTGAAATCTGGGACTAAGTTCCTTAGCAAAATATTCCCTTCTTGAATACTTGTTTATTAAACATGATATTTGAAATATAAGATGAAAATCAGTGTTAATAAAGTCTTAAAAAATTCCAGAGGCTGGAAAAACAAAAAGAAATAGAAAAAAGAAGAAAAATCCATTACCTCAGCTGGTACTGTGGGCTCATGACTATAAACCTAGTTTCTCAGAAAGTTGAGATTCAGAGTATAGCATTTGGAGGATAGTTTGAGAAAAACAATTTGCTAGACTCTCTTTCTCAAAATAACCACCTCAAATCAGAGGTGGAGGTGTGGCTCAAGTGACAGAGTATCAACAAGGCAAGAACACCTACCAAATGTGAAGTCTGATTCTGAACACCAGTATCATTACTCGATAAATAGTTAAATAAGATAATAAATCAATAAATATAAGGATAACAGAGTCTCATTGCTTCTGTTGCTTTCTCAGGTATACCTCTATACTACCTAAAAAAGTAGATTTTTTTTCAGTCATGAGGCTTGAACTCTGGGCCTCTGCACTGTCCCTGAACTCCTCACTTCAAGGCTAGTGCCCTACCCCTGTATCTACAATTTTTTTAATTGCTTACTGTTACAGGCATCTGAGTAAAGCCAATTTGTCAGCCTTTAAAGGGAAGTCTCTCCTACTGTGTTCCTCTTCTCTAAGATGGAGGTATGTTTGTTTGGGTGTTAGAATTAGCAGACCAGGACATCTTTGTGCAGTCCTTTGAAGAATCTTTTTAATGTGTGGCCCTTTCAAGTAGGGCTCCATTAGCTCTTTTGGCACATCCCTGTCCTATGTCTCTTCATGTAGGTGTCTTTAAATTGAATGCATCAGGCTTCAGTGAATAAAACGATGTTGTGATCATTAGGTTTCTATAATGAGTTTAGGGACATTAGTGAAACCACATTCCAATTCTTTCCCCCATTCTTTGTAATGAGGCTTGAACAAAGAAGACTCCACATGATTAGCAGAGATTTGCAATAGAGAAAAACCTTAATACAAAAGGCCATATAGTAGGACGCTGAATGAAAGGATCTCTAGGATATAGAAACATAAGCCATATAATGAATGATTGTTGTTCTTAAGGTACTATGTTATCTCTCATCTCTTTTGCTGTCCCTTGGTTATCTCATAGTGTTACAGTATCTCACTTTGTTACCTGATATATCGGATATATTTGTATTTGGTTATTTGAAATTGGATAGGGAATGGGGGAAAACAAGCTGAGGGGTGGGGGTGGGGGTGAGAGAAATGGGGACCAAGACATGTGAAAGGGTATCAATGTATGGGAATTAATGCACCATCTATCTGGCAAATGTCATGTAACCCTTCTATTAATTACAATAAAAATATATATGAAAAAAAAGATGGTTAAGAAATGGGGAAAAAAAAGATTCCACATGAGATATCCTTCAATAAGCTGCTTCTCATAGCAGCTAATTTGCTGGCTTTGTCAGCTTTTGACCTGCATTAACCAAGTAAGAGTTAGATTTTAACTATCCTAATGACTACTGGTGGTAGTAATGAAGCTACTTAACTCAAGCCAACATGCCCATAGCTGGCACCCATTACTTGGATTTTTCGCTCAAGTCTGGCACTCCACCACTTTAGCCATATGTCTCCTTCTGACTGGTTAATTGGATGTAGTCTCACTGACTACCGAGCCTGGCTCTGAACCTCAGTCCTCAGACCATAATCTCTTGAGTAGTTAGGATGACAGAGATGAGCTACCAGCACTCAGTAGTAATCTTATTTCTTTCCAAATATTTGATAGTTCATATAATCAAGAAATACATTGAATTAGTATTTGAAGTCACTATAGATGTCTACTTTGTTTGTAAAGCTCAGTTCAGCCTTTTATGCAGAGACACTGATGTGGAGGACCCACAGCTTCTATTATGTTATCCAGCATGGACTCAACCTATCTGTCTTGGAGTCATTGTTTTTCCATGAAGCTGCTCTCTCTGCTGAGCAGCTCTAAGATGTAACCTGCACACAGGTGTTTTGAAAAGTAGGTCACCTGGAATAGACTTCACAGAGGATATCTAAGGCATGCTCCAGGTTAGTCAGTTTCCTTTAGGGTTGT
This sequence comes from Megascapheus bottae, assembly GCF_031878675.1. Classification (NCBI taxonomy): domain Eukaryota; kingdom Metazoa; phylum Chordata; class Mammalia; order Rodentia; family Geomyidae; genus Megascapheus; species Megascapheus bottae. The sequence continues at coordinate 754,213 of NC_143518.1, forward strand.
GTTAGTTTGACAGAATATTTGAATTGCCAAGCAAAGCAGCTTGATATTTGTCCCCTTTTCCCACTGTCAATCAATCTTCTTTATGTTCCAATAAAGGCACTATTTGATTAGATACAAATAGTATAATAGACTCTTCCAAAGTAAATAGCTGTCTCTTGTGAGATATCACAAATGCCTCTCTTGTGAGATATCACAAATGGTTTGACAAATTCTGAGGAGGGTGCCATCCTTTGGCTGTCTATTCGAGTTGATTAGAAAATAAAGCTACACGTTAAGGGGGGCCTAAGCATCTGAATGAGTACTTCTGAGCCTATGCCTTGCTTTTCTTGTACAGACAACTTAAGAGCCTTTTGAAGGATAAAGAACACCAAGACTGGTGTTAATAGTGATGCTTCTTCGTCAATGTCAAATGCCACTGGACTTCAGAAGCTTAATATAAGAACTGTGAATGGGGTCCTCTTGGATTTCATAGACAGGGTTTGCAATAAATTGAAGATACCAACCCAGGTTTTACAGAATCCAGTTATACCTGCAGGAGCTTAATTTTTAAGAGGGCTTTAATATGGCAATTGCTTGTTTCCAGTTTGACATTAAGTTTCAATTTTCCAGTTTGAACTGATTCTTAAATCATTACTCTTTGTATAAAAATCTGAGCTTTGTGGGATGATACTTGTAGCCATAGTGCCCCACAAAGACTTGTCATAAAAATGATTTTAAATAGAGTTTTTCACAACTGGGGATTCTTACCAGCAAATAACAACATATTACAGTAAAATGTCATCTCTAAGTCTAATCCCAAGTTTTTATTAAATCAATTGGTCATTATTTTCTTTAAATAGTTTTATAAAGCAATTCACTTATACTCACCAATTTATGAGTATAATTCATCTTAATAGTGTTAGTACTTCCATCATTTTCTCCCTGACCCTAAGAACTTAAAACATTAGTTAAAATTTGACCAAAGATATTAGAAAAAAATTGAAAATAAGCAAATAGTGGATTTTTGCCAGTCCGAGAGCTCCAACTCAGAGCTTGAGCACAGTCCTTGGGCTTTCTCAAGGCTAGAGCTCTACCACTTGAGCCATAACACCATTTCTGGCTTTTTCTATGTGTTTGGCCAACTGAGGAATCAAACCCAGATCTTTGGATAGGCAAGTACTCTATCACTAGGTCAAATTCCAGGCTCCCAAAAGTGGAGTTTTATGTTCAAATGCAATGCAATAGAAAGCATCCTTCAGATCCAATACACAAAACATCCATATACTCGGGTACAATAATCAACATAATTAGAAATCTACAGCAGTAGGATGAATATCTTCTATCATATCATATCATGAAATATCTCAATTCTTGAATCAATCTCCACTAATTATATGAGATTCTTACAAAGTCCCTTTCTTAAGTTGATAATTCACTTCTGAGGTATGGTAATTCCCTTTCTTAATTCAACCTTTAATAATTGTGCGCTTGGTGTGTGAAATGAGCCCCTTCTGTCTTATTCTGTCTCTGGTCTCAATGAAAGTTTCTTGTTGTCTTCTCATGGTGAATGAACACCATCTGTAGCTGTAGAGATTCTTCTAATGGAACCTATAAGAGAAACTGTTATCTTTTGGGAACAAAGTTATTTGTAAATTCAACTTACCTAAATCTCATCACAACAATGGAAGTTTCTGATATAGAGGAACCTACATTTAAATATTAAGTGTCCTTATTAGCTCTGCATAGGTTTCAGGAAATTTTCTGTTATTTTGTCACTGCTACTTTTGTAATAGGCACTGTCTGGTTTAGGTGGAAATTTGGAGAGAAAAAGATTTATTTAGAAAAATAGAGGGATAAATGGGCAGGGAATATAAAGAACATTTTATAAGACACCAAGGCAAAGGAGGCATAGGACAGGAAACCTCCACTCTGTATTGTCTGTTCAGACCACTGAGTCCTTCTCTTCTTAGGAAATTGATCCAGAAGACCCTGCAACTCCCTCTTGTAACAAAAATGGTACTTTTTGAAATTCAAGTGACATAATCAGAGGGAAGAAGAGTTATAAATGCCTCTCTTTAGAATTCAGAATGCCATTAACAAGGATAAATCATTAAAAGTTTAGAGAAGCAAATGAATACTGTATTACAAAAAGCTAATTAACAATGAGAACCAAAGAAAACCCTACAAATGTTTTCATGATTGAGCTTCACTTAACAGTGGCTAACTATAATATCAATAGATTAAGAAAGAATGGATGAAAATTTAATAAAAATAATTAGAGTGTAGATAAATTTTAATGTAAAATGATTAGTGTAGATTTTAGCTAACAAAAGTATATATATATATATATATTACCTTAATTTTAACTAGAAAAAGGGTATTGATATTGAAACTTTTATAATTTCTGCATGATAATGGATGGAACAGAGCTCAGAATGCTTTCTCTAGAAAACTAGTGGAGCTATGACTTTCAATGATAAGGCTTTCAATGATATTTTAAAGTTCACATAGTGTTGTATCATAATCAATGAGAAAACAAAGGATGCCACAATTAATAAGCCAAATTAATATAGGAGTCTTTATTGGTTCCTCCGCAGGCACCAATATATATATATATATATATATATATATATATATATACTTCCCAAATAATGCAGAATTAAAATAGCTCAGAGTTAGTCTTGTTAGTCAAGTGGTAGAGCTCTAGCCTTGAAAAAGTCCAAGGACAGTGCTCAGGCCCTGAGCTCAAGCCCAGGACTGGCAAAAAAAAAAGTCTTACAGACTTTCATGCCCAGGCTGGCTTTGAACCATGATCCTCAGATCTCGGACTCCTGAGTAGCTAGGATTACAGGCATGAGCCAGTGTTAGTCTTTCATTTTAAAGATAAAAACAGATTCTTTTTGGCAAGTGACATATAGGGCTTGGTTTGCAAAGCATATACAGAAGCAAAGCTGAGCATTATTAGTAAATTTAGACTTGCTTCCTAAAATACTGGGTATCTGGGATCTTTTGGGGGATTTTTTTTCCCCAGAACCTGCTGAGCAAAGAGCTTTTTTTTCCCCAAAACCTGTGAACAAGGGAAAAAACGGTGTCAGGCTTCAGGCTTAAGGGCACAACCTACTTCATTAGCAATGCTATGTATTGCTGTAGATACACTCATAAAATGCTACAAGATGGGTTTTAAGATGATGATGGGGTGATGGAATGGGAGGAATCAAATTTGATGCTAGTGGGAGCTGCAATGTTCCTTTTGAGTGGTCCAAGTCACAAAATAACATATTTTAATACTAACTTCCTGGACATATATGCTGCCATTCTGTACAGGAACTCAGTTGTGAGAAAACAGAGAAGCCACATTTTGAGAGGTGGAAGTGGGAATCTTTTCTGGATAACAGGCATCTCTGAAGGTAGACTTTTTTTTTTGCTTCAACTCAGGGCCTGGGCACTGTCCTTAGGATTTCTCAAGGCTAGTGCTCTACCACACTTGAATGGCAGGACCACTTACCATTTTTTCTGAATTGAATGCAGGGCTTCATGCATGTTAGGTAAGCACTCTACCACTAGGCCACGCTCCCCCTTTCTGCAGGTGGACTCTTGTCTCAAAGACCTACAGCCCAGAATGGAGCCTGAACAAAGGCTTTAAAGACAATATCACATGTTTGGGGTGGAGACCAATCCTTATCAAAAGCACACCTTATACTCAGATACAAGTAGAATTTTCCATTTAAGGAAGTAGATCAGGTATCAGCTTAAACTTTGCGTATATGGGCTATACATCTTAAATTTTTCATATTAGGAGATACTTAGAGGCTACTCACAAGTGACTGAATCATATATTGTCTCAGAATTGGTCTGATTGTACTGATCAGTGATACTGTAACAACTGCCTGGTAGATGTTCTGTAGTTCCTTGCCTTGGGGTACTGTCTGTGGTAAGATCAGTCCTTTCCTCTTGGATTCCACTGAGGCTACTGTTTGAGTACAGGAAAGAATAGCTCAGAGCAAAGGACCCATATAAAAACTGGAAGCTGGGATGCCAAGATTTTTTCCTGCTTGAATTTTTGAGCCCAAATAATCAGTGCTTTTTAGCAAAAAGAGTTTAAGTACTTATTATTCCTGTAGTTTTAGTAATTCTCTTTTGCTTATTTTAATGAAAAATAATAAGTTCTGATGATTTCTCCCTTCTTTCTCTCTTGGAATTTCTCTATCTCTTTGAATCTTTGATTTTCCAATGGTATATGGAAATCAAGCAAAATCATCTCAATAAAAGATAGTAAAATAAGGACAATAATTTTTGTTTTTTATATCATTTATTCACCTAACTCCAATTTACAAAGACTTTATATATTCCTATAAAGGTAGGGTTACAGTTACAGTTACAGAGGGAAGTGACACTTTCCCTCTTTTCAGATAACATGATTCTGTATTTAAAGAATCCTATAGACTCTACTCCCAAGCTCCTTGAGCTGATTCAAAACTTTGGAAGGGTAGCAGGCTATAAAATTAACCCTCAAAAATCAACTGCTTTCCTCTATGCCAACAGTGAGAGGAATGAGGCAACAATCAGGAAAGCAACTTCTTTCACAATAGCCTCAAAGAAAATAAAGTACCTAGGAATTAGCTTAACTAAGAATGTAAAGGACCTTTTTGATGAAAACTTTAAAACCTTGAAAAAGGAAATTAAAGCAGAACTGAGGAAAACCTCCCATGTTCCTGGATTGGAAGAATCAACATCATGAAAATGACAATCTTGCCAAGGGCTATCTCCAAATTCAACGCAATACCCATCAATATCCCAATGTCATTCTTTAAAGAAATAGAAGAGGCAATCCAAACTTTCATATGGAATAATAAAAGACCCTGTATAGCAAAAACACTTCTTAGCAGAAAGAACAGCACAAGAGGAATTTCAATACCAAACTTTAGACTCAATTACAGAGCTATACTTATCAAAACAGCTTGGTACTGGCACAAGAACAGGCCTGAAGACCAATGGAATAGAACTGAGGACCCAGATATTAGCCACAGACCTATGGCCACCTAATCTTTGACAAGGGAGCCAAAAAAATAGAATGGAAGAAAGACAGCCTCTTCAACAAGTTGTGCTGGCAGAACTGGTTAAGCACCTGCAGAAAACTAAAGTTGGATCCTTCTCTGTAACCCTGCACTAGTATTAACTCCAAGTGGATCAAAGACCTCAAGGTAAAAGCTGAGACACTGAAAACCTTACAAGAAGGAATAGGAGATGTTGGGGGCCGAGTAACACCATGTCTAATAACTTTCTGCTGAGGCTTGTAGGAGGGATAAAACACATGGATCTCTTTGTCCTGTCGCTCCCTCATCCAATATAAGGAGGAGGGATTTAGGGAATAAAAGAGAGAGAGAGAGAGAGAGAGAGAGAGAGAGAGAGAGAGAGAGAGAGAGAGAGAGAGAGAGATCTTCCTGCTTGATGAAGCTGTGTGGCATGTCTGTTCGTGCTTCAGAGTAAGAAGGTCGGGTGCGGGAGGATATTGGACCCCTTCCTCTCGTGGCTTGGCCTGGTCGGGGTGTGTTTTTCCCCATTGCCTTACTAGTAGAGAGGGACAGGTGACAAAGGACCCTGACATATTGGCGCCCAAGGTGCCAAGGGCACGAAAGGGGCACAAAAGAGGAATGAAAGGGCATGAGAGTGCTTAAAAAGAAAAACCAAAAACTTCTCCCAAACCTAAGGAAAAGACTGAAAAACCAGAGAAACCTGAAAAAACCCATAAAGAAGGCAACCTGTGTGCACAGCGTGGAGAGGGGGCCGAGGTCCTGTGTGCACAGCGTGGAGAGGGAGCCAAGGTCCTGTGGACAGCGTGGAGAGGGGGCCGAGGTCCTGTGTGGACAGCGTGGAGAGGGAGCCGAGGCCCTGTGTGGACATTGTGGAAAGGGAGCCGCGGTTCTGTGTGGACAGGGTGGAGAGGGGGTTGAAGTCCTGTGTGGAAAGCGTGGAGAGGGGGCTGAGTTCCTGTGTGGATAGTGTGGAGAGAGACGAAGCCCCTGAGTCAGCTTGAAGAAATTACAGAAAATGGATCTTCGCCCATAACCTCTTAAAATGAAGGGACCAGAGTCATTTTTGAACAGAAGTTTAAAGCACTCTAAACTTTCTAACTCTTGATGCTGAAGGATGTTCTGCAGGAGATAGACATTTTAATCCTTCTAGAAGTCATAAACCTTTAATATTGTGGAAAGATATTCTCTCTGGAAACTGGAAAGGACCAGACCCTGCCCTCATGTGGGGGCAAGGAAGTGTTTGTGTTTTTCCACAGGATGCTGACAGTCCCATTTGTGTGCCGGAGAGACTGATACCTCAGATGGTGGAGACTCCTCAGAAGCACGTCAGTCAAGATGAAGACTCTTCTACGAGTGCGGTTACCCGAATGAATCCACGTGCCAGTGATGACCCTATCAACGTCGCTGAAGACCACTATCTTTACTAGAGACTATTTTAGGACTTGATCAAAGATGGGCAGGATTGATCAGTTTGGATTTGTTTTTATGCGCTATAATTGTAATATGTCTAATATTGCTTGCCTAAAATAATACAAAGTCAACACAGAAAGGTGTTTGCTCCCATGGAAATAGGTGCATCCCCTCGAATCTGGTTTATTTAAATAGACGGCTGGTAGTCAAAGACGGAAAAGTCCCTGTCTTAGGTTGATAGGCTAATAACTAATAACTAATAACTAATAACAACAGATGCTGGAGGGGATGTGTCCAGGAGGGATCACTACTACATTGTTGATGGGAGTGCAAACTCGTTCAACCACTATGGAAAGCAGTATGGCAGTACCTCAAAAGTTTAAACATAGAGCTCCCCTATAACCCAACAATTCCAATACTTGGCATTTACCCCACTGACCAGAAACAAGGGCATACTAAATCCACTAGCACAATGATGTTCATTGCCGCACTATTTACCATAGCAAAGATATGGATGTCCCTCAGTTGATGAGTGGATCAACAAGATGTGGTATTCATACACAATGGAATTCTTTGCTGCTGTCAGAAAGAACGACATTGCCCCATTTGTTAGGAAATGGAAAGACTTAGAAAAAATCATATTAAGTGAAATATGCCAGACTCAAAGGAACATAGGCCAAATAATCTCCCTCACTTGTCATAATCAGTAGAAACCTTGGGCTCTCCTAGCAGAGATTTACAATAGAACAAAATCTAGAGACATTAGGCCAAACAGTATGACACTAAATGTAAGGACCTCCAGGATAAGGAAACAAAATGAGTGACTGTAGTCCTTAATGTACTATGTTATCACTCATCTCTTTTGCTATCCCTTGGTTATCTCATATTGTTACATTTTTTCACCTTGTTATCTGATATATTTTGTATGTGCTTAATTGGTTTTTGAAATTGGATAGGGAAAGGGGGAAATCAAGATAACTGGGGTGGGTGGGAGGGAAATGGGCACCATGTCATAAGAAAGGGTATCTATGTTTGTGAAGTTATGTACCTTCTATCTGGTGAATATAATGTAACCCTTCTATTAATCACAATAAAATTATTTATAAAAAAGCAAAAAACACCTTTTAATACTGAAACATCAATGCCATGTTTTCATTTAGAGAAATTGTAATTTATTATGTTTGCCTTTAGGAAATTCACTGTTTGTCAATGTATTATACTTGAATATAAGCTATTTCAAACTGTCATTTAGAGAAAATATTATTATATCAGCTAAGTGTCTAAAATGCTGATTCAGTAAAGCAAATTTTCTTTATTCCCGGGATTCAGGCAATAATCATGCTTATGATGTTTTTATTTCTCAGTCCATCTAAATTGTCAGATGCTTTGCTGAGAAGTGTAGATTGTTTCAGAAAAATTTACCAAACTACCAAACACATGTACCATTTGTATTTATGGACTCATTATAGAATGGGGAAAAACTGTTCTAGGAAGAAGCCTCTCTGAGCTTGTGAATATGAATGAATTGAGTTCCAGGAATGTAAACATGTAAAACATGCTAGTCCAATCACAAAACATATCTTGAAGAAAATTCAAATATCTGGGTCGAATTTCACTTATATGTAAAACAGGGACAATTAGAGTATATAATTTCTAAAATTTAAGCTCTAAGGCGTATCTACGTGGCAGTTGGTGTATGAATTTTGGAAGGTGTGTGTTTATCAAACCTTTGTGTGGTAATTGCCATAATAGCAATGACATTGGAAGCACAAGTCCTAGATTGTGACTGCTGAGTGTTGTATCACCTTGAATGACTTTCTTAACCTCTAAACCATCCATATATCTGTAAAAAATGGAAGAATTGAATTCAATGAGTCTGAAATTCTTCTCTTATCTGAATTCTTTTATGTCTTTTACTTGTAAATACCATAGAAAGGTAAACTGTTCCTTGTACATTACATATAGTCATTCACTTAGATGACAGGATAACTAGTATAACACTTGGATATTCAAAGGAGGTAATTATTCATATTTTAAAATTAGTGATGAAAATCACTATTATATGGGTTAAATTTCACTGGAATTTATCATCTTTTCCATTTGAACACAGTTCAGGCAGAACAACATTATCCAAAATAAGACTGTTTTATATATATAGTAGGGATAATTGTGTGTTTCTTTGGATTGATGTAACAAAAACAACCAATGTCTGTTTCTAGGATTATAGAAGAAGAAATTCCCTTATCTTGTGAGAACACCAATCTTTCTTAGGGCTGCAGTGTATTAACTGAATTACTTTCTTATCCTATCCCACATAGGGTTAAGCTTGCAACATATGAGAACATAAACTCTGAGTACATTGGTTTGTACACATTACCTGAATTTCCTTAGGTTCAACTCAGAGAACATCTTCGTGATATGACAATGACCACCTCTTTTGCAGTTAAGGCAAGCCCATCCTCAACTTTTACCTTTTGCATTTTCTAAAAAATCTAATCTTTCTCAAGGTTTTGCTGCATTTGGTCTCTGTTTATTCAGCTTTGGTTTGCTGTAACAAAATGCCACTTACTAAGATTAAAGAGTAGAATAAAAATCTGCATGCTAAGAATGTGATAAAATGTACCCGCAGGCTTCGTTTTGTTTCTTTTAAGGCCTGTCCTCTTGGTTGACAGGTATTCACTGGGTTCTTCTGTTACTAGAATGTTACAGTAGCTAATCAACCTTGATCTCTGCATCATGGAGCATGAGAGTATTTCAAGCAAATGTATAGACAGTGATTGGAAAGTTCATTAGGAAAGAAATGTGGCAGAGAAAGATGAAAATTAACTAGACTAAATATTGTGACAGATATATTTCAACAGAATTGGAGTTATTCTTGTAGGGATCTCTCCCAGTCATTTCAGGAGACCGTGCAGAGACAATCACATATAGAAGGAGGCTCATAGGTGGTTTACTGAAGTGGGCATCTCTCCCCACAGGAGCAGGGGGAATATGGCGCCTGTCCCCATCCAGGTAAATTCTTTTAACACTAGGGCTAGTGGTGGGAGGTCCTCTGCTAGGTGTGGGCAAAGAGTGGGACAGCTGTCCTGTAGGAGTTGGGCAGGGTGGAGTTCAAGTTTGGGTGGGACCTTCCACTAATGCAGCTGGGGGGCTACAAGCTGCCCCCAGAAATGTAGTGGGGGAAGTGAGAACCTGAGGTGGGGAGGATGCTAGCAGTTCTAGGGTAAAAACAACAGCATTAGTTTGGGAGATTGGAGGAATGATTGATAGTTCATGCAAAAAATTCCTGTCCTTAGGCCTAGGACTGTAGATACTTGCGATTATCTGTGGGTTAGTAAGTCTATTTATTGTGTTTAATTACAATATTGAGATCTTGTGTTTCATCCTCCATTTTATATTCCCTTATATCATTCATGGCTAGTGATCTTTTAAGATCTGATTTGGAATATTGATGATGAGTTTGAATGTGATGACAGAGTACATGACATAAAATGGCAAGAGAAGTCTCTGAGCTGTATTTCCTCAGGCAATTTCTTTGTGACTCTAGAATGTTTCTTCTAATGGTTTGGAAGCCTCAGAACTTTTGTATTGGAACCACCTCTTGTTTTTCAAGGATTGTAAATCCAGTCTGCTAGTCATTCCATGATTTTCCTCTTACCAACAGTAGCATATATACATATATATGTATATATTTAACAATAAATAGCAAATAGTTAACACTCAAAAAATGTACCTTTCTCTTGTTAAAAATAAAAGAATAAAGGTAAAAAGATAGAAAGAATAGGAGACATTTCTTTTGTCCAGTCCTGGGACTTGAAGTCAGGGCCTGGGCTCTGTCCTTGGACACAGTGTGCTCAAGGCTAGCACTCTGCCACTTGAGCTACAGCACCATTTCTGGCTCTTACCTGTGTATGTCATACTGAGGGATCGAATGCAGGGCTTCATGCATGCTAGGTGAGCAATCTACCATTAGGCTATGCTCCTGCCCCAAGAAGACAAATCTTAAAACAGGAAATGCTGAATGTTAACTGTAGTTTGGATAGGCCTCTTCTATTTTTAACCATCCAGGACCATTATGTAAGAGTTAGCAGTTGTTAGATACATGGCTATGTGTTTTTAGCTATCTAAAAATTCTTTTACTCCAATTTCCTGTTGGTAGAGCAGGCTATATTTCTTTTCCTATTTCTCCCAACTTTACCTTGTTATAATAAAAGGAATTCTTGCCAAAGTATTACCTTGTGAATCTTCCCTTTTTGAATGACCTTCTAATTTTTTTCCATTAGTAAATATCAAGGACCTGTGATTTTTGTGTGAAAACTGGAAAACTGAGGCAATTCCTCTTTCATCATCCAGTGATACCAGTACTTTCAAAACAAGTAATGTATTGTGGTCATTAGAACATAAATCCCATCATGACAAAGATATTTGTCTATCTGTTAAGTGCTGTATTCTCAATGTCTAAAAGACTATCTTACAGATAGTGAATCTAGTATATAGTAGATACCTTCTGAGTGAGTAAATATGATGCAAAATCAGAAAATAATATATTTTGATAGCAAAATGAGATCCTAAGTTTAATACTATTAGCATAGATAAAAAATCACTGAAGCTTTATTAAACATTTGTCCTTTTACTTTTATGTGGTTGTATTAAAATATCTAATTTTTTTGCCAGTCCTGGCCTTGAGCTCCTTGGACTTTCTAAAGAGTAGAGCTCTACCACTGAAGCCTCAGCACCACTTCTGGCTTTTTCTTATGTATGTAGTACCGAGGAATTGAACCTGGGTATTCGTGCATGCTAGGCAAGCACTCAACTATTAGGCCAAACTCCCAGCCCTTAATATTTCTTATTTTATCTTACTTTTTGTTTCAATTAGATAGTGCTCTTGATGCAAATTATCTATGATGATAATTATTCATTGACTCATCACACCATTTCTATTATTATTAAAGCCTATTAAAGATGCAAAATAAAAGAGATGGAAAGTAGAGAAAATAAACAGAAAGAAAAAGGGCAAATAGACTCATAGGAATCTCTCAATACTCAAAGATATGCTGTACTTTGTTCTCTCTTTAGAAAGTTGCCTCACAGTTCCTGCTGTGTAGTGGGGCTGAGTTCACTCAGTGCCATGGACTGCTTTGTGGATAAAGTAAGATAAAGAAGACAAAAGAAGTAAGCTTACAGAGAACAGAGACTCTTTTCCTTTCCAAGTTATATTATTTTTTCTTTAGGACAATAAAACTTGATTTATTGGAAATTATTTTCAAGGTTTTCTTTTTGCATGTGGCAGTAATTGTTTTGTACATACACATATAGTTTCATACAAAGTGATTTTTTTAAGCACAGTAAGACAGAAAAGACTTGATATTCTCTCTGCAGGATTGTTTCTTGTTATTGTAGCTGAAGACAGAAGGACCAGGCAACACAGTACAGGCCAAAATTTGCTTGGCAAAAGCAGAATCTAAAATATCCATTTTGTATTAGTGAAGAAGTTCAGTGAATAATGACAGCAGATGCAGCTTTATTTACACATAAAAATTTTAGTTTTCTCACACTTACTGATCAACCTTGAAAACACAGGCTCATTAGTTAGGAAAAATCTGATGTAATTATTCTTAAAATTAGAAGTTTCTTTGGGGATGTGGTGAATTCCAGTTATCTGGTAACAGATGACTTTGGAGAAATTTATGGACCTTGACTTTGAGAAGGTCTTTCTGCAACCTGGTTAGGCAGCATATTACTCAGAAACCCCTCTCTTCTCATTGGGATATCATCAGACTTGTGCAAACTTAGCAGATCTCTTCTCCCTGTGTAGCTGAAGAGAGAATCTGATTGGAGTAAATTTACTCAGCTTAAGTCTATAAATGGTAGCTATTGTCTTTGAATTTGAACAGCCCTCCTCATATGTCTTGTTGAGGGTCAGTTTTATAGAATTTTGAAGGCAATACATGCACTGTGTATTTTATTTCAGTGCTGGTGGCTAATAAATTAACATATGTTGCATAAATGCTGGATTGGTGGCTTTGAATTGGCTAAAAGGGTTAAATTCTGCTAGATTTGTGGCTTGGAAGTGGCTGAAAGTCTATAACTTTTTCCATGTGATAGGTGCCATTCTTTGAGGTGATAGCAAAACTCACAATTAAGGGTGACCTTTAAGATCGATGATACAGTAGACTTATCTTAGTAAGTACCACAGCAGAAGATAGGTGCATTAATTGGTTTTACAAATGACATTAATAATGCACTAGGTGGTTATTAAATTTCAAAACAATAAAATATAAAAATATGTGCTTTCCATAACAATAATAGCAACAGCTTGAAATGAAGCAAAAGAAAGAAGTCTTAGTAACCCAACCATTCAGTACCAGAAACAGAGGCACATTATGCAACACTTTTGGTAGAGCAGGTCCTCGAGATATCCCTCACTAGAAGGCACAGATGCATGAAGCAAAAGGCAAAGGCGTGGGGGAGAAGATGTACCTGCCTCTACCATATACACTCTAGTGGGAAGGACGTAAGTCTTCCAGAGGTGATGTGTGGCATGTGTGAAGAAAGCTCAGCAGAGCATTGCTGTCCTGGGATTTTATTAATGATCAGTCAACCATTGAGTATGACATATGTTCTGTGACTCTGCTATTCATACTACTGCATAAATCATACTGATAGCTAGCATAAACTAGCCATTCAAAACAAGTCAGCCTGGCCCATTCTTGCAAACATACAAAATATTTTGTTAGCCGAAAAGCATCCAGCAGTTCAGAGCTCAACTCTTACAAACTAGCCAGGGGCCAGTTTGGAATTTTTGTTGTTATTTTGTTTTTTAATTTAAAAAGAAGCCTTTCTTGATCAGAGTTTGAGAAATACAGGACTGCAGATTCTTCTTTGCTGCATATTTTAGATTCTTAATGTAAAAAAAAATCATTAAACAGGGATGTACTCGATATATTTTTTGAGATCATTTTCATCAAACAACTCTGCATATTAATTTTGGTGACTTTTCTAAAGTTTATTATGCTGTTATGTAAGGAAATTTAATGCTGTATTTTGTAGGGTGTGTGTGTGTGTGTGTGTGTGTGTGTGTGTGTGTGTGTGTGTGTGTGTGTGTGGTGTGTGTGTATCCTGGTGCTTAAACTTAGGGTCTGGGTCCTGTCCCTGAGCTTTTTGTTCAGTGCTAACACTCTATCATTTGAGGCATAGCTCTATTTTCAGATTTTTGGCAGTTAATTGAAGATTAGTACCTTACTGAGGAAGTGGTTCTGGCCTCAGAGTGGTAGAGAGCTGGTCTTTAGCTGAAGAGCTTATGGACAGTGCCCAGAACCCAGAGTTCAAGACCCACAACCGACAAAAAAAAGAAGAATCTCATTGACTTTTCTGCCTTACTTGGCTTTAAACTGCAAGTAACAGCATACACTCATACATATATCATACTTTAGTTATTTTGAACATTTATATATTCAAAAGATGCTATTTGTTATATATATATATGTTTTTGTTTTAGATTTAAGATTTGAAAGAAACATCACTCCTTGCTTTTTCTGTATATATGGTACCAAGAAATCAAACCCAGAGCTTTGTGCATGTTAGGCAAGCACTTTACCCCTATGCCACATTTCCAGCCCAATGTAATATTCTTTTATGGTCAGGAATATTGACCATTTCTTCATGTATTTATTGTCCCCTTGCAATTCTTTTTCCTAAGAAGTGTCTTTTTGCTTCCTTTACCCAAGTAATTATTTAATTCACAAGAGACTTGATTTATTTGAATCTCCTTTTCATTCTGATATTAGATTTTTGTCAGATGTATGGCTGTGTACTCCTATTATTTAATTTCCATTCCTTTAGAAATCATTTTCTGCCAGATCCTGGTAGCTCACACCTGTTCTAGCTATTCAAGAGGCTGAGATTTGCAGATGTTGGTTTGAGAGCAGCTAGCTTGTGTAGGAAAATCAGTGAGACTCATATCTCCAACTAATCACAAAAAAAGCCAGAACTGGTAATCTTGGTAGAGTGCTAGTCTTGAGCAAAAGATGCCAAAAGACAATGCCCAGGTCCAGAACAAGCCCCAGGACTGACAAAATAATTATTTTCTAATCCCTATTATTAGGGTGTTTCCAGTAATAATTGATATATAATAGTCACTGGATAACTGCTTATGGGTCAACAATAATAGTCCACTAACTCTCTATGATTCCTAGGTTTGCAGCTTTCCACTGTAGAATTATAGTAATGGCCATTGTTAAAAGAGTGTAAAGCAGTACCTGCTGCATAGAGAATGACCACTGAGAAATTCCCAGCCAAGCCTATCCTGCTCAAGTATGTGGAATACATCTGGCTTCTCTTCCCTCCTCTCTGTGATCTCATGTTTCCTTCACACATAGAGGCTGTTTCCTGACACAAAACTACTTATAGATGACATACCCTTCAGTAGTTCCTCAGCAATGTGAAAGAGAATAGCTGAAATTATATACATTTGTATAGACTTGTGAGTGTAATTGTCAGAATGTTACAGGGTTTTTTTTTTGTTGTTGTTGTTTGTTTTTGGTACCCTTATGAGTCTTTCAACTCACAGCCTGGGTACTGTTTCCTGAGCTCTCTCACTCAGTGCTAGTATTCCACCACTTGAGTCACACCTCTACTTTTGGCTGTTTGGTGGTTAATTGTAGATTAGAAATTAAGATTATAGGTATAGTTCACTAGTGCCTAGCTAATTACAGCTTTTTGTTTGTGAGTTTCTCTCTCTTCTTTAAAAATAGAGAAGTTGCACTTAGGTGTTCATTTTTACATAAGAGAGAGAGCTGGCAATTCTGAACCACAGTTGAGGCATATTTGAATACTTAATAGGGATATCTGTATAGGACAGCTTCTTTAAGTTCTGCTTTCTACTCCATCAAGTTTAGTTTCATGTTAACAATATATATGGGTAGCTACTATCCAGACACAATGGTCTCTGCTCATTTCCAGTGCAATATATTTTTAAATAAAAGACAATACAGTGAACTTCAAAAGGAAATCTAATTAAAGTAGGTGATTATTTCTATACATGTTTGTATTACAAACATGTCAGCTAACTTTTTCAAGGCAGAAACTAAGAGTTTCAAGTGTGTGTATGTGTGTGTGTGTGCGCGCGTGTGCACACACACGTGTGCACATGCACATGTATGCATGTGCGTGTGCACTTGGTATATCCCAGGCCTCATGTTGCTATGCAGTTTCTCTTCCACTGAGGTATGTTTTCATTACCCAAGTCTTTTCCATTCTTTCTAATATCAGTTAGTTTCCAGATAATTCCTGTGGTTGGCACAAATGGACCAGTTCTCATATTATGCAGAGGACCTGTGTGTTTTGAATTGCTATGTACAACAAGTGAGATGGTTGAGAACATTCTGTTTGCCAGGACTCTCTTCAGTCCATGTCCTACTTACGACAGCAATTCCTGATGAGCATATTTAACATACAATTAGAGTCACTGTGAGTGTGAGTGTCAGATAAGACTAACATTTATAGAGAATGTATTAATCAGTGATTATTATTTTGAACAGTACATAAATAGAGACAAGAAAGAGAGAGATTTGAGAGTGTGGGGAGAAGAATGCATGACATTACAGTTTGTAGGTTAAGGTCACACTCTATATTATTTTCATTGCCAGAAAGATTTAGCAAAAATTTCTTTATAACTTTTTTGATGGCAATCATGGGGCTTGAACTCAAGACCTGGGCACTGTCCTTGAGTTGTTCTTTTGTTTGTCTGTTTTTTGTTGTTTTGTTCTTTTCTTGAGATAATGCTACCACTTCTTGCCACAACACCACCTGATTTTCTGGTCCTTAGTTGGAGACAAGAATCTCACAGACCTTCCTGCCTAGGCTGACTTTGAATCATGATTTTCTGATAGCCTGCTGAGTACTTAAAGAGTTTTGAGAGCATTGTGATCAATTTTAACTGAATTTTAAAAAGTGACATAAAAGAGCAAAACATGTAAGATTAATTAGAGACAGATAGTCTTTGTCAGAGATTAGCAGAAATAGAGGTGTATGGTTTTCTGCACAAAATTTCACAGTAATCTTATTTTGTTCTTAAGCTCAAGAGACATTCTAACACCTTTACAGGTGCTACAGAAGAGCTTGCCCCAACTCTGATATTCACCACAAGAAACAAGATGGTCTTAACTTTTGTAGAATTACTGATAAAGAATCAGTCACTTACATGCAGTTACTGACATGTTACTTGTCTCTGAATTTCTATCAAATGAATATAGATATAATTCAGTGGTGGTTTATCAGCCATCCATCTGCCCTGAGGAGAATTTATATAGTGTGTAATATCACCTGCTACCATGGAGACATGAGTGATGGAGCTGTAGCTCAGAGAATTCACCTGTGAACCTGTAGGAGAATGAAAGTTAAATGGATTAAATTTCAAAGCACATTCCAATATACTATTTGATCCTTTTTTCTAGTAGAACAAATATTTTTATTATTTGATTTGAAAGGCCTGTTTTTGGAAAATATGAGGCTTAATGTATGGATTACAGTATGGATGCTTAATAACATACATAGAAATACACATATGTAGGTGTACACACATGCACATACACACACATGCACATACACACACCTGCACTCTTTCTCTTTCTTCCTTGTCTCCTCTCTTTCTTTTTCCATAATATTTCCATATTTCCTCTGAGATCAGATATGCTTAAGATAATGCAATTTATACAACTATCTTGCTTACAACTTTTTAAAATATGGCTTTATTCCATTTTATTATTTTTATTAGGGCCTGGATAACCTACAAAATTTCTAATTTAATTTAATTTATTGAATTAAGATACATCCTATGACTTTAAAAATTTTAAGTTTTTAAAAAATTATGTAATGGGGCTGGGAGTGTAGCCTAGTTGTAGAGTGCACACCTAGCATGCATGAAGACCCGGGTTTGATTCCTCAGTATCCCATAAATAGAAAAGCTGGAAATTGTTCTGTGGTTCAAGTGGTAGAGTGATAGCCTTGAGCAAAAAGTATCAAAGGACAGTGCCCAGGCGCTGAGTTCAAGCCCCAGGGCTGCCAAAAAAATGTAATGAAGCTTTTGTTTAGTTACCTTCATTTTTCCTTACTTCTTTTTCTTCTTCTTTTTTTATTTTTTTGAGCATTTTGTTTTAAAAAGTCACTTCTTCAGAATAGAGACCACTCAAATTGGCATATTGATATTAGATAAATGTATGTGCAAAGATCTTTCACTGTCAATTTTCTTCCTCACACATTTTTAAAAATTTTCTTTACATTGTCTTTTTCATTGCCTTCTCTCTGACTTGTGATAGAGCCATACATACAGACATACCATCATGGAGTATAGTTTTATATTTTTTAAACTGGTTGAATTTATGCTTACACACCTGACTTTTAGTTAAAAATATGAATATAACTTCCACAGTTCCTGTCCCTTGGTGAAAGAGTAAGTTATTAGAGTTGTGTCATGCTACTTCACAGCCTGTTGCAGTGCTGAGCATCGCATGTCATTGTAAACCCATGCTGCTGAATGAAATCCTCCTATTGAAAGACACAGAAATTTTGACCAATTTATAATCCTCACTCAAAGAAATAATGTCCTACTCAGAGAGCCTTATTGTTTATAATTATTGAAGGTCAATGGGTGCCTCTAATTGTGGCTGTTTCCTAAATATTTTCAGGGGTTTTAGACTCCTAATTAAAGGCACTATCATAAAATGAGATTTTATTGTGTAAGTTCTTTTATTATAACATAAAGGTATGCATATGAGTGCATAAATCCTCCTTATTCATGTATGCATATTTTAGATGTAAGATTATAATTATGATCAATTAAGTGTCACTATACTGCAAGTTCATATAAGAAATTATTTTTACCAAAGGGCAACCAAAGGGAAGAGAAATAACGTAGTACATTAAGAAAAACTATCATACACGATAAAGCTCTTGTTTCCATATCCTGAAGATCCTTTCATTTAGCCTCATTGCCCATTGGTTAATCTCATATTGTTACAGTATCTGACTTTGTTACTTGGTATATTGTACATAGGTTTATTTGTTTATTTGAAATAGAAAAGGGAAGGGGGAAAACAAAGTGTTTGGGGGAGGGGAATGGGGACACAAGCATGAGAAGGAGTATCAATGTGTGAGGAGTAATCACCTATTCTCTGGCAAATAGAACTGTAATCCCTCTATACATAACAATAAAAATGAAATTATTTTTATTTTTTTCTTTTTTTTAATTTTCTTTTATTGTAATTAGTAAAAGGGTTACATGATATTTGCCAAATAGAAGGTGCATTGATTCACATACATTGATACTCTTTCACATGTCTTGGAACCCATTTCCCTCCCCCCCCACACCCCCCACCTGTCTTGGTTTTCCCCCCTTCCCTATCAAATTTCAAATATCCAAATACAAATAAATTCAATATATCAGATAACAAAGTGAGATACTATACCAATATGAGATAACCAAGGGATAGCAAAGGAGATGAGAGACAACATAGTACATTAAGGACAACAATTATTCATTATATGGGTTTTGTTTCAATATCCTGGAGGTCCTTTCAATTAGCTTCACATTATATGGCCTTATGTATCAAGATTTTGCTCTGTTGCAGATCTCTGCTAGTATAGCCCAAGGTTTCTACTGATTATGACGAATGAGGGAAACCATTGAGCCTAAGTTCCTTTGAGTCTGGCTTACTTCACTTAATATGACTTTTTCTAAGTCTTTCCATTTCCTAACAAATAGGGTGATGTCATTCTTTCTGACAGCAGCATAGAATTCCATTGTGTACAAATACCACAACTTGTTGATCCACTCATCAACTGAGGGACATCTGGGTTGGCTCCATATCTTTGCTATGGTGAATAGTGCTGCAATGAACATTGTTGTGCTAGTGGATTTAGTATGTCCTTGTTTCTGGATGGTTGGGTAAATGCCAAGTAGTGGAATTGCTGGGTCAAAGGGGAGTTCTATGTTTAGCCTTTTGAGGCACTGCCACACTGCTTTCCATAGTGGTTGAACGAGGTTGCACTCCCACCAACAGTGTAGTAGTGATCCTTCCTGGCCACATCCCCTCCAGCATCTGTTGTTATTCGTTTTCCTGATCCGGCCATTCTAACTGGAGTGAGGTGGAATCTTAGAGTTGTTTTGATTTGCATTTCTTTTATGACCAGAGATGTTGAGCATTTCTTCATGTGTCTATAGGCCATTTTCGTTTCTTCTTCAGAGAAGACTCTTTTAAAGTCTTTGGCCCATTTTTAATGGAATGGTTGTTACTTTAGAGATTAGTTTTGGATTGATTTAATTTTTTGAGCTGTTGATATATTTTAGATATGAGGTCTTTGTCCATTGTATGGTTGGTGAAGATCTTCTCCCACTCTGTAGGCTTCCTAATTAATTTACTACCTATGCCTTTTGCTATACAGAAGCTCTGCAGTTTAGTGTAGTCCCACTTAACCAGACTTTCTCTGATTTGTTGTGCTTCTTGGTCCTTATTAAGAAAGTTTTGCCCTGTGCCAAGGAGGCCTAGAGTATCTCCTATTCCTTCTTGTAAAGTTTTCAGTGTGTTGGCTTTTACCTCCAGGTCTTTGATCCATTTGGAGTTAATTCTAGTGCAGGGTGACAAAGAAGAATCCAACTTTAGTTTTCTGCAGGTGCTTAACCAGTTCTGCCAGCACAACTTGTTGAAGAGGCTATCTTTCTTCCATTCTTTTTATTTGGCTCTCTTGTCAAATATTAGGTGGCCATAGGTCTGTGGTTAATATCTGGGTCGTCAGTTCTATTCCCTTGGTCTTCAGGCCTGTTCTTGTGCCAGTACCAAGCTGTTTTGATAAGTATAGCTCTGTAATAGAGTCTAAAATTTGGTATTGAAATTCCTCCTGTGCTGTTCTTTCTGCTAAGAAGTGTTTTTGCTATACGGGGTCTTTTATTTTTCCAGATGAAAGTTTGGATTGCCTCTTCTATTTCTTTAAAGAATGCCATTGGGATATTGATGGGTATTGCATTGAATTTGTAGACAGCCCTTGGAAAGATTGTCATTTTCACAATGTTGATTCTTCCAATCCAGGGGCATGGGAGGTTTTTCCATTTCCTCAGATCTGCTTTAATTTCCTTTTGCAGGGTTTTAAAGTTTTCATCAAAAAAGTGCTTTACATTCTCAGGTAAGATAATTCCTAGGTACTTTATTTTTTTGAGGCTATTGCAAAAGGAGTTGCTTTCTTGATTGTTGCCTCATTCTTCTCACTGTTGGCATATAGGAAGGCAGTAGGTTTTGAGGGTTAATTTTGTACCCTGCTACCCTTCCAAAGTTTTGAATCAGCTCAAGGAGCTTTAGAGTGGAGTCTATAGGATTCTTTAAATACAAGATCATGTCATCTGCAAAGAGGGAAAGTTTTACTTCTTCTTTTCCTATTTGGATCCCCTTTATGCTTGCTTCTTGCCTTATTGCACTGGCTAGGAATTCTAACACTATGTTAAAGAGGAGTGGAGAGAGTGGAGTTAAAGAGAGTGGGCATCCTTGTCTCATTCCTGATTTTAGAGGGAATGTCTTTAGCTTTTCGCCATTAAATATAATACTAGCTGTGGGTTTGTCATACACAGCCTTTATTACATTGAGGAATGTTCCATGGATTCCCAGTTTCTCTAGGAATCTTTGTCTTTAACATAAAGGGGTGGTGATTAAATGACTTTTCTGCATGTATTTAGACAATCATGTGATTTTTGTCCTTGCTCCTGTTGATGTGTTGAATTATATTAATTGATTTGCGTATGTTGAACCAGCTTTGCCTCCCTGTGATGAACCCAGTTTGATCATAGTGTATAATTTTTTTGATGAGTTGTTGTAGACAGTTGGCCAGTATTTTGTTGAGAAGTTTTGCATCAATGTTCATCAAAGATGTAGGTCTATATTTCTCTTTCTTTGATGAATCTCTTTCTGGTTTGGGGATGAGGGTTATACTGGCTTCATAGAATGAGTTTGGTAAAGAACCTTCATTTTCAATTTCGTTGAAGAGCTTGAGGGGTATTGGTGTGAGCTCTGCTTTGAACACCTTATAGAATTCAGCTGTGAATCCATCTGGCCTTGGGCTTTTCTTAGGTGGAAGTTCTCTAATTGCCATTTCTATTTCAGTGCTTGAAATAGGCCTGTTTAGTTGGGTTAGTTCTTCTTGGTTCAGTGTGGGTATGTTAATATTGGCTAGAATTCATCCATTTCTTCTAGATTCTCAAATTTGTTGGCTTAAATGTTTGAGAAGCATTCCTTCATGATATTCTGGATCTTGGTAATTTCTGTAGTGATATTACCATTTTCCTCTGTTATTTTGTTTAGTTTGGTATGCTCCCTTCTTTTTTTGGTAAGATTTGTTAAGGGTTTGTTAATTTTTTTAATTCTTTCAAAGAACCAACTCCTTGTTTTGTTGATTCTTTCTATAGTTTTTTTTGGATTCTAATTCATTTAATTCTACTTTGATTTTAATAGTTTGCTTCCTTCTACTGGGATTAGGGTTGGTTTGTTGGTCTTTTTGCAGGAGCTTAAGGTGACACATTAAACTGTTGGTTTGCAATTTTTCCAATTTTTAGTTGTAGGTACTCAGAGCTATAAATTTTTCTCTGAGTACTGCCTTTGCCCTGTCCCAAAGGAGCCGATATTTTGTGTGCTCCTTTTTGGCTGCATCTTTAAAGCAGCATTTTCCCTCTGCCTTAGTTCTAAGCTGCTTGTGGAGATAATGTCTACAAGAGTCAGAATGCTTCCTAAACATTCCATAATTTGCCACTCCGCACATTTCAATATCCTCATAGTACACCAAGGCAAATAATCTATTAACAAATGTTTGTTAATGCTATAAGTAATAATGCTGATGCCTTTATCTAAATGAAATGAGGACAGATGACATAGTTTTTCATATTTTCATTCTGTGGGAAATATGATTTTTATAACATATTAAATGTTATGTTTAACAAACAAGTATTTAAGAATGGAATCTCTATATACAATTAGTAGCACTTAGGTTTTAGAACATAATTAAAATTAAGCATTAATCTATGTAATAAAACATTATGTCTATAGAGTATATAGCCCATCATAGATTTTTATGTCTATATATTTATATCTATTTTTTGGTTACTTATTTATAAAGTTGTCTTTACCCTATACTGGAATTCTGATATGAGAAACATGTGATGTTGTTTTCAGAAACAAAAGTTGTTTTTGTCCTTCTTCCCCTCCTCCCTATCCTTTCCTCTCCTTGCACTTTCTTTTTATTGGAATGTATAGAATGGTTACAATCATATTTGACAGATAGTAGGTGCATTACTTCTCACACATTGATACCCTTTCTCATGCTTTTGTCCCTATTTCCATTCCCCCAAACCCCTCACTTCATCTTGTTTCCCCCCTTCCCCATCCTATTTCAAATAAACAGATAAATGTATATACAATATACCAGGTAACAAAGTCAGATACTGTAACAAAATGAGATTAACCAAAGGGCAACAAAGAGATAAGAAATAACATAGTACGTTAAGAACAACAATCACACAAGATAAAACTCTTGTTTCCATATCCTGGAGGTCCTTTCATTTAGCCTCATCCTATATGGCCTTATATATCAAGGTTTTGAGCTATTGTAATCCTCTGCTAGTAGAGTCCTTGGTTTAATGTTGACACTTATATGGGAACAAGTTTAACTTATGAGAGGACTATCTAAAAATAATTTCCATTTAGGCTAAAATATGTCTGCAAATAAAGCTAAAGCAGGTGAATCACGCTTGTAGTCTTAACTACTCATAGAGGCTGAGATGTGGAGGATGTTGGATTGAAGCCAACTTAGGCAGAATATTTTTGGACAGACAATCTCTAAAATAACTGGTAAAAAGTTTGGCTGAAAGCAAGGCACAACTAGTAGAGCATTAGTTTATCAATTAAGGTGAAAGTGCATCAGGCCATGAGTTCAAACCCTTGTAGTTTCAAGAAAGTATGCAAATAAGATGTAGCTAGATTTACAATCTGAATCAAAAGTGTTTTTTCCATTAACATTGATTTTCACATCGCATTTCAAATGTCATGTTTAAGAAACAATTGTTCAAGAAGGGAATTTCTATATTAATTGGTTTTTAAATAATTAATGGTACCTTCTGACTAAAATCTTTGTCATTTTTTTTCCATTCTTGTTACTTCTGTGATTGAGATGACAAGTAACAATGAGGCTTCAAAACTTAGTGGCAAGTGTATAAATGTTTATTTGTTCATTTTGAAATAGGATAAGGAAGGGGGGGAAAACAAGATAAGGGGAGGGGATGGGGGAAGGGAAATAGGGACAAAAACATGAGAAGGGTAGCAATGTTTGTGAAGTAATGCACCTTCTACCTGGCAAATATAATCTAACCCTTCTATTAATTATAATAAAATATGTTTAAAAATTACTGGTAAAGGCCAGTGGTTAGAGTTCTTTCCTAACATGCATGAAGACCTGGGTTTGATTCTTCCATACCACATACATAGGAAGTGGTTCTGTGACTCAAGTGGTAAAGTTTGCTCCTTGAAGAAAAAAAAGCCTCAAGGAGAGTGCTCAAGCCCTGAGTTTAAGCCCCAGGATTGGCAAAAAATGTTACTGATAATAACTCAGATATTCAGCTTGAACCTTAAATGTGATGAAATGTTCAACTTCCCAAATAAAAGAATTGCTCCTGAATATCACTCAGTGTTATATGATTCTTGCAGGATTTTTTCTTATCTAGGCCTTTCTCCATATAATAAACTTCTACTGAAGCAAAGCACAACACGGTCAAAATAAATAGGAAGATATTTTTACTGAATATTGTTTTAAAAAGTTTAAATAAATGGAGTAATGATAGCAAGTACCAACAACCCCCTCCAAAACATCTAGATACACCTATTCTTTCCACAAGAATACATTTGATTGAAAGAACACATAGGAAGTAAAAAATATATGTAAACAAGGATATTAAGGAATTTGGAATTGCTATACTACTACTGTACAAAGTAACATTATATAGAGAGATGAACTGAGTTAAAGAGACTTTTGTAATGATAAAAGGATTAATTTTTCAAGGAAAAATATTTTGTAGGTGTACATACCTAAAATAGTCCAAAATCCATAAAGCATCCACTGACAGAAATAGAAAAATAAATCAACGAATGAACTATTGAAGATAGAGATATATTTCAGTCCTAAAAATTTGTAGAATGTTATTCTACAACTTACTGGAATGCAAGAATAGTTGAACAACACTCCTACCCACCTGTCTTGATTAGTAAGTTTAAAATTTTGCACTCAACAATAGCACAGGGAGCTTGCTTCTAAGTACACAAATAATGTCTGTAATACTGGCTTGATTCAGCCTATGATCATTGTAAAACTAAAAGACAAATATTAAACTGCATTTCTGTTCAACAGTTAAAGAAAATCAGAAAATGAAATCATAATGACATCCCAAGACATGAAATTTTTCAGAACATGTTTCATGTAATATAGTCAATACATATAACTCAAAACTACAAATATTTTTATTGGTAATATAATGTTTATAAATGCTTTATTTGGCCAAAGCCCATTTGTTTATTTTCCTCAAGTAGATGGTCTTTAAATCTAAATTACACTTTAATGAAATCCATTTCAATAGTGTCTTGTCAATAAAAGAATATGTTGTAAACATTAGATTTTTTTAATTATGTGATAAATAAATTTCATCATTTGTTCACTGCAGTTAAGACATTCTAATAGTTACCAAGGAACCAGTGGTTTATGCTATAATCCTAGCTATTTGAGAGGCTGATTTGTGAGATTCTAGATTCGGAGATAGCCTGGGGTAGGTGAGGAGATCTGCATATCAATCAGAAGAACAACAGCTATGAGCAAGAAAGCTGAGCTATGGTGTAAGGAATAGATTAAATTTCAGTCAGTACCAGTACCAAAAAGAAAAAATAAGAAATTTTGCTATTTTAATACTTAATTATCTTATGTTAGTATTTTATATATACAATGATGTGCTTGTGTTTGACTAGGAGATAAGGGAGCAGTAATTGATAGACTATTGTAGCTTTCAACAGCAAAGGTTTTTAGCATACAGAATTGAAATTATGCAATGCATTAAAGAGCTGGAATGTTGTGGATATCTTGAAGTCAGCAATCATTATGAGCTTTGAACTGTTACCTGATAGAATGTCCCACACTTGCCAGTGATAATTTGATGATCTTTTTGCACTTTTGTTTCATCTTTTTATAGGCTATGGTTTATTTTTATATGCTAGATTTTAACAAGATAGATGTATCAGTTATGTACTATTTTCAGGGCTAGACCCAGTGGTTCAGGTCTGTAATACCAGCCACTTAGGAAGCATGGTTATTCTATACCATAGTTCTATCTACTGGAAGGCTATAAATAGGAATGACTTCATCTGAGGCTGGCTGGGTACAAAATCTGAGGTCCAAAACAAAAAATAATTGAGCCAGGCAACAATAGCTCATGCCTGTAATTCTAGCTACTCAGAGGTTGAGATCTGAGGATTATGGTTGGAAATAGAGATCAGGCAAAAAAGGTTTGCTGCTGGAAGTGAAGCATTGGCTCAAGTGGTAGAGCACAAAACCTCAGGGACAGTACTCAGGCCCAGAGTTCAAGCCTACTGAATAGCGAGTAGAATAACAACAACAAAAAAATCTCTCACTGTACAAATGGCAAAATGCTAGGTATTAAAGGCTTGTTTCAAATGTGAGACTTGTCAGCCTAGCGTACCAACCAAGCCAAGAAGGCACAAGATCCTGAGTTCAAGGCACTGAAAAATAAAAGACTAATTTTTCCCCATATCCCAAGGAAAACTGCATTGTATTTTTTCTAGACAAGCAGCACTACTGGAAGAGTAAGAGGTGGGAGTGTTAGCATGGTATTATGGAATTATGCTCCCCTGGGTCTCACAGTGGTATTAGAATTGGCTGACAGGCAGCAGGAATAAGAAGACACAGGCACCACTGCAGGACAGATTGTTCATGTCATTGGGTGATGGCATAGTCACAAGGCTCAGCACCTCCATGGAAGGCTGGAACAGACAGTATTTCCAACATCAGGACCTTCAGCTCCTCTTTTCCTCTAGTACTGAGAAGACTGTAGTCAGTTTGTTCATCTATGTACCACTAATAGCTTCAAGCAGAAAGCTATGCCTAGGAATGCAATGTTTTTGTTGTTTTTAAATCAGCAAGAACCGATTCTTTTCTTTTTAGAAATGCAACAGAGATGGTCTGAATATTCATTCCATTTAAAATATTTCAGAGGTTCTATTTCTGTGAAATGAATGCTCTTACTTTTCAAGTCCAAAGAAATATGACCTAAATTTATTCTAGGGAAAATATAATAAAAAAAATAATTTATACTAATGGTCAATCACCATTTTGACTTCTGGATTTTTCTCTGAGTTTGTCTTCATGACAGATAATTTACATGTTATTTATTCAAGACTTCTTAGGCTCTTTGAGTATATTTTGTCTGTCTTTTTAAGAGCAAAACCTTGATACATAAGGCCATATAGTATGACGCTAAATGAAAGGACATCTAGGGTATAGAAACAAAAGCCATATAATGAATGATTGTTGTCCTTAATGTACTATGTTATCTCTCATCTCTTTTGCTGTCCCTTTTTTATCTCATATTGTTACAGTATCCCACTTTGTTACCTGATATATCGGATATATTTGTATTTGGTTATTTGAAATTGGATAAGGAAGGGGGAAAACAAGATGAGGGATGGGGGTGGGGGGGAGGGAAATGGGGATCAAGACATGTGAAAGGGTATCAATGTATGTGAATTAATACACTTCCTATCTGGCAAATATCATGTAACCCTTCTATTAATTACAATAAAATATGAAAAAAATCATAAGTAAAAGTATGAAATATCTCTGCAAATATAATGACACAAGTCTATTTCCAGCAATTCAGGAACTGGTGACAAAAAGACTGCAAGATACACACCAGCCTCAGCAAAAAGTACTAATAGCAACTTTTCTTAAAACAACACAAAACAAAAAACAAATAAAATAACAGCATAGATCACAGGGTATGGCTCAACATCTAGAGTGCTCACCTACCATACCCAAGATAAGAGTTTCATCCCAGCACAAGGAAGACAAAAAAGACTTAAAAAACCTCGATTATCAGAAATAAATTCAAATTATTGACCACAACAAATAAGCAAATGCAATTTTATGTAGATAAAACTTTTCAGACTATAAACCAGTCCACATCATGGAATAGATTAATTATCAATTTATTATTTGCAGATAAGTTCCTAGACTGACATATGATTAACTTGATTTTTTTATGGGAATTAGAAGTAGAGATAATTAGTCTTATTAATGTCAAACAGTTGATCTTCCAACAACTATAAAGAGTGGTTAAGGCAAGGCAAACTGATCAAAGAACAAAATACCAAAATTTTCATTAAAATTCCCAAAGGTGGTTTAAAGATTTAGATGTAATGAACACATATACTCTTAATAAATAAAGATGTTCTAATAGCTAGGCACTGGAGGCTTATATCTGTATTCTGAGATACACAGGATGCTAAGATCTGAAAATTGGGGTTGAAAGCCAGCCTAGGCAACAAAATCCATGAAATACTTCTCTCCAATTCACCATCAAAAAAGCTAGAAGTGGAGCTATGGTCCCCTCTAACAGAGTGCTAGTTTTGAGCATGAAAGCTCAGGGATAGAACACAAGCTTTAAATTCAAGCCACAGTCAACAAGTTGCATGCATGTGCACATGCACAGACACACGCAGACACAGACACAGACACAACACACACACACACACACACACACACACACACACACACACACACTCAAGTGCTGTGATAATTACAAGAGGCTTAATGACTTATTTTGAGTGAGGTTTCTGTGCATGGGCTATTTAATTTAACATCATATCTTTGAACATCTATATCACAAATAATGTATCTATCCTATTAGCTCTGCATGGCTGGTTAATATTCCATTATATATGTATATATATGTCATATTTCTCTTTATTCATCTATTAGATGAATACTTGAGTTGATTAAAAATTGTAGCTACTGTGACCAGCACACTAATAAACATAGGAATAAAGATTTATCTTTGAAAGACTGATTTAATTTTTAAACTTACTAATGTAGTAGTTTCTAAAAAATTGTTACATGTGGTAGTATCAACAAAAATTCCAGCACTCAGGAGGCTGAAGCAGGAGGATCAAGTTCAATGTCAGCTTGAACTATATAGCAATGGCTAACCCAATCTGGATGACATATAAAACTCTTTGTTTAAAAAAAATGAGCTAAAACAAAATCAAATAAAACAATATGGTTGTGTGCTTGAACTTCATGCTCTTGCTTTTTGTCATTTCTTTTTGCTTTTGGAACTCAAATCCTGCACTCAATCATTCTAACCACCTCTCTACTTCTCTACTTTTGCTAATTAATTTGAGATAAGAGTCTCTTGAGCCTCTTGAGATTTGTATGCTTAAGTGGTTTGCCTGCCCACTCTGGCACTGAATCGTGATCCCAGCCTCATATTTCAGTCTAAGTAGACAGGAGGCATTCAGAAAGTTCTATTTAATTTTTGAGGAGTTTTCATATCATTTCATACAGTGCAGTAATGCCTCCCCTTCCACATCAGTGACAACAAGTTTCCTTTTCTACACTTCATCATAGCACTTTTTATTTTTTGGTTTTTGTTAATAGCCATCCTTCCTGAAAGGAAATCATGTGTTTGGGGGTTTGATTGGCATCTTCTTAATAACTGGAGATGCTGAACTTTTTTTTCTATGTATATGTAGAGAAATTCACATCTTCTAAGAAATGTGCACTCAGGCCTTTTATCTAATTTTAAAATCAGATTTTTTTGTTTGCTGATTTTCTGTTGAGTTTCGGTTTTACATTTCGTTGGTGTATTCAGTCTGCTTGATGGGAATTATTTCCTTTGCTAGTTAGGAGATTGTTGGATGTCATCTTATTTGCCTCATTTTGCTTCTAGACCCTGGATATCCAGAGTCTTTTATAATTCTATATGTACTTTAATATTTGTTCTAACTTGTAAATAGTTTTGTTGATATTCTGAAAGTGTAACATTGAATCTCTAGACCACTATGGGGAGTATAAACACTTTTATATTCCTAGTCCTTTCCCTCTATGAACATAAGAATACTTTTCTACATATTTATTTTCACTTCAGTTTTGTAAATTAGTCTTTTATAGTTTTCATTGTAGATATCTTCCCCTCTTTTGGATACTTTTATTTCTTGTTGGTCTTGAAAATATGATTGCTTCATTGATTTCTTTTTCTGAAAACCTATATGGGTTATAGCAATGCTGCTGATTTTTATGTGTTTGACTTTGTATCCTGGAACTGAAGTATATTCATTTATTCTAATGTTTGTATTATTTCAATTTTTAGAGATGGTCATACTGTGTAGCCCAGGTTGGCCTAAAACCCAGAATGTGCTCCAGCCAGGCTTGTAATAGGTGTACTCCTGCCTTTGCCTCTCAAACACATCACCGTACTTGGCCATTCTAACATTTCTTTTGGTGAATCCTTTAGGGTTTTCTTCATATAAGATCATGTTCAATATAAACAGGGATGATTTGACTTCTTCTTTTCCAATTAAGATCCCCATTTTTCTTTGCTTTCTCCTGACTAATGATTCTGACTAGGATTACCAGTACTATAACAAAGTAAATGTTCTAACTCTTCAAGGGAGAGCTTTCAACTTTTTCTCCATCCAATCTGATGGTCAGTCAGTCTTTGATTAATGAATTGGTTAACTATATTTGTGCCAATCCTGAGACTTAAATTTAGGGCCTTTGATCTCAGGACTGGTGGCCTACCATGGGAACTGCACTTCCACTTCCACTTCTGGCTTTTGGAGCTAACAATCTCCCAGACTTTCTAGCCAGGCCTGGCACCAATCTGCAAACCTTAAGTCTGTAACTCTGTCTCTCTGAGAACTGAGTTGCTCAGGCAAGAGCAAACAGTGCTGGCTTTACAGTCATTTTGACATGTATGGCCTTTGCTGTATGAAAATATGTTCCATATATATGTATATTATTCAGTATTTTAATCATAAAGGGATATTAACTTTTTTATTTTTGCCAGTCATGGGGCTTGAACAAAGGGTCTGAGTACTGCCTTTGAGCTTTCTCAAGGCTAGAGCTCTGTCATTTGAGCCACAGTACCACATACAGCTTTTTCTATGTATGTGGTACTGAAGAATCAAATCCAGGGTCTTCATGCATGTTAGCCCAAACTCCCAGCTCCAGACATTTTGTGCACTTCTCGAGTGTTCATGTGTTTTATTTTACTTGGTTCTCTCATTGTAATATATCCCAGGAATCTGTAGACACCACAACATCCTTGTACACTGGGAACATGATCAGTGTGCATAATCTAATAAATGTACTTTTAAATTCTGCATGTATGTTATCACAGGGAATTTGGATATTTTTTTGCCAGTCCTGGGCTTCAGCTCAGGGTCTGAGCACTGTCCTTGGACTTTCTCAAGGCTAGAGCTCTATCACTTGAGCCTCAGCACAATTTCCGCCTTCTTTTTCTATGTATGTGGTACCGAGGAATCGAACCCAGGTCTTCGTGCATGCTAGGCAAGCACTCTACCACTAGGCCAAACTCCCAGCCAATCTGAATATTTTCTTTTTCATTTTTTGTTGGTTTTATCCTCGTGTAGTTTGGGGATTATGCTAATGTTGGTCTCATTCATTACTGGAATAGCCATGTAAAATAACTAACAAGCTTCATTTCTTTTCTTATAGGGTATAAGAAAAGCACTTTGGCTACTATAATCTGAGTCTGTCCTCTGAAATTGAAAATCTATCCACGCAGTTAAAATATTTACTTTGTTTCTCAAAGTACACTATATTTACCTTAACATGTATTAGTCTTCTTCTTTCACAGTCATAAATAGCAACTGAAGTGATATTTTATAAAGGATGCCTTATCATTGAACTAAGCAAAATTTGGAGATAAAAGTTATATAAATTAAAACAAAATGGAAAGAATTACATTTAACGTGTCTAGTTCATTTTGTTATTTGTCAAGAACTATTAAGGTCCCAGGTCCTTGAGTAAAAATAAGATAAAGCACAGACTTTGGAAGACATTATAAAACTCTAATTATAGCAAAAACTACATATATACCACTAACCATGCTAAATTTTACTCAGTTCTTTACTCTTTGCATATGAAATACCATAGTAGAGTATAATCATCACTTTTTCTACATGTCTATACATTGTTAGAGAGAAATGGAATAAAAGCAGGATAACCAGGAAGATTTTCACAAAAAGGATGACTTTGCTTTGAAACTGTAAAATTATGTAGTCAACTAATTTCATATAGGTTAAATTGTGAATTACTTAAGTTAATATGATAAATTTAGACATCATTTGTTTTTATTATACATGGGTAATTCATTCATTAGATTTTATGAGCAATATGAAGGATTAGCAAGTAAAGAGACTACAAAAGACTTCTAGAGAGGAAAATGTTGCTGAATAGAAGTACATGTTAACTTGGATATGCTCATTTTTTGTATTTCAGAATATCATAAATCCAGGAAATTCATATAAACTGAGACTTACAACAGTTAGCAGTATATCCATGGTATAATACAAGCAGCCTGGATGCATTCAGTAAGCAAAGACAAAGAACAGGGGTCAAATATTTGAGTCTCAGTGCGAGTGCAACAAACCTAGTAATAATGAATACTAGAACCATATTCTTAGAAAAGTAGGAACATCTTGGAAATCTCAGTGCTTAGAAATAAATAAATTAGGGGCTGAGAGAATGGCCTAGTGGTAGAGTGCTGGCTTACCATACATGAAACTCTGAGTTAGATTTCTCGATACCACATATACAGAAAAAGCTTAAAGAGATGTTGTGGCTCAAGTTGTAGAGTACTAGCCTAGAGAAAGCTAAAGGACAGTGCCTAGTCCCTGCGTTCAAGTCCCAGGACTGGCAAAAACAAAGGAAATAAACAAAGTACAATAAATAAAGTTTAAACAGTATTTAGCAGATTTGATGATACTCAGGTGTGCGTCTGTGATGACTTGAGCATGAAGGTGCTATATTGCAGTTTGTTTTTTCAACTGAGAAAAAGGTAATAAACGGCTATACACTAGGTGAAGATTTCAAGAACCAGGGTAAGAACAGGAAAGGACATGGAATAAGACAGATACACAGAGACTTTCAGAGAGATGTAAGTTCAAACTCCATGTGTGTTTAGGGAAAACAACCAATATAAATGCAGAGAGGTTTATTCTTCATCCCACCAGCTACATGCTGAATGATGTATCCCCCTTCTTTGATTTATTTACTTAGTAAGTAAAGAGAAAATAAGACATTTTCCCGTGGCTAATTTGTTAATACTGTGGTGAATTTTTGTTGAGGCTTATCCTTAATTTCTGGGAGGAGAAGTAGATCTATGCTTTTCCTCACTCAGAGCAGTAGGGATTCATCTTAGTCTATGGCTAGAGACAGGATCAAAACATTTCTGCCTTTACTCAGAATTCATAGCAACCAAAGCTGGGTACTGGTTGTTTCCATCGATAATTCTAGTCTCTTTGCAATCTGAAATCTGGAACACTATAGTGTAAGGCCTACCCAGGCAGAAAAGTTAACAAAATTGTATCTCCAAAATAACAACCAAAATCAGGGCTAGAAGCATAGTTGATGTAGCAAAGCACTGAGTGAGCTGAACAAGTATGAAGTCCTAAGTTCAAACCCTGATCCCTCAAGAAAAACAATAGGGGGGAGGGCTCAGGAAGAAAATGATTCACAGTAACTGAGAAAAAGTAAATACACATCTTGTTGCTGTTACTAAGTGAACAGTTAATTATTTGTCCCAAAACTATATATAAATAAGAGGAACTATGACTTGAGTTCTAACTAATCCATCCCTATGTGTTTCAGAATCAGAGGTAATAACAGAAATACTGAATGTTTGATCCTTAGGAGAGAGAAACTTCCCTCTCTCACTGTGATCTATCTTGTCAATTCCTTGGAGTGTCCTTTGTGCCACATGGATGGACTGGAATATCAAGGGAAATAAGCCCTGTACAGGAACAGTGACTATATGAGCTTACTCAAAGGCAGCAAGGGTCAAAGCAGGAGTAGAATGGACATTACCAGAGGCTGGGGTGATTAGCCGGGGTGGAACTCCATACAACCTGTTATGTTACAGATGGATTATGGTTGCTAAAATGTTTTGCTTTCCAAAGAAAACTGATAGGAACAGATTTCCAGTGTTGTTATTGAGAATTATAATAATTTGTAGCAAGATTTTAGCTAAATTTAGCCAATCCAAAAGGTATATATAATTTATAGAAATATGTAAAATTTTCAATGTGTTAAAAATTAAATTTTAGCCAGGTTGGACAATATATACTTATAATTCCAACACCTGGAAGGCTGATGCAAGAGGTTCTTGCTGGAATTCAATGATATCCTAGGCTATAGCTAGTTTTAGGCCAAGTCTGAGGTACATAAGCAAACATTGCCTCAAAAGAAATGTTAATTAACTTATTAATAGAATGAAAACATCAAAAAACCAAAGACAAAGTACTTCCTTCCTCATGACATTGCACCTAGTCCCACTTTTCATTTTATTTGTTGTCAAACTCAAGACCTTATTTATTCTATGTCTATTACTGAGCTCAATTCTTACCTCTTAAACAATCTGAAATCCTTTCATTATGGAGAGTCATGAATTCACCAGAAATCTTTTCTTCTTCTTTTCTCATGATGTCAAATAATAATCCTTAATAATTGCTTTGTGCTTCCAGGCACAGGGGCTTGAATTCATGCTCGCACTTTTTCACTCAATGTTATCACTTGAGCCAATGCTCTACTTTGACTTACTTGTCAAATAATTGGAATAAGAAGATCACAATTGGTTCCTCGAAGGCTGGCTTCAAATCACGATCTTCAGTTCTCAGTCTCATGCCACATGCACCTGGCTCAGTATTGTACTTTAATTTCTTCATAAGATATGGATCTCCAGTCAGATTGTAATAATAGTTGTTCTTATTTTTCTGTGTGAGTTTGGAACAAAAGTGACTATGTGGCTGAGCACCAGTGGCTCACGCCTGTAATCCCAGCTATTCAGGAAGCTGAGGTCTGAGGATTATGATTCAAAGGCAGCCCGGGGCCTGAAAGTCCATGAGACTCTTATCTCTAATTACCCCTCAGAAACAGAAAGTGGTACTGTGGCACAAGGGGGTAGGGTGGTAGCCTTGAGCTGAAGTTGCTTAGGGACAGCACCCAGACCCAGAGTTCAAGCCCCACTGACAAAACAAAAACAAAAAACTAAATGAAAAAACTAAATATGCTTTATGAAAACTTAGAAAAGAAAATTAGTGGTTTCTTTTTTTTTGAGCATCACATAAATTTCTTTCAGATGTAACAACAATGTTAAAATTGACTGAGGGCGTAGCTAGTAATAAATTTAGAAGCTCTGTGTCCAGTCCTTATTTTCCTAAGTATGATCTGAAATTTATCTTGAGATATCTCCTCTTATGATTTTCTTTAATGCTTATTTTAAAATACAAACCGTCATGTTATTTGAAAATATTAATATCCTTCCCATTGTAATAGCCTTTACTATATTTACTAGCGAAAAGACATAATTGTAACAAGGATCATTTTCCTACATTGCTAAGATTATCTTATTGCTTTGTTTACGAAGACCACATTATTTGAGCCCTCTGAGATAAATGGTGGCACTTTAAATAGTATCCTTTTCTTCTATAATAGAGAAAAGGGATACATTTCAAGTGCATTTAATCTGTGGGTGTAACATGTGAAAGATGATGAGCTTTGTAGGACAAACTCAGTTCTCATAATCACAACGTGATCTGTAAACTCGAGTTACTGTTCTGTGCCATAATGACCCTTAGGGATAAAGAACAGAGTGCTTTGCTGTTGTTGTTGTTTCTGTTTTTTAATTAAGGTACAAACATTTTTAGTGAGATTTTAGTTAAGTGGAATGAAAATAATGTATTGTCTTTTAGACATACAATCTAGTTCAAAATCATACACATTAGCACTATGAAGAAGTCAGAGCTACTTTTGTTATAGGTGAGGTTTTAATTCAAGGCTGTGGCCACAAAGGCAGGTGATGACCTTCTGCCTAAGAACATGGAAAAGCCTTTAGAGGCCATCACTGGTTTCTAGATGCAGATGTCTAAACAAGTCTCTCACTATAATGCATTCACAGAAGCCTGAAAGTAGGGCTATATGCTTTTGCACATGTTCTTAGGAACAGCAGATAGTTCCTTTTGACTAAGTACTTCTCTAACCTTTCTGTTGTTCTACAAGGGTATACACAAACAATACTTGAGTACATTCTTGATTCTTATGGTCTGGTTAAGATTAGTGCTGAGAAACTCATTTCTAACCAGAAACCGGAGTCTGGCTTCTTTGCCATTGAACCAAGTGAAAAAAATAAGATGTTAAGAAAAGAGGAAATGTTTTCAGGGGGTCCAGAAGAATGGGAAATTAAAATGTGAATCTTGTTAGAAAATTTACATTTGGTCCAGCTTTAAGTAGAGCCAACCAAAGAGACTGAAAAAATAGGAGAGGAAGTATTTATTGAGGTTTCCATGGCAATGGAGGGAAGAATTTGAAAATATACACTGGGTAATAGATTACATAGAAAAATAACTCAAATATTGTTAGTATTTCATTCAAGATCTCTGAGCCATGAGGGACAGAATATGGGCCCTTGCAATTTATCTCTAAAACTCATGTCAGGAAGATGCACAGATCTGAGCCCTCATATGGCATTCCACAGAAGTTAGAGCATGTGTGAATTTGCTACCTGAAGCATGGCTAGAGAGGCAGTATTAGCCTCCTCAAAGTGGTCTCCAGTCAAATATAGATGTTTGCCATTGTTTGTTGGCACTAGGGTTTGAACTCAGGACCCCATGTGTACAGGGCATGATCTCTACTGCTATACCTCAACTCCTTGAGTAAAAGAAACATCTGGAAAAGGGGCCTGAATAGTATGGTTTTTTTTTCCAAATGAGATGTCATACTCCAAGTTAGATGTGATGAATTTACTCTAAATCATATCTAATTAACATAACTAGAAAGAATAGTAATGAGGATTCCAATGGAGAATACAGAATAGATTGTGATGGGATCCTCAAAGTGTAGATAAAAGAATACTTTCTGGGTTTTTTTGGTGCAAAGGTTCGAGAGTCTTGAGTACATTAGTCTGGCAGCATACAGAATGCAATAGGTTTGGAAACTTCAGTTCAATAGAAAAGTTCCTTCCTTAAAGAGTAGGGAAATCTCAGCATCCTTAGTAAATGTGGAACATGGCTCATTTTTTCCCTGGAGAAACATCCCTAAAAGAGCATTCTTCTTATTCATTTTCCATGGAACTTCTGTTTGTGTACATGAATGTGTCTGCAGGGGAGTCCTAAGAGTCTAATATGTGAGTTCAATAAAGAACATTCCAAACATGTAAAAGTTGTGTTCAGAGAAACACAATACTATAATTTTATGTCTAGAAATGTGGACATCCCTCAAAAATTGGAAGGAAAAGGGATGAGCAGATCTTTATGAAAGTCAGATGGACTGATTGGCTTTTTTTCTTTCATCTCTAGATAGAGAGGAAGTAAGATGGAGGGAAGGAGTAGAGAGTAACTTTCCCAGACAGAGCCTAGGGGAGCCCAATTTTCTCACCCATGTAGAAGTATAGCTTAAATATATGTTTAGACAGCTCTGTCATACTAACTTTGCCTCATTATTTTGTAGTTGCAGTTATTTAAAGGAGAAAAAATTGCCCCATTAAATCAACTTAACACTGTGTAAGAATGTCCATGTCTGTAAATTCTGTAGAGAATAGTTAATTATCCCTCATTCAGTTATTCTTATTCTTGTATTGTTGTTAGTGGCAGTACTGGGGCTTGAATTCAGGGTCTGGGTGCTGTCTTGTAGCTTTTCATCTGAAGGGTGGTACCTGCCACTTGAGCCACACATCCACTTCTCACTCTTTGGTAGTTAATTGGAGGTAAGAGCTACATGGACATTCCTACCCAGGTTGATTTTGAACCAGGATGGTCAGATCTCAGTCCCCTGTGTAGCAAGGATTACAGGTAAAAACCACCAGTGCCTGATGCATACAATTATTGATACATAGATTATTAGTCATTGTCCAACTAAATAAGAATCTCTAACTAGTGTGGCATGACTTCCTTTTTTTAATATTGCAAAAACATTATTTTTTCACACAGGATTATGGTACAGTATGGTACAATGTATTATGTGCAAAATTTTATTTAAAAAATCATTTACGGGCCAGGAGTTTGGCCTAGTGGTAGAGTGCTTGCCTAGCATGCACGAAGACCTGGATTCAATTCCTCAGTACCATGTACATAGAAAAAAAAAGCTGGAAATAGTGCTACGATTCAAGTAGTAGAGCTCTAGCCTTGAGAAAGCCCAAGGACAGGGCTCAGGCCCTGAGCTCAAAACCCATGACTGGCAAAAAAAAAATCATTTACAAAAGGAAGCACAATACAACATGTGCTGAAGGTTCTAGTACAATAGAAATCAAGGCTGAAAAAGGTTCAAGGCACAAAGCCCACAAATTCAGTGATGACACATCTTTATATAAACATATATATATATAAACATATATATAAACAAAAACATAAATTTGCAATGACTTGTGCTATGCTGCTTTATAACTCTCCTTGTATAGGCACTCACAACCTGTTTTTTAATCAAACATACAATCCAGCTTCACTGTCTATTGCTTTATTTTTTTTCTTTTTGGAGTGTTAGGGATTGAACATGGGGCTTTATGTATTCTAAACAAGTGTTCTACCACTGAAATACACACTCAGCCATTGTATATTTGTAGTACACAGATTTTTTTCCTTTTGCAGCAGCATCTTATTGAACTCAACAAAAGTCAAATTATACATTACTTAGTTGTTGCCCCACCTAATTGAATGCTGCTAGGTTTGACTGATGTGGAAATTGAGTGAGGGGATTTATCTTTTGAGTTTTTTTGTCGTGGTTTTTTTTTTTTTGCCAGTCCAGGCAAAAGGAACACGGTCCATGGGTTCTCAAAGCTAGAACTCACCACTTGAGCCTCAGCACCACTTCTGGCTTTTTTTTTCTATGTATGTGTTACTGAGGAATCGAACCTAGGTTTTTGTGCATGTTAGGCAAGCATCTCTACCACTAGGCCAAACTCTCAGACCAGCCTGTTAGTGGGTTTTTGTTGTTGTTGTTGTTGTTCAAAACATAGGTAATATAGGGAATAATTTTTATGCCAAATGTCATTGCTTATTTACAATAGTTTTTATCATAGGTTCCTTCTGACTCCTTTTCTTCCATTCCCTCATTCCCCCACAGAGCCTAACCAGCAGACTGAGCTTCTTAAGACATTTATCAAAGTCTACATTTCTCTCTCTACATTCATTTCTTTTCTTATTCTCAGCATCACTTCTTTAAAACACAAATGGAAGAAAGACACACACACACACACACAAACACACACAGTACAACACTCCTAAATCTGTACAAGATAACAGTACATCATATTTCCAAAGGCATTCTGTGGCCACATGATTCAAAGAATTAGAGCTGGTGGGTGAAAAGCAATAGCCTAGTATCTTACTTTACGAAAGATGTTGCATTTTTAATTAGACCAAAGGAAAAAGAGTTTGGATATGCCATAGATGCATATGTAAGCAAGGATCATTGTTCTCATTGATTTTTAAACATTCTTTAGTGAGCAGTCACCCCAGTCATGTCAGCTACAGACAATTAAAGCAGGTTACTGTCCTTTACAGTATATGGCTTTTATTCTTGCTGCTTGGAAACAACATTGTTCTTGAAAGAACTCCAGAACCATTTCAAAGTATATAAACATGTTTTTCAAAGGTTCTGAATGGATTCCAGGATGTCCATAAAAGTTCTAAGGCCTAAGGCATTGTTAATCTTTTCAATTATTTCAGATCCATGAAACAAAGTCTGAAAGAGACTAATAGGCTAATCTGTCTAGGCTAATTGATAATTATTTTTAGGTAGGTCATAATCCTTTAGTTTTTTGGTGTGTCTGTGTGTGTGTGTGTGTGTGTGTGTGTGTGTGTGTGTGTGTGTGCACGCGCGCATGCACATATGCTAGTATTTTGGCTTGTATTTAAGAACTCATATTCTCATTCAACCTTCTTGCTCATATGCTTCCAATTAAGCCACACCTCCAGTTCAGCATTTGGTTGGATAGAGATGGAATTTTACTTTATTGTACAAGCTTCCTTCAAAGCATGATCTTTCAAACATTAAATTTCTGAATAGCTAGGAATACAGTTGTAAACCTAAAAGCCTCTTTTATAATGTTTCATAGTCTTTTAAGTAATTCTATTTCTTTTTTATGGAGTAAAGGTATACATAAGTAATCTTTAAATACAAGATCATGTCATCTGCAAAGAGGGAAAGTTTTACTTCCTCTTTTCCTATTTGGATCCCCTTAAGTGAAGTAAGCCAGACTCAAAGGAACATAGACTCAATGGTTTCCCTCATTTGTCATAATCAGTAGAAATCTTGGGCTCTCATAGCAGAGATTTGCAATAGAGCAAAACCTAGATACGTAAAGCCATATAGTATGGCTGTAGGATATATATTATGTTTCTAGGATATAGAAACAAAAGCCATTATAATGTGTGATTGTTGTCCTTAATTACTATGTTATCTCTCATCTCTTTTGCTGTCCCTTGGTTATTTCATATTGTTACAGTATCTCACTTTCTTATCTGGTATATTGGATATATTTGTATTTGGTTATTTGAAATTAGTTAGGGAAGCGGGTAAAGTAAGATGAGGGGTGGGGTGGGGGGAGGGAAATGGGGGCCAAGACATGAGAAAGGGTATCAATGTATGTGAATTAATGCACCTTCTATCTGGCGAATATAATGTAACCCTTCTTTTAATTACAATAAAAATATATGAAAAAATACCAATTTCCTGAATTTAGTGAAATTAAGAAAACTATTCCTCTTTAAGAAGTACTTTTATGCCCACCAATCCAGCTAGGTTTGCAAATTCATTCTCCTACTCTGTGTTGGTTGATGTACAGCCTGGTAGTTGAGCAAAGGCCTGGATGGATGGGTTAAAAAGGAAATGTAAAAGCCTAAAGTGTATTAGAGCAATATTCATCTACTACTCACCTATTAATATCATCCTAAATATACTGTCTTCCTTTAGTCTAATTGTTTGTTCCTAGTGTTTAGTTTGACTGGCTAGTGACTACTGAAACTCCAGGCTATCAAACTATTGTGCAATAAGTATTCTGAGGAAAAGACTCATAGTTTCAGCTAATCTGTGTGGCTTGATTTTGAACTAAAAGTCTGCAAACATTAGACATGCAGATGAGGGTATTGCAGTCATAGTCAACAATTTAGGATTGAATAAAATTTTGGTGTGGACGTCACATCCAGTGCTTCACATAGAAATCTGTACTTATTATTAGACGCATTCATTCCAGCTCTGCTAATCTCAGGAAGATGAATACCAGCTACTCCCATTATTTGCAATTTTACCTTGTATAGCTTTATCTCAGGTGGTTTTCCTGAGCAATTTTTGGAGTATTATGATGATTATTATGATTAAATAGGATAGACTATGTGAACTTCCTAAAACATAGTGGGTAGTAAGATAGATTTTAAAAACTCCATATCATGTTAAAATGACTCAATTGTAGCTCCTTCTGGAAAACAAATACTTGTGCATGGTATTTGTTGCTAATTTTGAAATATTTCTTTTATCTCATTTCAAAAAGATACTGTTTTGAAAAATCTTATAGAGCTGGTTAATTTTGTTTCCATACATAAACATAATTACATTTTGATATTGCTTTAGTTTTTTCCATATATTTTTATTGTAATTAATAGAAGGGTTATATGATATTTGCCAGATAGATGGTGCATTAATTCCCATACATTGATACCCTTTCACATGTCTTGGTCCCCATTTCCCTCCCCCCCACCCCCACCCCTCATCTTGTTTTCCCCCGTTCCCTATCCAATTTCAAATAACCAAATACAAATATATCCGATATATCAGGTAACAGAGTGAGATACTGTAACAATATGAAATAACCAAGGGACAGCAAAAGAGATGAGAGATAACATAGTACCTTAAGAACAACAATCATTCATCATATGGCTTGTGTTTCTATATCCTAGAGACCCTTTCATTTAGCGTCCTACTATATGGCCTTTTGTATCAAGGTTTTGCTCTATTGCAAATCTTGTTCAACCACTGTGGAAAGCAGTATAGCAGTTCCTCAAAAGACTAAACATAGATCTCCCTTATGACCCAGCAATTCCACTACTTGGCGTTTACCCAATCATCCAGA
Organism: Megascapheus bottae; assembly: GCF_031878675.1. Classification (NCBI taxonomy): domain Eukaryota; kingdom Metazoa; phylum Chordata; class Mammalia; order Rodentia; family Geomyidae; genus Megascapheus; species Megascapheus bottae. Next base: position 796,078 of record NC_143518.1, read on the forward strand.
AACAAGGACATACTAAATCCACCAGCACAACAATGTTCATTGCAGCACTATTTACCATAGCAAAGATATGGGAACCAACCTAGATGTCCCTCAGTTGATAAGTGCATCAACAAGATGTGGTATTTGTACACAATGGAATTCTATGCTGCTGTCAGAAAGAATGACATCACCCCATTTGTTAGGAAATGGAAAGACTTAGAAAAGATCATAGTAAGTGAAGTAAGCCAGACTCAAAGGAACTTAGGCTCAATGGTTTCCCTCATTTGTCATAATCAGTAGAAACCTTGGGCTCTCCTAGCAGAGATTTGCAATAGTGCTTTAGTTTTTAAGATGAATAATTTTAAATTCATTTTGTAACTACAGTCTACTTAAGGATTATTTGAGTTATTTTTTGTTTCCATCTCTTTAGATTTTCAAAATATTTCCTCCAGAGTAACCTAAACCATTATGTTAGCATTAGACTATTGAAACAAAATTATAAACATATTCACAGGAAAACTTGCTTTTTTATAGTTCATTATGATCCTTCTATGGAATTAACTGGGCTATTCTAACTTTACTCATAATAATGTTTCTTTTTTATGTGCTGGTCCTGCATCTGAAATTCAGTGCTTAAGTTGTATCAGGAAGTTTTTCCCTCAAGTCTGGGATTCTAACCCTTGATCCATGGCCTTTTGGGTTTTGTTTTGTTTCTATTATTTTTCTCTTTTTGTGTGGAGGAGTTAATTGGAAATAAGAGTCTAATGGACTTTCCTTTCCTTTCAAATGGCCAAAACCAAAATAGGATGAAATAAAACATATACATGGTTAATAACAATAAAACACAACTTAAAATTTTCTAGCAATAACTATTTAAAGCTAAAATTATCTTACTGCAATAATATGAAATTGTCAACTGGCCTTTGCTTGACAAGAAGTATTTAAGAAGGAAGTAAAAGAATAATTTTCAAACTAATTTTATGATAGTATAATTTCATTTTAAAAGAGAAAAAGAATGATGAATGGTATCCTTATTATGTGGATATTAGGTCCAAACAGTACAGGAGTGATGACTCAATATTTGGGTCCCCCCAGTTATGGATATGGTCTTGGAGATATAAACATAACTACATAGACATAAAAATATATGATGGGACATATACTCTATGGGCATAATGTTATATTATACAGATTGAAATGTATCTATGACATACAAGCTCTCAGCTTAATTTTAATTATGTTCTTAAATCCATGTGCCAGCTATTGTATATAGAGAATCCCTTCTTAAATACTTGTTTGTTAAACATGACATTTGAAATATGATATAAAATCAATGTTAATAAAATCTTTAAAAATGAATGATTAATGTAACCATAAGCCCTCTCTCTACACCCTGACAATAAAATACAATTAAAAAAGAATTATCAGGGCCAGGAGTTTTGCCTAGTGGTAGAATGCTTGCCTAGCATGCACAAAGACCCGGGTTCAATTCTTCAGTACCACATACATACCAAAAGCCTGAAGTGGTGCTGAGGCTCAAGTGGTAGAGCTCTAGCCTTGAGAAAGTCCAAGGACAGTGCTCAGGCCCTGAGCTCAAGCCCAGGACTGGCAAAAAAAAAAGAATTATCACAGAAAAGCTAAAGAAAATTTTGATTCCTTTCACTTATGACCATAGATGAAAATCAAAAGAATGCAAAAGTACATATGATTTAACTTGTGTTATACAACTTATATTATCAAATAAGTTTTATAGTAGAAAATGAAAGATTTATGAAGCATTAGAAAAATTGTCATTATACTTCATATTATTTTAATAAAGTTTAATGGCTTTAAGAAAAAGATAATTTGTTAGTAGGGAATAAGGAAACATTTCTGGTAAAGTCAGTCACATTTCAATAATTAGAATTAATTGGAAGCTTTCACGTATTGCATAGACTTATTTGTATAAACTAATATATACAAATATATTTCTTGGACATATTTATAAGAACTTTACTGGAGAAAGTAAATTTCATAAATAAAATACAACTAAAATACTTATGTACATACTTATATGCTTTTTTAGTAACTGTGGTGATTTTGTAAAATCAACAACGAACACTAAATTCACTGGTAAAATTAGGATTTTGTTTAAAATGGCATTAAATTAGCATTTTCATAATTAACACTATTTTTGTTGTTGTTGTTGTTTCTGGGTTGTGGAGTTTGTACTTTAGTCCTGGGTGCTGTCTCTCAGCAATTCAGCTCAAGGTTAGCACTCTACTACTTGAGTCACAGTGCCATTTCCCATAATTTACACTGTTATTTATCATAATAACACTTAGTAGAAAAAAGTAAGAGACGAAATGTATCAAGTGAATGACTGAAAGTAAGATTGTTATTTTAGGCAGATTAGGTGGTTAATTTGCCTAAAAATAACAATTAATTGTCAAAAACAGTAATTTATTTGAGATTGGAAAATTCCTAGCAAATATTGTTATACTCAAACAAAAACAAGATTTAAACCAACTAAATAGACCCGATAACAAGTCATCATTCCATTTGTAATGAAATTGAAAGACTTGGAAAAAATTATATCAAGGGAAGTAAGCCAGACACAAAGAAAAACAGGCTCCCTGGCTTCCCTCATTTGTAATAATTAGTATACATCTAGAATTCTCCTAGCAGAGAATCACCATAGCTCAAAAGCTATGTACATATGGACATATAGGATGAAGCTAAGTGAAATGAACTCCAGGATATGGAAACAAGAGGTTTATCTTTGTTATTGTTGTTCTTGATGTACTCCTTTTTCCCCCCTTACAATTTATCTCATGTTGTTATTATATCTGACTTGGTACCTGGTATATTGTATGTGTTTTTTTTTTATTTGAAATAGGGAAAGGAAGGGGAAAAACAAAGAAGGGAAGGGTGGGGAGGGAAAATGGGAGAAAAGCATGGGAAGGAGCATCCGTAGTATAGTATCTCACTTTTTTATCTGATATATTGAATTTATTTGTATTTGGATATTTGAAATTTGATAGGGAAGGGGGGAAAACCAAGACGGGTGGGGGTTGTGGGGGGGGAGGGAAATGGGTACCAAGACATGTGAAAGGGTATCAATGTATGTGAATTAATGCACCTTCTATCTGGCAAATATCATGTAACCCTTTTACTAATTACAATAAAAAATAATAATTCAACAGAAATAAAAAAATAAAGTAAAAAAAAGGCCTAATGCACCACTACCTGATGAATGTAACTCTAACCCCTTTATACATACCCCGACAATAAAATACAATAATTTAAATAAATCCCTCCCAAGAAAAGCCCAGGGCAGATGGATTCAGAACTGAATTCTATAAGATATTGAAAGGAGAACACACTTTAATACTTAACCTTTTCAATGAAATTAAAGTGGAAAAATCACAACCAAGTTCATTCTACTTCACCCCAATCAGAATGGCCATTATCAAAAAAAACCTAATAACATGCTGTGGTAATGTGGCCAAATGGAATGCTACTAGACAGTTGGTGGGAATGTGAACTTGTTCAACCACTCTAAAATAAAACAGCAACAGCATGGAGGGTTGTCAAAAGACAAAACATAAACTTGTCTGTGGACCAGCAATCCTACTCCTGGACATTTACCCAAATGGCCACAAATCAGGTTGCACTGAAGCCACCAGCACAAACATGTTTATTACAGTATCTTTTACCATAGCTAAGATAAGAAATCAGCTCAGATGCCTTTAAATGGAGGAATGGATCAAGAAAATGTGGTACATATACAAGATGGATTTCTAGGCTTGCATCAAAAAGAATGACATTGCCCCACTTGTAAGGTATTGCAAATGCTTGAAAAAAGTCATATTAAGTGAAGTAAGCAGATCCAAAGAATCATAGAATGCATGGTTTCCTTCAATTGTAATAATTAGAATGTCCTTTTATACTGACAAACACAATGGATATAAAAAAGAAAGATAATTACTCTTGAACATGATTAATTAAACATCGACACAGTGAGAACAAAGGAAGGAATTCTTAGGAGAGGATCAGAAGTAATGATGTACATATAAAATAATGCTTATCAAAATGAATTCAAAGGAATGGAAACAAGATGTATTTTTGTTGTACTGTTTTTGATTCTTTTTTCTTTCCTTTTTAATGTGGCTTATTTTTGTTCACTATGTTTTGATTTCTGTACTCTTTTGTTTTATATGTAAGCCTCTCTGATTTTGTGGGTGGGAAATCACAGAAGCAGTGGGACAAAATGTGAACTAACTTAGCAGTGGTATTCATTAAACACTGTCCTGGAAATGAATTTTACAACTTGGGAGAAGGAGAAACGAGATAGGAATAATTGGAAGATTAAAACAGGAGTGGGGGGCTACTATTCAAAAGAAAGGTACTTATTGCATGACTTATGCAGTAACCTCTCTGAATATTACCTCTGTACATACAAAAATGAAAGAAAAAAAGACAGACTACAGCCTCCTGATTATTTAAACGTTGAAGCTAAGATTATGAAAATTAGCACATTTGAAACAAGAACCTCTTCTGAGGATTACTTCCGTTTGTCACAATTCTGGGGAACAGCCTTTCTGAAAAAGAAAGTCAAGCTTGGTTTCTTTTTCTTTTAAGTTTTCACTTATGCAAGTATAAAAGTTGTAAATATTGAATGAATACCATATATACATATATGTATGTATATGTATATACACACATTGTGGAATTTTTAAGACAAATTAAACTTATTTCTTTCCTTAAATATTCATGTTTTTTATGGTTTGATACTGTTTAAAATACTGTTTTAGCTTTGCAAATCTACAGATTCTTGTTGTCTCTGCCACCTACTGTACAATAGGACATCACAGCTTCTTGTTCCCATCTACCTGTAACTCAGTGCTTATTTATCAACCTTTCTAGTCTTTCCCTCCAGTAAACATCTTACACAACTTGTCTATGAGATAAATATTCTAAATTTCACATGTGATTATGATAAATAAACTTGTCCTGTTTCTGCCTTTCTGTGTTTTTGTTTGCTTTTTTAAAATTTTTATTTATGTATTTTTGTTTTTTGCAGAACTCTGGTGACTCAGAAGTGTTCTCATCCTAGATAAATGCTCTACCACTGACTGCATCCCAATAAAAGTGGTTCCTTTGGATACAGCATAACCCTTCCAGATTGTTCTTGTTTTTCTTTTTTCTTTTACTTTTGTCTATTTATTTCTTTATTTATTTATTTATTTATTTTGACAGACTTGGGGCCTGAGCACTGTCCTTGGACTTTTTCAAGGCTAGAGTTCTACCACTTGATCCTCAGCACCATTTCTGGCTTTTTTCAATGTATGTGACACCGAGGAATCCAACCAGGGTCTTGGTGCATGCTAGGCAAGTACTCTACCACTAGGCCAAACTCCCGGGCCTATTTTTGTGTTTTAGTCATTGCATCAACAAAGTAGTATATGAATACATTGAATCTTGATCAGTACCACCCATTTCTTCATTCTCCCCCTTCTTTCCCAACCTTAGCCTTTCCCTCAATTTTCTTAGTTTTGTAGAATACACCTTGAATTTTAATGATTGCTTCATGTATCCTTCCTCCTTTCATGCATATACCATGACCCCCTTGATTCCCCTCCACATTTTTGAGTATTTCATTTCCTGTTTATTTTGTTGAACTCTGAGGTTATTCTTCTTATCACAATATCCAACACATTCCAGTGGGCAAGAGACTTCCAATTATAAAATGAGACAGGTCATTGTGTACTGATCTTCATGTGGTTCTCTCTTAGGCCTTTTGAACATGTTACCTTGTCCCTCACAGCTAAAAGAATAATGAAATCTATAGAGGAGGTTTCCCTCTCTATTTTCACATCAAAACTTCACTTTCTCCTTCTATTAATTCATTGCTACTACGTTCTCAAAGAAACAGGAAATGGGAAAGGGCAATCTAGAAGTAATATTGCCTTGTTTCCCTAAGAATAGGTGACTCTGATCCTATCTCTCTTATTAATAGCCTTCTGTTGCTACAAGTTTAAGCCTCTTCACATTCTAGTGTCTAGTGTTCCTGTGTCTTTCCTATTAAACACAGAAAGAGATACCTCTCCCAGCAACAACCAAGTTCACATTTTGTCCTCAGTACTCTCAACTAACTTTGTTGACACTATTCTTACCTAAGTCTCTAATTTCCTTCACAGCATTGATTCAATGTTTTCTTCTTTCCTCATAGTTTTGTGGGGTAAAGTGTGACTTAAGTTACCATCTCTCTCAGTTTCATCAATACAACATCAATTCTCTCTCAAATGTTCCTTTGTATAGACTTTCTCTTTATGCTTAGGTGTATGAGATAATCTTACCTCTATTTCTTCCATATACATATACTTCAGCTTATGTGATTTCAACTCCTTTACATACTAAATATGACCCTTCTCAAATATGCTGCCTCATAAATTTGTATCATAAACTCATAGTCTTACTTATAATTTTGTCCAACATTTATAAGTAATTTGTATTTATTGGAATTTATTTCACAAGACTAATACTTTTGACTGTGTTCATTATATATCCAATTATGCATTCCTATTGTTAAGATCATGTTAAAATACTTCTTTCCATCTGCTTATTTTTTTTTGGCCAGACCTGGACTTCAGCTCAGGGCCTGAGCACTGTCCTTCGACTTTTTGAAGGGTAGAGCTCTACCACTTGAACCTCAGCACCACTTCCGGCTTTTTTTCTATGTATGTGGTACCAAGGAATTGAACCCAGGTCTTCATGCATGCTAGGCAAGCACTCTACCAGTAGGCCAAACTCCTGGACCCCATCTGCTTATTTTTATAAATGCTATGTTATCTCATTTATTTAGTTATGATAAACATTTCCTATGTCCTGAACATGCCAGACAATAGGAAGTTTATAAGACTAAAATCAATTCAAAACTCCCAATGACTCTAGTGGAAAGACAACAAACCTAAACAGTAATGTATAAAAGACAACGTAAGTGTTAGTGCACAAAGTGGGAGCAGAGAGAAAGCTTTGTGGATGTATACAATAGTGACCACAAAGGATTTTATTCCTGCCCTTCATTAACCCTGGGAATGGCTTTCTTGTGTGGTTTATGGCTCAATTGCATTCTTTTTTTCCCACTTAATTAAAATGACTTTTGAATGCACTAAGCACTGTTAGAGTTTAATGAACAGCATTATTTCTGCTTTTAAAAAAAACTCTTAGAGAAAAATAAACAAATGCTTGCATAGCTGTTTTTACCATTTCACTTTGATAGAAAGGATAATTACTTTGAAAGTAAGATTTCCATATAGCTTTCATCCTAGGGAACCTTATTCCTGCATCATTTGTTCTGCCAATGAAATCTCATCTCTGTAATCTCATCCCTTATAGCACCTTCTGCAATAGCATTGAAGACATAGACCTAAAGGGCATTTTCTTTCAGCTATAAGTGTATTTTAATGTACAGCAGAAAATATGTAAGATGCAATTCAAACATATGACTTCAGTAAAATTGTAGCCAGCTAGACACATGTACATTACTGAGTAAACAATTAGGAAATAAATGCCAAGGGGAAAATAGCTCTGTGGGGTATGGAAATAGGAAAGAAAAATGTCAAAGTGGATCTTAAATCATTGAAGTTGAAAAATATTAGAATATTTTTATTTGACTATACATATCCATATCCATATATATTCAGTAATGGGGCTTGAACTCTGGGTCTGAGCATGGTCCCTGAATTCTTCAGCTCAAGGCTACTGTTCTACCAATTTGAGCCACAGTACCATTTCCAGACTAAATAATTTTTATAGTCACGTTCTTTCAGCTTTAATTTTTTATGCAGTCCTTTCCATTCCTGTGAGGATTTTCTTTGGGTTATTTATTATTTCCCTCAGGATGTTATGCTTTCATTTGCATCCAGTGTTGCAACATATATCCGATGTCGTTCCTTTTTAAGGATGAATAATTTTCCATTATATACATATATATCATATTTTGTTCATTTTTCATTTAGTATACACTTGATTATTCCCACTTGTTGATAGAAAAATTAAACCTAGCATGGAAGTGCCTCATTCAGTATCTATTTTCAATTCCTTTGGCTTATAGCTCATTATGGAGTACAGTCCTTTCCATAGCAGCAACACTATTTTACATTCTGATCAGCAGTTACTAAAGATTTCAATTTCTCCAGTTCTTTCCAACAATTTTTACGTAACTATCACAGTAAATCGGTACGAAGTAATTAATACATTGTCACAGTCTAATGTTCATTTCCCTTTTCATAATAATGAACATTTTTACAAAAATTTACTTGTGACTATGGTCATTATGAAAGCACTTTCTTTTAGCTCTGGTATCTTTTTACTTTGAGTTTTAACATTTTGAAAATATAGTCTAGGTTGAACTCTTAACATATGTATGATTTGCAAATGTTTTCTTCAATTCTATACATTATATTTTTATTTCAAAATTATAAAGGAGCTTTTATATTGATGTTGCTGTAAACATCAATTTATGGATTTTCTTTTGCAGCTCATGCTATCACTATCATATTTAAGAGTCTATTTTCCAAAGGAAACATCAAGAATATTTGCTCCTATGTTTTAGGAGTTTAAATCCTTATAATTTAAATCACTTGGAGTTAAATTTTGTATATGACAAAGGATCACTTCCCCAATTGTATAGATATGTGTCCCCCAACCTGGGTCTCCCAGGGATGACATGTGACTAGGAGCATATTTTTATTTGTCTTGTATTTCAACTTCTGTCTTTTGTGAAGGCCAGTAATACAGTCCATATCATAGTTTTGTACATACAAATGTACTTACAGGCAGATACTTAGGTAAATCCTTGCCCAATAATGGCAAAGGCCTTTAAGTAAGAAATCATATGCAGGCACTATTACTGAACTCTGTCTAGAACCATGCCTCCAAGTGTAAGGTTTAGCAATTGACCAGAAAAAGAACAAAGCTGAATAGTAAAAGCATTGTGCCTCCATGGAGAGGAGGGAGAAGCTTCTATTAGAGTTAATTGTACTTACCTATGTACAGAGATTTTATAGGGAAGAGAAATGCAATGCAATTTCACTGGCCTTTCTCATAAGTAACATGGGAAACCATATTTTTTGGTTTATCAAGTAGTAGGAAGAAAGTACAAGAGTCTGGGTGCCTAGATTGTCTGATCTAAAAAATATGTTTGAGGCAAGGACAGGAGAGTCACTGAAAATTGATAAAACCAAAATCTCAAAGCCAGGTGCTGCTCTTAGCTGGCACTCATAATCGTAGCTGCTCAGGAGGTTGAGATCTTAGGATCTCAAACTTCTCTGGGCATGAAAATCTACACAATTCCCTATCAATTCCCTACCACCAAAAAACTAAAAGTGGAGGTGTGGCTCAAGTGGTAAAGAAGCAAACTTGAGTGAAACAGCTAGAGAACAGTGCACAGGCCCTGAACCCAAGCCCTAGGATCAGAGCATGAATGCACCACACACACACACACACACACACACACACACACACACACACACACTGAGAAAACTGAAGTCAGGATATAAAAAGCAAATTGACATATTTTTCAGAAGATGATTACTAAAGTTGAATTAAAATAGATGCCCAAATTACTCGATTGTGTTATTCATTTAGAAGTATTTTGGTGGCTATACAGTATTCTGAGTCTTAAAAACAGAAATTTATAATTATGAATTTATTATTGTAGTCTAGCTAATGAAATGATTGATAATAATTATTTAGTTATTGTTGTCTGTGTGCATGTATTGGAATGCCTACAGGTTTATTTGATCCAATATCAAATGTAGAGCTGGGAGTTTGACCTAGAGGTAAATTGCTTGCCTAGCCTGCGCGAAGACCAGGATTTGATTCCTTGCTACCACATACACAGAAAAAGCCAGACGTGGTGCTGTGACTTAACTGGTAGAGCGCTAGCCTTGAGAAAAGCCCAAGGACAGTGCTCAGGCCTTGAGTTCATGACACAGAACTGGCAAAAAAAATGTATTAATGAAAAAAAGATTAAAAGAAATAAAAGGAGACAGAGCAGAAAAGACAAATATTCTAAATGTTTTTTAAATCAGTTATTGTCACGCATATTATAAAGGAAATGGAGTTTACAATGGAGTTTACAATGGAGTTTGGTTAATTTTCTCCATTGAAAATACTATATACCAAATGCAACATTTGTAATGAACTTGAGGAAAGCATCTGATAAACCAGCTGCAAAGGAAGAAAGCTGTTAAAGAAGTGAAATGAGAAGTAATTGATGAGAACAGAGAAAAAAGAAGTTATATGATGACCTAAGAGAAATCTACTGATTTCTATGATCCCGAGAACAGTGCCAAGAAGGAAGAGCTCACAGTTATCATGAAAGAGGAAGCATGTTGGAGCAAGAATGTCCACATACTGCAATCTGTGCATATGTGTATTGGTGTCCTTTGCCTGAATCTGGTTCTGTTATGCTCTGATTATGACCACATAACACTGTGGACTGAAAGTCCCTCAGGTTTTTTTTTTAATTTCCCACTTAGTTACAGGTAAAATTGTTGCAGTGGTTTTATATAACCTTTATTGTTTAATAGAAGAAAAATACATTCCTCCAAATTATTACCATTATTTCTTAGAAATACATTTTCAATAGAATCTATCACTGAAGTTCTTATTCAATAGATACTGAACAAAACAGAAAACAATGCAATTAGACATATTTTCAGTTAAATAAGAAATTTACTTGTTAGCTGGGCGTGGTGGCTCACGCCTGTCATCCTAGCTACTCAGGAGGCTGAGATCTGAAAATCAAAGTTCAAAGCCAGTCCAGGCATAAAAGGACCAGTGACTTATCTCCAATTGACCTCTAGAAAATAGTCCCTCAGTTTTAATCCAATGTGTCCTCTTTAAAAATCTCTAATGAGTACTCTAAAATAATTCAATTTGTAAAGAACTGCCACTTCTGATATGCTTTTAAATGTGGCTTACATCTGGAAGACAGAGAAGACAAGAAACTGATTATTAGTTTAAAAAGCTCTTTATATGTGCCCTACGGGCTGTGCTCATGCCATTCCTATAGGATAAGTAGGTCAGTAAACACAGCAAAAGTCAATTTAAATTTCAACTCAGGTTGTCATGCAATATCACTTTTTCTAGTTTTCCAGTCTCTGTTATTAGAATGGAAGTTAGGGAAATGCAATTTTAATAGTTTTCACACTGTGTAAGTCTGGTTTGACTTCAGGCATGTGTTTTAATGTGTTGCTAAGTCCCTGTGCAACCCCAGCATAAAATGTATTATACTAGAAAAGGTCAAAAGAAACAAAAAGCATCAGATACATAAGAGCATATACAAATTCTCTAAAGCCCTTTTAACAGAAAATATAATAAAAGAGAAAGCCTCACCTCTGGGATATTAATGAAAATCTAGAAACGTTTTCCAAAAAGGAAAAAGGCCTCAATTTAGAACATCCTGCTTTTCATTACATTAATAGAGTATAAAATTTGATTTTTAGCTGAAATCTATTTTTAAAAAAACTTTGTATGAGTATTGGGTCTTGAATTCAGGGCTTCAGGCTCTTGGTTGGTTGGCCTCTACTACCTGAACTTTACCTTCACTTCGGTGAAATTAGTATTTTTTTAAGAATACTCATTCTAAAATTTCAAAATAACTTGATAACTCATGCATAATTTTCTTCATGCCACACTTCTGAATAATACCTTAAAGCTCTTAGTGTTGTATTCTGTATGGAAGTCACTCAAATCTACAAATGTGTAGTAACCTAAAGGACAAGACAATAATATTTTTAATATGAAACACTAGTTGCAAAAATTTTACAAGCTACATACACTAACAATATAACATTATAAATGCAAACAAATTTCTATCAGTGCAAAATCAATAAAAACATACTGTGCAAATCTTTCCTACAATGTTCAAATTTCTCTATTATATAATTTTGTATAAAATAGCATCTGTATTTAATGGTTAACTATACCACAATATTGTGTACATTTTGAAAGTTGTCCTTGTTATACATGGAGGAAGGAGAAAAAACTTGCCATAATGTAAAGTATATATTTACATGTGCATACAGACCAACATGTATATTCTATGAGTATATATATATATATGCATGTACATTTTTATCTTACTGCAATAAATATGAAGCTTGAAATATTATTTTTAAATTTTTGAAAGTTGAAATGTTCATTCATGCATAATAAGGTAATTTTGGAGTTTAAATCTTCCTTTTAATCAACTTATGAGGCAGTCAATTATGAATATTCATTGGCTTTTCTCACCATATGGATTCCAGCTAACACCACTATCTCTCAGACATTGTTTTTCCTGTCTGTTTTTGGCCCAAACATTAGGAATAGATGCATAGCTCTGGATCTATCATAAGGATATTAGAGAAGGTTTCTTTTATGAGAAAATTTTGGCATTACACCAAAATAGGCAGTTAGTGGTGTCATATCATTTAAACGTTTTTTTGAATTATTTCACATATTTAATCAATTCTAGCAGTTTTTAAAACCAGAATACTTAACTGTAGTTTAGATGCATCTTAGTTTCCTTATGGCCACTCCATGGTTTATTGTTCACTTTGAAATGATTATAGTGATTTCTAAACCACAAGTCTTAAAGTCTTCTTTTTTGTTCTTGACCATCCTGGGGCTTGAGCTCAGGGCCTGAGCACTGTCTGTGTACTTTCTGCAAGGCAAGCACTCTACCACTAGACCAAACTCCCTGTCCATTTAAGTCTTAAGACCTTAAGTTCCTTCCAAATTGGTAGACAGATTCTCTGTTGGTATTTTATTGAACTAATTTACAACTAGAAACTTACATTGGTTTACATTTGTGTTTCAAACATATTTATTAGATTTATTGATGCTAGAACATAGATTAAAATTCACCTTTTCTCTTAGATAAGAGAGAAGTAAATGAGTCTTTTGGTCTGTGTGGTTTAAGTGTTCTTTTTCAAGTTTAGTTCCCTGGATGCAATGCTTGTTAGTAGTAAAAGATCAAACTAGAAAGAGAAGAAAGGTATAAGGAAAGTGCATGCGAAATTTGCTGATCATTCTGTCACTCACCCACTCTCAACTTAGTTTAGCAATTTCCTCTGAACTTCCCTGCCTTCCTCCTTTGAATTACATTATGTGAAAATTTTATCATGAAGCATAAAAAATAGGAATAAGAAAAAAATAAAAGTTGAATAAAGAAATAGCTAAATACTAATTTTCCTAACTTACTTTTCTCCTTCTCTTTTGTTTTTTTCAGGCCTTCTATCAAACACCTCTACAGTCTTGATTGGTATTTGTTACACCCTGAACTCTTTCATTATTAGGAGTAATGAGGATGTTCTTGCTCTCAGCTGTTTGATTCTTATTTTAACCCGAGGACTACATTTAGTTTTTATCATTTCTGCTTTTATTTCATTCTATTTATTCTACTTTTATACATTGATATAACAACCTGAACAACATTCGACTTACATTATCTTGTCCTTTCTGCCTCCCATCTCACTGGTAGGATCAGTCACAATATTCAATGTATATCTGTGAAAATAGAACTAAGTAAATTTAGGAAATGGGTAGAAGTTGGGAGAGGTGAGGGGTAATTATGAAAGGGGTAATAGTTATAAAGATTATTGTACCCACAGATGAACATATTAAGTTGAATCCCCTTTACATAATTATTTAAGGATAATAATAAAAAAGCAAACATATACAAACAAGAGTGCATTAATGAATGAAATTACATCATTTTCAAAAATGAATGAAATTAGAGATAGTAAATGAAATAAGCAAGTTTATAAAACAAATATATAATGTTTTTTCTCATATAGAAATTCAATACCAGAAAAATGACATTTTTTAAAGATTGGAGAGCAAAAGTAACTAAACTTTTTATTTAAGTGGAATTTAGTCTTCTAAGTTCTTCCAAGACAGTACTTAGCTCATTATGGATGATGACTGAAAAAGTTAAGAAAGAAAAGAAGGCATTTAAAAGATAAACGGTCCATTTGTAATTGATTTGTTCTAGAGACTGGAGGCCTTGTGAACACAGATAAATCACTTCAACCAATAGGAATAAAATTAGCAAAGGCACATCAAATGAAAATTATAAAAAGAGAATTTGAAGTCTATTGCCAAATACCAAGTAAACAAATGATAGTATGACTATTTAATAAATGGCTTGTGCACTCTGAACATTACATAAATGTATATATTATTGAATCTTATGAAAATCAAGCACTATGTTACATTCTTGTATTCTTATTTATTCTTATATTCCTTATAAGAATATCAATCAATAGAATGAAAGTCAAGTTATATCTCTCAGAAATATCAACATTCTGGCTTTTATTCAGAGGATAATGGTAGAAAATTCTAATAAATTTAAGGAGGACAATATGAAGCTAAGAAAAAAATTTTTACTAGAATTTAAAGGGAACATTCAATCTCCTTCTACCCATTATTTTCCAAGTCAATTGAATATAATAATAATACCTTCAGAAGTTACAATTTTATTTCCAAAATTAAAAAATGGTTTACGTCCATTTAAGCAAATTACAATATCAGACAAAATTAAAGGTGTGTTTTTGAATGAAGTATGATGATTCAAGCCTATAATCCCAGCTTCTTGGGAAATGGAGCCTGAGAAATTGAGTATCAAAGCCAGACCAAGGGGAAAAGAGGACTCCATCTCAACTATACTGGGCATGGTGGCAGGGGCCTGTTAGTCCACTTAGAGGAGGGAGGCCTAATGGCTGGGCTTGCTAGCCGGTAGTGAGTATGCCCAGCAGCATAGAGAAGCACAAGTAGGCAGATTAACTCACAAACTAACCCAGGCATAAAACAACTTGAAAATAACCAATGCAAAACAGGACTGGAGACATGGCTCAAGAGGAAGAGCATCTGCCAAAAATAAACACATAAGAAATAGAGATGAATTTTCATATGGCAAGTATAAGTTAAAAATGACACCAATTTAAAACAAATTGATAGAAAATTTTTTCAGGCAAAGTCAAACTATTAAACTGCATATGAGACAGAAGTTCCAGACTAAAAGTCACAACCATTAAAACACACACACACACACACACACACACACACACACACACACACACAAGAAAATTCAAGCACAATTTAGATTAAAAGATAAACTGAAGATAAACAGAGATAACACGGAGCTATGGCAAGTTGTTTTTTTGGGTTTTTTTTTTTTTGCCAGTTCTGGGGCTTGGACTCAGGGCCTGGGCACTGTCCTTGGACACTTTTGCTCAAGTCTAGTGCTCTACCATTTGAGCTACAGCACTACTTCTGAGTATGTGGTACCAGAAAATCAAACCCAGGGTTTCATGCATACTAAGCGAGTCCTCTACCACTAGGCTATGCTCCTGGCCCAGAGCTATGCCGTTTTTGAAACTGCATTATTTGTTCCTCATCACTGAATTATTGCCTTATATACTTTGGATATAAATCTCTTGCCAGATGTATAGTATGCAAGAATTTGCTCCCATTCTATGTGTTGCCTATCTTCTCAATGAAGATTGTTTCCTTTTCTGTGCAGAATCTTTTTATTAATTAATTTTGAGATAGGGTTTCCTTGTGGAATCTAGGATAGCCTGAAATTCAGGATCCCATTTCCTCAGTTTTTCAAGTGCTGAATTGTTACCATACATAGTTGCAGAAACTTTTTAGTACATCATAACCTCTTGTCTGTTTACTGTTTTGAAGGTCAAAGATTCAAAGATTCAGAACAATGTCACAGAAATTTTCCTCTGTGTTTCTAAGAAGTAGCT
Source organism: Megascapheus bottae (assembly GCF_031878675.1). Classification (NCBI taxonomy): domain Eukaryota; kingdom Metazoa; phylum Chordata; class Mammalia; order Rodentia; family Geomyidae; genus Megascapheus; species Megascapheus bottae. The sequence goes on from NC_143518.1 coordinate 811,851, forward strand.
TTATGGTTTGCAGTGTTACATATAAATCTTCAACTCTGTGGAATTTGCTTGAAATATTAGTTTAGGGAGGAAGACACAGATAAACAATGGGTATGTGAAAAAATAGGTCAATGTCAGTAGTCATTAGAGAAATATAAATAAAAACCAAAATAAAGAAAACTTTTTGTCACCATTAAATAACAGCAGTTGACACCTCTTCAAAAGAGGGAAAAAAACAACATGCTAGTGAGGGTGTGGCCCTTTTACACCATTGGTAGGAGTGTACATTGCATTCTGGCAGAAAATCAGAACTACCATAGGGCCCAACAAACTCATTACTGAGTACTGATCTCCAAGAAATAAAAAGTAGTATATCTATGACCTGTAAGTCTATGTTTATCACATAGAGTTATAACTTCTCGCAATAGCCAAGATATGAAACTAACCTAAGTAACCATCAATGAGTAAATGGACAATGGCATAATATTCCAGCATATTAAGGATGAAATCTTATAGATTTTGATAAAATGAATGAGCTTTGATGGGGTTATATAAAATAAAATCAAAAGACACAGAAAGACAAATACTACCGGATGTTTCTCATGTAAAGACTACAAAAAGAGTTGACCTCACAGAGATAGAGAATAAAGTAACAGTTGTCTGGTTTTGGGCATCTGCTGTTTAGGAGAAAATTTGTCCAAGAATGCAAAATTTTACTTTGGACAAATAGGATTTAGTGATCTATGTTACACATAGACTATAGTTAAAATAACAATGTACTCTTGGATTATACTTAAAATGTATATGTTACAATGGTTTTCCACAAAAAATGATCTGTGGTAATATTATGTTCTGTAATTAGATTTAATAGTTACACAATGCATATACTTCAAATTTACTCTACATGATAAATGCAACCTTATGTATCAACTTAAAATAGTAATAGGAGGGGCATGATGGTTCACTTGTATAATCTCAAATATATGGGAGACATAGATAGGAAGGCTGAGTCAGGCACTGGGCAAGAAGCATGGAAATCTATCTGAAAAATAACTAAAACCCTTGGGGCTTCAGTAGAAGAATGAATGCTTCCCTAGAAAATGTGAGGCCCTGAGTTCAAATGGTAGTACAGCCCCATTCCACTCTGTAGTCCTAGTTCTCTCTTCTCTAGCAGTGATTTCTTAAGATATTGTATATATATTTATTTGTTTATTTCAAACAGGGAAGGGCAGTGGAAAACAAGATGAAAACCCATATAACAACAATATTCACAAGACAATACACTAGAAATAAACTTTACAACTTGGGAGAGGGTGGAGGGAGGGGTACTGGGTGAAAAACATGTTCAAGAAGTTATGTACTCACTAACTTACATATGAAAAGGAACCCCTCTCTACATCACCCTGATAATAAAATTTTAAAAATATAATCTTTTAAGAATCTAAAAGTTGTATCTTATATGAAAATGAGCTCAATTCTATTGTTTAGTTTCAAGTAATCTCTCTATTGTTTTAAAATTATTGAGATGCATTTTTTTTGCCAGTTCTAGGCTTGAGCTCAGGGCCTGAGCACTGTCCTTGGACTTTCTCAAAGCTAGAGAGCCTCAGCACCACTTCTGGTTTTTTTTCTATGTACGTGGTAGCGAGAATTGAACTGAGGTCTTCGTGCATGCTAGGCAAGCACTCTAACACCAGACCAAACTTCCAGCCCCTGAGATGCATTTTTAAAAGAAAATTCCTCAAATATCTATAGCATGCTTCTAATTTTATATTCAAGACATAAACTTCCTATTTGATGAGACGGTAGATTGTATTTAGAAATTGTGTTTCACAATAAATTTTATTAACTAGTTGTACAGAGGTTACAGTTTCATAAATGAGATTATAGGTATAATGCATTTTGTTCAATGCCTTACATAAAATAAGGTTCACATGAAAGATCTTTTTCCACTCAAATGCCTTTTAAATCTGAATGTTACTGCCTTGTAATTTATTATTGTTAACTGTTTTATACAGATACACAAATGTATATGGATATTTATATGTATGTATATATATATTTTCTTTTAATTTTTCCTGAGTACTAGGGTTTCATCTCAAGGTCTCATACTAGCTTTGAATTCTTGATCACAGCTGGTTCTTTTTTGTAGAACAACCTATTGATGGTTAATTTAGAAATGGAATCTCAAGATCTTTTCTGCCTCCATGGGTATTCTCAGCCCACTGAGTAGCTAGGGTTGCCATCATGAGACACTGCTATCCAGGTTAAGAGTTCTGATGTCTCTATATTTATGTCTTCAATTCCAGCACTATTTGCTTAGCCACTGAAAAGTGGCTACAGAATTGGGTTTTTTTCATTTTTTTAATATTTAATAATATTTATTTTTATTGTTATTAATAGAAGAGTTACAGTTATATTCACCAGATAGAAGTTGCATTCCTTCACACATATTGACGACCTTTCTTAACTCAGTCAGCTGTTGAATGAAAAGTGATTTCACTATATTGTTCCCATATTTGAATTCCTGCTTTATAATGCCAGTTCTCACATAAAACCTACAATTTCAATGTATCTTTTCAGGCTTTAAATTCTGCCCATGGGTATAGTTGTTAATACTTACCCAAAAACCATATGTTTAAATAAAATTTTATAAAACTTTAAGCAAAACTATTAAACTGTCCATTTTTATTATCATTATTTTGGCAATATGAATTTCAAGAACAGTTTCAAATTTTTATGACAAACTCAATTTGGATTTTGATAGGATTGTTTTATGAATATTTCCATTTTTATTGCCTAAGTTTTCCTATGGGTTAAGACAAAATATTCCTATGATTTAAGCCTTCTTTGATATCCTTCTGCCATAATATTATACAAAATTTTCCATACATTCTTTCATGGCATTGCTTGGTTTTACTTCCAGTTATTCTAAAGTATTTATTTCTAAAGTTATATCCATAAAATATTCTATTTCCTAATGGACTTTAGGAACATGAGCAAACACTCATGTGTGTAACTTTAATCCACTTATGCAGAAGTCATTTACTAGTTCCAATAATTAGCATTTTAAGTGGATGTACCACACATTATATGAAAAGGGACACTTTTATTTTTACCCTTCAACAAATCCTATCTTTCTCCTTCTTTTCCTCATCCTTGTGCCTGTCTTAGTGTGTTACCCATATTTTCTAGTACAAATTAAATATAATTGCAAGTGTTTTGTTCCTACATGTTTCTGGCATTTCACGCTGGTATTTGATGCAATGTTATCTTTTATATTTTTGGAGAGAATATTTTATTGAGTTAAATAAATTAAATTGCTTATGCTTTGAAACTTCTGCTTTTCAAAACATGAATTATTATGTTCTTTCCAAAAATGTTTTGTACATCTCTTAAGTTGATCATTTGGCTTTGATATCTGATGGCTCATTTTAGTAATTTATATTGGGAATGACTTGAAGCATTTACTGTGTTGTCATGCTCCTTATATTCTCCTATTATCTTTCAACATTCCTAGATTAATTTTACCAATATTTTATTTCAAATTTTGCATTTAAATGCATAAGTAGATTAATCCAGAAATTTTGTTTGGCTTTTAATGTCTTATTTTTACATCAAGCAAATATAAGTTTTGTAAAATTACTTGAAGAATTCTATATTGAAAAGACATTAATGAGGCATTTCTAGTGTCTGCCTTTAAAACTTGGTAGTAGGAAAGATATTTACAGAGCTAGAATTTTTTTAAAATATCACATGGAGGTGATAAGCTCCTCAGACCAGAATATGGATAATATTCCTGGCCATGGGAATCACATTATTATGATAACACTATGGCCTCCATCCTTAGGTGAGTAACCACAGGTAAATATGATTCCATATATGTGTTAATTAGGGCCCATAGAAATAACAATTATGAAAGTGAATTTTTAACTAAAAAGATGCCTGCCTTTTGAGAATCCATTGGAAGAATACACTATCCCATGACTGACACATAAACAATGCTAACATATATAATGTGCAGAAACCATGACAAAGCAAAATAATTCTTGCTATATTAGCTATGTCTTAAAAATTCAAAACAAAAATGTGAGAAGATGATCATATGAATTTTGCTTACTGTACCTCAAAGAAAAATGGGGAGAGAAGTTAAAAGTAGGTAGCTGGATTTCAATAGTCAACTTTAAAATAAATTCTTTATTCAAATACATCTTTGGTTTATATTATGCTTTAATTGTAATTAAAATAAAATCTTCTTAGTAAGCTTGTTTGTATACAGTATTTTATAATTAAGACACAAAATTAAGTAGATGCAATTTTAATAGTTTAAATGAAAGGTTAGTGTTAAAAGACTTACTTTTATATAAAATAATGTAAAGAAGAATAGTAACTCCCAAACATGAGAGGAATACCCTACATCTTATATTGGAATATTATATATTAGAATATGCCTATATAATTCCCATAAAATATCCTATATAATATTCATAAAGTATACTTTTCATTCGTGTATATTCTCTGGTAAGTATGTCATTCAAAAGAGCCATATTAAAGGAAATCACAAGAGCTGTTCCATCTTCCACTGTAATTCCAGCTGTACAGGGTTTATATAGTTTCATTATGGATTGGTTTACATAGAATCACCCATAAACTACATGATTATTCAATGTACCAGTGATATACTCAATAAAATATGTTGGCAATGAACTTTACAACTTGGGGGGGGGAGGGTGAAGGGAGAAAAAGTGAGAGAAAAACATGGGAGTGGGTAACAATGTCCAACAAGAAATGTACTCACTATATTATGTGTGTAAATGTAACCCCTCCGTATATCACTGAAAATAAATAAATTTAAAATAATTACATGTTTCTTGTGTACATGTTACTGCCTTGCATTTCAAAATTGTGAGCTATGTGTACTATTACTTTCTAAATTTGAAAGTGGCATTCAAAGGAATGCAAGAGAGTGATAATAATGTGACTCACAGTTGTAAGGTCACTTGAAATAATGATTTTCAGAGGTTTATATTACAATAACTACATGTTTCCAACAGAAATCATACTCTAAGGGCTTGGTGTTTGGCCTAGAGGTAGATGCTTGCCTACCATACACGAAGACCCAGGTTTGATTCTTCGGTACCACATATATTGAAAAAGCTGGAAGTGGTGCTGTGGCTCAAGTGGTAGAGCTCTAGCCTTGAGAAAGTCCACGGACAGTGCTCAGGCCCTGAGCTCAAGCCCAGGACTGGAAGAAAGACAAAAAAAAGAAAAAAGAAATCATACTCTATGTTTACTGCACAAAGAAAATAACCTGTTAAAAATGATATTTAAATTTAAATATCAAGTCTAGAAAGCTTTGTAAAATCAAAGTACAAGGAATAGACCTGTTTTTCTCATAAATCTCTATCAGTATTTAAAAAGACTAGCTTTACTTGGCCTGTAATGAAGAGATACTTTCTTGTTAATACTTTTGTTTACTTTCCTAGCTCACATAATGACCTAGTCCATTACATTTGACAGAAAACCCAATATTAGTGATTTCCTCAGATCTCCTTTTCTATCACAGACAGAATTAAGTAACACAGGACAATTGGGAAAACAGTACATTTATGGTCACTTAAGAACTAATCATTGTTCAAACCCAGTAAATCGCTCCAAAGGCAGACACCATATACAAAAGCCCCCTTTTCAGGCAGAGTAAGGCCACTGGCTCTTGACTGAAGCTTCCATAGGTAAGTCACTTGCTGTTCAGATTCAAGTATCTAAAATTATTTCTCCTAGATCTCAAGGTGTTCTGTATGATCAAGAGAAAGTATTTTGTGAATGTGTCTGCTTCTTAGAGTGTTTGTGAGCTTCTCTTTAATTCTTAAAACCTAAGTAAGTCTTTTCCTTTATGAGATTGATTAATTCCTTCCATTTGTGTGCTTTTGAAACCCTCCCAGGACACCCAAGAACACGAGGTAATACTGCTAAGTCTAGGAAAATCCAGATGCACAAGACCAAAAATACGCTGGCTGTTATAAAAGGGGAAGGAATGAAAAGAAACACACCTAAACACATGTGCACACACACATCCAAGCACATGCACATTTGTGTATGCACACATCATAGATGCATGCATACATGGGGGTACGTATATTTCCACAATTTAGACACAGGCACAGAATTATTTAGTAATATTGCTATATGTGTGTGTATTACTTTTGTTTTTATTTTGGTCAGCAATCAAAATGCACATTCATAGGCCTATCCATGAAATATTTCTCCAGAAAATTGTGTTCATAGTCAATTAAAAGGTTACTGCAGTGATTGTCGGTGACTTTAACACACCCCTCTCACCTATGGACAGATCAACAAGGCAAAACTCAATAGAGAAGCCTTAGAACTGAACAACTATATAGACCAACTAGATCTAACAGACATCTGCAGAATATTCCACCCAGCCACAACACAATAGACGTTTTTCTCAGCAGCACATGGAACATTTTCCAAAATAGACCACATCTTAGGCCATAAAACAAACCTGGACAGATTCAGAAACACTGAAAATATTCCATGCAACTCTCAGACCACAAAGGCATCAAATTGGAACTGAACACGCATCACCACCAACGAAAACCCTGTAACTCATGGAGACTGAACAACACATTGTTGAATCACCAATGGGTCATCGAAGAGATCAGAACAGAAATCCAACAGTTTATGAAATTTAAGAGTAAGGAGCACACAAAATACCAACTCCTTTGGGACACAGCAAAGGCAGTATCAGAGGAAAATTTATAGCGCTGAGTGCCTACAACAACAAGTTGGAAAAATCGCAAACCAACAAGTTAATGTCTCACCTTAAGCTCCTGGAAAAAGAGCAACAAACCAACCCTAACCCAGTAGAAGAAAGCAAATTATTAAAATCAAAGCAGAATTAAATGATTTGGAATCCAAAAAAACTATAGAAAGAATCAACAAAACAAGGAGTTGGTTCTTTGAAAGGATTAACAAAATTGACAAGCCCTTAGCAAATCTTACCAAAAAGGAAGAGAGCATATCAAAATAAACAAAATCACAGATGAAAATGGTAATATCAAGACAGAAATCACCAAGATCCAGAATATCATGAGGGAATACTTCTCAAACCTTTACACCAACAAATTTGAGAATCTAGAAGAAATGGATGAATTCCTAGCCAATATTAACATACCCACACTGAACCAAGAAGTGCTAACCCAACTCAACAGGCCTATTTCAAGCTCTGAAATAGAAATGGCAATTAGAGAACTTCCACCTAAAAAGAGCCCAGGGCCAGATGGATTCACAGCTGAATTCTATAAGGTCTTCAAAGCAGACCTCACACCAATACTCCTCAAGCTCTTCAACAAAATTGAAAATGAAGGTTCTTTACCAAACTCATTCTATGAAGCCAGTATAACCGTCCTCCCCAAACCAGAAAGAGATTCATCAAAGAGAGAGAACAATAGACCTATTTCTTTGATGAACATCGACGCAAAACTTCTCAACAAAATACTGGCCAACCGTCTACAACAACTCATCAGAAAAATTATACACTATGATCAAACTGGATTCATCACAGGGAGGCAAAGCTGGTTCAACATACGCAAATCAATTAATATAATTCAACACATCAACAGGAGCAGGGACAAAAATCACATGATTGTCTCAATAGACACGGAAAAGGCATTTGACAAGATCCAACACCCCTTTATGTTTAAAGCTCAGAGAGAAACTAGGAATCCATGGAACATTCCTCAATATAATAAAGGCTGTGTATGACAAACCCTCAGCTAGTATTACACTTAATGGTCAAAATCTAAAGCCATTCCCTCTAAAATCAGGAACGAGACAAGGATGCCCACTCTCTCCACTACTCTTTAACATAGTACTAGAATTCCTAGCCAGTGCAATAAGGCAAGAAGCAAGCATAAAGGGGATCCAAGTAGGGAAAGAGGAAATAAAACTATCCCTCTTTGCAGATGACATGATTCTGTATTTAAAGAATCCTATAGACTCTACTCCCAAGCTCCTTGAGCTGATTCAAAACTTTGGAAGAGTAGCAGGCTATAAAATCAACTCTCAAAAATCAACTGCCTTCCTTTACGCCAACAGTGAGAGGAACTAGGCAACAATCAGGAAAGAAACTCCTTTCACAATAGGCTCAAAGAAAATAAAGTACCTAGGAATTAGCTTAACTAAGAATGTAAAGGACCTTTTTGACGAAAACTTTAAAACCCTAAAAAAGGAAATTAAAGCAGAACTAAGGAAATGGAAAAACCTCCCATGCTCCTGGATTGGAAGAATCAACATTGTGAAAATGACAATCTTGCCAAGAGCTATCTACATATTCAAAGCAATACCCATCAATATCCCAATGGCATTCTTTAAAGAAATAGAAGAGGCAATTCAAAATTTCATATGGAATAATAAAAGACCCCGTATAGCAAAAACACTTCTTAGCAGAAAGAACAGCACTGGAGGAATTTCAATTCCAAACTTTAGACTCTATTACAGAGCTATAATTCTCAAAACAGCTTGGTACTGGCACAAGAACAGGCCTGAAGACCAATGGAATAGAACTGAAGACCCAGATATTAAACCACAGACCTATGGCCACCTAATCTTTGACAAGGGAGCCAAAAAAATAGAATGGAAGAAAGACAGCCTCTTCAACAAGTTGTGCTGGCAGAACTGGTTAAGCACCTTCATAAAACTAAAGTTGGATCCTTCTTTGTCACCCTGCACTAGAATTAACTCAAAATGCATCAAAGACCTTGTGGTAAAAGCTGACACACTGAAAACTTTACAAGAAGGAATAGGACATACTCTAGGCCTCCTTGGCACAGGGCAAAACTTTCTTAATATGGACCAAGAATCACAACAAATCAGAGAAAGGCTGGATAAGTGGGACTGCATTAAACTGCAGAGCTTTTGTATGGCAAAAGGCATAGGTAGTAACTTAATTAGGAAGCCTACAGAGTGGGAGAAGATCTTCACCAACCATACAACAGACAAAGGCCTCATATCTAAAATATATCAACATCTCAAAAAATTGATTCAATCCAAAACTAATCTCCAAAGTAACAACCATCCCATTAAAAGATGGGCCAAAGACTTGAAGAGAGTCTTCTCTGAAGAAGAAACAAAAATGGCCTATAGACACATGAAGAAATGCTCAACATCTCTGGTCATAAAAGAAATGCAAATCATAACTCTAAGATTCCACCTCACTCCAGTTAGAATGGCCAGGATCAGGAAAACGAATAATAACAGATGCTGGAGGGGATGTGGCCAGGAGGGATCACTACTACACTGTTGGTGGGAGTGCAAACTCATTCAACCACTATGGAAAGCAGTGTGGCAGTGCCTCAAAAGGCTAAACATAGAACTCCCCTATGACCCAGCAATTCCACTACTTAGAGTTTACCCAAACATCCAGAAACAAGGGCATACTAAATCCACTAACACAACAATGTTCATTGCAGCACTATTCACCATAGCAAAGATATGGAACCAACCTAGATGTCCCTCAGTTGATGAGTGGATCAACAAGTTGTGGTATTTGTACACAATGGAATTCTATGCTGCTGTCAGAAAGAATGACATCCCCCCATTAGATAGGAAAAGGAAAGACTTAGAAAAAATCATATTAAGTGAAGTAAGCCAGACTCAAAGGAACTTAGGCTCAATGGTTTCTTTCCCTCATTCGTCATAATCACTAGAAACCTTGGGCTCTACTAGCAGAGATCTGCAATAGAGCTAAATCTTGATACATAAGGCCATATAGTATGAAGCTAATTGAAAGGACCTCCAGGATATTGAAACAAAAGCCATATAATGAATGACTGTTGTCTTTAATGTACTATGTTGTCTCTCATCTCCTTTGCTCTCCCTTGGGTATCTCATATTGTTACAGTATCTCACTTTGTTATCTGATATATTGAATTTATTTGTATTTGGATATTTGAAATTTGATAGGGAAGGGGGGAAAACCAAGACAGGGAGGGAGGGTAATGGGTACCAAGATAAGTGAAAGGGTATCAATGTATGTGAATTAATGCGCCTTCTATCTGGTAAATATCATGTAACCCTTTTATTAATTACAATAAAAAATTTTAAAAAAAAGGTTCCTTCAAACCTATGCTTTTTTTTAAAAAAAGAGAACAACACAAATTACAATTGAGAGTTATTTACTGAAACACTGTTATTAAACACAACATTTCTAGGTTTTTACATTTATTGTTTGTCATCATGGCTGTCATTCCAGTGGGCCAGATTCACCTCTATTACATGGGTGACAGCATGTAAATAACAAGACTGTTTTCAGAATCTGAACTCTTTTAAACTAGAATTATAATGTCATCTTTTTTTTATCACCTTGACATTTTCTCTAACATTTCCTGCCATTCCCTTGAAACTGTATATGCTCCAAAGTAAAGATAATTTTATATTTTTCTCAGAGCCCTCCCTGCACAGCACTGTTTATTTTCTGGCTTGAAGTAACAGTTACCTGGCGGCTCACTCTCAGAATCCAGTTGCAGTGAAAGTATTCCTATACTTAGCTCAATGTTAAGAGTCTTTGAGTGCAACACACTTAAATATTCTTCTGTCTCCATCAATACTGTGATCATTGTTAGTTCAGATCGTTATTTCATGTTGATTACTATATTGTCACCTTAGTTTTCTTCCTGCTTACTGTCTTAACAGACTCTGCTTAATCCTAAAGTTTCCTTTAACATTTAATGATTAATTAGAGATAAGAGTCTTTCCTTCCCCAGGTGGGCTTCAAGCAATATTCCTTGGATCTCAGCCATAAGCCATAAGTGCCTGGCTTGATTTTATTCATAATATCTTTATGAGAAGGACTACTTAAATTTGACCATCAGAACTCTCTGATCCAGGCTCATTTTACTTCCATATTCAACAGCATCAAATATGAAGTCGATCTCTTCTCTTAGAGATGTGCAGATAAACATGATTTCTTCTTCCCCTCTCTAAAAATATTCTTTTTTTAAAAAAAAAAATAAAAATATTCTTATGTGCCAAGATTTTGCAATGGCATTTTCCCAGAGATATTCCTCATTCTTGAGAGGACAAATTGCAACCAACATGGTATCATGAAGCAATGAGATGAATTTCTCCACTATCTTCTGTGATATAAATAGTAGTACTGGGCAAAATAGGGAGATTTAGGGGTGACGCTTAGACAGTTCCAAGTCTTGGTGGATCACTAACTTAGTCTTTGTCCCTGGAGGAAGTCTACAGAAGTTATCACTGTAGTACTAGAGCAGAACAAGAAGAAGATCTTTCATCTTTTAGGCCATGTGAGATATTCGCTGTTTGAAGGGCAGTGTGCCTTTCATACAGGATGGTAATCTGAATCTTTTCTCCTGCAAACAGGCAATCTCAAAGTTCACTGAGCAGAGAATAGCACAGATAAAAAGTGAGAGAAGGCACTTTTAATTACAGACCCCAGCGAAAATATCTTTTATATTGCCTCCTACACTTACACTTTACAGATTTCCTGTTTGCTTCGGAGAATTGGATACTACATGGATCACAGTGAAGTAAGAAAATTGTCTGGAAACATCTTATGGGATGAATGTCATCCAAGAAAGAAATCACAAGTAAAATTTTGCATGTAGTTAGCATTGAAAAAGAGATCTATATACATCTCTCTGTTTATCTGTCAACATAGACATGCAAACCACATGATACTTGCAAAATTATGCTTCTGAAGGGACAAAATTCATAGGCATTTTCTTTTCTTACACAGTTTTTAGGCATTTTCTCAAGGCTTACAAGATTTTTTGTACAAAGAAATATCAGTATTGGCTTACACATTTAGAAGTTGCAGTCAGTGATCCACTGGTCCATTACTGTGAGACTTTGACAGCACATCAAGATGGTAATGTTTAACAGCAAAATGATTCCTCTCATATGTAGGAAGAAAACAAAAAGAAACAGGGATTCCCATAGCCCCTTCAAAGACCTGCCCCTCAATAATATGTTGACTTCCCAAAAGGCTCCATTTCTTAAAAGATTACAGTACCTCCTAATCTGAAAACTAAAATATTTTATCACATATATAAAGATTCATATATATATATAATTTATTTTTTGCTGGTCCTGAGGCTTGTACTGAGGACCTCAGCACAGTCCCTGAGCCTTTTTGTGTTCAAGGCCAGTGCTCTCTTCCTTAAGCCATAGCACCAATTCAAGCTAGGATTAGTTAGGATTTGAGATATGAGGATTACATATATATGTATATATAGAGAGAGAGAGAGAAAATACGTATTAATTTATAGATAGATTGATTGATTTGCCAGTCCTGTGGCTTGAAATCAAGGTCTGAACACTGTCTTTAGGTTTTCTTCAAGGCAAGCACTCTACCAGTTGAACCACACTACCACTTATGGCTTTTTCTGTGTATGTGGTATCCAGGAAACAAACCCAGGGCTTCTTGCATGCGAGGCAAACATTCTACCACTAGGCTACAATCCCAACCTAGATTCTATATTTTTGAAAAGAAAAATTAGCATCAATTTAATATGAATATTACAATCCTATATAAGTCATATATATCTAAATAGGTTCTATAGCAATTGTCATCCCTTAGGATAATTGATTAAATCACTAAAAATAATTATGTACATAAAATAGTCTATTTGTTCTGTAAAATTAATCAAATAATGCCCATAAAGATGTCAGACTGACAGCATTTTTTTCTGTTCAATAAACACTATTTTGTAAAACAAAGTATACAGATTTTTAGCAAATCTCATTTTTTTATTGTCGGGATAATGTATAGAGGGGTTACAGTTAACATTTTTCAGGTAGTAGGTGCGTTACTTCTTGCACATTAATACCCTTTCTCATGTTTTTGTTCCATTTCCCTCTCCCCACCCCTTTCCAATTAGCAAACCTCATTTGTGTGTGCTTTCTGCTCCGTTTTTAAAGGCTATAATTTAAATCACCACTACTTTGTTCTTCAAACTCCACAGCGCAGTGGGCAGAGGTAGTTTGTGAATAAATTGAGTCTTTTGAAGAAGGAAGGAATAAAATTATACCCTTAGGGAAACAAAATCAGAAACGATTCAGCCACTTTAAAATTTAAAAGTAAATTAAGACAAGTGTCTGTTCATAATCCCCTGGCCTTGTGTGACTTTCTCATAGTTAATTGTACACAGGCCTTAATATGTATCAGCCTTACATTTGGTATATTGCAATGAGTACATGGATCTGATGTATGGAATTCAGAAGTTTAGACCAGGGGCTAAAACTGTTGTAACAACATCAGGAAATAAGTGTGAGATCAAAGAAGCCATTTCTCCAGTGTGTTTGAGCTAACTGTGGAAGGAATGAGTTACTCATTTACCTTTCTTTTTTGTACGGCCCAACACATGACTAGGGTTTAACTATACGTTATACTGCTTTCCTACGGCCATTTTTGACTGAGCTCATCATCACAGAATCCATCAAGAAGTATTGTTACAATGAATGATTGCTACGTGGAATGGATTAGTTTTGTCTTCCACTGCACTATGTTTTTCCACCAGTACTGTCATTTTGGACTTCAAGGTAGTTGCAAAGAAACTGCAGGAGAAAATGGTTCAAAATGATGGAGGCTAGGATACTAAGCTTTTATGCTACCTTTAGTCAAATCACCAGGGCCCAAGCAGAAAGTCAATGCTTTTTAGAAAAGCATTCTGAGTACCTGTCAAAGAATCGTGAGTGACTCCTCTGTGTGTGTGTTTGTGTTTCTGTGTAGTTTTTCAACAAAGCTATGAGCAGAAGAGCCTTAAGACAAAGTGTAATAGGAGGATTACTTATATAGAACTGCTATAACACCTGACTCTACATCCCAATCAACTTCTTTTCTTTGACCTCAGTCTTACCTGTCCTTGTAGTACAGGAAAATTTCTACTCAAAGATAATCTGTTCTTCTAATCTCAGTGTCTTTCCTTCTTCTAGCTCTATGACAGTAATGTGCTGTATTTCAGGACCTGGCAATAGCTCTTTCATTTCTACTGGGAAGTCCTTAAAGCACGACTCAACTAGGAAGACTTAAGATGTTCATTTAAAAAACTTGATTACGGTATTCTAAAATTGGGAGAATTCCCTAACTTTCTTTAACACTAGCTAGTTTTTCAGGCAAATATGTGAGAATTTGTTTAAGAAGACTAAAAAGACTATTCTTTAATAAAAATCCAGACAGTCTAACCTAATTTTCTATGGTATCAGTTGGAACAGATATCATAAAACTCAATTTTCATGATGATCCAGTTTTTATTTGTGATAAATTTATATAGACAATCAATGTAAAAACTGAACTTGAAATGGTTCTACTTCAAATGGCTTTTCAATAAAATCATTATTCAAATTTTAGCAAATTGTTGCATTCAATTTTTTTTAAATAACCAATCATCCTAAGGCAAGAAGAGCAAATGATATTTAAATAATGACATTACTTAATGAAAGAAAAAAATTTAATTGAAAATTTAAATACAAATTAAGTGCTAAAAGTAAAAATTTGCAGTTTATTAAAAGATCCATGTCTTCAGCAGAAATTAGGTGATACATCATGGAATAAACAGAAGAACATAGAGCTCTATGGTTCTTGGAACCATGCACCTGCACAAAGCAAGGGACTATTGTATACATGGCTGGGCTCTAATAAAACTTTATTTACGAAAGCAGAATGTAAGCAGTCATAGCTTGCTGACTTTTTGCACTAGAATTCGGACTTTTCTTTTGAGTCACTCTTCATGTGGTGACTTTCAGTTTCATGAAACTGAAGAACTATGTACTTACCAACAGTTTGCTCTCCTTTCCCTGGAGGTTATTTTCAGCAAATGTGATAATATAAAGTTGAGAAATATTTGTCACTGTAGCAAGAAGTAGTCATTTTCTCTTTTTGGATGAAACTGAAATATATGAAAATAAACAACCTGTAGTAAGATGTGACTCAACGAAATTGTAAGAATCATTTATGTGTATGGTGGCTAGAAAATAAATATTGAATTGGTTGAATAATTGGTACAATTTATGATTAAAATCCATTGTATAGTAAAAAAATCAATCATAGAACTCCATTCTTCAGATATATGTAATGGAAACAGACTCTGTAATTAATTGTATTTATTTTCCTGGACAGCTAATATCTTCAAGCTAATTATACTAATTACACTATTAGGACTAATGTAAGACCTAGACTTTAGAGTCTTATCAATCATAAGAATGTTATTGTAATAATTATTGAACATCTGTAGTTGACATTGTGCAAATGAGATCTGATTTAATTTTCAGAGTAACTATAGTAACTATAAGGAGTGACAAGAGGAGAACTTGGATTGCTCCAGAAATTTGGCCTAGTGGTAGAGTCCTCGGTACCACATACATAGAAAAAGCCGGAAGTGGTGCTGAGGCTTAAGTGGTAGAGCTTTAGCCTTGATAAAGTCCAAGGACAGTCCCTGAGCTCAAGCCCACGACTGAAAAAAAAAAAGAGGGGAACATCGATTTTAATAGTGATTTTAAATGAATTCTTGATAGTCAAAAAGAAAAGGAATCTTATTAAGATTGTAGACTTGGTTTCAGTAAAAGTATGATGATAAATTTAGACTGGATCTGAGTTACCCTGATTCCAAAATGAAGAACAGTATAGAATTGTTTGAAAAGTCTAACAGTGATGGGAACCATGACAACTATCTTTTTAGAAGAGGCTTGAATCCCAGCCAACCTCTAGAAGTAGAGGAGCAGGGATACTGAGGAAGAAAGAATTAGCATGAGGACTTAGATTCATTGGAAGACACAGATTTATTACCATCATACTTTAATATTTATATTTTATACTAGGGTTATCCTAAGTTCATGACTTAGAGTAACTGAATTTCCCATTTGTATTTATTATTTGGGGGGGGGTCATGGGGCTTGAACTCGGCCTGCGCACTGTCCCTGAGCTTTTCAGCTCAAGGCTACTGCCCTACCACTGGGCCTGGGCATTGTCCCTGAGCTCTTCAGCTCAAGGCTACTACCCTACCCTTGAGCCAAGCTCCACTTCTCATTTTCTAGAGGTTAATTGGATATTAAGTGTCTCAGGTCCTTTTGTGCCCAGGCTGGCTTTGAACCTTGATACTCAGATCTCAGCCTCCTGAGTAGTTGGGACTAAATGCATGAGCCATCTCTCCCAGCTTTTATTATTATTTGCCAGTCCTGGGGCTTGAACTCAGGGTCTGGACACTGCACTTGGACACTTTTGCTCAAGGCCAGTGCTCTGCCTCTTGAGCCACAGTACTACTTCTGACTTTTTCTGAGTTTGTGGCAATGAGAAATTGAACTCAGGGTTTCGTGCATGGTAGGCAAGTGCTCTACCAGGAGGCTCCTGGCCCTTTTATTTTATTTTTGAGAATAAAGTGTCTTCAAAAATGGTTATTCCAACTTGGAAAAAATCATATTAAGGGAAGTAAGCCAGACCCAAAGGAACGTAGGCTCAATGGCTTCCTTCATTTGTAATAATTAGTACATATCTAGGACTCTTCTAGCAGAGGATTACAACGGTTTAGAACCTACATATATAAGGTCATATAGGTTGAGACTAAATGAAAGGATTTCTAGCATATGGAAACAGGATCTTTATCTTGTGTGATTATTGTTCTTAATGTACTATGCCATTTCTCTTCTCTTTTTTGACCCTTTGGTTAATCTCATATTGTTACTGATCTGACTTTGTTAACTGGTATATTGTATATAGGTTTATTTGCTTATTTGAAATACAAAAGAGACAGGGAAAAACAAGATGATTGGGAGTGGGTGCGGGGAGAGAAATGGGACAAAACCATGAGAAGGGGTAAGAATTTGTGAGAAGTAATGTACCTATTACCTGGCAAATGTAATTGTAACCCCTCTATACATTACCCCAGCAATTAAAAAAAAATGGTTCTTCCAGTACAAAATGTAGGTATCTTTATACCCAGGAAACCTTGCGGGCTACTAAGCAGCATTGTGTGAAAATTCATTCACTTTTCATTCATTTTTCTGGGAATTTTACAAGCCATTTGTTAAACAGTTGCTACTAAAAATTAAAATTATATTATATTAAATTATATTATATTAAAATTAAATTATATTAAGTAATTTTTAACTTTTTATGAATATTCTGAGCACTATGTTTTTGTAAAATTTGCATCCACGAGCCAGAGAGGTCGCTCAAGCCTGTAATCCTAGCTACTCAGGAGGCTGAGATTTGAGGATTGTGATTCAAAGCCAGCCCGGGAAGCTAAAGTCCTTGAGGTGTATCTCCAATTAACACTAGTAAACTGGAAACAGTGCTGTCAAGGGGTAGGGAGGTAGCCTTGAGCTGAGGAGCTCAGGGATAGCACCCAGGCCCAGAGTTCAAGCGCCACAATCAACAATAACAACAAAAAATGCATCCATGGTTTTGAGGTTACCTGTGCCTATTGTGCCTAGTGTGTGGAATGGCTGCAAAATGGTATACTACTTGCTCCATATCTCTACTCAGTATTTATTTTTTGCCAGTCCTGGGTGTTCAACTCAAGGCCTGAGCACTGTTTTCTCAAGGCTAGGGCTCTACAACTTGAGTCACAACGTCATTTCTGGCTTTTTCTATGTATGTGGTACGGAGGAATTGAACCTGGTTCTTCATGCACGCTAGGGAAGCACTCTACTCCTAGGCCAAACTCTCCGCCTTATTCAGCACTTTTTTTTTTTGCCAGTCCTGGGCTTGAGCTTAGGGCCTGAGCACTGTCCTTGGACTTTCTCAAGGCTAGAGCTCTACTACCTCAGCCTCTTCCGACTTTTTTCTATGTATGTGGTACCAAGGAATTGAACCAGGGTCTTCGTGCTTGCTAGGCAAGCACTCTACCACTAGGCCAAACTCCAGGCCCTCTTATTCAGTACTTTTAAATAATAAGTTTTTTTAGAAAGTAATGAGAGAGATGTGGATGAAGATTCAACTTGCAAATGTACAGTGTCTGTACTATTATGTAATGAATAGTAAAACAGGAATCATTCTTCATAGTAGTGTGTTTGTTTTCTTTCTGAAAAAAAAGTTCACAACATTGACAAGTGAAATTTCAATTCTGCCTCCAAAGTTGTAGTTTCATGTACTTATTGAAGTAAATAAAACTATCAAATGACTTTTACTGTGAAGTTTTACTTAAAAAATCAATTGCATTTGTAAATTGGCTATATAATACATATATATATATATGTATTTTTCCATTTCCTTACAAATAGGGTGATGTTCTGACAGCAGCATAGAATTCCATCGTGTATAAATATCACATCTTGTTGATCCAGTCATCAACTGAGGAGCATCTGGGTTGGTTCAATATCTTTGCTATGGTAAAGAGTGCTGCAATGAACATCATTGTGCTAGTGGATTTAGTATGCCCTTGTTTCTGGACGGTTGGGTAAATGCCAAGTAGTGGAATGCTGGGTCATAGGGGAGCTCTATGTTTAGTCTTCTGAGGAACTACCATACTGCTTTCCATAGTGGTTGAATGAGTTTGCACTCCCACCAACAGTGTAGTAGTGATCCCTCCTGGCCACATCCCCTCCAGCATCTGTTGTTATTAGATTTCTTGATCATGGTAATTCTAAATCGAGTGAGGTGGAATCTTAGAGTTGTTTTGATTTACATTTCTTTTATGGCTAGAGATGTTGAGCATTTCTTCATGTGTCTATAGGCCATTCTTATTTCTTCAGAGAAGACTCTCTTTAAGACTTTGGCCCATCTTTTAATGGAATGGTTGTTTCTTTCAAGATTAGTTTTGTAGTGATTCAATTTTTTAAGCTGTGTATATATTTTAGATATGAGGCCTTTGTCTGTTGTATAGAAATTGAAGGTCTTCTCCCAGTCTGTAGGCTTTCTAGTTAATTTGCTAGCTCTGCAGTTTAATGCAGTCCTACTTATCCAGCCTTTCTCTGATTTGTTGTGTTTCTTCATCCTTATTAAGAAAGTTTTGACTTGTGCCAAAGGATCTAGTATATCTCCTATTCTTGTAAATTTTTCAGTGTATTTGCTTTTACCTCCAGGTCTTTGATCCATTTGGAGTTAATTCTAGTGCAGGGTGACAAAGAAGGATCCAACTTTAGTTTTCTGTAGTTGCTTAACCAGTTCTGCCAGCACCACTTGTTCAAGAGGCTGTATTTCTTCCATTTTATTGTTTTGGCCCCCTTATCAAAGATTAGGTGGCCATAGGTCTGTGGTTTAATATCTGGGTCTTCAGTTCTATTCCATTGGTCTTCAGGCCTGTTCTTGTGCCAGTTCCAAGCTGTTTTGAGAATTATAGCTCTGTAATAGAGTCTAAAGTTTGGAATTGAAATTCCTCCTGTGCTGTTCTTTCTGCTAAGAAGTGTTTTTGCTATACAGGGTCTTTTATTATTCCATATGAAATTTTGAATTGCCTCTTCTATTTCTTTAAAGAATGCCATTGGGATATTAATGGGTATTGTATTGAATTTGTAGATATCCCTTGGCAAGATTGTCATTTTCACGATATTAATTCTCCCAGTCCAGGAGCATGGGAGGTTTTTCCATTTCCTTAGTTCTGCTTTAATTTCCTTTTTCAGGGTTTTTAAGTTTTCATCATAAGGTCCTTTACATTCTTAGTTAATTCCTAGATACTTTATTTTCTTTGAGGCTACTGCAAAAGGAGCTGCTTTCCCGATTGTTGCCTCTTTTCTCTCATTGTTGGCATATAAGAGTGCAGTTGCTTTTTGAGGTTTAATTTTATACCCTGCTACCCTGCCAAAGTTTTGAATCAGCTCAAGCAGTTTGGGAGTGGAGTCTATAGGGTTCTTTAAATACAAGATCGTGTCATCTGCAAAGAGGGAAAGTTTTACTTCCTCTTTTCCTATTTCGATCCCCTTTATGCTTGCTTCTTGCCTTATTGCTCTGGCTAGGAATTCTAATACTATGTTAAAGAGGAGCCTCTACAAGTTTTTTAAGTTCATTTCCACCACTGTGTCCTGTGGTAGAACCACATGTTTTCCACCAACACACACAGAAACTGTGAAAGTAAAAGTGTGGATCCCGATAGCTATTTATATTACCAAAGTAAACTACATAGCTTCCTTCGGCAGTGCCTTCATATCTACTCTTCTCAATTATTAGAAAAATGATGTGTTGTATTCATAAACTGCTTTGTTGAATGATAAATACTTTGCAAAATTACTTAAATATAATTAAAATAGAAAAAGTACCATATAAAAAAGACTAGAAAACTTATTGTTCAATACAGTAACAATTTTAGCTAAATAATAAACACATCTTATTGGCCAATCAGCTTTCAGTTTCACAAGTTTAAAAAAAGACCATAGTGTCAGGTGGGGTGGTTCATGCCTGTAATCCTAGCTACTCAGGAGTCTGACATCTGAGGATAAGGTTCAAAGCCAGCCCAGGCACAAAAGGACCTGAGACTCTCATCTCCAATTAACCTCTAGAAAATGGGAAATGTGGCTTGGCTAAATGGTAGGGGTATGGTAGTAGCCTTGAGCTGAAAAGCTCAGGACAGCACCCAGGCTGAGTTCAAACCACATGACCCACACAAAAAAAATACTTTTTCTGTACTGTTTGTTTTCTTGCTTCCCCCCTCATTCTCTCTCCTGAGTCAATTCAAGATTGTCTTTACAGCCAGGCAAGGCCATCCTGTTTCTTCCCACCAGAGAGAGACAAAAAGAAATT
This sequence comes from Megascapheus bottae, assembly GCF_031878675.1. Taxonomy (NCBI): domain Eukaryota; kingdom Metazoa; phylum Chordata; class Mammalia; order Rodentia; family Geomyidae; genus Megascapheus; species Megascapheus bottae. The sequence continues at coordinate 832,540 of NC_143518.1, forward strand.
AAAGGAAAACAGCTGGCGTTAACAACTCCAGAGGCAAGTGTCTGCTTATCAAGAATTAAGTAGACCTAAGGGCACCATTTAGTTAAAAATCAAGCCTCAAGCTGGATGTTGTGGCTTATACCTTTTATCCTAGCTACTCAGGAGGCTAGGATCTGAGGTTCAAGATTCACAGGCAGCCCTGGCATTAAAGAACAAGAGACTCTTATCTTCAGTTAACCACTAGCAAATGAGAAGTGGAGCTGTGGCTCCAGGAGTAAGGTGGCCTTGAGCTGAAGAGCTCAGGGACAAGCTCCCAGACTGACAAAAAACAAATAAAGCCAGGTGTGGAGGCTCAAGCCTGTCATCCTAGCTACTCAGGAGACTGAGATCTGAGGACGGTGGTTGGAAGCCAGCCCTGGCATAAAAAACTGTGAGACTTCTATCTCCAATTAATCACTAGAAATTGGGAAGTGGGCTCAATGGGTAGGGTGGTAGCCTTCAGCTAAAGAGCTCAGAGATAATGCCCGGACCCAGAGTTCAAGCCCCATGACACACACACAAAAATTAAAAAAAAAAACAAAAATATGTAAATAGATAAATAATAAAATAAAAAATAAAAGTCAAACCTCTACATTGTACATCCTGAATCTAGTCAGAATGGCTACTTAAAAAAAAATCCTAGCTGGGGCAGGGTGGCTCACGCCTGTAATCCTAGCTACTCAGGAGGCTGAGATCTGAGGATCAAGATTCAAAGTCAGCCCAGGTTCAAAAGGACCTGAGATTCTTATCTCCAATTAACCTCTAGAAAATGGGAAATGGGGCTTGGCTCAAGAGTATAACATTAGCCTTGAGCTGAAGAACGCAGGGACAACACCCAAGCCCAAGGATAGGGTAGTAGCCTTGAGTTGAAGAGCTCAGGGACAGCATCCAGGCCAAGTTCAAGCTCCATGACCCACAAATTTAAAAAAATCCTATTCCCCCAATCAATCCTAACCATCTCCATGACCACATTGGAATACTGTGCTTTGTTTATTTATTCATTTATTTTTCAGATAGCAGAATGCATGATTTTTATTTTACCTGGCAAATTCAATAAATCCTTATTTCCTTTTCTCAAAAACTTCTTTCCAATTATTTGTGAATAAGTATTAAATTCAGGAGATTAAAATTCCTGTCTTAATCTGTTTATTTATTGTAAGACATCTCTGCTGACTTTTTATTATTTTCTAATCAAATAAAATTGGGCCAACTTTTTGTAATAAATTCCATTTTTCATTTTCATTTTTAATATGAATGTTAGGCATGTGGGTTATTGGCAACTTTAACAAACAGTTTTATGTGGTGGTAGTGGCTCACACTCAATCATAGTGATTCAGGGTGCTACAATCCGAAGCATTTGGCTCAGAACCAGTTTGAATTCTTTATATATATATATATATATATATATATATATATATATATAAATTGTAATTAATAAAAGGGTTACATGATATTTGCCAGATAGAAGGTTCATTAATTCACATATATTGATACCCTTTCAAATGTCTTGGTCCCCATCACCCTTCCCCCCCCTTGGTTTTACCCCCTTCCCTATCCAATTTCAGATAACCAAATACAAATAAATCCAATATATCAGATAACAAAGTGAGATACTGTAACAATATGAGATAACCAAGGGACAGCAAAAGAGATGAGAGATAACATAGTACATTAAGGACAACAATCTTAACTACAGTTAACCACTGAAAAACCCAGAAATGGAGATAGGCTCTACTCATAGAGTACTAGCTGTGAACAGGAAAAAGCCCAGTGAGTGATGAAGTCCAAATGCTAGCACTTTAAAAAAAAATACAATACTTACCAACTTTTGAAACCAATTCTCTACATGCGATTGTGAATTCACAGCTTATCACCCCGAATTTTTTTTTTTTTTGCCAGTCTGGGTTTATGCTCAGTGCCTACGCACTGCTCTTGGGCTTTCTCAAAGTTAGAGCCACAGCAAAACCGATTTTTTTTTTGCCAGTCTGGGCTTACAGTCAGTGCCTAAGCACTGTTCTTGGGCTTTCTCAAAGTTAGAGCCACAGCACCGCTTCCAGCTTTCTCTAAGTATCTGGTCTTCATGCTTGCTAGGCAAGAACTCTACCACTAGTCCAAACTCCTGGCTCCTATCACACCAGTCTGTATTTGCAAAGATACTTGTGTTGAATTAAGTAGCATATCAAATGTTTCAGGAACAAAAATCTGTCTTTCCTGTAAATTTACCATTTTAACTTAATATTGGAGATGATTTGAAATATCGATTCATTTGATCTTAATTAAGGAAACATCAAGCCAAGTGCCTGTGGTGCATGCCTGAAATCTAAGTTACTCAGGAGGCTGAGAACTCAGGACTCTGAGTGGAAACCAAACTGGGCAGTAAAATCCATGAGACTCCAACTTCGTGGTTGTTGATGAGTGCTATCCTTGAGCAAAAATCTTAGGGAGAGCATCCAGGCCTGGAGTTCAAGCCACAAAATAAACAAACAAATAAATGAATAAAGGAAACAACAATTAAGAGAGCCATTGATGTCTTGTAGAAGCAGCACCTGGAGGGCTCACTCATAAGAGCATATGGCTGAACTCAAGGGAAGGACAGAAAAAAGACTAAAGATGTACAGATTCATGAAATAAAAACTTCATGAGATAAAAACCCCTCACTGGGTGAGATACACAAAGAAACATCATAAGATTACAATAGAAGGAGTAAGAAAACCAAGATATGGGGAAGTTACTTAGCAACTGTTTGAGTCTGATTCCTTGTCTATAAAATAATAACAGTACATATTCTGTGGTGATGTAATAATACCATTTAACTATTAGCACAGTTACCAGGTGTACTTGTTACCTCTTGGGGGGCGGGTACAGTTGAAAAGAGTGATTCAAAGAGTGATTCATATCTATTTAAGAGATGAAAAAAGAGAAAAGATTTCTAGTTTGGAAGTCATAGCCTGTGTTGTGAATATTTGAACTTTACATTTTGAGATCATTCACAAACTTTCATATACTGTCATAAGTTACATCACTTTTGTGTGTGTGTGTGTGTGTGTGTGTGTGTGTGTGTGTATCTTGGGGCTTGAACTCTTGGCCTGGGCACCATACTTGAACATTTTATGGTAGGCTAGTGCTCTACTATTGGAGACATAGCTCCACTTCCAGCTTTTTGATAGTTAATGGGAGATAGGAATATCAGAGGCATCAATGTCCAGTCTGGCTTTTAAACACAATGTTCAGATCTCCTGAATAGTTAGGATTACAGATGTGAGCCACCAGAACCCAGCACATTTACGTATTTTTTATACAGATTTCATGAGTCAATTCAGATTATTTCAAGTTAGCTCTAATAGAGATTGTTAACTTATTCTGCCACCCAAGCATGGGTGACATATTTGAGATTATATAGTGAAGTCTAGAATTATACTCCATAAATGTATATACTTATATTTGTCCAAAAGTAAGATATAAACAAATTTTGGAAGCTTTGGTTCCAAATTTTTATGAAAACACCATTTGAGAATTGATAAGAAAATCAACAGGAATCAAAACCATATGAAAAAAAGTAACTTAGCTGAGGCACTTGTATGGTTTCTATGGAAACAAGAAAGTAAAAAGATTAGGGACAGAAGTGGTGAAATGAATTTGTGCAGATTTGGTTAACAAAAGACATAGTTACAGGAAGCAAGTTTTTTTATTTATTGAGCTATTGTGAATTTCTTTTTGTGTTAAATTTTACTATGCATCATTTCATTTCATTTGTATTTTTAACTACTTATTAACAACTAGTTCTTAATTCTAAAATTTCTCATCTTGTTTTATAGGAATGTAAGATTTCAAAGCATACCATTTCCATTACATATATCAAAGGACTTGAAAAATTGCTTGTGGAAAATTTTTTAACCACAAAGGAAAGAATATGCTGATAACGAAATATAACTTGTCCACAGGTATTCAAAAGGTTGTCTTTGTATAAATCCATGCTCATATCTAAATACATTTTGGTAAAATCATGAAAAGTATTATGATTTAAGACCATATACTTATAAAATGGTAACATTTATATTTCATGAGAGGATTAACCTAATCTCTGTGTTTGCTTCCACATTAATCTTGGGAATTTTTTAATTCATTTTTCATTATCTTGAAAAGGCACCTGAAGATTCTAGAGAAAGAATGTATTATAGCGTATTGTCTAAGATTAGTGGTAGTAGCTTACTTTTTTTCTCTCTCTCTCAGTTCTCCACATTTTTCTCCTATATCACCATTCAGGGCTTATCCCTTGCCAATTGCATACATTTTTTTATTAGAAATGTCAAAGGTCAGCTTGGTACTCACTGTATATTGTTTTTGATATTGTACTTTGACATATGAAGATTGTATTTTAATAAAACTTCTTCCAAAAATATTATAAGATAAAGCACATATAACACATTAGACTAACATTAAGAAAACAAATGTGGTTTTGCAGAGAATTGAGCTGGTTCAAACAATACAATCAAATGTATTCTGCTTTAATTAATAATTCGAGATATACAAATATATTTACTATATATTCAAATTGATTCATTTGTGTGAGGGTGTGTGTGTTTGTGTGTGTGTGTGTGTGTGTGTGTGTGTGTGTGTGTGTGTGTGTTGTACCTGGGCTTGAAATCAGGGCCTGGACACTGTCACTGAGCCTTTTTGCTCAAAGTTAGAAATTGACCACTTGAGCCACAGTTCTATTTCTGTTTTTTGGTGATTAGTTAGAAATGAGTCCCATGGTTTTTTCAAACCATGATCCTTAAATCTTAGCCTTCTGAGTAACTAAAATTACAGGCATGAGTCACTGGTGGCACCCTAAATTTGTGTGCTTTATCTGTAGATATGCTGTAATCTTTATATCTATCTATCTATCTATCTGTCTGTCTATCTATCTATGTATGTATCTATCTATCTATCTATCTATCTATCTGTCTATCTACAGTATATGTGAAATAGGTAGAGGAGAAACAAATTCAGACAATACTGTGGCATTATTTACATTAGAGAAAAATAATTGCATCTGTAGACTTATCTTTTGTGTTACTGGTTTTCGCAGACACTTCAATGTAAGGCTCTAGAACCACAGTTCAATTCCCAGGAGCCCCTGAAAACAGATGCACATGCTAATGTTTTTTCCATCATGCTTCTCACTCTTAATGAATCTGTAATCACCTTTCCTAATCTGGGACCTTTATAGTTCAGCTTTTAAAACAAAGCAAAACAACAACAACAGCAACAAAATATTGCAGGGCATAGGTAGCAAGAAGAGCCTGACACATGAGCATCATGGTTCAAAACCAGGCTGGGTAGGAAAGTCCATGAAATTCTTATCTCCAATTAACCACCAAAATGGAATTATGGCTCAGTCTTTAAAGAGTAGCCTTGAGGGGAAAAAAATCCACAAACCTCAGAGACAGCACCCAGACCCTAGTTCAAGCCCTAGGACCAGCATGCATGCACACACACACACACACACACACACACACACACACACACAACATAGTTATTAAAAGGTTCTATTTGTATAGGTAATGATATTCTTCCTATATCTTATATCGAAATTTTAGTTCAGAAATTTCAGAGGTAGAATTGAATCATGTAATTTACCATATTCTTTTATTAGAAAAATGGGTTATTATAAAAGCAGCTTTTAAAACGAGATAAATTTTAAAACCTCAGGCCACAATGTCCTTCCTGGATCTCTTTGTTCAGTACTCCCTATGGCATGGAGCCTTAGCTTCACTTTCTTTTTTTATTTTATTTTCAGGATAATGTATAGAGGGGTTTTACAGTCTTCAGGTAGTAGGTATATTATTCTTGCACCCCTTCTCATGTTTTGTCCCATTTCCCTCCTCCACCCCTCCAATCATCTTGTTTCCCCTTTCCCTATGAAAAATAAACAAATAAATATACATACAATATACAAGGTAACAAAGTCAGATGTAGTAACAATATGAGATTAATCATATAGGCAAAATAAGAGAAGAAAAATAACAATCACACAAGATAAACCTCTTGTTTCCATATCCTAGAGTTCATTTCATTTAGTCTCATATGACCTTATGTACACAGGTTTTGACTTAACTTCACTTTCTATCTTATTCAAATCACTACAAAAATATAAGTTTACCAAAAGAACAAAATGTTATCAGGGTGCGTGTGTGTGTGTGTGTGAGTGTGTGTGAGTGTGTGTGTGTGTGTGTGTGTGTGTGTGTGTGTGTGTGTGTTTGGGGGGCACAGTATCTGAGCTTCCATTCTTCCTTAACCTTTTTTGATACTTTCTTTGGTCACATCTTCACTCCCAGCATTATGCTGAGTAATTAGAGATAACATTCTATTGGATTTGTCTGCCCTCCAGGCTGGCTTTATCTCAGCCTCTTGAAATTGCAAAAATGAACAAACAGCCTGAGGAAATGAGAATCCTGTTTAAAACTTAAGAGAGCTGTTCTCCTTAACAGTACAAAAAATCATATTGCATCAGGTAATAATTAGCTTTTGATCTCTCAGAATTTTATCACTTTTCACTTGAATATCTTATAAAATGATTTCTTCAAGATTTGCTTCATTCACAACATAAGGCACCATCTTCAAGAGGAAGTATTTTCAAAAGTGTAAGGAAAAATATATGTTTTATGACATCAAATGGTGTCATAATGAATATAACTCTTCTCTTGGGTAGGGACACTCTTTTGGGAGGTTTCTTACATATTTAGAAGAATATAATTGTGGGGCACGTCACATCAAGGAAATGAAATGCTGTAAAAGGCCTACCTCGTGGTCCAGTGCTCACTTCCTGGTTTTGGAGCTCACCTGCCTGTCACCTGTTGGGAGGCTTGGCTATTAGCCCTGTACACTTCTGCCCTCTTTGACGGCACACACATCCTACCTGCCCACCTGTATGCTGATAGGCTCCTGCATCCTATTTTAGCCCAATGTTCTTCCGGAATAAACGAGTCTTGCTGTGACAGTCTCCCTGGCGTGTCTGTGTCTTCCCTCTGGAGAGGGAGGGCTGGGTGAAGGCTGCCAGTCAGCCCTAACCTTTCTTGGCCTTGTCTTAGTGGGGGCGTAAAAACCCCGACACATAATGAATTTGATAATTTTTTTTTATCAGGAGTGGAACTGAAGATGTTAGATTAGAAGTTACTATATACTAATTAAAATCAAAGAAAATTTGGATAAATGGGATAACACTGAACTGCAGAGCTTCTGCATGGAAAGACAGGAAATAATAGAAAGCCCATAGAATGGGAAAAGATACTTACTAGCCAAACAACAAAGGCCTCATAGCTAACTATACTAAAGAAATGGAAACACTTGGAAAGTCATATTAAGTAAAGTAAGCCAGACCCAAAAAATAGCATAGGCCACATGATTTCCCTTACTGATAGTTCCAACAGAGAATCACAATTTCTCAATATCTATGTAAATATGAACTCATAAAATAATGCTAATCAAAATGAAGTACAAGATATGGAAATGAGGAATATTTTTGTTTCTTTTTTGCTTTTTTCTTAGAATACTGTATGCAGTTATTTCTTTTTCTTTCATTCTCCACCCCCTTAGGTTTTCTCTGTTAGCAGTGTTTATTTTGATACCATTTTGTATTGTATATAAGTTTATCTGATTAAGGAATGGGAAAGAGAATCATAGAAATGGAGAGACAAAGGACAAAGGATGAACTAATGCAATAGTGATATTCAGAAGATACTACAGAAGATACTATGTTGGAAACAAACTTTACAACTTGTGGGGAAGGGGAGTAGGAGGAGGGAAAGTGGGAGGAAATTAGGCAAAGGGTAAAACTGTTCGAAAGAAATGTAGTCATTGCCTTACTTATGTAACTAATTCCTCTGTACATCAACATTACAATAATAAATAAAACTACATACTATCTGAATAAAGCAATAGAAATCAAATAACCCTCAAAACAGTAATAATTCTTCAATAACAATATCTTACTCTGAATATCAACATTTTTTTCCTGGAGGAGAGTTTCCATGATCTCTGGTGTGAGAAAATATAAAAATAATGTGTTTCACTGTATTTCATGCACAGTGTAGACCTAGATTCCATTCACTTGATTTTACCCTCTATTATCTTCCCCATCAGAGGAATAGAAGCCTAGTTGATTGTTGGTATGACTTTGACATGCTATTTAGCTTCATTTGCTTGTTTGATATACTTTCATACTTTCTACATGTTATTCAACACAATCTATTTCTATGTATCCCACAGAAAAGGTTCAGTCACTGTCTCACCAGCTCCTCTTTTCCTGCATTTACTCTCTTATTATGAACTGTAAAGCCAGTGAGATTCCAGAAACATTACAAAGAAAGGACAAATATGTCCAAGAGTTACAGAGGATGAGGAAATATGTGGGTCCTCGGTTGTCCTTTGAGTTTTGCTAATGGAAGAGACTTTTCCTGCCGGAATTATCCACTGCTCTGATAAATGCTCTAAGAAGGAAAACATACAAAGGGTAAACACTGTCGATGGGTATTGATGACCTGAGAAGACTAGAAATCTAAATATGTAATAGCTACCTCCATGTCAAATGGTATATGAATATGAAACTATAGCCTTGCCAAAAAGAATAACCACTTTCAAACTCATATTTGTGAAAAGATTTTGTTCTTGAAACAAACAGGAGCTTGAGCCACCATTCCACAGCTGGCTTTTTGCTACTTACTTGGGGACTTTCCTACCTAAGCTGAAATAAAACCAAGGTCCTCAGATCTCAGCTTCCTAAGTAGCTAGGATCACAGACATGAGTCACTGGTTCCTGGCTTTGATATACTTTTTAATTTTTAATATAATTTTTGTTATTAATTTTTATAAAGAATAGTTGCCATTTCATAGGCCAGGCACTGAGTATAATTCTTTTTGGACAATATCTGCTCTTTCTTTACTTTGCCCAGTTCTTAGGTATCTTTTTATATAAACATGAAGACAGAATGACATAAGTTCAAAGGATATCATAATATCAGCAGGAGAATTCCAGATTCCTGTGTCTATGTCATGTCTGTGAATCAAACCGAAGGCTTGCCCAATGCTGCCATAGACAAGACATTTTCAGTTGAATAACTGGGTTTAGGAAATCACTTTTCTCCAGAAATCTATATTTAAGTATGATAATTTTCCTGAAATGTCACTATTATTTGGAAGTTAATAAAAATGTTAGGGCTATTCACAGAAGGAACAACTCAAAACACTTTCCATATTTGCAAAATTGTTGATAGATTCTGCTATTAAGCTTGATTTTCATTTTTCTTTTCTATAGAGTAGATACGCTGAATTGCTATTTCTTTGAAGCATCTATATTTGTTCTAAAATACGTTGGCATAACTCACAAAATAGCACATTTTTGCACTAGCTGGAGGTTGAAAGAACTTGAAAAATAATCTTAAATGAAGTTATTTTATTCATACATAAAACAAACACAACAGCTGTGTGATTTACTTAATGATTTCAAGTTAAGATATTAAGAATCGGTTTCTCTTACATAGATGGTGATAGGAAGCTATGCCATTATCTTAATTCTTTCTTCCAATTTCTCTTTCATTTTTTCTCCTGTTCCTTCAGTAGAGTTATCTTTTACAGTTTGGTCAGCCCCACAGAAGGCACATTTATCATTTTCAGACAGGTTAGGCTTAGTGGATAGCTAGTCCTAGGGGAAAAGTCAAAGAAAATTAAAATCTATTTATCCAATTTGACAGTGTCTGAGTTTCCAGGGACTCTGTGCTTTTATTGCTAAAACTACTGTCACCAAGGTAAACTAAGACTTTTTGGAGATAATGCTAAGTACTTTTGTTGGTGGTGGTGGTGGTCGTGGAAATTGAACACTGGGCCTGGTTGTCCCTGAGCTGAGTTCTTCAGCTCAAGGCTAGCACCCAACCCTTGGAGCCACAGCACCACTTCCAGTTTTCTGGTGGTTAATTGGAGATGAGAGTCTTAAGGACTTAAGTACCCAGTCTGGCTTTGAACCACAATCCTCAGATTTCAGCCTCCTGAGTAGCTAGGATTACAAGTGTGAGCCACTTTGCCCAACTGCTATGAACTTCTTTGGGGCAAAAATAACATTTTAAATAAATTCCTTTTACTGAAAAACAGAAAACCTCTTGATTTACTGATTCATTAGCGAACATATTTTTTTGCTTGTTGTGTAGTAAAAGCAACTGCAGTATTAAAGGAAAACTATTTCTGAGAATTCAATAAAAAATTCAAAAATAATCTTGTAGTTTATAGTACAAAGAATTATAGATAAAAGTTCTGGATCATAATCCTGATCCATAATATTTAGCTGGACATAGTGGCATGTCCCTCTAGTTCTAAAATCTGGGAGGTAAAGGTAAGATAATAACTTAAGCCCAGAGATTCAAACCTAATAGGGAGACAACATAGATATACTTTGTTTCAAAAGTAATAAAATATTTTAAAATATTTAAAAATATACGATCATTTTTGCTTAAGAAATATATGTTCAGAGCTGGATACTGGTGCCTCACACCTGCAATTCTACGGAGGGTCAGACCTAGAGAATGAAAGTCAACTCTGGAAAGAAATGTCTGAAAGACTTCCTCTCAATTAACAGTCAAAATCTGAGATTGTATCTCCATTTAACTGGACTGGAGGTGTGCCTCAAGTGGTAGAGTACCAGCTGTGAGCAAGGAAACCAAAGTAGGAGGATTACTTGAAACCCAAGTAGCAGGGAAAACATCTATGACAAAGTAATTGCAGAAAATAGATTGGTTACATTAAATTACAGGAACAATGAAAAGTGTGAAGAGAAAGTTTCACTGAACGGAGTTAAACTAGTAGTTTATTGAAACAAAACAGAAAGGTTAAATTCAACTTGATTTAAATAAAAGGAAGAAGGCTTTTTGGCTCACGCAAGAGGGACTAGAAAAAATTTGGACATCATAAGGAGTTGGGCAATTTGACTAGGTGACTACGTTCGTAGTTGTTTATCAAAGTTTAGCTTATTTTCCACAGAAAAATGAGAGATAGAGAAACAATGGCTGTAACTAAAAAAAAAAATTGTAGCCATGAGATGACCCAGAAACAGAGGTTTATTTCTTACATATCTTTAGACTAAGAGGCCCAAGAGTCAAGTATACTGAGGGCTACTTTTCTAACCTATAGGTGGCTGATTTCTTATGTTCTTACCTGACAAAGAGAGAGAAGTCTCTAGTGTTTCTTCATTGTACATAAGGATGTAAGTTCTCTTTGATCATGTCTCCAACTTTATTACCTCAATTATTCACCCTGTTAAGACTCCAGTATAGTGATATAACCCTATTAGCTATTATAAAGATCCACAATTTGGCCAGTCCATAGCAATCTTTGACTACATATGAAAAAAGAGGACCCTAGTTCTTTTAGAAAACAGTTTTGACTCATAAACCTGGAAATTGGAAAGTTTTTATCTCAAAGGGGCAGAAAAATAATTTATAATAAAAAAGTTTTCTAAAGTCAGTGTTTCAAAGCAAGGGAGGTTAGTAGGTTCTACATTCGGGAAGAAATCCGTTTCAAGTTTAATCAAGATAAGGGGGACTTTATGGCTGTCCTCACCCTCAGTGGGCCAGCATTATTCTAGGCACTCTAAAAATGAAACTTTTAATGCCCTATGCTAGTGGCTTATGCCTAGCTACTTAGGAAGCTGAGATCTGAGGATCAAAGTTCAAAGCCAACCCGGGCCAGAAAGTCTATGAGATTCTGATGTTCAACCGACAGTCAAAAAGCCAGAAGTGGAGTTCTGTGCTTTGAGCACAAAAGTTCACGGACAGTGTCCAGGCTCTTAATTTAGGTCCCCTAGGACTCATACACACACACACACACACACACACACACACACACACACACACACACACAATACACATTGTATACATGCATACACACAGAAGAAGGAGAAGAAAAGAAAGAAAAAAGGAGGGAAGGAAAGAAGGAAGGAAGGAAGGAAGGAAGGAAGGAAGGAAGGAAGGAAGGAAGGAAGGAAGGAAGGAAGGAAGGAAGGCAGGCAGGCAGGCAAGCCTCCACAGGCTTCTTCATTTAGTCATTGCTGATCAAGCTGAGCTGACAGTGCTCTACAGATAAGTTGAACTGTATCCTAGAAGATCATAATTAAGCACATAAAGCATAATTAGTAAAATTTAAATCCTAAATTGTTTAGTCAGTTGTTAAAAGGTGAAAAAATGGTATAAACATTTAATAAATGCAATATCTCTTGAACATTAACCATACTTAGCCAGCTATTTTTGTTTCTTTCTGTAGACAAAAGAGAAGCCTGATAGCTTAGGCCCAACAACTCTTGAATAACAAGATATTAGCCCTTTTGCTAGTCTTGAATAGAAGTTACAACAAAGGCTGTGTATCTGCATATTGGTGAAAAGAGCATCAAATTAGTACAAAGAAGGAGGTAACTGCAACTTCTCATTTCTAGATAGCTTGATGAAATTAGGAACTTTATATTTCCATTTAAATTATGTTGCTATTTAGTGCATTTTTTAAAATTGTGAGTTCTATGAAATATCTCACTTCAAAAATCTGCACCTTCTATCTGGCAAATATCATGTAACCCTTTTATTAAATACATTAAAAAATATTTTAAAAAATCGTAACTCAAGAAATATCTCCCAGGGACTATATTACTTTATCATTAAATAGGAGTCTCCTATTATTGGACTCTGTGCTAAACACTATCTATGAACAAATGTAGAGTATATTTATTCTGAAGTACAGTGGCTCTCATACCTATAATCCTAGCTATTAAGAAGGCTAAAATCTGAGAGTCATGGTGCAAAGTCAGCCCAGGCAGGGAAGTCTATCTCCAACCAACCACCAAATGCCCCAAGTGAAAGAGTAGCTCATGTGCTGAAGTGCCTTGAGGAGAAAAGTTAAGGGACAGTGCCCTAGTTTAAGCCTTAATAGTGATAAAAAAAAGAAGAAAAAGAAGAAAAGTTGCAGAAAATGAGCCTGACCTACAACAATGCAAAAAGTTTAATGACAAATACATACACACATGAATATACATAATGCATATGTATATGTGTTTTTTGTCCTTGTAAAATTTAAATATCCAACAAACTGTAGTTTGGTTTAGTTTTAATACAATAGTCAGGTGCCTCTTATTTTGATATCATGATTTACTTTTTAATTTCTGCTATGTCTATTATTAATTTAAAATGAATAATGGACAGAATCTTCAAATAGAACATCTAGACTGCAGCTACAGTAGTTAATGTTTGTCGTAAGTAATTGATCCAGTTTGAATCAGAGCAGACAAATCTTGTCTATAGTCATATTTTTGGATATATCCATGCCATAGCGACATGTCTGTCTCCTTATTTCTAAGGCTGAATGGTAGCCTATCCAGACTCCTTTTTAGTGCTTCTACATCTTCACTGTATTTATTCATGTGCCTGCCACAAGGATAGCAGCTGCCTTTTGTTAGAATTTCAATAGATACTGTGCTGCATGCATTTTCTAAGTAACATTGAAGATCAAATAATAAATACTGAATTACAGCAAATGGAGTTAAGTGATGGATTGTCCTGACATTTATGGGATTATTTCTTGTGTTCAGATAGCTCTCAGATTGTTGTCTTGGAGTCAGTTGAAATGCTCAAGAGGAAAAAAAAGTAAGCACCATAGATTTACAGCTCTTTGTGTAGAGGTAACACCTGCTCTACTTCATCACTAAATCTGTGATGCTTGCACCTCCAGGAAGACTGAGAAAATCTTAAAGCAATTCTTTACTATTTTTGATCTTCTAATAAACTAGCCTACATGAACACATTGTTATCGCCTTAAAAGAAAATCCAATAGTGATAAAGAAAATGCAAGTAAAGTGCTTTAAATCAAGACAAATGAAGCATTTTAAATAATTTACTATTTTAATGAAGTTCTCTCTGCTTTTATAATCCTGTGTGTGTTGTGTGTGTATGTGTGTATATAAGAGTGTATATGAGAGAGAGACAAAGAGACACAGAGAGAAAGTCAGAGAGAGAGAAAGAGAGAGAGAGAGAGAGAGAGAGAGAGAAGAGGGAAGGAGAGAGAGAGAGACAGAGAGAGAGAGAGACAGAGAGAGAGAGAGACAGAGAGAGAGAGACAGAGAGAGAGAGAGACAGAGAGAGACAGAGAGAGAGAGAGACAGAGAGAGAGAGAGAGAGAGAGAGAGAGAGAGAGAGAGAGAGAGAGAGAGAGAGAGAGAGATTTTGGCCTGGGCACTGTCCCTTTGCTCTTCAGGTCAAGGCTACCACAATACCCTTGAGCCAAGCCCCACTTCTCCTTTTCTAGGGGTTAATTGGAGATAAGAGTCTCAGGTCCTTTTGTGCCAGGATGGCTTTTAACCTTGGTAACCTTGGTCCTCACACCTCCGTCTCCTGAGTAGCTAGGATTGCAGGCATGAACCACCACATGAACCACCACACTTAGCTCCTGAGCTATCATTTGAATCATGGCTCCACTTCTGGCTTTTTTGGTAGTTAATTGGAGATAAAGAATAAAGGTCTCACAGACTTTGCTTCCAGTACTGGTTTTGAACATTGATTTTCCAATTTCAACCTCGTGAGTAGTTAGGATTACAGGTGTGAACCACTAGCTTGCTCAATTTTTTTTAAATGAATGTTTGTTGATCCGTAAATAGTTTGTTAGTTTAGAATGTAGTTAAATCTGAGCTCTTACTTAAGATTTGTTCCCGAATTCTCTACTCAGTTCAATTACAGAGTCCTATGGCACTGCACATGTTTCTATACAGCCCAGCAGCACTCAGACCAGCTCTGCACTTAATCCTCTGTAGTGCCTATGAAAGTTTGATATAATATGATATGTGACATGACAACTAAAACAGCATCCTCCTGGAGAAAGAGTTAATTGGAATGTTTAATAATTTTTAACTTGCATCTGAAATTAGCAATAATATTTGAGTAAAACAATATGATGACAGGTTTTGATTGTCATGTGAGATTTCTCTAGGTATGCATGAAAAATCAGTTAAGAATTGAGATATGAAAGAAATGAGATAGCTCAAAATCATATTCACATATGAACTATATAGAACTTAGTCCATATACATATTTAGTAAAGTATTACTAAATATTTACATATATTATAATACAATATATTACATGTAAGTATTTATTTTTCCCTATCTTTGTATCTTTATTTTTTCCATATACTTTTATTGTAATTAAAAGAAGGGTTACGTTATATTCACCAGATAGAAGGTACATTACTTCACAAATATTGATACTCTTTCTCATGTCTTGGTCCACATTTCCCTCCTCCCACCCCTGCCCCTCATCTTGTTTTCCACCTTCCTTATACTATTTCAAATAACCAAATAAGCATATATAAAATATATCAGTTAACAAGGTGAAATGCTGTAACAATATGAGATAACCAAGGGCCAGCAAAAGAGATGAGAGATAACATAGTACATTAAGGACAACAATCATTCGTTACATGGCTTTTGTTTCTATATCCTGGAGGTCCTTTCATTTAGCATCATACTATATGGACTTATGTATCTAGGTTTTGTTCTATTGCTAATCTCTGCTAGGAGAGCCCAAGGTTTCTAGTGATTATGACAAATGAGGGAAACCATTGAGGCTATGTTCCTTTGAGTGTGGCTTACTTCACTTAATATGACTTTTTCTAAGTCTTTCCATTTCCTTACAAATGGGTCAATGCCATTCTTTCTGACAGCAGCTTGTTGATCCACTCATCAACTGAGGGGCATCTGGGCTGGTTACATATCATTGCTCTGGTAAGTAGTGCTGCAATGAACATTGCTGTGCTAGTGGATTTAGTATGTCCTTGTTTCTGGACAACTGGGTAAATGCCAAGTACTGGAATTGCTAGGTCATAGGGGAGCTCTATGTCTTTTGAGGAAGCCACACTGTTTTATATAGTGGTTGAATGAGTTTGCACTCCACCAACAGTGTAGCTGTGATCCCTTCTGGCCATATCCCTGCCAGAATCTGTTATTATATTTCTTGATCATGGCCATTCTAACTGGAGTGAGGTGGAATCTTGGATTTGTTTTGATTTGCATTTCTTTTATGGCCAGAGATGTTGAGCATTTCTTCATGCATCTATAGGCCATTTTTATTTCTTCTTCAGAGAAGAGTCTAAGTCTTTGGCCCATCTTTTAATGGGATGGTTGTTTCTTTGGAGATTAGTTTTGGAGTGATTCAATTTTTTGAGCTGTTGATATATTTTAGATATAAGGCCTTTGTCTGTTGTATGGTTAGTGAAGGTCTTCTCCCACTCTGTAGGCTTTCTAGTTAGTTTGCTAGCTATGTCCTTCGTCATTATCTGAAAAATAAAGTAAAACAATTGCAAAGGCAAAACTCAAGTCCTTCAGCACCTGCCTTCAGCAAATGCAAAGTTCACCATCTGCTTTGTTAAGTGGCAACTCCTTATTACAATGACTTAAAATCATAATAAAAAGAAAAATATTCTTCCATGAACAAATTTTAAAGTTTGTATAAAAAATCAATACAGCCTAAATAGTTTTTAAACTATACCTAGAAAAAAGCCCACTTGTGTTTACAGTTTTAATCTAAAAGTAACTTATTTTCCTTTTTAAAAATTAAATTCAGGGGCCAGGAGTTTGGCCTAGTGGTAGAGTGCTTGCCCAGCATGCACGAAGACCGGGTTCAACTCCTTGGTACCACATACATAGAAAAAAGCTGAAAGTGGTGCTGAGGCTAAAGTGGTAGAGCTCCAGGCTTGAAAAAGTCCAAGGACAGTGCTCAGGTAGAGAGCTCAAGCCCAGGACTGGCAAAAACAAAACAAAACAAACAAAAAAAAACCATTCAGACTGATAAAGCAATATCACATCAACTCCTAGTTTTGGCCTTTAATCTGATAAACTTTTACTAACTGCATGTTCAACTCATGGACTTCATTTGGTCACTTTGTAAGATTATGTTAATATCTCACTTGTGTCTGCTATATTTTACAAGAAAAATCTCTTGTAATGGGCTATGTGTCTGGATACATATAGAAAATATGTGTTGCCACCTTAATTAAACAGCTTGAGATCTGGACTACACAATCTTGGTCCAATATTTGAAAAATATTTTGACATTTGTCTCATGAAGCATCATATTTTCTGTACTTGTAATTTTCACTTCTTCTTTGGTGTTACTTTCACTATTTCCATTTCTTCTAGATTCTCAAATTTGTTGGGGTAAAGGTTTTGAGAAGTATTCCCTCATGATACTCTGGATCTTGGTAATTTCTGTCGTGATATTACCATTTTCATCTGCGATTTTGTTTATTTCGATATGCTCTCTTCTTTTTTTGGTAAGATTCGCTAAGGGTTTGTCAATTTTGTTAATTCTTTCAAAGAACCAACTCCTTGTTTTGTTGATTCTTTCTATAGTTTTTTTGGATTCCAAATCATTTAATTCTGCTTTGATTTTAATTATTTGCTTCGTTCTACTGGGATTAGGGTTTGTTTTTGGCTGTTTTTCCAGGAGTTTAAGATGACACAGTAACTTGTTGGTTTGCAATTTTTCCAACTTGTTGTTGTAGGCACCCAGAGCTATAAATTTTCCTCTGAGTATTGCCTTTGCTGTGTCCCAAAGGAGATGGTATTTTGTATGCTCCTTTTTGTTAAATTTCATAAACTGTTGGATTTCTGTTCTGATCTCTTCGATGACCCATTGGTGATTCAACAATGTGTTGTTCAATCTCATGAGTTACAGGGTTTTCGTTGGTGGACATGTGTGTTCAGTTCCAATTTGATGCCTTTGTGGTCTGAGAGTGTGCATGGAATAATTTCAGTGTTTCTGAATCTGTCCAGGTTTGTTTTATGGCCTAAGATGTGGTCTATTTTGGAAAATGTTCCATGTGCTGCTAAGAAAAACGTATATTGTGTTGTTGCTGGGTGGAATATTCTGCAGATGTCTGTTAGATCTAGTTGGTCTATATAGTTGTTCAATTCTAAGGTTTCTCTGTTGAGTTTTTGCCTTGTTGATCTGTCCACAGGTGAAAGTGGTGTGCTAAAGTCACCAACAATCACTGTGTTTTGATCTATGTATGGTTTCAGTGAATGTAATGTTTGCTTGATGAAATTCCAAACTCCGGGATTGGGTGTGTAGATATTTAGGATCGTTATGTCTTCCTGGAGGAAAGATCCCTTTAGTAGTATGTAGTAACCTTCTTTGTCTTTTCTCACTAATTTTAGTTTAACATCCATTTTATCTGATATGAGGATGGCAACTCCAGCCTGTTTATGGGGGCCGTTAGCTTGACAGAGTTTATTCCAACCTCTCACTTTCAAAAGATGATTGTTTTTTTGGGTAAGATGTGTCTCTTGAAGACAGAAGACGATGGCTCTTGCTTTTTGATTCAACTAGACAGCCTATGCCGTTTAATTGGAGAGTTAAGTCCATTGATATTGAGAGTTAGGATTGAGAGATATTTATTAGTTCCTACCATTTTTAAAAGCTTTCATTAGGGCCTGTGTCTTGACAGTTCTTGTACTACTTAGATGGTATTATGTTTAGGTGCCATTTCTTTCTCTGTATTGCATTTATGTTGGTTTTCTATGTGTAGAATGTCTTTGAGAATTTTTTGTAATGTTGGTTTGGTTGGAACATAATGTTGCAGCTTTTCCCTGGAATGGAATGGAATTTTTTTGTTCCCTCAGTTATGAATGAGAGCTTAGCTGGATACAGTATTCTTGGTTGGTAGTTATTTGAGGGCATGACATATATGCTTCCAGTCACTTCTTGCTTGCATGGTCTCTGCTGAGAAATCTGGGGTTATTCTGATTGGTTTGCCTTTATAGGTGATTGATCCCTTATCCCTGGGTGCCTTTGGGAAACTTTCTTTGGTCTCGATTGATCCAGTTCAGATTATAATGTGGCGGTGGGATGTTCTTTTCTGGTCAGGTCTGTTTGGGGTTCTAAAAGCTTCTGGATGGGCCTGCCCTTCTGGGTATTTGGGAAATTCTCTGAGATGATTCCCTGGAGTTTATTTCCAATACCATTGACCTCTCCTCCAGACACTCCTCAATACCAATTAGCCTTAAATTAGGCTTCCTAATTGTATCTTGGACCTCCTGAAGCACTATCTCATATTTCCTAGATTTGGATTGGCTCATTTTCTGTTCTTTCTCTATAACTAAATTCTCTTCAGCCCCAGAAATTCTCTCTACTGTATTGTCTAACTTGCTATCACAGGTATCTACTTTATTCTTCATCTCCCTTGCTTCTAATTGCTCATTTTTGATGCCTTGCATCTCTTGTTTTAGATAATGTATGGATTTCTTTAGCTCCTTTATTTCCTTTTGAGTGGTTAGCTCAGTAGCTTTATTTTCTTTGGACCTTTGAATTCATCCATTTTTCTTTGAAAAACCTTTATTATGGCCTCCTTTATGGCTTCTCCTTTTTCACTTATCACCTTGTTTATGGTTTCCTCTTGTTTAGCTATGGCTTCCTCCCTTATCTCTTTCTTTATATTTTCACATTTTTCATTAGTGATGTTTATCAATTCCATTTGTATAGCACTTGGAAGACTCTCCTTTAGGTTTGCCAGTGACTGTTCCATTGTCTGTTTATATTGGGTGGGGGATGTTATTCCTTGATTTGACATTTTTCTTGAGTTTCTTGTTCTGCCCATATGAAAATGGGAGCAAGATTAATACTAAATACGATTATAGTTTTTCAGATATAACCTACCTAGACCTCTTTAGCTGGCAGACAGTAGGTGTTCACCATTTTTGATTGGTATTATCACTGTTTCTTTTTGTACACTTACAGACCAATCTAATACAACCACTGATAACCGATTTATGACTAAAACAGTAAGCCTCTCAATCCAATCTCTATTGTATTTAAACCCTCTGGATCCTAGAGTATAATTGAACACCTAGATATACAGTATTGCTCCACAGCCATCAAGTGTAGATCCATGCATTATAAGGGTTGAAAGATGAACAGAGGACCAGAGATAGAAAAATAGTGTGAGAGAGAACAGCGGAGGTACAAGAGGAGTGACATAGGAGTGTAAGATTATTATAGTAATGAAGAAAAGGTATAGCGTAAGGATAACTGACCTAAGTTGATAAGCAGGTAGCGTATTTGAGTACAAAGTTTGGAAAGTATTAGATAAAACTTATGAATGTAAGAAGGGTAATAAGAAGAATATACCGAGAAAAGAGGGAGGTAGATATAGATTTCAATGATGAAAAATTTTAAAAAGAAAGTAAGACAGAAACAAGCACAAAAAAAACCAAAAAAAACCATACAGAACGAAAAACAGAGAAACAAAAAATAAAAACATAAAAGCAAAAACAACAAAAAAATCAAAGAAAAGAGAAAAAGGTGGGGGAAGATTCCTCACTATTGTGAGGAAGGGTCTGGGGTTTGGGAGTTTCCAGGGGCTGTCAGCAGGACAGGCTCTGTTCCCAGGGGTGGGGCCCAGCTGAAGAGGTGGTCTCCAGGGACCGGAGCCTTGCCTTTCTGATTCTCAGAAGGCGAGCTTGGCTTCTGGTCTGCCCTTCGGTTCCCTGCTGTGTTTCCACCGCTTTTTCAGAGAGTCTGTGACTGTGGGGGCCCCTCAGTGCTGTCTTGCTCAGGATTCCCAGCTGGAGGATGCCCAGCTGAAGATTTGAGGGGGACAGATGCTGGCTCCTATTACCCTGCACACCCCACCCACTGTTGTAAGTCAGAGTATCAGCGCCCTCCACTCTCCAGACCCAGTGGCCTGGGAGAGGAACCTGTTGGGCAGGTGGGATCTGGGACACCTCGGCCTCCCCTGGTGGGGTGCTGGATCTTAGCGTCTGCCCGCCTTTAGGACTCCAGTCAGAGGCCTGGGAGAGGAGCCTGTTGCGTGGGTGGGGTTGGGACACCTCCGCCTCCCTTGGTGGGGTGCTGGTCTTAGTGCCCCCCACCTGTCAGTCTCCAGTGAATGGCTTGGGGGAGGGGGCTGTTGAGGGGACAGGATTCAAAATTCCTTGCCCCCCTGCTCCTGCCAGTCTTTCTCGGGCGGGGTGGAGGAGTCTGAGTTAAGTTCTATTGCTTGGCACCAGCTCTGCTTTCCCAATGGGTTTGGGGACCAGCTGTGCTACTCATGCCTCTGCCTTTGGCTGTGGGTGCTCCACGGTGTTGGGGAGTCTTTTACTACCCTCTGATCTCCGCTGTTGCTTGTGGTCTGTGTCTGGGTTCCGCTGCTTGCTGTTCTGGTCTGTACTGGTTCCTGAGTCTGCTTCTGTTGCCTGCTGGCCGGGTCCTATTCTAGCTTCTCCGGGTCGCGGCTGCCTGGCCCAGCGCCCTCCACCTGTGGTCACTTTTCCCAGCTCACAGCCAGTAGCAAGGGGTGGTGAAGGGGTCCTCGCATTCTGAATTCTTTGAGAAAGTTGGATGTAAGCTTTGTCTGGATTTCTTTTCTGGTTTGAGTCCTTCTCCATTGTTTTTTTGAATTTGTTGTTGTGGATTTCTTAAGGTAATTGACTTGTGGGACTCCCTGGTTCTCTTTTTTTGTGAGAGAGAGCTAGGCAGCATCCCTATTGTCTCCTCGCCATCTCCTGACTAACATTTCTTGAATGGCATTTCACATAGCACTTTATGCCAGCTTCACAGACTCTTTCTCACTCACTGTGTAGTAAATCCTGAGTACCAGAAGGTCAGCTGAGCAGAGAGCCAGGGGCCTCCATAGATACTAAAAGTTCCATCTTTTAAAAGGGAAAAGGAAGTTCAGGTCCAGAAATGTATTTGCAATCCCAGCTCCAGTGTCAAATGTACTTTCATCTCAATGTGTGTGGCAACTGTCATGGAATAAGTTCCCATGATTTTTAGATATATTTCCAGAGATGAATCTTATGATGCCACTTCTGAAGGTTTTCCTGGGGCTTGAACTCAGAGTCTGAGCACTATCCTTGAGCTTTCTTAAAGCTGGAGCCCTACCACTTCAGCCAGTTTTTTGTTTTTTTTTTACATATGTGGTACCGAGGGATTGAACCTGGATCTTTGGCATGCTATGCAAGCATTTACCTCTAGGCCAAACTCCCAGCTATGTTCTAAAGTTTTTGGACTAGAAGCTTTCGATGAAATAGAACTGGGTGGTAGGAAGAAAGTAAGTCCAGAAAAATCAGGCTGAATTATATGAATGAATATTTGTTAATTACTTAATTGTTATATTAGAATCCATTTATTTTGGCATGAGATTGGAGGTTTATTTTTCTAAGTATTTATAACATATAACTATGTTTTTGTTAATTAATCTTATTGATTATATTGATTAGAGATAATATGTATTATAATTGTGTTTAATTAAGATAGAGGAAATGACAACTTACCTAAGAATCTCCTTACATCAATCCCTGTCACAATAAAATTAATAAAATTATAAGTATGGTTTTCAGAAATCATCTAAAATTCTCATTAACAACCAAGACCATAATACCTCGTGAAACATCATGGCCAAGTCAAAAGAAGATCTTAACACCTTGTTTACCAACTAGAGGTGTGGTGAGGTGTAGGGCCAGAGAAATGTAATCTTAACAACAAGCAAGCAAATTTACAATACTGAGTAGAAACAGGAAATTATGGAGTAGGTAAATAACTCATAAGATGTTAAATCCATAATTGTTATTATTGGCTCTCAGTCAGATCTAGCTTAATGACATAACAACTGTGCACTAGGGCCATGTTCAATGGTCTCCATGCTTGACTTAATCACAGTCATAGTATTCTTAACAATTTAAGTGGAATTTCTTTATACTATATTCATGCTATGGATAGAGCTATGTGTAACATTCTGTCAGTCTTTTTCATCTGATACTCTCTGCATTTATACTTTGCATTGTATACCATTTACATGCAGAATAGTCCTGATTTCTATGAAACTGCTGATATTTGATCTCACTAGGATGAAAGAAAAAGTAAAATGAGGCCCTGGCCAACTTATACCATATATGAAATCTATTGGGAGCTTTTTAAAAAATGCTGTTGTCAAGGGCTGGGAATGTAGGTTAGTGGTAGAGTACTGCCCAGCATGCACAAAACCCTGGGATTGATTCCTCAGTAAACATAAGCATAAAAAGTGAGAAGTGGCATTGTGCTCAATTGTTAGAGTGAACAAAAGAATCTCAGAGACAGTGCTGAGGCCCTGAGTTAGATCTCTAGCACTGGTACAAAGAAAAAAAATGCTATTCTTAGGTCATAATCCAGATCGATTCAGAAGAAATCTTTGGAAGAGGTGGAGATCAGACTAGTGAAGGCATTGGTAATTTAATGGCTGTGCAGTTAATTACAATATGTAACCAAAAATAACTCCTGAAAAGAGCTGGAAATTCCACAATTGGAATAATAGGGAAATGCACATGAAGTTCTATAAGAACCCAAACTCACCTATGAATTGTCAGATTCTCAACTTCTACCTCTCCCTGATTGATCTGGACGGGTTGCTTATAGAAAATGTTAAAAAGAGGGAATAATGAATGGGATGATTCTTTGTGTTAAAGCTCTCCACTGAACATAACTCATCAATGTGAAGAAAGAACCCTGGCAGAGGAGATTCAGATTCTGAGTGGAGGGAGTAGCCTCTGCATAAGACAGAAGATGGCCAGAGCTGATACCCATTGTCAAAGCTATCAAACTCAGCACATGGAAAAATATGCATTCAAGAACAGAATAGAGTCAAATGCTGTGTATTGAGTGAAAGTTAGGAACAGCCTTTTAGGTGTTTCCTGATTTCTTATTTCTGACATTTATAAATTAATTCAATTAATATTTGCTTCCTCAGGACCTGGGAGTGTGGCTTAGTGCTAGAGTGCTTCATACTTACCTAGCAGGCATGAAGGCCTTGGTTCAATTTCTCAGTACCACATACAAAGAAAATGCCAGAAGTGGTGCTGTAGCTCAAGCGGTAGAATGCTAGCTTTTGAGAAAGCTCAAAGACAATGTGCAGGCCCTGAGTTCAAGCCACAGGACAGGCAAAGAAAAAATTTAATGCTTCCCTAAAGCAGAAAAAGAAATGTACAGCTCAGGACTGCCAATAGTAAGTTAAAATAAGGTTATGTTTAAAACATCCAGCTGAGGTAGGATACGAACAGTAGTACAACATCACAAGATACAGTATGGTCCCATAGAAAATGAATGCCTTAAGCAATGACCCAGTTCTACCTTCCAGACTTCACAGGCAACTACTTGCATATTGGTCTCTTGACAGAAATTTACATTACTAGGATAATAAGGCCAAGGTCCTAAAAAAAAGTAGTTCAAAGAATTCTACCAAAGGTATTTTAGCAAATCACTGTTAAGACAAAGATAATAATAAAAGGGACAACCTTTACTAATACATTTAGAACAAAATACTGTGTATGTGAATAATTTAGAAGACCACATAGAAGAAATAATATTGAATAATAATAGAAACATAAACAAAACCAAGACATCAAAATTTCTATCTTCAAACATTGCACTTGAGTAATAATATAGCTAATTTAAAATTCAAAAATAAGTTGAATTTCATCATGAATAAGTCTAAATAACAAATCTTTTAGCAAAGAAGAGCAAAGAGGCATCCCATTTTGAAAAAGATATATGATCAGATATTTTTATAGGAGCACAAACTTATGTAATATTAAGAATAATCATAAAATGTACAATATTGTATTTCTAAATTTATTAATGTTTTTTTCCAAAAATAGTGCAGAAACATTTAAAAAGAAAACTATCCATTCTGAATTTTTAGAACAGATGAATAAAAATAAGCCAAATACTATTTGCTTAATGAAACAAAATGTGTAGTTTGATTTAAAAGCCAACAAACTACATAATGAAAAGTAGACATTTCCTGACTAAGCAGAAATAAGACAGGGAAGGAACAGTAAGCAGTCATTCAATGATGTATGATAGTGTGAGGAACCAGGCTAAATGAAGTTTCAAAAATAGCTTTCTTCTGATGGTTTTGTAATAGCTTTGCAAAAGAAAGGGTTATGACAGATGTAAAACTGACTGACAGAAAAGATGTGGCTGTGAAGGAAAAAACCATCATTGGCCCATTCTTGTGTGATCTCTTCCTTTCATTCGTAGGAACAATATTTGAACAAGGGTTATGCCTACTTCAACGACTGACAGAAAATATATAGCTCCTTCTCATCTGCATCAGTGGAGATGCTGTTTGATCAAGAACTATGGCTTCACAGTTCTTCTTAGTGATGCCAGTCACAGTTGTTGTATTCTGTATTCACATAGATGTTGTATTATTGATAAAAAAATGATACTTGTACTTGTGTAAACTTTGCTTACACAAAGAAGCTTGCTACAAAGAATTCTGGTCTCCATATGATCTCAACTTGTTGGTCACAGAGATGAGGACAATGACATTAGTGGAAGGAAGGGCTGAGTATATTAGCATACATCTACAATTTTAGCAATGTGAGAGGCTTAGGTAGGGAGATTATAGTCTAAGGTCAGCCTGGAAAAAATTTGATCCTATCCAGGTGAAATATGAACTTTAATAGCAAATGAATGGATGAAGATTTAATAAAACCTCATCATAAAAACACATTTATTTGCTCTGATTACTTAAAGGTTGAATTATGAACAATTAGCTTAAATTTAACACCAGCATGGTGAAGATAAAGGCTAATTTAGAAAAACCAATTATCAAATAATTTTTCCAAAAGTGTTCACAATAGAGATTTATTTCTTGGAGGAAATGATAGTTGGAAATTTAGAACAAAAATGAAAGCTTGCAAGAAATGTTTAAAATGATCTTTCTCAGGTTCAGTGGTATTTTAATTCATTGTGAACATTCTAAAATATTTTACATAAATAAAAAATCACAGCCCTACCTAATCGTAACTAAAATGAAAAGGACTTGATAAATGATTCAGATGATATAATAATTGTCTAGCAACCTCAAGACCCTAAGTTCAAACCCCAACATCATAGAGGTGGGAGAAAAAGAGCAAGAGCAAGAAAGCGAAAGAGAGAGAGAGAGGGGAGAAAGAGAAAGAGAGATAGAGAGAAAGAGAGAGAGAGAGAGAGAGAGAGAGAGAGAGAGAGAGAGAGAGAGAGAGAGAGAGAAAGAGAGAATTTAGAGATAGCAATTGTATAGCAGAACTTCTTAGCATGGCTCAAGTGACCGAACATCAGCCATGAGCAAGTAAACCCTAAGTTCAAACCAAAATAACCTTGCTGAACATTATTTTTTGTACTATGCAAATTCCCGTAAAGTTAGCAAAATGTAATCTGACACAATTAAATGTTGATATCTATTCATCATGGTACAAAAACATGGTTTTATCACCACAGGGAGTAAAAGATGTCTTTGCCAGAAAAAATGGATTAAATTGTTTCTATCTAATTTGTTGCAATATCATTTTTAAGTGCATTTTCAACAAAGAACACAGAAGTATATTTTTCAAAATAGTAAAATGATAATTTTCAAGTATAAAATAGTAAGTCTTTCCTAAGATTCTGAAAGGCATAGGAGAATTGCAAATTGGGGATACTGAAAAAATTTCATTATTACAATAAGCAGAAGATGATATTAAGAAAAGAAATGCTAACACTAACTTTGCTATATCAAATGACTCCATTTACTTTTACCAGATTTTCAGTGCTAAGATCTGACCATCTTGATTTAAATTTAATTTGTAAATGTTTTATCCATATTTCATAAGGAAACACTCATGTAGTCAAAGTATATTCAGATATTTATCACTAATTCACTACCTTTTAACACTGTCATCATGTAAAGATTGAACCTGAGGCTTAACCTATTTTCTCACACTGCAGAAAATGTCAGGATTGGGTTTTGAACTTGTTCTTCAAGACCTATGATATTACATTTTCTTTTCATTAGTAAATGTAATGGGATTTTTGGGAAACTCACTTCTCTCTTTTCAAGCTCATTCAGCACAGAGCTATGGTGGATCCACGAGTTTTCTGGAGGACAGATGTCACTCTGTCTCACAAATCTCTTCCTTATTCTGTTCCTAGGCTTTATTTCTTCCTTCTTCCTATTTCTTTTACTGTTTCTCTTCCCTATACTCTGCCTCACACTTTTTCCTTTTGTCACAGATTGGCTGAAAGAGATCTACCATCCTAGCTTCTTCCGAAGAGATAAAATCAGGCAAGAAGTTTTAGTCAAGGTCTTTGACCTCTATAAATGTCAGTCAGTCAAAAAGAGAATGCAAGGCAGGTCAGTTCAGGTTTCTTTCACTTTACTTTCATAAGGAACATCTTTCCATAGTTACTAGTCGTAAATAAGAGCATTGTCTGAAACTTTCCTTACCTCTTCCTCTTCACTAATCATGGATCAGTGGTAACTCTAGTGCGAAAAGAAAGGAAATGATCTTGCATAGTCTATGCAACCATCTTCTGGGGTGAGCAGCAGAGTTTCTTTCCCTAATGCAAGTAAACTATTTACAGCCAATGGAAACCTCAGCACATTTTTGTACTGCCTAAATTTATTAATCTTTATATTTATAATCTCAAGATATGCTTAGTCAATAATAAGAATTGTTACTCAGAAACCACTCTTATTGGCTCTAGGAATTCACCAGATATAAAGATAGCCCATAAGCTACGTATGGGTGGGTCATACCCATATTTTTAACTACTTGGGAGGAGGGTACTGGAGAATCAAAAGTGAAACGTGAAGTCCCAATTCAGACAGTAAAGCCAAGGAGACTCCATCTCCAATTAACTAGCAAAAAAAAAATCCAGCAAGTTCTAAAACACCAGAGGAACAAGAAAGTTGATTTGAGTGAGCCATAAAGTCCCCAGTTTCAACCACAATACAAGCAAAAAGGAAATAACCCAAAGACCTAGCCCTCACAGGAATTTTTTCCTCCTAGTAATTCAGAAGCAATTCTCTCCATAATTTTACTCATAATTTATCTATAATTATGCTATTCACTAAAAAAGTTCATGTCATAGATTGATTTCCCCTTAAAATCGAATATTTTTAAATAACCTAGAAATCTGTTTCACGATTACTCTTATTCTTCCTCCCTCCCTCCCTCTCTGAGAACTTGTGGCAGGGTTTGTGACACTGTTATGAGAACAACTCACTACAGATCATGAGCTATGATCATATCCATAGGCCTCGTCTAGGTGACATCAAACTCAGGAGAATGGGTCAGTGGTGTTATTAAATGAGTTTCTACCTTTGATTTACTTTGTGCCAGTCCCAGGACTTGAGTTCAGGGCTTCGGCAGGGCCCTTGGGCTTTTTTGCCTCAAGGTTAGCATTCTATTTTGGCTCAAAATTAGCTAAACCTCAGCTTTTCTTTGTTGGTTAACTGGAGATATCAGTCTCACTGAGTTTACTCTTCAAGCTGGCTTTGAATTGCTATACTAAAATCTTAGCCTCCTGATTAGTTAGGATTACCAGAGTGAGCTACCTGTGCCTGGCCTGATTATTCTTGGTTAATATTTGCATAATTATAAGCTAGTTAGTTTTTGTATGCATTCCATGTTGGATTAATACAGAGGAAAATAACTATTTAACAGAACTATTCTATCCCCTTAAATAATTAGGAAACTGTTTGTGACCTAGTGGATCATGCCTGCAATGCCAATACTCAGGAGGCAGAAACAGAAGTAGTACAGTTCAAAGCCACTTAGGTTAGGGAGGCCCAGTCTCAAAACAAAGTAAAGCAAAGAGCTGTGGATGTGGTTCATGTAGTAGAATGTTTACTTTAAATGTATGGAACCCTTATTCAAACCCCAATACCATTCCAGAATCATACCTTTTTCCTTTCAATACTCTACATATGCTATCATTTCCAAGCAATAGATAGACCTTTATACAGGCAGATGGCCAGCTTCAAGTTCAGCACTTATAAATGACACACTTCTAATGAGTCTGAAGAATTCCCCTTCATCCTTTGGGCTCACAAAGTATCTGGGGAAAAAGAAGATAGAAGGAGTGACATTAATCAAGATGCATTGTAATCATAAATTAACATGTTGAATTGAAAACCCTTTGTACAACCACTTAAAGTATGAATATAATTTATCTTTCTCTCTTTCCTTCAATTACCTTATTTAAGCCTATACTCCAACTGTTAAATTTTAAGTTTTGTCCATGTTCTGATTTTGTTTACTGTTATTTTCACAGCTCTAAGTTCTCCATATTTATTTCTTCATATGACTGTTGCCTTGAATATTTGGGGAAAGGCATTTATATTAAATCTAGTTTATGGCACGAAACATTTTGTGTAATTGTTCTTATGTTCTTTTGGTAATACTTAATTTAAAATCAGACTTTAGCTTTGTTCCATTTTGCTTTATTTTACTCATTATGTTGAAATCTCCATTGCTTCATATTTTTATGCTTTTACTAAATTTTGGAGCTCTATGGTCATACCATTATATTTTCTCTTTTATTTATATCACGGCCATGAGGCTTTAAAAGAAATCTTACTTACTTTTAATTGTAAAGGTGATGTACAGAGGGTTACAGTTGTTCAATTCCAACATATTTCTAGTGACTATCACTTTTGCATTGACTTACTCTTTGCCCCCCTGTTTCTGTATTTCTCCTTCCCTTCTGTAAATCAGATAAATGTGCATACAAGAAAAAGGGTACAAAAATCAAAATCAGTAACAGGACATAAACCTAGCTATTGAACTATTGTAATTTTCTGCTAAGAATATCATAGATATATGATATTTAGTTATTACAAATGAGGGGAACCAGGCAACATATGCTTCTTTGGTTCTGGCTTGCTTTGCTTAATAAGATTTTTTTTCCATGTTTTTCCATTCCCTTATGATGGGGGCAATGTCATTCTTTCTGATGGAAGCACAGGACTCCATTGTGTAGATATACCACAGGTTTTTAATCCTTCATCTAAGTTAACCCTCATCTTGGTTATGGTAAATAATTCTGCAATGGTATATTTGTGCTGGCAGCATTAGTGTGGCCTTTTTTGTGGTCATTTGGGTAAATACCCAAAAGTGAAGTTGGATCACAGGGGAGCTCTACATTTAGTTCTGTGAGGAACCTCCATATTGCTCCACAGAATGAACTAATTATATTTTCACTAACAATACAGTAATATTCTCTTTTGTCCACAACCAGCATCTGTTCTTATTTTTATTGATAATGGCCATTCTAACTGGGGTCAGGTGGAATCTCAATGTCCATTTTGATTTGCATTTCTTTCATGTCCAGAAATGTTACCATTTCTTCATGTGTCTATGGGTTATTTTATTTCTTCTTCAGGGAATTCTCTCCTTAAGTCTTTTACACTCTTATTAATAGGGTTTTTTTGAGGATTTGTTTTTTGGGGGATTAATTTTTTGATCTATAAGTATATTTTAGATATGAAACTCATGTCAGTTAATAAAGATACTCTCCCATTCCACGGGCTTTTGATTTATCCTGCTATGTCCTTTAGCATGCAGAGACTCTGCAGCTTAATGCAGTCATGCTTACCCAGGCTTTCTTTGATTTATTGTGTTTCTATATCTTTATTTAGGAAGTTTCAGGCTATGTCATGGAGCCCCTATTCCTTCATGTAATCACTAAATTTTACTCAGGATGAATTCTGATACCCTTTGAAGTTATTTTTGAGTGCTACAGTGAATAAAGGAGCCCTCTCCCCATAATTCTTCACCCCCAAAATGTTGACCTACTAATTCCTGGAGCCTGGGGGGAAAAAATCCTCTTTTGCATGACCAAAGAGACTGCACAGAGGAGTGATTCAAGAAATTTTAGGTTTATTTTGTGTGACTATTGTTCTTAATGTACTATGTTATTTCTCTTCTCTTTTGTTACCCTTTGGTTAATCTCATATTGTTACTGTGTCTGACTTTGTTACCTGGTATATTGTATATACATTTATTTATTTGAAATAGGGAAGGGAAGGGGGAAAACAAGATGATTAGGAAGGGATAGGGAGAGGGAAGGGGTATCAATGTGTGAGAAGTAATGCATCTACTATCTGGTGAATGTAACTGTAACCCCTGTATACATTACAATAAAAAAATTAAAAAGAAATTTTGGTGGAAAGAGGGCATGGTCTTATTGTTATGTGGGTGTGGCCAATGAAATCCTATTGGTCTTTATGAAAGGTAGGCTGGGATGAGGTACATCCCAGCAGATGTGGCAGGCATGTATTTTCAGTATTAAACTATGAACAAGGATTAAAGGTACTTTCTGAAACCAGCAAATGAAAAGATTCTTCTGCAGAGCTTCCTAATTAAATCAGCTCTGCCCACATCTTAATATTAGGCCTAAAGCCAATATTAGTCTCTAGAACTGCACTAAATTTCACTGTATGCTGTTACCTTCTGTTAGCTTTGTATAGAAACAACAGAAACTAATTCAATATGGCCAGCTCTCTCCTTATATATACCAATATACCTCTCAACTATGTGTCTACATAAATGCTTCTAATAAACTCTAATATGTTATTTTCTGTGGAACAAACACAATTGAAAGCCTAACTTTCTGGGGAACAAGTCATTATTGGACATAGTAGGTGGTAACCTTCAACACAGATGAAACTTCCCTTTAATTCATACATTGTACTTCTCTTTTGCTTTCAAGTATAAAATAGGAACACAAGTTGGAAGCCTGGAGCCGGTAGCTTATTCCTGTAACCTTCATTACTCAGGAGGCTCAGATCTGTTCTTATCTCCAATGAATCACCAAAAAAGCTGTAAGTGGAGATAGATAGATGATAGATAGATAGATAGATAGATAGATAGATAGATAGATAGATAGGCAGGCAGGCAGGCAGGCAGGCAGACAGACAGATGCAGGACAGATAGGTTGGCTGGAATGAAGAAAGGGATGACGCTGATCAAGAAGCACTATACTCACAGACTGACATGTTGAACTGCAACCTTTTTGTACAACTACCTACAAACAGTGAAAATGACAAAAAAAATGTAAGTTGGTGATAGAAATGTCATGGATAAAAAGAGATTGCTTTTGTTACTCTCTCATCACATCCCCAATTTCTCAAAGCAGAAACAACCCTTAGCTTTACCACCTGTAACAACCCTGCAGTGTTGTTTCATCAAATGCTCCTGATGTCATCAACAGGTCATAGACACTGTTAGCCCTTTAGTGACAACTGGTAGCAAAACAACCCTGATTTTGTGCTGACCACTGGTCAGGACAGGACACTGATATTTTGAGGAGGTAGTCTCTCCTGTGATTTGTTATTTTTATTAGACAAATTTAATTATTATTATTAACAAACTCTCTGTGAGCATAGTTCCAGAGAGAACGTTATTAGGTTTTAGCAACTCTCCAAATTGTTGAACCATGAAGCAAAAACAGAAGAAGAAACACCTGGAAGATGAAAACAGCTCCCAAACGGCAAAAAGGGCAAGAGGTATATGTCAACATGTTCTCTGAATATAAGGTAGCTGGGCTGACCTTCTGAAAAAGGGAAAAGAGAAAATTTCCAGGTT
Source organism: Megascapheus bottae (assembly GCF_031878675.1). NCBI lineage: Eukaryota > Metazoa > Chordata > Mammalia > Rodentia > Geomyidae > Megascapheus > Megascapheus bottae. The sequence continues at coordinate 864,986 of NC_143518.1, forward strand.
GTGATAGAGGAGGGAATGAGAAATTGGTAAATGAGGGAAGGAGGTAAGTTTATGTGAGGTATAGACTTGTCTTTCTTGAGTCCAGGTAATCTGAATTGAAAGAAGATTCAGATGACCCAGATCTTATTCCCATAACTTAGGCCCAATGTCACCATGTAAGGTACTCTAAGTTACTCTGTCCCAGAGTGCTGCTTTAGAGTAAACTTTTTCTTTAAAAAACTACTTTTACTTGGCTTTCTAAGGACTGAGGAAAAGACTTTATCAATTTTATACATTTTCTAATAGTACTTTTTCATTTTAATAACAAAAATGTGTTTTGTATTAAGGAAACATTGAAAAGATATAAATTCTGAAAAAAATTGCCAGTGATGAATAGAAAACCACAAAGAATTAATTTACTCACGAGTTTAAAGTGTTTTGTTTATATTGAATCAATGGGAGGATTCTATGTGAAATGCATGGAAAAATTAATTGTTGAGAATATGGTTCAGATGATATAGCAAATTCAAGGCTGAGTTTAAATATCCATACCATCACCAAAACAAAAATCACACATACACACATCATAAAACAATTGAAACACATACATGACCCAAAACTAAAACCAATCATAAAATCCAAAGCTATTAGTAATGATGACTACACTAAGGAGATATTTGCATTTCTGGGGGAATATTCTGGAGATTATCAGTAAACAATTTCTCAGTGCCAGTGGAAGGATCTAATAAAACCAGCCCCAATGCTCTAAGTAGTAGCTCATATTAATAAAGATAATCTGATACTTCCAACACTGTGTAATGTGGGGCTTTTATATTTTCTGATTGTCACTATGAAAAAAGAGCCTGGAGAGTAAAATTGTATTTAGTTCCCCTTCAGTTAAATAAGGACAAAGATGTTATTTGGTGTAAACTATAAGACATTCAAAATACACTCTTACTAAATGAATCAATAGGCATTTAGTATAATTTTCCGCAAAACTTACATGAGATGAGATTATTTGCCTCTAGAAACACATTACACCCAGACTTCCTTGAAGTAAATCAGGTTATGGTGTCTAATAGATAAAATTCCCTTCACTAAAACTTCAGAATGTGATAGTTTGATAAATGTATACATTATATAATATTAAATCAGTGCAAGTGTTTTTCTTCCTTAAAAATTTAACAGAAAAATTTGAGTATGAGAGGTTAAACAGTAGATGAAAAATTACTAAAAAAAACTAGTGAGATGTATGGTAGAGCCTACAATATAAATATAAATAGATGGAAAATGCAAAGGAAAGATTAAGTTAGGATAATGGAAACAAAAAGAATTATAATGCAAATTAAATGAGTTATATACTTAAATAAATCTCTGAGAATTAAAAAATGCAATTATGATGTAGATTAGAATGAGTTATATACTTAAATAAATCCAAGAATTAAACAAACACATACAATTTTTTTTTTGCCAGTCCTGGGCTTGGGCTCAGGGGCTGAGTATTGTGCTTGTGTTTTTTCAAGGCTAGAACTCTACCACTTGAGCCTCAGCACCACTTCTAGCTTTTTTCTATGTATGTGGTACTGAGGAATCAAATCTGGGTTGTCGGGCATGCTAGGCAAGCACTTGACCACTAGGCCAAACTCTAGGCCCCTACATACAATTTTAGAATTGGGCATTATCCTAAGCTCAACGCAAGATGGGATAAGTGAATTTTGAAGTAGAATTGCTGTATGGAAAATGCAGTACCAGAGTGCAAAGATTCTAATATAACAATGATTTTTCAAGATAAAATAGTGTGTATACTGGAGCCAGAAGATCACAGCCAAACAAGAATCAAAACAAAATGAGAATAGAGAGATGGTACAATAAGAGTGACAGAGAATATGTAAAAAGTGCTAATGAACTGTATTTAGAAAAACTGAAGGAGAACAGGGAATTATGACAACCAGGAATAGTGGATAAACTAAGAATCTAGTAACTCTGTGAGATGATTTAAACATGTTTTAACAACTCAACCAGCCAAATAATGATCATTATCAAAAAAGGTGATAAACAGATATAATTGAAGTATTTACTCTCAATAATATGAAGATATGTATATGACAAATAGTTAAAAGTAGAGCTATTATGTTGGAGTTCGTGTGTGTTTGATAGGATAAGAAACACAGAGGTTTCTTAATGTATTAAGCTATTTCACTTCTCTCTTTTTGCCTTTTGGTTAATCTCATCTTGTTACTGTATCTGATTATGTTACCTGGTATACTGTATATACATTCATTAGTTTATTTGAAATAGGAAAGGAAAGGGGGGAAACAAGATGGTAGAGGGTGGGGGGAGGGAAATGGGAACAAAAACATGAGAAGGGGAATCAGTGTATGAGAAGTAATGTACCTACTACTTAGATAATGTAACTGTAACCCCTCTATACATTACCCTGACAATAAAATATAAAATAAATATAAAAAAAGAAAAATAGAGGCTAAAAATTGATATACTTGGAAGTGGTGGAGTAGCTCAAGTAGTAGAGCACTAGCCTTGAGCTGAAGAGCTCAGGGACAGTGCCCTGGGCCAGAGTTCAAGCCCCATGACCAACCAAAAAATTATATTCAATGGATTTACCCATAAAAAAGCCAAGAATTTGATATAGATATCCCTAATTTAAAGGTAGTACACATTTTATATTAACTATTGTGACAAATTGCTACTAATAGCTTAAAAAACATGAACTTCTTGCCATTCTAGAAGTGAAGAATTAAAAATAGGTTAAAATCAAGGAAATAGTAGGAATGGTTATTTTGGGGGCTTCAGCAGAAAATGTGTCTTGCATTCCAGGTTTGTGTGTATATTACACCCTTGGTTTACAGCCACTTTTTCTGCACTTCAGCCTCTGTGTCCATTGTCATATCTTTTTATTTAGTTTTATTGTCAGAGTGATGCACAGAGAGATTACAGTTACATAAAGTAGTTGAGTACATTTCTTATTGGACATTGTTACCCCTTTTAATGTGTCAAATCTCTTGCCTTTGCTGGCCTCCTCCTTGAACAGAATTACATTTAACATTATTCATGAATACCAAGACTTTGTTTATATTTCAAAATCTTGTGAGTCTTGGAGCTTGAACTCAACTTGGGCACTGTCCCTGAGCTCTTCAGCTCAAGGCTACTGCCCTACACTTGAGCCAAGCTCCACTTTGTTTTCTAGAGATTAATTGGAGATAAAAGTCTCAGGTTCTTTTGTGGTTGAGATGGCTTTGAACCTTGATCCTCAAATCTCAGTCTCCTGAATAGCTAGGATTATAGGCGTGAGTCATTATGCCCACCTAAATTTCCAAATACCATTTAATAAAGTCCTCTTAGACATCAAAGTAACGTTTTCAGTTCCTAGAGATTGAGATGAGTTGTGCTTCAGTTAACAATGCATAAAGCATTGTAATCAGTGAATTTCTCATACTCCTCTCTATTCCAAATTTTTACAGCCTTCACATAACCTCCTAGGAACTCACATAATCACCATCCTATCTGTCACAGAGCCATTTTGTTTTCATAGACTAAGTGTTTTGACTAATATCAGAAAAGCTTCTCATAAGTCCTTTTATATAGCTGGTTAGGCTCCAATATATGTGATATGCAGGTCATAGAGAAGATATTATATAAGCCTATACATATTCAAAAGTACCCTGCAATGGCAAGAGAGCTACTCATAGCTTCATGCAAATAGTAACCTCATGCCTACACACTCACCAAATGAGCCAAACTGTAGCATTATACCATGCACACTCAGTTTTGACCTCTTCACCAATATCATATACAACACAGTTTTCAGTGGTGCAAACAGCAAGTTGGATATATTGTGGGATGTAAAAGTTTAGTTGATGAATTAAGAAACTTCAAAATAATCACAAACATCTATACATTTTCCAGGAAAGATTCAGAGCTTCTAATACTCTGTATAAGGCAACACACACAAGTGGTGGGTATATCATTCTAAGACAAATTTTTTCTCTGGTTAAACTTTGGAATTTTGAAGACAAGTTTTCAGAACATAATCTTGGCTCAGCTGATATTTATATTCTTATAATGGAATATCTTATTTTTTGAATGCAAAAAATAAGAGTCTGAGTTTTATTTTTCTCTTCCAGAAGTTTCTCCAGGGACTGGACCCTCCGGATCAGTTCAAGGACGTAAGAATGAAGCAAATAGCTCAATTTATATTCTCTGCACTTTTCCTATGGACAAGACTGTACAAGGAGGTGTGTTTAAGGTGTTCTGTTTATGCAACAGAATTACAACCTAGAATTGAACCCACAGCCTTTTGCTCAGCACCTAAAGCATGATCCTTCTCCATGAACTACCCAAGACTCTTTCCAAAAGTGTGCCTGGGATTCTTATTTGCTTTGCAAAGTATTCTAAATAATATGAAAAAGTTAAAAATCCAATGCAAATTTGAAAAATAATTCAGGGCAAAATATATCAACAACAATATTGTCATCCTAAACTTTTAATCCACACCCGTTGCCAGAAAAATTTCTCATGAGAAAGCTTCAGAAGTGACACATATGTAAGTTTCTGGTATTATCTGTGCATCTCTAAAAGTATCTTACACTACTGACATCTACCACATGCAATTTAAAAAATTGTGTGTGTGTGTGTGTGTGTGCACTCATGCGTTCAGAATCAAAACTCTGAACTTCAAGTTTTTGGCTCAAAGGTACTGCTTGAGCCACAGACATACCTCTTTATTTTTTTTGAGATACACTCTTGTAACTACCAAACAGCAGTTATTCTTGCCTCTACGTCCTGAGTGATTAATTAAAACTCACTTCAGTGGCGAAAGTAACAATATCTTCAACACAAAGTTGACTCCTAGTTTTAGTTTTCAATGAAGCAGGCCTTAAATGGTATGTTGTTTCAAGATTTTTGTTGTTTCATTCTTTAGAATGCCAGAAATTACCAGAGAATGCTTCTAAGCCCCACATAACTCAGGCAGCAGAGAGTCCAGCAAAGGAAGAGTGTTCATCCAACTCTGTATATCTCTCCTGCATCTCTTCTCCAAGCAATCTTCCTCCTCCTGATAGCAAAGGTAGGGCAGAGAAAATAAGGCTCCTAAATATGAACAACAAGGTACAGCTCACTCAGCCTCATGAATTGTATTCCCCCTCAAATACTGGAAAGGACTGAGGGGCCAAGGGACTAAGACTGGGTCCTCTATGGAATACATATGGGGGATGTCTCTTTAAGCATGTCCTCACAGGAGAACATTGGGCCAGTGTGGGTGAGGCAATCCACAGCATTTGGAGTACTCAGATTGGAGAAATCTCAGTATCCTATATTTGTATTATTCAGCTTCATGTCAAATGAAACTCGATTGCACATTCCTTTTACTCATTCTTTCGTATGAATGTATCTTCTCTCCATCTATCTGCCATTGTTTAGGGACAATACATACATACCACTCTCTCATCCTTTTATAGTACCAATCTCCAAACAGTAATTGATTTATACATTAACCGATGAATATTTCACATCCCCTCAAAAAGTTAATCTCCAAAATGAATTTATGCTACAGAAGCATACCTAAGCTCCAAGGATTCAAAGAAGTTTTGCCTGATTAAGGAGTACATTAGACACCTTCATATTTGAAAACAAAATGACTGGACTTGAATCAAGAGATCCTATGGGCTTTATCTTTCTTGCCATGAAGTATCTTTTGTGTGTATAAATTATTTTAAAGAGGTTGAATTTTCATATTTAGTTATTGAGCTAGTGAATTCAGATTGGGCTCTTCTCACTGGAGACAGATATTAAGAAATGAAAACGTGTTTTTTTGTTATTTGGCTTCTTTTTTTTCTCCTTCATTGCTGTTTTTGTTACCTAGATCCTTTGCCTTCTATGTAAATTCATCTTTTGTGGGGAGGAAGGTAAATCGAAACACAGAAAAGATGTGCCAGTGGGTGAACCAGGGCAGCAGTGATACTCAATATACACTACGTTGAAAACAAATTCTACAATGTGGGATGAGGAGGGTAGGAGGGAAAAAGTGGGAGACAATCAAGGAAGAGGTGATATTATTCAAAATGAAATGTGCTCATTACTTGACTAATATATCCGTAACTCCTTCTGTGTACATTACTTTTACTGTGTACATTATTTTGACAATAATGATATGAAAGGAAAAAGGGGACCCGGAGTTTGACCTAGTGGTAGAGTGCTTGCCTAGCATGCATGAAGACCAGGGTTCGATTCCTGGGTATCACATACACAGAAAAAAAGCCAAAAGTGGTTTGTGGCTCCAGTGGTAGAGCGCTAGCCTAGAGAAACCCCAAGGATAGTGCTCAGGCCCTGAGTCCAAGGCCAGGAATGACCACAAAAATCCTTTTGCTAGGCATGGTGGCTTACGCCTGTAATCCTAGCTACTCAGAAGGCTGAGATCTGAGGATCAAGGTTCAAAGCCAGCCTGGGCAAAAAAAGTATCGGAGACTCTTAACTCCAATTAACCTCTAGAAAAAGGGAAGTGAGGCTTGGCTCAAGAGAAGGGCGATAGCTTTGAGCTGAAAAGCTCAGGGACAGTGCCCAAGCCAAGTTCAAGCCCCATGACCCATTTAAAAAAAAAAGAGAAAAACTGACAAGTTTTTCACACTATATTTAAAAGTGTAAAAATGAAAAGCACACTAATTGTGCTATGAAAACCATTCAGAATGAGAATAAGAAATAAGGATGAAAATTTTAGGATACACACTATGTTGTGAAACTAAGAAAATGGACAACAGTAAGCCAATTCATAGTTTAGGCTAGGTAGGAACTTCTGAAGAGAAAGCTGTGTGACTTGGGTGCCTGGTGCTGTCTGCAGCCAGTCAACACATATCAGCCTGCTCTCCTATCTATTCCTCCATTGTGTCACTTCTCACAGTGCTCCATTTCTGCCAAGCTATGCCCACTACAGCCAGAAGAACATATTATTGGCAGAAAATCAAAGTGAGTGTCTTCTTACAAATTCCACTGAGGAATCAGGTAGCTTTTCATATGGTAATCTAAAAACTTTTCCTATACGCATATACCTAATTCTTTGGTTAAACAGAAATGGTTATTAACAAGATATGATGGACGCTTCCTTACAGGTCAGGAAAGATTCTGAGCTGTGATACCCTACACATACATCTGGTAGATCATTCCAAGAAAATGTTTTATGTATCTAGATATTTGAACCTTGAAGAGCAGTTTTAAGAATATAATCTTGGTACAGATGCCAGTTTTCATTATTACAATTGATTTTTTTTAACTCAGGCCCCAGGTACTATCCTTGAGCTTTCTTTTTTATTACTGTCCATCGTGGGCCTTGAACTCTGGGCCTGGGTGTTGTCCCTTAGCTCTTCAGCTCAAGACTGTTGCCCTACCCGTTCAGGTTGAGTCACAGTGTCATTTCCAGTTTTTTGGTGGAGTTAGGAGTCTCACAGACTTTCGTACTCAGGCTGGCTTTGAAACACGATTCTCAGATCTCAGCCTCCTGTGTAGCTAGGATTACAGGTGTGAGCCACTGCATCCAGCTTATCCTTGAACTTTCTGAAGGCAAGTATTCTACCACTTGAGCCACAGCACCATTTATGTCTTTTTATGTATATGTGGTATGGAGAATTGAACCCAGGGCTTCCTTCATACTAGGCAAGCACTCTACCACCAGACCATACTCTGAGCCCAGGAATTTCTTAATATTTGAATGTAACCCCCATCCCTATGCCTGATTTTCTTTTTCAGCAATGTCTCCAAAGGCTGGGTCTTCAAAATTAACTAAAGGCCATGCTAAGAAAAGAAAGAATTCACAGTCTGTTCCCTGTACTTCTTCTGTGGACAAGCCCATTCAGAAAGGTAAGGTGTAAGAAAGAGATAACAATCGTGTAACAGCTGAGACTTCAAACCATGCCCCTTTGTTTGGCATCTGATATAAATGATCTCTTCTCCCAAGGACTATTGGGTCTGCCTCAGAAATGTCCCTTTGTTTCTTACATTCTTTTGAAGTCACATTCTCTGGGACATGTGAAGGCACATGTCCAAAGGAATTATCTGAAGCAAAGCTGAGAAGCCTTTACATGAACATCCAGCAAAATCACACCCGTTCCTAGACAATTTTCAAAGTATTATTTATATCCATTGATTTACATAAAGATCATCTATATTCACATCAGCCTCATATATACATCATTAATGTATATATGTATGAATATTATAAACTTGCAATCCACATTCTTGAGCTAATAATAATAATAAACTCTTCAGAAATGACATGGTTCCATTTTAATATTTTCAGTGCATCTCCAAAAATGTCATATACAATGGTACATCACTGACATCCAACACACACAATTTAAAATATAAAATTGTATCTGTGTGTTCTGGTCCTGAGCTTGAACTCAGAGCTTGGGAGCTGTCTCTGAGATTTTATCCACAAGGCCAGTGGGTTACACTTGAACAAATGCTCCATCTGAAACTATTCGGGTGCTTAATTGATAATAAGTCTTCTAGACACTTCTGCACAGGCTGGCTTTGAATTATAATCCATTCTGGGCTTCATCAAAGGTAAGAATTATAGAGGTGAACCACAGGTGCCTGGAAATTCACAGTATATTACTTATTTTCTTATATATTCTCTCTGTCTCTATCTCTTTAATGCTAGCGATTGAATTAGGATTTTATGCATGATAGAATCAAGTACTGAATCAAGTAATTTTTGCCTTATTTCATAATTTATATGATAGAACTGGGGCTTGAACCCAGATCTTGTGTGTTGTCATTTACTTGTTTATTAAGGGCCTGCACTCAATCACTTGAGCTGGATCTATACATAATTATTATTATTATTATTATTATTATTATTATTATTTTCCAGTCCTGGGCATGGACTGAGCACTGACCCTGGGTTCTTTTTCTCAAGGCTAGAGCTCCACCACTTGAGCCTCAGCACCACTTCTGGCTTTTTTCTATGTGGTCCCAAGGTATCAAACCCAGGTCTTCATGCATGCTAGGCAAGCATTCTACCACTAGGCCAAACTCTTGGCCCTACTTTATTTATTTATTTTTTGAGATAGCACCTCACTAAATTTATTTGAACTCATATTTCCAAAGTCTTGATCTTCTTGTCTCGACTTCCTGAGTACTTCAATTCTGATATATATGATCAAGCCCTGAATCTTATTATCCCCTTGTTTACTTTTTTCTTTTGGAGATTTGAAAATTATCTCAATTTTAGTAGTAATAATACCTTTAAACATAAAGTTCATACATCTTCCAGGTTTTGAATGGGGCAGATATCAGATGCTACCTAGTTTCAAGGTTTTTGTTGTTTCATTCTCCAGGATGTCAGAAATTTCATGTGATTACTCCTGAGATTCATGTGACTCATATAGCAGAGGGAGAAAGTTCATCCAGCTCAGAGTATTTCTCCTGCGTCTCGTCTCCAAGCAAGATTTGTCTTCTTGATAAAAAAGGTAGGGAAGAACAAGTGAGGCACCTGGATGTGTATAACACGGTACAACTAAGCTGCTCACCAAGGTCCACTCATTGTAATTCCCCCTCAAATACTGATAAAAGGTTTCAGGGATGAGGGGCTAAGACTGGGTCCTCTATGCAGTGTGTATGGAAAATGGCCCCTCTAGCATTACAAGAAATGGCTCACCATGTCCTTACATGATTACATTGAGCTAGTGTGGGTGAGGCACTTGGTGGAATGCTCAGACTGCAGGAATCTCAGTACCCCAGGTTTGTGTTATTTTGCCCCATGACTCTCTTGCTCATTCCTTTTGTCCATAGTTTCATATGAATGTATCTTCTCTTTCCATCTGTGTGCCATTTTGGTCTATGGATAATACATAGGTACCATGTTATACTCTCATCCTTGTAATTGATTTACACGTTAACAGAAAAACTTCACATCCCCTCAAAAAGTAAATCTGGCAAATGAGTCAGTAGTTGATTTTATACTGGAAAAGTATACCCAAACTCCATAGATTCAAGGTGTCCTTGATTGATTATGGAGATACATTAGACATCTTCATATTTGAAAACAAAATGACTGGACTTGAATCTAGCAATCCTATGTCCTTAATCATCCTTGCTAGGAAATACCTTCAGTGTTTATGTTTTAAGCTGTTAAATCCAGCAGTGGGTGGGTTCTTCTCATTGGATACAGATGTTAATATAAATATGAAAAACACAATTTTCACAATATATTTAAATCTGTGTAGTGTAGACTCAACTTAAAATCACACAAATTGTGCTAGGAAAACCATTCAGAATCAGGAATAGTGATGAAAAATTTAGGATATGCAAAATGCTGTGAAGCTGGGAAAGGTGATATATACTAAGCCAGTTGATAGTATAGGCTAGGTAGGAACTCCAGAAGGAGATGAGCTGTGTGACTGGGGTACCAGATGCTGGGAAGCCAGTCAAACACACATCAGCCTGCTCTCCTGTTTATGCCTCCATTGTGTCACTTCTCACAATACTCCATTTCTGCAAAGCTATACCCACTACAGCCAGAAGAACACATCTATGAAAACATTGGCAGAAAACCAGTCTTCTTCCTACAAATCCCACTGAGGAAACAGGTAGATTTTCATGTAATCCATAGGCTTGAGGAATAGGAGGACTTTCTATAGTAATCTACAGGTAACAAACTTTTCCTATATACATATACTGAATTGATTCTTTGGTTAATAGAAATTGTTATTACCAAAATATAACGGATACTTCCTCACAAGTCAGGAATGGTTCTGAGCTGCTGATACCCTACACATACCACTTATGGATAGATATTCTAAGAAGAGCAGATTTAAGAATACAAATGCCAGAAAGAATGACATCACCCTATTTGTTAGGAAATGGAAAGACTTAGAAAAAAATCATATTAAGTGAAGTAAGCCAGACTCAAAGGAACATAGGCTCAATGCTTTCCTGTTGGGGGCTGAGTAATGCCATGTCTAATACCTTTCTGCTGAGACCTGTAGTAGGGGTAAACAAGTGGACCTCTTTATCCTGCCCACCTGTTGTGCTGATAGGCTCCCGCACCCAATATAAGGAGGAGGGGGGTTTTATTGGGGAGAGAGAGATTTTTCCTGCCTTGAAGCAGCATGGAGTCTCTATTTGTGCTCCGGGGAAGGAAGGCTGAGTGTGGGAGGACAGTGGGCCCTCTCCTCTCGCAGCTTGGCCTGGTCGAGGCATTTTTTTCCCCATCCCTCCTACTAGTCAAGAGGGACTGGGGACGAAGGATCCCGACAGTTTTCCTCATTTGTCATAATCAGTAGAACACTTGGGCTCTCATAGCAGAGATTTGCAATAGAGCAAAACCTAGATACATAAGGCCATATAGTATGATGCTAAATGAAAGGACTTCTAGCATATAATGAGTGATTGTCCTTAATGTACTCATCTCTTATGCTGTCCCTTGGTTATCTCATATTGTTACAGTATCTCACTTTATTATCTGATATATTGGATATATTAGTATTTGGTTATTTGAAATTGGATACGGAAGGGGGGAAAACAAGATGAAGGATGAGAGTAGGGGGGGAGGGAAATGGGGACCAAGACATGAGAAAGGGTATCAATGTATGTGAATTAATGCACCTTCTATCTGGCAAATATAATGTAACCCTTCTATTAATTACAATTAAAAATATATAAAAAAAGAATACAGATGCGAGTTTTCACTATTATAGTGGAATTAATACTGAATGCAACCTCCCCTATGTCTGATTTTCCTTTCTTTTTAGCAATGTCTCCAAAGGCTGGGCCTTCAAGGTTGGCTAAAAGCCACATTAAGAAAACAAAGACTTCAAAATCTACTCTCCGTACTTCTATGGACAAGCCAATTCACAAAGGTAAGGTATTACCTTATCATGAAGTGATACAATAGAGTAACAACTGAAAATTCAAACCTTGTTCCTTTGCTTAACACCTGATATAAATGATCTCATCTCCCAAGGAATGCCGAGTCTCCTTCAAAAAGTGTACCTATGCTTTTATATCCTTTTGAGAGTGTCCTAACATGCTGTTAAAATCCAACTAATTTTTTTTTTGCCAGTCTTGGGCTTGAGCCCAGGGCCTGAGCACTGTCCTTGGACTTTCTCAAGGCTAGAGCTCTACCACTTGAGCCTCAGCACCACTTCCGGCTTTTTTTTTCTATGTATGTGGTGCCGAGGAATTGAACCCGGGTCTTCATGCATGCTAGGCAAGCACTTTAACCACTAGGCCAAACTCCCAGCCCCTAAATCCAACTAATTTTGAAAGCACATTTCCAGAAAAGGAGTCTGAGGAATGTCTGTGAAGTGTTCATATAATCATCCAACAAAAGGATTCCCAGTTCCTAGACAACTGTAATTATTTCTATTTATCCACCTATCATTTGTTCATATTTACATTAGCATTGCTCTATGGCTATATGTGTATGAATTCAAATAAATTAACACAAATTTTTTTCATAAATTGCTAATCCACATCAATTATTTGCAAAGCTTCTGAGGAACCTGAACTGATATTAATAATATCCAGCCTTTGGAGATGATATGGAATTGAATTTCTAGTATTTTTTTCTTTTACATTTCAAAAGTATTTTACTTTCTTAAAATATTTAAGAATGAATTCTCTATATACAATCATTGGCACATAGACTTTAGAACAGAGTTGAAATTAAACTGGGGGTTTGTATGTCAAAGATACATATCAATCAATATAATATTATGTTTATAGAGTATATATCCCATCATATATTTTTATGTCTATATAGTTATATTTATATCTCCAAGACCATGTCCATAACCTTGTAAACAAATATCAAGCCATCGCTCTTGTACTGTTCGGATCTAATATCCACATATTAAAGGATGTTCCTTTTGTTCTTTGGTCTTGACTTAACGCACTCAACATGATTTGCTCTAGTTTCATCCACTTCCTAGTGAATGTCATCATTATTTTATCTTGTCTATTGGCTATGTAGAATTCAATTGTGTGTGTGTGTGTGTGTGTGTGTGTGTGTGTGTATCACATTTTTTGTATCCATTCATCTGCAGTAGGGCATCTGGGTTATTTCCATCCCTTGGCTAGTGTGAATAGTGCAGAGATGAACATAGTTGAGCAGGTGTCCTTATAATATCTTGGGTTATGATGTTCAGGTTAGATGCCCAGGAGTGGTATGGAAGGATCATAAGGAAGGTCTATTTTCAGTTCTTTAAGAAACCTCCACACTGCTTTCCAGAGTGGCTGAACTAGTTTACATTCCCATCAGCAGTGCAGTATGGTTCCTCTTTCTCCACAACCCTGCCAGCATTTGTCTTGTCTGAGTTCAGAATGTTAGCAATTCTAATTGGGGTAAGGTGGTATCTTAGGGTTGTTTTTATTTGCATTTCCTTTATGACCATGGATGATGAGCATTTTCTCATATATTTTTCTGCCATTTTAAACTCTTCTTTGGATAAGTCTCTTTTTAGTTCCTTTACCCGTTAAATGATTGGTTTGTTGGGTTTGGGGGGGGTTCCTTGAGTTACCTGTAGATACTGGATATGGATATTAAGCATTTGTTTGATGTATTATTGGTAAATATCTTTTCCCAGTTGGTTAGCTGTCTTTCTACTTTAATATCTATGCTTTTATCTGTACAGAAACTTTTTATTTTTAGGTAGTCCCATTTATCGAGTCTCTCTCCAATCTGTTGTGACCCTGGGACTCTGTTCAGGAAGTTTTTGCCAGTGCCTATGAGTTCCAATGTCTCTCCTACTCTATCATGTAGCAGTTTCAAGGTTTCAGTTCTGATATTGAGGTCATTGATCCATCCCTTCACTGCCTTTGGCAGTGAGGTGGGTCTTTTGCAGACAGCATATTGATGGGTCTTGTTTCTTAATTCAATCTGCTGTTCTTTTCATTGAATTGTTCAGCCCGTTCACATTTAGGAAAATTATGGAGAAATGGTTAGCATCCCTTTTCACTCTGTGTTTCTCTCTGTGTCTGTCTCTCTCTTTTTCCCCCTTTGTGTTTACTGATTTATAGGTGATAGCTTCTTGATGGGAGTTCTTGCTGTTCTGCTCTTTGTTCTTGATTATTTAATATTTTTGTAGTGCTGGTTTAGTGTGCATATATTCATATAGCTTCTCTTTGGAATGAAATATTCTTGTTTTTCCCTCAAATGTAAATGCTAGCTTTGCTGGATATAACAATTGGGTTGGCAGTTGTTGGTCTTCAGGGCATGAATAATATTTTCCCGAGCTTTTCTTGCATTTAGGGTTTGTGTGATTTAGGTGTGCAGTGATTCTAATGTTTTTCCATTGTAGTATAGCTCTTTCTTTGTTTTTGTGGTGTTTAAGATCAGCTCCTTAGTATTCAGGTTGAATGTTTTTACTATGATGTGTCTGGAAGAGTTCCTTCTGGGATCTGGTTTATTGAATGTTCTGAAGTCTTTTGTGATGGGTGTGACATTTTCCCTTTTAAGGTTACAGACTTTCTCTGCTATAATCTTGCTGAATAAGTGCTGCATTCCCCCGTTACCAATTCCAAATATATGAACGTTTGATTTCATGAATTCTGATTTCCTATTCTCCATGTCAATCGGTTGCTTAGTGCTTCCATTTTAATTTGCATTGTGGACAATGAGTCCATCATGTCTGCTCTGAGGTTATTTATCTTTCCATCTAAGGAAGTATAAGCTTTATCTATTTTTGTCTCCATTTCTCTTTTAAAATCAAGAAACTCCTTGGTGAGTTCCTGCTTATATTCCTGGAATTGTTTTTGGAGTTCTGCTTTAATCTCTTTAGTCATGTCCACAATCATCTCTTTGAACAGTCATGTCTCAAGTCTCTTCAGGTGAAATTTCTTTGGATAGTGACTTCTTTCTCATCCCTTCACTCTTGTTTCCTTTTGGGGACTTTGTTTATATATTTCATGATTTGTCTCTGTAATTTCTACATTAGAAGTTCAGGGATAGTTCACTATTGTTGTAGGTTTGCTCTGTGGTCAGTAGGAAGTGGTTTTTACTTGGTTTGGGGCTGGTGGTTCTGGCTATCTATGTATATGTGTAGTTCTCAGCCAAATTAATTCCCACAGGATGTCTGCAACTGTGCACCTAGTTCTCAGCTAGCCCAACTGCTGGTTGCCATCGCAGTCCCCAGGGGTGGGGCCCAGCTGAGGACATGGGCTCTGGGAGTTTGTGCAGTAGGGCGGAGCTGGTTCTCAGAGTGGGAGCTTGGCCCTTGCTGGTCTTCCTTCCAGTTTCCTGTTGTGTTTTGGGGTTGTTATTCCTCCTCTTTCTGTTTTTCCATACTAGGACAGAGTGCACCCATGTTTTCCACTGGAAATACAGGGCCGTGGAGGAGTCCCCCCTGGTGCTGACTTACCAGAGGCTCCCAGCAGGAGGACACCCAACTAAGTTTTGGCTCACACAGAAGCAGTCATGTGCACACACCCCCACCTGCTGTTGGAAAGCAGAGTCTTAGTGCCCCTCAGTCTTCAGTTTCATTGGCCTTGGGGAGGGGCCTGTTGGGGGAAGGGACAGGATTCTGAATTCCTTTCACACCTGTACTTGCTGATCTTTCTTGGGTGGGGTGGAAGCGGTCTGGATTAAGTTCTGTAGCTCGCCTCCAGCTGTGCTTTCCAGATGGGTTTGGGGGAACCCACTGGACTACTTATTGAGCTCTGTGGTGTTGGAGGGTCCTTCACCTCCCCTCTGGTCTCCTCTGCTGCCTGTGCTGTCTGAGCCTGGTCTGTGTGGGATTCCTGCATCTGGAGTCCACTGCAGTCTGTGTGGGAATCTTGCATCTGCATTCTGCTGCTTGCTGGAGTTCCGGGCTTCCTGGGCCCCAGCACCCTCCTACATGGCTTTTGTGGCTTGGAGCTGGTGGCTAGCGGTGGGGAGGGGTCCTCACATTTTGGATTTTTTGAGATCTTTGGATATAAGCTTTATCTGTGCTTCTTTTCTGGTTTGTGTACTTCTCCATTGCTTCTTGAATTTATAGCTGTGGATTTCTTAAGATAGTTGGCTCCTGGGATTCCCTAATTCTCTCTTTTCGTGGGAGAGAGCTGGGATGGGTCCCAATTGTTTCAGTGCCATCTTTGAGTCCTCCAATTTCTAGTATTTTTGTATGCATCTTTTTGAATATTTTGTACACGATTATGTCACTGTCATCTACCACATGCAATTTTAAATGTATAACGCATGTAACTGTCAAAGGATTGCCTGCAGGGCACTGTTTGTGAGCTTTTTCTGCTCAAGGATAGCACTCTAACACCTGAGTAACAGCTCCCATTCAAGCTTTTCTGGTACATAATTGAAGGTAAGTATCTTTTGAACATTTCTTCCCAGGCTGGCTTCAAACCATGATTCTCAGGTCTGAGCCTTATGAAGAAGTAAGGATGGCAGGAGTAGACCACAGGCTTCTGATAATACACACAATGCACAATGTTAAGAATGGCTTTTATTGTTATTTTCTCTCTGTCTCTGTCTCTTTCTCTGTCTCTTTCTCCCTCCCTCCCTCCCTTTCTTGCTTTCTCTCTTTCATTCTCATATGAGAGTTTGCTTCAGAACATCATACGTGGTAGAAAGCAATCCACTACTTGAGCTACCACAAGTAACCTTTTTGTTTTATTTATTCATTTATGTGGCAGTACTAGGACTTGAACCCAGGGCCTACTTGTTTCCACAAGGCTAGTACTCTACTTTTTGAGCCTTGGATATACTTCTTTAGTTTTTTAGATGGGCTCCTACTAGCGTTACATAAACACATTTGCCCAAACTGCTGTACTTGCCTCTACTTCCTGAGTAGCTGGACTTTCAGACCTGTACACCAAGCCTTGGATCTTAAAGTCTTCTTATTTACTTTTTGTTTTGGAGTTTTAATCACTTTAATTCTGGTAATAACAATACTTTAAACATCAAGTTCACTCATTTTCCAGGTTTTGTATGATGCAGACCCTAGATCCTGCTTTGTGTCAAGGTTTTATTGTTGTTTCATTCTCCAGAATGGCTAAAATCTCAGGTGAATGCTCCTGAGTCCCATGCAGCATGCAGCCCAGCTGACGAAGAAAGTTCATCTGACTCAGTATATTTCTCCTGTGTCTCCTCTCCAAGCAACCTTCCTCTAATTGATAGGAAACAACGTAAGTCAGGAACAAAGGTGCACCTGAATTTGTATGGCAAGGTAGAGCTAAACTGCTCACCCAACTCCACTCAAAGCACTTTTCCCTCAAATATAGGAAAGGGCTTCAGGGCCAAGGGAATGGGTCTTCTGTGGAGAACACCTGGCAAATGTCCCTTCAAGTATTAGACTGAGCTCCTCGGCAAGTATTCACATGGGAACACTGTCCAGTGTAGGTGAGGCAAGCGATAACCTGCAAGTTAGACTGAAAAATCTCATGGTCACAGTTTTGTGTTATTCTACTTCACATCAAGTGGGATGCTATACTCTTTTGATTGCTCTCTCATGTTAATTCATCTTCCCTCTCAACATTACAGAGTTGCATCCTTGTACCCTCATCCCTGCATAATATCATTCTCTAAAGTTTCATTTATGTATGAACCCATAAGTGCTTCACATTCTAGCACAGTGATAGCCTAACTTATCCTAATCCAAACCTTAAAAATATTCATGTCATTTTTTATGAATCTTTCCTATATATCACATTCCAGACATCTCTTAATCCACTATTCCTTTAGCTCTTTACATAGCCCCACAAACTTCCTCTAACATGAAGCCTTAGGTTGCATGGTCCATAAGAGAACATTTAACAGCATGTAGATACTGTAGTCTGTACAGTACTCTATACTGTCAAAAGGACCTAAGACAGCACCAGAAATATTTACTGTATATTGTACCAGAATGTACAGTAAGCTGTACTATAAATGGATTTTCCCGATAACACATGCCACACACAAAACTCTGTGACATCTGACTTGTGTACTCACATTCCACATGACCACACAAAAGGATATTCTCATACATATTTGACCTCAATATTCTTTTTGTAGAAATCCACAAAGTTGATCAACATTTCCCATATTTTGAATTTTCCCCGATGCCTGCAACCCAACATTTGAAGAACAAGGACTCGTCCTCTCCCTTCCAAGTCAACTATTTTCCAGTATGTCTAGATGACCATAAGCCCTCTACCTCCTCAGCACCTATGGATAACGAAAGAGTCATGAAAGTCTATTACATGCATGTCCACTTGAAGAGAGGTGTGGCTATCTTACCAGAGACAGAAGAATTGGAGCACCCTAGGAAAAAGATCAAACTAGACAACATTATGTTCCCTGAGAGGATTCCCACCGAAATCAACCACTCTGAAGTGTGCACCCATGAACTTCTATGTGACAGTGAGGTTAGTGTAAATGGCGACACTCAGGAAAGACTGGAGGAATCCGAGTGCCCCAATGAGCCTGAGGCTCTGGAGGAAAGGGCTAGGCCCAAAACACCTGAATGGCTGGTAGCTCTTGACCATGGCTACAGATGCATGGCCTGCTGCAGAGTCTTCCCAAGTTTGGAAATACTCCAGGATCACGTGGAACATGGAGTCAATGATGGATTCAGCTGCCATACCTTTCATTTGGCCCTGGCCTCCCTTAGAAATAAAAGGAAACACAAGAAGAAGCAGAAAAGATCCAAGACACCTGAGCAAGACACCTTCAATTAGTAAGGGCAAAGTACTTTGACCAGGAATGTGTGCCAAACATATCAAGATTGACATATACTATTGTTTTGGCCTCTAAAAGAGTCAGGCTACATACCACTGAGCTTGATCTTCTCCACGTGACTTTTGATCCACTTTTATTCATAAACCACTACCAACATCTCTATTTCAATACCACCAGCAGGACCAGAGAACCCCTTCTAACAATATTCACTACTTCCTCCAGAAGACAAAGACAAATTTCAGGCCATGCAAAGCAGACCAGCTGTGTCTAAAACTAAAAACCAGTGAATACCAGCATGACACTAATGAAATTATAAACTCCTTAGGAATAGAAAGTGCAGAACTGTGAATTGAAGAAAAGGTGAGGACATCCTGGCAGGTAAACACTTCCAAACTTGAGATTCAAGGTTCTAGAAGAAGTAGAATTAATAACAAGAAGAATCTCCTAGGACTGTCTCTCTGACACACATCTGCATGGTACCATCACTTGAGAGATGACAGCTCAACAATGCATTCTACTTATGCCTTGAGAGGACAGAAACAAATATCTATGAAGTGATTCAGCAGAAAAAAAAGACACAGGGCTCATTCAAGCCACTGGTCCTAGAGGAGCCATAACATAACTCTTCTAGATTTGTTTCTTGGCCAGCAGTGATAAGTTAAATATGGACAAAGAAGCAAAGACTTCATAAAACCCGGTTTACATTGTGCAAACTTCAATCTTGGGAAAAGAAACCATGGGAGATTGATATGGTTGGAAATTATTGGTAATTGCTACTCTTAAATAAGCCCTAAGAAACTTGGAGGCTGGTCAAGCTTTAATTCCTGTTCTCCTTTTTGAACTGTAACTGTTTTAATTGTTCCATAAATTAACTATACATTCAATAAAGCTTTGTTTTGCTTCAATACCTGGAGTGATTTTGTGTGTGACCTAGTATACCTTAACTGATGCAACTGATGCAACTTAAATTTAACAAGGTTATTTATTTTAATAAATTGAAGTGATACATCTCCAGAAATGTAGCATATTATCATCCTCTCGATTCACAGTAAGAAAAAATCATACTTAAGCTCAACGGATTCAAATGTGTCTGGTGGATCAGGGAGATACATTAGAAATCGCCATATCAGAAACCAAGTGACTGGATTTCATTATAGCAATCCTATGGCTTAACCTTTGCTGGAGTTAGCCATCTTTGTGCTCTTCCACCTTTAGCTCTCATATGGAAAACTGAGAGGATAGCACTTAAAATGACACCGTGAGGGCATACAACAAGAGTAAAATCACCTAATACTGTGACTGATAGAAATGACTGCTCATGTGCTTTCATTCATCTTCAACTTTGATTTTTAACAATTTGATTACTAAGTAAACTTTTTACTTTCAGATGATCTTATTTGGGATTTCATGAACTTTAAGAAAAGCTCTTGGTTTCTTTTGGTTTGATTTCTAGGGTCTTAAATTTGCTATCCTGGTTCTCTATCCCTTGAGCCAGGCCTCCAGCCTTGTTTTTCTTTGTTTATTTCTACACAGGGCTCTGTTTCCCACTCTGGGCATGCACCCATGCTGCTCTATACTTACTTGCACTCCTACCAACAGTGTATAGTGATCCCTCCTGGCCACATCCCCTCCAGCATCTGTTATTAGTTTTCTTGATCCTGGCCATTCTAACTAGAGTGAGGTGGAATCTTAAGAGTTGTTTTGATTTGCATTTCTTTTTTATCATATATTTGTATTGTAATTAATAGAAGGGTAACATTATATTTGCCAGATAGAAGGTACATTAATTCACATACATTGATACCCTTTCTCATGACTTGGTCCACATTTCCCCCCGAACCCGCACCCCTCATCTTGTTTTCCCCACTTCCCTATCCAATTTCAAATAACCAAACACAAATATATGCAATATATCAGAAAATAAAGTGAAATACTGTAACAATATGAGATAACCAAGGGACAGCAAAAGAGATGAGAGATAACAGTACATTAAGGACAACAATCACTCATTATATGGCTTTTGTTTCTATATCCTAGAGGTCCTTTCATTTAGCGTTATACTGTAAGGCCTTACATATCTAGGTTTTGCTCTATTGCAAATCTCTGCTAGGAGAGCCCAAGGTTTCTACTGATTATGACAAATGAAGGAAACCATTGAGCCTATGTTCCTTTGAGTCTGGCTTACTTCATTTAATATGATTTTTTCTAAGTCTTTCCATTTCCTAACAAATAGGGTGATGGTCATTCTTTCTGACAGCAGCATAGAATTCCATTGTGTGCCAATACCACATCTTATTGATCCACTCATCAACTGAGGGACATCTGGGTTGGTTCCATACCTTTGCTATGGTAAATAGTGCTGCAATAAACATCATTGTGCTAGTGGATTTAGTATGTCCTTGTTTCTGGATGATTGAGTAAATGCCTAGTAGTGGAATTTCTGGGTCATAGGGGAGCTCTATGTTTAGTCTTTTGAAGAACTGCCATACTGCTTTCCACAGTGGTTGAATGAGTTTGCACTCCCAACAGTGTAGTAGTGATCCCTCCTGGCCACATCCCCTCCAGCATCTCTTATTAGATTTCTTGATAATGGCCATTCTAACTGGAGTGAGGTGGAATCTTAGAGTTGTTTTGATTTGCATTTTTTTATGACCAGAGATATCAAGCATTTCTTCACGTGTCTATAGGCCATTTTTTATTTCTTCAGAGAAGACTCTAAGTCTTTGACCCATTTTTTAATGGGATGATTGTTTCTTTGGAGATTAGTTTGGGAGTGATTCAATTTTTTGAGCTGTTGATATATTTTAGATATGAGGCCTTTGTCCGTTGTATGATTAGTCAAGATCTTCTCCCATTCTGTAGGCTTCCTAATTAATTTGCTAGCTATGTCCTTTGCCATACAGAAGCTCTGCAGTTTAATGTAGTCCCACTTACCCAGCCTTTCTCTGAATTGTTGTGTTTCTTGGTCCTTATTGAGAAAGTTTCGACCTGTGCCAAGGAGGCCTAGTGTATCTCCTATTCCTTCTTGTAAAATTTTCAGTGTGTCGGCTTTTACCCCAAGGTCTTTGATCCATTTGGAGTTAATTCTAGTGGAGGGTGACAAAGAAAGCTCCAACTATGCCCCCATTCTCAGCCCCTCATATAGTTTGGGATGCCAGGTTTGAGCTACTGGATTCAGATAGGGGAAAATAGATATTTTGATTATGAAGTACCTAGCTTCAGAAGAAGTTACTGAAACAATTCAGAGAGTCTCAAATACCCATTATCCATAATACCATATGCATTATCCAGTTGCAAAACAGCTGATTGGAGCAATACAATGAATCAAAATATAGATGTACATGGAATTCACTATGGATAGAATACCATAGCATATGAAGATTTGTTTTTGCCAATCCTGGGACTGAAACTCAGGGCCTGAGTGCTGTCCTTGGGCTTTCTCAAGATTAGAGCTCTATCACTTGAGCCACAGCACCATTTTGAGGAATCGAACACGGGTTTTTGTACATGGTAGGCAAGCACTCTACCACTAGGCCAAACTCCCAGCCACATAAATTTCTAATATTGACTTCTTTTAGCAAAACATAATCTGTGTCTTAAGTGTTGCATATACCCATTGTTTATTCCACTACATGTCAAAAATGCCACAGTGACTGTGCATAATTCTGTGTAAGTTTTGTTTTTCCCTCTAGGTTGAATATCTAGTATAGTACTTAGTTAAATAGACTTCATAAGTTTATCTTCTTAAAAACAACTACAGGCTAATTCACACAGTGGCCTTTCCATTCTATATCTTCATCAATGTGTGATGTCATTTCCTTACCCCCTTAATATCTTCTAATTGCGTAGGCATTTCATTACATGATAGTTATTTAATAGTTTTGCAGTCATGGTTGTGTTGTCTGTTATTAATGTTACTGATAAACTTTTTTTCCTTCAGAGCTAATTTCTACTGATGTTCATATTGACTGACTCATCTTTCATTTTTATTTTGCTAATTGGCTCATCCCCTGAGTTTCCATCATTTAAAATGGTCAATTCTGGAATTTCTTTGCTTTTAAGATTCAACTACATTTTATTACATCAAGATAGTAGAGTACATGAGGAGACAGATGAGTTTTGGAGGGAAGGAAAAGAAAGATAAAAAGAGTGACATTGACCAAGATATACTTTACTCATTAACTGACATGAAACCACTTTGTACAACTAAAGATAATAAAAATTCACCCATTACCTGACTGCAATCCCTTTATACATTATCCCAACAATAAAATACAGTGAGAAAGATAAAATATTAAAAGAGAATAGAGATTCTTTTTCTTTTGTTCTACGTTCATTAAGAGATTTTAAATATGAGTAAAACCTTTGTGTTTAAGAAAGTCTCTTAACCTTTAAAATCTTCCTTTTTCTCAACTAAGCTGTGGGAATAATGAAGCATTCAATATGGAGCTAATATGAATATTAAAGAGATGATGCACATAAATGTACACTGCCGATGCTATAGTACAGTATTAGCACAGTACTATCTCTATATTATTTGGATTATATAAGTAAAACATTTATTATATGTTGTCAAAAACAAGAAGTTGCTACAAAGTAAATATACTTGAAAATTTTAGGGAACAATAACTACTCTTCTACATATTTAAGAGGATATAAGCATAATTAAATATTTTCCATTATCTGAAGCATAATTTTGTGAAATTCAAAAGCAGTGAAAACCAGATATTGAATATAAGAAATAGTTCTTCAAACTGATAATCCAACCATAAATGAAACAAATCTCATCACCATCTCCCAGTACAAATAAATGAATAAATATGGATAGACAGATAATATGATAAAATAAAAGTCAGTGGTAGAAAGCCTTGAAACTAAAGGATTAGAAACGTATGGAGTGTATTAAGACTATATCAAAAGGGACTAGAGATTCTTGATTCCCGTTGTCTAAACTTTTCTTTGGCCCTTGGATAGGAACATGAAGATGCCCAGTTGAGTCACAAGATCAAGATTAGCTATTGCTCATTTTCCATTATAATCAAAATCTCTAACTGGAACATATGTATGTGTGGTGGCAAGGCCACCACACCTGCACTGTGGTGGTCCACACCTGTGCTACTGCTGAAGCAGATGCAGCCATCCTTGAGAAACTCAAGCTCAGAGCTGGCTGCTGTCCTAGTCAGTGTCCCACAGCAGTCTAAGCTGAGGAGCCCGCCTTGAACATGATAGATGGAGAAGGAAATGTCTGGGGAAAATGTTCTAAAGACAAGCAATTATGTGCTCCTTTCATTCTGGCGAAGATAAGGGCTCAGAATTTGGTGCTGACAGCATTGTACAGCTTCATAAATTGAACAGCCTTTAAGACTATAGTGGGCTTGTCCGCTATTTCATATTTTTGTTAGCATTTAGTAGCTGTCCCAAAAGAGTTTCAACAAAGCCTTTATATTTATATTTATTTACTCGTGTGGGAATTGTTTTGTACTTGCTATTAGGGATGTCATTAAAAACCCTGGTATATAGGCTGGGAATGTGGGCTAGTGGTTGAGTGCTTGCCTAGTGTGCAGGAAGACCCCAGTTCAATTCCTTGGTACTACATACATAGAAAAAGCCAAAAATGATGCTGTGTCTCAAGTGGTAGAGTGCTAGCCTTGAGACAGCCCAAGGACAGGGCTCACGCCCTGAGTTCAAGCCCCAGGACTGGCAACAACAAAAATTCTGGTATATGATGCCTGCAGTTTTTCTTTATTTTACTGTCAAGGTGATTTACAGAGGTTACAGTTACATATGCTAAGGTGGTAAGTACATTTCTTGGACATTGTCCCCTCCCACTTTCCTTCCCTGTCCCCAAGTTGTAGAGTTCATTTCCAATATATTGTCTTGTATCAGTTTTGGAATTTCTATCTAGATATCTGTATTCATGTATCTTAACTGAGAGTTTCTATTCTATTTATTGATGTGATTTGTCCATACTGGAGCTTGAATGCAAGGCCTCGTGCTTAGCATACTCAGCTGGCACTTTATCAT
The DNA here is from genome assembly GCF_031878675.1 of Megascapheus bottae. Lineage (NCBI taxonomy): Eukaryota > Metazoa > Chordata > Mammalia > Rodentia > Geomyidae > Megascapheus > Megascapheus bottae. The sequence goes on from NC_143518.1 coordinate 889,653, forward strand.
TTGCACCATGCTTCTAGTTCAGAAACTTCTGGTTGGATTTTCATAAACTTTTCTGCTAGATTGTCTTCACATCACCATTCTCTGGATTTCAGCCCCCTAAATAACTAGGATTACAAGTGTGAGCAACTGGTGTCTGGCTGAGGATTTCTATTTTTAAAATTAACTTCACAGATGACAGATATAACTGCATTGCAGTTTTATCTAAAACTCTCAGTATCTAGGACATCGTATAGTGTGCTTTGTTAATTATCTTTGTCCTTGAGTGGTGATAATATTTTCCATTTCTATGAGGCAATTTTCTCATTATAACCAGGATATTTTCAATACAACATAACATTCTGAGTGTTTTGAAATACAATATTAAATATATATTGTATTTACTATTAGGCAGTCAGTCTGACTGGGTTCAAAAAGCAAAGAAAATATACACTTCCTTAATGCTACTAATTTTTAAATTTACTCTTCTTACTTTCAATGTGTTCATCAATAATTCCAGTATTTCTATGGTTTTATTTACCTTGATCTTACTCATTTAACTGTATGAAGCATGCACATATATCTCTGAGACTTATATTCTTATGATTTTCTTAATTTAGTATAGGAAACAGAAAAAAATAGTATTAAAATATATTTTATATGTCTACTACTTTCTATATTGGCTAGAACAGGATTGATTCATGCATAGACTAATATCATGTGTGGTAAGGAGACACACAGCTCTGAGATCATGTTTGACACGTGGAAAATTGAATTCTCATTTATGAAACCATTCTTCCCATTAAAATGTGACTTTGTTCAAATTGTACTACCTCTGTCAAAAATTTTACATTTCACTTGGTGACAGTGGCTCATACCAGTAATCATAGTGACTCAGTAGGCTGAGTCTGAGGATCATGGTTTAAAGCCAGCCCTGGCAGAAAAGTCCCAGGACTGGCAAGCAACAAAAATAAAACAAAACAAAAATACACAAAATGGACTTTTTTCACTTGATGACATACAAAATTTTAATATGCTCCCTTACCAATAGAATGAATTAATTAATCATTGTTTCTTTTTCATATTTTTAAGTTTAAAATTCAAGGAACCCATCCTTGTGGCATGTGATAAAAAATCAAACTATTTCTTTGAGTATAGTTTGTACATTTAAAACTTTTTGAATATTGGACTAATGGCATACAATTATCTCAGCAGGATAAACAGAAGGAGGATTGTAAGTTCTAGGCTTGCTTGGGCTACATGGAGAGCTCCAGAGGCTGCACAATGAGAATTTCAAAAACAAAATAAAATGAATAATCATTTGTAAAAAATAAATATTTTTAAATTATGGGAGAACTTACAATTATTACAGTTATTTCAGTAGGGAATGTACCTGTACAGTGAGTTGGAATGAAAAGACAAAGGGCATGTAAAAATAATTCCCTCAGCATATGCAGATTTGTTTTGAACTTTGAAGAGCTGCAAACATCTAACAGATGAAATAAATTTGTGACTATTCTGCATAAGAGCCAGGCAGTCAGGCAGATAAATCAATCTCCATGTGGCTCTAAATCCTTTAAAAATTCATGCCTTTCATTAGAGACATATTGCCATCTTTATGTAAATAAGTTCCACATTTAGGGGTAATTTTTATGTACAAGGGAACAAGTACATGGTACTCACGAAGTTGGATACTTAAATTCACTTTAAACTGCACTTTTTAATTGCTTTACACTACTTTAACATTATTTCATCATATGAAGTGAATTAGGAGCACTTTAGTTGTAATACAATGAAGCTATAATCATAAGGTCAGAAAACATTGATGCAGAAATCACTTAAATTATTATTCTGAAATAATACAATAAATAAGATAAATAAAACTTGAGTAAACTAAAACAGTAGTTTCACTTAGGGATGAAAAATACGACATAGCAATGAAAAGCTATTTTACATAGTTTTTAGATTATAATTAGACTCATTTATAAATAAAGCCTACAAATTAGTTAGTGGAACTTGAAAAAAAATGAGTAATATTTGAAAAGTCACAAATACACAGCTTAAAAATGGTGTTTTTTTCTTTTTTTTTGCCAGTTCTGGAGCTAGAACTCAGGGCCTGGGCATGGTCTTTGAGCTTTCTCAAGGTTAGAGTCCTACCACTTGAACCACAGCACCACTTCCAGGTTGTTTTGTGTATGTGGTACCAAGGAAACAAACCCAGGGCTTCCTACATACTAGGCAAGCATGTTTTTGTTTTGTTTTGTTTTTGTCAGGACGTGAACTCTGGGACTGGGCACTGTCCCTGAGCTCTTCAGCACAAGGCTACCACCCTACTCCTTGAGTCACAGTGCCACTTCCCACTGTGGGTTTTTTTAACCCTTGATAGAGGGTTTATATAAACAAATCTGCGGGTAATCAGGCACACTGAGAACATACATTCGTAACCAGGAAGAACAAGCCCTTTTTTGGATATTGTTTTGTACTATGTGGCTTAAAATATTAAAATAGCTGAAAAATTTTAATCTTATTGTCAGGTCAAAACAACTCAGTAGGAAGCCCATGAAAAGTAGTTTAATTACATTGTAAGTGACAAGATTTCCCTCAATTGTAAATACATGTATATTTTTTTCCAGGAAATTAATGTGAACTTAATAAAATTCAGTCAGAAAAGTAATATTTGCCCTTCTGAAAATTAGACACAAGATTATTACTTCAACAAAGCCACTAGTGTAAGTTTTTCCTGCTAGGATAAGTTAGCTCTTGGGTCATGTCACCTCTACCAGGACTATCTATCAAGCTGTCAACATTTAGTGTAATCTTCTTTGAGATGATTAGAGATATGAAATACAAGATTTTCCTACCAATTTTTTTTTACCAGGACAATGCATTGAGTCAGTTTATGAAGATACATAGTTTTGCTTCTTTAGTAAGAATGGCTATAATTGTTAAGGTGAGTCTGTTCATTGCTGAATGCTCTTCCTAGATCTGCTAGTCTCTTCATTCCAAAGACAAAATTATAAATTTTATTTGTAGCTATATAGAAGAAACTGTAAATTCTAACCACTTCCACATGGATATTAATAAACAGTTTTCCTGATAAGACACAGCTTCATTGTTTGGGAGTGAAAGCAAAACCAGGAGTTAAAAAAACAGATGATTTGTCAAGGAATTATCACACAAGATCAGGAAAGACAATAGTCTTGAGCTGTTTCCTTTATCCCTTTAGCAAGGCCATTCTCACCCTAGATGAGGATACCTATCCTATCTGCTCCAATATTTCTTAGAATAAGGATGAAACTTATATTAGTATTTCTACATTTTACATCAGATCTCACCCTTATACTCTAAATAGCTATTGTGAGGAGCCAACAATAGCATCCACAGAAAGACAGCATCTTAGCACACCTTCAGGTATGCCTATGGACATCAACCATAGATTAATGAAAGAGAATTTGGATCAGAGAAAGAGAAGGTATGCATAAACAAAACAGTGTCCAAGTCATTTCAATCTTTGTCTCTGAAGGGATTCCAGAGAAATCACCACCACTGGGGGGAGGGTGGGAATAGAAGAAACAAGTAACTAATTGTTGAAAAGCAGGACTTCTGTCCTGAGCTTTTCCTCCTTTTTTAGCAGTTTCATCTTGTGCTGCAAGTTGATAGGAAGAAGGAATTTCCTGTCTGACAGGCAGTTCGCCTTTTGTTACATGATATGTCTAAGATATACCTTGTCCTTCCTACAGATGATTACAGTGACTGAAGAAGAGAATGGCTCAAAGTTTTTATCCTGCTTTTCCTTATTGTAGGCCCAACAAAAGCAGTTTTTAAGTTGCCTTTTAAAAATGCACTGCAAGTAAAATTTTGAAGATCATAAATGTACTTTCTATCTATTCCTTACCCTTCACCAAGTATCTACAACTATTCATTCATGAAACAGGAGGGACTGAATACCATTTTAGAAAAAGAGAAAATGCAATTTAAGTGACATTTCTAGCACACAATAAGGGTAGAAAGATACAGTCTTAAAGAAGCGGAACATAGGAATGGAAAGAGGAGAGTTGAGAGGGGTACAGCAGATCCATATTTCTGCCTCCCCCACACTCGAATCTGAAGGGCAAACGCATGTTACTTAATTATGCAGAAGTTTATGGTAGAATCCAGTAATGTATTGGTTCTCTTATACAGGGTGGATAAGACTAGGGTTGAGACAAAGAAGCAGAACTGTTATGTTTCCTTACATCATTCCGGTTTCCTTACTATTCCATCCAACAGAGTATGTGGATGGTTTTGCCTGACTTCAACAAGTGTGTAGGCTAACAAAGTTAATTCCCATATGGATATTACAAAGAATATTTTCACGTTTCTCAAGTGTCAACACATGTGCCTATAATGACACATGGAAGAGTGTTTGTGTGTGTGTGTGTGTGTGTGTGTGTGTGTGTACCATTACTAGGGCTTGCTGAGACTAGGGCCACTGAATTTTCACTTGGTTCAGAACTGGCAGAGAGTACCAGTTGAGCCACACCTCAGCAGCTGCTTTTTTGTTTGCTAATGAGTTGGAGATAAGAGTCTATGTACTTTGTTCTCTGGCTGACTTATAACTTTGGTCCTCAGATACTGGCCTTCTGAAGAGCTAATATTTCAGGCATGAGCCACTAACTCCTGCCAGTGCATTTTGAATTTGCTTTACTCTGGCCAATTTACCCTCTTCAGAATGTGTACTACTGAATTTCCACTGCTAACATCTGAGATAACATTTTCTCTCCTCTCCCAGTTCCGCCCATTGTAAGCCTTTAAACTTTTTGCCAGTCATGTAAGAATGATACAGAGACAGTGTTTATTGCTTGTGACGAGTAGGACAGAATATACTTCCCTGTGCTTCAAAGCTATTTGCATTTGTTCTCTGGTGAGCTGCACACCACTTTTGCTCTGTTTTCTCACAAATTATTACCAAGCTGTTTATTTGCTTTTTGGCTATGACTATCACCGATTTATTCTTAACAGATGTGTTTCAATTTTACAGAGTTGCTTGAAGAATATTTTCTATTTATTACTTTTTGATTTAGAATTAGAATTAGTGCTTTCCAGTGTTGATGAATTTTCAGAGCCACCTTTTTGATACTGGAGTTTGAACTCTAGGACTATTTGCTAGGGGCCACTTGAACCCTGCCTCCAACCTTTTTTGTTCAAGGTACTTTGAAGATAGGTTCACCTGAGTCTAGCATTAATCATGATTCTCCTACACTAGGATTCCTTCTTAGCTAGGAAGACAGGCACAGACCATTATGAGATGAGTCTCCTGACATTTTTTTCTAAACTGGCCTCAAATGTTTTCAATCTTCATCTTCTGGGTAATTGGAATTATAGGTGAAAGCCACTATGCTTTTGCTTCAAAGGTGGCTTTTTTTTTTGTTACATGTAATTCAGCTGATGGCCTAAGATGATACCCTAATTTGTTTTCCCAAATGGTCTTCCAGTTGCAATAAGTTCATGTGTTTAAATCGTTTTTTACTCTAGTGATTCATTATTAATATACTAAATTGCACTTGTACTTGGCAGATAGGTTTTACTTTGAGTGGGCAGAAGTTTGGCCTAGTGGTAGAGTGCTTGCTTACCATGCACGAAGATTGGGGTTTTATTCCTCAGTGCCACATATACAGAAAAAAGCCAGAAATGGTGCTGTGGCTCAGGTGGCAGAGTCCAAGGACAATGCTCAGGCCCTGAGTTCAAGCTCTAGCCAAAAAAAGAAAGATTTTATTCGAAAGCAAAAAACATTTTCTTCAATTACATAATACTGTGTGCAAAGGGTTTTGAAAGATTTTGTACTCTAAAGGTATATATGTATAAAGTAGATCTAGTTATAGTTCGCCCCCTTTCTTTCCTCCCTCCTTTTGCTCTCTTTCCTCTCTCTCACTTGAGCACTTGAGATTGAACCCAGACTTAGTCTTGCAAGCCAAGTGCTCTACCATGTAAGCCATACATCAAACACTTTTGCTTGTTTTTATTTTCTTTATGAGATAGATTTTTTCCCTAATTTTACTGATCCTCTTGTCTCTGCTTCCCAAATAGCTGAGATTATAGCTATGTGCCATCACCCTTGGCTTAATTATACTTTTTAAGGAGTTATAATAAAAATATTATTTAAAGTTTTCTATTATGACTTTTAACTACTTTATTTGCTATGAAATGTCCTTTTGGGGGGGGGGTATCAGTCATGGGCCTTGCACTCAAGGTCAGGACATTGTCCCTGCTCCCTTTTGCTCAAGGTTAGCACTCCACCACTTTGAGCCACAGCATCACTTCTGGTTTTCTGGTGTCTCATGGACTTCTCTACCTAGGCTGACTTCAAACCATGATCCTCAGATCTCAGCCTCCTGAGTATCCAGGATTAGATTAGATACTTGTGGCCAGCTGAAGTATGTATTTTAAATAGTGCTTATAACAAAAATAAATATTTCAAAATTTTAGGTCCTTGGACATTTTAGTTTCATCTTATTTTTCTCTTTTTAAAAGCTTAGTGTTGGCTCAGTTACTTCCAAAAATGATTTCTTTTGAATTGGCAATCATGGTACATCTTTATCGCCACAACATGGAAAAATATGTTTTGCTATTTTTCACATTTTGTTTTTCTTTCAAGAGTCATTTCAATAGCTTGATTCCATCAGTCAAGGAATGGGTAAATGAACTCTTTACTTCTGATCATTACTATAGTTTTCCTCAGCTGAGATATCCCTTCATTAAGATAGTAAAAATACTTCTTCCAGAATTAGAACAGATAAGTGTTTCAGAAAAATATCTTTGATTAAAATCTAGTATAAACGAACTCCCGAGATTTGTTTTCTTCTCCCTCTAATCCTAGTATTAAGTTCTACAGGTTTCCTCTGCTCAATGGAAGTGTCATTCACATTATTTGCTCATTGTGTGTTATTTTCCTGTTTCAGTATCTAAAAGCTTTGCTTCACTCTTCTCCTCCTTGCATTAGTGTATCAAAAGTTGCTTTTGGGGCAGGGAGCATGGCCTAGTGGTAGAGTGCTTGCCTAGCATGTGTGGAGCTCTGGGTATGATTCCTCAGTAAAAAATGCATAGAAAAAAAAAGTGGTGCTGTGGCTTAAGTGGCAGAGTGCTAGCCTTGAGGAAAGCCCCAAAACAGTGCTTAGGCCCTGAGTCCAAGCCCCAGGACTGGCCAAAAAAAAAGATTGCTTCTATTTTTGTCTTTGTACGATGTATACATGAAGTCACTACTTTGTACTCGCTATGATTTTTCTGTTTATTTCCACCAGTAAGCATTTTTTTTTGGCCACCTTAGGTGTTGAGCTAAGGGTCCCAGCACTGTCCCTGAACCTCTTCATGGTTATACTTCTCATTTTCTGTTGCTTTCCTTTCTCTGGAGAAATCCCTATCCATTTACTGATTCAGATTCCTATCTGCTTATTGAATAATCCTAGCAAACCTCCCAGAATGTCACTTTCTGCTCATTGAGATGACTATCTGGTAACCTTGTTGTCTTATCACTTTTCTGTTTTTCCTTTAAAATCCACCTATAGTGGTCCACTTTTGTGAAATAATTTGAAGTAGTTAAACTGTTCAGCCTAGATATTCTCCTGATTACACTTCTGTGTGCTCTTGTTTGGGAAGCTCTACCTGACATTTCTCAGTCAGGTCTTTTCTCTTTTGTTAGTTAATTCCTGTTTTAGAGGAATAACATTCTCAAAAGTTTTGTGGAAAAGGGTGCATTTGCAACTTGAATATTTGAAAATGCCTTTATTGTACCAAGTTCTATGTTGAGATACTAAAAGCTTATTACATCCTCTGTGACATCTGCAAAAGTTGGTGGAGGAGGTTCTCAGAGGAAAAATGGACACATTACACTTCATAACTGTAGCAATTTTTCTTAAAAGCCTCTTAAATTCCCCATGAAAAAAACATGTAATCTATTAGGTCTGCCCTGGAAAACAGCCCCTCCTCCTTCCTCTTCACTTGCCTGGAACCTGGAATCAAGCCAATCAACTCCTAGGCTCTGAATCACTGCGGGGCATCTGCTGTGGTCCCGCCTCCTAACTTTCCCCATATAATCCCTTCTCCCCTTTTTTTCCCTCTTTCTCCTCCCCTTCTGTCTCCCCATGCTTCCATCTTGTGCAGGCCTACAGTTTGCTCTCACCACAATCAACTTTTTTCTGTCTGAACTATGTGGTAGGTTTCCTTTCCTTTTTGGTAAACTTTACAAAATCTACTTGAAAAAAACATATGCATAGCAGGATATTTTTTAAGCTTAATTTTTGGAAGAGATCTCGGATGTAAGTATTTTTATGAAGCATTTCAACTTCTCAGCTTTCAGAATGTATCTCTTAATGCATGCTAACTTAGGATTCTCTGATTGGAAGCCAGATATTCCCAGCAATGTTTCTCAAACTTTATTATGCATTGCAATGGCTTGTGAAAATCATTTACATGGCTGCATTTCTAGAGTCTGTAATCAGGAGGGAATTGGTGGGGCCTGAAGAATCTCTTCCCTACCCATGTAGATGCTGGTACTGCTGGCCCAGAAATTACACCCTGAGGTATCTGCTTACACAAGCCAATCATGGCTGATTATAAGAAAGGATCACATCTTCGTGTTTTTCCTATTTTAAAAAACATTGGAGTAAGTAATTTACAAATAATTAAATTTAAATTTTCAGAGTACTAATCTGGACAGTCTAAGATCCAGGAATAATAAACTTGCTGTCTGATAAGGGAACTAGCTATCTGTTATTCTCTACTACCAGAGTATGTGCTCAGGGCCTCATAGTTTCTTAGTTGGCATTCTATCACTTGATTCACATATGTATCCTGGGTTTTGTTTGTTAGTTGGAGATGGAATCTTTATAGGTATGAGTCACCAGCACCTGGCTGAACAGATGAATTTTAGAAACACATATTCAAATCAGAGCACATTATTATCCATATGGCTAGTTTTCAGGCTTTTAGCCATCTTAGAATTAATTTAATCATGAAACCTAGGATGTCACCAAATAAAAAACGTGGGCCCTGAAATGATGTTTATAGTCAGCATTTCCTGAGCAGGACAGTGAATTCAACTGCTGAACTTCAGTTACCCTCTGAGGAGAACATCAACATTTCCTACAGCTCACTGTTATGGAAATCCCATGAAATAATAAATAGAAAGCATTTGTGTATAACTGGCTCACAGTTATGGTAATTTGTCAGTATTTACCTTGTCATCAATACCCCAATCCTATCAATGTTATCATAAACTTATGTGGCTGTTCAAAGTAGAGTCCTAAACTTTCTTTAAGCAAATGCATCATCCAACAGAGTAACTATATCCAGCCTGGTTTATATAAGGTGCAGGGAGTGCAAGTATGAATGAACTGTGCATGCTACCTCCCTCCTGCATGTTTTAAGAATCTTTTGTTCAAATGCAATAGCTCCATACAAGCCATTTGTGATTCTTGTGGTTCAATATTCTTTTAAAAACCAGAATTGTGGAGAATCTAACATGATCTTTCCACTTCTCAAAAAAGAATCATTAACCAAATCTATTTTCTTTTACTACCAATGTATGCTCTTGAAAGCACAATGTAATTTCTCTATCTCTCTCTCTTTGTCTCTGTGTCTGTGTCTGGGTCTCTGTGTCTCTATATCTCTGTCTCTCTCAAAACAGGATCTTGCTCAGAGTGTCCTCAAAATCTAAATCCTTTTCCCTCAGGATTTTGAGTGCTAGGATCAGAGCCACATGCCATTTGCATGGATTTTTACATCTATTCCTGAATGAAGATTTGCAATTCAGCTTGGCTCACATAGCCATTTGAAACTATTCAACATCGCTTGCTTACTACAATGCCAAACACATCATCAAGTATTGCTTCCTTTTAAAACAAAGGGAGCAAAATTATTCATAGAAAGCAGTTGCTGACCTCCTGATATGTGTCACAGAAATGCCATAGGAGAGCCAAAGGTGGTATTATTTTCGTCTTTCATGGTGTGGCATGGAGCCTAATATACACAAAAGCAATGCCCTCCCTCTGCACTCTGCACACTAACACAGGACTTTGTCATGGATCCAGGGTCCTACGCCTCCTGTTGTCATTCATAAAACTGCAACAGTTAGCTTGCAAGTAGAGTTAAAATTCAAACTTCTCACAAGTTTTGATGTGTATGTTTGTAATTTATTTTGTGTAACACATGTTCTATCAATTTCATGTGCTTTGAAGCATAAGTAAGATCCTGCAATAATAATCGACATATGTATCTTTAAAAATTTTTGTTGCTGGTGCTTGAACAAAGGGTTTAGGCACTGTCCCTTATATTTTTGGTCGTGCTGGGACATTTGAACCACATTTCCACTTCTGGCTTTTCAGTGGTTGATTAGAGAAAGAGCCTCATGTACTTTTCTGCCTGGGCTGACTTTGCGTTGGAATTCTCATACAGTCTTGAGGCACCAGTGACTGGCAACATATTCATTCTTGGTTTTATTTATTTTTTTCTTGTAGGTTGTGGAGCTTGAACTCAGAGCCTGGGTACTATCCCTGAACTCTTTGTTAAAGGCTAGCACTCTACTATTTTTAACCACAGCACCACCTCTGATTTTTTTGTGTTTTATTGAAGAGTCTCACATGCTTTCTTGCGTGGTCTGCATTTGAACCTCGATCCTCAGATCTCAGCCTCCTGAATAGCTAGGGTTATAGGTATATTTCACTAGTGCCTGGTTCATTTGCATTATTAAAGAGCACTTGGGTGCACAAACACAGTTAAGTATATACTGCTTGTATATATGATTTTGAGATCAACATAACTGATCACAGAACTTATCGATGCAATTCAATTTGATCCATTTTATAACTTGGTATCTTTTTTATAGTTTATTTATTAATTTATTTTTATTTATTTTTTTATTGTAATTAGTAAAAGGGTTACATGATATTTGCCAGATAGAAGGTGCATTAATTCACATACATTGATACCCTTTCACATGTCTTGGTACCCATTTCCCTCCCCCCTCCCACACCCCACACCCGTCTTGGTTTTCCCCCCTTCCCTATCAAATTTCAAATATCCAAATACAAATAAATTCAATATATCAGATAACAAAGTGAGATACTATACCAATATGAGATAACCAAGGGACAGCAAAGGAGATGAGAGACAACATAGTACATTAAGGGCAACAATCATTCATTATATGGCTTTTGTTTCAATATCCTGGAGGTCCTTTCAATTAGCTTCACATTATATGGCCTTATGTATCAAGATTTTGCTCTATTGCAGATCTCTGCTAGTAGAGGCCAAGGTTTCTACTGATTATGACGAATGAGGGAAACCATTGAGCCTAAGATAAGCTAGTAAACTAATCAGGAAGCCTATAGAGTGGGAGAAGATCTTCACCAACCAAACAACGGACAAAGGCCTCATATCTAAAATATATCAACAACTCAAAAAATTGGATCACTCCAAAACTAACCTCCAAAGTAACAACCATCCCATTAAAAAATGGGCCAAAGACTTAAAGAGAGTCTTCTCTGAAGAAGAAACAAAATGGCCTATAGACACATGAAGAAATGCTCAACATCTCTGGTCATAAAAGAAATGCAAATCAAAACAACTCTAAGATTCCACCTCACTTTTCAGTTAGAATGGCCAGGATCAGGAAAACGAATGACAACAGATGCTGGAGGGGATGTGGCCAGGAGGGATCACTACTGCACTGTTGGTGGGAGGGCAAACTCGTTCAACCACTATGGAAAGCAGTGTGGCAGGCCTCAAAAGGCTAAACATAGAACTCCCCTATGACCCAGCAATTCCACTACTTGGCATTTACCCAACCATCCAGAAACAAGGACATACTAAATCCACTAGTACAACAATGTTCATTGCAGCACTATTTACCATAGCAAAGATATGGAGCCAACCTAGATGTCCCTCGTTGATGAGTGGATCAACAAGTTGTGGTATTTGTACACAATGGTATCTTTTTTTTTAATCAGTCCTGGCTTGAACTCAGGTCCTGAGCACTGTCCTTGGATTTTCTCAAAGCTAGAACTCTACCACTTGTGACACAGTGCCACTTCCGGCTTTTTTCTGTATGTGGTACCAGGTAATTGAATCCGGATCTTTGTGAATGCTAGGCAAGCACTCTACCACTAGGCGAAACTCCCGGCCCCACTTGGTATCTTTTTAACCAACAATTTTTTTTTGTAGAAAAATTAACCTGTTGGATCCAGTTCTGTTTGTGCATTTTACTTCTGTATTTCTGCTCCAAATGGGAGTCTATTTATCTGTAGTCATGGTGTTTGCAAATCGATTATTCTGGTAAATTACACAATGGGCAATAGCTAAGACTTAAAAAATCTGGTATTAATAGAAGGACTTTCTAGTTTTGAGAGAGGAAAATTCAATTAGTTGTGGGAGAATGAGGTATTTTAGTAGATAACAATTTGCCAGTGAAAATTTAGTCTATCTCTTTTCTTTGATAATTGCTTGCATTTCTAAAAGCTTATACTTATCTCTACTATTTGTCGTATTATGCCAGCATCTATTCAGAACATATTGTGTACGTGTCACTGGGGAACGAACCCATCACTGTGAGTATGCTCAGCAAACACTTTTAACACAAAGCCACGTCCTTGGCCTTTGGTTTGGTAGAGATAAAATTTTACAGAGATCAAGCTGATTATGAATCTGCCATACAGTCCAATGCATTCTTGATCTCACTGTTCTTGGGCCTCTGCCCTCTGAATGATGGTATTGTTGGCATCTATCCTAAACTCAGTCATTTAGTATTTGGTAAAAATTAGCCTGCAACTTGCTATACCCTCTACTTATGTCACATTATATTTTACAAATAAAGATTTTGACATAGTTGATAGAAACTAAATATTTCATAATTTTCAACAGTGTATTCTACGCAATTAAGAATCTTTCAAAGAATCTTTCCTAATTTTACCATCTTGTACATTTGGTATGCAATTTTAAGATTATCTTAATTCTGTTATTTACTGTAGACAGATCTGGCCTTGAATTTTAATGAGATACAAATGATTAGAACAACGGACAATAGCAGGGCTGGAAGTGTGGCCTAGTGGTATAGTGTTTGCCTACCATACACAAAGCCCTGGGTTAGATTTCTTGGTACCACATACACAGAAAAGCTGCAAGTGGTTCTGCTGTGTCTCAGGTGGTAGAGCACTAGCCTTGAGAAAGCTCAAGGGCAGTGCCTAAGCCCTGAGTTCAAGCCCCAATACTGGACCCCCCCCCCCAAAAAAATAGGATAATAGCACTAGTTTGTGTGCAGTCATATAATAGCAACAAAAATTTGGTATTCTCAAATCTCTGAGTTTATTTTCAATCTCCATCAAGAATGATATATGAAAAGTAGAGGTGAAGTCCTGTCCCAGGTCAAAATTTGCTGCTTCTCATCCTTCAAGATAGATATTTAAAATCATGAGACACATCTACATGTCTGTATGATAGTTAAGAGTAGAATTATATTTCTAGGCATCTAGAAATACCAATGCCATTCTAATCAGGATTTATAGATGAAAAATTGACTTTTGTTTTGGGATAATAACTTATTGGAGTGTTCTCAAGCATGAAAAAATGACCTCCAAATATGTACCTCCTGTTCATTCCCTCAGTGCAATTACTGGAGACTATGGGTCCAAACAAAATGCACAGTTTTGTTAAAATTTATATGATGTTGTAATCTCAATATTTGCTTTTTCCCTCCATTTTAGTGTATGTTTATTAACAATGCTCACCCATTACTCTAGTCTCTTCTGTCACTTTCTCTTCTCTACTTATAAATTCAGAACAATTCTATAAATAGTTCCAAAAGCAACTCTCTTTCTTGTTCATATACGAACCAGCATGGTATTTGTTTAGCTAGTTAAAAAATTTCCTTTATTTGTTACTAGTCCACTAGTACTTGTCTTTTTTTGTCTATGATGAAATATAGAGCCTTGCATCTGATGAACAACAGTGTGGAACATGTAAATTTTAAAATAGGTATTATACATAGCTTTTTCTGAAAAATATTTAAAATATTTTGGAGATCAAAAGTGTAACACTGAATTCTCTTGTTTTCTGCCATTCCTAATTAGGGTTTGGCCATATTTAACACCATACTTGTAGAATAGTCTATGGAATTATAAGATTTTATATTGAGCCACTTGTCTACAAAGAGACTTTGTTTAATTATTCAGGTGAACAGCTTGGCTTAGAGTATCTTACACTCTACATACCTTATTTAGTTGGGCCAAAATGGCCATCTATATTTTTATTTCATCTGCCTACTTATTGTCACCCACACTTTCTGTTGATGGGAGATATAGCTATGTCATGCCTGGAAACATTACTATGCCTTTGATCTTGATATCATGCTGCCAGAGCATATTGCATAGCAAATCTACTGATCATGCAAAACTGTTTTCCTTTTTATCAACACTTAACATTTATGTCAGATAATTATTTAATATGAAGAGAATGATTTATGTTGGGCATTTAGGATGTCTTGTCCTACTTCTGATCTCTATTCACTATAGGGCAAGCAAGCAAATTCTCTGAAGCTACTTCAGACATTGTCTTAGAGAGAGGTACTGTTCCTGGTTAGAGCACTGAATTCTGTGGTATAGCATGATTTTCTAGCTTAAAAAAAGAGGGCCTTTTATTCTTTTATTGAATTGCTTCTTTCAACTTTTCTAATTCATCATATTATTTTTTTCAAAGCTTATATGTTTTAGCAAGGATGCTAGGTCTTCAGGTGATCAAGTTTAAGAGCTTCATTAACATAACTATGAATATGGAAATAGTAAGGCTTTCTCAAGTGTTAACTATTTCTCTATGGCCAGGAAGAGGATAAAAATGAATGACCATTTTATTTTCAGCACACAGTTAAGTCTAGATGGATGCTAGTGTTTTATGTATCTAATCCTAGCTACATAGGATGAGATCCAAAAGATCACAGTTCAAAATCAGCTGATGCAGACAAGTTTATGAGATGCTTATCTCCAAAATAACTAGAAATAAATGGAGCCTGGTAGGAGGCCAGGCTGAAGTGGCAGATGCCACTTGATCAATTTAGTCAAACAAGTATGAGGGCTTAAGTTCAAGCCCTAGTACCAAACAAAACAAATGTACTATACACACACATATTATATATGTATATATATATATATGTAATCACTCTACATCCTGAACCTGACAATAAAATTAAAAAAGAAAACCAGTAAAATTAGCCCAATCACATCAAATTCCTCAAATAACTTCAAACCATTAGGTCAAATACCTTAAATTAGGTTAAGCAAACCACTTAGCAATACATTCTCAAAAACAGTCTAGTAGCCAGTGTTGGCATGTAAACTGCTTATATATTTTGAGGGGGTGTAGCTTAGATTTCACTTGTCATTTATTGGAATAGCTACATGTATTTTAATGTCAGAGTACTACTCAAATCTGCACTTAAAACATACTTCACTTCCATAGTCAGAAAAATTGAACTGTCAAGAGATATGAACACACCTGGTAATGGAAATGCTAGGACTGTCTTTCCTTGTAGGGGAAAGAGGCACACAGTGTTCATCCCACCCAGAAGGATGTCTGTAGTGTAGTGTGAAGTCAGAGGTGTTTCCTTCCGCTCATTTAAGATTTCTCTGCTTCTTCCTGCCACAACCTGATATCATGACAGGCTTTCCTTTCTTGCCACTCATAAGAAAATGGATTCTGTCAACATCTTCTACAGTGTATTTTCTCATGGAAAGAAGACTTTGCAGATAGTAAGACAGAAAATATTGGGATAAATGATAAAAATCTCTGAATGATGGTTGCTTTTCTCTCCAAAAGTCAGACAAACTGTTGAGTCTTACTGTACCCAAGTGATAAAGTCTATCTATTGTCAATGCAATGAATCTAGGTCCACAAAGTCTGTGGAGAAACATAGGGAGAAGGGAAGAAATGGGACCAAGAGTGCTGGAAGCATGCCTAATCACTATCAAATATGCTGTAGAAATGATTCATCCTGGCACTTAGAAACATACTTTTCACATTTTGCTTTCTAAAAATGTTCTGGAAGACTATTTGAAAATGAGGTTATATCACCATTCAGGCTTTTGAATAATGTCAGGAGGAAAATTGTTCCTTCAGGGGACAATCAAATGTTCTCTGAAAACATGAGATTTTTTTTAAAAAAGAAACAAACTTATCACATTCTGAAAACTGAACTTCTGAAAACATGATTTTCAAATAACCTGTAGCTGCTTCCTGATTTAAACTGTTGTATATAAGAAGTGGACAGAGGACCTTCTCTGTAAATATCAAGAATAGTAGTAACATATATGAAAATGTTATATAGCCACACACAGTTCAATGCAAAAATGTTAATAGAATTACATTTGAAATTAAGACTACTAGTGATCAATATAAACAATTTTCTGTGAACAAAACATGGTATTTTTAGGCAATGTTTGCTTAAGCTACAATATGGCTAATATTGTAAGAATGTTTAGACTTATTATTCAAATAATCCAAGAAGATTTTCTGTCATAGAAATCTACCACTATCTAATAGTTTAATAGTATCAAGTATTTGTAATTTTCACATAGATTATTGAATGAATAAGCAATAAAAATCCTCTTAATACTGGTTCTGGGGTTGGCAATTAAGGCCTTGCACGATGTCAGGCACTCTTCTATAGGACACTGTCCTCACCCCTTTTGTTTTGGGTATTTTTCATACAGAATCTCGCTTTTTTGCCTGAGCTAGCTTGAATAATGATCATCCTATCTATGAGGCCTATGTATCTGGGACACACCACTAAGCTCAGTTTTTGAGTTGAGTCCCTTTGATTTTTTTGTGGGGGCAGTTTTGAACTACATTCCTCATAATCTCAACTTCCTGAGGAGCTCTGATTAAAGCCCTGTGCCAACATGCTTGAAATCAGAAGAAATCATTTAATCATAAATGTAAGGCCATCTATGAAACAAAATACAGAGACATATAATTAATAACATTATAAACGTCGTAAAAATGAAGGCTACAGTTCCTGAAGCTTGTGTATGTTTTCTTTTTCAGAGTTGTTCTCTATGTAGCCCAGCCTAGCCTAGACCTGACTGGACAGTCAAGTTCACCCCAGCATCTTAAAAAGCATTAGGTGTCCTTCAACCTGCCCAACATCATTCACAACAATATGTTGGCACCCCGGAATCAGACTCATTAGGAAGACCTGCTCAAAACCCCAAACCAGAAGGCTGAGCCTATGCCCGTAGCATAGAGGCATGTGCTAGTGCAAGGTTTGGGGCTTGATGGCAGCAATCCCTTCAAAACAATCAAAATTAGTCTCCCTTAAAACCTTAAAAATCAACATTTAAGCATCCTAGCTTTATTATCAGTGCTTCTCCTTAACGCTTTTAACTTCCCCTGCTTGTAGCTCCTACGGAGAATAAGCTGTGTTCCACTATTATCACTTATCATGGTTGCTTTCTACTCTTTTTCTTTTTTTGCCCTTCCACTTGGAGCAAGTCTTCAACCCAGCTTTTTCCGGCTATATTCAAGATGGATTCTTGTGGAATTTTCTTTTGAATAATGGACGGTACTTAAGGACCTTAGTGTGGTGAAATCAGGTTTTGTTTTTGTTGTTGTTGCAAGAGTTGCCTTTTGTTTTGCAACATTGTAAAAATAAAATAAAATGTAGTTTCATCCGAGAGCAATGGAGCGCAGCCTGCTCCCCAGGTCCCCAGGCCCCAGGCCCCAGGCCCAGGCCCCATCCGGCAGACCCCAGCCCCGCGGCAGAGAGGCCTGCTCCCACCTGGGCGGCCCCGCCAGGCTGTCTGGGGTGTGGTGCTCTTGGGAGGCCCTGATCCAGGACCAGGGTGAGCTCCCTGACCAGAGCTGGCGACCTCGCACGCCACCAGGCGGGGACCCTAAAGGTCCCAAAGGTGAGCTGAGCCGGGTGTGTGGCGGTTGGCAGCGCTGGCGGTTGGGCCAGGGCTGGCAGGAACGAACGAGGAGCCCGGGATTAGCGGCCTCAGCGCGTGCCGCTCCCCGGCCTTTGCCTAGACCTCTGCGGCCTTCGAGGCCCATCTGTGGTACGAAACCTTCCAAACGACGTTGGATGGCGATGTTAGACGAGCGACGCGCGTCCACGCGTGTTCCACCAACCCGGAGGACTTAGAATGCTCAGATTTTGAAGACAGTTTTCAGATGTGTGCATGAGTGAAGACGGCTGTGTATACAGTGGACCGAGGCCTTCTTTGAAAAGATCTAGTTTAGCTGGATACTTAGTAGTGCCCAGTGTGTGTTAAATATGATCACTTTCAGATATTTTTTTCATTCATATGAAACGTAACTCTAGGAAATGGAAGGAGGAAACCGGCTCTGTGAGCAGAAGGGTAGACACTGTCTGTACTTCAGTGATTTGGAGGAGGTATGGCAAGGAGTTATTGCAAACAGTATTATCCTAGGGTGATGTTTTGCTATGTATAAAGTGTATATATATACACTTTAGAAGTGCTTGATATATGTAACAGTAGAAGTAGAATAACTCTGTAGATAGCTTTGCAAACTTCTGTTTGGAAATGGGGTGGTTAAACCACCCCTGTGAGAAGTGTACTGTCTGCTCTTATAAATGGGCTAAGGCAGGTGGCAGAAAAATTGCTGCAAAAGGTAGTATGTTAGTGTGTGAGAAAATTTCAGCTTATCTCATACCATGAATATTACATATACTGCATTTAACATTGCAGTTCTGTATATATTGTATATAATAAACCCTGATTTTATAATATCTAGTCTCTAGATACTAAAGAAATTACGAATGTATGACAAAAGTAGAGTTAGTAAACTAACACATGTTGTATACTTTGTGATAAAATTCATAGAAAGGTGTCTTCTGAAAAAGACTTTACAAGAAAAATTGCAACATCTGCAAGTGACTGTGTACCTGTATCGAGAGTGACATTGGAGAGGAAAGAAATGAAAGGTTCAGGACTAGAATTTTCCCACCTTTAAAGACATTTTAAGGTAGAAGCATAATTATATGTGTGTGGTTTATTCAACACTATTGTATACTTACCATATAATTATGTCCTTATTTGAAGTATCTGCTTGCTAACTGTTTAGAAGTGAAAAAAGTATGTTAAGTAGAGGTAGAAAGTAATTCAATTATTAGATGTTTTGTTAAAATTCATAAATGACATTTTGTCTTTTGGATGATGAAACTACTTCTGAGCAGTGTACAGGTGTGTATACCAGCTCAAGGAGGGAGGGGGGTGAAGTATTAAGGACTTTCTACCAGTGGGTTTATGGTGAAGCAAGGTTATCTCTTACATCTACCCATATTAATTTTCTTCTGTGTGTAGTATATATAGAGGACAGATGAATCTTAATTTACAATATCTAGTCTTTTCAGTGACAAGAGTAGAGTTAGTAAATTACCCATTGAGCACATTTTGTGTTAAAATTTATAAGCATGGCTTTAAACATTGGAGTGAAATGATTAAAAATCCCCTTGAAACCTAACGAATGCATAAACAACCCTGGCTTTTGGGTTGATGGAGATGGGAAGGGTTCTTCTTTTCAATTTAGAGCTTTTGTTAAGTGCATGTGGTTTATTCAGTACTACTAGTATGTATGGTGGGAAAATTAAGTTCTTGTTGGAAGCATCTAGTCTTTCTGGATGTCTAAGTGTGTACACCCTTATAAAAGTAGAGGGCTAACATAATGGCCTTGAAGTATTTTCTGTGGTTGAATTTGGGGAATGAAATGTAAGGTTTTTCAGACTCTGTTGTTTACTGGGTGGCCACATGGATAGAGACTGTGGAGGAGGTGCACAAAGAGCAGGCTGTCTGTGCCTGTTCTATTGGTTTATGTTGTCTAGACTTTGTTTTATTTGTGTATTTTACTTTATATTGCGAATATTAAGGGATAAGTCCTATTGCAAAAATTAAGAAATAGAAAACAATCCGCACATAAATATCCTTTTGTTATTTTTTAGGAAAACCTGTCTTCTCAGAGTAAACTGAATATTAAGTTATCTCAGAGTTTGTATCTGGAGTGATGGAGAGGGAGAAGAAAAAGGTGATCTCCCCATCTCCAAAACAGTCTATATGTGTAGTTTTGGTAAAGTATTTATATTTATGCATGAAATTCACTATTTCTCACCATTTAATCTTTATAGATGTCTGAAGGTGAGAGTGTCTGCAAAGTAGAATTATTGAATTAGCTAAATTTTAAGTATCTGCTAAAATAATTTTGGGCATAGAATTATGCTACGTCTGGACAGTAGAGTCAGAACTTTGAGGCTGGCAGCCAAGGGGAGGAAGAGGAAGCTCGTAGGGAGAGATATGTGCAGGTATATTCAGATGTACACTTTGATTACAGCCATGGTTCTGGTTGTAGCATAGGGATACATATATTTAGTGAAAACACATTTTCTTGCTAATATTTTAATAGCATAATGTAAACCTACCAATGAACTTAGAAACTGCTTAGGAGATCTTACTTTATATCTGATTTTAAATGCAGTATTTTAATTGTAACTCTGACAATAATCTGTCTAGAATCCTATGGTGGTTTTTGTCTTATGTGCAACTTTTATCCAACCCTTTTTCCCAAACAGATTGAGTTGGTATCATTTATTCTTATCAAAATAGTTGTGTAGCCTTAGGATTTGGATTGGGTGAATGCTTCATATTTGGAAAAGCCTGACATGGACCATACAATCTCCATTATGTAAAAGGGATTGGTGTATATACATGGAGGATCTAGAGAGTCAGGTCCCACTGAACTCTTTGTGGCTGAGGTGATTTTGTTCTTTACTTCTGATGTGCTTTCTGTAATGCACATTTTAAATAAAGGCTTGTATAAACATTACTTGTGGAATAAAGCTAGCAAGTTCCATAGAAAAAATGTAAAATGAAATTCCCATTTTATTTTCATTATAGAAA
The DNA here is from genome assembly GCF_031878675.1 of Megascapheus bottae. Taxonomy (NCBI): domain Eukaryota; kingdom Metazoa; phylum Chordata; class Mammalia; order Rodentia; family Geomyidae; genus Megascapheus; species Megascapheus bottae. Next base: position 910,559 of record NC_143518.1, read on the forward strand.
TGCATGATTTGAAAATCCTTTATTTTTATACTTACCATCATTCTCCACATCTGGTGTTGATTAAACACCACTAGGTCCTGCTTTTCAACTCTAATTTTCCAAACAGAAATCTGATAGTACATTCTTCACTGAGTCCTAAATTTATGAGAGAGAAAGAAAAACACTGGAACTTTCATCACCAATTTGGCAGCCTTTCTTTCTATTAAAATGTCACATTTTCCTGATGTTAAATGAATTACAACCATTGAGTAGATCCACATCACACAGGGTTAGTGTGTTGATGTACCGTTTTTTTTTCCTAGAGTAAGAACATAAAAAAACACTGTGCTTTATAATCTTCATATCCCAAAGAAAGCAAGCCATGTAATGGAATTTTCAAATTTGTTTTAGCAAGTGATATATCTGTTTATGTAAATGTTAGTGATTACATTTATTATATATAATCTATTTGTCCTTAAGGAAATAACTGCAGTTAATTAAAGTGAAAAAAATGACTGCCTTGAAAACTGGACATCGGGTAGTGAAGTGACACTTTGTTCACTTAGAAGTTTTACTACTTACTTTAGGATTTTTGTTGTTGTTGTTCTGGACCTGGGGCTTGAACTCAAGGCCCAGGCATTGTCCCTGAATATTTTGGCTCAAGACTAAAGCTCTACTACATTGGACCACAACTCCATTTCCAGATTCTTGGTAGCTAACTGGACATAAAAGTCTCAAGGACTTTTCTAGCTGGGATGGCTTTGAACCATAATTCTCATATCTGAGCCTCTTGAGCAGCTAGGATTACAGATATGAACCACTGGTACCCAGCAACTTGTGCTTTTGGTAACATGTGCTTTTGGTAAGTTGTTAATTAAAACTTAGCTACCATATACACTACCAGTAGGAGATCATTTGCTTTACTAAGGTTCTTGCTGCGATTATCTTAAGTAATGACCAGAGTATACCCACTATTTCCCCTACATCACAGTAGCTATTCAAAAAGTGGTGCATGTCGTTACAACAGCTAGTCAGGAAGCTGTGATTTGAGGACTGCAGTTCAAAGGCATCTCAGGCAAGAAAGTTAGGAGCCTCTCTTATCTCCAATTAAACACCAACAAAGTGTACATGTAGAACTGAGGCTCAACTGATAGAGCATTAACCTACAGCAGCAAAATAGCCCAGGGACAACACCTAGGCCCTGAGTTCAAGCCCCAGAACTCACACGCACACACACACACACACACACACACACACACACACACACACACACACACACACACAAACATCCTGGGCTCTCCCTCCTCACCAGGTTTCACCTTCACCCAGTCATGTCATCTGGATCAAGACAACTGGGTCTGAGGTTGCACGTGAATATATGAATATGAGACTTTGTAACACTTTTGACTGAGCAGTAGGTAAACCAATGCTCATTGGTGTGTGTGCAAGAAAGCATTATGATTGTTGCTTTGATTTTGTTTTGCTTAGCATTTTAATGAAAGGAAGGCTTATGATTTTCTTATATCCTGGAAATACTGAATTCGATTTAGGGTTCATTGCTTAATACAGTATTATTACAACTTTTTATTTTGAGCCACAGCACCACTTCCCATTTTCTGGAGGTGAGAGTCTCCTGGGTAAATAATGATGCAACCAAAATACATCAAATTTTCCACATGTATCCCTCTAGGATTTAAAGATTTCATCTTCCATCATAGAATGAATGATAGCAGGATACAGAACTGATTGGACAACTGAAATGAGTTTAGGAACCGATAGGAGTTAAAGAGAAAGATTTTAAAAATTGTGTGGGTCCTTAGACTTGAACTCCCGGCCTAGGAATTGCCTCTGAGCTTCTGTACTCAAGGATAGTGCTCAACACTTGCCCCACAGCTCCACTTCTGTCACTTTGATGGTTAATTGGTGGTAAGACTCACAGATCTTCCTGACTGAGCTGGTTTTTAACTATGATCTTTTATGGTACCAGTTGAATCTGCAGCCAGACTGTTCTCTGGCAAACAATTCATGGTTCAAACAGCACCAAAGCTGGAGTACAAAATGCTTTTTTGTTTTTGCTCATTGATAACAAAATCCAGAGATGCACTGCAGGAAAGAGACTGTGATGAGGCCAAGGTGTCACCACTTGGGGAAGAACTACTGTAACTGGGCCAGAGGGCTTGGTATCTTATCTCAGATGTGCTTCCAGTCCACAGATAGTTTCCTTGTATGAAGCTCTTTGTTATGCCTCAATATTTGTGTAATTCCTCATATTTAAGTGTATTAATTCAAATGTGTAATGCGTGTAATATACTCCCCAAATTTTAATACTCTTGCTATTTACATTTTTAAAATATAGTTGTCTGTTGAAATAAATGAGAATAATGAGAATAAAACATTAATATCTTGAAAATGCACAAAAGTTATTATAGTAAATTTGAATTGATAATCACTTCTGCTTTACTTTATTTTTTTAAAATTTATTTATTTACTTTTTTATTTTTTGCCAGTCCTGGGCTTGAGCTCAGGGCCTGAGCACTGTTCTTGGATTTTCTCAAGGCTAGAGCTCTACCACTTGAGCCTCAGCACCACTTCCGGCTTTTTGCTATGTATGTGGTACCGAGGAATCAAACCCAGGTCTTCGTGCATGCCAGGCAAGCATTTTAACCACTAGGCCAAACTCCCGGCCCTCCTGCTTTACTTTAAAGCCAGAGAATAAATTGAATATTTTCCTCATTTCCTCAATGAAATACTGATTCATATGTTGCTATTTTCTTTGTTTCTATAAATGGGTAAATTGGAGTATAAACAGAAGTTAAAAATTCTAAGAAACATTAGATGTCTGTCTTCATATCATATATATATATGTATATAAATGTACATATACCTACACATTTATTTATACATGTGAGCACATACACACACAGACACTCACATATGTACCAATTGATATATACTCCATGGATGCTTGAGGAATGCATCAAAGTATTTTGCATTCTCATCATGGATAGATATAGGTCATAAATGTAAAAAAATGTAATAAGTGCTTTTCTGAAAAATAATGACAAAAATGTCTTAGCATTCTTTATGAGAAACATCTCCAAGAGGATACGTCTAGAAAGTTGGTCTGTATACTTCAGCAAAATAGGAATCTTGAAGCAAAGAAATGTGTTAGGAAAAAACCAGGGAAGATGAAACATTATGAAGAGTATGTTACCCTTCCTGGGCTTCCATAAAGAAATATATAAACAAGGGGGTTTAGACCGCAGAAATTTCTGTTCTTATAGCACTGTAGACTAGAAATCTATGATCTAGAACGTGCTATTATTATATTTTCTATTAATGTAATAAAATATTAAAAATATTATATTACTTATGTACATCGGTTTAGTATCTGGGGAGGGGCTAACATGCATGGTGTCGCAATGGTTGTAATTTATAGGAGAAGAGATTTCATCTCACAACAGGAAGCACATGAGATCCAGAAGTCATTCATTTAAGACTTGCTCTTCTGTGAGTTAAAGCTCAGGATACTCAAAGAACTACCTTACTCCCTTCCTAACCTAAATGCCTCCCTTTGAATCCCACCCTTTAATGGTTCATGCCATTTACCAAATTGCCAAAGTAAGTATCTTTGGGAAACAAACCACATTCAGACAGTAGCTCTGGCAAATTAAGTTTCTGATGATAGTTTTCTTCCTAATTTCCTTCAGTCTACACACACACACACACACACACACACACCACATTCAGAGAAAGAGTGAGAGCTCTGGTATTTCTTCTAACTACAACAACCCTAGCATCCGGGTTCTAATGTCTTTCATGGTCTCATTGATTCTTATTTTTACTGCCTTAAAAGTCTTATCCCTGAATTAATCCCACACTATAATATAATCCCACAAAAGGAATTTACTCTTTATTATACAGTATTTTTAAGGACACAGACAAAAGCACACATCCAGAACATAATTAATTCCAGCAGAAAACAATGTTAAGCCTTTTACTTTATAAGTCTTTTTAAAAGGCACATGTTTTGGGGAAATAATGTTCTAAAATTAGATACATTTTTACAAATATCTTTAAAAAAGAAATACAAATGTAGCTGTGCACTGGTGGCTTTCACCTATAATATAAGTCACTTAAGAGGCTAAGATCTGAAGACCCTGGTTTGAAGCTAGCTTTTGCAGAAAAATCAGTTAGACCAGTAAACTACTAAAAAGCTGGAAGTGAAACTTGCTCAAGTGGCAGGGTACTACCCTTGAGTAAAAAGAAACCCAGGAAATATATCCAGGTCATAACTTCAAGCCCTAGGGCCAGTACACACACACACACACACACACACACAGATTTAAAAAAACACTGATACTATATATTGATCATAATTGGTCTCAGAATTATAGAATCTTTGGAAAGTAAAGAAATGTATTATGACTATAAATACACGAATAGTGGAATATAGTAATGCATTAAATTGTTTTGTTTCAGGTACTTTTATGTTCATAACTCCTAACGTGACCAGTTAAACACAATGAGAGTGATTTTTAATTTCAGAATTATTGGTAGATTTAATTTGTTAATTTGAGAAGAATGAATGAAACACTCAGGCTTATCTAAGGAATGTTTGTTTTTTTCTCCAATAGTTAATTATATAACTAAAAGAAATCTTGATGGCTTTCTGTACCCAGCAGTTTTATTCTTTTAAGCCTTTGTGACCATTCCTATATATTAGATAGTACAAAATATTTTATTTTAAATTTTTATTTCATATTTATTTAAATTTTACTCAAGGAATACGATGCCTACATTTTATCATCCATGGAAATATCTAATTCTTCTGTGCCAATTTAAAGCAATTCTTTAAGGAAATATAAGTTCTTTGACATACTATTTGCTGTGAACAAAAATGGCCATATTTCAGAACTGATTTAGTCTTTCATTCACACATCCTGTTTTTAGTCTCAAAGGATTTAGTCGAGATATCTTCCAAATCAAATTATGTTTTGTCCTTTTGTAATATAATGTAATGTTATTGTTTTTATGTCATGAAAATTTTTCCTATCATTCATGTTCAAATTTGTATAATTAATGACATGGTAATCATTGTGGTATGCCAGTATTATGAGGTCTGACAAATGAACCTATGCATGAATCACCCTGAAAACTGTCATGCTACCCCATAACCAAATCATCTTTCACATTCTGCTCCCACACTAGTCATGAATTTCAAAATGTTTGAATCAGTTAATGCCCTTTAATATTTCCTTTATTTCTTATACATATCATTAGTTTTCACCCATGTAGAATTTTATATAATTGTTCAATTTTTCCACATTGTACTAAATATGCTAAATATATTGTTTTCTCTAAGTCTATATAACCCATTATTTTTCCTGATATATTTTTCAGTAGACTATTTTTCAATCTCTATTAATTTATTCCTATTTATTTTATTTAGTATTGAGTATATCTTCACCCTCATTTGAGTTTAATTTCAGCATTATTTACATTAATCACTGTGTATTCACTAGGAACAATAGTACTGTAAGTTTTTCAAATGTACTTTGCATACATAATATTAGTATTTGTAGGATGTGATTCTTCTGCTTTTCTAAATATTCATTATCTTTAGATATTTTGGTTCAAATATTGTTCAAGAAAGCTGTTTACGTTTGTGTGTCTTAATACATCTTATTTCATGTAATTTTACTCAAAAATATAGAGGCTATATACATTTTGGAACTTAACTGATTTTTTCACATATATAATATGTAATCCAGTTTTATGACAATGTTCAAAATTTCCTTTCTAACCTTAAATTTTGTTAAGTAAATGAGATTATTTAATTGTACACCATTCTATATAGGATTTAAAATGAGGAAACTCAATTTTAATGAGTCACAGACATGCAAGGAATATAAGTAAGAAGATCAATTTGCTAGAGATATATGTATGCAAAATTGTTTACCATTCTTACAAAATTAATGTTTCCATATGGACTCGAATGCATGAAGTAGATATGGGAAAACCTCATTCTCATGAGGTTGACACTTGTCAAACACAGAACCGGACTCACTCCTTATGAAACAGAACAGGCTCTAATCATAAGATTTCATAACCAAGTGCTGGTGGCTCACACTACAATCCTCCCTACTCAGGAGGCTGAGATCTAAGGATTACAATTCAAAGCCAGCCCCAGCACAAAAGTCCATGAGACTTATTTACAATTAACCACCAGAAAACCAGAAATGGTACTGTGGCTCAAAGAGTAGATTGCTAGCCCGAGTTAAAGAGCTCAAGGACACCATCTAAGCCCAGAATTCAAGCCCTACAATAGACCAAAAAAAAAGGATTTCAAGAGTATGTCTGAAATATTCTGTGCTATATTGCTGCTGTTTTTTTTTGTGTGTGGGAGAAAGGGGGAGGTGTTTGAACCAGAGTTTGAACTAAGGGTCTCCACTTTGGTATGCTTACTGGATAAGCAAGTATTGTATTATATGACTTGGGACAAGTCTCCAGCCTGGTAATTTCACTGGTTATTTGGAGATGGAATCCCAGGGACTTTTCTTCCCAAATCACTTCAAACTAGAGCCAGCTCTGTGTCACACTTTTTTGAAAAAGGAACCACATTAAGCAGATTATGTAATCTGTTAATATTTGCTTAAATGTTTTTAGTTTGTTCATAAATCAGTTATATTATTTTTCAATTTTTGTCACATCCCATAATTTAAATAATTTATTTTTTTCCAGAAAAGAAAGTAGAAACAGTGACTTTAGGTTTCTAACAGAGCACATAAAATCTTGTTAAAACTATAAAACTTATTTCCTCTAGAATCATCAAAGAGGTGGGGTTGAAAGAAATAGAAAGGACTAGGTTTCTTCTTTCTTCTTCTTCTTTCATTTGACATTACAGGAACTAACCAAACTGAAAAATCTGAAGTATAACAGAGAAATTGTTGGAAGCACCGTGTATGAGCTATTTAGAGAAAAAGGCATGACAGTCCAAATTCAGAAGGTATTCCTCCATTTTTGTATGTCTTACTTCTAGAGACATGACAAGATTTTTTCCATAAAAGTAAAAGTAAAGCACTATTATACTTTATTCAAATCAGTTCTCTGCAAAATCTGTCTGCTGTAAAAATATTTCATCACAGCTATAACACAAAAGGAGCCTTTCAGAGCCAGAAGGACCCTGGAAAAGAAGAGGTTCAGCTCCACCCTGCACAATTCTCCATCCAAGGCATTTGATGGGAACATTGAAAGCACATGTGTATCTCACAGCTGAGTGGGCTGAAGTCACTGAAGGCAGAGACCCACTGCAGAGATAGCACAGCTCTTCCCTACCTCTACCCTCCGCCATCCTCTCATCAGAGAAGGAAACACCAGCTGATAACAGCTTATTTATTCAAGTCAATCATGGCCTGCCATGAAGGAAAATTGCGAAACATAGTAAAAGAACAGAAAAATCTACTGAGCCTTGAAAGCATAGAAGCTTGTAGTCACAGAAACTCTCCTTCAGATCACACCCAGACACACACAGACACACAGACACAGACACACACACACACACACACACACACACACACACACACACAAACACACACACACACCAGCAACAATTACAACAGAAATGAAGAATGATGAGAATGATCAAATCCACATTTCTGAGGAAACAACCTGTGAGCCTGAGGCTATTTCTGTGGAAACTTCCAGAACTGGAAAGTAAAAAGTGCAGTCTTAATATATACATAATGCTCATATCAGGAAAAGAGAGAAAGGAACAGAATAATGTTTAGAAATGTTTCAGGCAGTGTCTGGAAACTTCCCTCAACTTAATGCTCGACACCAAGTTCTGGACCCAAGAAGTTGAGACTGAGAAAGATAAATGGTAAAAACAAAGAAAAATGAATAGCCTCAACACATTTGGCATATATTCTAAAACTATAGAAAATAAGTCAAAACTAATAATCCCAATTTTTCTAGCTAAGGAAAAATACATCGATCCATAATGGAATAAAAATAACAAGAGTGTGTGACCTGTGCCTAGAAATCATGTAAGAACTAAATGTATTTAAACATCAAAGTTTTAAAGGAATATGTCTGCCAATCTGGAATTATTTTCTTTGTGAAATTATCCTTTGAAAGTGAAGCAAGGCAAGAAAAAAAGTTTTTACATACAAAAAGGATGAAGAATCTCATTTCCATTGTAGAAAGAAAATGACAGAAATCCAAATCTGTTCAAGAAAAGAGACCACTGGACAAGAATGAAATCCAAGTTTGTGGTTCATGTTCTTAGTTGATCTAGCATATACTTTGAAACTTTGTTCAAAAGAACAGTAACAGCAAGGTACTAATTATGCATTGTATTCTTGATATAGATATAGGTAGCCTGCACACAAATGAATGACAGGATTGATATAAAGGAGATAAAACTGCATTCTTTTATTATCAAAAAGTAACCTGCACTACCATTAAAGTGGTATATCATTGCTTCATAATAATCTTGGATTGCTTGTAAATATATATTGCAGCAGTTCAAAGAAAATTATCAGAGCAAAAGATGCATTAATAGATAAAGAGGGTATATTCATCAACTTAAGAAAAGTGTATCTACTATTGCCCCTGTAACCATATCGAACTCAGAAGTTGTTTCCATTAAACTTTCTAACTAAACTGGTAAAATTGGAGAAATTATATTCGTAGACATACTGTGGGTGGCCTAAAGAACAGGTGATAACAAAATAACAAATAGATGGTGGTCTGCAGACAATCTACTACTTTCTCTATTAAGCCATACTGCCATTTTTTCCAGTGTAAAAATTTCAGTGTAATCATGATCCTTTGAAGATCCAATGGAAATGTTTCCTAGAGCGTTTGTGGTTTGATTCTCTTGTAATTGGATATAAATGCCCATTACAAATATTGTTGCTCGTTTTTTTTTTCTAAATCACTAATGAGGCTTAAACTCGGCCTGGACTCTGGGCCTGGGCTCTGTCCCTGAGCTGTTCCACTCAAGGCTAGGGCTCTACCATTTTGAGCCACAGTGCCACTTCCAGTTTTCTAGTGGTTCACTGAAATTAAGAGTCTCTGGACTCCATCTCAGCCTCCTGAGTAGCTAAGATTACAGGCCTGAGCCACTGACATCTAGCTAATATCTTGACTCGGGAAATGTCCCACTTCAGAGTTTTTTCCCTTGACTTGATTTTTAAGACCTTTGTGAGATTCATGAATTCAAAGATGTTTATTCCTCACATTTATTTTCAACACTCATCTAGAGTATATAAGTTCCAGTAACATATGTTAGACATTTTCATGTTGTAAGGGATGTGCTGTTGGAAGCAAATCGTACTTTTCAAGGAAGATTTCAAATTTAAGTCTCTAAGTCTAACAATAGTCAGTTGTTCCTGATTATGACAAACTGTGCCAGTTATAAGAAAAATGCATTTGTGCACACAAAGCGCCTCAATTATGGTTCCTTAAACAATATAGTAAAATCACATTAACTCCTTGCATGTGTTTTTTGACAAGCAAAGCAGTATACATTTTTGACCACTAACTGAAATCTGAGTTGGCTTAGAGATTTTAGAAATATTTTTCTTGTATTAAATTATGTCACTTTATTATTAAATTGCACTTTTCATTTAATTGTAAGTGACCTTTTTTCCATAGTCTAGTGTCCCTTTGGTCTGGTAGCTGTCAGCCAAAGAAGTATAAGCAATCCGGTTAAAAATGGCCATTATGTTTTTATTTCTCCCAAAGTCAAAAGAAAGTATAAAATTAAGACACTGTAACAAGTTTTCAAATTAAACAGCCTAGTAACATTTGGAAACTGCCTAAAAAGTTAAATACAGCTTTGCAATTTTTATAAATAATCACTATAATTCATTTTAGGTGTCATATTTAGGTTTCTTCTATTGTTGCCATTATACATTCATATATTTGTATATGCTATTTTACATCTACACATAATAGATAGTCATACATTCTGGAAGTAGTCTGTCATAACTTGATAACCTTATGAGAATTCAAATGATTAATCAGAACTAAGAAACAAGTCTATGTCTTATTCCCAAAACAAATACAAAAATACATCATTTATCTTGAACTCCAATTTATTTATCATCGCAGTTCCATTGGAAGATAGAGATTTATGTTTACATAGAAATACTTGTCTGAAAATCATAAAATAACACATAACAAATACACTTTCTTGATTATGACAAAGGAGTTTATTAGGCCAAAGTTTTAAACAAGATGCACACAACGATTCTTGCCAAAAAGGAAAAGAAAAAACAATCTACAAAAACAGGCCGGCTCCAAGACTCCAGTCTTTCTTTGATGATACTCAGCTGCTTCATTTGAACATGAAAAAAAATATTTTGCACAATAACAATTCCAACAGATGCAATAGTAAATAAAATATGACCTTTCCAAATCTATGGTTTTACTGTTTTTATCTTATTTGTGCTGTAGGCATACACACAATGTGATTATGCACTTTGTGAAGCTGGAAATCAGTTACATAGGAAGAAAAAAAACTAGAACATCCCAAACAGTTTCCACCTTTGTAGGAAAAACACGACTTGGGTCATTAGACCTTAATAGCTTTTAATGTCTTGGGACATTGAAACAATTACCACTTGGAGAAAATGATTTAGCTAGCTGTGAAAGCTATTCAGGAACATTAAATACTTACAAATGTTTTTCAGATTTGGTCTATGAGTTTAATAGCCATCTGTGGACAGTTGATCAGCCTTGATGTTGGAATTGCTCTTCAGGGTATGGACCTTGTCCTAGAAAAACAGGCAAATTCTTTCAGAGCTCTCACCAAATATAGAAGTATTTAACAAAATGGTCAATTAGCCTCTCACATGTTCACATATTCAAGTGAAAATAAATCTAAGAATCATAATTTCAATTATGAAATGTGATTATAATTCCCTGGAAGGTCAGTTTCAACCATGTCTCTTAATAATTGTTGTCAAAGAAATCATGCTAATTCATATATAAAAATCTCCCATGATTCTGTATTTTTCAAGCAAAATACTTCTTTGCAAACTAGGCCTCATTTCTTTTGTGATGTCAGTGTATTATAGGAAGCTATGATAATGCAATGGCTTCCATTTCTCTATTTCCCTGAAAATCATGGACCTTTCCTATGTGTCACAGCTACCCATCCCTACTATAAATAGTATCTTAAAATAAAAGGTCAGATGCTGGATATTTATGAGAACAATAAGACTCATCCTACTCTTCCTTACAGACAATGACCTTCTTCCTTTACCGGTCTAGCAGCAATAGTTGAGTTTTGTTTAAAACTAAAAGCCCAGTCTTCTCCAAGTATTCCTGGAAATTTCACATGAACCCTACTATACTTTACAAATCTCTTGGCCATTGCCAAGTTTTTTTTCTTCATTATCCTTTCCACACCAATGGACTACTTTTCTTCTTTTTTTAACTTCATTTTTCTTCTCAAAAGTAACTTGGATTTACTTGTATTGGGATATTTGAAATTTGATAGGGAAGGGGGAAAAACCAAGACGGGTGGGGGGTGTGGGGGGGAGGGAAACCGGTACCAAGACATGTGAAAGGGTATCAATGTATGTGAATTAATGCACCTTCTATCTGGCAAATATCATGTAGCCCTTTTACTAATTACAATAAAAAATACATTTGTCTTGTGTTAGGAAATGGAAAGACTTAGAAAAAATCATATTAAGTGAAGTAAGCCAGACTCAAAGGAACTTAGGCTCAATGGTTTCCCTCATTCGTCATAATCAGTAGAAACCTTGGGCTCTACTAGCAGAGATTTGCAATAGAGCAAAATCTTGATACATAAGGCCATATAATGTGAAGCTAATTGAAAGGACCTCCAGGATAGTGAAACAAAAGCCATATAATGAATGATTGTTGTCCTTAATGTACTATGTTGTCTCTCATCTCCTTTGCTGTCCCTTGGTTATCTCATATTGGTATAGTATCTCACTTTGTTATCTGATATATTGAATTTATTTGTATTTGGATATTTGAAATTTGATAGGGAAGGGGGGAAAACCAAGACGGGTGGAGGGTGTTGGGGGGGAAGGAAATGGGTACCAAGACATGTGAAAGGGTATCAATGTATGTGAATTAATGCACCTTCTATCTGGCAAATATCATGTAACTCTTTTACTAATTACAATAAAAAAATTAAAAAAAAAAGTAACTTGGCCAAGATACTGCTGTTTTCCTAAGCTGTTTGGCTTAAGTCTAGGTGGCACATCTTTAATTCGAAACGTGGCAAATTCAAGGGTATAAAGTATTAGAACACACTGTTTAATACCAGCATTAGTAAGTTAAAATGTACGTATACCAATTCTTAAATGGACTGTATAGTCAATTGAAAGTTTACATGAAATCCAGCCCTTAGAATATTTTGTATCATTCACATAACAAGGTTCAGATTTCAGGCCCAGGGAAGTGCTTTTGAATATAGAACAGCATTTGAATCTATGTGACAGTTAATATTTGTTAAGCAGTGTTGTTTGATCATATATTACTGAGAGTTATGATATGTTAAATGAAATTTTTTCCTTGCAAAAAATCTGTTTTCTGCATTCTGTTTGAATATAAAATTGAACATTTGCTTTATTCAATACTACAAATAACAAACAGTACAGATGTAGCTTGAAGCTGAGCAATGGTGGCTCCATCTGTAATCTTAGTTATATAGGAGGCTGAGATTTGAGGACTGCAATTGGAAGCCAGCCCAGGCAGAAAATGCAAAATGTGGAAGTAGAGATGTGGCTCAAGTGACATAGCATTTGCTTTGCATGAAAAAGCTCAAGGACAGTACCCAGGCCTTAGGATTGGCATAAAAAAAAGTAATGTAGTATATTTTATATGTACTGTATACTACAAAATATCCTGGATTGTATCTAAAATATTTTTTGAGTTTTATTATTTTTGCCTTAGTAGTTTTAAAAGGAGGGTTCAACTCCTTGTGGGTTCAAGGCATCTTGATAAATGTCACCCCTCCTTTACCCCATCTCTCCCAACCACACCCAGTCCTTCAAGTTAAGTGGTTCCTTTTTCAAAACATTGAATATTACAACTGCATCCTTCCACTCCTCTATTATTTTCCCTCTTTCCCTTGATTTCCCTCTACCCTCTAATAACACGTTTCAGTTTCCTGATGTTCATTTCGTTAGACTCATGGTTATTTCTTCAAAGGAATTACATTATTGCAATCCTTTCATGCATGGACTATACTTTGGCTAGTGTGTGTGTGTGTGTGTGTGTGTGTGTGTGTGTGTGTGTGTGTGTATATGTGTGTGTGACTCTGTATAAGCTTACCTATATAGTCATAATTAGGTCTATTATGAGAGAAAGTGTGCATCCATTATCTCCCTAAGCCTGACTTACTTTACTTAACATAATTTCTCCACATGTATTCATTTCCCAGAAAATGGCATCATATCATTTCACTTGATGGTTGAATAAAATTATGTATGCATTCATATCTAAATAGATAGTATATGCATATATATTTATAAATATATATTCTCATATTTTCCTGATCTATTCATCCATACTAGGACATGGACTATCTATAAGTAAGCTATGATAAACAATGAAGAAAACAACATGAATGTGCAAGTTCCCTATGTAAATTAATTATAAGAATTATTGGAATTCTTTTAAAACTTACTCAGAATTAATAGTTAAATAGCACTTAAATTCAATAAACAATAAAAATGACATAATAAAATCTTATTTTTCAAAATGTTGTAAGTTGGAAAGAATAGTCCATAAATGGAGAGAAAATTGTAATCATTCTAAAATAAAATTTTGTCAGTGCAAACAAAATAATCTTTTAAGCAGGTCAATGTTTATGACCCAGAAGGACATTGAATTCAGTAGAATGAGACAGACACAAAACAAACAAATATAGCACGATCTTACCCACATGCAGAATCAAAAACAGCTGATACTGTAGAAGCAGTGAAAAATCTTTGGTTGCCAGAGTCTGGAGAGAAAAGAGAGAAGTGACAGACATTGCTCAATGTATATAAATGTACAATTAAAAAAATAATTCTAGTGTTTTATCTAGTTATATTTTTAAAAGGTAATATATATCTCAAAATCATGGAAAATACGATTTTCAATGTTTTCAACACAAAGAAATAGTTACCATTTGAAGTATGTGTATGATAGTTATGAAGAGATCATTATATATTTCATCAAGCCTCTTAATAAGTTCAATTACTCTGCCAACTAAAAATTAAAATGGAAGCCAGGTGCCAGTGGCTCACCCCGTAGTCCTAGCTCCTCAGGAGGCTGAGATCTGAGGATAGTGGTTCAAAGCCAGCCCTGGCACGAAGGTCCATGAGACTCTTATCTCCGAGTAACCACCAGAAAACCGGAAGTGGCACTGTGGCTCAAATGGATCTGATGAGCTCAGGGACAATGACCAGCTCCAGACGGATAAAAAAAAATAGATTAGAACAATATTGTAATATCAGACAAAACATGTAATAGCATCAAAAGAAGACAAATACAAATCATTCATGGGAGAACTCTACATATAGTAATATTAAGCATCTATTTTGGTACCATAAGTGTAAGCTTATTCTCACTTTTAAAAATGATATCTGTCAAAATGTATAACTTGATTTCTCTTATTAATCACTACTATATTGCAAATTTATCTTATTTTAATCTACTATTGTGTTCTTTAAGCAATTCAAATTCATAGTCAATTGGTCATAAATAACCCAGAGCAAATATAGTGATTTGAATCCACTCTCTTCACAAGCTAAGGTACATATCTACCATCTACCAATGATGAATTTCAAATTAAAATGAGTGGTTTCTGAGATTCTAAGTTTACCTATGTTTTCCTAATTCCAAGAAGCTTCCTACTATAAAATATATTCATGAAATGATAATAGTTTATGTATGTTCATTTTTATATATCCATATTTACAAGAGTACACATTCACAACTAAGCTTGGGCCTGTATGTAGCTCTTTCATTCATTATGATGGATATAATGACAATGAAATGTATACTTAATTATTTTTAAATGTTGATAAAATAAAATGTGCTACTGTTGTGTTTCAACCCAAATTTTACAAGAAGTATCAATCAAAATAATAGTATATTTCAACAGTGTTAAAATCAGAGAACCATAATAAATTCTTGACTCTTTCATGTGATCTTTTATGATAACAACGTTATCATAAACTCCTTTGATATACCATTCAGTGATACTTTTGTAAAGGGAAACTTCCCAATAACTCCTGGCTTAATTTAATTCAGAAAGTTGGTAAATTGGTTGCTTTTCTTGGAGAAATATAACAATGAACACAGATTAGAGTTCAGGAAATTAAAACAAGTGTCTAGCTTCCAAAGTTTGATTGCTTAGCTCAAGAAGCATCAAATTAAATTTAAATGATCTTTGAAAAACAGAAAGGGCACGTACTACGAAGATCCATTGCTGAGTAAAATCAAGTATTCCTTTGGTAGCAACCCAGGCAAAATGATATTCATTTGTTTTGTATGGCAGTTATAAAAACAGCTTGGTTGTACAGACAAAATAACTAACGACTCTCTTTTTCTTGCCATGATATGTGCTATATTGCTAAAAATCATTTTCTGAGAATTGTGTAAGCCATTAAAACATTTTCCCTTAGGTAATCATACATAAAAGCATTGTGGTCCTACAGCTCAGTATGTGATCACTAATTACAGCTCTGCAGAGCTGAGAAGTTCCCAGACTACACACAGGCCATGAAATCATCCGGCAAACAAAGCAGCAAACTTGGGTGGTTATGTAACATATGGTGGAAAGTACCATTAGCCTCAGGAACTTTATGCAAAAGCAGAAGTTGGGGTAGGAGTTGAATCTTTCTCCATGTTCCAATGCTGGTATAATATCCATAAGCAGAGTAGATTATCTGAAGCATCTAGAATGCAGAATTCTAAATCCCATATTGCTGCATCTTCATATCTTCCTGATTCTTTTGCCTCACTTTCATAAAGTTCCTTCCAGGTTCATGACTCTTTCCCAATCAAGGTCTTCAACTTAATCATAGCTGTTGTCTCCAGTACTTGTGGAGGTTCCACGTGCTTAGGTTCCAGTGACTTGAGTGTGACATATTTGGTGGATTTTCTTCTGTATATCACAGATAAGTATCCATATTTCAATTTCCAAGCATGTGTGTTTAAGTACTTGAAGTTGGATCACTTGGGATAATATGGTGGGAAGATCATTGGGTTGCATGGGTCAATCTGAGAAGAATCAGACCTAAGAGCTTTTTACTTGATAGCTTCAGAATCTGTGAAAAATTATACATTCTCCCTAATTTGCTTTTATTATTGCATGAATAAAAATGTAACTAAAATGTAGAAGTCTTATGGTAGGTAACTGCAACTATAGTAACTAACACAAGGTAAAAGGCCAATTGTTCCTGATACTATAATGAGGATTAAGACAAAAAGATCGTGCATGCATTTCAAATATCTAAATTTAAGTTCTGCAGCTGCTAGAAGCCTCGCTTTTTTTCTGATATAGTCTAAGTACAGATTAGTAGCTAGAACCTACACTCACAGCAGAGCATGGGACATTTACAAGATCTTGACTATGTTCTGAAAAAATAGATATCCTTGTCATTTCTCTGTGGCTTCCCCTGGCTGCCCCTTCCTGAAGACTAAGCTTTTGCCTTTGTCTGTGACACTCTTAATTCTTTATTGATAGAAAAGATTTTCTTCCTGCAATTTATTTCATAAGTCTAAGGGAAAAGAAACTGAAAAGATAATTTATATTCAGTGAGGTAAAGGGTAAACCAGATTATTATAGAATGAGTCACCCTAAGTGACTCTCAAGTTCAAGGTAATTTTGATTAAAACACCTCACAGAACTGGACAGCAGTGTGATTTGCCAGAGAGCAGAGAGGTGGAGGCAGAGAGGATGTGCCTGAGCTGCTCAGTGGGAACTAAGCTGTTATTTTATACTTGTATGCGTCTCTAAAAGATACGTGTGCTTACACTTTTAAGTCATTCTAATTTTGAGTCGTTTGACATTCTCTTCACATGTAATAAAATTGCTAATATATGATTTAAACATGCATGTGATTTATGTGTAGATTTAAGCATATACATGCATGATTTTAAAGCTAATATTAAAATCATCTTGATTTTGTTTTCTGTTCATTCCATTTAGACTGTTATTTTTAAAAAGCTTTATTTATTCCTTTTTTGTTATCTGAACCAAAATTTGAACTCAGGGCCTCAAGCTCACTAATCTTTCCTGCTCACATCTGGTGCTCAACCCCTGAGCTATAGCTCTAGCCTGACTTTTTGCTCTTCATTTCCAAACTAGAGTCTTGAGGACTTTTCAGCTGTGGCTGTCTTTCAATTCGTGTCCTTCAGGCCTCAGCCTCCTGAATGGATAAGTTTTCTGGCATGAGCCATTAACATGTGGCTCCAACTTACTTTTTTTTTAGGTTTAGCACATATCAGGTGCTTAGTACTTCGAAAATCCTGAGAAATATTACTTATACAAAACCTTATTTTAGAATTCAGAAACTGTGCCCTATGAAATATACCACTTCTAAATTATAATTAAAAATTTTAATTTAGATTAGTTATCTTTATATTAGAGTTAAAAAATTCAAGATCTTTGTATATTTTATTAAACTAGGAAAAGAACTTAAAATTTTTACTTTGTCTTTTTAATTTTTTATTCCATTTTTTAGTTTTTGATCTGGTTTGGGCTTAAGGTCTGTTATTTGCTAAGTAAATGCTATATCTATCATCTGATCCACTGCAAATTCTTTTCCTGTTGTCCTTTATTTGAAAATGGTAGTAATTATGGAAATGAACTCTAGAAAATAGAAACAAGAGTGTTTTTTTGTTTGTTTTGTTGCTTTTTTCTCCCTTTTCTTTTCTTTTTGTCTTGCTTCTTCTTCTATATAGTGTGTTTGGGAGTGTAAGGGAAGGCCCTAAGTACAAAAGGTAAAAAAAATGTAGCAATGGTATGCACTGGACACCAAGTTGAAAATGAGTTATAAAACTTGTTGGTGGGAGACCGGGAGTTTGGCCTAGTGGTAGTGTGCTTGCTTACCATGCACCAAGACCTGGGTTCAATTCCTCGCTACCACATACATAGAAAAAGCCACAAGTGGTGCTGTGGCTCAAGTGGTAGAGAGCTAGCTTTGAGGAGAGCCCAAGGGCAGTGCTCAGACCCTGAGTTCAAGCTCCAGGACTGGCAAACAAACAAACAAAAAACCTTATTGGTGGTTTGGGACGAAAAAAAATGGGAAAGGTAAGGGAAGGGGTGACCTTGGTCAAGAGGACTTAAGTAACTGCAAGCCTTCTAGGTTTTGTTTGTTTGTTTGATTTTTAGTTTTTTGTTTTTGGTGTTAGACCTGGGGCTTGATCTCTGGTACTGGGCACTGTCTCTGAGCTTTATTGATCTGGGCTGGCACTCTACCCTTTGAGCTACAGTTCCACTTCCAGCTTTTTGGTAGTTAATTAAAGGTAAGAATCTCTCAGACTTTTTGCCAGATCTGGCTTCAAACTGCAATTCTCAGATCTCAGCACCCTGAGCGGCTAGAATTAGAGACAAGAACCATTGCTGCATGGCTATGTGTTGGCAATTTTTTGAGCTAATTTCTCATTTTTCTTCTAGCCAGCCTAGACCATGATTCTCATGTCTGAATTTATTTATTATTAATTTATTAAGCCAGGATAGTTATCCTAATAACTTATTTTAGAAATAATTTTGTAGCATATGCTGTAACTATTCAAGAGAATCTCATGTTTTATCTTCTCCTGATTTCTACCTTGAATTAAATAATCATCTTAAGAGATAGTGTTTAACCATAAGAACTATTTACTGTATGGCCATTATTTTTTGAAACTATAGAATGCTTTTTAATAAACAATATTAACAATAATATAAAAACACATTTGTCAATATTAGTCATTTGATACATTGTTATTTAGAATATTTGAATATATATGTATATATGTGTGGTCATATGCATATATATGTGTATAGTCCAATTAGAAATGAAACTTTTTCTTCATCTTTCCACTTCTCCATTGTAAAAGATATCATGAGAAGAGCTCCACAATGAAAAATATGATACGGAAACAAAATGAATTTTAAAAATTCATTTGTTTATTGTGCTGTCCTGGGGCTTGAACCTGAGCTTATTGCTAAATACTAGCATTTCTACTTCTGGCATTTTGTCATTAATTGGCTTTGAATTACAGTCCTCTATTCTCAACCTGTTAAGTAGCTAGATTACAGGCCATCATCACCAAGCAGAAGGGGGTTTTTAAGCCAGACGTAAAAGTTTCTAGGACAATGTTCTTGTGACATATGTATACATATACATATATATCTTTTCATTGTGCTAAACTTACTACATCTCAAAGTAAACTTACAATGTGTACCTGTATTTGTATGTATTTTTGGTGTGTACATGAGTGTGTGTGTGTGTGTGTGTGTGTGTGCATAAAAGAGAGAGAGAGAGAGAGAGAGAGAGAGAGAGAGAGAGAGAGAGAGAGAGACTACACATGGTGTCTTGTTAGTTTATATTACAATTTGAGACCAAAAATATAAAAATGTAAGACTATCATGATTGAATCCTAAGGTGAAGATTTACATTTGGTGAGCTGAGGATGGTATCAAAAAAAAAACATGTCATAGGATGAGTTACTGTGATTTCTGTGGAAGGTGTTTTGATCTGACTAAGGAGCTCACCATAGTCAATGTAAAAACTGACACAAGTATGGGATGTACTAGGGAGACATGAATATTGTCTGCAGCTACCCTGAGGCATGGGATCTATGGCTGGCAAAGTATAGTCTTTCACAGGCACTTTGGAAAGAAAACAAGTATATCGTATTCAGTTCTTATACAACGGGTAAAATTAAAATTGGCTTTAAAGATCCCAGTGTCTAGCTTCTTTCCTCAGGGAAAAAATGTTTATAAACCAGAAAGGCTATGTATGGAAAAGAAGAAATTTGTATGTTTACTTCTTTATATTCTTAAATGTAGTAGTTTCCTCCTTGAAAATCCAGAGGCAGTAAGGCTAATGCAGCACTTACTGATCACGAATCATCCTGTGTGTTGAGAGACAAGCAACTATATATTTACAGCTCCGTTTGTGTAGAGAGCAGCTTGTCTCTTTACACCACTCAGTCCACTATACCCCAGCAGGCATCCACGTTTTCTTTTAAACAAAAAAAATGTAAGGCTTAATTTAGAATTTATTAATAGCTTTAAAATGTATTTTACTATATTTAACTATTTTCATGCATTTAAGCAAAAACAAAAATCAAAGTATTATTTATACTTGTAACAAAGGAAACTTAAAGCTTCCAGAAACCAGTTGCTCATGCTTATAGTCCTAGCTACAGGGAAAATGAGATATGGAAGTTTTCTGACCAGCCCAGACAAAAAAAAAATAATCTGTGAGATTCTCTCTGCAATTAACCAGCAAAAATAACCCAAATAGGCTGGAGGTGTGTTTCAAGTGGTAGTGGTAGAGTGCTGGCCAACCAACAGCATGTAGCCCTTGTTCAAATGCCAATTCACTAGAAAGAAAAGAAAACACTAGACTTAAAGCCAAAATAAAATAATTGTATCTACATAAAAATCAAACTTTGTACTGATCAGTATTAATGAAATTCTCCAGTGAAAATTCATCTCTTTTACAGAAACATTCTCCTCTGATGTTTTTAGTGTGAGTGGCAAGGCAGGAAATATAAATTGAGAGCTCAAAGCAAAGACATAGGAATTTATAGTGAAATCTATATTATAGAATTTGGGAAATCTATATAAAGTTAAGAGTCATATTCTACTTCAAAATAAAGTAGACATAAGAGAATCTTATGTTTTCTATAATAATTGCATGGTATCAGTGGTTCATGCTTGTAATCCTAGCAACTCTGGGGGCTGAGGTCTGAGGATTCAATAAAAACTACTCAAAAAAGCTGAAAATGGCACTGTGGCTCAAGTGATAGAGCTCTTGCCTTGAGCAAAAAGAAGCTCAGGACAGTGTCAGGCCCAGGGTTCAAATCCAATGATTGGGAGAGGGAAGGGGGGAGCTCATCTGTCAAGTGAGTTTGAGTGAGTATTACATACACACTACACTCGGTCATTTCTCCCATATCAACTGCCATTCCTGGAGGAAATCTGAGGTTTTGGTGCATGAACAGGAGTCATCATTAGCAATAAATGCAAACTGATGCTTTACATTTTCTCTTCCCTTAGGCTGAAACTTATGACTTCTCTTCCCCCAAGTTTTAAATGTTAAAATTTCTTCTCTAACTCTGAAGCTGACATGTTGTAATCACTTTGTCAGGATTCCTTACACACTGAATCTTCAACTTCTAGTAAAATATTGTAATAGTGTTCTCAAAGCTTACATTGTGGGTCAAGAGGTTGATTAAAATGAAAAACATACTGATCTTATTTATGCAAATGAGCAATAAATTACTATGGAAGATAGTCAGAGTTCAAATAGACCTCAGTGAGATAAAAATGATTAAAGACTAAAATTATAATTTAAGGTGATCTACATTCTGGTATTAAGAATCAAAATCACAAGTTGGAATAAATTTCATATAATAGTATGAGAAAGCTTTAGGAACTTCCATTTATACAGAGATGATATCTGATGTTATCTGATATATTGAATTTATTTGTATTTGGATATTTGAAATTTGATAGGGAAGGGGGGAAAACCAAGACGGGTGGGGGGTGTGGGGGGGAGGGAAACGGGTACCAAGACATGTGAAAGGGTATCAATGTATGTGAATTAATGCACCTTCTATCTGGCAAATATCATGTAACCCTTTTACTAATTACAATAAAAAAAAGGAAAGAAAAAAGAAATTCTATAGGTATCTAAGGAGAGATTTTTTATGTATCATATAAGATATCAATGCTTTACATTTCTCAAAATATATATGAAACACTAAAAGCAGTAAAGTTTAATGAGTATGATAATTATCATGAATTATTCATAACCCAGTATATTCAAGTATCAAATATACTGTACATCATAAATTGTTATATATAATACAAATGTTTAAAGAGGGGGATATCTATGATTTTAATTTTTGTTTCTGAAGGATATGTGGTTTGTGAATTCACACCTCTTGACTTTGATATTTCACTTAACATATTAAGTTGTTTCAACTATTTATTTAAATATTTTTAAAATTTGACCAATAATTATTTCAATTAAGAGTTCTTGGGTGGGGGAATGGAAAGTGGGACAAAGGCCTGAGAAGGGGTATCATCCACTACCTGAAAAATGTAACTGTAACCCCTCAATACATACCTAGATAACAAAATAAAATTAAAAAAAGAATTCTTATTTCAAAGAAATAAAAGTAATTTCTTTGAAATAGGAAAGGGAAGGGGGAACACAAGATGAGAGGAGGGGGTGGGGAGAGGGAAATGAGGACAAAAACATGAGAAGGGGGATCAATGAGTGTGAACTAATGCTCCTTCTATCTGACGAATATAACTGTAATCCTTCTATTAATTTCAATAAAAATGACAAAAAAGAAAAAAAAGAATTCTTGTAATTTCAATTTCCATTATAAAAAGAAATTTAAATCAACACACCTGTAAATAATGCTAGTGTGTATTAGAACCTATATTAGCATCTTACTACACAAACTACATAGATACCTCTCATAGAGAAAACAGTAGATATTGTTATAACAATGCAAATTTTGCTCCAATGAAAACAAAAAATGTCAGTAGTCAGTTTATCTCCAAATTTATTGAAGCTTCTGTATACTTGCTTTTTCTGCCTTTAAGGAATAGATCTGATTAGTCTGTTCTGATTGATGTTAATGTTTATCCCCTAAATTTATTAATTGCCTCACAAACTCTGTTATTATTTCTACTCATGCTTATATTTAGACCAGTTATTTACTATGCTAAGTTGTGAGGTGTAGTCAGCAACTTTTGTGACCATAAATATTAAAAAATAGAAATAATACTTAATGAAAATTGTAGTCATGTTTCAAAATGTATGTGACTAGAGATAATCAAGATCTACTTTATCACAAAAAAAGTGATAGCTCAAAGCCATTCCCTCTAAAATCAGGAACGAGACAAGGATGCCCACTCTCTCCACTCCTCTTTAATGTAGTATTACAATTCCTAGCCAGTGCAATAAGGAAAGAAGCAGGCATAAAGGGGATCCAAATAGGGAAAGAGGAAGTAAAATTTTCCCTCTTTGCAGATGACATGATCCTGTATTTAAAGAATCCTATAGACTCTACTCCCAAGCTCCTTGAGCTGATTCAAAACTTTGGAAGGGTAGCAGGCTATAAAATTAACCCTCAAAAGTCAACTGCCGTCCTCTACGCCAACAGTGAGACGAATGAGGGAACAATCAGGAAAGCAACTCCTTTTGCAATAGCCTCAAAGAAAATAAAGTACCTAGGAATTAGCTTAACTAAAAATGTAAAGGACCTTTTTGATGAAAACTTTAAAACCCTGAAAAAGGAAATTAAAGCAGAATTGAGGAAATGGAAAAACCTCCCATGCTCCTGGATTGGAAGAATCAACATCATGAAAATGACAGTCTTGCCAAGGGCTATCTACAAATTCAATGCAATACCCATCAATATCCCAATGCCATTCTTTAAAGAAATAAAAGAGGCAATCCAAACTTTCATATGGAATAATAAAAGACCCCATATAGCAAAAACACTTCTTAGCAGAAAGAACAGAGCTGGAGGAATTTCAATACCAAACTTTAGACTCTATTACAGAGCTATAATAATCAAACAGCTTGGTACTGGCACAAGAACAGGCCTGAAGACCAATGGAATAGAACTGAGGACCCAGATATTAAACCACAGACACATGGCCACCTAATCTTTGATAAGGGAACCAAAAAATAGAATGGAAGAAAGATAACCTCTTCAACAAGTTGTGCTGGCAGAACTGGTTAAGCACCTGCAGAAAACTAAAGTTGGAACCTTCTTTTTCATCGTGCACTAGAATTAACTCCAAATGGATCAAAGACCTGAAGGTAAAAGCCGACACACTGAAAACTTTACAAGAAGGAATAGGAGATACACTAGACCTCCTTGGCACAGATCGAAACTTTCTTTTTTTAAAAAATATTTTTTATTGTAATTAATAAAAGGATACATGATTTTTGCCAGAAAGAAGGTGCATTAATTCACATACACTGATACCCTTTCACTTGCCTTGGTCCCCATTACCCTCCCCCTCACCTCCCCATCTTGGTTTTCCCCCCTTCCCTATCCAATTTCAAATAACCAAATACAAATATATCCAATATATCAGATAATAAAGTGAGATACTGTAACAATATGAGATAACCAAGGGACGGCAAAAGAGATGAGAGATAACATAGTACATAAAGATCAAGATTCACAAGAAATCAGAGAAAAGCTGGATAAGTGGGACTGCATTAAACTGCAGAGCTTCTGTATGGCAAAGGACATAGCTAGTAAACTAATTAGGAAGCCTACGGAGTGGGAGAAGATCTTCACCAACCATACAATGGACAAAGACCTCATATCTAAAATATATCAACAGCTCAAAAAATTAAATCAATCCAAAACTAATCTCCAAAGTAACAACCATCCCATTAAAAGATGGGCCAAAGACTTAAAGAAAGTCTTCTCTGAAGAAGAAACAAAAATGGCCTATAGACACATGAAGAAATGTTCAACATCTCTGGTCATAAAAGAAATGCAAATCAAAACAACTCTAAGATTCCACCTCACTCCAGTTAGAATGGCCAGGATCAAGAAAACTAATAATAGATGCTGGAGGGGATGTGGCCAGGAGGGATCACTACTACACTGTTGGTGGGAGTGCAAACTCGTTCAACTACTATGGAAAGCAGTATGGCAGTTCCTCAAAAGACTAAACATAGAGCTCCCCTATGACCCAGCAATTCCACTACTTGGCATTTACCCAATCATCCAGAAACAAGGACATACTAAATTCACCAGCACAACAATGTTCATTGCAGCACTATTTACCATAGCAGAGATATGGAACCAACCCAGTTGTCCCTCAGTTGATGAGTGGATGAGCAAGATGTGGTATTTGTACACAATGGAATTCTATGCTGCTATCAGAAAGAATGACATTGCCCCATTTGTTAGGAAATGGAAAGACTTAGAAAAAATCATATTAAGTGAAGTAAGCCAGACTCAAAAGAACTTATGCTCAATGGTTTCCCTCATTTGTCATAATCAGTAGAAACCTTGGGCTCTCCTAGCAGAGATTTGCAATAGAGCAAAACCTTGATACAAAAGGCCATGTAGTAGGAGGCTAAATGAAAGAATCTCTAGGATATAGAAACATAAGCCATATAATGAATGATTGTTGTTCTTAAGGTACTATGTTATCTCTCATCTCTTTTGCTGTCCCTTGGTTATCTCATATTTTTACAGTATTTCACTTTGTTACCTGATATATCAGATATATTTGTATTTGGTTATTTGAAATTGGATAGGGAAGGGGGGAAAACACTTTGGGGGGTGGGGTGGGGGGGAGGGAAATGGGGACCAAGACATGTGAAAGGGTATCAATGTATGGGAATTAATGCACCATCTATCTGGCAAATATCATGTAACCCTTCTACTAATTACAATAATAAATATATGAAAAAAACCTGATAGCTCTTTCAATTGCAATTTTTTATTTTGCCAGTCCTGGGCTTGAGCTCAGGGCCTGAGCACTGTCCTTGAACTTTCTCAAGGCTAGAAACTCTATTACTTGAGCCTCAGCACCACTTCTGGTTTTTTTCCTATGTATGTGTTACCAAGGAATTGAACCTGGGTCTTAGTGCATGCTAGTTAAACACTCTACCACTGGGCCAAACTCCCAGCCCCTCAAGTGCAACTTTAAAGACAGAAAGCATCTCAGACTAGAGAGCCACATATATGAACAGCCAATGAAGTGCAAGTTTGCTGCATATTTTGCCAGTGAAACTTGAATAGACAGTGTATAACTCTTGAATTACATACTAAGCCTAATCTCCGTCATAGCATGAAGGAAGATGGGTTGCACGTATATTCCACTTCTGTGAGGGAGAGTAGGAAATTGGAGCTATAGAGTTAGGTTTCTGAATGTCTGCTGTTCTTAAATCATCCATGGGAGAATAGTGGAAAAATAAGAGGAAAAGTCCCTGTCTTTGTAACAGTGCCCTAAAAGAATCTCTATTGTAGTCCCTTTACAATCATCTCTGGCTCTAAGAAAGTTTGGTTTTACAGATATAAATCTTGTATGGAAGGCAAACTGTTCCTTCAAGCAGGCAGTGTCTTCTTGTTGTTGTTATAAAGTGTGCAAACAGAAAAGCCACATTTTGAGGGACCAAATCTTGGAGTCTTTATTAAAAGGCCAGCGACTGCATGGTGGATTCCTGTCTCAAAGACCAGCAGCCAGCAAATACACTTAACACTGTTAGGCAAGGACAGAGAGGAAAGAAAGAACAAAAACCATGCCAACAAACCAATTCAGCTCCAGTGGAGAGCTGAATTGAGATACTGACCAGAGAAGAGCCTGGAAACAGAATACAGGACACAAACATGGAGACATGAGGCATGGCAAACTGGCCCCTGAGCTGGTCCAGGCTTAAATAGAGTCAGGTCAGAGGGCAGCATCACAGGAAACATCTAGTCCCAGGCACTGGACTGACAGGTTTAATAACCTGTCAGGTGTTCTCATCACCTGAGATAAGGGTCTTCACCTTCCCCCATCATGAAGACAAGCTGCCAGACCTTAGACATATTCAGGTGCCATCTGGACGTTTCCATTTAGGGAAGGTAGGCTTCAACCTTCCATATAGAGTACACTCAGAGGCCAGACCTTATATGGACATAGTCAAGTACCATCAGAACTTTTCCATCTAGAGAAGACAGGCTCAGCCTTCCATATAAGGTCTACTTAAAGGCTACTCAGAGGCTAATGATTCAAGGTGTTTAGGGAGTTAATTAAGGGAGAAGTCAGAGCATTCTCGATACACAAAGCTTTTCTAAGGTTTTGAAATCTACATTTTTCTGAAAAAGAGCCCTCCTAGCTCATCTTGAGCTAGGGATCTGGTTTCAAAAAATAGCCTATAGCTGGGCGTGGTGGCTCACATCTGTAATCCTAGCTACTCAAGTGGCTGAGATCTGAGAATCAAGATTCAAAGCCAGCCTGGGCAATACAAAGCTGAGAGACTCTTATCTCCAAATAACTACCAGAAAATCCGAAGTGGTGCTGTGACTCAAGTGGTAGAGCGCTAGCCTTGAGCTGAAGAGCTCAGAAACAGCTCCCAGGCCTACAGTTTAAGCCCCACATTAGAAAAAATGTATATGAAAACAGTCAATGAAACACAGAAAGTTAATCACTACTGAGCAAAGGAAATAAACTTATTTTAAGGGGAAAAGGCAGATTAAATGCTAGGATCAATTAAAGCACCATTTTAACTAAACAATCAGTTTGGCAGATAGTACTATCCAGAGCTTAAAACAGAATACATAAAAACCTATGCACAACCTCAAGAGTTAGTGGCTTGTCATAAGATTAATTATGATTATTTTTTCTCATTGTATTGAAAACATTTTCTTACATATTCTACATTATATATATGTATATAATGTTATAATGTTATGGAAAACTCTGACAGTTACACTGTCTTGATGGCTCTAGAAACAGTGAGGTGAATTCTTTCTTCCTCCAGGTGATTTTTTGTTCAAACTATATTAGAGATTAGAAACTGAATACAGGTGATTATAGCAGTGGTGTGGTCTGTTGATGAGGTGACAGCTGTACTCTAAGTGCAACTTGTAAATGTACAAAAGAAAAAGAAGGAATCTTGGCTCAGGATATTTACTTTGTATGGAAATAGATGCACTCAGAACTAAACAAGAACTAAACAAACGTAATTAAGTTTTCCTTCTCATGTAAGAAAGATGGGAAATGAGCACCAGAAACAACACATTCACTCAATCACCTTATTTAGTATTTAGCTGCATTTTCTAACATACTCCAAACATCAAAACATTTAGAGCATAGTTTTCAATATTATCTAAAAGTTCTTCTCATTAATAAAACTGGGAAGCCATCTGTATATAATGTGCAAAAAAATTGAAATAGCAGAAACATTTTGTCACTGACTGGATTTTCTGAAATCTTTAATGGGCCTTGAAGCCTCTGGGTCTTTTCCTAGATGTATTCTCATTCCTGCAACTCATTCCTTTTCATATTTCTAGCATATTAAATGTGGATGTAAATTATATTACATATTTTTAACTTCACAGAATAATGGTTCTCTAGCTAGAAGAATAGAGTTTTTTAATAGATACAATGCTACATGATGCATGCGTGTCAAAATGTAATGACAAAGTAGAAATCACTGAAAAGAGGTTGGTCTCTGGGGAATCTATTAAACTGGAGTCATCATACTGTAGCTCTAAATAGGACAGGGAAGGCACTGGTAGCCAGAGTAGCTGCAAATTACCTTAAAGTCATTCATTTTCTAGAAAATTAAAACAAAAAAGGAAAATGAATTGTACTAACAGTACAGAATAGATTATTACTTTTGTTCTCAATGAAATGTTATAGTGGCTCATACCTATAATCCTCCCTACTAAGGTGGATGAGCTTGTTATACAGAAATTCAAATCACAAGATACAGAGAAGCCACATTTTGAGAGGTGGAATTGTGAGTCTGTATTAGAAAGCCAGTGACTGTAGTTGGATATTTGTCCCCTAGCCCAGCAGCCTTGAGTATAGCTAGCATACTTATAAAGGCAAAAACCACATTTGGGGTGGGTGCCAAAATTAACAAAAAAGGTACACATAAGCAAAGCAAATCATTTAGGGAAATGATCAGAGGTATGCAAAACAAATCATCTAGAAAAACAATCAGGGGCAAACATTCTTTGCAACAAAATTTTCCTGTGGCTGAGTATCATGATACATCTGCAATTCAAGACTGGCCTATTTACCACCACATATGAGCAAGCAAGGCAAGCAAGTATAAATTCCTCAGTTCAAATCCTAGTATTGGTTGAAAAAAATGTCTTGGATTAAGAAAATCTATAAATGTGTAACTAAAAAGTGTTCTCAATAATCCAAGTGCCAGAGATTTATTCCAGTAACCCTACCTACTCAGGAGGCTGAGATCTGAGAATCATAGTTCAAAGCTAACTCATGAAGGAAAGTTCAATTAACAACAACAATAACAAAAAAGCCTGGTATGGAACCCTACCTCAAATGGGAAAGTGCTGGCCTTGAGCACAAAGGACTGTCCAAATGCTGAAATAAAAACCCAAGACAATATTTTAACGTTTGAAATATTTCAATATTACATATATTAATTTATTTAATATATTAATGTTTGAATATTTAAAATAGGGAAGGGAAGGGGAAAACAAGATGATTGGGAGGGAGTGTGGGAGGGAAAGGGGGACAAAAACTTGAGAAAGGGTATCAATATTCACCAAATAACGCACCCACCAAATGACAAAATAACTGTAATCCCTCTAATATATTATCTGTACAATAAAATTTTAAAAAGAAAGAAAATCAAATAATCTTCTGAATAGGGAAAAGTTATTATATCAAAAATTTAGTAGTGCCAGGTGCTGGTGGCTCACACATGTTATCCTAGTTACTCAGGAGGCTGAGATCTGAGTCTCACAGTTCAAAGCTATCCCTGACAGTGTCTCAAAGTGGTAGAGCACTAGCCTTCAGTTTCCCCTGATTGTTCCCCTAGATGGTTTGCTTTTCTATTAGGTTTAAGTATCCTCATCTGGTTTGCTTTACTCCTGTATAGCAGTTTTGTTGGGTTTGGTTACACACCCCGAATGTATTCTTGGCCTGTATGAGCTTTGTGCTAACTGCATTCAGGGCTGCTGGTTTTTGAGGCAGGAGACGATCAGTTGTCCTTTGGCTCTCCAATAAAGACTCATAATTTGGCCTCTTAAGTGGTGGGTTCTCTACTTCCAGAGACTAAGTTGCCTTACAACAAATAGTAATGGGGAATACTGTTGTGTTTATCCAATAAATGTAAGAATGAAAAATTAGATGAAAAATCAAATGGTTTTCAAAATTTGCTAGATAACTGTGTAAAAGAGGCAAATAGAACTTTTGGAAATAAAAATATTCAGTGAGTGCATGCCTGTGCACACAGACCTACAATTCAGTGGCAGACATAAGAAAAAATTAAAGATGAGATTACATTTGAAGATAATTTTCCAAAACTAATGAAATACAATAATATTACAAGTCACAAATACAATATATTCAAGGTAAATATGGGAAAAGTATCTTATGGAGAAATGGAATCAGAGCTTTTGGATCCTAGGCATAAACCCAAAGTTTCCTATCTTTGGTTCAATAACTAATTAAAGAGATATGGTTAAGGACAAAAAAAGATAGATTTTGTGACAATCACAGGAAGACTGCACATCTTCAGCATAAGATATTTGCCTTAGGTTTTTTAGACAAAGAACTAGAAGTAAGAAGGAGAGAGTTATGTATTGAAGTTTCTGTTAGAGATAAATAGTCCCTCCCACCGTCCTCTTTATCTGCTGGAAACCATAATCACCTAGCTGTCAATCACCTTCCCAGGGCTCTGAGATGACTTCAGCATTCCCTGTGGTCACATCTCCTTTCAATCTTTTTTCTCCTCTCTTCTCTCTCTTCATGCCTTTATCCCTTCTTCCTTTCCCCTCTTCCTCTTCTTTCTCTACACATCGCCAGTCCATGCTGGCTGGCAGTTTTCTCTCTCCCCAATAAACCACATGGTCGTCTCCTTTCACTGAACCTTACAGGGTTTGGTCCAAGTATAGCTTGTAGTTACAAGAGTCAGGTAAATAGTACATTTCTTTTGGGACAATGTCACTTATTACCCAACTCATGCAATTTTAATCCATCCCATATTATGCTCTGCAATAATATAAAGGTTACAGATGGACCAGGAGAAGGATGCAGCTGCCACAGGATTTTAGAGGTCAGGTCAAGATAAGAATAGATGGGAAGGTTCACTGTAGGTGGTCAGATAAAACACTGGTAATAATTCTGATGGTGCAGCTTTCAAAGTGTCCCTGTGTCAAGAAGTGGAGTCTCTCTAAGACATAAGGCTGGCTCAAGTTGCAAAATTGATTTCAAGCACAGAGTTACCTCCACTGGAGTTGTTCTGGGCAGATAACAAAATTGAATTGATCCTAGTCCTCACTTTGCATCTGAGTCCTTTGATCTCAGACATTCTCTCTTGAAGTCCCTTTGCCAGCACCACAGACTCCAGGAAGGGCAGAATTTATGGACAGGCATCTTGTGACACAAGGTAAACTGCAGCTCAGACCCACAACAATTTTGTTTCCTTTTTATTATCTTGTGAAAAAAGGTTAAACTTCTCCAAAGGAAAAGAATATCTGAAAGCCCAGAACCTCCAACTCACTAGGCAACACTGCCTGACTCCTTCTGGCTCCCTTTAAGTGGTGGAAGGATTTTCCTGAATCC
The DNA here is from genome assembly GCF_031878675.1 of Megascapheus bottae. Lineage (NCBI taxonomy): Eukaryota > Metazoa > Chordata > Mammalia > Rodentia > Geomyidae > Megascapheus > Megascapheus bottae. The sequence goes on from NC_143518.1 coordinate 942,063, forward strand.
TTGCAGAGAAAAAGATAATAGTTTTCGTCACATTGCAATCTGGGACTAGAGCTGTTTAATCATTATACAAACCACTCTCTCATTCCCCCCAGATCTTTGTCTATAAATTGGGTTTTTTTTTGCCAGTCCTGGGGCATGGATTCAGGGCCTGGGCACTGTCCTTGGGCTTTGTCCGGCTAGCCCTCTACCACTTGAGCCATGGCACCACTTCTGGCTTTTTTCTATGTATGTGATACTGAGGAATTAAACCCAGGGTTTTATGCATGCTAGACATGCACTCTACCAGTAAGCCACGCTCCTAGCCCTGTTGATAAACTCTTAGCTCCTTTCTACTCCAAAGATGCCTGGAATGGGAAGGTGGGTTATCTTAGCATGATTGCCTATGCCATATCATGAATCTCTGTTCTTCATCATATTTCTTATTTGCCACCAGGGGCAAAGAACCTGGCCACACATGGGGAACTCCAAGAGTTTTGGTCTGGGGTCTAACTAAAATCTCCAGTTTCAAAACTGCTCAATGTGTTTTTATCAAATAATTCTATGCTTGTGATTTGCATAAAATATATGAGAGAAAAACTGTTTGCTTTATGTGTCTTTTGTATAATCTGTTCTGTTAAGAGCTTTGTGGAAGAATTTCTCTGACAATGTCAATAGATTTTTAAAATAATCACTTTAAAAAGAAAATGTGCTTTCCCTTCTCCCTTTAAATAGAAATTTCATTCGATTGACTAAAATGAATTTTCTGAAAATCTCTAAGCTCTCATTCTCACTAAATTCCTCATTGAATTTGAGAACTTAACTGACAAGAGCTTCACTCCCTCTTGTTTTAGTTAGAAAGATTTTTTTAAATAAAAATTTACATTAGCTAAAAATTTTTTCAGCCACTAACTGCTGAACACACTCCTTCAGCAAGTAATTTCTGTAATTACTAAATCCTATTGTTTTGTGAATCACAATTAAAAAATCGAAGTTCTTAACATTTTTTCTAAGAATATGCTTGTTGATCAGTTTATCATTGCTGTAAGGAAATGCCTGAGGCAGGCTAACTTTATTAGAAACATAGATTTAGTTAGAGTTCTGGAGTTGTGAAGTTTGTAATCAGGTATCCCCATGCATTTGGCTTCTAAAAAGGGTCTTGCAGAATATAGCATCATAGCTCACAGGTGTGAGGAAGAATCTCATAGCAGAAGCAGTTTTAGTCCGACATGGAGCCAAGCTTAGAAGGTTATATAGCCACTCTCTTAACAGTTACCAGAATGACACATGGATACTAGATTCCCTTCTAGCACACCTAGCACATTCTCTCAGCAACCTCAGGCCCTGCCACCAGGCCCCCTCCTCATGGTCTCACTTCCCAACATCAATCACTTTCCCAACATACTTAGCTTTGGTGGAAATACAACTTATATCCAAATCACAGAACATGTACTTTGATAACTTTGGGCAAACGCTGAAGAGAGTATATTGCTGGAAGACATATTTAAATGACAGTGTTTAGACGGTCCTATGATTTTAGAGCCTAGCAGTAGAAACAGGAAATAAGAGCAAATATTACTGTGATTGTACACAGACTTTGTCTTTCTGATTTTATTTAGTTTTTTTTTTCTTTTTGTGGACTGGGGGTTGTCCTGCCTTGTTGCTCAGGTGGTAAAGCCACCACTCCACCAGCTCCTAACCTGGTTTTCTGCTCTGCATTTTGAACACAGCATGTCATAAGCTTTGCTAACCAATTTGTTTTTGAACTTCAATATCCTTTGTGCTAGGGTTACAATGGACTCACCAACACCTAGGTATGAAAAGTCTTTTCTAATCTAAACATGCAACATATACAGTTTAGTGACTCATGAAAGAGAACATATATTTTAATGTGCATTTCATGTTAATTGATGGGTTGATGGGCACTACCTAGTATACATCTGATTCTTGGACACAAAAATCAGAAAGCTCACATGTGGGAAACATGAGCTACCATGACACAAGGTCACAGACCTTGTGGCAGTGAGTCTGAATAAGAGGACACTGTAACACTGTATTTTTGGTTTTTTTTACAGCTCAGAACATAACCAGGCGCCAAGGAGGCTGTCAGTGGTTGTCACATGGACTGAATTCAGTTGTTTTCAATTTCCGTTTTCATTATCTGCATAGACTTTGTTGAATTTTGTTTGAGCCCACTGGCTTCTAACATTAAGTTCCTCCCCACTCTGGGTCCTGTAATATTCTTAATCAGGAAAGAGTGTATATTCGGCATATTCCCACATAAAACTTTTACAACATTCTCTTGGTTCCCACAGGACTTGAGTGCCTTCCTTACTCACCCATTTCTGTAACACTTACTCTCCTTCATTCCTATGCCCACACTCATCATTAGTAGCTGTTTTCTACCACAGAAAACTAAATAAAACCATATGCTTTCTTTTTTTCCTACCATAAATGATATCAAATGGCAGACAATTCCAAAAAAGGCAGAAATATTCCATATTTCTCAGATTTTACTCATGTGCCAAACAGAGCCATTTTCTAATTGAAACCAGTCTTCACCTGAATAAATAAAAATTAAAGATTCAATTAGTTTATACATTTTTAACACTTTGTGTGTGTGTGTGTGTTTCTAAAAGAATCCCTTTCCGTCACCACTCTTTAATTTTTGTTGCATTATTTTTACTTCTCTTTCTGGTCACAACTTTCTCTAGTCCTCAGGACTCTGTTGTTCTAACTACTGAGTTAAATCCTTCTGGGTCACACAGTGCTAGATTCTTCATAACATTTACCTTTGCCTCACCATAGAAATGCAAACTACCTGTTACATAAAAAAATAACATTTCACTTATGTTATTGTTATTATTTTCTTATAATAAGCCAATTCATGTTTTTTACTATCTGTAAATGTTTCTTGTTCGTCTCATTATTTTAGACCAGCATCGTGAAAAGTATTTCTGGTCATAGTTCTCTTATCAATTCTATGGGAGGTCTGATATGGTACTTAGGAGCCAAGGTCCTTAACTGTAGATTCTTCTGGAAGCTAGAATACACTATTAACTTTTGTATTTCTTTTGCATGCTTCCTTTAGTGGTGTGTATTCTGAACAAGTCTTGGTATGTCTAGTTCCCTCTTGGAGCTCCTTCTGTCACAGGACAGAGGTGAGGTTTGGTGAAGCATTCCTTTAAATATAGGAACTCTTCACTTAATTTGAATTAGATCACAGAATAAGAATTTCTGGACAAGTTACAATGGTAAGAAAACTTGGCAGAGCTTTATTGAGGAACTAGATAAACAGGAATCAGACAAATAGACAAAAAAAGAAGGGCAAGGGTACACTCTTACAGAGTGTAGGTGCTTTCATAGAAAGAGACAGAGAGACAAGAGACAGACACACACACACACAAGGAGAAAGAGGGGGGGAGAGGGAGAAGGAGAGGGAGAGGCAGAGGAAGAGAGGGAAGGTATGTGACATCCATAAAGATATGGGAGAAACACCCAAGGAGATACAGAGAGCGGGAGAGAGACACATGACACACAGCTTCTTGGGCTGTTGCAATATTTATAGGGTAAAGGCAGTGGGTCTAGAGTCAATGTTACACAAAGGTAGGTTTTTGCTCTAATTACACCTGAGTTATATCCTGAGTTTCCAGGTAATAATGTATCCTGCCATAAAATAGAAGCTTATTCTTGCTCAGGTAGCTCAAGTCTTCTCATCCAGGCATACATTCCGTCAGTAGTTGCTAATTCTCGAGTGAGAAATGCATCCTTCAGAAGAAATGCATTCTCTGTCTCTCTTTGAAGCAAAGATAGCATGTCTACATTTACCAGGCCTCAGGCCCCTTATGTTATCCTTATGTATGTCCCCTACAATGACTTGCTCCCTTAATCTTTTTTAAAATGTTTTTATTGTGATTAATAGAAGGGATACATTATATTCACCAGATAGAAGGTGCATAACTTAACAAACATTGATACCCTTTCTCATGACATGGTCCTCATTTCCCTCCCACCCTCCCCCTGCTGATCTTGATTTTCCCCTTCCCTATCTAATATCCTATAACCAATTAAGGGAAGTAGATGAAGGAATATCTCCCATACATGCTGTAAGTTGAACATTCCTCATTTTGCCCTCGTCATTCCTGCTTCACTTCCATTCCAGAACTAAATGTTTGGGGAAGTTGTGCTAATCACACTTTGATTTTAGTCATAGTTTATCTCATATACACATACTCTACACATAGTTACCACACAGGGGCAATTTTCAGTCTACTACTGAAAAGGGAATGGATTCTACAGAACACTTTTAGTTGAATTGTCAGGCTCTTTCCATCCCAAGTTAACTTTGCTTTCTTGTTTACTGCATACCCAATTATAGAAGCTGTCTTAAGGTTAGGACCAGGTTTTTTTTTTCAAAACCAGAAATTAAAACATAAGAATAGACTTTAGTAACCCTGGGAAACAGGTACAAGCAGAAGGTGGCTTCACCCCACATTCAAACTGCAAAGTGTTGTATCAGTCCAACAGTTTCAATTATCTTAGCTCTAAACCAAGTCACAGGCAAATAAGCACTTTAAATAAGCAAGCAAAGATGATTGTTATGAATATGGATTTAGAAGCATTTTAAAGCAACGATGATAAGATTTAGTGTCATGCTGATCACCATCAAGGCCAGAGATGGATTTCAAGCTGTGTGCAGATCTTGCAGAAACTTTTACACCTGAGCAGATTGAGACAATGATGATACTGTAAATGTAAACAATTAAGCAAATGAAGTATTTTGTTCATCATTGATTTGGCCACTAAAGGTATTTTTAAAGATAAATAAAAATATATGGTCCAGGTTTCGGTAGCTCACACCTATAATCCGGCTACTCAGGAGGCTGAGGTAGGTCTGAGGATCACAGTTCAAAGCCAGCCCAAGCAGGAAAGTCTGTGAGACCCTTATGTCCAATTAATTAGCAGAAAACCAGAAGTAGAACTGTAGAGCATGAGGCTTGAGCAGAAAACTCAGGGACAGAGGATGGGAGTATGGCAAGTGGTAGAATGCTTGCCTAGCATGCACAAAGCCCTGGGTTTGATTCCTTGGTACCTGCTGTAGCCCAAGTGGTAGAGCTTCAGCTTTGAGCTGAAGAGCTCAAGGGCAACTCCCAGGTCAGAGTTCAAGCCCCATGACAGACCCAAAAAAAAAAACAAACCCCTTAGGGACAGTGCCCAGGCTCTGAGTTCAAGCCTCACACCCTCTACCAATGGCTCAAACTTGTAACCCGACTATTCAGGAGACTAAGATCTGAAGATTCAAAATCAGCAGGAAAGTGTGTGAGACTCATTCTCAAGAAACCATCAAAAAGTTAGAACAGAAGCTGTGGTGGTAAAGTGCTAGCCTTGAGTGAAAAAATAAAGGGATAGTTAAAGACCAATCTTCTCACGAATAATGTGTGTATGAGTATATGTGTTACTATGTAAATCATTATATGTATAAGGCAGGAAACACTAATGTATAACTTAAAAGATAGATTAACATCCTTTAGCCTAGAATCTAGCTAAAACTCTGGAAGTCTCTTGAAGATTTTATCAGTCTTTTCCTCCATCATAATGTTAAACTTTTGGGGACTTTATGCTAATTATTCATTGTTGTTGATTTTAGTTTATCACATATTTATGGTTTAAATAATAGGTATTCATATTTCTCCATGCATCAACTTATGCCTGACTTTTCTTCAGCTATTATGTTTTCATGTTATGTGCTTATTATGTAATGACTTCTTATTTCTATGCAGATTATTTATCCATTACTATTCTTGTGGAAAACTGGGTTATTTCTAGCTTTGGGCTACAAAATATTACTGCTTTGAGTGTTATTATAAAAACCTGTCTCACATTTAGAAATTTCCTTAGGCTAGGGGTTGTTAAGTCATAGTGTGTATTTTTTCATCCTTATGACTAATGTCAAACTGATGTTTAATATAGCATTTGCAATTTGTATTCCTAGTAGTAGAGTTTGATTCTGCCACAACATATACTGGTAATATACCCAAAAGCCAATCTTAGAATGGAAATTTCATTAGCATAAAATACAAAGTTTTATTTCAAAAATCATTAAATTCAGACTCAGATATAATTCGTGGTTCCCTGGGGCCACACAGCGAGAGAGTCTTCCACTAGAAGGAAAAACTTGGAATCAATCCTGATTTTCCTTCAGCTGATTTTCTCACTAATGCCTTTGCATTAACAGCACTTAACTTGGAGTTTCATGGAGCAGAAGGGACCAGACAAAAATGATTGGAGCTTTCACCTAATTCTTGAAGAAATTAATATTTTCTTAAAAACAAGGATTCATTATTGAGATGTACATTATTATGATATTTTAATTGGAATTTATGGCAACAGACAAGACAGGATATCATTGAAAATTGAAATCACACAATGCTGAAAATAGGTCACATCCTCGTCACTGCCTGCTGAAGATGGAGTAGAAGAATTTAAAACAACAACCAGAAGAAAAAGATAAATTTGATTCAATAGAGAATGTTGATTATTAGTTATACTCTCAAGCTCATTGAGCTGAGAAATATGTTTATAATTTTGTTCATATTAGGGTTATTACTTGAGAGTAATTAAGAGCCTATGCAGCAAATTACCTATTTGCTAATGAAGTAGCTTTCCTATAGTACACTATCAGTTTTTAAATACATTTTCAAACAATATTTTTATTTTTACTACAATATATAGTTATTAATATCTGTGTATGGAAATACTTGGCATGAATATAGATTTTAAATTCAGCTATGCATTAGGATAACAATTTTTCAGTGGCCAAAATACTCCATTGTAGAGTTAAGCCATTTGAAAGAGAAGGAAGAGAAAGAGAGGAAAAACAGAAGAGGCAGAGGGGAAAGAAGAGAAGGAAGAAAGGAGGGAGGGAGAGACAGAGAAATTTGAGTTCTAAGAACTCATGGAGAAAAATACAAATATTGGAGCAATACATTTGGAAACAAAAAATACTAGTAAAAGAAATAGACATGCCATTATTTTCTGAGAGCTTACTAAGCATCAGATACTTGGTCAAGTATTATTTCCCAAACTTTCTTACTATGAGAATATTGCCTGGCATATTAGTCTCCTTTCATCTTACCCTTGAAGATTTTAAATAACTTTTGTCATTACAAATTTGTTAAGGTTAGATTATAGACAACGATCTGTAGAAAAGGCATTGGTCTTTTTTTTTTTCTAATCCTGGGGCACAAACTCAGGGCCTGAGCACTGTCCTTGGGCTTTCTTTACCACTCAAGTAACAGTGCCACTTTCAGCTTTTTCTGTGTATGTGGTACCAAGGAATTTAACCCAGGTCTTCATGTGTGCTAGGCAAGCACTCTACTACTAGGCCAAAATTCTGGCCACCAAAGCATTGTCCTGTAGGAACAAGCCAAGAAATCATATACAATTCAGAAAAAAAAACCACACAGTATACTATGGGCACTGTCAAATGTGCTCACATCATAGAGATCTTCAGTTCTTCACTCATGGAAACTCACTCCTTTTCACAGAAACTGTTGACTTCCTACTCATAATTCCGGGCTTGTGTAATTCTCAGTACTTTCTTGGTAGAGTTGAAAGAGCATGGTTGTAATATAAGCAGACACACAGGCTATTTCACAATCTGTTTAGAGAAAGACAAACTTTATTGCAACGTATTTTATACACAGAAGATCTACAGATGTTATGTTTAATAAAATTCAAAATCCCGAGTCCACTATACTTGTAAGTTAACTACAGACAAATTATAAGGAATTATAATTATTCTAGAAAACTCTTATCAAGTCCATCTTTCCAGTATTTGTCTTTAATAAAGTCATATGATAACCGGCTGATTCAGTGAACTACATTTTAATCACATAAAGACATTATCATTTAAAATTTAAATGATATCAGGATCCTATTATCAAATTACTTTAGTTTGAATAAACAGTTTAAAATCTCAGAGTAATTTTCCCAAACATTTTTGCTTCCATTGTGTCTGACATATCTTGTTTTTAACTTCTCCAGAAACATATATGTGTCTTTGCATCGACAAAGAATGAGAGGCAACAACTTTAGGCTATCTTGTTTACCATGGACTACATATGGGTACAGATCTTGGTGTGGTCGAGGTGTATCTGAATAGCTTGGGGAAAAGTTTAAAGCTCTTTGTGTTTCCTCATTTTAGGATAAAATAAATACCAAATTTAGTTATTTTTTAATGAAACTAGTTCATCTGTCCACGCGCGCGCGCGTGTGTGTGTGTGTGTGTGTGTGTGTGTGTGTGTGTTAGTGTGGTATAGACCGAAGCACCAGTCCTAGGGCTTGATTGACTCATGGCATGGCTGTGTCCCTGAGTTTTGTTATTTCAAGGCAAATGTACCACTTAAGCCATAGCTCCTCTTCCAACTTATTTTCTTTCTTTTGGTAGATAATCAGAGATAAAAGTCTCACAGTCTTTCCTGCCTTGATTGGCTTTAAACAGATCCACAGATCTAGCTTGATTACAAACATCAGCCACTATTGCCCTGCTCAATTCATCCATGTGACACTTTAGGACAAGATAATATTCAACAGAGTTTGCTCTCACAGAGCAAGCTATGTGCAGATATTCCGGCTGCTAGAAGCTGGATCAGCTCATTCCTGCACAGATGTCCATTTCTGGCCTCTTTCTCATTCTCTCATCATATTGCATAACACTCAGTGTTACAACTCCTGCTAATCTTTTCCAAGCCCTTTCCCTCACACTGAGGTCCTCAGTAGTACACTGAATTTCTTATTTCTCCAGCAAGCTAAATCATCTTACTAATCTTCACATTGCATTATTTTTTCCATCGATGTCTTTGTAGTGTCTCAGTATTATAGTCTTATAATGCTTTCATTTTTTCAGTTAGTGTGTGCTCATTCTAAGATATTCAGTAGATTCACTAAACATCAGCTGTTTTGAAACAATAATTACACATTTTTATTAATTATTTCATATAATAAACATGCATATGTACATGCAAAGAATGTACAAAAATGTAGGCATTACACAGTTATTTGAGTTATTTATTTCTGTGTTTTATAATGATATGATTCATTTGTTCACATGTTTTTTCAGATTATCTTTCATTGTTATGGTGCCCCTGAATATAGAGACCCTCTGGTTAACTTTAATTCTCTTCTAAATTTCTTTTCTCCTAAGTATGTTAATCAAATTTGCAGAGAAATTGGGAAGCCAGTTTTTATAGTCATTTGAGAATACATGGACATAGAAATATATAACATTTTACTCTTTATTTTTCTTCTTTCTCTTGGAAAATTAGTATTGTACAAAGTCTCAGAAACTCTCTTAGATTTTCTCTTCTGTTTAGTGTGGGTTAATGAATAGTTTTTCTCTTTTTAGTTAGCTCTTAATGACCTGTAACTACTACATTAATTTGGGAGAGTTTTGATACTCTTCAGGTAAGAGCATCTATATCAATGTATTGACATTGATAATACATATCTTTTTTTTGCTAAACAAGACCAAAGAAATAGGACTGACTATTCTAGCTAGGACCTCATGATGTTGGTAAACTTTTATGTCTAATTGGATGAAGGTGATTCATCTTGTTCTTTCCTGCTGGAATCTGTGAAGAGATTTGGACCATAGAGCATGGATTTGGCAATCACTAGTGGATAATATTGTATCCATTATTGCTTCTTCTGTGCTCTAGGTTCCTTTCTCTAATATCTATAAATAGTATCAACCTCTTAAGGTAGTTATTTCTGTTAAAAGAAGCAAATCTATAAAACCCCTTCAAAGCTTTCCTAGTTTAAAAAAATAAATACTATCTAATTCTACTCATCAAAACATTATCCAACTAAAATTTGAGTTCTAGTTCTAAATATCTGAGTACATGTATGTCAGATATGTTGTAGCGTAGCTTGTCTGCAGATTTATTCTTTGTCTTCTAAACAGCACTGATCTGAGAGCTGGAATGTATTTTTATGGGCATTATGCCATTGAAATAAGAGGAAGAGCTTAAAAAGATGCCAAGTAATTTGAATGAATGGCCAGGATATTTGTCTTTCCTGGGGAAAAAAAAAGGAAAGCTATTCTCAGTAGAAGGAAGAGCTTGCTCACAGCCCACTGGCAGTGATTTATGACATTATAAATTTAGATAATCACAAAACAGTGCTGGTCTCCAAAAACAACTCCTGAAGACTGTGATTAGATTATATTCTTAGTAAAACTCATCCTATTGTGGCACAGGATACATATGGAATAAATCAACATGTTTTCATATACTCTTGTAGACAGACAAACTGATAGTTTTTCTATAGCTTTAGCACATACTTTTTTCCACTTGCTATATTAATTGTACACATTGTGGTTTATTAGGCTATTTTCATGTATGTGTACCAAGTAGTTGATTATGTTTACCCTCTTTTTCCTCTTTTGTTCCTTGTTCCTTCTCTCAAATGTTTCTTTTTCTTCAGAATGTCCTTTTAACTCAATTCACTGTGAATAGTGACAGGTAAGAGAGCCCTATATTTTTGGAGTCCACCTTTTAGAGGACCTAAGAACTCAGTAATCAAGTAAATTAATTTTAAAAATCAGAGAAATAACATGTTCCTACAGAGTCATATGTGCCAGTTCTTAAACAATAGGTTACCATGGTAATAACTTACACAGTTCCTTTTATTGCAGGAGATTTAAAGATCTTCCTGAGGATGTGCCTCTTACACTGATTTCTGAGAGCTAACCCTGGGTTAGAGATCCAGGATTTAAAAGGTTTTCATTTTCAAGCCAATTAGGGAGAAATGCTAAACCTTTTATTTTACTACGATATTTTCTTTCCTTTGGGAAGATTGATTGGTAATTATTTAGTTACTAGTCATTATCTGCACTCAAATACATTTTTGGGAGTCTGATTTATACAAAGAAAATAGATGGTCTCCCTCCCCAGAGGGAAATCCACATACTTAAAGGTGTTCAGGACTAGGATGCTTTAACACATTTCCTTTGCTTAAACAGTTCCTATTCTAGCCAGGAGCAGGAGTCTCATTTCTGTAATCCTAGCTACTTGAGAGAAGAGTCTGAGGACTGTGGTTCAAAGCCAGGCAGAAAAGGCCCCTGTGAGACTCTTACCACTAATTAATGACTCAAACCCAGAAACACTGTGGCTCAAGTGATAGAGCGCTAGCCTTCAGCATAAAGAGCTCAGGGACAGCACCTAGGCCCTGAGTTCAAGCCCTGCAACTGACAAAATTAAAACAAAATGACATTCTCAGCAACAAAAACCAATTCTATTCTTGAAACTCACACATAGATTGTTCTAGGGGCAATGCTAAGCTATGCTCTTAGGAAGCATTTTTTCTATTTATTATAAACAAAATCTAGGAAAAACTGGTAGCCTGCTCAAGTTACATAGGTTATTTATTTATTTTTTATTTATTTATTTATTTATTTATTTATTTATTTATTTATTTATTTATTTATTTTGCCAGTCCTGGGGTTGAGCTCAGGGCCTGAGCACTGTCCTTGGACTTTCTCAATGCAAGAGCTCTACCACTTGAGCCTCAGCACCATTTCCAGCTTTTTTTCTATGTATGTGGTACCGAGGAATTGAACCTGGGTCTTCGTGCATGCTACGCAAGCACTCTACCACTAGGCCAAACTCCCAGCCCACATAGATTATTTTTTAAATAAAATTCTGGTCCCTACATTACATGCACCACAAAGATTTGGAGGGGTAGGCCTCAAATTCTAAATATCAATAGTTTCTTAGTTAATTTTAACATTCTCTTCAAAAGTTTATTATAGGTCTTGATATTCCCATTAAATCCTCTTTTCTGTGTTAAAGGCAAAACACCACAGGAAAATTATGTAAACATTTCACAAGTGAATACTATGCAACTCACAGATGATTAAAGTAGTAATAAATGTGGAAACAAATTTTAGTCAACTGGTGGAAAAACAAAATGAGGTATATATAACTAATAGAATAGAAATGAGTCTGAAACATATTTTGATAAGCTAAGAAAGTCTATCACTAAAGACTTAAAAAACAATTTTTAAAAGATCAACAGGAAATAGAAGTTTCCTGGTGCTATATGTAGAATAGGGAGATAGAATATGCTGACTATGAGTACAAACAATCCTTTGAGGTTAAGAAAAGTGGATTTTAATGATAATTGCATAGTTTTACTTGCTTGTTAACTTCATTTGATTATAAACTTCAAATATTTATATTTAACATAGCTAAATTATATTTCAAAACTTTTTAAAATACATCTTCTAAAATTTCCAGAGATCTTGATTTCCTTGATATAATTAAAATATACTCTTCTGCACAAAAGGGACAAGTTTTATGCAAATGAATATTGTAACTGGAAGTCTTTCATAACTTTAATTTGAATTTTGTTTTGATAATTAAATATTAGTAGCTTTCATTTCATTAGTATTGCATATATGTATAGTTTCATTTAATATACCTCAAAGTAAGGGGCCAGTGGCTCCTACCTATCATTCTAACTACTCTGGAAGCTGAGATCAGTGAACAGTGGTTCTAGCAAGTCTAAGCAGCAAAGCCTATGAGCTATTTATCTCCAATTAAACACCCCAAAGCCAGAAGTGGTGGACACTCAAAGTGGTGGAATGCTATCCTTGAGCACAAAGTTTATGAACAGCATCTATCCTTGAGTTCAAACCCAGGACAGTCTCACTCTCTCTAAACATTTATAAGCAAGAGTAAAACAAAAATATTAAAATAGGGGCTGGAAGTTTTGCCTAGTGGTAGAATGCTTGCCTAGTATGCACAAAGATCAGGGTTTGACTCTTTGCTACCACATACACAGAAAAAAGCTGGAAGTGGTGTTATGGCTCAAGTGGTAGAGCTCTAGTCTTGAGGAAAAAAAACAAGGACAGTGCTCAGGCCCTGAGGTCAAGCCCCAGGACTGGCAAAAAATTTTAAAATCACTTAAAATATTTTATGATTGTTATAAAATATTCCTATAAACACTCCTCTTATGAAAATACTCCTATGAGGATGAATGCGATTATTGGCATATGTAGTTGCATGACTGAAGTTACAGATTTACAATAACTCTGGTTTATTTGTCTTTCCCAGTTGTGTTAACTTTCTATTATTTAGGTTCTAGGATGTGTTTTAATGTAACTTTAGACTAAATTCTATCAATACAGATCATATTAGCAAAAGTGGACCAAAATATTTATATAATAAATCATTATTCAACCATCTCATATACTCTGTACTACTTTCAAAGATGTCTTTGTGATTGTTGTTCTTAATGTCCTGTGTGCAGTTATTTCTTTTCTCTTTTTTCCTCCTTATGGTTAATCTCATGTGGTTAATATATCTGACTTTGTTACCTGTTTTATTGTATATCCGTGTATTTGTTTATTTGAAATAGGGAAGAGAGGGGTGAAACAAGATGATTGGAAAGGGGTGAGAGGAAGGAAAGGGGGACAAAAATCTGAGAAAGAGTATTAATGTTTGAGAAATAATGCACCCACTATCTGACAAATGTAATTGTAACCCCGACAATACATTACCTTGACAATAAAATACAATTAAAAAATAAATAATAAAAAACATACTCAAGATTTTTCTTTAAAAACAAAGCCTAAATCACAATGACTAGAACATACTTTTTAAAAATAAAACCTACTTTAATCCAGCTCTGCCCTCTACTTTTGAATCTATGGTTAAGATCAAAGATGAACAAATGGCTACAGACATTAGCTAAAAAGTAGTATACATGAGCCAGGAACTTGGCCTAATGGTGGAATGCTTGCCTACCATGCACAAAAACCCAGGTTTGATTCCTTGGTTCCCTGTACAGAAGTGATGGTCAGAAGTGATGCTGTGGCTCAAGTGTTAGAGCTCTAGACTTGAGAAAAACCAAGGACAGTGCCCAGGTCCTGAGTCCAAGCTTCAGGACTGGGAAGTTAGATTAGCAGTAGAGTGGTTGCCTAGCATACATGAAACGCTGGTTCAATTCCTCAGTACTCCATAAACAGCAAAAGCTGGAAGCAGTGCTGTGGTTCAAGTGGTAGAATTCTAGCCTTGAACAAAAGCTCAAGGACAGTGCCAAAACCAAATTCAAGCCCCCAAACTGGTGGTGGTGGCCTACTTTTCGACCACAGAAAATGCGTTTTGCTTCCAAAACTACTTCATAGACAGAAAATTTCCAAATTTTACATGGAGGAAATTATTCATACTATTTTCCTGGGGTAAATGCTCACAAAGCTAGTGCAGGTATAAGAGCTTTGGTCACATTTCATATACTGGTATGGTAATATTTTTTGAGGAAACCATATGATTTGTTCAGTTCTACTCTCAGATATGTGATGATGTGGTACTTATACAAATATATTTTTCTCTTCACTGTTTTGAAATGATCAAACTTAAAGAATACTTATTCATAATTTATTTTTTATATCTGCAAAGGTTTGTACTTCTACAAGTTTAGTAGTGAAGTCAGGATATATTAAAGTATGCTTACATTGTATTCCAGCTCAAGTTCCAGAAAAAAATTATCACTACTATATGTTTATTTTGATTGCATACTTTAAATTTTTTACTTACCTAAATGAACAGAAATTGTTGTTCTAAAGAGATGAGCAAGAGATTGAATATATATCTGTGTGTGTGTGTGTGTGTGTGTGTGTGTGTGTGTGTGTGTGTGTGTGTGTAGCTCCATGCAGAATAATCTGGGTCCAAAGAGAAAGCCTCAGTTGAGGCATTTGTATAAATCAGTGAAACCCATCATCAGCAGTCAGGTGAAATACAACACATATGAATTTACTTTAGTCAAGAAAGGAATAAAGAAGTTTTTCTTAGTATAAAATATGGCATGCATCAATCTTTGAATATAATTCCACTATTAATTTATTTTAAATTAATCAATTAATACTTTGTAAAACAAAAGAAAACTTACTGAAGCTTTAAAGTGCTATTGTAATTATTCCTAAAATAGATTCACTTAAAAACATGTTATTTGGGGCTGGGAGTTTGACCTAGTGGTAGAGTGCTTGTCTAGCATGCACGAAGACCCAGGTGCGATTCCGTGGTTCAACATACATAGAAATAAGCCAGTAATAGTGCTATGGCTCAAATGGTAGAGTTCTAGCCTTGAGAAAGGCCAGGGACAGTGCCCAGGCCCCCTGAGTTCAAGGCCCAGCATAGCACAAAACAACAAACAAATAAGAAACAAGTTATTCACTGGGCACAGTGGCTCAAGCTTGTAATCATAGCTACTTAGGAGGCTGAAAAGTGAGGATCAAGATTCCAAGTCAGGGGACCGGGAGTTTGGCCTAGTGGTTAAAGTGCTTGCCTAGCATGCATGAAGACCCGGGTTCGATTCCTCGGTACCACATACATAGAAAAAAGCTGGAAGTGGTGTTGAGGCTCAAGTGGTAGAGCTCTAGAATAAAAGGAAGGACCTGAGATTCTTATCTCCAATTAACCTCTAGAAAATGGGAGGTGGGGCTTAGCTCAAGGGGTAGGGTGGTAGTCCTGAGCTGAAGAACTCAAAGACAGTGCCCAGGCCAGAGTTCAAGCCCCATGACCCACAAAATAAAAACAAAAAGCAACAGAAAAGTTATTATTAGTAAACTGCTTTAATCTTATTTACATTTTTTTTTTGCCAGTTCTGGGGCTTCAACTCAGGGATCTTAATCTTTGTCCTTGGACTTCCTCAAGGCTAGAGCTTTAGCACTTGAGCCACAGCACCATTTCTGGCTCTTTCTGTTTGTAGTACTGAGGAATCGAACTCTGATCTTCATGCATGCTAGGCAAACACTCTACCACTAGGACACACTCTAGGCCCTACATTTTTGATAATATAAAATAATAAATCCCAGCAGAAGAAAGAATATTGTAGCCAAATGCTGGTTGCTCACACCTATAATTCTAGCTATTCAGGAGGCTGAGATCTGAGGATCATAGTTCAAAGCCAGCCCAGGAATCAGACCCTTAGCTACCATTAACTTCTTAAAAAGGCCAGAAGTGGTGCTATGGCTTAAGTGGTAGAGCTTTTTATTATATTTTTGAAGTATAAATTTAACCCAATAGAGTATATTGTTTATAGTTTTTTGTTAAATACAATCATAGAAATAAAAATTGCTCTTTTTCTTAACCTTTAGTTTTCCTTTTTTCCTCCCAAGGGATCTTAGGGTTTAAATCTATGATTTTTAAAATGCTAACAATTATTATAAAAATTGATCTAGATCTCTAGCTCTTCCAAATTGTCTTTATATAAAATATTAACTTCTTGAAAATCAAGTATTTTATATGTAAAAAGTAGAATTCATGTTTTCACTCTATGTGCTACATTATATACTACAACTCATATACTCAAAATATTTTTATGTATTTCTTAAACATTACCTATAAAAGATTGATTTCTGCTTTAGTGTTATTCTAAAAAAAAAAAAGAAAAAAAGGAAACTTTCCTTAATCTGTCACATACAAAATGTTCCTATGTGCTCAATATTATAACCACAGAGCATAATCATTCCAGTAAAGGCAGACAGAGAAAAAGCACAACATTGGGAAACATAAGTGCCCATCAAAATGTTTGCAAATAATTTTATGACTATTCACGGATACCCCTTTGCTTTTGCTATGGGGAAGATGAGCAGAGAGGTGGGGCTTCTTGTGAGTTTTTTTGCCGGTCGTGGGGCTTGAACTCAGGGCCTGGGCACTAACCCTGAGCCACTTTTGCTCAAGGCTAGTGCTTTACCATTTGAGCCACAGCACCACTTTTGGCTTTTTCTCTTTATATGATATTAAAGAATCAAACCCAGGGCTTTGTTTTAGACAAGCACTCTACCACTATACACGTTCCTAACACACACCTTGTGTATGTGTGTGTGTGTGTGTGTGTGTTTCTTGTTTTACTAATTCTAAATCTTCCATATCAATTTGAGGGTCTGACAGTCTTTTACCACTTCATTTGTTACTGTTGGGATCTGAGCATGTATTTAATTTAGTGTTTGAAGTTAATCACTGAACTATGTCTAACTTTGATCAACTTAATTATTTCTCTCAAAATATGTAAGAACCCCAGGAAAACCTTTCTGCTAGTTTTTGAGTTTCCTTGTAATGGTGTTTAATGTATTTCTAGTCATATTTATGATTCCATTTATGTTTCCATATTTAGTTTTTTTCTGTTACATTAGTAATATCTTACACAATCACTTTTTTTTTTGCCAGTCCTCAGCTTAAGCTCAGCCTCAGCACTGTCCATGGACTTTCTCAAGGCTGGAGCTCTACCACTTGAGCCTCAGCACCACTTCTGGCTTTTTTCTATGTAAATAGTACCGAGGAATCGAACGCAGGTCTTCATTCATGCTAGGCAAGCACTCAACCACTAGGCCAAACTCCTGGCCCTCACTTTACTTTTATACACTGATATGTGTACTTGTTTAATGGTTTATGTTTCCTTGTAGCTCAGAATTTCTTTTCATTCTGTATACTTTCTTCACTAAAATTATGAAGCGTTTTTTTAAGCTCAGAAATGTTAGTTAACACCTTCACCCTTTGCTTGTTCAAAAATATGGCCAACAATTGCAAGCAAAATAAAGGGGGCCAGGCTAGGCAATGAAGGGAAAGGCCTCTCTCTCTTGGGGATTTTCCATCTCTCGTAGTCTCCATGGGCTCTGAGTGCAGCACCTTGGCCCAAAGGTCACCGAGTCCTGAGCTTCACGTTCTACCTATTTGCCCCAGGAAGATTTATGTTGGAGAAACAGACCAAATGCACCTGTGAGTTGTGCAGGAGCACAGGCACCCTGTCAGGGTGGCTACCTGACTCACAGAAAGTTTGTGCATGCTGCAAGGAACCTCTGACTGTGTCTGAGGACTGAAGAGGCCCCTATCTGATGTTCCCAAGAGTCCCATGCCTCTTCATATTAACCCCTGCTTAACAACTCCAGGGCAGGGCCCTCCCCTGAGGCCAGTCCTGTCCAGAGGGAGCAGTGCCTATCCTTCCAGTCAATAACTCTTGGCCATTTATAATTCTTGTGTTTCTCTGTACTCATTCATCCGGAGCACAGAGGCAAAGGAGGAAGCCAGGTACCGTAGTTCTTCAGTCTCACAGTCATATCTAAAACACAGCTTTGTTCAGAACATGTTTCTCAATGGAGTGATGATAGCGGTTTGTCCAGCTTTCCTGACCATTTCAGATCTATTATCTGTCTCATTATCATCATGTGCTGTGTAGTGTCCTTTAAGGATTTCTGGCTGTAGATGGCAATTTTGTCTCAACTTGAGGTTGTATTTCTTTTTGTCTCACTTGCTATTTATCCGACCTACTAAATGCAGCACTTCTAAGGGTTACTTTCTTGTTATTTGTTGTTGTTTTAGCATTAACATGCTGTATAATATTTCTTTTACATTCCTTTTTACATTCCTCATATATCTTAGCTTTGTAACATTCTCTTTTTAGGGTTCAACTTTGTGCCTATTTCTAGATAATGTCTTCGGCTTGATCAACCAGCTTCAAATTTTTCAGTTAAATTATATGTTTTATTCTCCCTAATATATAGGATTTTCAATTTAATTATCGTATAGCATAGTTCTAAAGATTCTACTGGATACTTTCTCAAATAATGCTGGTTATTTTTGATGCTTGTTCATTCATGAAGTATTTCAAATTCCCCTGAATCAGAAAATCTGATTTTTTTAATTTAATTTAATTTTTTTAATTTTCTCAATCCTGGGCTTGGGCTCAGGGCCAGAGCACTGTCCTTGGGTTTTCTCAAGGCTAGAGCTCTACCACTTGAGCCATAGCACCACTTCTGTTTTTTTTCTATGTATGTGGTACCGAGGAATCAAACCCGGGTGTTTGTGTGTGGTAGGTAAACACTCTACCACTAGGCCAAACTCCTGTCCCAGATAATCTGATTTTGTCATCAGATCATTTCAAATCTGTATCTTCCTATGCTTATATCTGAGATTTTTTTTTGCTTCTGTTAGGCCATTGAAGTGTTTTTGTTTATGTATTAACTTATTTTAATAGCTTCATTCTAGTAAAACTGACATTAAGGAATGACTAATGATAAGTATTGACAAGTACAAAACTGTATGGTTCTTTCACCTTAATCAAGGAAATGAACCAAAACTTTCTTAACTTCAATTGTGTGTCATGTGGTGAATGTGCTTGTTGATATTAGCAAACATTGAGGCAAATGGATATGCACTGCTTTGAACAGCAGACCTATAGAAGTTATTCATCCAGAATAAATTGTGGACTTTCTTACACTTGTATTATCTTTAAATAATTCTTCCATTCAAAATGTCAGTTTATGACTACTGTGCATTTGATGCTGTGCCTTTTGAATAATAGTTCCTTACCCTTAGCAAGTACCATTCTAACCCTGTTTCTATGAAGTCATTTGGTGTGTGTGTGTGTGTGTGTGTGTGTGTGTGTGTGTGTGTGTGTGTGCAGGTAATGAAGCTTGAACTGAGAGCTTTGTTCTTGCTTGGCTTTCTTGCTCAGCTAGCACTCTATTATCTGAGACATTCCTCTGGTCTAATCTTTTGCTGATTAATTAGCAATGGAATCTTGCATAGCTTTCTGCCTGGATTGGCTTCACAGAGCAGTCCTCAAGGTCTCAGCCTTCCAAGTAGCTAAGGTCAGGGGTGAGAGCCACTGGAGCCCAGCTGACAGTAAGTTTTTAAAGTAGCTCTCACAAGTGTGATCAGGCAAATTTGTCCTAGTATGACTGGCATATTTCATTTAGCCAGTCTACCACATTCAAGCATATTATTACAAATGGTAAGATTTCTTTCTTCTTAAAAAATGAATACTCCATTGCATACACATACCTCAAGTTTATGTATTTATTTATTGATATATCATTTCCATATTTTGACTATGTACATTGAAGAATTCTGTAATAAACATGGAGTGAGATCCTGCTTTCAATGCCTTTGATGATAACCCCCAAAGCAGATTACTGAATTACAGAACAGTTCTCTTGTTAATTTTTTGAGGAGCCTCCAGTCTCATTTTCATGGCTTATATGCCACTTCACTTTTCCACTACTAGTGGAAAAGAATCACAGTTTTTCTATAGCATTGTAGGTGTGTTTATCTGTGTTTACATAATATCCACCCTAAGAAATGTAAATGGACAACTCACTTTTTTCTAATTTACATTTTTCTCTTTTCTCATGAGAAAAATGTAAATTGGTAGCATATCATATACCTTGGCCATTTGTACATTTCTTTCTGTAGAAATATCTGTTTAAATCTTTAAGATATTTGCATACTTTGAAAATTGACCCTTTATTATATGTGGCCTATAAATATTTTTCTTCATTTTCTTGTTACCTTTTCATTCTGTTGATTATTTCTTTAGTTGTCTAGACCTATTTTAGTTTCCTGTAGTCCTATTTATTTGTTTCTTTCTTTTAATATATTTTATTGTAATTAATAAAAGGGTTACATGATATTTGCCAGATAGAAGGTGCATTAATTCACTTACATTGATACCCTTTCACATGTCTTGGTACCCATTACCCTCCCCCCACTTCCCATCCTCCCCCACCCCTGTCTTGGTTTTCCCCCCTTCCCTACCAAATTTCAAATAACCAAATACAAATAAATCCAATGTATCAGATAACAAAGTGAGATACTGTAACAATATGAGATACCCAAGGGACAGCAAAGGAGATGAGAGATAACATAGTAGATTAAGGACAACAATCATTTGTTATATGGCTTTTGTTTCAATATCCTGGAGATCCTTTATATTCTGATGATATATTTAAAAAATCCCTTGCTAATGATGATGTTCACAAGAGTTTCTCTTTATATTTGCTTTTAGAAATTTTACATATTTATGTGTTCAAATCTTCTATCAATTCTTAGTTACTTTTTGCTTATAGTATAAGGTAGTTGTTTTATTGTTGTTGTTTTGCTTTCTTACATGTGAATATCTGATTTAACTGGTATCATTTAAATTTTTAATCATATAAGTAATATATTTTTGGTACCCCTGTAAAAAAATCAGTTTGTTCTTTGTTGAAGTTTAGGAACTTTGGAATTCAATCTGTTGGAATTATTTCAGAAATGAACTATGGTCTATTTCTACCTATAAAAATCACATATTTATCAACTACAACTTAAATCTGTTGAAATAATTCTCTCATTTTGGTTTCACATTCATTGTTTGCTTCGGTCCTTCTGCAGTCCCCTAATAGGAGAGAGAGTAAATGTATTTACTCAGGATAAACATTTGTTTTTCCCTTTGTTGGGTTGCATCACTGTGAATCTGGGCAAGTAATTGTCCATTAACTATGAAGATAATTTGTATTGCACAAAATGAAATAATCATTGCTATAGAACTTGCTTTATAATAAATTTCTTGATCTGACAAACTCTCTTGTTATGCCCCAGTATGCAGAGAAACCCTTGGTGCTTTTGAATATATACTCACTGTCCTTCTCCCATACGAATCACATTTTTTCATGATTTCTTCATTTAGCATTTTTCTGGATTATTCTCAACACAATCAGGTGTTATAAAATGTTTTTATGTTATATTCACCATTTTCTATATTTTTAATATTTCTTTTCAAAACTACATAGTATATGTTTATGCAAAACTGCTTCACATACTGAAGCATCAGTCCTCACTGATTCTTTAAAAAGGAGATGAAATGAATTCATCTGCAAGGATGAATTCAAAAATTATACTAGGACATTTTCTTTTGCAAATCCCTTCTGATAGAGAGCTGAATATTTCTTGCCTGAATGGTGAACATATTTTTATAACCCTTGAGCTGTTATTACTTTCTAGTGATCCCTACTATCAAGTAAACCTTAAAATGAATAAGTACAAATACCTGAAAAGCAGCATGTATTTGGAAGGATTTACACTGATACATGGGTTGGGGAATAGAACATGACCCCAAATGTAGTCTATAAAATTACATTATGCCTTATTTGAAGCATTGGCAGTAGAAATAATGTTGACAGATCAGCTAATAAACCTGTGGGCTGTTGATGGAACAGGATGATACCTGAAATCCATACACAATAATATGAAAAATACAGATAAATAGGATTTACAGAAAACAGAAACAGGCTTGAATAACCAAAGAAATAAACAATAGAATAATAAGGCAACTACACAAAGGAAAATATCTATAAACTACATATAATAAAGGGTCAAATTTTAAAATATGTAAGGAAATTAACTCAATGCAAAGAAAAAAAACTTGTCTTTCTTAGAATCCATAGTCAACCTGAGTATGCTAGCCAGGACCTAGAT
This sequence comes from Megascapheus bottae, assembly GCF_031878675.1. NCBI lineage: Eukaryota > Metazoa > Chordata > Mammalia > Rodentia > Geomyidae > Megascapheus > Megascapheus bottae. The sequence continues at coordinate 964,334 of NC_143518.1, forward strand.
TTTATTAATTTTTATTCTTAGACCATTCTTAGGCACTTGTTCATAAACCCAATTAAGTAATTCTTGAAAGAAGCATTTGTTTAAACTCATGTGATAAGCTTATTTTAAAAGCATTTGCCTGCTATGAGTCAGGTAACAGAGCTCAGTGCTTGTCTGACACACAGTGAGTGACACAATTCTGCCTTCACTGCACAAATCCAGCTAGGTATAACAGATGTCTCTAGTTGTCTTTTCCAGATAAGTAGATAATAAACAAACACTATTAAGTATATGTAACCATTAAAAGGTAAAATATTCACCTAATCATTAAAAGATAAAATGTTTAGAGAAATTTAGCCCTCACTGCATTTTATCCTATTTAGCTAGATATAAATTATTGAATGTGTTTAAAATTGGTTTCCGTTTTCAATATTTACCCAAATACATTGACTTCAAGTGAGTTTTGCTATAATTCCTATTGTCAGAGCTTGTACTGAGCAATAAAGTGTAAAGTAAGGTGAAATGTTATCATATGCCCTCAATATGCTATTTTCAAAGGACAGTAAGTACGTAATAATTTTAACATGCAGGTCAGTAAGATGGATATAATTACTTAATAATTAGAAAATTTGCATTGACTTCAGGCCAAAAATAAAAGATTAAGTTGTAGGAAATTATGGTAATGTGAAAACAGTGATGTAATTGTTTTTTATTTTGTTGTTTTATGTCCCTGTTGTCCTGGATCAAGGTCCTGTGCTGTCCCTTAGCTTTTTCCTCCAAAGGCTGATCCTCTACCATTTGAGCCAAAGCTCTACTTCTGACTCTTTGTTAATTGGAAATAACAGTCTGACAGACTCTCCTATCTTTAGCTATCAGCCTCCAGGAGAGCTATCTGTGGCATGGCCTGAGAATGGGGCAAGAAAATGGTGTCATATATATATAAATATATGTATATATAATCACAAATTACACTTCTAAACCAGAGTGGCCTTGAATGTCCAAACAATGAGATGAAAGTAAAAATAAGGTCATTTAAATTATATTTAAGAATTGATAAATTATATAAAAATGAAGATCATTATTTAGTATTCTTTTTATTTGGATCTGACAAAATTGTCATAAAGTGAATAGTTGGAACATGTTTTCCTTAAATTGACCATATGATATTCTTTTTAAAAATAAATATGCATAGATACCATTAAAAAATAACCTTTTAATGATGAAACAGCAACCCCAGAGAATTACTAAGGACAGAAGAAAAGCAAGGAAGTAAGTAGAAATATTTCCTATCCCTCTGATAGTAGCAGACAGACTGCAGTACTACCACAGTGCATTTGCAAGAAACTTTTCAGGAAAAATTCTTACTGTTCATCTTACAGAAACTAAGTAAGAGTTTCAGGATGACAAGCTACATATGATACAGATGAGCTGACCCTAAGTACAAAGCATTTTTTAGCCAAGGCCTTTAAATTAAAAAAAAAAAATATATATATATATATATATATATATATATATATATCCGTTTTTGTAGTGTGTGTGTGTGTGTGTGTGTGTGTGTGTGTGTGTGTGTGTGTGTGTGTTGGTTGTGGGGCTTGGACTCTGGGCCTGGCACCATCCCTGAGCTCTTCAGCTCAAGTATACCACCCTACCCCTTGAGCCACAGGACCACTTCTGGTTTTCTAGTGGTTAATTGGAGATAAGAGTCTCATTGTCTTTACTGACCAGTAGGGCTTTGAACCCAGATCTTCAGATCTCATCCTCCTGAGTAGCTAGGATTACAGGCGTGAGCCACCATGCCTGGCTTATATCTCAATTTTTAAACAAATGAGCTATACGGCATAAGTAAACTAGTGTCTTATATAGGTGATTAGTGAAATGTTACCCAATTTTGAAACTTTCCCTATAAACAGTGAATTAAAATTTTTTAAATAATTACATATTTTCAGCCAAGCATGTGGGTGGAATGAATAAATAATTGTCAAAGCTGAGGCCAGGAGGTGATAATATGAATATGTAAAATAAATTTCTTTCAGAGATATGACACTTGAGAAAATAACTTATGTTTCTTATGTATTCCAAGATAAAGGGAGCTTTATGGCAGAGAACTGACTTCTAAAAAGTGATTTCTCTGATCTGATATGGATCGCTGTCTGGAAGGGGTTTAGGAATATAATTTGCACCACATGGGGACTTGTGGGAAGAATTTTTAGGAAGCAAGCATCTTTTATTTTAAAATGTATTCTCATCACACTCAGCACAAAAACAAGATTAAATAATATACTGCACAAGTACTGTTTTTTTTAGTGAGAAACATAGTATCAAATCGGTATAATAACCAAAATGTAAATTATAGGTGATACCATGGAAAGTATACACTCTGGAATGCAATTTAATCAAGACTTGCCGGAAAATGCCACATGGCAATCCTTCACACTTTCCTAAACACCCCTTCCAGGTGTGCTGGCCTTTTGCTGACAGACTAAATTTGGCATTATAGTCACTGTAAACCAATCCCCAGAGGTTATAAAAGATATGATTAGAGTTTTCTCAGCTCGAAATAAATAACAGGTGGTAAGGTTTGACTGATAAAGTAGCAGCCTAGCAACCATTTATCCTCCTGCTATTACTGAGTGTGGTGGGGAGTTTATAATTGGACTTCTGTGAGCTGGGAGTTATCTTCTTGGACCAAAAAGGTCTGGCTTGTTACTGTCATAAACTGAAGGCATGGAGAAAACTCTACCTTCCTGCTCACTAAGGTTCCTATATAGCAGGTTCTACAGGGTCAATCTCTTCAAATGCTCATAGTTGATTTGGGGGACATCTAATAACCCTAAATGAAGTCATCTCAGCAGGGGTACAATCAGGAGAAGCCATGTTTCAGCACACGGAAACCATGAGTTTATAGTCATAGTCACCACATGTGTGAGAGATGACACTTGTCTCTTCCTGTACACATCATGCATGGTCCCACCATGGCATTTGTACACCATGGTGGTGTAAAGCCTGAAATCAGAGCTCACAATAAAGTGCTATTCAGACATTTACCAGAGTAAAATTGAATAACCTTCCCATAAATTTTCTTTCCTATCAAACTCCTGTGGATAAAAGTTTCTGGACAATCTCATCAAAGGAACAGTTACAATGTTTGCTTCTTCTTGAGTAGCAAGATATTCTGTTGTCTACCAATTCAGAATCTTAAGCAAAATCACCAACAGCATCTTCTATGACCCTCAGAGTTTACTCCCACATTCTCTATTTATTCACCATGTTTCCAAATCAAACCTTTGGGGCCCTGGAAGTTGCTATGCAAGCTGTGAGGGAATATGCTTCTAAAATCCAGTTGCTTTCATATGCCCAGGGTTGAGTACTGTGACTATCCTTGAGTATTTTCATGTCCTCGTGTGAGAATGAGCAAAAGGTAAAGAGAATAACCATGCATTCATTGGGCTCATCCTTCATGCTCACATTCAACTCTTCCTCTGGAAAGATATCTGCCCTACACACTAGGGGACCCAAGCCTCAGTCTCATAAAATCCCACTGAAGTTGTTGCCCTTTAAGACATTGTTTTAGTCTCATTCATCATTTGATTTCCTTATGACCCTGAAGTTGTAATATCTTGCAGGCTAGTTACTGAGGCTGTTGAGTCTTTGCTCTGGACCATCTTTAAAATTGAACATTTTGTAAGTATTTGTAGAACTACACTGATGTAAGATGACAGCATATTTTTTGTCTTTACCTTCACTTCTAAGCTAAACACAGCACATATATCCTAGCTGTATTAATTTTTCTTCTTTTTCTTAGTTACAGTCATGCCAAAATGTCAGGCTGAGAGCTATTCTTCTTCTCCATAAGTTTCCTAGGTAATTGGAACATGTGTGAAGTTTCAGCTTTTATTTTAACGTAAGTAGCCACAGCCTTTACCTGTAGCTATAGTTTTACAATTGTGTTAGGCACTGATTTACACAGCAATGTTACACGGGGAGTCTACAGGACTCATTCTAAAACCGAGTTTGTAGGGAAGAGGTGGTTTGTCACATAATCATTGGAAGTAAAAATATATAGTTTCTGTTTACCTCCAGTGTTTGCTCATCGCATTTATGTGCTATTATGAATAAGACGCTTTTTTTTCTTCAAGAAAACTTTTTTTATTTTGATATCGTCTTAACATTTACCATAACCAAGCAATTTTTTTGCCAGTCCTGGGTCTTGAACCCAGGGCCTGGGCACTGTCCTTGGGCTTTCTCAAGGCTAGAGCTCTACCACTTAAGCCACACCATTTCTGGCTTTCTTTTTCTATGTGTGTGGTACTGAGGAATCAAACCCAGGTCTTTGTGCAAGCTAGGCAAGCACTCTACCACTAGACCTACCTCCCGGCCCCATAACCAAGCAATTTTTATAAGCTCTGACCTTTCTAATTAGTTATACTTCTTCAATGGAGAATGGTATGTGCTCTATATGAATTATTTCTGGCAAAAATTAGACAAAGATTAGATTCAGTTTACTTCCTACAGTTACTTTGAAGTGATTAAAATCTTTATAAAATAATTTTTGCTACTATTTTAATTTTTTATTGACTGCCAGGGAATTAGCAGTCAGTGAGAAAGCACAGATAGAGAAACTTTAAAACAGAACAACACTGCATCTGTGAAACTGTACTTAAAAGCGTGAAATCATTTCACCAGCTTGTCTTCTCACAAACAAATACAAGTACAGATTTCTTTATGAGATTATATAAGACCTCACAAATCACTCTAAGGTATATTTTGAAAGCAATACAAATGATTTTAATATGAATTGATTGAAACATATACAACAGTATGCTCATAAATAAAGTATAATATTTTGTGGGTTAATTTTGAAAACACTGTAAAACTTAGTGCTTAATGAATAGTCTGCTTACCTTTAAAGGCATAAACATAAATGCAAGAAGCTAATTTAGTGACCTGAAAGGGACACATAAAACATGGCTGACTGCAAGTAAGAATACTTAGAAAAAATTTAAAAAGTGTTTGTTTACCATTTTATTCATAGCCTTTGTTGTATTACTATTTTCTTACTATTCTGTCAAAAATGATAGATGGATTTAAGTGAAATCATTGAAACCTTATGAAATATTAAGAATACTAAGATAAATGTAAGGAATTTAAGAATGAGAAAAATTTTCAAGATTTATTATTGATAACAGACAAATCTGGTTATGAGGTCCATTACAATATACAGTAATGGCTAAGGAGAGAGGTGATCATTAATACAAAACTGGCTGTACAATAGCAGACGACAACCATAGTGTGTCTCTGTCTACAATCCAGGTCTAGTCAATATTTAGGGAGCAGCTCTCCATTTGCCCAAATCCCAGTTCAAGTAAAGGGATCAGATGAAAAGATAACATTAGCATATTTCCTGAAGTGAAGGAATGTAGTGATTTTTTCAGTTCAATTCTAGAATTTTTTTCAATAAAGTCACTTAATGAGTTTAAAATCATTTTTGTTAAGTCTAAAAACGAAGAATGTACACTAAGTATTTCACCTTGTTATCTGATATATTGTATATATGCTTGAGTGGTTATTTGAAATTGGATAGGGAAAGGGGGAAAACAACATGAGCAGCGGCGGGGGCTGGGGGAATGAAATGAGGACCATGACATGAGAAAGGGTATCAATGTATGTGAAGTAATGCACCTTCTATCTGGTGAATATAATGTAACCCTTCTATTAATTAAAATACAAATATATGAAAAAACACTTAAATTTATCTCTAGTGGAAAGCTATTCACCCACTTAACACACTTTCAAGAATGAATCTGTGTATTGATTTTTAAAGAAGATACATTTGTTCATATGCATAGTAAATGACATAATGTGATATCTGAACTTTAATTTTATTTATTTTATTTTTGCAGTTAAATCTGGGACTTTAGGCATGTTGAGTACCACCAAGCTACATTCCTGGCTCTGAGCTTTATCTTTTAGAAGTTCAAACAAAGAACAGTTAATACAATGCTATTTATGGAAGCACTTTTGTATGCCTATATATCATTTGTGGAAACATTTCAAACTAGAAACACATTGCCAAAAGTGAGGGCCTCCTGTTCATTTGTTTTGCTTGCTTTGCAGGTGCCCTACCACTTGAGTCATGCCTCCAACTCTGCATTTGTGTGGTTGATTAGAGATAGTCTATTAGACTTTTTTGCTAGGGCTGATTTTGAACCATGAGTCTCCTTGTCTCTGCCTCTTGAGTACCTAGGTTTGAGCCCCTCAGTGCTTGACTAAACAGAGATATTTAAGTGAAGAATCTGGAGGAATGAACAATAGAAAGCAGACAGATGGAGACTATAACTATAAAACCTGCATTTAATAAAGCAGAAAAATCAATGGGTAGGAAAATTTAATCTCAGAGGTGTTTATTTGAAGAAATCAACAACAAGAAAAAGAATATATATGCAATATGAATAAGCTGCAACATGATGCTAATATAACAAGATGAATATTAAAGTAAATATCATTTCATAGCAAACATCTGCTGTCAGATTTGTTTGTTACTTAATGTTTATTAGAACATAACTGTAGGAGTCTCTCAATTATGGGCATTACTAAGATATATAGCACACCACACTTTACTATAAATATTAAGCATCAATAATGCAACAATTTGAATTATTTTAGAAGATGAAAATTCAGATTTGCATAATTAGTCTGTGTACTGGTTTTTCTATTGAGTTCATGAAAATCCAAATCATCCTAAAAGTAGTAATATATGACTCTCAACAGTGTCTGATCCTGTATACAACAGAGCAGAACAGAGGAAATAATTCCAAAAGAATTTCTCTACCTCTATCCCATGTAATAGTTACACAGTATAATATATATACACATATTCATATATAAGGGTATATACATATATATAGTACATATGTTTATGATATATTATATGTAATACATACATTTGACTATATCTGATTTGGTATTTTCAGATGTTTAGCTATAGAAGCCTACTTTCCAGGAATGAGTCCAAAATGAGCACATGCTTGTATAAAGCAGGTGGTCTGCTTGCTTGCTTGGGGATAGTGCTCTACCACAAGAGCCACATCTCTATTCTGGCTTTTTGCTGGTCAATTAGAGGTGCAATCTTGTAGACTTTTCTATAAGACTTAGATTCTTAGGTTGTAGCCTTCTAAATAGGTAGGATTACAGCTGTGAACCTCTGATAGCCCACCTAAAAAGTAAAGAATTTCAAGAATTTACTGTGGTAGTGTGTAGTTTGAGGCCAACCTGAGCAAATTGTAATAAGACCCAGTGAGACCCTTATGCCTTTTTTTTTTCTCCAGTCCTGGGGCTAGAACTCGGAGTCTATGTACTGTCCTTGGACACTTTTTCCTTAAGACTAGCACTCTGCCACCTTGAGCCACAGAACCACTTCCAGCTTTTTGTGTGTATGTGATACCAAGGAATGGAACCCAGGGCTTTATGCATGCTAAGCGAGCAATCTACCACTAGGCAATACTCCCAGCCCGTTGTTTTTAATTTATTTATCTAAGGTTAAAATTGTCTATGAGTCAGGTCTAAAAGAATAGCAATCGTAATCATCCTTCAGTAGTGGCACAGGCCAGAGTACTTCTTGAAAGGTTGAGGAATCTTTATATTATCAAGAATCATTCGGATAGATAACATTCCTGGATTGCACAAAATTTGTTGTCTATGGGCAACCAATGAGAAGTATACAAATAGCATAGAGATCTGTTCTGTCCTATCCAAATGAATTCTTGAAAATTAACAATTACTGGGTTTTTTGGTTTTATTTTGATTTATATTTGGTTTTGTCTTGCCCAAAATCACACTAAAATTTTTTCAGACATCTAAGTCTTTTCTCTTCTGCATACATTTTAGACATAGACGATACTTTTTAGCTTTGGAGTTATAAATATTTTTGACATTTTAAGATGTCATTCTTTTCAACTTCTCTAAATTCTGAGAGTCAAGATTACAGAGGAGAACTTAATTGTTTATATTTTTTTCTTATACCATTGACTATCTAAACCATGAGTAAATAATTTTTCCTTGGCAGAAGATGGTTTTTGGTTTGGCTTTAGTTTTGGGTACCATTTAAAAAATAAAGTTGTATAAGAGACATCTTCAATAATTTTCTTTTTTTCATTATTTCATATATTTTTATTGCAATGAATAGAAGGGTTACATTATATTCACCAGATAAAAGGTGCATCACTTTATATACATTGATACCCTTTCTCATGTCATGTCCCCATTCCCCCCCCACACTGCTCATGTTGTTTTCTCCCCTCCCCTATCCAATTTCAAATAACCAATCAAGCATATATATAATATATCAGATAACAAGGTGAAATACTGTAAAAATATGAGATAACCAAGGGACAGCAAAAGAGATGAGAGATAACATAGTACATTAAGGACAACAATCACTCATTATATGGCTTTTGTTTATATATCCTGGAGATCCTTTCATTTAGTATCATACTATATGGCTTTATGAATCTAGGTTTTGTTCTATTGTAAATCTCTCCTAGGAGAGCCCAAGGTTTCTACTAATTATGACAAATGAGGGAAACTATTGAGCCTATGTTCCTTTGAGTCTGGCTAACTTCACTTAACATGATTTTTTCTGTGTCTTTCCATTTCCTTACAAATGGGGCAATGTCATTCTTTCTGACAGCAGCATAGAATTCTATTGTGTATAAATACGACATCTTGTTGATCCACTCATCAACTGAGGGACATCAGGGTTGGTTCCATATCTTTGCTATGGTGCTGCAATGAACATGGTTGTGCTAGTGGCTTTAATATGTCCTTGTTTCTGGATGATTGGGTAAATGCCAAGTAGTGGAATTTCTGGGTCTTAGGGAGTTCTATGTTTAGTCTTTTGAGGAACTGCCATACTGCTTTCCATAGTGGTTGAATGAGTTTGCACTCCCACAACAGTGTAGTAGTGATCCTTCTTGGCCACATCCCCTCCAGCATCTGTTGTTATTAGATTTATTGATCCTGGCCATTCTAACTGGAGTGAGGTGGAATCTTAGAGTTGTTTTGATTTGCATTTCTTTTATGACCAGAGATGTCGAGCATTTCTTCATGTGTATATAGGCCATTTTTGTTTCTTTTTCAGAGGAGACTCTCTTTAAGTCTTTGGCCCATCTTTTAATGGGATGGTTGTTTCTTTGGAGATTAGTTTTGGAATGATTCAATTTTTTGAGCTGTTGATAAATTTTGGATATGAGGCCTTTGTCTATTGTATGGTTAATGACGATCTTCTCCCACTTTGTTGACTTTCTAGTTAATTTGCTAGCTATGTCCTTTGCCATACAGAAGCTCTGCAGTTTAATGCAGTCCCACTTATCCACATCTTCAATAATTTTCTAAAAGGGCTATATTCTTGGTTCAAAATATGTATATCCATTCACTTTAGGAGTTTAAATAATGTCTATTAGTAAACCTTGGGAAAGAGCCAAGGAGTAAGTATTGTTTGCATTGATTATAGCAAAAATTATTATTTAGACAAGAGAAAGACATTGAATGTTAAACAGTAAGTTCTCAAATGTGTATCACAAATATGTTACAGTCTGTGGCTTGGCTGTGTATATTATTTGTATGTATGTGTTCTGGGGCTTGAACTCAGAACCTTGAACTGACTTAGCTTTTTCCTCTAAAGGCCAATGCTATACCAGTTGAGTCAACTTCCACTTCTGTTTCTTTTGCTGGTTAATTGGAAGTAATGGTCTCTTGGATTTATCTGCCCTGGGTTGTCTTTGAGTCACAGTCTTAGTTCTCATCCTTCCAAGTATTTAGGATAACAGGAGTGAGGTACCAGTTGCAGAATCTGGATGTGGATTGAGCATCATGGCTGAGATGATGAAACAACCAAGCTGACTGTGAATATCAAAAATTGTGAGATAAGTTATTTTTTCCCTATACAGTTAGTTTCCTGTGGTATGTGTGTTATAGCAATCCAAAACTGATTTCCAGGTACCAATAGTTTAATAGCCATTTTGTACAATGGGGAAAATGTAACCATTGACATTTATAAGTTGTTAGAGTTCTGCTTTTACATGCCAATGAGTGTAAGAACTGTTTCACCCACACTTTCAGCAAAATAGAGAGATAAACAAGGAGAAATTCCAAAGAAATTCATGTGAGTGTTTTCTTTCCTGATTTCTGCCCTCTCATTTCCATTTGGGACAGTGTACAACAAAGTGCCAGTAAATAATCAAAACAAGCTACATTCTGATCATTTTCATAGCATCTCTATTTGTACTTAGTTGTTGATATTTTGCTGTTTTCAGAGGGATGTTGTAAATTCATCACATCTGAAAGAGTTTATCAAAAACAATGATTTCTGTTTTGCATTTGAAAGGGAACTCAGTTGCAAAAGAGAAACAAAAATGGAGACTTAAGCCTTCCTTATTGGCCAGGAGCATAGCCTAGTGGTAGAGTGCTTGCCTAGCATGCACAAAGCATTGGATTCAATTCACCAGTACCACATTGTGCTGTGGCTCAAGTAAAAGAGCACTAGCCTTGAGAAAACACAAGGATAGTGACCAGCCATTGAATTCAAGCCCCAGGACTGGGGGAAAAAAGAAAAATAATAATAAAAAAAACTTGCCTAAGAAAGCATGAGAATATTTTGTTAGGAGTAACTATGCTTTCTTTTAGTGTCAATATAAGTATTCTGAATTATAATTTAATAGCCCTTAATTCAATAAAATCTTTTTAAGAGTACCACAGAAAATAAGAAAACATAGATATGTTAAGCAGAAACAAATTAGCCTTCAACATTCCCAAATGGATATTGGAGGAATAGATGGAAACTATTTCTCATGATCCAGCAAGCAACATAAGCTTCAAAAACAGGTTTATGTAATCCACCATCTCAGAAGGGTGAAGCGAGTTTCTGTCACAGATAAAGAACCAGGAACTTAAGGAAGCAGAATCATTTATAATGGGCTGCCAGCAGACTTAGAACATGTCTACATCATGAAGTTTATTATGATTATGGCTATAATTATATTAGAGAGCAAATAAACATGCTCTAGAATCCATATGAAGACTTTGTCTCATCCATGTGTAATGTCTCCTGAAGCAGTTCAGTACTAACATCTTTGAAAATCCAATGTGCTCACAAGCTGTTATTGCTAGGCTGGTGGTGTGACTCTCTTCCTTCTCCACCATAGCGCCGGCTGCCACTCACTGGTTCGTGCGCTGACAACGAACGCTGGCTGCCTGCCTGGGAGAAAGCTCTTTTTTTCATATATTTTAAACTGTAATTAATAGAAAGGTTACATTATATTCACCAAATAGGTGCGTTAGTTCACATACATTGATACCCTTTCTCATCTCTTGGTCCCTATTTCCCTCCGCCCACCCCGCCCCTCATCTTGTTTCCTCCCTTCCCTCTCCGATTTCAAATAACCAAATACGCATATATAAAATATATCAGATAACCAGGTAAAATACTGTAACAATATGACATAACCAAGGGACAGCAAAAGAGATGAGAGATAACACAGTACGTTAAGGACAACAATCATTCATTATATGGCTTTTGTTTCTATATCCTGGAGGTCCTTTCACTTAGCGTCATTCTATATGGTCTTATGTATCTAGGATTTGTCCTACAGTAAATCTCTGCTAGGAGAGCCAAAGATTTCTCCAGATTATGAGAAATGAGGGAAGCCTATTTTCCTTTGAGTCTGGCTTACTTCGCTTAATATGATTTTTTCTAAGTCTTTCCATTTCCTTACAAATGCGGTGATGTCATTTTTTCTGAAAGCAGCATAGAATTCCATTGTGTACAAATACCACAACTTGTTGATCCACTCATCAACTGAGGGACATCTGGGTTGGTTCCATATCTTTGGTATGGTAAACAGGTCTGCAGTGAACATCGTTGTGCTAGTGATTTAGTATGTCCTTGTTTCTGGATGGTTGGGTAAATGCCAAGTAGTGGAATTGCTGGGTCATAGGGGAGTTCTATGTTTAGTCTTTTGAGGAACTGCCATACTGCTTTCCATAGTGGTTGAACGAGTTTGCACTTACACCAACTGTGTAGTAGTGATCCCTCCTGACCACATCCCCTACAGCATCTGTTGTAACACTATGCCTTTAAAATGTCTTAACGACAAAGAACTTCAAACTTCAACCCATTAGTGTTCAATAAATACCTGGTGAATGTTTTCTCAACTAATGCTGTGCTATAAATCAAATTCTCCTCACTGTCAAAACGAGAGAAGAAGCAAGAATTAGATAAGTCAAAGGAGCTGAGTGAGTCCTCACACATTGTAAATTTCAGAGATGGATCCCATCCTTCATCATCTGCCTGGAAATCCTGGCACTGCATTTTATTTCATTCTTTTGGTTAATCTTATTACCCACAAAGGAACAGAAAGGCTAGTTCTTGTTTTGAGGAAACCTATTACTTAACCTCAGTGCACTCACTTGTACTTCACCAATTTTAGTCTCTTGGAAAGGTGCCATGAGTAGAATTTACAGATAAAAATGAAGACATCAAATTAAACTTGAATTTCAAGTAAATGACTACTTGAGAATATGTCAAATAATGTGCTAGACAACCATAGTTTAACTGGTTGTTTGTCTGAAATACAAATTTGAGTATTCTACATGTTTATCTGTCAAATGAAGTAATTCTGAACTTAAGTAGACTTCTAAACAAAATTACAGAGGCAGCAGTGATTATTGCTCTGCTGTACAGGGTAGAGATTTGGAATCAAAGCTAAAAGGAGTTCTTTCAGTCATTGTTCGAAGGTCTGTTAGCGAGTGAAAGTTTTCAGCTGCTTGGCTTTATATTCATGCCTAACAAAGCTTTAAATTTCTTTTCTGAAGCAGGCCCATTTCTCAAGGTAGTCCTAAGTTTGACATTTATGTGCAAATCTATTCTCTTACATGAAGTTTTAAATATCTTAATGCAGAGCGTTCTTCTGCTTAACTAGCTCCCAAATACAGAATGATGGTACTTTCTTTAGAAAAAGACCATCTGTTCACTTCAATGGCATCCATATTTAGGTTCTAAATCTCAAATTCTAACTCCTCACCTCAAACTACAACATCCTGTTCCCTTCCACCAGACAGAAAATTTACCATGCACAGATGCCATCTTCTCCTAAGTAATAATAAGAGAAAACTCTGATGCTCTCATTTTAAACCTTTCCTAAAAGTTTTATTATAAAATAAAGTGTAGATATTTTCTAATTAGTAACCAAAAAACAACAAAACAAATATCAACAATATTCTATATACTATGAAAAAATATTTGGTTAATTTTACTATTAAAAGTTCGCTTTCAGCCAGGTACTGGTGGCTCACGCCTGCAACTCTAGCTACTCAGTAAGCTGATCTCTGTGGATCGCTGTTCAAAGTCAACCCTGGCAGGAAAAACATGAGATTCAAGACTCATATCTTTTATTGACCATCAAAAAACTGGAAGTGATGCTGTGGTTCAAAGTGTTAGAGTACTAGCCTTGAGCAGAAAAAGCTCAGGGACCTGAGTTCAAGTCCCATGACCAACACCACCAACAAAAGTGTTTTCAAATCCTTTTGGTTCTGGTATCTTACAAATCTCAATTTTTGTATTTTTATATAATTTAGGATATTGACTGAGTGACTAGAAGTCTCTAGAAACCAGTTTTATGAAAATAAGTTTCATTCTGGTAAAAATAAATGAAGAAGTTCTCAATTTGACTATATAATCAAAATGTTACCTCATTTGAAATAAGATATTTAAAGTCTAAACTTTCTGTATGGTATTACTCTGATTTTGAAATTGTGCAAAATTATGAAAATATTTAACAATAACTCACTCTTAGATGCAGTATTTGATACATGATCACAGTGGTCATTTAATGTGAAACAAGGGCACAGTCCAACAAAATTATCATTAGCAAGTCTATATAAACAGAAAGATATTGAAGCAGAAGAAATTCAGTTGAAGGCATTAATGAGGACTTGTTGGAGGAGAGGAAAGGACAATATAGATGCATGAATATGAAAATGCATAGTGTGAAAGTATGAGTATATCTGAGTGAGACTTTGCAAAATTAATAATATTAAGAATAACGTGATAGCTGGACACTGGTAGCTAATACCTGTATTTGGGAGCAAGTTTAATTTTATTTTAACTTCATTTTATTGAATTTATTGTATTGTTCTAACTTTATTGTATTATAATTATTCTACTTAAAATTTCTGAGCTGTTTCCTGCTTTATTTAGCATTATTTTTCTGGGTTGATAGTTCATGTCCTGAACATCGAAAACAAGATGAGGGGTGGGGGTAGGGGGAGGGAAATGAGACCAAGACATGAGAAGGGCATCAATATATGTGAAGTAATGCACCCTCTATCTGGTGAATATAATGTAGCCCTTTATTAATTACAATAAAAATATATGGAAGAGAAGAAAAAACCAAAATGGTACTGGTGAATATAAAGCAGTGTTTCTGAAACTAAATTTCTAACAATTCTATATACAAATGTCCATGGGATGAACAAATGCATAAAAGTGGGAAAGCATGGAGAATCTATGCTAGGTTCATTTACTTGGCATTACTTCTACTGTGGTTTACACTATGATAGAATAGTCCCAAGTGTGTATGGGCTCAGAGACAATAATAATATATTCCTTACTTGCTAAATTACTCAGCATAGGTGCTCATGGCAGATAGCTCTTCTCCACTTATCACTCATAGCCCAGATGAGCTGCATTTGATCTGCCAAGAACCAGGATGAACAGAGCAAAATGGCTCACAACTGCTGCTTTTATTTTCCCCAGATAAGCTTCCAATCACTTCTATTTAGACATAAGTAGCTGGAATTTAACCAGTTAGTTGCCAGGAGAGTTAGTTGAAAGCTGACTTAGCTACCAGGGAAGTTAGCTGCACAGTGTCTTTTAATTGCATGCTGAGGAAATAAAAAAGAAAGTGCATTTTTGATAAGTAGTCAGACACTTCTTTCTCAGTCTCCATCAGTTTCACTAATCTTTAAAGGTTGCCTCCCTGAGCTTACTGAAACTAGTCTCTAACAAATATCTCAAGTCTAGATTCTTCTGAGATAGACTGTTCCATGGCAGTCATTCAAGACCTCTCATAGCCTCAGCTAAAATGAATGACATTTGGGGAGGATTTTGTGCAACTCTTTTATTGCCTTTAGGGACTGCATCTCAGGCAACACATCCTTTCGTCTTTGACAGGTCATTTTACAATGTCAATGCATTTTGCATTTGTCACAATTGGAAGAGTGCAGCTCTTGGCAGGTGGTAGGATGAGGCCAGATGATCCTAGAATGGGCCACTTGTATCACTCAATGAATTTTATTTTGATAAAATAACTTAGAGCTATATCAACAAATGTTATAGGATATTATAAGAAAGTCTAGAGTTCTACTTTATATTCATCAAAAATAAATATATTATGTAATGCCATTTCCTTGAAGTAATCTTGTCGAAATAAATTATGTCACCAAATTCTTCTTCTTCCTCCTCGTCCTCCTTCTCCTTCTTTCTTCTTCGCTGATAGAGCTATAATCATATTCCTCAAATTGCTTTGGCTATTAATAGGTTTAGAGCCAAATTGTGGACAGTCTTTGAGTGAGGAGAGGAGGTAAAGTATGATTATTGTGCATGGATACATACTTGCTTCCTGGATCTTGTTTTCCAATTCTTTTTCTCTCACACTCTTGTTCTATGTGCGTGCGTGTGTGTGTGTGTGTGTGTGTGTGTGTGTGTGTGTGCATCTGTACTTACATTATATTAAGAGTCATATTTCCTAAATATTTTTATCACATGTCTGACCCATTTAAAATATATTTTACGTATGTATTACTCATTTTTTCCAGACTCAATCTTAAAATGATAAAAGGTAAAAAAATAAAACTGGTGAAGGAATCAACAGGCAATGATAAGACCATTCTGATAATGTTCAGTTTTCCATAGAGACATCCCAATATTCATTGAAAAATTGTTTGTCCTTATCTGACATTCACCAGGTTCTAGATCAGAGGCTAAGAAATCAGAATGTGATGAGATCTTGGATATGTCAATGTGCTTAACTGAAATCTAGAAACATTCATCTGCTTGTCAACTTTCTAGTCCCCAGAAATTTAATATTTGTGAATATAATATCACAATCTCTATTTCTATCATTTATTGTTATGCTTAGAATGATGCATATAAATTTCAATAAGACCAATTTTTAATTTTTATTGTCGAGGTAATGTATAGAGAGGGGTTACAGTTACATCCGCCAGATAATAGGTGCATTACTTCTCACACATTGGTACCCCTTATTGTGTTTTGGTCCCTATTTCCCTTCTCCCACCACCTCCCAATCATCTTGTTTTCTCCCTTCCCTTTACTATTTCAAATAAGCAAATACATGTATATATAATATACCAGGTAACAAAGTGAGATACAGTAACAAAATGAGATTAATCAAAGGACAACAAAAGAGAAGAGAAATAACAGTACATTAAGAACAACAAGCTCTTGTTTCCATATCCTGGAGATCCTTTCATTTAGAATAAGACCAATATTTTTAAATCATCTAATACATATGAGCTATTTTTTCAAGGTGCACAAAACTAGGGTAACTGGCTTTTGTAACATCTGCTATTATATTACTATAATAATAACAAAACTTTTGTTACACTATTAATATTTTTCTTTGTTCCCCAAGTTAATGTGTCTGATGAATTATTAAATCTACATGTGGCTACACAAATGCAAATAGTTTATATTCTGCATAGTTAGCTGTGCAATTTAGATACAAGTACTATTTTTAAAAAACACCATCTGTCTCTTGAGCTATATATATATGCATGATAAAAATTAATATATGACAAAATTTCATAAAGGAGCAAATTGTTTTCTCAGCTTCCATTGCTGAGAATTATAAACATACTTTTAAAATTATTTAACATCTTGGGCCAGGAGTTTGGCCTAGTGGTAGAGTGCTTTCCTAGCATGCATGAAGACCTGGGTTCGATTCCTCGGTACCACATACTTAGAAAAAGCCAGAAGTGGTGCTGAGGCTCAAGTGATAGAGTTCTAGCCTTGAGAAAAATCCAAGGACAGTGCTCAGGCCCTGAGCTTAAGCCCAGGACTGGCAAAAAAAATTATTTAACATCTTTTACCAATGTACTACCTCTGGTACACAGTGTTTGCATCATCTGATATGGAAATAAAAGCCTCACCCTTCTCATTTACCACAGTCAAACTCTATCATTACCTTGGTGGAGGAACTTTGTAAGATATTTGTCATGACCCATTTTCATCCACTTTGGTTTTAAGTTTAAAAATAGTACACATTTTTTGAGTACTTGAATAAAAAATAAATTTTTCTGATTTTGAAGACAACATCACCTTTCTAATATTACTGTTATGATAAAATGTGTATTATTGCAAAACCCAAAAGGGATTCAAGTATCCTGTTACACTTTTATCTCATATACGTTGACACTGGTAACCACAGGATGGAGAACCTTGCTACTTTTTCATATTTATTTACATGATCATTTTTAACCTGGACACTGAGGTGGCTTGGAAACATGCCTTTCTGACTATAGTAAGAGACTATTCTTACTTCTCTGGCTTTCTCTCCTGAAATTCATGTGTCCTGAATGAATGGAACTCTGCTGTTATCTTTCCAGTGAATATATTTACCTTTCAGTAGTAAATTCAGAAAGCTTCCCAGGAAGCCTACTGAGATGCTTGGGAGAAGAAAATGCACCTATGGTTGAGACATGCCTACAAAGTTGAGATTGATGGGACACTTGAATAAATCATTTGGAAGACTGTCAATAGGATCATCACATCAAATGATTTTATTTATACCCAACGAATATTTTGAAGAAAAATGTCACTTAAAAAGGTCAAAAATCTGCTAGATAAGAACTCTAAAAATTTTCAGTATTAAAAAAGTACAATGCTCTTAGAAATGCATTAAACAATGGTATAATAACCCACATCCCTTTATGTGGGAGCAAAAAGTTATGCTCTTACATCGTCATGGGCAATTTTATAAAAACGGAGAAAGATGGGATGGGAGTTTGGCCTAGTGGTAGAGTGATTGCCTAGCATGCAGGAAGACCTGGGTTCAGTCCTCAGTACCACATACATACAAAAAAGCCAGAAATGGTGCTGAGGCTTAAGTGGTAGAGCTCTAACCTTGAGAAAGTCCAAGGGCAGTGCTCAGGACCTAAGCTCAAGCCCAGGACTGGCAACAAAACCAAACCAAACCAACAGAGAAAGCTGCTCAGGGATATGATATCAACAAAATAATTGCTCAAAGTATTCTCATTTTTTATTAAAACAGGGAATTGACCACAGATTTTTTTCACAAGGTATATCTAAAAGAAATTGAAGATAATACCCATGCAACACATGTAAGAACCATTTCATTGGAAAATCCCTTACTTTGACCTTGAGCACCAGCTTGTGACATAAGCTGGCATGGATAGAAGGTGGCTGAGAAAATGTCATTCTTTCCCTTGTGTTTATCTAAAACGTGCACAGGGAAATGTTTCAAGCCATCGACTTTACACACAGCTTCTCTCAACTGAGCTTTGATGGGCTAGGCATCTGTGCCTGGAGAGCAGTTTATGGAGGACAGGCATCAACAGGTCTCCAGGGTGACCAGTCTGAAGTTCAGATGTACGATTTGAAGGCTGGAGCCAGCAAAAGCTCTGCTGCATGGAAGACTAGGTCTTCTCCCCACGCAGGTGGAAAGGATGGGACTGTTAACATCTGTTTCAATGTACAGACAAGCTGATAATAAAAGTTAGCCAACTGCATCCCATTAAAGATGATCATGGGGATTTTCAATCATGAAAACAAGCTTATTTTTAAAAAAAATTATTTTTTCCCCTTCTTAATATTCTTTTTTTTATTGTAATTAGTAAAAGGGTTACATGATATTTGCCAGATAGAAGGTGCATTAATTCACATACATTGATACCCTTTCACATGTCTTGGTACCCGTTTCCCTCCCCCCCCACACCCCCCACCCGTCTTGGTTTTCCCCCCTTCCCTATCCAATTTCAAATATCCAAATACAAATAAATTCAATATATCAGATAACAAAGTGAGATACTATACCAATATGAGATAACCAAGGGACAGAAAAGGAGATGAGAGACAACATAGTACATTGAGGACAACAATCATTCATTATATGGCTTTTGTTTCACTATCCTGGAGGTCCTTTCAATTAGCTTCACATTATATGGACTTATGTATCAAGATTTTGCTCTGTTGCAGATCTCTGCTAGTATAGCCCAAGGTTTCAACTGATTATGACGAATGAGGGAAACCATTGAGCCTAAGTTCCTTTGAGTCTGGCTTACTTCACTTAATATGATTTTTTCTAAGTCTTTCCATTTCCTAACAAATGGGTTGATGTCATTCTTTCTGACAGCAGCATAGAATTCCATTGTGTACAAATACCACAACTTGTTGATCCACTCATCAACTGAGGGACATCTGGGTTGGTTCCATATCTTTGCTATGGTGAATAGTGCTGCAATGAACATTGTTGTGCTAGTGGGTTTAGTATGTCCTTGTTTCTGGATGGTTGGGTAAATGCCAAGTAGTGGAATTGCTGGGTCATAGGGGAGTTCTATGTTTAGCCTTTTGAGGCACTGCCACACTGCTTTCCATAGTGGTTGAATGAGTTTGCACTCCCACCAACAGTGTAGTAGTGATCCCTCATGGCCACATCCCCTCCAGCATCTGTTGTCATTCGTTTTCCTGATCCTGGCCATTCTAACTGGAGTGAGGTGGAATCTTAGAGTTGTTTTGATTTGCATTTCTTTTATGACCAGAGATGTTGAGCATTTCTTCATGTGTCTATAGGCCATTTTTGTTTCTTCTTCAGAGAAGACTCTCTTTAAGTCTTTGGCCCATTTTTTAATGGGATGGTTGTTACTTTGGAGGTTAGTTTGGGAGTGATTCAATTTTTTGAGTTGTTGATATATTTTAGATATGAGGCTTTGTCCGTTGTTTGGTTGGTGAAGATCTTCTCCCACTCTGTAGGCTTCCTGATTAGTTTACTAGCTATGTCCTTTGCCATACAAAAGCTCTGCAGTTTAATGCAGTCCCACTTATCCAGCCTTTCTCTGATTTGTTGTGATTCTTGGTCCTTATTAAGAAAGTTTCGACCTGTGCCAAGGAGGCCTAGTGTATCTCCTATTCCTTCCTGTAGAGTTTTCAGTGTGTCAGCTTTTACCTCCAGGTCTTTGATCCATTTGGAGTTATTTCTAGTGCAAGGTGACAAAGAAGGATCCAGCTTTAGTTTTCTGCAGGTGCTTAACCAGTTCTGCCAGCACAACTTGTTGAAGAGGCTGTCTTTCTTCCATTCTATTTTTTTGGCTCCCTTGTCAAAGATTAGGTGGCCATAGGTCTGTGGTTTAATATCTGGGTCCTCAGTTCTATTCCATTGGTCTTCAGGCCTGTTCCTGTGCCAGTACCAAGCTGTTTTGAGAATTATAGCTCTATAATACAGTCTAAAGTTTGGAATTGAAATTCCTCCAGCGCTGTTCTTTCTGCTAAGAAGTGTTTTTGCTATACGGGGTCTTTTATTATTCCGTATGAAATTTTGGATTGCCTCTTCTATTTCTTTAAAGAATGACATTGGGATGTTGATGGGTATTGCATTGAATTTGTAGATAGCTCTTGGCAAGATTGTCATTTTCTAGATGAAATGGATGAATTCCTAGCCAATATTAACATACCCACACTGAACCAAGAAGAACTAAGCCAACTCAACAGGCCTATTTCAAGCTCTGAAATAGAAAGGGCAATTACAGAACTTCCACCTAAGAAAAGCCCAGGGCCAGATGGATTCACAGCTGAATTCTATAAGGTCTTCAAAGCAGAGCTCACACCAATACTCCTCAAGCTCTTCAACGAAATTGAAAATGAAGGTTCCTTACCAAACTCATTCTATGAAGCCAGTATAACCCTCATCCCCAAACCAGACAGAGATTCATCAAAGAAAGAGAACTATAGACCTATATCTTTGATGAACATCGATGCAAAACTTCTCAACAAAATACTGGCCAACCGTCTACAACAACTCATCAAAAAAATTATACACTATGATCAAACTGGATTCATCACAGGGAGGCAAAGCTGGTTCAACATACGCAAATCAATTAATATAATTCAACACATCAACAGGAGCAAGGACAAAAATGACATGATTGTCTCAATAGACGTGGAAAAGGCATTTGACAAGATCCAACACCCCTTTATGTTAAAAGCTCTGGAGAAACTAGGTATCCATGGAACATTCCTCAATGTAATAAAGGCTGTGTATGAGAAACCTACTGCTAGTATTACACTTAATGGTGAAAATCTAAAGCCATTTCCTCTAAAATCAGGAATGAGACAAGGATGCCCACTCTCTCCACTACTCTTTAACATAGTACTAGAATTCCTAGCCAGTGCAATAAGGCAAGAAGCAAGCATAAAGGGGATCCAAGTAGGGAAAGAGGAAATAAAACTATCCCTCTTTGCAGATGACATGATTCTGTATTTAAAGAATCCTATAGACTCTACTCCCAAGCTCCTTGAGCTGATTCAAAGCTTTGGAAGAGTAGCAGGCTATAAAATCAACCCTCAAAAATCAACTGCCTTCCTTTACGCCAACAGTGAGAGGAATGAGGCAATAATCAGGAAAGAAACTCCTTTCACAATAGCCTCAAAGAAAATAAAGTACCTAGGAATTAGCTTAACTAAGAATGTAAAGGACCTTTTTGACGAAAACTTTAAAACCCTAAAAAAGGAAATTAAAGCAGAACTAAGGAAATAGAAAAACCTCCCATGCCCCTGGATTGGAAGAATCAACATTGTGAAAATGACAATCTTGCCAAGAGCTATTAAAAAAATTATTAAAGCCGTGTTTTCTGCTTAAGTGAAGCATACAAGGAATGCCTCAGAAATTTTAAGCCCTTGTTGTACCCAGTTTACACACTGCAATAACCACGTCAACAAATTTGACATGAAATTCTAATATTTAATAATAGGAGTGTCTAGTCCAGATAACTATTTGTGAAAAAATGTTTTGTGGTTTTTCTTGTCTTTATAAAATTATTATCTTATAGAACTTTCAGGTCAAGAAAATAACATATCACCTTACAAGGAATATAATTTCTGCTCTTGTTGATAGGGGAAAGGTGATGTATTTGTAACAGATTTTCTAAAAATCATATGAAATATTAAGAAATGAAACACAAAATACTGAACACTTTTAAGATCATTTGAAAGGTTGTTTTAAGTGCCAGGAGTGTGTCCTAGTGATAGAGTGTGGCTCAAGTGGTAGAGTGCTACCCTTGAGAAAGCTGAAAGACAGTGCCCAGGCCCTGAGTTCAAGCCCCAGGACTGGTGAAATAAAGAAAGAAGGTTGTTTTGAAGCAACTAGGACATTATCACTCACATTTTATAGGGGAGTAGAGAAAACATTACACCTGACAGAAAATGTTTATGAGACATTCAGGATTTAAGATCTTGACTCTTGGTTATTTCGAAGAGCATATACATCTTATTATTTTTCAGTTTTCTGTAAGATATGGCTTAGTTTAATTTGTTCTTCCCAGGTCCAGTGATCATGAGTGCTTTTCAAGCCAGTCCAACAAGTCTTTTCAAAGTTTTCAGTCTCAAAGAAGTGAGTTAAGTACTGAATGAGCAGAGGTGAGTAAGAGCTACCTTCAGTAGTTCCTTCTTCTTAGCAAACAAATTCAATCTATGGTAGCCTGGTCACAGAAGGTATAGCCTTCTTGTGTCATTGATTGGTTCCATTCCTGAACCCTTCCATGTGGCTGTTTTCAAATGCATATGCTTATTAACAATGAGAATAATAGTTATTAATAAGAATAAATATTCTCCTCACAAGATTTTTTTTTTGGCCAGTCCTGGAGACTGAACTCAGGGCCTGAGCACTATCCTTGGACTTTCTCAGGGCTATCACTTGAGCCACAGCAGACTTTTTTCTATGTATGTGGTAGCAAGGTGTTGAACTCAGGTCTTCGTAAATGTTAGGCAAGCACTCTATCACTAGGCTAAACTCCTGGCATCCTCACAAGACTTTAGTGAGGATTACAAACTCGAAAATCATTGCACATATTTAAGTGCTGTTTATCATTAGTATTATCATTATTATTATCATTCATTTACAGATACTTTAATGTTTTCTTGTTCATCGCTACACAATGTATTAGTGCACAAATAGATTATTAAAACATGGGGCATCTTGGATCTCTTGGAGATGAACATTTGTCTGTCTCACAAAACTCACAGTAAATATTCTAGCAGGAAATTTTAGCTCAAAATAGATAGTCATGTACAATCTGAGAAGCAGAATTTTTTTCAAAGATCTAGTCACAGTAACTGAACTCCTTTCAATAATTAGGTAAAGAAAATGATGTTTTGGAATTTACAGATTGACATCTGTCAGACTGGTGGCTGATTTCCAAACATAGTAACAATTATATTTGAATGTATCAACATTTTATAATTTAAAATGTAAACATTTACAGATTGACATCTGTCAGACTGGTGGCTGATTTCCAAACATAGTAACAATTATATTTGAACGTATCAACGTTTTATAATTTAAAATGTAAACAGTTCCTCATTCAAGAAGTACATATGTTTCAATGAGCTGGAAACAGGAAATGGCAATGGCCTATTTAAAATTTTCTATCTGGGGGGTAGGGTAATGGGTACTAAGACATGTGAAAGGGTATCAATGTACATGAATTAATGCACCTTCTATCTGGCAAATATCATGTAACCCTTTTATTAATTACAATAAAAAATATTTAAAAAATTTCTGTCTTCTACACTGTGACACTATGATTCACTAGTCACTGTCTTCAATCAATGTTGCCTTCCACTGTTTCTTAGCCTATCCTGGGTTTTCTGTGTCAGCCTTCCCTTAGAATTTTTAGTTAGGCCCCAAGTAGAAATGTTCGGTCCTTTTGTGTTGGGAGTTTATAATTAAATTATTGAGTGTGATTTATTTCTATGCAGAGTTGTAGTCTTGCTTTAAACTAACAGATTATAGTATTCTGAAGTGATAAATCTTTAAAAGACAGGAAACAGCAAGGAAATTCCACATTGGGTTTTTTTTTTTAGTTTGAAGACTAAATATTTTCATACTATATAAGAAAAAAAGCCAAATTACTGAATTACAAGTAGCACATCCTAATTTTTTACTGTAACAAAGTGGTTTGTTGTTTCTCTCAAAAAAGGGGACAATTCTAACAAGAACACAATTTCAATGAGTGACTCATTAAAACTGAAAAACTAGCCAGACACTGAAAATGCATGCTTATAATCCTAGCTACTGAGGAAGATGGGATTTATTGTACTTCAAAGGCAGCACAGGCAGCAAAGTCTGGAAGACTCTTATCTCAAGTGAAAGATCAAAAACTAGAAGTGGAGGTGTAGCTGAAGTGATAAAGTACTTAGTCTTGAGCAGAAAAGCTGAGAGAGCGAGCCCCTGAATTCAAGCCCCAGCACACAGGCGCGCGCGCACACACAGTCAACATAAAAATTAGAAAAGTATATATTTTCATGCTATTCATCCGTAGCATGAATTATCATTAACTCTGACATTTGAAACTTTGTTGTTAGATGCAAGTAAAATATATTCTGCTTTACTACGAAAAAGTCACTTATGCATTTGACTACATACCCAAACACAAAGACACATATATAAAAATAGACAAACTACACAGACTTTGCAATTCGATTTATAATTTCCATTTAATTTTCCTTAATTTTACAGCCTTAACACATTGAAAGGACTTCTGTATTTCTTATGCTTTTTAGATTTTGTGATATGCAGATTCTTAACCAGATCTTCAGCTGGAATAAAAATTGCAATAATGATAATAACAAAATTAATAAGTGATTAGCTTTTGAGAGTGGGTCTCCACTGTATAGTCCATGCTGGGTTCAAATTCATGGACCTCGTGCCTCTGCCTCAATTACTGAAATGACAGGAACATGTCATCTTCTCAGGCCTCACCTAAAATCACTTACTGTCCACTTCTAATATTTTCTTTAATTTGCAAATGAAAAACCAATTAACCACCTGGTCAAAATCCTATCCTATACTATTAATCCTATCCAGTGTCCTGTGATATTCTATATATTTCTCCTATGATTTAAGTAATTTAAAAACCCAAAATGAAGCCTGTATGATAGGCAGGTAAAATATTGTAAGCCATTAGCAACTACAAATATTAGTTAAGTTAAGACATTTGAATACCTTTACATTTGTTGTAGTTTGCAGCTGAGATTATATAGCCAATTAGTTTTGATAAGATAATGATGAATATCTGGAATAATTATCTTCGTTTGAGAAACAAGGTAAACAAAAGAGACAGTGGACAATTTTTAAGTAGATAAAAGCAAAAGGACAATAAGGTAATTATTATAGTATTTATGAGTAACTAATTACCATATTCAGCATGTAACACCTAGAGGAGCAAGAAAAAGTTAATTCTAAAACAGCTAGAAGGACAGAAATAACAAAAATAATAAAATCAGAAATTTCAGAGATTGAAATCAGATCTACTATACACAAAATTGATGAATCAAAAAGTTGGTTCTTTGAAAGAGTCAACAAAATAGTCAGACCTTGGCAAGATTGATCAAAAAAAGGAAAGGGGAGACTCAAATAAACAAGATTAGAGACCCCACAGAAACAATCACAACTGATTCCCAAGAAATCCAGTCCATAATGAATAGGTACTACCAGGGCCTATATTCAAAGAAACAAGAAAATCTAGTAGAAATGGATGATTTCTCAAATAAATTTAGGCTACCCACACTGAACAACGATAAGGTAAACAAATTGAACAGACCAATTTCTTACAATGAAATTGTGGAAGCAATCAGGGAAATGCCAACCAAAAAGAGCCCAGGTCCAGATGGATTCACTGGGGAATTCTACAAGATGTTTAAAGACGAAATAACACCTGTACTCTTGAAACTCTTCCGAGAAATAGAAACAGAAGGAGCAATATCAAACTCATTTTATGAAGCTAATATTACTCTCATCCCCAAATCATGGAAAGACCCAACAAAAAAAGAAAACTACAGACCTATCTCTCTAATGAACACAGACGCAAAACTCCTCAATAAAATATTAGCCAACAGAATCCAGAAACAAATTTAAAAAATCATACACTATGATCAAGTGGGCTTCATCCCACAAATGCAAGGCTGGTTTAACATTTGCAAATAAATCAGTGTAATACATCATATCAATAGAGTTAAGGATAAGAATCATTTCTCTGGACGCGGAGAAGGCATTTGACAAAATACAACATCCATTCATGTTGAAAGCACTAGAAAAAATAGGAATAATAGGTACATTCCTCAAAATAGTGAAAGCCATATAAAAACCTACAGACAGTATTAAACTAAATGGTGAAAGACTGGAATCATTCACCTTAAAATCAGGAACTAAACAGGGATGCCCACTCTCTCCACTTCTCTTCAATATAGTGCTGGAACCCTTAGCCAGAGCAATAAGACAAGAAAAGGACATCAAAGGGATCCACATAGGGAAAGAAGAAATTAAACTATCCTTATTCTCAGATGACATGATCCTCTACTTGAGTGACCCAACAAACTCCACTCCCAAACTTCCAGAATTAATAAACCACTTCAGCAAAGTGGCAGGATACAAAATCAATCTTCAGAAGTCAGTAGCCTTCTTGTACACCAACAATACACAAACAGAAGGCCAAATCAAGAAAATGATCCTATTCGCAATAGCCCCCAAAAGAATAAAATACTTAGGAATATACTTATCCAAAGATGTAAAGGCATTATTCAATGAAAACTATAAAAGCCTAATGAAAGAAATTAAAGAAGACACTAGGAAATGGAAAGATATCCCATGCTCATGGCTAGGGAGAACCAATATAGTGAAAATGGCTATACTGCCAAAATTGATATACAAATTTAATGCAATCCCCATCAAAATCCCGAAGACATTCTTTACGGAAATAGAAGATATAATCCAATGATTTATATGGAGCAAGAAAAGACCTAGAATAGCCAAAACAATTCTAGGCAAAAAGAGCAATGCTGGTGGTATCACAATACCAGACTTCAAACTCTACTATAGAGCCATAATAACAAAAACTGCTTGGTATTGGCACAAAAACACACCAGAAGATCAGTGGAACAGAATAGAAGACCAGAAATAGAACCACATACCTATAGTCAACTTGTATTTGACAAAGGAGCCAAAGATATACAGTGGAACAAACACAGTCTATTCAATTATTGGTGCTGGCAAAACAGGGCAGCCACATGCAGAAAACTAAAAATTGACCCTAGCCTTTCGCCATGCACAAGCATTAACTCAAAGTGGATCAAAGACCTCAACGTCAGACTGGAAACCGTGAAACTGCTACATGATAAAGTAGGAGAGACACTGGAACTCATAGGTACAGGCAAAAGATTCCTGAACAGAATCCCAGGGTCACAACAGATTGGAGAGAGACTCGATAAATGGGACTACCTAAAAAGAAAAAGTTTCTGTACAGATAAAAACATAGTGGCAAAAGTAGAGAGACAGCCAACCAATTGGGAAAAGATATTCACCAACAATACATCTGACAAATGCTTAATATCCAGTATCTACAGGGAACTCAAGAAACTAATCCCCCCAAAACTCAATAAACCGTTTACTAAATGGGCAAGGGAACTAATGAGAGACCTATCAGAAGAAGAGATTAAAATGGCAGAAAAACATATGAGAAAATGTTCATCATCTATGGTCATAAAGGAAATGCAAATAAAAACAACCCTAAGATACCACCTTACCCCAACAAGAATGGCCAAGATTTTGAACTCAGACAATGACCTTTGGTGGCGGGTTGTGGAGAAAAAGGAACCCTACTACACTGCTGGCGGGAATGTAGACTAGTTCAGCCACTCTGGAAAGCAGCATGGAGGTTCCTTAAAGAATTGAAAAATAGACCTTCCCTATGATCCCCACATACCACTTCTGGGCATCTATCCTGAACAGCATGACCCAGGATACTATAAAGACACCTGCTCAGCTATGTTCATGTCTGCACTATTCACAATAGCCAGGCAATGGAAACAATCCAGATGCCCTACTGCAGATGAATGGATACAGAAAATGTGGTGTATATATATATATATATATATATATCACATATATATCACATATATATATATCACATATATATATATATATATACAATGGAATTCTACATAGCCAACAGACAAGATAAAATAATGGCATTCACAGTGAAGTGGATGAATCTAGAGCGAATCATGTTGAGTGAGACTAGTCAAGACCTAAGGAACAAAAGGCACACGGTATCCTTAATATGTGGCTATTAAATCCAAAGAGTACAAGAGCAAGGACTCAATAACTGCATACCCGAACTATGGACATGGTAATGGAAATACATACATAACTATATAGACATAAAAACCTATGACTCTATAGAAATAATGTTTTATTTCATAAATTAATCTTTCTATGACATACAAACCCTTAGCCTAATTTTGACCAAGTTCTAAATACTAAATCCCAGTGATTGTAATTAGAGATTCCCTCCTTGAACAATTGTTTGTTAAACTTGTCAATTAAAATATGATCTAAACATAAGCCATATAATGAATGATTGTTGTTCTTAAGGTACTATGTTATCTCTCATCACTTTCGCTGTCCCTTGGTTATCTCATATTGTTACACTATCTCACTTTGTTACTTGATATATCGGATATATTTGTATTTGGTTATTTGAAATTGTATAGGGAATGGGGGAAAACAAGATGAGGGGTTGGGGTGGGGGGAAGGGAAATGGGGACCAAGACATGTGAAAGGGTATCAATGTATGGGAATTAATGCACCATCTATCTGGTAAATATCATGTAACCCTTCTATTAATTACAATAAAAAATATATGAAAAAATAGAAAAAAAAACTATTCATTTTCTTACTTTCTTTTCCACTCCTCATCTTACACTATGAAAAGCTATTACTTCTAGTACTTTTTCTAAACACTCTTTCCCTTAGCTTCAATTCAGAGCTTACCCTTTATATTTCTGATATTTTCATTAGCCTTCCTTAATTATCAATTAGCTGCATTACATGAAAAATAAACATTGAAGCAATTCTCTAATAAATATAATTGGTCTACTTTGATTTGAACTTGATTTTATTCCTCTGTTGGGTATTACCCTTTCAATAAGTTTCAGATGTTTGTTTGGAAGGAATAGTCACTTTTAAGGTCAAATTTACATTTTTATTAAAAATCCTTATCCTGACCACTGTAACTTTGTGTGGATGATTATCCTAATCCATATAAAGACAGGTCAGTCACCACTGTACCAAAGCCTGGAGTCTTAAGAATTTCAGGTTTTAGGTTCATAATAGCTATCCTTGGAAATGTTTGTAAATATTTTGATTCTTCCAAAGTCTACTTCTCTCAATGTGTTGTTCATTTATTATTTAGTTGTAGATTCTTTCAAGTCCTTTTGGTTTTATCTCCATACTACTGTTACGTGAGAGGCATTCTATATTTTCACATTTCAGCAGGGCTGACACACCTTTACTCTTATTTTTTATTTATTTTGCCTTTTAGTTTCCACTTGTTTTTCCTTTACAAAGATTCTTTAGTTAAATAATAGATATGTTGATAGGTTGTCATCCCAGAGAATTCAGTAGTACATTTTAGAAAGAAGTGATAGGAGTAGAACAGAAAAAAAAAATAGTGATAGGAATACAACAGAAGCTTTTGTTATTGTAATCACAGGGAAAATGTTTCACTTTCGGATGACTTTGGAGCCTTTCTTAATAAGATATTTGTTAGGCTCCCTAGTGCATAATTTTCAAATATTTGGACTTTGTCCAACTGCTAACAGTGGACAAATAATATAGTTCAAAATCACCCTAATAGTTTCAATGTAAAGGTCACGTAATTCAATAAGATTAAATCATTTTTGATTATATAAAGCGAACATAAGGATTATATAATGATATCTATAATGTGTATCTGTCCACATAACTATATATCAATTGTCTATCATCTCTCTACCTATTTCATTGATATTGGTATGTATGTATATATATATATATGTATATGTATATACAGATATACGTGTGTGTGCAGTCCTGGGCTTTAAATGCCTTTCTTTTATGTAGTAAGTATAACTTAAATGGCAGATGTCTTAACCTGTACCTGCACATTCAAGACTTTTCTCCCATTGATATTACCTTTCTAAAATGGCCACTGTTTCTATTTTCTTCTTTCTGTCTGTCTTTTTCTTTTGTATTAGTTCTGATGTTTGAACTCTGAGCCTCATCTACTCAATCAGCATTTTTTTCACATAGATGGCACACTTATTTCACTCCATATCAAAATATTTTGATAAATATTTTAAATGTTCAGAGGCACTGAGGCACTGTGACTTTGGGTTCCTCCCCTGTGGGTATCCTTCTTTACACTGTGTGTAAATGCCTAGAATCCTGTATAATTTATCATGTCCTGGTATATTTTAGATCTAACTTCCACATGTGAAAGAAAATATATGCTGTTTGTCTCTTGGAGATTGGCTTCACATGATTTGTTCTAGGTCCACCCATTTCTCTGCAAATGATATATTATTCTTCCTAATGACTGTAAAATTACATTGTGTATAAGTACATTTTTTTGATCCACTCAGATATTGTGGGGGCATTTGGGCTCTTTCCATAACTTGTTATTGTTGTTCCTAGTGCATCATTGAACAAGGGTGTGCAAGTGTCTTTACAGTATCCTTACTTGTAAAGTTCTGGATAGTTGTCCAGAGACAATTATCCCAGTTTTCTGAGACAAAAAAAAAGATCTATTCTTAGTTTTCTGAGGAAACTTCAGTCCACTGTCCAGAATGGTTGCATTAATTTACATTCATCCCTACAGTGCAATACAATTCATTTTTTTCCATAAATCCCTGCCATTGTTTATTCTTGTTGTAAAATCTATGACACTGGCCATTCTAACTGGAGTAGGATGGAACTCCAAGTTGTTTTGATTTGTATTTCCTTTATGGCGAGGATCCTTTTGCATTCCTTTATGACTAGGATCCTTTATGGCATTTCCTCATGTATTTCTTGCTCATTCTTATCTCTTCTTCTGAAGGTTCCTTCCTTGTTCCTTTACCAGTTTAGTTTATAAATCTAGGGAGGCGTTAACTCCTTGAGTTCCTTGTGTATTTTGGATATCAGGCCACTATCAGATACATCACTAACAAAGATCCTTTCCCAGTTTGTTGCTGGTCTTTGTTGCCAGTTTTAACTATTCTTTTTATTACAAGTAGCAGTAGAGTTTATTATGTAGCCCAGTTTGTACAATAAATATTATTTTCTGAGATATCACACATGTTGCTTCATTCATTTTGGTAATTTCATAGTTTCTGATATGCTAAGATTCTTAAGCTGAATTTCCCTCATATGAACATTTCTAATATTTCTTATTTTTCTACAGTAAACAACATTTCTTCAACATCTGTGTATTATCCTTTTATCTGAATGTAAATAAAGTTTATCTTGCATAAAAATGTAGGTGTCGAGTTATTTTTGCACTCTCATATTTGGCTTTGGATGACAATGCTACATTACTGGAAACCATTGCCTTTTGCAATGCTCTTTCTGCTCTTTTATTTAAAAAACTATATGTGTCCTGATTTGCTTCTAACATTTGGCACATTTTTTGTCCATGGAATGGATGTAAAATATGTAAGTACTGAAGTTTAAGCTCACTGCACTGGCACTGTCCCTTAGCTTTTGTCACTCAAGACTAAGGCTCCTGTGAGCACTAAAACCAGAGCTCTACTTCTAGCTTTATAGAATAGAAGCTAGAAATAAAAGCATGAGGCACTAGTGCCCACCATACTAATTTCATTTTTTTCTTCACTAAATATTTCTAAGATTTCCATAATTTTTCAGATGGCTTAATTCTGGATTTCTTACTCACATGTACATATAAATGTATATGTGTATATATATATCATTGCATGTATTGTGTGTATATATAAATACACACATTTTTGATGCTACTACTTTGTAATTATGAAGTGTGTGAATATTTTCTCACTTGTAATTTCCTTTTATTTGTTCAGATATGTTCCTGCCAGGTGCATGTAAACTGAGATCTGAGGATGGTAGTTCAAAGCCAGCCAGGGCAGGAAAGTCCTTAAGACTCTTATCTCCAGCATATTTCTCAGAACAGCTGTAAGCGTTTCTATGTCTTAAGTGGTAGAGCACTAGCTTTGAGCACAAAAAGGATGAGGGATAGAGTCCAGGCTCCAAGTTCAAGCCCCAGGACCAGTCAAATTAAAATGAAAGGAAGGAAGGAAGGCAAGAAGAAAGGAAAGAAAGAAAGAAGGAAGGAAGGAAAGAAAGAAAGAAGGAAGGAAGGAAGGAAGGAAGGAAGGAAGGAAGCAAGGAAGGAAGGAAGGAAGGAAGGAAGCAAGGAAGGAAGGAAGGAAGGAAGGAAGGAAGGAAGGAAGGAAGGAAGGAAGGAAGCAAAGAAGGAAGGAAGGAAGGAAAATGTTTTTAATTTTAGCATATTGAATGTGTTAATTTTTATAAAACTAGAAGGATCTGCAAAAATGTAAAAATCTATCATAGATGAAATAATCCTAGGGCTTGAACTCAGGACCTGGGTATTCTCTTTGCGCTTTATTGCCTGCGTTAGTGTTTTACCACTTGAGCCCCAGCTCTACTTCTGGAATGGACAGTAATTGGAAACAGGATTCTCAAGGACTTTCTATCCTGCACGGGGCTTATTTCAAATGATGATCCTCATATTTCAGTCTTCTGAATAGTCAGGATTATATATGTGAGCCAATGGTATCTGGCTTAAGATTTTACTTGTTTATTTGAAATCATTAAAGTTTTATTTGTTACAATAAAATTCTTTTTTTTTTTTTTTGCCAGTCCTGGGCTTGAGCTCAGGGCCTAAGCACTGTCCTTGGACTTTCTCAAGGCTAGAGCTCTACCGCTTGAGCCTCAGCACCACTTCTGGCTTTTTTCTATGTATGTGGTACCAAGGAATCAAACCTGGGTCTTCGTGCATGCTAGGCAAGCACTTTAACCACAAGGCCAAACTCCCGGCCCCCTACAATAAAATTCTTAATTGTATATATGTAGGCTTATATAGCAATATGTCTTTTTAGAACTATTTTACTATATGATTATTTTTATAACCCTTCTATTCACTGGCTCACATTTTCAAGGACTTATTTTATTATTTTTGTTCCACATTTCATAAATAATTTGTTCTGCTTTTGGATGTTGAATACTCCAATGCTCAATTTGTCTACTACTGGGCTAGATCGACAATATCTAAATTTTCATTTATTTGAAAGTTGCATCACTTGTAATAGAACATCTCATTTTTTATTTTCAGAATTTCAAAAGGTTGCACAAAGTGATTAAAATTTAACATCTTCCTCTATATATCCAGTGTTTTATTATCAGAGTTACTGCTTCATCATTCTCCCACCCTGTCCCTCACAGGACAGCCTTTCTTAATCCTCTGTTTTCCAAATTATTTTTGTTGATTTTTGACTATTTTCAATTAAAACTTAAACATTTTAGTGTTCTATGTAAACCCTGAGCATTTAATTGAAATATTAATCAGTATGTAGGTGGTAATTGGAATATGTATGATATTAGGTATTTCTATATCTGAATGTGTATCTTCTACAATATGTTACAAATTGAATTTAGGAAATTATGGATAAAATAGCTTACATTTTACAGATAATTGTTTGTTCCTAAATAGGTAATGTTATTTTCTCTGATAGATTATAAACAGCATTTTCTCTTAAATTATTCTTCTTCTTACTTAGTATTGCATAAAATGAGCTCAATATTTTAGAGTCATATCACAACCCAAATTTCAATGAGATTGTATTTTTGTTTAGTAATTCAAATTTTTGAGAGTGATTTCCTTGTTTTCAGTACCGACAAAGTCATCTCTTACAATGTAGAAGCATGAATGAAACTCATTGGACTTACCTTATAATGAAACAGTACTCACACATGTTTGGTATCAAGACATCTGCATTCATACCTCAAAATTCAGTCCTATGGAGCTGAAAATACCACACCATTCAATTATTTTTATTATTATTTAGAAAAATAATAAAATTGTTATTTAAAATCTTGTTCTTTTATTTATACTTAGAAATCAAAATAGAATAGGGGCCTGGAGGATGGCCTAGTGGTACAATGCTTACCTAGCATGCACTAAGCTCTGGGTTCAATTCCTCAGTACCAGATACACAGAAAAATCTGGAAGTGGTTCTGTGGCTCAAATGGTAGGGCTATAGCTTTGAGAAAGTTCAAGGATAGTGCTCAGGCACTGAGTTCAAGCCCCATGACTGAGAGTTCAAGCAAAAAAAGAGAAATCATAATAAAACATAATATTATTATGCTACTATGTGGTCTCGTGTAAATTTGGAACTGCATGGAATGGAAATTTTATTTTATTTTGCAAATATTCCACAACAAATTTGACTCAATGTCCATTCTTGGCCAATAAAGTTTGTTTGTCCATTAATCTATGGAACAACTTCTAGTGGAGAAATAAAGGTAATTATGTGATGTTTGTAATGTTTAGAAAGGGCATACTAATAAAACAAAGGAAAAATTTCTTTAATTATATTCAATCTGACTTTTTCCAGACCTTGTATTCTTACTAATAAAGGATATAATCAGAGCATATTATTTTAATGTGTGAAAATGTCATAATGAAGATAATTATTTTGTAAGTTAAAAGATACTATTATGCCATTTAAAGAAAGGGAAATATAATCTGAATAAAAGTTTACCTTATGTGAAAATTAAATGACTCATCTGTGTTGCCTTTTCAGTCTCTTGGCTGAAGGACAGCCATTTTTCTTTGAGACTTTTCTTTATTTCAGATTTTTTTTTCAGATGATGTTAGTAAAGAAATTAGTGAAACAAAGAAAACTTAAAATTCTCTTCTGCTGTGTCTGTGTGCACTTGTGCACAATTGTACTTGGGCTTGAACTCCAGGCGTTGGCTTAGTCCTTTAGCTAGTTTGCTTATGGTTCTAGCCCATCAGCCTCATCTGCATTTCTGTAAGTTTGCAAGGTATCTGGAGATAAGACACATGGACTTCTCTACCAGAGCCAGCTTTAAATTTCAGTCTTCAGATCACAGCCTTCTGAGTAGCTAGGATTACATATGTGAACCATTGATGCCCAGCTTCATGCCATTATGACCTAAAAAACAATGTTATTTGTTACCCTGGTTTCTACTATGCTTTTTAGGGTCTAATGGATTTAGCTCACCAACTGATCTTCACATTCCCAACTTTGACTTCTCAGCCTCTCTGTTCAAATCTTCCAGTGTTCCAGGTGTTGGTGCTCTGATATTACATTAACATCTTCCAGCTCCATCAGGCATGTTTACAGTACTAGATATACTTTTGGATTGACCAACTGACACACGTCTCAGGCCCTTGCTTGGCTTTTTCTTTTTTTATTTATATTTTTTATTGTAATTAATAAAAGGGTTACATGATATTTGCCAGATAGAAGGTGCATTAATTCACATACATTGATACCCTTTCACATGTCTTGATACCCATTACCCTCCCCCCCACTCCCCCACCGGTCTTGGTTTTCCCCCCTTCCCTATCAAATTTCAAATAACCAAATACAAATAAATTCAATATATCAGATAACAAAGTGAGATACTGTAACAATGTGAGATACCCAAGGGACAGCAAAGGAGATGAGAGATAACATAGTACATTAAGGACAACAATCATTCGTTATATGGCTTTTGTTTCAATATCCTGGAGGTCCTTTCAATTAGCTTCATACTATATGGCCTTATGTATCAAGGTTTTGTTCGATGGCAGATCTCTGTTAGTAGAGCCCAAGGTTTCTACTGTTTATGACATATGAGGGAAACCATTGAGCCTAAGTTCCTTTGAGTCTGGCTTACTTCACTTAATATGATTTATTTCTAAGTCTTTCCATTTCCTAACAAATGGGTTGATGTTGTTTTTTCTGACAGCAGCATAGAATTCCATTGTGTACAAATACCCCAATTTGTTGATCCACTCATCAACTGAGGGACATCTAGCTTTATGTATGTGGTACTGAGGAATTGAACCTGGGTCGTCATGCATGCTAGGCAAGTACTCTAACACTGGGCCAAATTTCCAGCCTGCTGGCTTTCATTTTTTACTGAACATATTCCTTGGATTAGTTTTCAGCCCTTGTTCTTTATACAATAAAGGAATTTAGAAGATGCCCTCTGCAATATTATTGATGGCAGAAATAGTTTATTTACATCTCTTCATCTGTAATGGAATGTCTCCTTTCCCAAGGTTGGTACATGCTTCAAGTCAACTACCTCAGAAGTCATAAACTCAACAAAGGCAAAAGAAAGGATAAAGGAGAAAAAAATCCAGAGCTACTTTCCAAACAGACTTCACATTTTCAAAGTGCATGCTGTAAGTTGGGGCTTTATGGAAGTGGTTTGGGTATTCTTTAATTGTGTTTCCTCAAATGTTCATGTTATAAAAAAGATGTGGTAAATATGAAATGATGCTAATTGAAATGATCTCCAAGAAAAAAAAGATGTGATAAACTCTTCTGGAGGTGAGTTAGCATTAGGATTTTTTTGTTACTTAATATCATTTTAAACAGTTATGATATTTTTCTCATTTATGATATTTTTCTCATTTCATGCATTCCCTGTTGATCTTATAAAAGTGATGTACTGAGGGGTTAAATTTACATAAGTTAGATAATGAGTATACTTTTTTGAACAACGTCACCCCTTCCCTTGGTTTCTTCCAGTTTTTCCCTCCCATCACCACCAACAAGTTATATAGTTCAATTTCAATATGTCTAGTGAGTATCACTCCTGTTTTTGTTCCACAATTCTGCTAGCCCTGTCCCTCTATAGACATGTAAATGAACAAACAGGACAAAAGGAAAACACAAACAGCAGCATAGAAAAATAGGTCTCTCATTAAAGTTTAGAACATTCCTGATTTGTTTATTTACCAATATCAAGTGCTCACTAATCATTTGATACCACATTAATATCATTTGATTAAATAATAGTTAAAGTGAGTCCAATATACATTCTAATAAGAACTGTTATTACCAAAGCATGGTACATTTTTGTAAGTTTTTTGCTTCTTTTTTACTATGTTGCTTTTCAGTCATGACTGTTCAACTGTCAAGTTTTATTTATGCTTAGATCAAAACATGTAGCATAAACATATTACCAAATGATAATGAATGTTGGCAGGGGATCAATACACTTAATTTTAAAATAATCAGAGAGATTAAGTGGCCTGAAACATTTCCTATTGCTAATGAAATGTGATAAGGTATTCTGTTTTCTAAATGCTTGTTCTCATAAGGGTTAGAAATGAAGTAAAATGAATCAAACACTTCAGCTATGAGGATTAAGAGGTATTTATAGTAACTATTTCTATGAGAGTATTGATTTTTTGATAGTAGAAAAGTGGCCAATCTGCAAATTGTAGCCTACAGAATTTGTACATGACAAAATGAGTTGATAAACTAAGACCACCCTGAAACAAAATGGGGAGGGCCTGAAAATGATGAAAAGACAGGACAGTAAATCTTTGGCATCACATCCTTACAGAAAACACAAAGACCTGCCAATCAATCCATCTTCAAGGCCTCCAATTCTCACTATTTAACTCAAGGTAAAGCTGCATACTGAAGAAGATTGACAAAGAAGGTTGACTGACAACAAAGACTGGGAGGGAAAAACCTGGGAAAAAATGAGGGAAGAGATGACACTGTTCAAAAGTAATATACTCATTACCTGGCTTATATTACCTCTGTATACTACCTGTATTCGAATGGCTCATCTGGTACATACATTGCCATGTGTGAAGTAGCTAGAAGTTGAGAAGTTTGTGGGTAAGTCCAGGGGAAGTGTGTGTAGATGAATGAAGGGAGAAAGAGAAGAAAGGCCATAATAACTTTCGGTGCATACCCTACAAAATTATGACATTGTGAGATGTTAGATTGGAAGGGATAGGGAAGACAATCAGATGATGACATTGATTAAGAAGCATTATATTCATAAACTGTTTTGTTGCATGGTAGCTTCCTACTTAAAATGTAAATGGAAATAGCTGGGTAGTGTTGGATCATATCCTTCTATCTACTCAGGAGGCTGAGATCTGAGAATTGTGGTTCAAAGAAGCCAGGGCAGGAAAGTCCATGAGATTTTTATCTCCAATTAACAACCAAAAAGCTGAAAGTGGAGCTGCAGCTCAAGTGGTAGAGCAGGAGCCTTGAGCATAAAAGTTCAGGGACAATGTCCAGGCCCTGAGTTCAAGCCTTAGGACCAGCATAATATAATAATAACAGAATAATAATAATAATAATAATCAGGAAGAGGAGGAGGAGGAGAAGGAGGATATAACTTAAAGAACTACCTTTGTAACAGGGCACATTAACCAGCAAAAAGCCAGTACTTGGAGGCATGATTTAATGGTAGAATGTCAGCTTTGAGCAAAGAAAGCCAAATAAGAATATAAGAGCTAGAGTTTGAGACCCAGTTCATGTTCACACATGTAAATAAGCAAAAAGAAAAGAAAAAACCCAGTATATTTTCTATTTGTAAAAAAAGATAGCTTTACATTTTAGTTTACCTATATTTATTCATTATGAGCTGGTTTGTCTAATATTTTCCTCTGAGTACAGCCTCGAAATAAAACAGAGGGCTGAGAGCATAGCCTAGTAGTAGAGTGCTTATCTAGCATACATGAAGCCCTGGGTTCAATTCCTTGGTGCCGAATAAACAGAAAAAGCCAGAAGTGGCACGATAGCTCTAATAGCAAAGGGCTAGCTTTGAGCAAAAAGTGTTTAAGAACAGTGACTAGGACCTGAGTTCAAGCACCAGGACTGGAAAAAAAGATAAATGCTCATATTGTTTTCATAGATATACTGTTTTTTTCAAAATTTCAAATGATTCTTAAATAGAACTTATAGGGCTATCTATACATAATATCAAAGCCATAGTTGTCTTTAAAAAAAGGTTCTAGACTATCTTCCAAATTATTTAATTGAAATTTAGTAAATTTTTAAAATATTTTTGGGATGTGAGTCTCAAAAAAGATAGGTCAAATCTGAGAAAATGGAATGTGATCCTTAGGTCTCAGCCAATGAGATAAGATTATAGGCAAAACACTGACACCCCACTCAACAGAGAAAGGTTTAACAGCCTGAGAATCTGTTTTACCAAGCCATTTAGCTCTGTCTAATAAGTTCTAAAGTAATATGAGGATTTTCTGAAAAATTAATGCTTCTATTGAAATGTAAATTTTATTGATAACTGGTAGAAAAGAGTTGGCTCAGACCCTGGAACTGGTACCAAATAAAAAAAGAAGAAAAGTAGAAAATGATAGTATACTTAGTTCGAGAAAGTTTAATTAAAAGCTTAAACTTCTATAAAAGTAATTCAAAGGCTTAGAAAATCTTCCTCATTTTCTAAACTTTTCAAGATGAAAGCAAATTATAATCTATGTAAACTTTGAACTTCCTGATTAAGTCTCAGTATGTCTCTTCAGGTGTGTGTAATACAATCACAACTTAAATCATGGGAAGAAGAAAATAAAAGGCAATGTATTTTTCTTAGTAGCTGGAAAGATATTGAAGAATAACAAGGATCCCCCAATTCTAGAGGGTTGTGGGACAGAATGAAGGCCAGCTATCTTATATGGCAGGCTTCTAATCTCTATCCAACCCCAAATGTATAAATAACCTATAATGTTAAATGGCAGAGTGTTTAGGAGGCAATGTGGAAATAATATGTCTTTGGCAGGGTACTTAGTGGGTTACATGGGGACAGTTTTTTTTTAAAGAAAAAAAATATTTGAGGGATATTATGAACAATAGTTTCTAAAGCATCTCTCCACTCCAGCCTGACAACCTTTTACTTAACAAAATTTAGGAGCAGATAGGATGGGGAAAAAGTGGGTGGAGGAGTAATGAGGATAGAATCCAAAGTCAGGAAAGGTTGATGAGAAACTGAAGTTTTAAAGGCTAAAAATCATGGAAATGTTTGCCAAAAGCATAAGAAATAGAAGCAACTGCTGACATCTATAGGAGATATCAGGAGTTTGATGTTCAGAAAGACAAGAGAGTGAGTCCAGCCTGGCTGCAAGCAGCCCACTGTGTGTTTATATTGAAGCTGCTGGCTGGAATTGAACTGAATGTAGCTGAGTGCAACATGAACCTCTGGGGAGAGATGCCATTATATAAAGCTTGCTGGAGACGTGCCATAAAATATGATTCCAGAATATAAATCTACTGCTCTTTGCACAGACAAAGAAAATGGGTTCCATTTCACCACCCTGCCTTTGATTTCTAAAGTCATTGATCATTCTAAATATACAAGAAAAAAAGCAATGTAGACTTTTAAAGCATATGTACATAACTTACATAAACATATCACATAATTCTTGTGGCATCAGATGATGAGGACAGAAGATAGGAAACATTATGAGGATAGAAGATAGGAAACATATGTGGGTATAAACACTGGAGAAAGCCAATGGAAGATGGGGTGGAATACTGAACCAGGGAATAGTAAAAGAAAGATTTGTTTGGGTAATGTGATTGCACAGACCACCAAAGTTTGTAAAGATGGACCAGGGCCAACCATTTAACAAATGTTACTTGTAAATCTTGAAAGAGGATAAAGAAGGTTCGGTGAAGTGAAAGAACTAGCTAGTAATCCAGTGCTGAAATATATAAGAGCACATTTTTCTGTTGGTTGTAAGGCTTGAACTCAGGGCCTGGGCATTGTTCCTGAAGCTCTTTATGCTCAAGGTTATCTTGGTGTTCTCTGGAGCTATTGTGGTACTGTGGAATTTTCTTATATTCATCCAACCTATGAGACAGTTTTGTGGAGAAATAAAAGAATGGCAGAAATAAAGAAGATAAGAAAAACAGACCGTTCAAAAGCTGAAGGAGAAACTGTAAGTGGTTCAGTTATTTAGTGTTTGACTCATGTAAGGGAAAGGCAATGGAAAGACATCACATTTCTGGTAATGTTGGGAGCATCCTAGCACTTGCCTCTTTGAACCCTGACATTATTTACCAGGTTTGAACTCAAGGCTTTGCATTTATTAGGCTAGGACTCTACCACTTGAGCTATGCTTTTTTGCCCCGATCTTTGCTGGTTACTTTGCAGATGGAGTCTTGATAATTTTTCTGTCTCAACTAGCTTTAAAACATGACTCTCTGATCTCAAGCACTTGAGTAACTATGGTTACAGGTGTGAGTCACTAGCACCTGAAGATCACCTCCTTCATTACCCCATGATGTAAGTCACAGGAGCACACAAAAATGCTCCCAAATATAAAATGTATGTATGTATAAGACAAATTTGTAATTCTGTGTTTCTGAAAAAGAAAAACCACCTTTAAACTACATTCTTCTTTTTTATTAAAGAATTTATGAACATTGATTTCTACATCATATTTCAAATGACGTATTTAACAAACAAATATTCAAGAAGGGGATCTCTATATTCAATCACTGGCACTTAGATTTTAGAACATAATTAAAATTAGGCTGAGGGTGTGTATGTCATAGATACTTATTTATTTATGTAATAAAACATTATAACTATATTCTTCCTTTAAAAAAAAGGCTATCATAAGGCTGGGAATATGACCTGGTGGTACTTGCCTAGCATTAATGAAGCCCTGAGTTTGATTCCTCAGCACATCAATAGGAAAAGCTGGAAATGGCATTGTAGCTCACGTGGTATAATGCTAGCCTTGAGCAAAAAAAGCTTAGGGATAGGCCTCAGGCCCTGAGTTCAAGCCCAAGGACTTGAAAAATAAAAGAGTCTATCACATGCAACATATTGTCTTGTGATTATCACTCTTATATTGGTTCATGCTTTGTCCTTTGTCTCATCATTTTGTTGTTACCTTTCCTTCCTTAATTCAAATAAGTGCATATACAATATACCAGATATCAAAGTCAGATACAGTGAAAACAGGGGAGAAACCACAGGGAGAAAAAAATGAAAGAAAAAAGAAATAGCTTTCCATAGTACATTGAAAACAATATCCACAAAAAATCCTTTTGTCATATATTGGAATTCATTGTGCTTAATATCATCCTACATGATTATATGTTGGAATTGAATATTACAGCTCAGGAAGGGGGACATTGGGGAGGATAGAAAGTGGGAGAAAACATGAGAGGGGAAAAGAAATGTTCTCACTACCTTAGGTATATAACTGTAACCCTTCTATAAGGGGTTACGATAAGATAAAATTTAAGAAACTATGTTAAGAAAGAGTGTGCAGAAGGGCCAGGAGTTTGGTAGAGTGCTTGCACAAAGACCCAGGTTCTTCAGTACTACATACATAGAAAAGCTAGTGGTGCAGTGGCTTAAGTGGCAGAGTGCTAGTCTTGAGGAAAAAGCCTAAGGACCATGCTCAGGCCCTAAATTCATGCCCCAGAACTAGCAAAAAAAAAAAAAAAAAGAAGAAGAAAGAGTGAAGAGACAGTGAGAAGGAAGAAAATACCGTTTTCCTTGCTATTTTGCCTTTAGTTTCTTATGATAGTCGGGGAAACATGGTAGAAACTAAAGGAGCCAAAATTTGTACTACCTCATCTTTTCCACATATTAGCTGGTTCACTGGGTGTAGGTTACTTACTTTTTAATCTCAAATGTAAAATTCATTCAAGATTCACTCAGCAAAATGTACTTAAAAAGTCTATCATATTAAATGGTAAACATACTGTTAATACACCATGCTAATGAGTCACGGGACTATAAGCTCTTCAATATATGAACATATCCAGACTGGCCCTCCATGTTAGTTTAATTTTGTATCTTCCAAGTCTTACCTGTGATTTTTCCCTCCAAAATCTTTTATAACTGTTGGACTTAATGAGACATTAAATTTAATATGCAAAATCAAGATATATTGATATAATATTATTATGCAATAATTGGGTGCAAAACAAAAGAAAAGTTGTCTCTATGAAAACCAAATAGAATAAAAACCAAGTGGAATACATGGAGGAAATAGTTAAGAAAATTATTCTAAAGAAGACTGGGAAACTATAGAAAATTTTATTATCTTTCTGGAGCTTTTCTTTGTTTGGGCCAGTCCTGGGGCTTTAGCTCAGAAGGGTTTAGGATCTGTCCCTAAGCCTTTCTGTCCTCAGGGTTGGAACTTTCCCACTTTAGCCATAGCACCACATGCACTATTCAGAACTTTATGCATGCTAGTTAAGCACTTTACAACTAGGCCATACTCCCAGCCCAAATTTTAGTGTCTTTCTATGTCTTGTGTGTGAGAGAGAGTGTATGATGTGTGTGTGTGTGTGTGTGTGTGTGTGTGTGTGTGTGTGTGTGTGTTTCATTTCTGGGGCTTGAACTTAGGTCTTAGAGCTATTTTTGTTTGAACCATAATTCCACTTCCAGCATTTTGATAGACTGGCTTAGAATCGTTACCTCAAATCTCAGCCACCTGAATAGACAAAATAATAGGCTTGACTAAATTGGGGCATGGCCCATATCTTTGTATGTTTTTAAACTTACGCTTTGCCATCTGAAAAACAAAATATAAAATTTGGATCATATAAAAAAGTGGTATTTTGTTTAAGGAAGATGGAGCATAGGGAACAAAATGTATACATTAAAATGGAAATGTCTTTTTTCTATTTGAAATGTTTGGTAATAAAATAGCTAGTGAGAATCATATAATTACTTTTGGGTAGGAAGATAAATCATGAAAATACATCATTTGTACCTATTAAGTTTTTAAGATCACTGTATATCTCAGAACATCTTTCAGTTATGAAGACATACATGTTGAAATAGTCTTACAGAAATGCCAGTGTGATTTCTTTCTCAGAATGTCAAGGATTTTGTAAATTGTGTATATTATTAATTCATACTTATTTATCACTGCAATTTCCGAGCTACCCTAGGATTTTCTACATGCTTCCCTTAGCCTATCTGCTGTGTGATCTGAGTCTTTCATCCTTCCACATTGATTTCCAGTCAATTTTTCTACCTCTCCATTACAACTGAGGGTACTCTGAAGATTCTTATTCCCTTATAAGCCACACAGCCCCTGGCATTTTGTTGTAGATGATTAAAAAGATGGGAGCAACTTTTTTAAGTTCCTCAAGCAACAAACTTCTTCCGGTCTCATCTTTGCATGTGTTTTTGTTCTTCCCAAATTCTCTTGCTAGCTTGCCTTTGTCCTTCTTTTCTTATTCTTCAGAGGTCAAGAAGCTATATCCTCAGAGGCCTGTGCTGAATCACCACTGTTGAGACAGTGTCCCCACGTCTTTGCTTTTCTACCTCTGTCTTGATTACCACTTTTCATGCTGCTAAATCTAGATGCTGCCTTTTGTCAGAGTAGATTTTCTATTTGAAGAGAAGCAATGTGCCCGGGCACAAAATAGCAGCTCCAGAGACAGTTATTTAATGAGCAAATACAATGAGTCTTTTTTTTTCTTTGCATAATAACAATTTCCTCAGCTCTGAGAACATATATTTGCATGCCTGGTCTATTACTTGTTTTAGTGTTCTGATGATTTATGGAGTATATCTTATCTTTTAGATCACTATTTCACCCTCCAGACCTATTATCCTTTGTGCATTTAAAATTTTTATTTTTCTTACACTTCTGCATTCTTCTAGATGGATCACTGGTGTTTGACATCTCCATAAGTATACTGCATTTAGAATGTTTCAGCTTTGTCTCACTTGGTTACATTTTCATCATAGTCAACTGTTACTCTTTAAAGTCATTTTTTGCATCATTTCTCAAGCATTGCTCATTTTTTCTTCCAGCTTTCTGTCCTAGCTTTATGAACCCACTAAATGAGAAACATTCT
Source organism: Megascapheus bottae (assembly GCF_031878675.1). Taxonomy (NCBI): domain Eukaryota; kingdom Metazoa; phylum Chordata; class Mammalia; order Rodentia; family Geomyidae; genus Megascapheus; species Megascapheus bottae. The sequence goes on from NC_143518.1 coordinate 1,009,326, forward strand.
CTTTATATTTTAAAACTCTATTTCTATTGCTTATGTGTTTGTTCGAGACTAAAATAGCAATCATTGTTTTGAAATAAAATATTAAATCCTTTACAAGATGTTTCTTGGATCACTGTGATTTCTCTGGTGTGCACTGTTTATCTGCAGATAAATGAACATAATCAAGCTTTGCTGATTGTTAATACACAAGGTGCCCATTTTCTATGCAAGCATGTTGCTGCCACTCCACACAGCATTGTCACAATGCCAAAACATTTCTATGTATGGGGCAAGTTTTAATGTTATTAAACCTTTAGTGGACTGGATATGTAGAGTTCTTATGTAATTTTCTGTTTCCATGATGTCTTATATCATTTCTGTTTCCAAGATGCCTTGATGTACTAGGTGCATTAATCGTTTATAACAGGAATCTTGAGAAAATTGGTATCTTCAAAATGCTTACACAGCCAGGCACTAGTGCCTCATGCCTGTAATAATGGCTACTTAGAAGGCTGAGAGCTAAGGTCAAGGTTTGGAGCTGCTCTGGGCAGACACATCTGTGACATTCTTATCTTCATTAAACAAACTACCACAAAAACCAGACATGGCTCAAGTGGTAGAGCACTACTCGAGCAAAAGAAGCTCAAGGACAATAAGCAGGCCCTATGTTCAAGCCCCATAACCAGCACCCAAAGAAAGAAAGGAAGAAGGAAGACAGACAATGCTTATATGTTTTAGCTAATCTCAATGTATACTCTGAAGAATAATGCAGAATTATATAACATTATTCATTCACTCTATATATGTGTATATATATACTTGTATATATGTATATGTTTGTATAGATTTGTATATGTATTGTATTTATGTTTGGATATATACATGTGTGCACAAACATATACATATGCATATGAATATGTATGTATACACAAGTATATGTGTATGTTTCTACATCTATGAATCTATGAATATATTTGTATATATTTTTTTCTATATGCTGGTACTGAGAATTGAATTCAAGCTTTTGTTTTTCTCAAGGCTTGCATTCTATCACTTTTGGCTTTTTGCTAGTTAACTGAAGTTAAAAGTTCCCATCATATATTAGACATTAATGTTCAGAAAACCAGTAGAAGATGAAACAAATATTGCTAATGCCCCAATATCAGTATGCTCATTCTTCTTTTAGATCATGAAAGTGAGAATTTGATCAAGCTACTCTTGATCAAACCTTTAACAGCGTTTTTGTTGTACTGACCCTTTAATTGCACTCAGTTCACACAGATGACTTCAAGGGTTTGTTTTTGTTGTTGTTTAGGTTTTGAATGAGAGAGAGAGAGAAAGAGAGAGAGAGAGAGAGAGAGAGAGAGAGAGAGAGAGAGAGAGAGAGAGAGAGAGAGAGAGAGAGAGTTGGTATTTTCCCTAGCTTTTCTGTTCATGACTGGAACTATACCACTTGAGTCACAACTCCATGTCTGGCATTGTTATTTTGAGATAAAAATCTCATTGACCTTTCCATCCAGCCTGGCTTATAAACTCCAAGCCTAGAAAACATGTAAAGTATTAACTGCAACAAAGACTCTCAGAAATGGTGGGGCCTCACCAGCTTGAGGCTGATGATGACAGAATACTAAGGGGGAAAAAAGACAGAATTAAAGACGTAAAGGGATTTGTACGTTAGTTGGGGAGGGATTTCATTTTGTTTAAAAGATAGTTCCCTGGATCTGAATCCTAACTGTATTGCCCTGAAGAGTCTTGTACTTTCTACATCTGCACACCATGCCTGGAGGGCTGCTTTCCTGACTAGCATTCAAGAGGGTTTGAGATGTGAATATAATATGCAGGGAACTGGGAAGGACCACAGGAAATTTAGTGGAATAGGTTTTTTTCCTGCTAAATCATTCCAAATTAATTGGCTGCAGATGGCTGGTGATTTAAACTTAGTGTGAGATCTGGTTGTGGAGCTAAATGTTCTTGTGTCCTCAAATGACATCCAGATTCTATGCACCTGAATCTCAGAAGTTTCTCCTACTTGATTTGCCTTGCCCAGAAACTAGAATCTGCCTTATTTTCTTGTTCTAACCATAGTCTACAACGTGTCTGACATACTTGCCTCTCAGAGGGACTCTTCTATTTCCTTCCCACTCAATGTTCAAGCTTCAATGAGGCCCATGTAAATGCATTGGCAAGTGGGTACCCAGATTTACTTAGCTTCCGGGACAATCAGAGCACCTTTTATCACCACATCTCTTGTCCTCTTAATTGTATTTGTGCCCATTCTCTCCTTTCATTGCTCCATCAAAAAGCATCTCTCTGTCCATTGCAGATGAAAGAATATTGTATATTCGAGTTTAGTTTCTTAGACTGTTTTTCAACCTGAGCTCAATGATGGGTTGGTTTGAAGCAAGCATATTTTTGAGAAATTAAGCTTGATTACATTGTTACTGTTAGAGAGGGATTTTTTAAATTGTTATTTTGCTTTTGAGACGTCTTGAACATGAGTAATATTTTTATCCTCAGTATGCTTTTTTATTTGTATTTTTTTTGCCAGTCCTGGGCTTGCGTTCAGTGGCTGAGCACTGTCCTTGGACTTTTCTCAAGGCTAGAGCTCTACCACTTGAGCCTCAGCACCACTTCCGGCTTTTGTCTACGTACGTGGTACTGAGGTCTGGTCTTCATGCATGCTAGGCAAGCACTCTACCACTAGGCTAAACTCCCGGCCCCTTTATTTGTATTTCTAAGCTGCACATTAAAATAAGGTGTATCAATTCTGTATTTGCTTTTGTGTATGTGTTAGTGTGGGGGTTTGAACTGAGGTCCTGGTACTCTCCTCCCATTTCATTACTTCAAGGCTGGTACTCTCCAACTTTAGCCACACTCACACTTCAAGTTTTTTGCTGAGTAATTGGGGGAAGAATCTCATAGAGTTTTCTTTTTTTCCATATATTTTTATTGTAATTAATAGAAGGGTTCTCACAGTTTCCTACCCAGTATGGCTTCATATATTGATCATCAGATCTCAGCCTTCTGAGTAGCTAGTATTACAGGCATGAACCATTATTATCTGGCTGAATTCACTTTTTAGAAGTATTTGTTTTTTAATATACTGCCTCCTCTGGGCAGGCTGCTTCCTCTTCAGTGTGTGACTGCTGTTGTCTGTGCTGTATTCCTTACATTCATAGTCTTACTGTGTCCTTTGTTTCTCAGATATTGCCTCTACATTTTTCTATGTGGGGCTCAACCAATCATTTGGGCAGAAATTGTATCTAAGCACCTTGGACCCATGACAATTCTATTTCATTTGATTCTTCTAGTAATGACATGGTAATTGCAATGTGAATTCAGCTTTGCTCCTTTGGGTTCACTCATTTCTTCCAGCTGCATACATACCATGTCCCAAGAAAGCATAGAAGAGGTGTGTATTTACCTCTGCACTGGCTTTCTAACCTAGAATTGTACTAAATGTGGGTCACTTGTCTTAAGATGGTACCCTATGTTACTATGTCCTCTCCACCCATTTCTGACTCAGTGCTCATTAAGCTCACGCTGTCACTAGATACTTCACAACTCTGCATTCCTTATAAACACTTCAGCAGTCGTATTGCCAAATTTCCTCTCAGGCTGTATGGCCTGTAGAACCATCTTCCAAAAATGTTGCCCGTGACTTTTTATATTACTTATTCTGTTCTTGAACTTTATACAAATAAAAACATAGATTAGAATATACTATATACATTTAAATATTAAATTTCATTCATATTTCTACATATATGATATTTCATTATTTCTTAATGATTTATGGTATTGCATTTTATGAAAAATTGCTTTTCTCTTAATATTCTTTTAATGAGGGTACTAGTGTTTTTAATTTTGCTCTAGAGATTTTTCATTGATCTCTTTCTTTCAATGTTTATAATTCTGTTGATTTCATACCAAAGGAAGATTTCTTTAAGTTATTGCTTTAGAAGAGGTTGCCAAACAGAATTCCAAAATAACCTTACCATGTACACTCTCCTTAGTGCTCCATTCATCCTCCATACTGCCCCTTAACCAGCTATTGTTTGACTCCTTCATATTAGTTATGTTGGCATATATAGAGAGAGACATCATCATTAAAGTTCCATTTCTCGAAGGACAAAAGCCTGATGCTGACATTTCTATTTCTCTTTTTATACAACGCCATTATAAATCCATTGTCCATGTATCTACCAGAATGTGGCCTATCTTCATGTTGATTTGAATTACAAATTCTGTGAGTTGTTTGTTGTTGCCACAGTCTGTTTCCCTGGGCAACACTCTGGGGTGTAGATATGTAGGTTAGAAGATTGTGGTGAAGTTCAGAAACCTTATAAGAACAAAATCAGCAGAACTGTAAAGATGCAGGGATTTGCTATAAGGAATTCATGGCCATGGTATCTGCTAATCTTTCTGGACTTCTGCATTGTGAATGCCTGTATAGAAACCAAGATTTCAATCCTCTGTATGCAGCTGTTGGTTGTAAGCTACCTCTGTTCTGAGTCTGATTTGACACGTGGTTGCCATCTGTAGCTGAGAGTGGTTCTCAGAATGACAGATGCAGCTGGACTAAGTCAACTATTAAGGATCTCACCAACTGGCGGAGCAAATGCTGTCAGTAAAAATGCATGCTCTATTATAGATAAACCATTTGGGGCCTTATGTTACCTTCTTTCTGGATACTTTCAATAAACAAAAGTCCATAGTTACAATGTGATAAATTTTATCCATCTGTACTTTTAAAATAGTATTACTGTTTGTGGCACTGCAGTATAAAACGTGGCTTCTGTTAAGACATTTTTTTCCTATATCTTATTTCAGACACCGTATTTTTCACTGTTCTATTTATATCTACAATCTATTTTGAACTGTGTGTGGTGTGAGCTACAAGCCATTATACAATTTTTACATGAAACTCTCCAATTAAACCAGAACTAATAGGTCAAAAACAAAAACTTCCACATTATTCTAATTTGATAAATAAAAAAGAATTGTAAAATAGTTCCTCAGAAAAACTGTTGATTTCTCATACACAAAGATATTATATATTCCCATGTATAGTACCTCATATAACACATATATTACACCCTACATATAGTATAGCATTATAAAATATCTTTCAGGTTTAAAAAGATGCAACATCTAATTTAATATGCGTGTTGGATCTGATTTGGTTTCTGGTTCATATGACAAGAGTATAAAAATAGTTTCAAGACAAGTGTGAGAATTTCACTGTGGAATAAATGACTTAAAATACTGTCAGCACATGTGATACATGGGTTATGAAATAAGCAATCCTTAACTTTAGTAGATTCATGCTGAAATATTTAGGGGTGGAATAGCACAAAATTTGCTATTGTTTTCCTTTTGCCAAAAGAGAATATATACACAATAGGCTAAACAGAGAAGAAGAGAAATAAGAGAGTCATAGAGATGGTTAATACAATTAGAGTACAATAAACATCTTGGAATACACTGCAGTGAAACCCCTTCATACTAATAAAAATCTACAGAAAGATAAAGATACATTTCTTCAGGGAGGGAATGACTAAATGGAACAACACATTGGCAATAAACAAATTAAAATAGTGAGCGTTTGTGCTTATTTTTATACATAAAGTGTCATCAACATTTTATAAGCTGGAAAATGAAATGGGAAAAATGACATTTTACACAAATTGTAGATAGTGTTTTGATAATTTTGTTATGAATAATAGTAATAAAACCACTGGAATGCTAAGACAATATTCAGCCTTAAATTCCCATGCTTTATATACTCACCAAGCTTAATGATTTGAGAAAAAAATATTGTAATGATTCAACACCGAGTGACTTGGTATTAAAATTTAACATATACTCTGCTATTATAAAACCACTTGAATTGAAATAATTTGACAAAAACATATGCAAGGACAATTGTAAAATATAGAAGTTGTACAAAACAATTATAGCTTTCTTCCCCCAATTTATCTATGGAGAATATTAAAAGAATTCAAACAGATATTTTTTATTACATGCTTTCTAGGGTGCTTATTAATTTAACTATATCTTAAAACTATTACATTTTTATGTATACAATTTAAGAAAGCCATATATAGTTCAGACAAAAATTACATACTGAGGTTGGGCACGGTGGTATACATCTATAATCCTAGCTACTCAGGAAGCTGAAATCTGAGGATCATGGTTCAAAAGCCATTCTGGGCACTAAAAAGTCCAATGAGACTCTTATCCCCAATTAAACACCAGAAAACCAGAAGTGGTGCTGTGGCTGGGGTAGGGCCTTGAACTGAAAAGTTCAGGGACAACTCCCAGGCCCAGAGTTTAAGTCCTATGACCGACAACAAAAAGAAAAATAGAAATTGCAGCTCCAATACTGAATTGTGTACAGGCAAACACACACACACACACACACACACACACACACACACACACACACACAAAGCAAATGGTGTCCAAAACTCTAAAGCAAGGTAAGAGCGAATGAATATGCTTACCTGATGTGTCAAAGTGAAAATATGAAATCAACTGAAAGACTGTGGAGCTAGTGAATGTTAATGGCAACATAATGGAAGAAAATGAATCAAGCATCCATGATCTTAGACACTGAAGAATTGACTCAGGTGCAAAGAATTGACTCAGGTGCATACAGATAGCAGGCAAGCTACCAAAGATAAGTACAGACTCTTTGACTCCAGCAGGGCAATCTATCTAAACCTTGCTGTAAACATTCCACCACTGGCCCAACCAAAAAGCCCCCTACTTCCTTTGACTTAGTGGCTTTTTCATTAACCTCTGCCACCTTTCTCACACACCTCCTGTCCTAGCTTGAACTGTCTCCAAACCCATGGGAAGGCTGTGTCCCTCCGGGGTCTATCTCAACAAATTGTCCTTGCCTATGGAAGATCCACTTGGAATCTCGCCTGTTTCTTTCTCTTGCATTTTTCTAACAGAGATAAAGAAAATGAAATAAGATCTAGTTGTTGGCAAGCAGTGATCACTGTGTACAAAAGTAAATTTATGACAGTAGTGTATCTTCCTCCATAGTATTTCAAGTTATATGTGTTCAGAGCTGCTGTACACTCAATATTGGTTAATTTCAATAATTTTAAAATACTGAACTCCATGCATCCTGAGAATTTACTAAAAGTACTGAACAGATAGTTACTATATACATGGAAAACAAAAATAACAAAAATATAAACACCAAAATATCATTAAACCTTTAGATTTTATAAAAGTAAGATGATTATTTTGGTAAGTTCTAAATAAGTAATACTAAAATTTTAAATTTTATATTGTTGCATTTAATTGACATAACTATGCCCAGTTTAAATTCAATTGCCATGTGTTTTTTGTGAAATTTGATATTGTACAATAATTATATTGTACAAATATAATTATTTTGCTTGAAATAATTTCATGTAAGAAATTAATTATATAAACTGGGGGCTAGTAGTTCATACTTGTACTTCTAGTTAGTCTAAAAAGATGAACTTTTCTTACCTCATGATGAAGCTGGGAGTTTAGGCTTGTTATGGCTCTAGTGATAAACATATGTCAGAACCATGGACAAAACTTCTCAGAAAAACAAATGGAACACCTTGACAAACAAGGTCATCAAGGATCCTGTGGAAGAGTCTCATAATGTCAGAAATTGCAAACCAACAAGTTAATGTCTCACCTTAAGCTCCTGGAAAAAGAGCAACAAACCAACCCTAATCCCAGTAGAAGAAAGCAAATAATTAAAATCAAAGCAGAATTAAATGATTTGGAATCCAAAAAAACTATAGAAAGAATCAACAAAACAAGGAGTTGGTTCTTTGAAAGAATTAACAAAATTGACAAGCCCTTAGCAAATCTTACCAAAAAAAGAAGAGAGCATATCGAAATAAACAAAATCGCAGATGAAAATGGTAATATCACAACAGAAATTACCAAGATCCAGAATATCATGAGGGAATACTTCTCAAACCTTTATGCCAACAAATTTGAGAATCTAGATGAAATGGATGAATTCCTAGCCAATATTAACATACCCACACTGAACCAAGAAGAACTAAGCCAACTCAACAGGCCTATTTCAAGCTCTGAAATAGAAATGGCAATTAGAGAACTTCCACCTAAGAAAAGCCCAGGGCCAGATGGATTCACAGCTGAATTCTATAAGGTCTTCAAAGCAGAGCTCACACCAATACTCCTCAAGCTCTTCAACGAAATTGAAAATGAAGGTTCCTTACCAAACTCATTCTATGAAGCCAGTATAACCCTCATCCCCAAACCAGACAGAGATTCATCAAAGAAAGAGAACTATAGACCTATATCTTTGATGAACATCGATGCAAAACTTCTCAACAAAATACTGGCCAACCGTCTACAACAACTCATCAAAAAAATTATACACTATGATCAAACTGGATTCATCACAGGGAGGCAAAGCTGGTTCAACATACGCAAATCAATTAATATAATTCAACACATCAACAGGAGCAAGGACAAAAATGACATGATTGTCTCAATAGACGCGGAAAAGGCATTTGACAAGATCCAACACCCCTTTATGTTAAAAGCTCTGGAGAAACTAGGAATCCATGGAACATTCCTCAATGTAATAAAGGCTGTGTATGAGAAACCTACTGCTAGTATTACACTTAATGGTGAAAATCTAAAGCCATTCCCTCTAAAATCAGGAACGAGACAAGGATGCCCACTCTCTCCACTCCTCTTTAACATAGTACTAGAATTCCTAGCCAGTGCAATAAGGCAAGAAGCAAGCATAAAGGGGATCCAAGTAGGGAAAGAGGAAATAAAACTATCCCTCTTTGCAGATGACATGATTCTGTATTTAAAGAATCCTATAGATTCTACTCCCAAGCTCCTTGAGCTGATTCAAAGCTTTGGAAGAGTAGCAGGCTATAAAATCAACCCTCAAAAATCAACTGCCTTCCTTTATGCCAACAGTGAGAAGAACGAGGCAGTAATCAGGAAAGAAACTCCTTTCACAATAGCCTCAAAGAAAATAAAGTACCTAGGTATTAGCTTAACTAAGAATGTAAAGGACCTTTTTGACGAAAACTTTAAAACCCTGATGTGAATGTTTTCCATTGGATAGCTGCTACAGGAATAAACAGGCTTTCTGAATGAAATTCCTATCAAGGACTTTCGTGAAATTTTGTGAAAGACAAGTCATAGCTTGTTTTTTTTTATCATTTGTGTGTGTCTGCAGTAGAATTTGAATTCAGAACTTCATGCTCTTGTGTAGATGACTAGTGCTCTCTCAGTTGAGCCATAACTCCACTTCCAGCTTCTTGTTGCTTAGAGATAAGAGTTTCTCAGATTTGATTTCCTGGACTGGCTTTGAACAATCCTTAAATCTCAGCCTTGTGAATATTCATGATTATTGTTGGCTATTTTTTGTGATTGGAGACTAGGCCTTGAACTCAGTATGTCACTCTTTTTGCTCATTGGCATGTATTCTACCACTTGGTGCATACCTCCACACTACCATTTTTTGGCCAGAGACAGGGATTCGAACCTGGTACCTGGTGCCTTCACTCACTGGCTAGTATGCTACCAACTGAGCCATTCCTCTAACACCTTGAATTCCTGTGATTACAGGTATGGGCCACTGGCACCTGTTCTAGTTACAACCTCTTTGTTCGTTTGTTTGTTTTAGATCCACTCCATATACGGTAAGATAGATTATCAGGTCAATTTGGAATTATTGCTGCCATCAAATTAACAATGATATGGTTAGAAAAAGTTCACTTATATTAATTAAGCATAACAAGTTGAACTTACAATGCTCCTGGAAAGCATGTCATGCTCTTGCTGTTAAATAAGGAAGCTATATTTGGGGAGATTTTGCTAACAGCCACAAGGTTACACATTTGTGTACATCTTTATCTAATCTGAATCACATTAATATACTTTGTTTAAATAATGCTGTTATATTCGTTTGAATAGAAATATTACAAATCTAATATTAATACTCAAATAATAGTTCCTTCTTATTCTCACTGCTATAAGAACAAACCACTGAAGTACTTACCATTTTAATCTTGAAAATTAACTAATAAAAAAGATCAGCCAGGAATATGCTTACAAGTCCCTGCTCTGGAAGTGAACACTATTCTTCTCTCAAGGGCCCTGGACGCAGTAGATATCTGCCAATTCTTCTATCACTAGCATTAACATAAGAAATAGCTATAACTTTCATTAGATTATTGGCCAAAGTAAACATCACTTTAAATCTCATAAGCACAATTTTTTATTTTATTTTTAATATTTTGCCTGTCCTGGGATGTGAACATGGGCCCTGAGCACTGTGCTTGTACTTTTTCCTCAAGGCTAGAACTCTACCACTTGAGCCACAGGACCACTTCTGGGTTTTTTTCTACGTATGTGGTACCCAGGAATCAAACCTGGGTCTTCATGCATGCTAGGCAAGCACTCTACCACTAGACCAAAACTCCTGGCCCCTAAGAACAATTATTTTCATATATTTTTATTGTAATTAATAGAAGGGTTACATTATATTCACCAGATAGAAGGTGCATTACTTCATATATATTGATACCCTTTCTCATGTCATGGTCCCCATTTCCCTCTCCCATTAAGCACAATTTTTTAAGTGCTTATTGTCATTAACCAAAACCACAATGAAACCTAGTACAAACAGTACAATTTTTTCAAAAGTAAGATTAAATGCTTAAGATTATCAATTAAGAACAAACTCAGTCTTAGAGATGCGACTCAAAGGCTATTTCAAAACCATTAATCTTAGACTATGTAGCAATGCAGACCAAACAACATCCATTTTTATATGGAACATAAGTAGTGCTGCAATTTTATTTTTAAGTTTAAGTTTTGGGGATCTGACAAGAATGATTTCTTGTTGAGATCAGCTCAGTTACATGCTGTTTTATTCAATGTTTGCTCAGATTTTGGAGAAACTTAACTGTAGGGATCTTCTCTCCCCTTAGCTGGGGAGAGAAGCCTGACTAACATTGATAAAAAGGAGAAGTTATGAACATTGGACAGGTAAGAGCCACAGGTTTGAATACTTAAGCACAAAACAAGAAAGTATATTGCTGCTTTTGGCTGGGACTAGAACCATTTTCTTTTTCTGTACTATTGTCTTCTTTCATAACAGTAAATACCTTTTATTAATATAGTTCTATATTCAAACACATAAACATGTATGTAATCAGACTGTTTGAAGATACCAAACAAATTGTCTTGTTACTAAAAATATTTACAATCTATTTTTTGTCTTCTGAATTTAATGTGATGAGGAAAAATATGTTTTATAGATGAAAAACTGGTTGTGATGGGTCACTCATGTAATCCCAGCACTCAGGTAGCCAAGTTAGGAGGTTCAGTAACTCTCAGGAGTAAAATTAGTCTGGACAACATAAGAAGGATACCATGCCTCAAAACACAAGCAAGTTAACAAAGCAAAAATAGTAGCATGATGATATCTACTCAAATCTGTGAAAAAAAATAATAGAAGCTGTGCACTGATGCGTCATGCCTGTAATCCTTCCTACTCAAGGCTGAGATCTGAGAATCATGGTGTAAGAAAATGGCACTGTGACTCAAATGATAGAATGCTAACCTTGAGCTAAAGGGCTCAGGGACAATGCCCAGCCCCAGAATTCAAGCCCCACAACTGACAATAATAATAATAATAATAATTAATAATAATAATAATAGAGATGATGAATCCTATCAAAGGCTGCATGTATGGGAATATAACAAGGAAATCTCTGTGAAATAATTTATGTCAATAAAATTTTTTTCATATATTTTTTATTGTAATTAATAGAAGGGTTACATGATATTTGCCAGATAGAAGGTGTATTAATTCACATACATTGATACTCTTTCACATGTCTTGGTCCCCATTTCCCTCCCCCCCACCCCCACCCCTCATCTTGTTTTTCCCCCGTTCCCTATCCAATTTCAAATAACCAAATACAAATATATCCGATATATAAAGTAACAAAGTGAGATACTGTAACAATATGAGATAACCAAGAGATAGCAAAAGAGACAGGCACAAGCAAATCTTGCTTGGAACCCTAGCTACTTAGGAGGATAAGTTCTGAGGATGGCAGTTCAAATCTAGCCTGGGCAGAAAAATCCATGAGACTGTTCTCTCCATTTTATCACCACAAAGCCTGAAATACAGTGTGTGACTCGAATAGTAGAAGCTCAAGGATAATGCCCAGAACCTAAATGGAAGCCCCAGGACATGCACCAAAAATAAATAAAGAAATAAACAAATACATAAATAATCTAGGATCAAAAAAACACAAAGATGTACCTTGGTCATATAGTTTTCATTATTTATTTGAACTTTAATATCTTATGATCATTAATTAATGGCTCTAGTATTTTGTTATTCCAGATTGTGACAGGATATTTCTAACTTACCATGAGAACAAAGAATTTCAGCCAGGTAACCATGGCTCACGCCTGTAATCCCAGCTACTCAGGAGGTGACATCTAAGGATCACGATTCATAGCTGACCCAGGCAGAAAAATCCCTGTGAGATTCTTATCACCAAAAAACCTCTCAAAACCCCAAATTGGCACTGTGACTAAAGTGTTAGCCTTGAGCACAAATTGGTTCAGAAACAGGGCCTGGGCTCTGAGTTCAAGCCTCACAATTGACAAAAAATCACTTTAGGTCTAGTTCTGGTAGTGTCTGCCTGGAATTCCAGTTTCTGGGAGGTGGAGACAGGAAGATAATGGTTCAATATTGATTCAAGCAAAAAACCAATGAGACCTTGTCTCAAAAGCAGGCCACATTGTGGTACAATATATCTATGGGTCCAAGCTCCTGAGGAGATGAAGGTAGGATAAAGGAAAACTGAGGCCAGCACTTGTGATAAATCACACATCCCTATTTGAAAAAATGGAAATGAACCAAAAGAGCATTAAAAGTAAAATGATTTGGGGGGCCAGAGGCAAATGGTTCAGGCCTGTATTTCTAGGAAATCAGGGAAACTGAGATCTGAGCATCATAATCTGTTGCCAGCCCAGGCAGAAAATTTTGTGAGACTCTTATCTCCAGTCAAATACCAGAAAACTGGAAGTGGAACTGAGGCTCAACGTGCAGGAGTACTAGTCTTGAGTAGAAAAGATCAGGGACTGTAAAATCAAGGACAGGCCCAGATCTCAAGCCTCACAACCAACCAACAACAAACAAACAAAAAAGATGGTATGGCTCAAGTGGTAGAGTGCTTGGAAGGACCTAAATAAAAGCCCCAGAACCTATTTCCCATAAAATTCAATTTGTATTGAGTCTGTGTATGTATGTATGTATGTATGTATGCATGCATGTTTTCAATGTGTGCATGTATGCATGTATCTATCTATCTATCTATCTATCTATCTATTTATCTATCTATCTATGAATCTATCTATCTATGTATCTATCTAGGTCTTGAGCTTGCCACAGGTTCTCTAAACTTGAGATATTTCCCTAGCCATTTTAATTTCTTTCTCTGTTTTCAAATAGGGATTGGATTTTCCCCTAAGATAGCCTTTTGTTTCTCCTGTAGCTAACATGATGGAATAAACTGTGACCAGATTTCTATTGGTTGAGATGGGAGTCTCAATATTTTTTCCCCTTAGGTGGCATTAAACCATGAGAGTAGGTAGCCTGTGTAGGAATAAGCCATTTTTTCTGGCTTAGGAATTTATTTTCAAAATATGAACCTAAATACTTTATTTGAAAAAATGCCTATAGATCAAAGCTGAAGTTTAACTTTTTTGAGAGAAAGTGAAGGGCTAGCAACAGTAAATACATCTGGTAAATACATCTTTGTAATTTTTTCTCCATTTCTGACATATAAGCATCCTTTTTATTTTTCTCCTAGATGCTTTGCTATTCTATTTATTGTTTTTTATTGTATTTATATTAAACAATAAATCAAAGATGATCATTGAAGAATACAAAGTGACAGTAAAGTTAATTACTTCTAACTTCTTTCCCCAGGATTACCTCCTTCCTGAAATACCCAGAAATTGAACAATTATTTTTACATCAGCACCTTTATAATCACCTATAAAACATTTTCTTAAATATATTGCACATGTAAACACAAATAGATATTTTTTACATCAATTTGCTTCTTATTTTAAACTGTTTCTTCCTTTATGCTTGCATCTCTTCTCCCACTCCTCAGAATTTTTTGCATTATTTTTATCAAGATTTTTTTCTCTGTAGCTGCTGTGTAATTTACCATTTGTTCTTTTAATTGTATGTAGTACATCATTACTGAAGATAAGATTCATTACAATTTCTAAGATTTTTCTTTGCTGGCTTAATATCCTCAAGTTGAGTTTTAGTGTCCCAAACTAAAATAATTATATTAGGTCTTTAAAAAATCTCAAAATGATAGGAAACTAGTACATTTGACTATCTTTTGTTCTTCAAAGCTGCTGTTAAATTATTTAAAAGTTTTATGCTTACATGACTTCATTGGCCAAAAAGTGACACTTTACAAAGTAAAACTTGTACTTACCCACTAAAGTGACAATTATCCTTGTCCTGGATTACCAACAATATAAGGAAACATGAAGTTGTTACTGGAATCTGGGCTATCACATAGAAAAATAGGAATTTCCAATAAGGACAGTAGAAAATGCATTATCCATGGACTTAGTCTAAAGTCTGTTGCTTAAAACAATGTTTTACCACTCTGGAGCCTCTAGTAGAAGCATTCTTTTTCCCATTGCAAGTTCTGTACTGCTTTAATCACTTTCCATGGAATCTATCATATCTGCCTCTGGACTGAAACCCACCTCCTAAAACATTACTTTCACTCTACTAATCTTTCTCATAAACCAGAAAAATCCTCTAATGGCCTGTCGTATTGAGTTCGTATTCTAATATCTTGTCTTATTGAATAATTCAAACATATGCATTAAATTTTGCTTTAGCTCTATCTCAACTATTGCCTGGATAAAGAGAAGAAAGATATAAGGTAATGAGCCATTGCACTGAAAAATTAAAGAGAGGGTGAGGAAAAATGGAGAAAAATAAAAGAAAGAACTAAATCTTGAACCTGTGAGTTCAGCTGACATAGCAGAGCACTTGAAAAGGAGTCTGTCATTACAAGGCTTTGATGTAAGACAGAGGTAGCAGTGGTAGGGTTTCTTTCTGAAATACTCATGAACAGCTTCCAGGATCAGAAACATAATAATTCAGGGAGAAAAAAGTATGAAAGGTATTTATTGATTTAGCAGTTTCTGGATTTTGAAGGATTTCATAGAGGTTTTAGTTAGCTTTAATGACAGAATTTGCATTAGATTTGCCTGACTGTATTGTTTAGTGAACTAGTAAAATGAGTTTCCATTTCAGTGTACTTTGAAAATTACATTTTCACAGGGTAAAATCCTATGGGTCTGGATTTATAATCTTGCTAAAATAATGATTGTAATCTGATTTGCCTGTGCACAAGCATTGCAGAGAGAATCCTATTTCCTGCCCACTAGTTCATGGAGAGACTTGCCTCTGAATTGATTTCATGGACTCTCAGTTCCCTGCAGGCTGGGAAGTGGGGTGGGGAGACACAGAGGAAGATGAGATAGGCTGATCCATGAGTTGTAATTTACAGCTAGATAGGAACAAGAAGGTGTGGTGTGCCTTGCACAATGAGTGGTTACAGATCATGATAATGTGTTGTGTACTTCAAAACCTAGAAGATAGTGTTGTAATGTTTTCACTCTATAGAAATAACTGTTTGACATTGATTTTAAGCATTGCACATATGTATCAAAGCACTGCATGGTAAATCATTGATTTCTATAATTTTCATTCCCTATTATGAATTAAAACACCATTTGTTTTTCTATAAAAAGCTTGAGTAGATTATATTCATATATAGTACACAAACTAGAAACTTGGTTAGTATAAACAGGGATGTATGACATGGAATAGTATTTTTAAGTTATTAAAACTAAAAATGTGACAATATGAGATACCCAAGGGATAGCAAAGGAGATGAGAGATAACATAGTACAAAAATATGTGTACTTAGCAATAGGTTTTCAGGGTTAGAATAGGCAAAGCTGATTGCTACAAGGAGCAATATTTAAAACTGAAGTTGGATATCTCTACTTGGATATCTGTAGTTGGACAGCCCCTAATAATTCATAGAGCATATGAATAGTTAACAAAGATTCAGGTGGCCTGGACAATGCCAGCAACCTTATCTAAATCTTTTAAGCTTACTCAGACAAAGGGAAAACTTTATGAAGAGAGACTTAAAATCATTTCCATGGATCTGGGTAAATGCACCACAGATTTAAACAGAAAATGTAAAACCATAGAATATCTCAGAGAAATATTTGTGTAACCCTGTACTGTATAGTGAACTCTTCAGATATAATTCAAAACCATGATGTAATAAAAATAGATTGACAAGGTTTATATGAGTTACGTGTTTTTCTTCTTTGACAGACACTGTGAAGAGAATGAAAAGTAAAGCCATGGAATGGATACAGTTTCAAATTTTACATCTGATACAGAATTTGACTTGGAAGATATAAAGTATCTTAAACTCAGTATTAAAAATAAAAATATCTATGTTATCACTCCTGTAATCATAGCTACTCAGGAAGCTGAGATCTCTGAAAGACATTTTTGTTGGTGGTGGTGGTCCTGGGACTTAAATTTAGGGCTTGAGCTCTGTCCCTGAGGTACTTTACTCAAGATTGTTGCTCTACTGTTTGAGCCACAACTCCACTTCTGACATTTGGGTGGCTAATGAGAGATAACAATTTCCTTCCTGCCCAGGTTGACTTTGAAATAAGAACCTTGGATCCTCTTGAGTAGCTATGATTACATTTGAGAGCCACCGGTGCCTGGTCTTGGAGACATTTATCTCCAATTAAACAGCAAAGTGTCCATAGTGGAAGAGTGACTCAAATGGTACAATGTCTATGTTGAGTCAAAATGCTAATGGACAACATCCAGGCCATGACTTCGAATCCTCAAGCCCCAGAAGCAGCACTCGCATGCATACACACACACACACACACACACACACACACACACACACACACACACACACACACACACACCAGGCACATGTAAACATGCACATAAATAAAATGAAAATATCTCATTACAAAAAATATAGAAAAGAGCTGAACAGATACATTTCTCAAGATGCAAAAGCTATGGATAGCAAAAGCTCATAAAATATTTGCTTCATGCTCTTGGTCATTTGGGAACTTATACTAAACCAGAGGAATATAACCGCACATTTTCAAAGGGGTCAATGACAAGCAAATCATTAAAACACAACAAAGCATATTACCAGAAAACACTAAAAAATCTTGGAGTGCTAGAATATTTCCTGTATTGTTGTTGAAAGAAAATGTAAAATAGAACACTTTTTCAATTCTTCTAAAGTAATAGGTATTCATAACATGTGATTCTGAAACTTCAACTATTTACACAAGT
This sequence comes from Megascapheus bottae, assembly GCF_031878675.1. Lineage (NCBI taxonomy): Eukaryota > Metazoa > Chordata > Mammalia > Rodentia > Geomyidae > Megascapheus > Megascapheus bottae. The sequence goes on from NC_143518.1 coordinate 1,026,805, forward strand.
AAATCAGAATTTTCTGTCTATAGGAAAAATGGAGTACATTTAAATCATATATATTAAGAATTGTAATTAACATGTTTATCATTAAATAATTTAAGAAACATCCCTAAAATGGATGCCTTTAACTTATGAATAGAAAGAAATCAATGACTTATCTACAATGTGGGTCTAAAAAAACACGTTTTACTGAATGAACAAAAACAATGACAATTTTGCTTTGATTTACATGGCATTCTGGGAACATGCAAGGCTTTGGTTATAGAGAACAAATCAGTGGGAACAGGTGTGTTTGTGATTAGCACTAAATGCCAGAGCGCAGTACCAAGGAAATTTTAGCATCATGGACTCTTCTATATGGGACTGTGATCACTGATGCATGATAGTGATTTGTTAAAACTCAGAGAAAGTCAAAGCACACAGATGACCTCATTTAAATGATGTTCATTTGCAAGCACAATAACAAACATATGATGGAATCCACTATGAAATGTGGAGAGTAGATCATCAAGCTATTGGTGTCAGAATATACAGTGTGATTTCATTGAAGAAGTGAAAAGCAAATGAGTGGATAACTGGGTAATTATACCCGAAGCTAAATACTATAAGGCTATGTATGAAAGTACTTGAACATTGTACATTCGTTTGTAAATTTGTTTCCTTTATAATAAGTTTAGAATCTGGAAATGACACAAATACTAGTGTTAAACTCATGGGGAAATAACTGTAGATAATGGAAGCTGTGCTTCCTTCTTAGTGAAAAAACATTTACAGATAATATAGAGAAAGCTGTAATGAACTGGCATACTGGTGAAGAATGAAAGAATTCACATTGTGAACCCACAATTATTCATTATAACATTAATAGATACAAAAGTGGTTATAGCTCTCCATGTGTGAATGAGTTAAGGCACAAACATGTTTTCTCTGAGGGTCTATAAATAGTGATAGCCCAGTACTAACGAGCTACCATTCTTCTGGCTCAGTGATATGACGCAGGACCCTTGCAGAAATGCCTGAGTCGAGAAGCATGGCGATAAGATGCAAACAGAAGCTAGAACCTAATGAATTCTGAAAACCACACAGGACACTCTGACAGTTCTCTTTCCAGCCAGAGGGAAATCACTTAAACAAATGAAACAAAACAAATAAAAACACCAAACTAAGGTTGTAACCAAAAAATAAAATAAATGTCCAAGAACCCATACTGTTTAAATAATAAATAAATCAATAGGAAGAAAATCCAAAACAAGAAATAAACAGAATCATATAAAATAGGATAAAGGTTACTGGTGGAGTATGACAGTGAAATATTGGGTGACACTTATGGGAAAACAAGAACATTACAGATTCAAAGTATCTTCCTAAGACATTTATTCCTGGGTAGCTTTAGCATAATTCCACAGTTCCTTACATATTCCTACTTTCAAGAGGTAGATGTTAATACAGATAGATCTTAGTCAATTAATCTGACGGAACTTAGAAAGAGGAAAAGCCACTTCGCTGAGAAGCAGTCCCTCAAGCAACATCATAAGTAGTACTACCTGTGGAAGTTGTGTTATCCCAGTGCTTTCTGTTTTTCCTGTTAGTTAGGTCCTTTGCCATGGAGAAACTCTTCAGTTTGATGCAATCCCATTCACCCAGTCTTGCTTTAATTTGCTGTAATTCCAGATCTTTCCTTAGGAAGTTTCAATCTGTGTCTAAGAGCTCTAGTATTTCCCCAATCCCTTCCTGTACTATTTTTTGGGGTATCTGCTTTCATCTTGAGGTCTTTGGTTAATTTGGAATTGATTCCTGCACAGGGTGATATGTGAAAATCTAACTTCAATTTTCTGCATGTGTACAGTCAATTCTGCTAGCATCATTTGGTGAAGAGGTTGTCTTTCTTCCATCCTGTGTTTTTGGCTCCCTTATCCAATATTAGCTGGCTACAGATCTGTGGGTTCATTTCTGGGTCTTCTCTTCTACACTATAGGTCCTCAGGCCCATTTAAATATACCACTGAGTGAACTTGTGATGACAGATATCTAATATGTTTCTAATAAGACTCCCCAAGCGCTCATTTGTATTAAATTCACAAACCAACATTCACTCTTTCTTTTCCCTACATGCATCAAAACTAGATAACTACTGATAGGTTTGCAGATGCTGCTGAGGAGTTTTATGTAAATCCATTCTATAAAATATCTAAAACATTCCCCCAACACCCTCTGAATTTTACATAAGTGCAATAAATTATATGTAATAAAATAGTAGCTTTCAGTCCATGCTAGCATATTGTTGGGTGTGTCATTTGCTTGAATTGTAGAAAATTTAGTTTATTGTGGACAAAACAGCTATATATTGTATAAATACTTGTATAACCATATATTTTTAGCCTTGGCTACCAAAGTAGGACTTAAATTGCTAAATTATTTGGTAAATATATTTCAAGCTTTATAAGAAATTTCTGATTCTGTTTGAAAGGCAATTACAAAATCTTGTATTCCTGTCAGTAACTTATGGTTTAAGTTATTTTATACTCTTCTCAGAACTAAATCATGTCAAATTTTTAACATTTAATCATTCAGACTCTGTGTGGCCATACACCATCATAATTTTTTGTGTGACTAGTGATTCTGAGCACTTTTTCTTTCTTCAATTTTTAAATAAATCATTTGTGTTTTGTTGTTGAATTATCAATATTCTTCATACTCTATAAATATTTCATTACTTGGCTAGTATATGTATGTGTATGTGTGATAGCACTTATTGTGTAATCTTCAGAAAATAGGCACAAGTAATTTTGGTGAAGCCTAATGTCTCCATCTTATATACAGTTAATGTCATTGTTTTTGTGCACCTTGACAGATAGGGCTTTCACTTGAAATCTAATGCAATTGTATTGAGAAATACAGCTGTACAATGTCACCATGTTTCTATATATAAGATTGAATTTTAACCTTCTCAAAATGACATCCTGCAATTGTTTCTGCCTGTAGATATCTACATCGACACACGCAGGCAGTATCCTGCAATTCCAAAATGGCTTCAAGTATTAAAATTGCTAGTTATGATGAGATTGGTGTGAGTTGTATGCTTTTATCTTCTTTGCTTTGGGGAACAAGGCATGGGCATAAGAAGCAGCATGAGACTGAAGCTTCCAGCCCCCGGCCACACTGCAGTCATTGGGGACTTACTGGACATACTCCACATATGCCTGGGAGTCTGCAAAAACAGCTGAGGGAAAAGCAGAATAATTCTGAGACTCTGATTATTTGGCAAATAGTTGCTACAGTCATTGTCTTTCCCACCACATGTCAAAAATATTTCCTTGGGGAAATGTGACAGCCATAGCAGGATTCTTGAGAGACCACAGAGTGTCTGTGAAAGGTGACAAGTAAAAATAACATTGCTGACTCATTGTCAGAATATAACTTATTTTTATCATTGAACAAAAGTCTAATAACAAAGCTGGCCAAATAAGTTAACTTTTTTTATTTTTATGTCGGATTCAGGACTGAATGTAAGCTATTCTTTAAGATGGATGGTCTATGTTTTAACTTAAATATCTTTTCAATATTATTTATATGATCCAGACACTGGTGCCTCAAGCCTGTAATCCTAGCTACTCAGGAAGCTGAATACTAAATATCACAGTTAAAGCCATCCTGGTCTGGAAAGTCCATTAGACAGATCTCTAATTAATTACTAAAAAGCCAAAAGTGGAGCAATGGCTCAAATATTAGAGAATCAGCCTTGAGTGACAAAGCAAAGGACAGCATCCAGGTCTTCAGTTCAAACTGTAGTACCCATACCAAAAACAAAAAAAAAAGTATATATAATTTTCTGTAGTACACATACATGTGTAGGAATAGTAAACCTAGGAATATATGAATGATGCAGTATTTAGTAATAAAACAAGATAAAAGAAGGCATTTTTCTCCATGCACTATATTACTTACATTCAATACCATGTATAAATTACTTTTATAGTTACCAGTTTATTCACTGATGATTGTTTGGATGAACTGTCTTCCCATGAAAAATTTGGAACTCATCTGGACCACAAGCTGCCTTTCCAGACACTCATCCTGCAGTTCTTTCTCTCAGTCCTCTCTCTAAAGAAAAGAAATTGCTCGAATTGGGACATAAATTACTTGCAATATGATTTATTACTCTAGAAAACGAAGAATAAGAGATGAGATTCTAGATTACAAGATGTACAACCCCTGTTCAGGTCTCAGGATCAGTCTCGTTTAAAAAAAATTATCCTATAGGCTGGGAATGAGACTTAGTGGTTGAGTGTTTGCCTAGCATGCATGAAGCCATAGGTTCAATTCCTCAGTAACACATAAATATAAAAGGCTGGAAGTGGTGCTAGGGCTCAAGTGACAGAGCAATATTTGAGAAAAAGAAGCTCAGGGACAATGCCAAGGCTCTGAGTTCAAGCCCCAGAACCGGGCAAAATAATAATAATAATTTCCCCTGAGATGAAAGGCAATGCTTCGAATATTGGACATTTCCTAGCTCTTTGATACTTTCCGAATATTTATGGAATTCCATTTGAACCATCCTACTATTGAAGATATGTCTACCATCTAAGAAAGAATGGGAGGAGAGAAGGGATATATGGGCTCTGCCTTCTTTCAAGGTAGGAGAAATGCCTCATGCAAAGACACACAGCAGTGACTATTGTACCAAATCCTGTAATCATTTTATTGTGCAATGGATAGGAAACACGAACTTCAAACAACACAGGCTTTGCTCAATTTATCAATCACATGCAACCGCTCTGGTACCTCGCAGGTAACCCTTGAAGTTTACTTCCTGGTTGAACACAATGGAGGAACAGCATTCAGGTAAAAGGAGTTTTCATCCTAAGCCATAAAATAAAAGCTATCAGTATTTCTCTGATGTCCTGGAGAGAACTATTTTTTGTTTAGATTTTTACCACAAATATGTGTAAAGCCTAATTTTAGAATTTCAGTGGGAAAGTATATGTGAAGCTTTCTACTATTATGTTTAGTTCATGATGGAAATTCATTTTAATTCAGTGTAAAGTAGGTAGCAGGTTCCTTGGGAATGCTTGCTGAACAAATGTAATTTCTTTGTTTCTTTTTTCTTTCTTCTTTCTTTTTATTTGATTTATTTCTTGTTTTTCAAAGCAACAGACATTTAAAAGTATTGACTTATATTGTTACAGTATATGACTTTGCTACCTGGTATATTATATATATGATTAGTTGTTTATTTGAAATAGGAGGGAAAACAAAGATGAGGGGAGGTATCAATGTGTGAGAAGTAATGCACCTTCTGTCTATCAAATGTAACTGTAACCCCTCTATACATTAAAATAAAAAAGTATTGAGATAATTTATTTTCAAAGAAAAGCATATTAATTATAAAAATAGAATGAAATCATTGCATTATGGACACCTGAGTATTCCCAGCTTCTGAGAAATTAAGCAGTTATTTTCCGCTGTTATTACATAGAGAAATGTGTAAAAAACAGAACCTGAGGAATTAGTTTTTTTGTTGTGTGGAGGATAATAGTATATTTTAATATGTAAAAACTTCAAGATCTTTGACACATATGGAAGAGTGTTATTTCCATTGAAATATATGTTATGGGAGTGTAGCAACTTCTTGATTTTCTGATAAATATAGGTGGTAAAAAATTGAGGCTTGTAGGAAAGAATTGAATCTCTTAGAAGACTTTTCTTTTTCTGCACCAAGAAAATGATAGTTACATCAGTACAGAAGTTTAAATTTTATCCAATTAAACTTTTATTTCTCAGCATGGCTTAATGGAAATATTAATGAAACCCTTCATGAATTACAGCAATGATAATTCAGTGGATCACAGATCCTTTTCTAATTTCAGTATCAGTATAGAAAATGTACAGTCAAATGGAGAACTGTATCAATTTTGTTTTAATACGTATCATTCACTCCTTTTAGATAAAGTAAATGAAAAAGAAGTTTCCATCTTGCAATTCTGTATCAATACCTTCCCAACAGGTAGATTTATACATAAGTCTTGATCCTTATCAATCATGTAGAATCTTACCATGAAAAAAAAACTTAAAAAGAATGTCAAGAAGATAGAATTATCTGGCCTAAGAGGTCAAGCATTTCTCCCACCTAAACACCATGAAGAAATAATATAAATAATGTACTCTGTAATAGATCATTTTGATGAATTAGAATAAGTCATAGAGGACAAGTATTATGCATTGCCACTGGATGAGATTTTCTGGATGAGATTAACATTGGGCTCAGTGGGCTAGCCTTCCCAGTGTGCTTTGTCATCATCTAGTGTGAACAAAAACCAGTCAGAAGGCCAAACGAATCCTTTTTCTTTTCTTTTATCTTTTCTTCATGATTGCTGGAGTTTACTGGATTTCCTGGATCTCCAGGATACAGATCATGGAAAAATCTGCCTCCACAGTCATAGGAGACAGCCAATTCCTCTTTCATAGCTATGTGAACCTGTGTATGAGACTTTCTCCCTCCCTCTCCCTTTTTTTCCTTTTCCCTTTTCTCCCCCTTCCCTCCTTCCTCTTCCTCTTTTTCTCTCTCCCTCACCCAAGCTCCTTCCTCAACTTTTATTATACTGTTCCCCCACTCTGGAAAAGTATAATTTAACATGTTGGAGGCATATAAAAACATGATTTGTGAGGCAGGGAGATAAAATTATAATTTCTGGATTATTGGCGCTCCACCCTTTCTGTACATACTCCCTAGCTTTTGTTTGATTTCAAGTGCAAACTGTTGCTCATAGGGTGTAATTTGGTGAGACATTTAAATAATTTTGACCACTTGCTAACTACTTACATTACTAAAAAATCTATGATGAAAAGTAAAGTGTATGTATTTTAAATGTGGTAGTTTAGATTTACCATTTATTATAACCTAGGATTAAATCAAAATTATAAGTAGTGAGTGGCTTACTGTCTGAATAGTAATTCTTAGAATATTAGTTCTACAATGAAAAGAAATGTTAACTTACTAAAAACATCTTCCTCTTGAAGTTTTAGGAAGGGTAATGCCCACTTCATACATAATCGTCATGTTCAAAGCTATCTTATTGGGGTTGGGGCTTTAGCTCAGTGGAAGAACACTTCTTAGCAAGGGCAAGGCCCTGAATTTGGTTTTCAGCTTTGGGAGGGGGGAAAAAAGCTATAAAAGACCAAACCTGGAGCCAGGAGTTTGGCCTAGTTGTAGAGTCCTTGCCTAGCATGCACAAAGACCCGGGTTGGATTCCTCAGTACCACAAATACAGAAAACAAGAGGGAAGTGGTGCTCTGGCTCAAGTGGTAGAGCTCTAGCCTCGAAAAAATGTCCAAGGACAGTGCTCAGGCCCTTAGTTCACACCCCATGACTGGAAAAAAAAGACCATACCTATCTCATTGTAACACAATCTATTTTATTTTTTGTGAAACTAAGTTTAAAATGCCTGTAAGGCATTGATAAATTGTGCCAGGGTTCCCATTGGTTTGTGTCACATGGGCTTAGACAATTTGGAAAGATACATTCAATTTTCCTTTTGTATGGATCCTAAGTAATCTTACTGGAAAACTAAATTTCCAGTAAGTTAATTAAGATGAAGAATCCAAAGAAATTCCTTGACCCTACCACAACATGTAGAAATAAAATACAGCTAAAAATCTAAAAATAAAATCTTCTAAGTCCTTATAAATTCTAAGGTTATAATATCAGTCTGTGTCAGAGCTGTAGAAGAAAAAAAAAACAAACTATTTGCTATCCAAGAAATAAGACCAAGAACTATGACATAACACAAGTGAACTATCGTGTTCTTTGATCCTCCATGTCTATCAGTGAAAGAGATTTTTATTACGATTTAGTTTCAGATAACAATTTTGAATCAAAAGGAAAGGGGTAAGCAGTAAAGGCAATATCTGAAACTTTTATTATCTTTCAATTAGTCCCAATTAATATTTTAGATGACATTAGGGGATATGTCCAAATGAAGATGTCACTTAAAATTTTGTAGATATATCATAACTAAGGCTGAAATAATTTTAATAACTGTTGAGATAAATTGATTTGAATCTAGAACATCATTTTCCACCTTGAGTAGTCTATAATCAAAATTTTGGGGCTGGCTGTTTGTCTAGTGATAGAATGCTTGCCTAGCATGAATGAAGATCCAAGTTTGATTCCTTGGTACCACATACATAGAAAAGGTCAGAAGTGACTGGCAAAAACCACACAAAACCAAAATTTAGCTTTTTCTACCATGCAGCAGTGCCTTTGTACGAAAGAACATAATGGATCTAGATTGTTGGTGTCCTTAATAATCAGTAATTAGATTTGAGTTTGGCTGGCTTTTACTGGGAATGATGGCTCTATTGCTACCAATTTTGTAGGCAACAGGTTCACATCTGGAACAAATGTCAAGAGGGCTGGAGACAGGCTGTGGGACCACTCTCAAGACTATAATCAGTAACCAGATAGAGAGTCAGTTACTAGGGACAAAGAAGGATTAAATATCATTAATTAAAAAACAATTCCACCCTTCTAAAAATAAATAACAATCTGAATAGGTATTTCTAGAAAAGAGGCATAAAAATGAGTAGTAGATAGATCTTTTTAATGGCTAAAATCACTCATAAGTAGAAAAACTTGAATAAAAACCATCACCATTATGTACTACCTCAAATCTATTAGGATGATTATTATAAAAATATGTGATAATTTTCAATAAAATATGGAGAAAAGGGAACCTATTGTCATTTGGAATGTAAATTGACACATTCATTATGAATATAATTTAAAAATTCCACAAATAAACATATGACCCAGCAGTGTGTCATCTGAGTACAGATCCAAAGAAAATGTTTTCTCCTCTTGCAGACATTTGGGTCTGCATTATGATACTGAAATGTCTTTTTAATCAAATATTTTCTCCAAGTAATGACTTAATAAATTAGAGCTATTAAAATACAAATGTTGGCAAGTTGTAATTATCTGGATCCAAGCTCAGAGACTAGGAGAGAATCTGATTCCATACATTCTATTTCCTGTCCACCTTTAATTAAGGGAATAAACAATAGAGATATTGAGGCTAGAAATTCTATCAATCATTCCTTTTTTCCATTTTTACTGACAGAGTTATATGAAATTGTTTCATAATGTGTTTTATTTTTCAGTAGCCATAGTTGAAATAAAATAAGAAATGGCACCTATCCTAAGAAGATAATCACCTTTGGGTTTGTGATGAGAGATTTCTATAGGGGAAACCTAAGAATGGAGCAAAATACTCTAGTGTAAAGTAGCTCCATCATATTTCAACACACACAACACCTGCCATGTTGTATGCCTGGGTTGCCAAAGAAGAAAAGTCTGATATTCTTTGAATTCATCACTCCTACTACCTCCAGTGTTTCAGTGTTTGTTGATCACCATACATGGGTCTTCCACAACTGCAAAATATTCCCTTTGTCATTGTTTTGGAATAATTTCCCACTTGTATATTGTTTAGTAACAGATCAACAAGTCTGCAGTTGAAGGACGCCCTTCCCTTTATCATGAAAACGAAGGAAAAGTAAACTTTTCCAGTGTAAATTATTTTAGAACATTACAGTATTTAGTATTTTTAAAAATGCATTGTAATTCTTTAAAGTGTTTAGTTCATTTTATAATCTTTAATAAAATATCATAATGTGTCACACAACACATAGTACGCATCTGTCATTCATTTTTGTCAAGGTTGTATAATTTCTTTGATGTTAATTTATGCTTTTACCATTTGTTTTCACACAGTGTGATAAAGGTGATCCTGTCATTCTGTTTCATTAAATTCTTTTGATGATGCTCTAAGAAAAGAGGTATTTCATTTTTTTACCTTTTAATTAATTTTTTTTATTGTTGGGATGATGTACAGAAGGTTGCAGTTACATTCATCAAGTAGTGGGTACTTCACTTCTTGAACATTGTGACCCCTTCCCATGTTTTTCTCCCACTTTTTCTCCACCCCTCCCACTTGTCTTGTTTTTCCCTTAACTTCTCATTTTCAAATACACAAATAAAATGTATGTATGATATACCAAGTACCAAAGACATATACAGTAAAAAGAAAGAAATGAAGAAATAAGAAATAGCTTCACATAGTACATTAAGAACAATTACAAAGGTCAACCTCTTGTTTCCATATCCTGGAGTTCTTTTTTTTTTTTTTGATCAGGGGGCTTGATCTCGGCCTAGATGCTGTCCCTGCACTCTTTAGCTCAAGGCTACTATGCTACCCTAAAGGCCAAGCCCCACTTCCCATTTTCTAGAGGTTATTTGGAGCTAAGTCTCAGGTCCTTTGGTGACATGGCTGGCTTTGAACCCTGATCCTCAGATCTCAGCTAAAATTATAGGCATGAGCCATCACACCTGGCTGGGAAACATCAATTTTATGACACTAATTCCAACAATTATGCAATTTTCTCTTTCACTGCTCAGTAATTACAGTTTATAAAGCTTAACTATACTAACAAGGCACAATGTAATCAAGACTTAATTGTACTTATAAATAAAATGGTAACTTTAGCTCTAAATTAGCTATTTCCATGCTTGAATACCTGTATCACTCTCCATTGCTTGCAGAATGAAATATTAAATCCTTAGCTCAATAGTGAATGCATACACTCCTACTCTGGGCAGACACATTTTCCTTTATCCCATTGTACTCTTAGCAGTAGTTTTTCCATTTGACTTGCTACATTGAGACTGTTTTCAGCTATTCAAGCCTCCATTTATGGCTTTATTTATGGGTTTTGTCTTATGTGTTATCATGACCACAAATTTGTTTCAGAAGGTAAAAACAGAATCCTGTACTCTGAAAGCTCACAAGATTATTTATTGTCACTATAGGCTGCTATTTGGGCACAGTATTTGGGCTGTTTTTCAGTAATTTTTTTTGCCAGTCCTGGGCTTGGGTTCAGGTCCTAAGCACTGTCTTTGGGTCATCTCAAGGCTAGAGATCTACCACTTGAGCTACCACAACAGCACTTCTGGCTTTTTTCTATTTATGTGGTACTGAGGAATCGAACCAGGGTCTTTGTGTATGCTAGGCAAGCACTCTACCACGAGGTCAAATTCCTAGCCTTTTGGCTATTTTTTATTTCAAAATATTTATGAGCTGTGAAAGAATGGCATAACTCTCTTTGCTCCCCTTTTCCTTTTTAGAAGTTGTTATTGTACAAAAAGGTTTCAGTTACATAAGTCTGGAATGTTTCTTTTCGAACACTGTTACCCCATCCCTCAGTTTCTCTTTGGGCTATTTTTGAACTTACTTTTTTTCTTTCACAACTGATTAAGCAGAGAATCTAATCACTTCATTATATGTCTACCACAAATGTGATTTTAGTCTGTATTAAATTGGTGTAGTATTTTTATTTTGAAAGTTATTTCTTTGATTTTTTTAACAGTTAAGAGTTGAGAGAAAGCTTCAAGAAATATATATATATATATTTTATTTTTTTTTTTTTTTGCAAATCCTGGACTTGAGCTCAGAGCCCTTGGATTTTCTCAAGGCTAGAACTCTACCACTTGAGCCACAGCACCACTTCTGTCTTTTCATTATGTATGTGGCACCAAGGAATTGAACCCCGGTTTTTGTGCATGCTGGGCAAGCACTCTACCACTAGGCCAAACTTCCAGCCCCAAGAAATAAATTTTGTCTAAGTGCAGTGGCTCATGTCTGTAATCCTGTCTTCCTAGTTAGTTAGGAGGAGGAGACTGAGGAATTGCAATTTGAGGTCTGCCCAGGCATCAAAGACTTCTGAAGTTTTTGAGACTTCATCTCAACCATTCATTGGGTACAATGTTATACACTTGTCATCCCCGCTACATAGTGAAACTCAAATAGGATTACATTCCAAAACAATACATGCGTAAAGAAAGATCCTATTGGGCCGGGAGTTTGGCCTAGTGATTAAAGTGCTTGCCTAGCATGCATGAAGACCCGGGTTCGATTCATCGGTACCACATACATAGAAAAAAGCCGGAAGTGGTGCTCAGGCTCAAGTGGTAGAGCTCTAGCCTTGAGAAAGTCCAAGGACAGTGCTCAGGCCCTGAGCTCAAGCCCAGGACTGGCAGAAAAAAAAAAAAAGAAAGATCCTATTTTGAACATAATCAAGACAATAAAGAATCTGGTTAAGTGGCTCAAGTGGTAGAGCCTTTGCTTGTGTTTAGGTCAAAGAGATGAAATTAATGAAGTTTAAGAGATAAAAAATATCAGTTTCAAAAAAAAATACCAGAGTTTCACAGAGAAGAGAGAGCAAATCTTAGAGATGTGTCAAATTTGCTTGCATCTACAGCACAGTGATAATAATGAGTGTCTTTGTGTCTTTTTCTGCATGAAGCAGAAAAAAAGAATCTCTAAGAAGAGGTGGTATGATGAACACAAAGTGTTCAGGGCAGGTGGTAATGCACAAGGTCACTGGCCAAAGGGGAAATACCTTCCTAATAGTTGGGTAATATACTAGGAAGGGCATTTCTTTCTTTTTTCTTTCTTTCTTTCTTTTTTTCTTTCTTTCTTTTTTTTTTTTTTTTGGTGGGTCATGGGGTTTGAACTCAGCCTGGGCACTGTCCCTGAACTCTCCAGCTCAAGGCTACCGCCCTACCCTTGAGCCAAGCCCCACTTCCCATTTCCTTAATTGGAGATAAGAGTCTCAAGTGCTTTTGTGCCCAGGCTGACTTTGAACCTTGATCCTCAGATCTCAGCCTTCTGAGTAACTAGGATTACAGGCATGAGCACTGCTCCCCGGCTAGGGCATTTTTTCATTATTGGGGAAAATTAGACAAAAGCTCATTTTAACAAATCTTGAAAACAAGTACATGAATTTCATTTTACACTAAAGCTCAGAAATATTTGAAAGAATCAAATTATTGCTGGACAATCTTTTGTCTGTTCTACTTTTTAAGTTGTTAATGAATCTCAGTACTGTTTTTCATACCAATTTACATTCTCATCATTGATCATAGATTTTGTATAGGTTCTTGTCTCACAATAAGATTTAGAGATTCACAGATAACAGATGAGCAAAAATATCTAGAGTATTTTAAGTGAAAAATATACAATCTCATCAGTGGTAATGGTGGGTGAAGTGGCTGAGTCTGGGGGAGTAGCTTTTTTTGATTGGTTTTATTCTATGCCAATGATTACAACACATCCAATGGATCAGAGAAGACTTGTGTCATCTTTGGAGGTCTGAAACTAGTCCTCTATTAGATCCTTCCCTTAGAGCCTTACTGCAGGAGAAGGAGGAAAGTAACTGAACTCAGAATGTAAAAGTAGCGATGATGTAGGACCAGCAATACTTTTCCATTTCACTACAATCTACAGAGACCCTGGGAAGGCCTTAACTAATCAACCTATTTTATTATTTAACTAATTCTTCCTGTACACTGGCAATATATAAAGACAATTTTCCTTTTCTATCTACTTATCGGCAATACATAAAGTATTTCTTCTCTCTCAGGTATTGGTTGGTCAGAGTAACTAACAAGAGATCTCACTCTGTAGCCCAGACTAGTCTTCTTTCCACTTCCTCCTAAATGCTGAGATTATAGGTATGACCACTATGCTCAGGAAAAGCACATTTCTTTAAGAGAATAATTGAATCTATAAATAATAAGGGTCCTAGCAAAACTGTGGATAATAAGATAAATCTAGGCTACATTTGTGCTGACCGTTCATCTGTCTAGACACAAAACTCTATATGGATCTCATTTATTCAATTCTTCCCCAGACAGCTTTCTTTTTTCAGTCCACTAAATTCCTCCCCACATTCCTCTCATTTGTTTATTGGCTGCCTTATCTTTTTTATTTCTCTCTCTATATTTTCTTTAGAAGTGATAGACTCACATTTCCAACACTTTCCCTCAGCTTCTTTAATAATATATTACACATTTATTCCATGCTTCTGAAGTAGTAAGGCTGAGTCTAAGTAACTTCTTTCAGCCATCCTGGTGCCTTTCTTTTGCTGGGTGAGGGGATTTTCCACCTAATGCTGAAAAGTCTAGTCCTGGAGAGGCCATTCATTAAACAAAGATCTCTAGATCAAGGTGAGCTAGGAGGGCTCTGCTTCAGAGATATGCTAATATCATAACCTTAAGAAGGCTTTGCATATGGAGAATGCTCTGATTCTGCCTTGATTAACTCCCTAAATGGCTTGAATCATTAACCTGAGTACTCTTTAAGTATACCTTATATGGAAGGTTGAAGCCTATCTTCTCTAATTGGAAAAGTTCTGATGGTACTTGACCATGTCCATATAAAGTCCAGTGCCTATGACCCTTCCCATTGACTTGACCGTATTTAGGCCTGGACTAGCTCAAGGGCTAGTATGCCATGCCACATGTCTCTATGTTAATATCCTGTCTCTGTCTGTTCTCCAGTAACCATGGTATCTCCACTAGAGTTGAATTGGTTTGTTGGTATGGTTTTTGTTCTCTCGGTCCTCTCTAGCCTTCATGGTACAGTTTCCTAGCAGTGTTGAGGGCATTTGCTGGCTGCTCATATTTGAGACAGGAGTGCACCTTGCAGTCACCAGCTTTTTAACAAAGACTCCAAGATTTGACCTTCAACATGTGGCGTTCCTTTTGTCTCACCTTACAACACTTCCTTTAGAAAATTTAGTATGCAGTGTTTAATACTAATGCCTCTCTCTCTCTCTCTCTCTCTCTCTCTCTCTCTCTCTCTCTCTCCCTCCCTCCCTCCCTCCCTCCCTCCCTGTCTCTCTCTCTCTCTCTCTCTCTCTCTCTCTCTCTCTCTCTCTCTCTCTCTCTCTCTCTCTCTCTCTCTCTCCCCCCCCCTCTCGTGTGCGCATGAGCGTCTTTTTTGCCAGTCCTGGGGCTTGAACTCAGGGTCTAAACACTGCCCTTGGGCTTTCTCAAGCCTAAACCTTTACTCCTTGAGCCACAGCACCATTTCCGGCTTTTCTATGTTTGTGGTGCCAAAGAATCAAACTCTGGTCTTTGTGCATGTGAGGTAATCACTCTTACCGCACAGGCAAAGTCCCAGCCCCCTCTTTCATTCTTTACCTGTTTTGTAAGCCTTTCAGAAAATATTCACTCATCCTCAAAAACCAGTTCATGTCATCAAATTCATTTCTTAACACAGTTCAGGTAAGCAGTGTTATTTTAGTTTATTTTAATGTTTTTAGAAGTAACTTCCATTGTCCTAAACATTATACATCTTGTCTGCGATTTCATCCATCATCTGCAGGTAACTTAGCTTTATAAAGTACAAAACCACTGGGTAAGGAAGGCTCAGATGTGCAATCTTAGCTACTCAGGAGACTAAGATATGGAGGATCATGGTTTCTGGCCAGCTCAGAAAGAAAGATCCACAAGACTCTGTCTCTGAAATAATAAGCAAAAAGCATGACTGGAGGTATGAGTCAAGTGGTAACGTAGTAGCCTAGGAAGAAACTACAGACCCTGAATTCAAACCCTAGCACTGGGGGAAAAACGAATAAACAATTTTATAGGTATCCTTTCTGCTGCTAAAACATAGACTCAAATATCTATGTGTTTATTTTTCTCTTGGTTCAAGAAAATCCTTGCTTCCTATGAATGGTCTAGAAACACAGCATCTGCTCTAGGTGTTAATCCCCTGTTAGAGTAAATAGGATTTTGCCAAAAACCTTGGCAGACATCCAAATACAAAAAACAAAGGAGAGATTTATTGCCACCAAAGAGACCAAGACCTCTTCTCATAAGAGTGAAGAAGTCCCAGCTATTGTGTTAAGTGACTTTTTGACCTACAAGGTTTTAAGGAGATCTTTCTGCCTTGTATGATTATAGCTGCGCAGAGTGCTATCTTTGGTGGCCTACATGAGCTGTGCGGATTAGGGGATCTTGCTGCCTTAAGTGGTTAGCTTTCCTGAATGAGTGTCGTCTTAGGTAAAGGGGGCTGAAGGCTGATTTTTTACTGCCTAGAGTTCTCTAGGGAAAGAGCATAGTAAGCTATGAGAGAGGAGTCCTTGATCTTTTTATCCATTATATATCCTGGCTTGCTGGGTTAGCCTCTCTGTATGTACAGACACTTTAACAGAATTCAATTGTATACTCTTACCAAATGAATGATGGGTATTATGCAAGGTATAGTTAAAAAGACCACAGAATAGACATGTAGTTATTGGAGAGATGGGCTTAATTACAAGTGAGACATCCAGGTATATTTTCAGTGTTCACTGAAGTTTGTTTTCACTTTTACTGATTACCAGTTCATGTAGTCCTTATGGTCAATGAATCAGGTAATAAATCTTTGGTTCTGGTTGGTAGAACATGCACAACATATTAGATAATATACAATTTTTCCATCAGTACTTCAAGACTTACTACTTTCCAAGCACTGTGCTAAAGCTTGCACATGGAATAACTGATTTAAATTTCACATTACAAGATGAGTTATAGCCACTGCTGAATAACTATTCAGATTTAGGCAATATGTAAATGAATTCATGACGCATTATTTCCAACTCTTTCAAGAGTGATAGCCTAGTTATCCTAGTAAATGCAGAAATTACAGGAATCTTGAGGTAACTGCTAGAAGAAAGACAGTTCAGGCCATCTTCAACACCTGGACAGGATGAGACGCCACTCTGGGAACTCAGTGTTGCAGCCCTGGGTCACCATGTGACACTTTAATCCATAGGTACTCTGAATCTCATGAACTTTCTTCCCCTGGTGGCTTCATACCAAAATACTCAGATCTCAGCCTCTTTACTAGCTAGGAGCCACAAATACCTGGCTTTTACATTTTTTATTTTATTTTTTATTATCAGGGTAATGTATAGAATTACAGTTACCTTTGCCAGATAGTAGGTGCATTACTTCTCACCCATTGATATCCCTTCTCATGTTTTTGTCTCCATTTACCTCTCTCTACCCCCTCCCAATCATCTTGTTTTCCCTCCTTCCCTTTCCTATTTCAAATAAATAAATGTTTATACAATATACCAGGTAACAAAGTCAAATAGAGTAACAATATGTGATTAACCAAAGGGCTAAAAAAGAGAAGGGAAATAGCATAGTACATTAAGAGCAACAATCACACAAGATAAAGCTCTTGTTTCCATATCCTAGAGATCCTTTCATTTAGTCTCATCCTATATGACCTTAGGTACCTAGGTTCTGAGCTATTGTAATTCTCTGCTAGGAGAGTTACATTTATTTTTTTAACGGGATTTAAACCTCATTGGAATAATAAATTAAGTCAGTAAATTCTATAGAAACACTTTGGTTTTTTTCCCTCTTCTTAAAATGAAACAGGCAAATAGGATATAGCTAATTATTCTGTCTCAATCCATTTTCCATATGTCTCAGTATTTCATATGTCTCGCTGGCCTGCTCAGTTCTAGTCAGTGTTGTTAGTACATATTATGAATATGGCAATAATTACATTCAACATCAAGTTGTTAGAATGTCTAACTGGAGATTTTTCAAGATCAATAATAATATTTGTGTATTTTTCCTGTTAGTAGTGTATTTTTCATGTCCCTTAATAATTATAATTTGGGGGCCCATACAATCACTGCAATTACAATCCTATGCAACAGAATTCTTTGGGCTTCCCTTTGCTGTTCAATTTATTAATTTATAATTTCTGTGTTGATGTTTAATATCTTGAAATAGACAGAAACTGAGAATAAATCTGTGTAGTGGGTAATGCCTATTTTTCAAGAGGTCTAATATTTTAAAAGTAAAACCATATAATGCATAATTATATATCTTTTCTTTTATCTTTATTTATTTATTTATTTTTGGCAGTACCAATGTTTGAACTTGAAACCTGGCATGCCTACTAAAAGAGGGCATACTTGTGCTATAACTCCATCCTAGCCTCTTGCTGATTAATTAGAGAATTAGTCCAAGGACCATTCCTGCCTAGGCTGACTTTCTACCATGATCCTCTGGATCTCAGCTTCAAGAAGTTGCTGGGATTACAAGTATGAACACCAGTGTCCATCTTTTTGATATTTTTGTACATTAGGCAGATTTGTTGGCTTAGAAAATATATAAGCTAAATTTACATGAATTGAGAGTAATAGTTTGGGAGTGGGGGTAAATTGCTGACTTGTTCTTTTTAGGTTTTTCACTGCTGTAACAGGAATCTGATATAAAGAATTTAAGAGAAGAAGCATTTATTCTGGCTAACATTTCCGGAAGTTTAAGTCCATAGTGTTTGGTTCTGAAAACATGGTGGAAACATCATGCTCCAAGAAGTATGTGACAGAGACTGCTAACCTCCTAGCAAAGAGGGAATGTCTGCTTCTGGATTTCTCCCCTTCCTTTTATTCCAGAAAGAGCCCCCACCTATGCAATAATGACTGCCAGTTTAAGAATAGGTATGGCACTTAACTAGTTCTGTAAGTTTCCCATTGTCTCATTAAGAGGAAGGTCTTTCTAATCTCCTAATGGCTTCACAATCCATTAACCTGACAATCAAGCTAAACTATCATATCTAAAATGTGTGAGAAGCCAGATGCTCGCAATGGCTCACGCCTGTAATCCTAGCGACTCAGGAGGATGAGATCTGAGGATCAAGATTCAAAGCCAGCCTGAGCAAAAAAGATCCTGTGATTCTTTTCTCCAATTAACTTCTAGAGAATGGTAAGTGGGGCTTGGCTCAAGAGATTGGCAATAGCCTTGAGCTGAAGAGCTCAGGGACAATGCCCAGGCCAAGTTCAAGCCCCATGACTCTTACACACACACACACACACACACACACACACACACACACACACACACAGTAATTGAGCAGCAGGAAACAAGATAAAGTTACAAAATGAATATTTCTGATGAACTTTTGTATATATTTTTCATTATTCCAGAAAACTGGAAGTGGTAATGTGATAGAGCAGTAGCCTTGAGGTGAAGAGCTCAGGGACAGTGCTTAGGCCCAACAATGAAAAAAGAAAAGCCTTAAAATGCAAATCATATTTCTCCTTTTGGCATAGATCCTATAGTTTAGGAATGTATTATTTTTTTTGCCAGTCCTGGGCTTGAGCTCAGGGCCTGAGCACTATCCTTGGACTTTCTCAAGGCTAGAGCTCTACCACTTGAGCCTCAGCACCATTTCTGGCTTTTTTCTATGTATGTGGTACCGAGGAATTGAACCTGGGTCTTTGTGCATGCTAGGCAAGCACTCTACCACTAGGCCAAACTCCCAGCCCAGTTTAGGAATGTATTTTTAAATAAATGAGGAATTACAGAAAATATTCAAAATAAAATCTTCCTGACAGTACATTCTGTTAATTTACAGGAAAGACATTCAAATGACAAGATTATTTTTATTCAACATTTTCTCAAAAAATTCCCTAGAGGCCATGCAATCGATTGTATATCTTAAGATGTACAAGTAAATTATCTCTGTCAATCTTAAAAAAGCATTCATCAGCCAGGTTAGCATGATTTGGCAATTAGATCTCCCAGTTCTTCTATTATAATATTTTAATAAGTGAACTTGAAATATTTAACTGACTGTAGGTATTTACTTTAAATTATTATGACCACCCTTTCATTATGTAAAGTTACACTAATTTTTTACTGTGCTAGTAACTTAAATGATAAGTTCTGTACCTCAACTGAACAACTAACAAACTTTAAAAATTCTTCTAATCACTTCCATTATATTATAAAATGATATTAAGCAGCTTATGTTAAGCTTATAGTTAAGCTTATTAAGAAATTTAGTAAGATTAAGCTTTCATGTTGGTTTATTTTACTAGTTTATAATATAGTGATTTGTTCAAATACTAATGGGTTACGTTTTCTCAAGAAATCAGAAGATCAGTGTTCCTTTTATAAAATCCCTTTACTGTAAAGGTGATGTACAGGGGGATTACAATTGTATAAGTAAGATAATGAGTGAAGCAAGATAGAAATTGAAAAGTAGTCAACCAACAGCAAGTAGAGGAGATATTCCTTCATATACTTCCCTCGAAATCAAGGGAACAAAAGTCATTTTAGGGCAAATGAAGCAGGATAACTTAAGGAAAGTGAAGGCAACTCCGAAATATGGTATTTAGGAATGTAGAAGTGCCATCTTTGCTTCAAAGAAACAACAGAATGCATTTCTTCCTGAGGGATGCATATCTCACCTAACTTAACAGCAAACTGACAGAATGTATGTCTTCCTGAGAAAACTTAAGCTACCTGCCCATAACACAGATAAAGGGCACCTCCTTGTCTCAAAGATAAGCTTCTGTTTTATAACTGGATATATTCTGACCTGGAAACTCAAAAGTAACACCAGGTGTGATTAGAGCAAAGACAAAGCATGTATCTTTGCATAACATTGAAGCCAGACTCCCTGCCTCTAACCTATAAATACACCAACTACAGTCCAAGTTGCTGTGTTTTTCTTTGTCTCCTTAGGAGGACGTCCATCTGATTCTGTTAGAGTGTGCCCCTGCCCTTTTTTGTCTGTTTGCCTGCCTGCTTGCCTGCTTGTTCATTTACTCAATAAAATTGTGCCTAGTTTTCTTACCATTGTGACTTGTCCAGAAATTCTTATTCTGCCATCAAAGGCAAGGATCCTAACTGAAGAGTTCCTATATTTAAAGGAAAGCTTCACTAAACACCACCTCAATCCGGGGACAATGAATACATTTCTTTTTGAATAGGGTTACCCCACTCACTTACTTTCTCCCACTTTCATCTCCCCATTTCTAATATAGTGTCTTAGTGATTATCACTATTTCACTGGTTCACCCTTCATCTCTTTTCTGTGATTCTCCTTCCCTTTCCCTAATCAGATAAACTTATATACAGGACAATGAGTAGAGAAATCAAAAACTGTATCTACAGGGAATAAATCAAAAGGGAACAAAAAGAAGTAAAATAGGAATAACTGCAAACAGTACACTAAAAAACACAATATATAAAAACATATAAGAACAATTAACATACAAAAAAGAGCAATACATGAGGAACTAACAATATCAAATAGCAGTAAAGCCAAAGTCATGTTAGGAAAATAGAAGCCAGCATCTGTCGCCCTCAAGTCTTGAGCCAGGCATCCTACAGCTGGGAATCCTGAGCAAGACAGCACCGAGGGTCCCCCCACAGTCACAGACTCTCTGACAAAGCAGCAGGGAACTGAAGGGCCAACCAGCAGCCAGGCTCGCCTTCTGAGAATCAGAAAGGCGCGGCTCCGCCCTTGGAGCCCACGTCCTCAGCTGAGCCCCTCCCCTGGGAACAGAACAGACACCTGCTGGTCCTGCTGAGAGCCCCTGAAAACTCCCAAACCCCTGACCCTTGGCCAGGGGCCCACCCCTAGAAGCAGCACAGGAAAACCAAACGTCCGCCCAGCACACTGAGACTGAAGCTCGCAGATTCATCCCATGGCCCACTGTGAGGCCACTGGTTGGGCAGAGAGCTAGTCGTGCAGCAGTACACAGCCTCTGGGAACAGGCCAGAACACCTGCAAAAACTGCAAACTCTGACCTAGTCAGCAGAGGAATCAATTTGGCTGAGAACCACAGGTATTCACATATTCCCAGAACCACCAGTCCCAATCCAAGGAAAGACCGCTACCTACTGACCACAGAATGAACTACAACAACAGTTCTCGATGCCAAGGAGAGCGCAAAGACAAATTACAACATACATAAATAATCAAAGTCCCACGCAAAGCTCAAAAGGTAACAAGAGCGAAGGGACGAGAGAGATGTCACCATCCCAAGAAATGACACCTGAAGAGACACGAAACATGACCCTATTCAAGGAGATGATTGTGAACATGACAAAAGAGATTAAAACAGAACTCCAAAAACAATTCCAGGAACATAAGCAGGAAACCACAAAAGAGCTCCTCAAATTCAAAAGAGAAATGGAAGAAAAGATTAATACCCTCAGAGCAGACATGATCAGCTCAGTGTCCACACTTCAAGCAAAAATGGAGGCATTAAGCAGAAGATTGACAGAGATGGAAAACAGAACATCAGAAAAGGAAGATAAAACACAAGAGCTGGAACAGAGAATCGCCACCTTGGAAAAATCAGTCAGAATCTACCAGAGAGAGCTCCAGGAACTGGCAAGTGTAGCAAAGAAGTCTAATCTTTGTATAATAGGGATTGAGGAGGGGGCTGAATTCCAGGACAAAGGTATGCAACCTTTATTCACCAAAATCATAGCAGAGAACTTCCCCAACTTCAAAAGGGAAAATACTCACATTATTGAAGGATTCAGGACCCCAAACAGGCAAGGTCCTAGAAGGAACTAATCTAGACATATCATAGTAAAGACACTAGACCCGAATACCAAGGAATTGATCTTAAATGCTGCAAAAACAAAGAAGGAGCTATATTATAATGGGAAGAACATTTGAATTATAGCAGATCTCTCCATGCAAACCCTAAATGTAAGAAAATCTTGGAAAAACATCATTGATGTCCTGAAGACCAACAACTGCCAACCCAGACTGATATATCCAGCAAAACTAGCATTTACATTTGAGGGAGAAACAAGAATATTTCACTCCAAAGAGAAGCTTTATGAATATATGCACACTAAACCAGTGTTACAAAAAATACTAATTAATCGAGAACAAATTGTAGAACATCAAGAACCCCCATCAAGAAGCAAACATCTATAATTCACTAAACACAAAAGGGGAAAAAAGAGAGAGAAAGAAACCTAGAAGTAAAGATAAATAACGACAATGGACAATGACCACTTCTCCATAATCTCCCTAAATGTGAATGGGCTGAACAATCCAATCAAAAGACACAGAGCAGCAGACTGGATTAAGAAACACCACCCATCCATATGTTGCCTCTAAGAGACCCACGTCACTGCCAAAGACAGAAAAAATTCCAAGTGAAAGGATGGAAACAATTTTTCCACTCCAATGCACCATGCAAAAAAGCAGGAGTAGCAATCTTAATCTCCGACAAAATTAACTTCCCAGTAAAATCAGTACATAAAGATAGAGACGGCCATTATATATTAGTAAAGGGTAAAATCCATGCCCATAACATTACAGTGATAAACATCTACTCCCCCAACACAGGAGCACCCAAATTCGTCAAACAAACTCTTTTAGAATTACAGAACAAGATAGTCTCAAACACAATCATTGGGAGAGACCTCAATACACCACTTTCAACAAATGACAGGTCAACTCAACAAAAGTTAAGCAAAGACACCATCAACGTAAATGACACCATAGCCCAGCTGGGCTTAACAGATATACACAGAGTCTTCCACCCAACGGCGGAACTTTTTACATTTTTCTCAGCAGCACATGGAAAACACTCCAAAATAGATCATATAATAGTTCATACAGAAAACCTAAGCAGATACAGGAGGACTGATATAATCCCGTGCATCCTATCAGACCACAGTGGAGTCAGACTACTTCTGAACAATGCAGTCAAAGTCAAAAAACGTTCAATCACATGGAAACTGAACAACACACTTCTGAATAACTCCTGGGTAACAGATCAGATCAGAAATGAAACTAAAAACTTCCTTGAATGTAATGACAATCAAGAAAATTCACAAAGGAACTTATGGGACACAGCAAGGGCAGTTCTAAGAGGCAAATTTATCGCACTAGGAGCGCATATTAAAAAGACAGAAGAAGAGCACGTAAATAACCTTAAAAAAACTGAAACACAGAGGAGCAAGAAAAAGTTAATTCTAAAACAAGTAGAGGGACAGAAATAACAAAAATAAAATCAGAAATTTCAGAGATTGAAATAAGGTCTACTATACACAAAATAGATAAATCAAAAAGTTGGTTCTTTGAAAGAGTCAACAAAATTGACAGACCCTTGGCAAGATTAATCAAAAAAGGAAAGGGGAGAGTCAAATAAACAAGATTAGAGACCCCACGGGAACAATCACAACTGATTCCCAAGAAATCCAGTCCATAATGAATAGGTACTACCAGGGCCTGTATTCAAAGAAACAAGAAAATCTAGTAGAAATGGATGATTTCTTAAATAAATATAGGCTACCCACACTGAACAACGATGAGGTAAACAAATTGAACAGACCAATTTCTTACAACGAAATTGTGGAAGCAATCAGAGAAATGCCAACCAAAAAGAGCCCAGGTCCAGATGGTTTCACTGGGGAATTCTACAAGACGTTAAAAGATGAAATAACACCTATACTCTTGAAACTCTTCTGAGAAATAGAAACAGAAGGAGCAATACCAAACTCATTTTATGAAGCTAATATTACTCTCATCCCCAAACCAGGGAAAGACCCAACAAAAAAAAGAAAATTACTGAACTATCTCTCTAATGAACACAGACGCAAAACTCCTCAATAAAATATTAGCCAACAGAATCCAGAAACAAATTTAAAAAATCATACACTATGATCAATTGGGCTTCATCCCACAAATGCAAGGCTGGTTTAACATTCGCAAATCAATCTATGTAATATATCATATCAATAGAGTTAAGGATAAGAATCATATGATAATTTCTCTGGATGCAGAGAAGGCATTTGACAAAATACAACATCCATTCATGTTGAAAGCACTAGGAAAAATAGGAATAAGAGGTACATTCCTCAAAATAGTGAAAGCCATATATGAAAAACCTACAGCCAGTATTATACTAAATGGTGAAAGATTGGAACCATTCACCTTAAAATCAGGAACTAGACAGGGATGCCCACTCTCTCCACTTCTCTTCAATATAGTGCTGGAACCCTTAGCCAGAGCAATAAGACAAGAAAAGGACATCAAAGGGAACCACATAGGGAAAGAAGAAATTAAACTATCCTTATTCGCAGATGACATGATCCTCTACTTGAGTGACCCAACAAACTCCACTCCCAAACTTCTAGAATTAATAAACCACTTTAGCAAAGTGGCAAGATACAAAATCAATCTTCACAAGTCAGTGGCCTTCTTGTACACCAACAATACACAAACAGAAGGCCAAATCAAGAAAATGATCCCATTTGCAATAGCCCCCAAAAGAATAAAATACTTAGGAATATACTTAATCAAAGATGTGAAAGAATTATGCAATGAAAACTATAAAAGCCTAATGAAAGAAATTAAAGAGGACACTAGGAAATGGAAAGACATCCCATGCTCATGGCTAGGGAGAATCAACATAGTGAAAATGGCTATACTGCCAAAATTGATATACAAATTCAATGTAATCCCCATCAAAATCCCAAAGACTTTCTTTATGGAAATAGAAGATATAATCCAAAGATTCATATGGAACAAGAAAAGACCTAGAATAGCCAAAACAATTCTAGGCAAAAAGAGCAATGCTGGTGGTATTACAATACCAGACTTCAAACTCTAGTATAGAGCCATAATAACAAAAACTGCTTGGTACTGGCACAAAAACAGACCAGAAGACCATGGAACAGAATAGAAGACCCAGAAATAGAACCACATACATACAGGCAACTTGTATTTGACAAAGGAGCCAAAGATATACAATGTAACAAACACAGTCTATTCAATTATTGGTGCTGGAAAAACTGGGTAGCCACACGCAGAAAACTAAAAATTGACCCTAGCCTTTCGCCATGCACAAGCATTAACTCAAAGTGGATCAAATACCTCAACGTGAGACCCGAAACCGTGAAATTGCTACATGATAAAGTAGGAGAGACACTGGAACTCATAGGCACAGGCAACAGATTCCTGAACAGAATCCCAGGGTCACAACAGATTGGAGGGAAACTCGATAAATGGGACTACCTAAAAAGAAAAAGTTTCTGTACAGATAAAAACATAGTTGCAAAAGTAGAGAGACAGCCAACCAACTGGGAAAAGATATTCACCAACAATACATCTGACAAATGCTTAATATCTAGTATCTACAGGGAACTCAAGAAACTAACCCCCAAAATCCCAATAAACCATTCACTAAATGGGCAAGGAAACTAATGAGAGACCTATCAGAAGAAGAGATTAAAATGGCAGAAAAACATATGAGAAAATGTTCATCATCTATGGTCATAAAGGAAATGCAAATAAAAACAACCCTAAGATACCACCTTACCCCAACAAGAATGGCCAAGTTTTTTAACTCAGACAATGACAGTTGCTGGCGGGGTTGTGGAGAAAAAGGAACCCTACTATGCTGCTGGTGGGAATGTAGACTAGTTCAGCCACTCTGGAAAGCAGTGTGGAGGTTCCTTAAAGAACTGAAAATAGACCTTCCCTATGATCCCGCCATACCACTTCTGGGCATCTATCCTGAACAGCATGACCCAGGATACTATAAAGACACCTGCTCAGCTATGTTCATCTCTGCACTATTCACAATAGCCAGGTGATGGAAACAATCCAGATGCCCTACTGCAGATGAATGGATACAGAAAATGTGGTATATATACACAATGGAATTCTACATAGCCAACAGACAAGATAAAATAATGGCATTCACAGGGAAGTGGATGAATCTAGAGCGAATCATGTTGAGGGAGACAAGTCAAGACCTAAGGAAAAAAAGGCACATGGTATCCTTAATATGCGGCTATTAAATCCAAAGAGTACAAGAGCGAGGACTCAATAACTGTATACCCAAAGCTATGGACATGGTAATGGAAATACCAACATAACTATATAGACATAAAAACCTATGACTCTATAGACATAATGTTTTATTTCATAAATTGATATGTTTCTATGACTTCAAACCCTTAGCCTAATTTTGATTAAGTTCTAAATACTAAGTCCCTGAGATTGTAATTAGAGATTCCCTCCTTGAACACTTGTTCGTTAAACTTGTCATTTAAAATATGATATTACATAAGCCATATAATGAATAATTGTTGTTCTTATGGTACTATGTTATCTCTCATCACTTTTGCTGTCTATTGATTATCTCATATTGTTACACTATCTCACTTTGTTACCTGATATATCCGATATATTTGTATTTGGTTATCTGAAATTGGATAGGGAATGGGGGAAAACAAGATGAGGGGTGGGGATGGAGGGGAGGGAAATGGGGATCAAGACAAGTGAAAGGGTATCAATGTATGGGAATTAATGCACCATCTATCTGGCAAATATCATGTAACCCTTCTATTAATTACAATAAAACATATATGGAAAAAATTAATAAAACTACTGTATAGTCTGCCAGTCGCATATGGTACATAAAGGATGTAGGTATATCCAGAGGAACAGATCACCATGCCGTATAAAAACCTGCACTCTCAAGTTCATTTCAGCACCAGCCTATAGTCCTGGCTATTGAGGATCCTTCGAGCCAAGGATTCTGTTTCAAATTGAGCCCATGTAAGAAAAACTGAGAGATACTTATGTTCAATTAACCACCAAAAATCCAAAAACAGAGCCGTGTCTAAAGTGGTAGAGCATTAGACTTAAGTGTTAAAGCAAAAAGATTATATGCAGGCCCTGAGTTTGAGCCCCAGTACTGGTATGAAAAAATAAAATTAAATGATAATATACTCTGTATTTCACAAATCTACAGGAAAAGATTTCAAATGTTTTCATACAAATATGAGAAGAACTTGAGAATATATGTATACATTAGTGATATTTATTGATATTTATTTTAAGAATAATTGTATTGGAGGGGAAATTTCTCTTCTTTTCTTTTTCTTTTTTGCCATTATCATGACAAGGGGCTCATCTGAGTTTGTTTTTAAGATAAAATTAAACAATATGACAATTTTACAGATGCTGTTAAACAAGGAGTGCTGATCGTATCTGCTTTTAAAATTCTTGTATTTAATGAAACATCTAGCAAATAAGTTCTATCCACTGGATTAGTACTAGAGAGCTACAAGCTCAAGTATTGTCACATAAGCATTGTCACAATAGGATTTATTTGCTCCAAATATCAAAGGCTACAAGAATACAAGTAAAGATAAAAAATGAGCTGGGTGCGGTGGCTCACACCTGTAATCCTAGCTACTCAGGAGGCTGAGATCTGAGGATCGTGGTTCAAAGCCAGCCCAGACACTAAAGAATGTGAAACTCTTATCTCCAATTAAGCACTAAAACTTGGAAATGGGGCTGTGGCTCAAGGCATAGGGTGGTAGCCTTGAGCTGAAGAGCTCAGGGATAGTGCCCAGGCCCAGAATTCAAGCCCTATCACTCACAAAATATAAATAAATAAATAGATATAAAAGGTATACTATTAAAAAAAGAAAGCCTGGAAACATAGAAAGTAAAAGAGAAACTTACCCTTTACTCCCAGATAATTTTCAGGTATTATTATAAATACATAGCTGTCAGATATTAAGTACTGTATTAAATTATAACATTAAAAGTGAAGATATCTATGGTTTTCCTAGTTAAGGCTGAGATCTAGAAGTTCAAAGCCAACATGAGCAGAAATGTCTGTGGAACTTAATATTCAAAATAACCATCCAAAAGATAGGTTAGAGGCATAGCTCAAGTGGTAGAGTACCAGCTGAGCAAGCAAGCCAAGTAAATGTATGACTCTGAAAAATAAAGGTACTATCTGGAGGATAATTGTTCTCTTTTGTGGTGATGATAAAAATAGTATCATGAATCAAGGACAAGGGCTGAGGATGTGGCTTAGTGGTAGGTTGTTTGCCTAGTATTCATAAGATCAAGAAGGCACAAAGCTTCTAAAATCAGTAAAGAAACAATATCAAAATTGTTTAACAAAACTAGAGGCTTCCTCTCACATTATCCATTAAATCACGCATAACTGAATATAAGTGGCATCTTAAAAACATTTATCTAGTGCCCATCAGTAGAAAACAGGTCTCTAATAATAAAAAATGAATAGTTTATATTTTTCCCAGAATGGAGAAGCTAACATGAGAACTAAAGAGAACAAAAAGATAATTTGAATGCATGACTTTTTAATTCACAGCAGAGAACTGAGTCATAGGACCACACAAGAGGAGAAGGAGACAGAACAAATGTTTGGCTTTTGAAGAGTAAAAGAGAGAATTAGAAATGCAGATTTCACCATGGGGAACAGGAATAAAAACAAAATCAAATAAAATGCTATGAATCTATGCATGGAGCAATAAGGCAGCAAAATATGTAGAATCTTAGAGGGTTCAGGGAGGAAAAGCATTTGCAAAAGCTGGGATTCAGTTTCAGAGAACAGAAAGAATCCTCTCGACAGTTTCAAATAGAAAAATGCTTTGATTACTGTTTGTTTACATGGTATGGTAAATCTTCAGAAAAGCTGGAGGAGCATATTGAATTGGATGTCAGCAAAGGCCTCAAAAGTCACACTACAGACCTAAGTAATTGAGGAACAGTGTCTTCCTGTAGGGTTAAAAAAATTTCCATCCTAGCTACTCAGGTGGCTGAGAGCTGAGGATGGCGTCTCAAAGCAAGCCAAGGGAAGAAAGTCCATGGGACTCTTATTTCCAATTAAACACCAGAAAATCAGAAGTGGCGCTAAGGAAGGAAAATTATTGGCTTATTGGGAAATTCAGGAGTTGGTACTGAATCCAGAGCTATGTTACCTCTTCCATGGTTAAGAAATGAGAATAGACTATGGATACCATCAGTGACAGCACAGTTCATTACCTGCCTTCAACCATGGCAGCAGAACCTTGTGCTATTCCTGTCCCAAAGCCACAGGAATAAAATCTATTCTCTTTGTTGGCTTCCAATTTTGTTTTGGAGTATGACACAATTCTCTGCTAGTCAAAGCCCCAGGCTGCAAAATGACTTACAAGCTTGGTTTTTAAATTCTACTACTTCAAAGTTCAGCTTCCCAGTCCCAGAGAGAGGATTAAGGAGACTGTCAACACTATATCCTTAGAGACACTGAGTGTTGGCACTGGATCTTCAGAAACCATAAAATCAGTGTTAGAGAGTAAGGCTATCAGGACACCCTGGTCAGAGAGAGCAATGTTCAACAGGCTAAAGAAAGAAAAATTAAAAACTGTTAGAAGTTCTTTTGAAGCCTGAGCAGAACACATCAAGCAGACAGGAAGTGTAGAGTGAGGAAGGAGAAAAAATTCTGAATAGCATTTCTGCAGTAGTTGAGTTTTGCTTTAGGAAAAATAAGGAGTCTGTTAAAGTAGTAAGAAAGTGCTGAATTCTGCCTTTAAAAGTGTATCTAAAGAACAAAGGAATTGTAAAGTCAATCTCCTTTGCATAGAGAGCTTGGAACATTCATGTCTGCTGTTGGCTCCAGCATGCAATCTTGGTTTTTGTGTAGAATGAATGCTCAGAACTTCATACATTTGAACTAAAGCTAGTGACTAACAAGATATTTAAAAAGCATATTTAGCTGTAACTCTCCTGGGAATAGGAATTGAAGTCAGCAGAGAGTACAGATGCCTACAGACTCACATTTGCACAGGAGCCAATTTATAGACTCAGTAAAGGTTCTTATCTATGAATGAATGAATAAAGAAGTTGTGGTATATATACACAATTGAAATGAGAAGGGCATGCAGTAGAGGCAAGCCATGTTGCCCTCAAAAAGACAGGTGGACCTGGGGAACATTATGATAAGCAAAATAAGCCAAATTCAGGAAGAAAAATACTGCATATTTTCTCTCATAAGCACAAATGAAATGAAAATGTAGAAGTTGAGTTATTTGGAAAGAGAACAGAGATGAGTGAGGGGAAAGGGAGAGAGGAGAGGATAAATAAAAGGTGAATGTGACAAATGTATGTTAAAGTCATGTATTAAGATGTTATGATAAACCTAACTATTTTGCACAATTAATATGTGAATACATTTTAAAAGCATTTAGACTTTAGGTTTGTTTAGTATTATGTATATAAGTATACATACACACAACTATCTATCTACCTATTAAATGAGCTATAGAAAGAGAATCATAAGCCAATTAGCAGAATTCCTTAGGAAAATGAAATGAAGGGCCAGGAGTTAGGCCTAGTGGTAGAGTGCTTGCCTAGCATGCACAAAGACCCTGGTTTGATTCCTCGGTACCACATACAAGGATAAAAGCCAGAAGTGGTGTTGAGGCTCAAGTTGTAGAGCTCTAGCCTTGAAAAAGTCAAAGGACAGTGCTTAGGCCTTGAGCTCCAGTCCAGGACTGGCAAAAAAAAGAAAAAATGAAATGGAAAATTATTGATTTAAAAACCTATGTGAAGGAGCCTGCCCTAGAGATAGAGTACTTGCCTAGCATACATGAAGCCCTGGATTTGATTCCTCGATACCACAAACACAGAAAATCCAGAAATGGTGCTGTGATTCAAGTGATAGAACACTAGCATTAAGAAAACTCAACGACAGTGCCCAGGTCCTGAGTTCAAGCCCCAGTAATAGAAACAATAAGTAAATACATAAATAAATAAATAAATAAATAAATAAATAAATAAATAAATAAAATCTATGTGAATTGCATAATGCTTAGACCTGAGAAAACTAGTGATTTGAACCAAGAGAAATATATGCTCCCCTAATTATTTTAGTATATTATTTTTTCATGGGTATTGTCAGGAAATACTATTATTTCTGGTCATAAAAGAAATGCAAATCAAAACAACTCTAAGATTCCACCTCACTCCAGTTAGAATGGCCAGGACCAAAAAATCTAATAACAACACAGCTGGAGGGGATGTGGCCAGGAGGGATCCCTACTACACTGTTGGTGGGAGTGCAAACTCATTCAACCACTATGGAAAGCAGTATGGCAGTTCCTCAAAAGACTAAACATAGAGCTCCCCTATGACCCAGCAATTCCACTACTTGGCATATACCCAACTGTCCAGAAACTAGGGCATACTAAATCCACTAGCAAAATGATGTTCATTGCAGCACTATTTACCATAGCAAAGATATGGAACCAACCCAGATGTCCCTCAACAAGACGTGGTATTTATACACAATGGAATTCTATGCTGCTGTCAGAAAGAAGGACATCGCCCCATTTGTAAGGAAATGGAAAGACTTAGAAAAAATCATATTAAGTGAAGTAAGCCAGACCCAAAGGAACATAGGCTCAATGGTTTCCCTCATTTGTCATAATCAGTAGAAACCTTGGGCTCTCCTACAAGAGGTTTGCAATAGAGCAAAACCTAGATACATATGGCCATACAATGTGATGCTAAATGAAAGGACCTCTAGGATATAAAAACAAAAGCCATATATAATGAGTGATTGTTGTCCTTAATGTACTATGTTATCTCTCATCTCTTTTGCTGTCCCTTGGTTATCTCATATTGTTACAGTATTTCACTTTGTTATCTGATATATTGGATAAATGCGTATTTGGTTATTTGAAATTGGATAGGGAAGGGGGGAAAACAAGACGAGGGTTAGGGTAGGGGGGAGGGAAATGGGGACCAAGACATGAGAAAGGGTATCAATGTATGTGAAGTAATGCACCTTCTATCTGGTGAATATAATGTAACCCTTCTATTAATTACAATAAAAAATATATGAGAAAAAAATAAATAAAATTCTGAGTTACTTTTTAATTTCTTTTTGGGTATTTTGCGGGTATCTTGTTTGAGACGTTCTTAATTTTGTTTGACTATCAGAAGGAAAAGACAATATAGAACATTAAAGTTTAGATCGTGGGTCTTTTTACTACTGATTTTAAGTCAGGGTCTCATTTACAATCTTCTTGCTTCCATCTGTGACGTGCTGGATTGAAGGCATGTATCACCAAACTCAGCTATGTCATTTTAAAGTATTTTAACATTTACTCAATATTTTTATGTGTTTACTTAATACATAAAATAAATATTTCCCTAGAAAGTGATAGCAATTTGAATAATTGGCAATATCTACTATCACTTTTTATTAGTGCCTAAAAAGCTAGAAAATTTAACAAATAAAGTAAAACTTGGAAATCCATAGAACTTCATCTTAATGAATTCAAATTAGTGAATGTAAATGAATGCCAATGTAAACACACAGAAATTTATATAGTCCATAGAAGTTCATCATAATAATTTATGAATGTCAATTTCAACACAGAATAAGTACATGGTCAATATTTTAACATATGGCAAAATACCAATCTCAGGGAATAGATTTCTAGGTAAGGAAGCTGTTTAATGTGGCCGATAGGGAAGAGGAACTAGCACTTAGTTAAACTAACCTTCACCTGAATAGAAAGGAATGAGAATATTTTAAAGGTAGACTGGGTGATTACAGGCTATCTTTCTGCTTTTTTCTCTCTCTCATCCTCTAATGTTTTTAATGATAGTTATTACCCATGGGACAGAATTTCCTTCTATTAGGCACCTGTTCTAAGTCACAGTCAATTCTATTCAAAGAAAAATTAAGCTTTTTTATTTTCTTAACACGAAGTCATATTCAAATTAAGAAAAACATTCTCCAAAAGTACAAAAGAAAAACCCAACAATTGAGATTAATTACAGCTTACAAAGACAAAACTACAGAATGACAGAAAAATGCTTGCCATCTTTTCAGCTACCAGATTAAAATCCAAAAAAAGGAGAAGAAACTCAAATAAGAAGAAAAGAGAAAGCAATTCAATCAATAAATAGGCAAATGATCTATGTAAACACTTTGCAAAGAAGAAATATGAATAGCCAATACATATGTGAAAAACTGCTTGTCATCTTTAATCTTCATAGGAATGAAAAACAACTGCCTTGAGTTTACATCTCACTCCTGCCAGAATGATTATCCTGAAGAAAACAACAAATGTTCAAGAAGATGAGAGAACGCCCACTATCCGGGAGAAGGTAAAATAGTGCTGCAAGGATTGAACTAGCTCTTCAAAATCCAAAAAAATGGAACATGAGATCCATTGTAGGCAAAGGAGATGAAATTAGTGCATCCAAAAGACCCCTGCACACCCATGCTTCTCCATGGTACCATTCACAACAGAAAAGATATGGTTTCAGCCTAAATGCCTATCAATAGATGGACTTTAAAAGTAAGATATTTAAATACAGTGGAGTTGTGTGCAAGCCTTCAAAAAGAATATAATTTGCCTGAAAACATATGCTACTAGAAATTATCATGCTGAATGAAATTATCCAGATACAGAAAGGAAAATATTTCATAAGTAGAAGTAAAGCAGAAACCAAACAAACCCTAAGATGCCTTGTAATTAGAAGTTCGACTATGAAGGAACAGTGATGGACAGGTAAAGGGAGAACTAGAGAGGGTGGCAGAGTGGAGATTTATGAGCAAAGAACAGGATAGGATTAATTAGAAGTATCCCAAACCCAAACAAAAATCGTAACTATATACAGTTGATATGATTGAGCAGAAATAAACAGAATAAGAAGAGGGGGAGGCAAAACAGGAGAAAGAATAAAAAGAGAAAGTTAAGCTGGGGGAGGTGGCTCACACCTGTAATCCTAGCTATTCAGGAGGATGCGATCTGAGGATCAAGGTTCAAAGCCAGCCCAGCACAAAAGACTCTTATCTCAAATTAACTTCTAGAAAATGGGAAGTGGGGCTTGGTTCAAGGGTGGGTCAGTAGTTTTAAGCTTAAAAGCTTAGGGACAATACCCAGGCCTAGGCATGGGGTGGAATCCTTAAACTGAAGAGCTCAGGGACAGCGCCCAGGCTTAGTTCAAACCCCATGTCCCACAAAAAAGAAAAAAGAAAAAAACAAGAAGAGAAAGTTACAATTCTGAGAGCTAAATTCACAGCTTTTCTCAAAAATGTCTAAGACATTGCATTTTTTTGGCTCCCTTGTCAAAGATTAGATGGCCATAGGTCTGTGGTTTATTATCTGGATCTTCAGTTCTATTCCATTGGTCTTCAGGCCTGTTCTTGTGCCAGTACCAAGCTGTTTTGATCATTTTAGCTCTGTAATAGAGTCTAAAGTTTGGTATTGAAATTCCTCCTGCACTGTTCTTTCTGCTAAGAAGTGTTTTTGCTATACAGGATTTTTTATTATTCCATATGAAATTTTGGATTGCCTCTTCTATTCTTTAAAGAATGACATTGGGATATTGATGGGTATAGCATTGAATTTGTAGATAGCCCTTGGCAAGATTGTCATTTTCACGATATTGATTCTTCCAATCCAGGGGCATGGGAGGTTTTTCCACTCCTCAGTTCTGCTTAAATTTCCCTTTTCCAAGGTTTTTAAAGTTTTCATCAAAAAGGTCCTTTACATTCTTAATTAAGGTAATTCTTAGGTACTTTATTTTCTTTGAGGCTACTGCGAAAGGAGTTGCTTTCCTGATTGTTGCCTTATTCCTCTCACTGTTGGCATAGAGGAAGGCAGTTGTTTTTTGAGGGTTAATTTTATCCTGCTACCCTTCCAAAGTTTTGAATCAGCGCAAGGAACTTGGGAGTGGAGTCTATAGGATTCTTTAAATACAGGATCATGTCATGTGAAAAGAGGGAAAATTTTACTTCCTCTTTCCCTATTTGGATCCCCTTTATGCTTGCTTCTTGCCTTATTGCACTGGCTAGGAATTCTAATACTATGTTAAAGAGTAGTGGAGAGAGTGGGCATCCTTGTCTCATTCCTGATTTTAGAGGGAATGGCTTTAGCTTTTTGCCGTTAAGTATAATACTAGCTGTGGGTTTGTCATACACAGCCTTTATTATATTGAGGAATGTTCCATGGATTCCTAGTTTCTCCAGAGCTTTTAACATAAAGGGGTGTTGGATCTTGTCAAATGCCTTTTCCACGTCTATTGAGACAATCATGTCATTTTTGTCCTTGCTCCTGTTGATGTGTTGAATTATATTAATTGATTTGCGTATGTTGAACCAGCTTTGCCTCCCTGTGATGAATCCAGTTTGATCATAGTGTATAATTTTTTTGATGAGTTGTTGTAGACGGTTGGCCAGTATTTTGTTGAGAAGTTTTGCATCAATGTTCATCAAAGAAATAAGTCTATAGTTCTCTTTCTTTGATGAATCTCTGTCTGGTTTGGGGATGAGGGTTATACTGGCTTCATAGAATAGAAGAAAGATAGCCTCTTCAACAAATGGTGCTGGCAGAACTGGTTAAGCACATGTAGAAAACTAAAGTTGGATCCTTCTTTGTCACCCTGTACTAGAATTAACTCCAAATGGATCAAAGACCTCGAGGTAAAAGCCGACGCTCTGAAAACTTTACAAGAAGGAATAAGAGATACACTAGACCACCTTGACACAGGTCGAAACTTTCTTAATAAGAACAAAGAATCACAACAAATCAGAGAAAGGCTGGATACGTGGGACTGCATTAAACTGCAGAGCTTTTGTATGGCAAAGGACATAGCTAGTAAACTAATTAGGAAGCCTACAGAGTGGGAGAAGATCTTCACCAACCAAACAACAGACAAAGGCCTCATATCTAAAATATATCAACAGCTCAAAAAATTGAATCAATCCAAAACTAATCTCCAAAGTAACAACCATCTGATTAAAAATGGGCCAAACATTAAAGAGAGTCTTCTCTGAAGAAGAAACAAAAATGACCTATAGATACATGAAGAAATGCTCAACTTCTCTGCTCATAAAGAAATGCAAATCAAAACAAGTCTAAGATTCCACCTAACTCCAGTTAGAATGGCCAGGATCAAAAAATCTAATAACAGCAGAGCTGGAGGGGATGTGGCCAGGAGGGATCACTACTACACTGTTGGTGGGAGTGCAAACTCATTCAGCCACTATGGAAAGCAGTATGGCAGTTCCTCAAAAGTCTAAACATAGAGCTCCCCTATGACCCAGAAATTCCACTACTTGGTATTTACCCAATCATCCAGAAACATAGACATAATAAATCCACCAGCACAACAATGTTCATTGCAGCACTATTTACCATAGCAAAGATATGGAACCAACCCAGATGTCCCTCAGTTGATGAGTGGATCAACAAGATGTGGTATTTGTACACAATGGAATTCTATGCTGCTTTCAGATAAAATGGCATTGCACCATTTGTTAGGAAATGGAAAGACTTAGAAAAGATCATATTAAGTGAAGTAAGCCAGACCCAAAGGAACTTAGGCTCAATGGTTTCCCTCACTTGTCATAATCAGTAGAAACCTTGGGCTCTTCTAGCAGAGATTTGCAAAAGAGCAAAACCTTGATACCAAAGGCCATATAGTAGGACGCTAAATGAAAGGATCTCTAGGATATAGAAACATAAGGCATATAATGAATGATTGTTGTTCTTAAGGTAGTATATTATCTCTCATCTTTTTTGCTGTCCCTTGGTTATCTCATATTGTTACAGTATCTCACTTTGTTACCTGATATATCGGATATATTTGTATTTGGTTATTTAAAATTGGAGCGGGAACGGGGGGGAAAACAAGATGAGGGGTGGGGTGGGAGGAGGAAATGGGGACCAAGACATTTGAAAGGGTATGAATGTATGGGAATTAATGCACCATCTATCTGGGAAATATCATGTAACCCTTCTATTAATTACAATAAAAAACATATGAAAAAAATGTCTAAGACATTCTTAGGTACTTGAGAATCTAAGAAAACTGGTGGGAGCCTTCTGAAAAGATTTATGTCCTAAAGAAGTAGTGAACAGATTTACAACCAAGGATTTTCTAAATTAAATAGTCTAGGAGAAGAGAGATGAGGGAACTGAAACTCAAGATTATGACCATGTATAAAGTTCAGTCAAGCTAGGAAGGCCATTTGGAGCAGAGAATGCAGCCAGAGGTTGGGTGTGAAGTTTATAAAACAGGTTCACATTGCTAAGCTTTATATGGATCAGTAGTAGAACATACTTTTTCATGGACTGAAATATATAACAGTTTACTGACTCTGTCTGTTGACTGAAAAATTGCGTAAATAAGCAAACTTTGTATGTTCCTTCTATGAGATTGCTTTCTGGGAGAAAATTTTAAAGACAATTATAATCCTAGTTTTCCTAATACTGGGCAGAGGCTGAAAGAAATATGCTTCCTCCTCACCCAAACCCAGACACGCCCCACCATTGCACGAAATAGCCTTGGGTCATTGGAAATGAGAGAACCAGTTACAGGAGAGTTTCAGGAGCTTTGGGGAATACAATTTGTGAAACTCAGTAGAGTTGGTAGGACACTGGTTAATGACCCCCACTCATCTCAGGAAGAATGAGGCCCTTTTCTCATGGCAAAGGAGTCTGCTCAGTGTAATACTGATTTATCCCTTAGTCATTCAATAAACATTTATTTGAAAGTCTACTATGTGCAAATGCATTGTGATTTAAAAGAGAACAAATTACCAATGCAAATAAGAAAATTGATATATATATGAGTATTTGGTATTTTGTATTTTACTTATGTAATAATGTGTATATAATGAAAACTTTCATATATATGCATAATCTTTACAAATGTATACATTAACTCTCACACACACACAAAGATGAAGTGTATACCTTTTCTCTCATTATTTAACTTTGTTTCCTAATTTCCCCATGCTTAATCAGCCAGTAGTTATAGTTCTTTATCTCTATATACTAGCACTTCAGCCAATACTCTGAAAATGATGAGTTCTTACACTCATGTTCACAGTACAATAAGTTCTCTCCTGACATATCTCATACATCCTCCTATTACATCCTTCTCCTCCCATCTCCACCTATCTTAGCACACAGCTGCTCAGCTCCCTCTGGGTTCCAACTGATATTTCTCCTGACATCAATCTTAACCAGGATCCTTGACAATGATAAACTGGTGTCCTCAGGGTGATGTTTCCAACTAAATGGACTTTGTGATTCTGTATTTTCAAATGTAAACTTATTTTAGCAAATTAAGTAACTTTTCTGAATTTGCTCTTTTTGTGCTGCAGAGCAGGGGTAACATTTTTCCATATTTAAATGGAGGTCTAGGGGCCGGGAATGGGGACTAGTGTTTGCATGCTCACCTAGCATGCATGAAGCCCTGGATTTGATTCCTTGGTATTACATACACAGAAAAAGCTGGAAGTGGTGCTGTGGCTCACATAGTAGAGAACTAGCTTAAGAAAGTGCAAGACAGTGCCCAGGCTCTGAGTTCAAGCCCCATGACTGGCAAAAAGAAATGACTAACTGAATGAATGAATGAATGAAGGTCTCATTGTGACCCTGATAAATGTGTATGGTGGTATGGAGAGAATGCTGCCTATGCTGTTTGGACATATTCTGTCTGTCCTTGAGCCTTGTTGAATATTTTTCATGCATTTGTTCCTCTCATTTTTTTTTTTGCTAGTTGTAGGGCTTAAACTCAGTACCTGAGCACATGAGCACTGTCCTTGGGTTTTTCTCAATGCTACCACTCTGCCACTTGAGCCACAGCACCACTTCCAGCTTTTTCTATGAATGTGGTACCAAGGTCTTCATGTATGCTAGGCAAGCACTCTACCATTAGGTCAAATTCCCAGCCCCCGGTCCTCTAATCTTTAAGGATAATTTTTTTGAAGAGTCTTACTAATTACATTTGCAGGCAGATAAACAGCTGAACATTTCAAAATACTTTTCTCAGACATGTCATGTCCAGTTTAGGTTTAATATTCAGGTTTGCTTAGAACTATAGATTATTTTGCTTACTCTTTCTCTCTTAAATTATTTTTTCTAGATTAAATTCCATATGTCCAATTAGATCAATGTCCTTAGGTCATAGAAATATAGAAATTTCAGTATTAGTTTATCAAAACCTTAGACATTATTTCAGAAATAATTAATATATATATATATATATATATATATATTAGTGGAGGAGTTCTGGGGCTTGAACTCAGCTTGGGCACTGTCACTGAGAGCTTCAGCTCAAGGCTACCACCCTACCTGTGGGCCTGGATGATGTTCCTGAGCTAGTCAGCTCAAGGCTACTGCCCTACTCTTGAGCCAAGCCCCACTTCCCTTATTCTAGAGGTTAATTTGAGATAAGAGCCTCATGTCCTTTTGTGCCGGGGCTGGCTTTGAACCTTGATCCTCAGATCTCAGCCTCCTGAGTAGCTAGGATTACAGGCATGAGCCACTATACCTGGCGCTAAAAGATGTATATTTTAAACTGGATAGTTACAGAGGAGGAGGTCATAGGAAGGATCATAAGACCATACTCCTGGTGGAAGAGAGATAGCAACACCCCTATCAGTTTTTCTAAAGTAATTTGCTACTTCCAGGACTGGATGACATAGACTACTGTCCATCAGCAGTTCAGTTTACTCATGTGTAGTAATGCAGCCTTTTCTGTAGCACAGACTCTCATCCATGCATGAGAGACACTTGATAAGGAGGCTTGCACCCCACAGTGGGTTTCCTGATATAGTTAGTTTACAATCCCATCATGATAGCTTTAGAAAATACTTTCCTCTTGCTCACAAATAGCATTTTAAAAAATATATGGTGCCTATTTTCTTATGTGGAGAGACTCTTCCTGAAAAGGAAAAACTGGAGCTAGGGGTGGGGCCTGAATAACAAGGCTAAGATGTAGTACCTGTACTCCAGATGCAATACCATCTTCCTGGTAGGCTTATTTCCCTGTATTTTAAGACATTCCTCTCATTGGTGCCCGAGGACATGAACTTCTAAAATCTCAGAAACATAAGATTTTCTTTTCAATCTAAATAATTAGTTTTCTATGAACTGTCTTCCCATTTAATAATAATAACTTCTCAGCCCATAGTTGTCAAACAGATGTATTTAATCCATGAATACTTACAGTTCATATACACTGTTCCCTCCTTTACTTTTAATACCTTTAATATTTGGTTGGGTATAAAACACAAATTTGTGCAAACCTATTGTGGGGCATGTCATATCAAGGGTAAAAGGCCTACCTCATGGTCCAGTGCTCACTTCCTGGTTTTGGAAATCCAATCATGCTGTCTCCTGGTTGGGAGGTTTGGCTGTGGTTTGTGATGTAAAATAAGACCACCTGGAACCCATGGATTGACCCTCTCTGACCTCACCTACCTCCCCCTGTCCTGCCTACTTTTATGCTAATAGATTCCTGCTTCTTACTTTAGCCCTGGTAGTTTCCCATTAAAAGAGTCTGCTGTGACATTCTCCCTGGCGCGTCTGTGTCTTCCTTCTGGAGAGGGAGGGCTGGGTGAAGGCAGCCAGCTGGCCCTATCCTTTCTCGGTCTTAGTTGGGGCGTGTTCTCTTTGCCCTTCCTGCTGGTCAGGAAGCAAAGAGTTGCTAAAAACCCCAACACCTATTATTACATAATGTCTCTAATTCAGCAACCCCCTCTACACTGAATAACCATGATGCCTCTTTTCTATGAGTCCCTGGAGGAGCCAGCCCCAAATAAGTAAAACATGTTTGGAAGAGACTTTCTATACAATCTGGCCTAATCTTTGTCCAATAAATCTTTGTCCCACCAATTCTTATAAGAATTTCTTTACCTGAAAAGGCTAACTTGTTGACTCTCCTCAGTCAACAGAGCAGAGGCAGTCACTGCTTGAATGTATGCCCCTTCACTCCTATATGCACTCATGCATGCATGCATATTCATACACACACACACACACACACACACACACTTCTTGAATGAAAATCCCAAAGGCACTTTCTTTGTCCATATTGACTTCTACAAAGAGAGCAAGACCAGTGCAGAGGCTATGACTAAAGAATGCCTTAAGTCTACTATTTTCTGGACTTTCTCTGATCCACAAACATAAGGAGTTGGATTTTTTTTCCTTTAAAAGATTATAGAATTTTAGTACTAAGAACATTTGAGTCTATAATACCCAATCAGCCCAGGAAAAAAATGAGAAACTCTCTCTAAGTTCTTGGTAAAAGCATAGTTAATATTCCCTCTATTATCTCAGGATCCAATTGGCAATTATCCTTGCAAATTAAATGTCTCAAGTACCATAGCTGCTCCTCAACACATTAAAACTTTGATTTTGAGTCTGTCCATCTTTGCTGTCTCCCTAAAATGTAAGTCACCTCTTTTTCAGGCAGTCCAAAAAATTGAAGGTCATCCACATATTGTAATAAGTTCACTTGCAAAGGGAGATCATATATTTTACACATCTGTTGTAAGACAAAGCTGAATAAATTATGGAAATCTCTAAAGCTTTGTGAGAAAACTTTCCACCTATACTGTTGTTTCCTTCCTACAAAAGGACCTTTCCATTAAAATTTTATCCATTTCTTTTTATTCATTTTCTTCTCCTCCTGGCTGTTGGAAACAGTTTATAACAACTATAGCCAATCAGACAGATACTTAAGCCATAAGTTGCTTACCATTTTGTCTAGTGACAGTGTGACAACATTGCAAATTGCAAGTTGGTTATCCTAGCACTATCATTGTGAAGATGGCTACCAGAAATAGCACAGTAGCTCTGTTATGGAAGCAGCATCCTGTGCCTTCTTCCAGTCCACAACCATGGGACTTCTGGGTGGGCTATATAAACCATTTTACACACTAAACAAAAACACAAAATACAGAACACAGACAAGTTAGAAATGTCTACCTTTCCTTCTGGACCCTAAGGATGGAAACAAGACAAGGCACTCTACCAAACTAGGGAGATTCTGCTCCCTAAATATAGGACAGATCTTCATCTGGGCTCCAACCGGAAGCATAAATATAGAGTGAACACCTCTTTCAGAGCAAAGTCTATCCAGAGGGTAAAGACAATAAAGTTCAAGAAAATGCATGCTAGGGCAGAGTGGAACAGAAAAGAGCTTTGCATAACCCATGTTTCTGTCCTGAACAAGCTTAACATACATGAGAAAAACAACAACAGCAGACAGAACCTTTAGTTGTAGACAAAGCAAAGAATATTAAGAAAGACAATAAGAAAAGCAACCTTGATTGAAAACTCAACTTTACATTCACAAGATGAATTTTAACCTTCTCCTTAATGGACTAATGAATAAATGTTCGAGGAACCCTCCCTTAGCTCTGCTTTCCTTTGTTTTCCTAGGTCTAGACTTCCTATTTTCCATTTTCAGCAGGTTTCCATGATTGAGTTTTTCTGTTTATGTGTCCTCCTCACTGGAGATTTCTTATGTACCTTTGAGATACCCCTCTTCTATAATCCAAGATTACTTCTTTCTCTTCAGTGTTTCAGTCTTCCCTAGATGAAGTATAACAAACTCAAAACTCTGAGTATCAAAACTCTGCCATTACTCCATGTCTAAAACACTTCTCAGTCACACACAACCCACCCCCCCCAAAATACCCAAGCACCAAGGTAGTATGTATTGCTAACCTTTTTCTTACTTGGCCCATTCAGGAAGTGACATGGTCACCATGGTTTTAGTCAGGATTCCTTTATATGGGCTTCTTGCCTGCCCCTTTACTGTGTGGTCAATTTGTCTTCTATTCCGGGTCCATTGTCAACCTTAAAGGTTCAAGCATACCTGGAGAATGCCGCAGCAGAGTCACAGGATGTGGCTCCCCTAAGCTTGACCAGGCAAAGTTTACTTCTGTGGAAATGTGTACCACCAGTCAAATCTAGCAAGCAAGCACACAGACAAGTTGCTCACATTTTATTCCTAAAGGGTCAGACCCTACTCCTCTACTCAGATTAGCTTAAGAGCTCACATTCACAATCTGCCACAGGAACAGTGCAGGATATAACTAAAACTCAGTGACGCTGGGTCAGGAGTTCTTAATTAAAATGTAGCAGGAAAAGGATCAACAAGGTTCAAACTACAGGCCAAAATAGAAGCTTCTCAGAAAAACAATTCTCACAAGTTTGACAAAAAGGACGTATCAACTTAAAAAAGAAAAGATAGCTTTTCTAGTAGAAGCAGTAACTATGCCCCTTTGTATTCTAAGTTAGCTATCTCTTTGCAGATTCTTGCCAATACAATTAAGGAAATTGGCAAAATTTAAGTTAAAATAACCTTACAGTCCTACAATAGTTACATTTTGAAACAAAACACTTATTATGGTACTGCTTCTTCTGTGTATGTATGTGAGAGAATGTGTACACACAAATATGTGCGCACACCAGCACACAACTGCAACTTGAAGTCAGGGGTTGGGCATTGTCCATTAGCCTTGTCATAGAAAGTTGGCTACTTGACACAACACTTCCAGTTCTGGCTTGTAGTGGTTAATTGGAGATAGAATCTTACAGACATTCCTGCCCAGGCTTGCTTCTAACCATCTGAATAGCTGGGATTATAGGCTTGAGCCACCAGCACTTTGCCATATTGTCTGTTTTGATTGTCATACATGCATCAGGATTATCTGTACATTCTGAACATTAAACGTTTTTTTTTGTCTGTCGAGGGGCTTGAACTCTGGGCCTGGGCACTGTCCCTTGAGCCATAATTCAAAGCCGCTCTACCACTTGATCCATAGCACTACTTCTGGTTTTCAGGTGGTTAATTGGAGATAAGACTCTCCAGGGACTTTAGTGTCTTTGAATCAGGATCCTCAGATCTCAGCTTCCTGAGTAGCTAAGATTACAGGCATGAGCCACAGTGCCTGGCTTTGAACAGTAAACTTTTCAAAGACATTATTCAATATATTTTTTAAAATAATTTTTTATTGTGATTAATACAAGGGTTACATTATATTCAACAGATAGAAGGTGCATAACTTCACAAACATTGATACTCTTTCTCGCGACATGGTCCCCATTTCCCTCCCACCTTCCCCCCGTTTATTTTTAATAAGAAAATTTTATTTTTTTGCATTGCTGAAAATAGCCAAATTACATATGGTTTTCTTGTAGTTGTATATTTTAGAACGATAAATGTCTGCCCATTTTAAGGACCTTTTGCCAGAAATAATTGATATGTATATTGTTAAAAAAAATCTCTTCCATGTTATCCTCCTCATTTTAATCTTTGTCAGTATTTCCAAGTGTATGAAAACATAAATCTAATTTCTTTCTGTATCCCCAGGTGTCTCTCAAATATATTGCTTCTGTTGTAAGGGACAACCAAGATAAATTATGTCCTATTACTATGCATGGAAGAGCAACAGAGCACTATTGGGCCCAATTCACATAATTTCTAACATGCCTTTATGGATTTTCACACACATAAGCAGGAGATTTATATATTCAGGAAGAGTAATGTATCCCAGCCATGTAAATTCTCTCTGTTTTTCTAAGTACAGCCCAGGCTTTGGCACGTTTAGACTCCTCCACTCTCTAGGGATTAATAAATCCACCAAAGAGATCATATTGGTAAGACTTTCACATCAGTAAGTAATAGCACTCAGAAGGGAAAGATTATAAAAATCTTCC
Source organism: Megascapheus bottae (assembly GCF_031878675.1). Taxonomy (NCBI): domain Eukaryota; kingdom Metazoa; phylum Chordata; class Mammalia; order Rodentia; family Geomyidae; genus Megascapheus; species Megascapheus bottae. The sequence goes on from NC_143518.1 coordinate 1,071,790, forward strand.
AAATGTGCCAGCTGCCTATTAGAACAGTTAGGAAAAAAATCATAAACAGTAATTCCCTCCAGCTCCATCAGCGTTCAGTTCCACTTTGTGAAAAAACAACAGCAATTAGGCCTGAAAGTTCTTGGTATCTGGCATCCAATCCAATCCAATCCTGAATTTTTCTCTTGTATGAGAAAGGCATCTAGCAAGTTGTTTAGAGATTGTGTAGTTTTCTAAGATATCTTCGAGAAATCCAGAATTAAGAGACCAGAAGTCTGGCATAGTGATAGAGCGCTTTCCTAGCATGTATGAAGACCAGGGTTCTATTCCTTAGTATCACATACACAGAAAAAGCCAGAAGTGGTGCTATGGCTCAAGTGTTAGAGCTCTAGCCTTGAGGAAGCCCAAGGACAGTGCTCAGGCCTTGAGCTCAAGCCCAAGACTGGCAAAAAAGAAAAAAAAAATCCCGAACTGAGATCTGTTATCTTTTGCCAAATGGACAGAAAAACAAAGGAAGGGAAAGAAAGCAGGTTTTGGTTTCCCATATGGAAAGTCACTGACTGGTAAAGGTAGTGGTAGCCATAACATGAAACAGAACAATTTTAGGGATCTAGAAGTGGATTCTGAAAACATGAGCAAAGCCTCATCAAGGTGATGAGACAGCAACTGTGACAATGTTACTGTGCAGACATACAAGGCAACCATGAGCCCTCAGGTGTCAAGGGAACTGATGCTTTGTTTGTTTGTTTGGTTGGTTTTTTTTTGCCAGTCACTGGGCTTGAACTCAGGGTCTGGGCACTGTCCTTGGGCTTTCTCAAGTCCAGAGCTCTACCACTTGAGCCACAAGGCCACTTCTGGCTTTTTCTATGTATATGGTACCAAGTAATCAAACCTGAGTCTTCGTGCATGCTAAGCAAGCACTCTACCAGTAGGCCAAACTCCCGGCCAACTGATGCTTTCTTACACATTGACACTACCATGGCTGTGGTTTCCCTTTTATCCTATAGTGCAGACTGTATCGAAGTTTTATAAAATTTAAGACAAAAACTGTCAAGTTAGGTGATATATTGCTCATAGCCAGAAGTCAGTTCTACTTGCAACTCATTTTAACATTCATAGAATAACACTTAAAAAATTCATTGAATATTTAAATATAGTTCTCTCTAACTATAGGCCAAATTAAGTAGCTCTATGAATTGTAAGATGATCAAGGTTTTAGTTTTCAGTTTTCAAATGACTAAATCAAGCACTTGAGTTCTATTTAACAGAAATAAACTCTCACAAAGATGAAGTTCCTAAAAGTAAGACAAAGTTCCTAAGGTTAAATTAGAGAAATAATTTGTTATTTTCTTTAGAGAGAAATTCTGGGAAGATATAAAAATTAAGGTGTTTTCTAATATACTTAGACAATGTATTGTTCTGTCTATAAAAGTATAAGTGAATAAATTATGTTCTTTGGAATTTAGGAAAACATGACCTAAATTAGTTGATTAGACATCTAATTCCATATTTCCTACAACACAGTATAAACAAACTTTTGATAAGATAAGAGAGGGTCTTTGTTCAAAATCAATGTAGGATAAATACCTTGAAAACTGTAGAGCAAATTAAGTCACTGCAAGCTTTGTAGGGTGATCAAGTCTTCAGTTTTGATAATGGATGTCTAAATTTTCAGGAGTGATTGCTTTGAGCAGCATTCCTCTAAACCATTGTACAATGCTTTATTAGTAGTAATATTTACAAATATAATGCTATTATGTTAAAATATTTATGTGTATATAAATATATATTTTCAGCTTTTGAGAATCTTCATGATGCAAAGATCTAGCTTAAAACTATGTTCAAACTCAAGCAATGAAAGAATGAGCAACATCTAGTTCAGTTTCTATGCAAACCCACCACAATGCCAAAGTTCTAGGTATAAGCATAACGGTATTGCATTGTTAATAAGTTGTGTTTACATTGTATAATTAGTAGAGAAATACCCTAAATATCTCTTATGATTTAAAAAATAGAACAAAGTATGATTTTAAAAATAAAACAAAGTGTATTTGCCTTATTTCTTTAAAGCCTATGGCCATAAAGTTGTCAGGTCTTTGGGTTAATTTGGACTTTTGTTTTAGACTTTCAAAAATTTTATTTACTTCAGAGTTGGGACAATTTTTGAAGACATACAATGTGATAAGGTATATTTTCCTTAAAATAGTATAAAGATAGAATTAATCTCTTCCATTTCATGTGATACAGAATTATTTTGCAATATAGGTTATGAAAGAAATTTGAAATATATGGCTTTAACAAACTGCATTTTAAAAGAAAAAGAAAAAATGTTTCCTTTTCTCATATTACTGGTTAATACAAGTTAAATTGTCTATAATTCTAGTATGTAAATGGCTCTCTGATTCTCTGGGCCACTATCTGTGTGTGTGTGTGTGTGTGTGTGTGTGTGTGTGTGTGTGTGTGTACATGTTTCTCATTTCAGGAATCTTATCTCACTATCCAGACTAAAGTGAAATCTTCATTATTTCATGTGAATTTTACCATTTTACTTGCTTTATTTATACTTCGTGACAATTTTTACATTTTCTTTTCCCATAATTTCCTTGGCTTTTTAGATACTTTTCTATGAAACAATGTAAATGGATCCCATTGTTATCATGTAGACACCTTGCTGAATCTTTGGTCATAATTACAATATTGTTACAGAATAATTTCAAGGTAAATTATGTATTTATCACTTCATGTTTGTGCATTCAAATAACCAAAAACTGAGAAAAAAATTAGTTTTATTTTCGTTTCATTTTTTCATATATCTTTCTCGAACTAATCTTCCCGTAAAAGTAACTGAAAAAAATAAAGCAAACTAGTCAACAGTGCTTCATCTACATATGTAATCCTAGGTACTTGTGAGGCTGAGATTCAGAGGATCATAGTTCAGTGCCAATACAACAGTAATATCTTTGCAATTGCACTTCTTGTTAATCAGTAAACAGCTGCACAGGAGCTATGGCTCAAATAGTAGAGCACCTTCCAAACAAAAAGTATTTAAATGGTTGATGCCAAGAATTTAATCTTTTGAAAAATATTATACAATGACAGGTGATCACATGATTGTGATCCTATCTACCCAGGAGGCCCAAATCTGAAGACAGCAGTTTAAAGCTAGTCTCAGCAAAAAGGTCTATGAGTCTCTTATCTCCAACTAAGCACCAAAAAGCCAGAGGGCTAGCTTTGTCTCCAGTGGTAGTGAATTAGCCGTGAGCAAAAAAAGTCAGAGACATCAAGTTCAGGCGCTGAATTCAAACCCCAAAGACCAGAACATACTTAAAATATTGTACAAGTTGTACATGCTAAAGTAATTCTATGTGTGGACACATATATGTATGGGTGTGATACAAATATATATCAGCTGTAATAAATAACAGAAGAGTAACTTTAGTCAGGAAATATTTAGTCAGGAAATATTTAGTTTATCTATAGAAAAATGCTTAAAAATTACATGTTTAACAAATTAATATCGATTGTTCATGCCCCCAGCTATATATATTTACCCATAATTAATGTTAATTGCTCAAATCTATGGGCATCTATAAGGAGCCAAAACTGTCCCAATAAAGCATCAAATTTTAGTAATAACTTTCAGCTTCTTCTTTATGGAATTTTATGATGATCTTCTTGCCTATGCTTATTAATGAAGTTTATCAGTGTCGTAAAACTTTTTCCTTAAAGCCATTATTGCAAAGTTGGACTAATGATTTGGTGAATAGATTTTTCAGGACCTTCTACTAAGATTAATATGGTCTAACTTTGCTGGATAACCTGAAGAATGAAAAAAAATTCACAAAGGAAAAACAAAATTCATAAAGATTTACGGAAATAGCTATTAATATTTGTATTCCTAGGAGTTTCAATTATTTTTATTAGAAGTGTTCTCATTAATTTGCTGTTCATGAGAAATATGAATACATTAATAAAATTATCCACTATTTTCATGGTAAAATAATTACCCCGATAACTCATCTGTATTACAGAAAATATATACAGAAAAAATTAAAATTCACTTGGGTTTGCAATATATCATTGCCAAATCAATAAGCATGAAATGATAAAAATTAAATATGGTCTAAATTCATTATACTAGAAGTATGAGTGACAATGTGATTTAAAATCTGAATTATAAACACATAGTTTCCAGTGCCTTAATTTTCTTGCATTTAAAACTTAGTTATCTTTCTGCCTTTGCACATCTAAAAATAATAATTGAAGTAGGAATTCTATGGTATTTTATTCTATCTTACTAATTAGCACTTTTAAAGATAAATTAAAATGAGAGAATGTTCTGTTACTGAAACTTATATGATATTGCAGTATAGAAAAATAAATTGGAAATATGAGCTAAGATTCATTTAGAATTATTCAATTTAAGGTTTTTTAAGAAAAACCCCAGAAACCTAAAAATTGAGTTAAATTAATTACAGAAAAAGTTTTAGATACAAGAAGAATAAAAGTGCATTAAAATACAGTTCATTGACACAATGGTATTATGTCAATTAAAACTCACTTCTCAGAAAAAAATCAATATTCTTATCATAATATTCAAGACATTTAATGTATTTTAGGTATTTAATGTAGTAGACCACAATCTTTGTTATGCTTTTTTAAATATTCATATTAAAATGACTATAAACTATACTATTGGAAATAATTTTATATACATATATATACATATATACATATATTTTTGGTCAGTGTGGAGCTTGAACTTAGGGCCCAGGTGCTGTTCCTGAGCACTTTGGCTTAATGCCAAATATGAACCACAACTCTGCTACTGGTTTTTCAGTGGTTATTTGGAGATAAGATAAAAGTCTCATGAGGACTTTTCTCTCCAGACTGGCTTTGAACTACAGTCTTCAGATCACAGACTCTTGAGTAGCTAGGATTACAGGTATGAGTCACTAGCCACTGGCCTATAAAATATTTTTTTAATAAATCACAAGAAAAAAGTTAAGAACTTCCCTAGGTAATTGTGCTATTTACCTTACCATACTGTTTTTTGGGGTTTTTTTTGCCATCAAACATTTTTGACATTCTGACATTCTCTCTTTTTTATTGTATTTAATTATCTGGTGACATAGAAAGGTTACATTCTTCAAGTAGTGGATACGTTACTTCTTGAACATTAGTAACCCTTCTCATGTTTTTGTCCCACTTTCCCTCCCATCATCCCCTCCCAATCATCTTGTTTTTCCCCTTCTTGTCCCTATTTCAAATAAACAAATAAATGTATATACAATATACCAGGTAACAATGTCAGATACAGTAAACATACTGGTTTTGTTTGTAAGTAAATACAAGTGAAGATAAAAATAGTGACTAAATTTTATTGAATCAGTTTTTTTTTCTTTTAGATCTTACTAATATTTAAGAAATGGAAACAAATTATAGAGTCCCTTATATAGTACATTTCATATTGTCACTCTAATTTCACTAAAATTAATATTTAATTAAAACAGCAAAATATCACCTATTGAAGGACTTAAGCATTCATAATAGATATATTTATTTTTCTCACAGTTCTATAAGTAGAAAGTCAAAGTAGGGTACTAATTTATCTAGTTTCTGGTGGGGATTCTCCCTGGCCTGAGAAAGAAAGAGAGGAAAAAAATGATAATAATTATTGTTTAGTTTCCTTTGATTCCCAAACATCCTTCTTTTGTGCTTCAGGTTCTTAAAGTGCAAGCTGTGATAGTTAATTTTAGATCTTTTTTTTTTAATTACATACTGTTAAAAGCTTACTTCCAAGGACTGCTTTTGTTACATCCACAAAATTTGATATGTATCAAAATTTTCATTCTCCTTGAAATATTTTCTAATTTCCATTTGGTTTCTTTGACCCACTGATTAATTACAAGTGTATTGTTTAGTTTCCATTTATTTGGAACTCTTAAATTTACCTTTCTCTTTTGGCTCCTAATTTTTAATTCCATTTTGTATCTTATAGTATTTTTATATTTACTGAAATGTTTTATGAATATAATATGCCATTTTAATAGTTGATTATACATAGAAATATATTGTTGAGTGAAATATTCTGTAAATATCAATTACAGAACTTGTGTGAGAAATGTTGTTAAAGTTTTTAGGCTTTTAGTGGTTTTCTCTGGTTTTGCTCTCAAAATTGCTTAGAATAGAACTGTGCAGCCCTCCTGCTGTAACTGTATGTGATCTAATTTTTATGTCTTCCATTGGATTGGTCAGGCCATTAAGTAAGTATATAAGATCAAATCTTTTTTTGTTTTTATAAAAAAATGCTTGTTTCTATAATTTATTTTCCACAGGGATATTTGTCACTGACAATCATGATATGGAAAATAAACCGTGCTAAGTAAATAACTTAGAAATATTTTATGTAATATTTCACTTCATAATTTTGCTTTATCACATTTATATGGCTCTATTAGACTTAGAGAATAAGATCAAATCTTATGTACTTTTTCCTGGATGGCCTGGCTTTGAACTATGCTCCTCTAGATCTCAGCCTTCTGAGTAGCTAAGATTACAGATATGAGCCAAAGGTGTCCAGTTAATTATCACTTATTCTGTCATTTTCAATTTATTTACTTTTTGTTTCCAGTTTACTTTGTCTTATTTTTGTCTTTTAACATGTATTTTTATACATGTATCCAGGTATATATCTGTATCTCCATGTTCTACTGCTTCTTTTAGTTTTATATTGAAATTATTAACTCACCATGGTCAACATCCAAGATAGTTGTAAAAAAGCTTAGTATAGCATATTTTACCTTATGTTCCGTTTTCTTTGGTATTGTTTTATGTTTTATAATTATTGATATTATAAATCTTATTATTTGCTCTAAACAATTTAATATTAAACAATTTAATATTTTTAAAAAAACTTTTAAAGTGATATTTTCCCTTTACCAATGCAGTTCTATTTCTGCTTTTTTTCTATTCCTGTGTATAGTTGTACAATCTCTTCCCTTTCTAACACCTTCAACATTCCTTGCAATGTGCTCTGCTGATGACAAATAGCCATTTGCATTTCTAACTTTTCCCAAATTGCTCTCCTTTAAATGATTTTTCTATTTATATAAAATTCTAAATTACCATATATTTTTCTCACATGTATATATTAAGCTCTAGTTAAATTGCCTATAGAACAGAACAAAGACAGAACATTAAAAATTATGAGAAAAGAACCAAGTTACTTCCATAACACCTCTCCATGAAACATTAAAAGCTAGGAAATTATGAATGTTGTATTTCAGGTCCTAAGAGCAAATAATTGTCAAATGATGTTACTAAATCCAGCCAAACTATCATGTAATGGGCAATAAAGACTGTCCAAGACAAACGCAAGTTGAAGAAATCTTGTCCACTCAGCATTGTAGAAGATAATTAAAGAATTCTATCCACAGAGGAAGAAGAAAGACAATCATGAGTGCTTAGAAAAGAATAAATTTGGAGTTTTAGTCGGTAGGTTTACTGCTTAAATAAGAGAAGCTGCAGGGAGAGCTTTTTATACTTTTTTACTGTGAGAGAATGGCAATCAATCAAGGAGGAAGCAAACTTCTTCAGACATCAAATCTGCTATACCTTGATCTTGCACTTTCCAGCTTCAGAACTGGGAGAAATAAACTGCATGGGTTAGTTTCCGAATAAGGGGTGTGTGTGTGTAGGTGTGTGTGTGTGTGTGTGTGTGTGTGTGTGTGTGTGTGTGTGTGTGTTTAAAGGTACTGTCAATGATAATTCTCCTTTTGTTTCTTTTAGTTGTTTTAGGGCTAAATTTACTGAAGCAGTTAAAAATGCCGTTTAAGTCTTGTCCACTCCCCCCCCCCACACCTTCCCCATCATGCAGCTTGGAACAGAACAAAAGGTCCTAGAGAAACATCACCATGAATGGATTCTGATTTGCTTGCAGGCTAATCTTTAAAACACAGTGCTACCCAGAAGAATTCCCTGTGAGACTCTTATCTCTAATTAATTATTCAAAAACCAGAAGTGCTTCTGTGGCTCAAGTGGTGGGGTACTTTCCTTGAGCACAGAGGCTCAGGGACAATGCAAAAGCGCAAAAAGAGAAAGAAGGAGAGAGGGAGAGAGAAAGAGAGAGAACAAAATTCCCCCTAACAGAAACACAATAGCTGCATTTAATATGAATTTTTAAAATTAGTGTTCTGCTTTATTGTTGTGTATTTATCCCAAGGTGGCTCTGATTCCATCCATTTCTCTTCCCCAGCCTCTGGAAAGCTCTAGAAGGTATTATATACATTAACAGGACAATTTTGGTTTCAACCTGACATTTAATGTTGCTATTACAAAACAAAGATTCACTATTTTATTTTACTTCATAGTTTTATAAAATGCTTTCTCACCTTAATACTTTCCACTCCTCTCTGCTCCCTAACAATGAGGGAGTTAGTTATCACTACACCTTGATATCCTATTGTACCTGTGGTCACCTCCCTTGTAGTGAACTAAATAAGTTTGCTAATGGGAACACCCCACTTTCTTTCTTTCTTTCTTTTTTTTTTTTTTTTTTTTTTTTTTGCAGTCATGGGGCTTGAACTCTGGGCCTGGGCACTGTGCCTGAGCTCTTCAGCTCAAGACTAATGCTCCACCACTTGAGCCACAGTGCCACTTCTGCTTTTCTAGTGGTTAATGTAAATAAGACTCTCACAGACCTTCCTGCTCGGGTTTGGCTTCCAACCATGATTCTCAGGTCTCAGCCTCCTGATTAGCTAGGATTACAGGCCTCAGCCACCGGCACCCAGCTACCACCCGACTTTTCTTTCTTTTTTATTTTATTGTTGGGGTGATGTACAGAGTGGTAGTGGGTACATTACTTCTTTTTTTTTTCTTTTCTATCGTGGGGTTTGAACTCTGGGCCTGCTCAAGGCTACCATTCTACTTTTTGAGCCACACATTATTTCTTGAACATTGCTACCCTTTCCCATGTTTTTCTCCCACTTTCCCTCTCCCAACCCCCTCTCAATTATCTTCTTTTTCCCTTTCCCTTCCCTATTTCAAATAAACAAACGTATATACAATATACCAGGTAACAAAGTCAGATACAGTAACAACATGAGATAAACCATAAGGGAGAAAAAAGAGACAAGAAATAGTTTCACATAGTACATTAAGAACGACAATCACAAAGATAAACCTCTTGTTTCCATATCATGGAGTTCAATTCCCTGAGCTTCATTCTATATGACTATATGTACATAGCTTTTGTGCTATGATCCTCTGCTAGGAGAATCACAAATATATACTAATTGTTACAAATGAGGAAAACCATGAAACCTATGTTTCTTTGGGTCTGGCTTATTTCACTCAGTATGAATTTTTCCAAGTCTTTCCATTTCCTCACAAATGGAGCAATGTCATTGTTTTCTGATGGGAGCATAGAATTTCATAGCATCTATACTCTGTTTTCGTTCTTATTTTTTGGCTCCATGAGCCCCTCATTCTGTCCCTGGTTGAGATTAGCAACATAGCATTCATAATTTACTCTAAAGTGTGCCAGCTATCATTGATGTACAAGGTGTGTGTTACACAGTTTAAACTGTTGTCTAGGTTCTGCATGCATTCTTATTGGGAAAACATATCCCAAATGAGGTCAGTTGCTATTGTAATCAAGAATGCCAGTCTCCACACCTTGTTAATTGTATTCTGAGTGTCACCTTTTTTTTTGGCAGAGGATGGTGTATGCTACACAACAGATTAGAAAACACATTCTCCTTTGTACAATTCAGAAAATGCAAGCTATATAAATTTGCCACAAAGATTTTAGAGCCATGCCTCTATGTGCACAAGCTGGCTATGTGTGAATGCAGCAGAATACGCCACTTAGTCTATTGGAAAAAAATATATCTTGCTTCCACATCAGTCATAAATTTAGATGTGCTTTGTCTGATGCTGACATGGTAATGCTGCCTTGCAAATGCTTGTTTTTGATATTATAAAACTGTTGTAACATTTAAACCTTCGTATAATTACATCTTACCAAGAACATCTTATCAAGTTGGGAATATTTTTCTCACCTTGCTAAAGACATAGAGCTCTTAGGAAAAATGGAAACATTTTATATTCATAGAAATATTTTTAAAAATGTTTAATACAGAAAATTTCCCTGTCAGGGTAATAATGTATAGGCAAAGGATGGGGAAATTATTCAAGTATACCTTTGTAAGAGCCTATTAAAATTTTGTTTCTTGTTCAAAATAAAAATGACATTAACGTAGACATCTGGCTCAAGTGGTAGAGTGCCAGAGTTGAGTGAAAAGCTAAGTGGATTTGAAATAGAGGGGGAAAATGAGGGGAGGAGATGGGGGAAGAGGAATGGGGACAAAAACGTAAGAAGGGATATCAATGTGTGCGAAGCAATGTGCCTTCTAACTGGTGCATATAACTGTAACCCCTCTGCACATTAATTTTTTTTAAAAAAATCTAAGGAGAAGTGACCAGACCGCTGAGCTCAGAAAACAATGGTGGTGTAATAATTAATAAGTGAATAACAAAGAAATACCAAGTTAAACATAGGAAATACATTCACTTTTTTGGAAAATGTGTTTTGATACCTAAGCTACATTCTGGCCTCGTTTTAACCATGAAAACAAAACTTTCTTTCTCTTCTAGTACTCAGAGCATACCTTTCATTGTATGGCAGCTAAATTTCTTTATGATATACAGATATTACTCTGCAGTTTCTCTACCAACTGTCCTCATAGTGAAATTACTATTCTTTCCTCTTGTTCCTGAAGTCTCAGGTGGTCCTTATCCCCACATTTTATTCAATTTTCTTTTAACATTCTTAGTCTAGGATAATGTTCTATCAGTGGATCCCATGGAGGCTCTTTTTTTCTTAAAAATGTGTTATGCACCATCAGAATTCCCATACCTGGTTGTGTCTGTTCTTAATTGGAAGCCCTCTGTTTCCTTGTATATCAAACAAACCTGGGCATTGTGTATGCCTTGAGACTAGAAATACTTAGTGGATCACTTTTTGTTGACTATAATAACTAGGTACTAGCAGAATTTACAAAGACAATTTAAAGACAATATATGTTAATCAAGACTATGTCAAGATTTTGCCTTCAGAGCGTGCATCTCCTCAAAGATCGCTTGTACTTTAGTCTTATATTTACATTTGCACGAGAATCATTCCTCCTGTCATTTTAACTTTCTAGTTTTACAAAACTATAAAAAAGTAATTACAGGAGTTACAGTACCTTTTATTTAGAACTAATTTCTGAGTAGGAAGCAAGCAAGCTGGCAACAAAGCTTTGTATAGTGTCTAAAAAGAATTTATTAACAAATGGAGATTTCAGAAAGAAAGCCATATAATGAATGATTGTTGTCCTTAATATACTATCTCTCATCTCTTTTGCTGTCCCTTGGTTATCTCATATTGTCACAGTATCTCACATTATTATCTGATATATTGGGTATATTTGTATTTGGTTATTTGAAATTGGATAGGGAAGGGGGGAAAACCAAGATGGGGGGGTGGGGAAGGGGGTAATGGGGACCAAGACATGTGAAAGGGTATCAATGTATGTGAATTAATGCACCTTCTATCTGGCAAATATCATGTAACCCTTTTATTAATTACAATAAAAAATAAAATGGGTTACTTTTACATCTGAATAGGGAATAAAGAAAATGATAAAATGAATGTCTTCTCACATTTTCACAACACATTTCTAAATTATTAATTTAAAAATATAATTAAGTAAATACTGTGTCTAGAAATGCTGTTAGTGTGTAGGATACAGCATAAATCAGAAATTTTGCTATAGGTTTAGATTCTTGATCAAACTCAGACAAAAGATCTGTATGTGGAATATAAAAAGGAATGAAAGGGAATGATAACCCATTAGACTAGAATTATAGGTGACAGAAAGTGGTGGTAGCTGACAGCTGAGATGGAGAATATTTTAGGGAGATGAGTAAGTGAAGGCTTCTTTGAGAAAGTAGTGCTTTGGTATGTACATAAATTAAATGAGACACATGTAAATATCTAACTGAAAAATTTTCCAGGCAGTGGAAAAGCAAGATAATAGTTCTAGGAAGGCCTGAACACTAGAACATCTCAATGAAAAAAAATCAAGAAGTCATAAATATCTGGGATCAATTTTGTGTAAAGCCTCTTAATTTAGAAAGTATGGAGGGTTGCGCTATAAATGAGAAAAAAAAAGCCAACTGGGGGTTAGAGCAAGGGAATGACAAATTACAGCTTGGCACATATAATCTTATTCTCTTCTCTCTTTAAAATTGACTTTAGTGCCTCAGGGCAAAAGTGAATAGAAGGAGTATTGCTTAGATCAGATATACAGCTCAAAGATCATTTCTCATTTATGTATCTTGACCAACAGTCTAAGTGTAAGAAAATACCTATGACAATAGGTTCCATTCTCATCCATTAATTTAAGAAATGTCTGTGGAACTGGAGAATAACTTAAATGGAAATGCTGAGATAACAGATGTCTCTTTTTTTGACCAAGTTGGAAATAAGCCTTTGTATTAGGTTTTAAAGGATTGAAAATGAGACCATCTGCTCTAATAGGAGATATAAAAGGCTCTGTGCCTGTTCATATTTTTCTCCCACTAATTTAATTTTGAATATTTTGTTAATAGCCATAATAAACATAACTTTTTTGTTGGTGGTGGGGCTTGAACCCTGGGCCTGTGTGCTGCCTCTGAGCTCTTCAACTCAAGGCTAGCACTCTGTCACTTGAGCCACAGCACCACTTCCAGTTTTCTGATGGTTAATTTGAGATGTGTCTCATGGACTTTCATGCCCAGGTTGGCTTTGAACCTTGATCCGCATATCTCAGCCTCCTGGGTAGCTAGTATTACAGTGTGAGCCACCAGCGTCCCATGTAAACATAGCTTTTCATGGAGTTCAGTATTTCTTTGTGTTGTGTTTATTGATAGCCTTGTATTTCATTATATTTTTCCTTTTTTCTGATGGGTACTTTTTCTGAGTTGGCTGCATATGCAAACATATAAAATGAAATACTCTTTGTTACTGTAACCTATTTTTTGGTAGTTGTTTTATGGTTATTCTGGCTTTAAAGCAGGATCCTCAGATCTCAACCTACTGAGTAGCTAGTGGTTCCTTAATTTCTTAATGCCTGACACATGTTTAGTCAGAGAGGTAATCTGGATGAAGTGAGGATTATCACAGTAAACATTTTCTGTTTGTGTCTACATTTTCCTATTCCAAAAATAAAAAAGGAAGAAATATTATTTAAAAGTAACCATCTATGTATTTGATTTTGAGAATAGTTTGTAGTAGGAGAATTACAGAAATAAGATAAATTATAAGAAAGCAACCATGAGTTTGTCTCTAGTCCAGATAGTTCCAGTACCTATATTTAGATTTTGTATATTTTAGAGTCACTGGAAGCTCACTCCTACAATACTCAATGCTCAGTTGTCTGAGGGTCAAGGTTAATGCAAGCCCAGGCAATAAAGACATCTTCAATTAACCATAAAAATGCCAGAAATGGAGCTGTGTCCCAAGTGGTAGAGTGCCAGCCTTGAGTAAAAGGGCACGATAAAGTTTAGGACCTTGAGTTCAATCCCTAATAATGATACAATAATAATTACAATTATAATATATTATTTTCTCTCTTAATTAAAAGTAGATAAAAGAAAAGTTAAAAGAATAAAAGAAAATATGGGTTTCTCTTGTAAGCAAAATGATATCTGGGGCCACCAGGGACTAAGAGTCATAATGTAGATAACATCTGGAAACATTAATATAAATGAAAAATCTAATAAAAAGACAACATGTAATACATACAAATATTGTCTAAAGTATATTCCCAAAGGAGGATTGAAATGATGCTCATCCTTGGAACAACTATTTATCATTTAAGAAAATGACCATCAGGCAGGTGACAATCATTTTTGTGTTTGTGGGAGGGAAATCTAAAGGGCAGGGTTTGGTGATGAACTGAGAGAGGAAAAGTGGATGAATACAGTAATAATATTCAATATGCATAAGCAGAAATGGAACAAGGCAACTTGAGAGAATGGATAGTGTTGTCAGAGATGGGAAGCATAACAGCAGTAGTGACTTTACTGTAGTCACTCTAATGATAAATTGTTATGTTGAGCTGAAACCCTTTGGTAGAACTACTTGGAGATAACAAGAAATGATTGATTATGAGAGTTCTTCAACACTCCAATGCTGAATGGTTCATTGAGGTTAAATTGCCTGCACTGCATAACTCTTCTATTATTTTCTCTAAAGAGAACCTAGGAATAAACAGGATAGTGAATGTATAATCAGTGAATCTCTAAATGTAAGCTTTTTTTCCTGTCATAAGGTTTGTAACTGGTTACAAAGTGAATTTTTACATTCATAAACAACTTATATGATTCTGAAATGGTGATGGCTTCTAAGTTTTTCAAAATTTTTGTTTGCAGTAGAGATTTATGTTTACAATATAGATTTATGTGTACAGTAGAGAAAAGGAACTATTTTTAGATACTCTCATTCTATTACATAAGTGAATAAATCAAAAAACTTATTTCATTTCTAAAATATTCTTTTTTGTTATTGAGGGGCTTGAACTCTGGGCCTGGGTTCTGGATATTGAATGCAGTGAAGTAGTGTCAAGGAGAGAAGCGTAGAAAAATATAGAAAATAGGTTGGGGGAAAACAAAATTAACAAATTCCAAGTGTATCCTACAAGATTAGGAAAATTAAGGGAAAAGACGGATCTATAAGGGAAATATATCTACAGGTCATGTAAAATTAATATTGATCATTTTGTATAAAACATGCATCAAAAATGCAAAAATTATACAATGATGGCATACAATTATCTGTCCAATTGTTAGTTTAAATCTCACAATTTTTCAAGTTAATTCATCTTTCAGTAGATTGCAAAAATTATTTCCCTCATTCTGAGTTCTAACTTTAAGGAGATCATAGTTAAATGTTTTAAAACACATATAAATACTATTAAGGGGGTTAAACACATTCTACATGCCATTATGATATGGGAAAGCAATACAAATGAGCCAGATGTTACAGAGCTTAAGGAACAATTAAAGGATTTCATATGTCATGGCAATTGCTGGACATTTGGGAAAATGGATGTGCCTTTAAATGTCTATTCATCTGTTCTTGGCTAATTTCACCCTGTTATATATGTCTCAATTCCTGTCATTTGTGGAGTGATTATTTTTCTGATCCTCCTGCTAATTCATTATCCTTTGTGATTCATTTACCTACTATAAATGGTATCTATTTCCTTAGTTTGTATATCTGAAATGAAATTATCTGCTTTTCCATAATCCTTCCCCCTAAAAGAATACATTCATAGAATGTATGAGTTTCTTCACTGTTGCTATGTCAGCAGAAAGTTCAATGCTTGGTCTCATTAAGAGGAGGAACTTGTGGTATGTATATATGTACATATATAAATACATATATATTACAGAAAAATATATACTAGAGAGAAAATATTTAAAACACCGTCAACATTTTATACCACTTTGATTGTATTCTACCACATTAATAATCCTATTGAACTATTAGATATATTGTAACACATGTACTTTTTGGCTCTCCTTACTTTTCTTTTTGTCGATAATTAATAAAAATTTTGCCCACAATTTTAATATCTCCTCAAAATTTGTTAATTCCACTTCAGTTTTTTTATATTTTCATTAGAAATATTCTTACTGCTTTCTTTTCTTATTTCTTTCTTTTTTTTTGTTTTTTGATTTTTGGTTTTTTTTGCGGGGGGGGGTCAGTCTTGAACTTCTGGCCTGGGTGCTGTCCCTGAGGTCTTCAGCTAAAGGCTAGAGCTCTACCACTTTGAGCCACAGCACCACTTCTATTTTTCTAATGGTTATTTGGAGATAAGAGTCTCAAGGACATTTTGCCTGGGTTGGCTTTGAACCATGATCCTCAGATCTCAGCCTATACAGTAGCTATGACTACAGGTGTAAGTCAACAGCACCCAGCTTCTTGCTCATTTTTATCTTAAATTTTCTTTGTTCCTAAGCAATCTCCATGGGCTTGTCACTCATTATATCATTTAAAATGGATTTTTGAAATGGAATTTTTATAATAGATAACACAAGATGTAACAGATTTAATTTTCATTTTTATTACATGTACCATTTAAGATACCATATGTTCTTAGCAGAGGAAATAACAGGTGATATATTAGCTTCTTCTAAAAGAACTGGTTGTTTTATTACTTTTGTTTTGTTTTTTGTGGGTCATGGGGCTTGAACTCTGGGCCTGGATGCTGCCTCTGAGCTCAAGGCTGTGGTCCAGCTCCAGCCCTTGAGCCACAGCCCCATTTTCCTGGTTGGTTTTTTTTTCATTAGAACTAGTTATAGCTATTAAGACTAATTGCACGAGAATTGAGAAACCAAAATATTTTAAATAATTTCAGAACATATGTAATTGTTGCCTTTTTCTCCTGTTGGATGGTTTTTAATCCCAAATGAAAGATTAACATCAAAAGGTAAACAATCTATAATGTTTTATGAGAGACTGGATTCACAAAACATTGAGAACCTTGGGTATTATATCTATGAAACTAAAAGATACACATATATGGAAAAGTGTCCTATAGTATATCAAAAATATGGTCAAATCTATTTATAGACAAAGGATACCTCATTATTATTACTGGAAAGAACTTTTTTTCCAGTCATGGGACTTGAACTCTGCCCCTGAGTTCTATCAGCTCAAGACTACTTCCCTACCCCTTGAGCCACAGGGCCATTTCCGTTTTGGGGTTGTGAATTGGAGAAAAGAGTCTCACAAATTTTAGTGCCCAGTCTGGCTTTGATCTTCAGATCTCAGCCTCCTGAGTAGGTAGGATTTACAAGGGTGAGCCACCGGCACTCAGCTGGAAAGAAGTTTTAAAGGAAAGCTTCTATAGGTCCACAAATTAGTGTCTTTCATTCTTGCCCAGACTTCCCTGTTTGGATAATAAAAAAAAAATTTCCTTAATGCTAAAGCGTTATAAATCTACCTTAACAGTATGTATAAATAAACTGGTCTGATCCATGTGATGATTAGTTAAGCAGTCCAAATAAGATGCTCAGGTGAGAAGAATTTTGTTTTGGGGGGCTTTTTGTCTGCTGTGAAGAATAATGTCAGCTGTACAAACTGTATTGTGTTACCTGCTCTAAAGAATTTTCAGAGTGTTTCCACAGTCATTCTGATGGGGTCAAATAGTTAAATGTGATATTCAAGCATTTGCTTAAATTAAATCTCCAGTCCTTCCACATGAACTGGGCAATGCATGGTATCATATGTTATTGTGTGAGAGTTAATGCTCAATTTTATTAGTGCTCAGAGATTATGGAATAGTTTGTACAGTGGATATTGAGCATTTGAGTCTATACTTCCTAGGGGACCCCCTTCCTACATAGGCCGTGTTACCCCATATTATTCTAATTTTTTGGTCTTCTTTTGGGTTCTAGCTGTAATCCTAGCTACTCAGGAGGCTGAGATCTGAGGCTTGTGATTCCCAAGCAGTTCAGGCAGGAAAATCCATGAGACTCATATATAGAGACCCGCCAAATCTAGAAGTGGATATGAAGCACAAGTAGAGGAGTGTAAGCCTTGAGGAACAAAGCTCAAGGACAGCGCTCAGGCTCTGAGTTCAAGTCCCTGGACTGGCACTACCCAACCACCCCCCGCCCACCCAAAAAAAGCTTTAAGTAAAGAGCTGAGGGTTATAAGGCAGTATAGAAAACAAATACCAAATTTGCAACATATGAATTTGTTGCCTGAACTTCTAAATATTCTGTTAATATTTTTCAGACTGATAGCAAAATTATAAATGGTCCTGGTATAGTTAATGCTTTTTGCCATTGCATCCTTTCCTTGCATGCTTGGTTAGCAGTTCTATTCCCCTACAATCCAACTTATTCTTCATATTTTCATATCATTATTCAGTATTTTTACTTGTTCTTTGAAAATATTTATTTTTATGCCATTTAAGTACCTTCTGACAAACAATTGATGGGGATGATTGAAGGTGTGGTAAAAAATTTCTCAATGATAAACTAAGAATTAATTGCTTGGAACAACTAAGGTGACATTAATAATTTACCATTTCTAGTGACCTAAATATTTTGATCCCAGTCTTCATGCGTTAAATTCCCTGAAAGTGTATTCCGCATGGGAATCATCAAGGCATCAGGAAAATGAAATTAGCAGTATGATTATAGAAACTTGACATTATAAAAGCAAAATATACAGTTTACTCTCAGGCATTATATTCTTAATATATATTATTGATAAGAATATTAAAAACTTTCCACAGATATTTGCAACCTTGTTATTCTAGAAAAAAGAACATGTCTTTTCAGATTTAAAAATAAATTGCCCATGTAGAAAAGTTTTTAAAATATGTTACATGTAATTGGCTGTTAGCTTACGAATGCATATGAATGCATTCCGAAGACACTACTATAGGACATAATAATAAACAAAGCACAAATTTTTTCCTCTTGTTGCTCATAATGTAAAATGATGATAAAAATAAGGCACACTAATTAAATTAATAATTAGATTAAGTACATGACCATTTAACTAAGAACCAGAACTTATTTTATTCTTACTTATTTTAAGAAGAATAACTTTGCTTATTTCTATTTGTTCAGAACTATTCAGACTGCATAAGCACACATGATGGAGAATAATGCAGGTATATCAGACAAATTAAGAAGAGTTACAGGAAGGGTTGAGTGGGGAAGGTTGAGTGAGAATGTTGAAAGAGGTGACATTGACCAAGATGTATTGCATTATAAACTGTTCTGTTGAATGATGGGATCTCCTTTGTACAATTACTTACTAATTACTTACATTTACTACTAATTTTTTGCTAGTCCCGGGGCTTGAACTCAGGGCCTCAACACTATCTGGGATTTCTCAAGACTAGAGTTCTACCACTTGAGCCACAGTACCATTTTGGCTTTTTTTCTATATATGTGGTATTGAGGAATCAAACCCAGGTCTTTGTGCAAGATAGGTAAGCATTCTACCACTAGGCAAAACTCCAGACCCCTAATACTAATATTTTTTAAGCCCTTGATTTATTATCAAGCTTAAGAACATCTATATTCTAGCTGTTCTCCTTTGCTGGGAAACAGCATCACCTGAATTTCAGAATCATTAGG
Source organism: Megascapheus bottae (assembly GCF_031878675.1). Taxonomy (NCBI): domain Eukaryota; kingdom Metazoa; phylum Chordata; class Mammalia; order Rodentia; family Geomyidae; genus Megascapheus; species Megascapheus bottae. The sequence goes on from NC_143518.1 coordinate 1,090,969, forward strand.
AGTCTATGTATTTGTTAATTACCTACCTACATGCAGTACAAGGCCTTATTTTCTTTTCCTTCAGATTTCTCACTAAAACAGCAAGGAAAAGCAAACAGATGCAAGTGCAAATTCAAAATTCATCTTGAATCCATTAGAGAGCAGAATTGGCAAGCAGTTAAAGAATCCTGACTTCAGAAGAGAGGCAATACACTCCTAAGAGAGACAAAACACATAAAGTGTCTCTCACACCTAGGACAAAGACGAATCAAATGACCTTCTACTGGCTACAACAAAATTGAATAGGAAAAGGAATCGGCTAAAAAAACTCTTAATAGCCAAAACATAAAACATTGGCCTACATGTGGGTTTTATACAAGTCAGCTTCTCACTCAGAAGCTATTTTTTCTAGTCTTCCATGTTTCCTCATGAGGAAAATGGTTCAGATCAGGTCAGGCTTGAGATGCAGAAAGGATTGTTACTGGATGGGAGACATGTAAATAATCCTACCTACTTCCCCGAACTACTTTTTTCCACAACACAAAGGATTCAGGCCAACATGGAAAGGATAATAAAAACTCAAGAATGACATAAGAAAAATCATTCTTTGTATGTGATGAATGATAACATTCTTTGATAACATCCTGTGCTATTAGCTCTTCTTCTAGGACTGAGGTAAGCTTCACCTATTGGCAACAATGTGAGGCACACGCTTGCTGTCCTTGGAAGAACTCTAGGAGGGCAAGACAAAGCCAGCCCCAGGGGTCAGGTGAACAGGGCCTGTTCAATCCTAATAATTTTCTATGAATCCAACATTGATGAAGAACAAGCTTTACTCCCAAGTGAGAGCAAGGCTGGTGGGGGGTGGGCAAAGAGGGAAGGAGTAAGGGAGAAAAGAGGGAAAGAGGGAGGGAGGGAGGAGAGAGAGAGAGAGAGAGAGAGAGAGAGAGAGAGAGAGAGAGAGAGAGAGAGAGAGAGAGAGAGAGAGAGAGAGAGAGAGAGAGAGTCCAAAAGTGGAGCCATGGAGTCAGCCATTGTGGTTCATGCTCATGCCTGTAGTCTGAGTTGAGAAGTGAAGATCCCAATTCTAGGCTGTTCCAGAGAGGAAAGAAAGTTCATAAGATTCTTTTTTGTCATTTTATTTTATTTTATTATCAGAGTGATACATAGAGGGGTTATAGTTACATTCGTGAGGTAGTGAGTACATTACTTCTTAAACATTGTTACCCCTTCCCACTCCTGAACTTTTACAGAAATGTCTAGAAACAAGGCCATAAACCTACCAGCACAACCATGTTCATTTCAGCATTGTTCACCATAGCTAAGACATAGAACCAACCCAGATGCCAGATGCCCTTCAGTAGATGAATGGATGAAAAAGATTTGCTATATATACACAGTGGAATTCTATGCTGCCATCAGAAAGAATGACATTGCCCCATTTGAAGGGAAATGAAAATCCTTGGGAAAAAAATACTATGTAAAATAAGCCAGACCCAAAGGACTATAGGCTCCATGGTTTCCCTCATTTGTAATCATTAGTATGCATCTAGCATTCTCCTAGAAGAATATCACAATAGCTCAAAAGCCATGTGCATATGGCTATATAGGATTAGGCTAAGTGAAATGAACTCCAGAAAGGGAAACAAGAGATTTATCTTTCTGATTGCTTTTTAAAATGTACTATGTAAAGTTATTTATTTACTCTTTTTTCTTTTTTCCCTTATGCGTTTATCCTCTGTTGTTTCTGTATCTGACTTTATTGCCTGGTGTATTGTGTATATATTTATTTGTTCATTTGAATCAGGGAAAAACAAGATGATGAATCAAAGGACAAAGGATCACAGCAATATTCAAGGATAATATGTTAGAAATGAACACTGTAACTTGGGGGGTATAAGAGGAGAGAAAAAGGAAAATACTTGAGGCTCTTATATCCAATATACTACTCAGAAAAAGCCAGAAGTGATGCTGTGGCTCAAATTGTAGTGGTCTAGCCTTGAGCACAACGAGGCTTAGTTAGGGACAGTGTCCAGTCCCTAAGTTCAAATCCCAGGAGTAATAAAAAAAGTAAAAGATCAATTACAAAACAAGAAAAAAATGCAACAAAAATCCATGGAGCATAATTTTAGTCTATTTGGTGAGCAATTGAAGTCTCAGAAATACAATTAAATAAGACAGTATATAGGAGATACTTGATGAGATAATTTCTAAAAATTCTCCACCAATAATGAAAAGCATAAACAAAAGCATACCTACAAATAAAAAGGCAATTTCTTAATAAAACTGATGGAGGAGATGGGAGAAAGAAGAGTGGACAGATAATATTAAAATGTATGACAATTGGGCTCTACTAGTAGAGATCTGCAATAGAGCAAAACCTTGATACATAAGGCCATATAGTATGAAGCTAATTGGAAGGACCTCCAGGATATTGAAACAAAAGCCATATAACCAATGATTGTTGTCCTTAATGTACTGTTATCCCTCATCTCCTTTGCTGTCCCTTGGGTATCTCATGTTGTTACAGTATCTCACTTTGTTATCTGATATATTGAATTTATTTGTATTTGGTTATTTGAAATTTGATAGGGAAGGGGGGAAAACCAAGACAGGGCGTGGGTAGTGGGTTGGGGGGAGGGTAATGGGTACCAAGACATGTGAAAGGGTATCAATGTATGTGAATTAATGCACCTTCTATCTGGCAAATATCATGTAACCCTTTTATTAATTACAATAAAAATATTAAAAAATGACTGCAAAAAATAAATAAAAAATAAAATGTATGACAAGGAAAACATAAATACAAATGTATGCTTATGTAAATATCAAGAGTATACATACAAAAATATAGCAATAACCAAGTTAGTTTTTGTTTTTTTAACTGTATTTTTTTGTTTTTTCTTTTTTGGTACTTGGGCTCAAACTTAGCTCATTGCACTTGCTAGGCAAATGCTTTGCCACTGAGCTACATCCCTGCCCCAAGTTAAAGTGTAGGAAGCCATGGTTATTAGAGTGTTAGCAACAGCCTTCTCCCAAGCCATGGCAGTTCCTAAGCTATTGAGTAAGCCATTGAGTTCCTAAATTATATTAGATTCAATGGTTGTAGTCAACCATTGAGTCTCAGGGAACTCAAGGAGCAAAAATAGTCCTGCCAGGGAAGCTTATATCTTCACATCTCCACTCTGGAAACATGAACTTTGTGAAACACATGGATAATGGGAAAAGTATAGATGACCTCTTCTCCATATGGAATAAAAGAAAGAAATATATGTAATCTCTTTTCCACATGTGCTAACGGGATTAATCAAAAACAAATAAATAAAACCAATAACTATCAAAATGATAATTGCAGGAACTGGAGGTATGGCTCAAGTAGTAGAGAACCAGACTTGAGTAAAATAGCCAAGCGAGAACATGAGACTCTTGAGTTCAAGCCACAGAGTTGGCACACAAAATTAAAAGAAAAATACCCCAACAATAATAGAAGAAATATCAATTGCAAACTATGAGTAAAAACAAACAAACAAAACAACAAAAGCAAAACCAAGCAAACAAAAAACAAAGAACCTTTCCTAGGTTCCAGTGGCTATCCCTGTAATCCAAAAGTCAGAAGTGAAACTGTGGCTCAGTAGTAATATTAGCCTTGAGCAAAATAAAATCTGAGGGAAAGGCCCTGAATACTGGCCCCCAAACAACAACAAATAAAAAGAACAACAGCAAACCTCTGTGCACATAACAGGAAGCAACCACACCAATAGAGAGAAAACATCAAATGTCACAAATAATCATAATAAAGCCTAAAGTCATTTGCTCTGTTATATGGTCACAGTCTTTCTAAAAGAAACATGCCATTGTATGTATGTATGTATGTCTGTACGTACATATGTATGTATGTATGTATGTATGTATGTGTGTATGTGTGTATGTGTGTATGTGTGTATATGTATATATATGGTACTTGTTTGTGTACTAATGTAAAACATGTTCATAGAGATGATATGTGGATATAGTTTTGTGTCTGTATGGTGGGAGACATGTATAATACTATTCATTTCAGTATTCATTAAAGTGATTTGTTTCACTTGAAAAGCAATTATGTCCATACATAAGATGCTTAGCTAAATATAAAACCACTTCATTATAAACCAGATGTGATAGTATCTGCTTGTAATCCCAGCACCCAGGAAGCTGACAAAAAGATGTTGTCCAAGTCATGCATGAACTATGCAATAGGACCATATCTCAAACTAACAACAAAAAGAATGACAAAATATGGATTTATATTTGCCATTCTTGAGGCTTGAACTTGGGGTCCTGTTGATGTCCCTGAGCTTTTACCAGTTGAATCACAGCACCACTTTCAGCTTTTTCTGTGATTAATTGGAGATAAACTCTCATGGACTTTCCTGTCCAGTGGAACTTCAAGACTCCAATTGCTCACAAAGTAGACTAAAATTATGCTCCATGGATTTTTGTTGTTGTTTTGTTGTTGTTGTTTGTTTGTTTCCTAATTCCTCTTCCATTTCTTTTTCTGGCCCTGAGATTTTTGTTGCCTGTGCTAGCTTCAAACCATGATTCCCAGATCTCAGGCTCCTGAGTAGCTAATATTACAGGTGTGAGCCACTGGTGATTGGCTAAAAAATAATAATAAGTTTAAAACCCTCTGGAACAAAGAAAGGGGAACAAATAGACTGTGTTGTAGCCACCAGTATTTCTTGAAGATGCTCTTCCTTTGCTAAGTAATCAGTACTTAGTGCACTTTAACCATTCTTGTTCCTTTCTTTTCCTGTCTTCCTTTTTCTTTCCTTCCTTCCTTCCTCCCTTTCTTCCTTCCTTCCTTCCTTCCTTCCTTCCTTCTTTATTTCTTTCTTTCAAAAGTCCTGGGGCTCGAATTCAGAGCCAAGGCACTGTCCTTTCTTTTGCTCAAGGCTAGCGCCCTACCACTTGAGCCACACACCACTTCTGGCTTTTCTCTTTATGTGGTACTAAGGAATTGAACCCAGGGCTTCATGAATGATAGGCAAACACTAGACCACTAAATTATATTCTCAGCCCCAGGTTAGCCTTTATTAATTAGTTTATATGTAGCTATTGCTAAATATCAGTGCATTAATGTATAAATATATATTTCATAATAAACATAATTTTGGATGCTATTGAAAATATTAGAGCATTACAAAATATTAAAGAATACAGGAAGAAACTAAATTACATTTATGTTCTCCAAATAGAGCCCAGGATTCTACAAAGTTCCATGCCTCCACAGGGAACAGAAAGTTTCAGGCTGAAGGTGATAGATGCTTCTCATTGGGGGAGGAGGTTGTCTCTAGGATTACTTGATTTCAAGATAACTTTGGAAAGAACATTCAAGCAAAAGGAAAATCTCTGTGTAAAAAGTAGTGTTTAAAAATTAAAATGACTTGTGAATTTGCCCTCATGAGTGCATAATTTTCTTTCTGGAATGATCAAGTTGGCAGAGAACAATTGGAATTTAATATGACAAAGAAGAAGACAAAAAATTGTCATGGGAATTTTTCATTTGGGGAATATTCAGTTGTCCAATATATTTAGATAATATTTAATTAACAAATGCCTCATCATGCCAAAAAAGGTAGAATTCTGGCATGTTACTTAAAATTTAAAGTACAAAATCTAGATGTATCCAAATTGATATCGTAAAATATGTGTCTAGGAAATGTAATAAGAAAACTTTTGCAAGAATAAAGAGGCTTGTAAAGTTATTGCATGTCCTGGGCTTGGGAAATCTGTAGTATATTGGATTATCCGGTCTGAACTGAAGGATAAGTTGATTTCAGAAAGAAATCATTTCTTGGGTTTTGAACTTGATGAGAATAGCTTGACTGTGTATTTTGACATAGTTGGATAGCTGAAAGACTAACAGCTTTGAAAGCAATCAAGAGCAGGAGCCTCGGTAATCAGTCCAGAATTCACTGAAAGCAATTTTCATACGTGGCACATACTGCTTAATCAAAACATTTTATTAAGTTTCAATATGTTGATGCTAGATTGAACGGTGTGTATAGCCCTAAAGGGCCTTGACCATGTACGAGTCTGTAAAACCATGCAAAGAAACATTAAAAATGGAAGAAATCTGACATAATTTCCGATTTGTACTTATGACAGATTGATAAAGACAATCACATCATTGTGACATTCCTATTCATGCTTACATTGTTCTACTTCGCTCCCTCCGATCCTCTTTCCCTTCCTTAAGACAATTTCAACAGGTTTCACCATTCAGTTTTCATACATGTACATAAACTACTTCAGGCATGTTCACCCTCCTTTATTCTTGATGCCCCATGACTCGAACTCACCTCTAAAGAGACCTCATTTACATTCATATCATTCATTTTCAAGTACATATCAGTCGTTTCAAAAGATTTTACTATAGGATTTCACATAGGCATATATTATACTTTAATTTGACTAAACTCTATTGCTCTATTACTGTCGTTTTATTTCCTATTATTTAGTAATTTTAAAATGCATAGACACAATGTATTTTGATATTATTAGTCCTCATTTTTTCCCCCTTCCCTTATCCCCTCAAATAGTTTTGCAATTGCAAACATGCACAAATATTTCTATGCATGTGTTTACCTATTAGGTCTAGCTTTTGAATCTGGCTTCCTTCACTTAATATGATGATTTAGTGTTCTATTAATTTTCTGCATAGGAGATTAATATTACTCTTTTCATGACTCAGGAATGTACCATTGTGTGATACTATATTTTCTTGATCCATTCAATGGTTGAAGAAAATTGAGGCTGATTCCAAATAGTGTTTTAACAAACATAAGAGGCAAATGTCACCGCTGCATCCTTACTTACACTATAGGTATTTGCTCATGAGTTACACTGCTGAATTTTATAAAAATTTTACTTTTACGTGGGAATATAAAAACTGATTTTAAAATAGCTTAGACTTTGAAATTAGTATAGCTAAAGAAGTATTTTTGGCTGAAGAAGTGGTTCAAAGACTGGGAACTGGTGCTGTGGCTCAAAGAACTAGAGAACTAGCCTTGAGCTGAAGAGCTTAGGAACAGCACCTAGGCTCTGAGTTCGGGCCCCATGACTGATCAAAATAAAAAGTATTTCTGATTTGTATCCCTTTTCTTTTTTATTTTTTTCTAGTCCTGGCTTGAACTCAGGGCCTGAGCACTCTCCGTGGGCTTTCTCAAGGCTAGAGCTGTACCACTTGAGTCATAGCACCACTTCTGGCTTTTTCTATGTATGTGGGTACCGAGGAATCGAACCCTGGTCTTTGTGCATGCTAGGCAAGCACTCTACCACTAGGCTAAACTCCAAGCTGTGTATCCCTTTTCTCCATTAAAAAAATTAAAAACTAACAACTACATTTTTGAAAACTCCTTTATTATTTTTGTTATTGAGAGCATGCCAGATAACAATAGGATAACCAAAACTCTTCTGTCAGGATCTTTCCTCTAACTCTAACCCAATATCAAAGGAGGCAAAATGATATGAGCCTTGTCATATTCTTACCACCAAAGTTTCTAGTCAAAGGACATTCAAATTATTGTCTCTTTTTTCATGTTTTCAATGGAATTTAATTGAAGATATAGTAAAAAAGAAAAGTTAAACAAAACCAACCAATCTAACAAGGATTAATGTGGTAAAACTTATAACAGTCATTAGAGTTGCCAAAATGCTATTTGAAAATGTTCATTTCAATATGCACTATTCCATTTAATAGCCTATAACACTAAACTAGAAATATGGGCTTACTTATGTAAATCTGGCTTATTTTGCATAAAAAAGACATGTGGATTAAGCCAGTTATCGACTTTTGTCAGCTTTCTGTGGATTTATCAAATATGAAATGAATATTGATTAAAATTACTAGCAAATGCTTCATTTTCCCTAATGGAGTAACAAGATTTGACAGAGTTTAATGCCTTGAATTTAGCTAATGTATTAAATCTGAGAGGTTAAGCATTGAAAATCAACACACTCAAGTGTAGATTATATAATCATTTTGAAAATATGGAGGTATGAAAAAATTGAACATTAACTGTTTCATTTTGGTAAAAATTACACAAGTGACTGCATCTGAGGGTATCCTATGTTTCCTGCACTCAAGGACTGCTAGCTTTGGTCCTGTTTCCAAAGCATACCAACCAACTCAAATCCATGCTCCATGTCTTGCTTAGTTCTTCATTTTGTCTATTTCTCTGCTCAGAAACCTTAAACTAAGGTCCCCCACAATAACCCACAGATTAATAAAGGCTCACAGACCTTTATCTTCCAGGCTCCAGCAATATTATCTTCATGATCACAACCTCATCATCATTTATTACTTTTACCATCATTATTTCCTCAGCCTCTACTTCATTCTGTACTGTTACCATCAGCACAGCTAATTAGCCTCTTTGCACAGTTTTTTTTTTCTCTCACTGTTACACATTATCATTTAAATCAAGTGCTTACTTAACTTCTGTTTCTTTTTTTTCTTTTTGTGGGTCATGGAGCTTGAACTCTGGGCCTGGGTGCTGTCCCTGAGCTCTTCAGCTCAAGGCCATCACTCAATCCCTGGAGCCTCATTTCCACTTGCCATTTTCTAGTGGTTAATTGAAGATAAGAGTCTCACATTCTTTAGAGCCCGGGCTGGCTTTGAACCGTGATCCTCAGATCTCAACCTCCTGAGTAGCTAGGATTACAGACATGAGCCACCGCGCCCAGCTTAATTTATGTTTCTTTTACTAGACTGTTAACATCACAATGGCTGAGACTTTGCTTAGTTCATGGATATATTTCTAGTCTCCACTGTAGAATGACAGTACTCAGTAAATATTTGTAGGCTGAATAAATAACAGCTGGAAACTTTCTTTATCTTTTTATAGAAACATTTTCTTTTTTTCAGTACTCAGGTTTCAACTACAGCCACAGGCAAAGTCCTCCTCCCATTGATCCATACATACCGCATTTTGCACTGCTTGTTTTTTTAGGTAGATTTTCACTTTCTGTCCAAATGCATACTGTACTACACATTTGATACTTTACCCATTATAGAATTACACTCCAGAGACACTGTGATAAGTGAAAAGTCACAAAGTAGCAACATTATATATTTATTTCATTATATATATTAAGGCCTTCTAACCCCTTTCAGCTTTCATATAAAAATTTCTCTCATATTAACCTTTCCCACACTCTTATAAACATTTCATATGCTCCTTAAATACTATCTCTATTCTTAAACCTACATAATTGTTTTGTTTTGTTTTGTTTTGTTTTTCCAGTCCTGGGCTTGAGCTCAGGGCCTGAGCACTGTCCTTGGATTTTTCTCAAGGCTAGAACTCTACCACTTGAGCCTCAGCATCACTTCTGGCTTTTTCTAAGTACGTGGTACCAAGGAATCGAACCAGGGTATCATGCATGCTAGGCAAGCACTCTACCACTAGGCCAAACTCCCGGCCCCAAAACCTACATAATTTTAACAACATAAATTCTGTATGAGTACTATCAGTGAAACATACTACAACTTGAACACTGAAGATCATGAATTCTGTAGCTGTTCAATACTGACAGTGACGAAGGGGATGAAAATGAGACGAATGTATGCAAAGCCAAGCGAAGTATCACTGCTCTTCTGAAGGTACTGCTTCCTCAGATTCATGACATGATTCAGTATCTTCCCTCTGCACAGTAACTTCTAGTTCTGCTGAAGATATAGTCTAACTGATCTCTTGTTGGAGTGATCAACATAGTTATGGGGAGTTGCTGGTGCTGCTTTTTCTTCTGAGTGAGAGGTTTTTTAATAAACTGCTATGTCACTCCTGATTTTATTTACAAAGTGCAACAAATGATGCATCTAGGGGGTCCCATTCTTCAGCCAATCGCTGAAGTTATTTGGCCATTCTGACTGCGGTTGCAGTGGATCGAGTGTTAGGCCAACCTCCTTGTCTCCAAACCAAAGTTCACCCTGTTCTTAATCCTCTTCTTCACTTGCTGATTTTGTCTCATCCATGTTAAAGACTTGTTCAGGGTTATAGTCTCTTCCTCGATGATGGATTTGGTCATGTCGTTCATGTACTCCTCAGCTCCGGCTTTATCCACAGAGGCAGCGTCTCCATGCAGAGAAACTCTCCTGAGTCCAAAGTGTATTTAAAATTTGTCAAACCAGCCCTTGCTGGTACTGAATGGGGTTGTTTGATCTAGTGGGAGAAGCGCTTGACAGGCCTGCTTCTGCATCATCATCCTCATCTTCATCCTCATCTCCATACTGAATGACCGTGTTTCTGCAGAATTATCATGAAATGGCTTGGCCTTCATCTAAATGGGATTGGTATCCAGAAAGATATTCTTCTTGCAGTCATTTATCCATCCTCACAACGGCCTTATTGCAGGAAGTACCCATCCTCTATGCAGTCCTGTTAAAGTCACTGTTTCCACAGACCTACTTTTCTTTTTGTTATTCTGTCTATAGTGAACAACGGATTCGTTAATCCCATAATGGTGGACTACAGTCACGATGGTAAGCATCTACCTCTGGCACTTGGATTCACTGCAGGAAGCCTTGGAGGACACAGAACATTTGGGTGGTATTTGGGGGGCTTGAAATAAATTCAAACTTTTACTAAAATTTCACAAAACACAACACTGCAGTGTTCCACTCCACCAGCAATGGCACATCAATGTGAAGTGGATAAGGAGACATGCTAAAGGTGTGGGCACAGTAAGGGAAAGCAAACAGACCAATGCTACAATCATTGTGCCAATCAGCGCCCAGGATATAGAGCACAGAGCTGTGGTTGGTCGTCTTCCATTCCATCAACGAATAGTGTGACGTGTACAGATGATGTGCAACAGACAAGGAGAGGTGCTGAAGGTATGAGCACCATGCCTGAGATCAAATAGACCCATGCTACAGACACTGAGCTAATCAGAGCTCAGGTCCTGTGGTCGCCTTCCATTCCATCGGCGAATAGTGTGACATGTACAATCTCACATTGGCAAACTGGCACAAGTGATAGTGGCTGCACTGCATTTCTATTTTGTGCAGTATTCATTTGCTGATGAAATGCAAACTGTATTTTATTTCAAGTCTTATTCTTCTGCTACTTTTGAATTCACATTTTTATAGTGTTTTAATTTTTTAGGCAAAAATGATTAAAATCATAAATATTATATAAATACCTATATACTGCAAAATCCAGAAATATAGTGAAAACTCTGCAGTACAGAATTAGATAATTTTTTGTAATAGAGTGAAGCTTCAATAAGCAAACTGCTATATAGGCTTCCTGTCTTAGCTGGGATGAAATGTACATGCACCATGCATAGCTTCTGTACACATGGAGTTTTGTGGACTTTTTTTGCTTGAGCTGGCCTGGAATCACGGTCCTCTCAAATTCTATCTCTCATGTAGTTTATGGTGACAGGCATGAACCCTAGTGCTCAGCTATCTGTTGAGAAGGGCCTTTTGTGTTGTAACAGTGGTCTTCTTATTCTCAGTCCTCAAGTATCTAGGATTATAGATGTGAGCCACAAGAACCTGGTTTAAAAAGCCATTTAAAAATATTATTTTTAGGCCTAGTGCTCAAAACATTGAATCTCTCAAAAACAAACCCTCCAAGAAACAGCCATCCCATTAAAAGGTGGAGTAAAGACTTAAAGAGAGAGATCTCTGAAGAGGAAAAAGAATGGCCTATAGACAAATGAAGAACTGCTCGACATCTCTGGCCATACAAGAAATGCAAATCAAAACAACTTTAAAATTCCACCTCACCCCAGTTAGAATGGCCATGATCAAGAAATCTAATAACAACAGATGCTGGTGGGGATGTGGCCAGGAGGGATTACTACTACACTTTTGGTGGGAGTGTAAATTTGTTGAACCACTATTGAAAGCAGTAGGGAGGTTCCTCAAAAAGACTAAATATAAAGCTCCCCTATGACCCAGCAATCCCACTTCCTGGCATTTACCCAAATGTCTAGAAACAGGTCATACTAAAGCCATGAGCACAACGATGTTCATTGCAGCATTATTTACAATAGCTAAGATATGGAACCAAGCCAGATGACCATCTGTAGATGAATGGATCAAGAAGATGGGTACTTATACACAATGGAATTCTATGCTGTCATCAGAAAGAATGACATTGCCCCATTTGTAAAGAAATGGAAAAACTTGGAAAAAAATCATATTGAGTGAAGTAAGCCAGACCCAAAGGAACACGGGCTAAATGGTTTCCCTCATTTGTAATAATTAGTACACATCTAGGACTCTCATAGCCGAGGATCATAATAACTCCAAAACTATGCACCTATGTTCATATAGGATGAGGGTAAGAGAAATGAACTCCAGGATATGGAAATAAAAGATTTACCTTTGTGATTTTTGTTCTTAATGTACTATGTGAAGCTATTTCTCTTTTCTTTTCCCCTTAAAGTTTATTTCATGTTGTTACTGTGTCTGATTTTTGTAATTAGTATGTTGTATATATGTTTATTAATGTATTTGAAAATAGAAAGGTAGGGGGAAAACAAGATGATTGGGAGAAGTTGGAAGAGAGAGAGTGGGAGAAAAACATGGGAAAGAGTAACAATGTTCAAGAAGTAATGTAACCACTATCTGATGAATGTAATTGTATTCTTTATTGGAGAATTTTTTAAAGAATAATACCATGAAATGTAATGAAGACAAACAAACATGGATTAATTATGAACATCTGATGAGACAACTTATAGCTATTCTTTCTTATAAGTGCATTAATTTGTAAAAATCAGAATAGAAACACTACACCAGAGAAACTATTTAGATACATATGGTTTGCAATAGTTTACACATCCCTATGCTAATCCCTCTACTGTGTCTCCTTCTGAAAGAATCCTGCACTTTTTGAGTTTCACTGATTGTAGGTTCGATTGTTTCATTTTCTGTGTAAATCACTGGCTCAATAACACTGAGAAAATTAGTTGCTACTCATAATTTAAGTGTTTACTGTGGAACTAATTAGAAACAAGAGAACAAAGAGGATAATGGAGGAAAGTTTAATGTGTACTTTAGGTTATTAGAAATCATCAGATTAGAAACTGACTATATTATCATGCTACATAAATTTAAGCAAGTCCGTTAAATTTCCAAGCTTCAATTTCTCTCACTTTAGAATGAAAAGAAATGTCAAGCATATTGGTGAAAGCCATTAATTGCAGCATTCAAAAGGATGATCTATTCAAGACTAGCCTGGGGCATATAGTGATATTCCGTCTCAAAGTAATTTCTTTTGGAAAAAAAGGTAGAGGAGAGATGGCTGAGAATGTTGAGAGGGTGATATTGATAATGATGTATTACGTTAATAAACTGCTTTGTTAAATTGCAACTTCTTCTTTTTTTGGTAGTCCTGAGCTTGAACTCAGAGCTTGGGTACTGTCCTTGGGCTTTCTCAAGGCTACGAATGTACCACTTGAGGCACAGCACCATTTCTGGCTTTTTTCTATGTATGTGTGTTGCTCCCCTCCTCTCCGGGGCAGCAACACGGGAACGGGGAGGGACAACCAGGGCCAGCCTGTAGTCCCCCGGGAGCTGAGCGAGATGGTAAGTGTCGAAGACCCAGCCCTCCCCCAATCACCGGGGAAGAAAAAACCACGCTGAGTCAGAAGCAGTGTTAACCATGAAAGCGCATCAGATCTCTCTGCTGATCTCTGCTGATCTCTCGTTCTCTCTGATGCTCTCCTCCTTTATTGCGTCAGACAATTAGTTATATACTGTTAGGGTAGGAGAAGGTGGGCACTGGGAAGCTAGCCAGTAGGAAGAGGGCCTCTGTGCTACCACTAAGGGTCTGGGTGGGGCTTTCAGGTACTGGGCAGGACAGGTGCAGGAAAGCGCGCGAGACTTGAGCTGCTGCGAGACCCGCGAAACTGCGGGGGGTTCAATTGAGTCACGTACACAGAGATGCCTTAAGAGAGGTATGCAAAGGACCAAATGCCTAGACAAAGGCCTTTAATTGCAGCTGAGCCAGAATCAGGCTTCAGGGATGGAGGCTAGGCCCCAACATATGTGGTACCAAGGAATCTAACCAGGTCTTCGTGCATGGTAGGCAAGCACTCTACCTCTAGACTAAACCCCAAACCCCAAATCGCAACTTCTTTATACAGTTACTTAAAGATAATTTTTAAAGAAACAGATATAAAAAATGACCAAAATGAGAACGAACAATCAGCCTTATACATTTGTTCTGATGATTATAAAAAAGCCAAGAGAAAGAAAGTTCTGAAAAGGAAAACATAATTATCACATTTTTATGTTCTTATTACTATGTCTTGCCCATGTAAATATACCTGATACTTTAAAAGTAGATCTGATGATTCAATAATGGTAAAATGGTAAAATGGTGACCATAAGCCAACATCCAGCTGCACAAACAAGGACCAACTGTCTCTACTTGTGAAGGACTGGAGGGCAAGAAGAAGGATTGAATGCATCTGGGGAAAATAGTAAAATCTTGATAGATGTGGTGAAAATAAACAAAGTCTAACATTTACAATCACAAGAAAAAGAGAGCAAAGTATTGTATTTCATTAAGAGGTAATTCAATTTTGAATCAAATTAAAAAATGTATGTCATTATAGTATTGAGGTCATTAGGAGAGTTTACTATAATAAATTGGTGAATGTATTCAAAGGGCTTCATTATCTTAAAGCCATACAAATATTTGTCTTTGACTTGGTTAAAATTATCAGGATATCAAAATTCAAAGAAGGGAATCAATTGGCTTCTAGGAGTCAGGAAATTGGGGAGTCAGAATTCTCATTTTCTTTTGTTTCCCAGAAATGAAATGTGCTTCTATTTTTCTTCCAGCCATCATTTCAACTTTTGCCAAGCAAGAAAGATAAATATTGGGTTGCTTTGTATAAGATTTTTTTTTTCTATTTTTCTTCTTACTAGTGACATTTTCCATTCTTTTTCTGTAATACAAAATACATATTACTATATTTTCCTTCTCATCTAATTTTATGTACTCCATGTAAAGTCCGCTTGTTCATGACGTCCAAGAATATTTATACTTTATATTTCAATACATTCCAAATTATAGCTTCAACAATCTGTAATTCTAATTCCTGATTGTTATTAAAAGTTAAACATAGGACTATAGCATTTTTTCAGGGATTTTCCCCACTCTTTTGGTAGTTTTACTTTGTGTTTTCAGACAGGATCAGACTAATTTAGTCATAAGTCGATTTTGGGTTAGCTTTCTAGCATAGAATGATTTTGAAGGCATGATCTGATTTCCCCAGGGCTGAGATAAAAGGTGTCTTTCCAACTCCACTGCTTGGTTATTTATCTGTTTCATTTTATTTTAATGTTCAGCCATCTGATTAACTGTACAGAGTAAATAAGGTTTTATAATTTCTCTGTGTACTTGTCTGTTGTACTATCTATTTTCTTCATCAATCATTCACCTACTTGCCTACCTACCTACCTACCTAATACTGTTAAGTGTAAAGAAAAAAAGAAATCAAAATGATTTACACCACAAACCCCAAATGTTTGAATGATATTTCTCTTGGAGTTTTGTCTATGGGAAATTTTGTGTTTATTCTTCATAGTGATCAATACTTTGCAAATTTCCTATGATACACACATAATATGTTTGCATATATTATGTTCAGGAACACCAAGTCTTGCTACAATACTAAATGAAATTAGTTGTATTCCTTCAATACCATTTTTCTCTTTGTTTTTCTTTTTTGTCGGTTGTGGGACTTGAACTCTGGGCCTGGGCATTGTCCTTGATCTTTCAGCTCAAGGCTCTACTCTATCCTTTGAGTCACAGTGCCATTTCCAGTGGTTTTCTGGTGGTTAATTGGAGATAAGAGTCTCATGGATTTTTAGTGCCTGGCCTGCCTTTGAACAGCGATCCTCAGATCTCAGCCTCCTGAGTAGCTAAGATTACAGGCGTGAGCCACCACTCCCAGATCATTTTACTAAATTTTTAGTATGAAAGTATATAGCACAAAGAATTTAAACAGGCTTAAATTGCAAACTCACTGCTTAGTATTTAACCCTTAGAATTACAAAATACAAAGAAGGAATAAAAAATAAATCATTTACCACAGTGTTGGCTAACAGGAGAACTTGCTGGAATTGTGTTTAGGACTGAATGACAAATGGAACATATTAGGGTGAAAAGCTGTTACATGCCAATTTTATGTTTGGTGTGCTCCACAGATGCAATGATCTAAACAATGGCCTATGCACTCACAATCCAAGAAGAGACACACATTATTTGTATATGGAAGTTAAGAGAAGGGCTGGAGGAGGGACGGATATATTTTCCCCATGTTTATCACTTTGGACCTGCAGGTCACACTGGCCCAGGAACTTCTAACTGATCACTACATTTTTAAACTATGGATCACATCAGTTTCTCAAGAAGCTATTTCTTCCATATCTGTTTCTGTGTTTCTTGGGTTTCTATTCAAGCCTTGAATTGTTACCAGTGGGTAGTCTTGGAGGGAAGACGTAGATTCTTGGCAGCTGGAACAAAAAAGTTGAATTAAGACATACAAAAGTAAAGTGGCAAAATAAGAAATTTCAATAGACAAAGCTAAACTGTATGTTCAAAATGGCAGCAGTTGGAGTCAAGAGCAAGCATGTGGTTACTGCAACAATCTATCCCCAGCCATTGCAGGAGACCATACAGGAGGAAGTTTGTAAGGAGGTTCATTAGAGAGGCCATCTCCCTCAAGGGAGAGGGAGGAATGTGGTTCCTGCCCCATCTAGGTGAATGCTTGTTACTCCGGGGCTGTAGGTGTGAGGTACTCTGTGTGCACAGCTGGGTTTGGGAGGAGAGTGGGAGTGATCAACTCTCTGGCAGAGGCCCAGGATAGTTCTTTATGAAGGAATGAGAGGGGCTGAGGACCTGATATGGAGAAAATCCTAACATTTCCCCCTCTCTTTGTTTAATAATAACTATGGGGCCAGGAATATGGACAGAGGTTTTTTCTTCTGGGACTACTTTCTCCTGTAAACAGGGTGAAGTATTCAGTGGTCCCTGATTTGTCATTTGACTGGGTACCATCCAAGTATTGGCTTGATTGATTGGTAAAAATAAGCCAGGGAGGGGTTGTGTCCCAGAAGGGGCTATCAAAGACTTGAGACTGCCTTCTCTGTCTTGAAGACATAGCATGGTACCTGACTTCCTGTATCCTAAAGTGGGACGTAAGACCTACCTTTCCAGCTTTATCTTAGGATCACAGGAGCCTGAGGAGGAGGTAGCAGAAATATTTAAAGACAATGGGAGAGAGCCAATGGGAGTTGTGGTCTTTTCTGGTAACTGCCTGCTGGCATGGGAGCATCAGTCACTGGGGCTGAAGTCTTTACGGTCCATTTCTACACTGAGCATGGCAGGGAAGTGTAAGTGAAGCCTCTGGTTGCCTGTAGTAACAAGATGAGCTTGACTTGTTCCCAGTTGTTGTCCTTGGTGAGGACTGTTATCTTGTTAAAAAGAAACTTTGAACGGGGAGATCAAGCGAAGGCTGACAAATCGGCGGGACTAGTTATCATGAATGACAGGGGAGAACACAACCCTGGCTACAAGCCAGAAAAATTCCATTCAGAACATAAGCCCAATTGTGGCCCATTACAGGAAAGGAGGCCATATAACTGGGCAGGGGGGCAGCAAGGGAGTGTCTAGGGTTTGGCAGATGGGTAGGGAGAGCTTCCTGGACTGGTTGAGAATAACCAGTCTGAGACTAGACCTGGACTGGAGTGGTTAAGGGTGTAACAGAAGGACTTGGCAGATTTCTGGATTATAGACTATGTGTGGGAGACCCAAGAAAGCTACCAAAGCTAATGATCCAGAGTGTAAGATTTACTGTAGCCAACTATGGGGGCTCTGGCCTGTTATCCAAGCTACTCAGGTGGCTGAGATCCAAGGATCATAGTTCAAAGACAGCCCGAAATTCCGTGAGACATTTATCTCCAATTAAACACCAGGAAACCAAAGTTGGCACTGTGGCTCAAGTGGTAGAGCATTAGCTTTGAGCTGAAGAGCTCAGGGACAATGTCCAGGCCCCATGACTGTCAAAAAAGACTTATTGTAAATACAAATGGCAGGTAAAAATGGTAAGTTCCTGTCCAGTTAGAAGGTGGACAGAGAGACAAGCAACTATTTCTCTTGATCTCCTGGCTCTAAGTAATTTTGAAAGAATGAGTATAAAGTGGTAGACATCCTCTCCTCTTCCTCCTCTCCATGGTTCCTTATTGTCAGAACTGGCTTCAACCTAGGAGTCAGGATGGTCTTTGCTGGGATAGCTTGTCTCAGCTGGTATTCACGGGTTTTTGAGCTCAAGGGCTGGGCATTTTCCTTGAGCACTTCTGCTACCACTTTGAGTCAGAGCACCACTTCTAGCATTTGGCTGGTTAATTAGAGATAGAAGTCTCTTGAGACCATTCTTCTAGCCTGGGTCTTTGCTGGTTAGTTGGGACAAAGAGTCTCAGAGGGACTTTTTTTGTCAGTCCTGGGGCTTGAAGTCAGGACCCAGGCATGGTCCCAGAGCTTCTCTTGCTCAAGGCTAGCACAATACCACTGGAGCCACAGTGCCACTTCTGTTTTTTTTCTGTTTATGTGGTACTGAGGAATTGAAACCTAGCATGCTTCATTCATGCTAGGCCAGCACTCTACCACTAAGCTACATTCCTGTTGGGGACCTACTGTGGGGCCAGTGACCGTGACTGTGGGGTCAGTGACCTTGGACCCATACAATTGAGTACTCAAGGAAGTAAGCTCTTATCATGATTTTGGGCTGTGTCAATAGCTTCTCATTTAACCTATTTCAGACTTGATTGCTTCTCATTCAACCTATTTGAGACTTGATACTGTTTGTAAGAATGTAGCCTCTGGCAGTTCCCTAGTTTAATGAAGTGTATTTAGGGTCAGAACTTGAAATAAACTGGGCTACAGTCTTGGGCTACAGGCTTCTTAAGCTGTGGCTCCTGATTTGGGCTGTAGCCCTCCCGAACCCCATCTGTTTGTCTCTCTTCTATTTTTTCCTAGTCCCTGCCCCCTATTTCAGGAATCCCAATTTGCGAACCCTGGTTCACTGCCGGCTGGCCCCGGCACATTCCCAGCCCTCAGAGGAATTTTTCTGCTTGGGCTGGCTTTGAACTTCAGATCAAAGGAGTACTTGCCACAAAAACCCTTTGTTTTAATCCCAATTAAAGCAACAAAGGACCAATAGAAATAAACAGAGCTTACCTATAACTCATTAAGAGTTACTTGCCAGAGGCTTGTAGTGTTTTGGCTGCTGATAAAGATGCATGTATTAATAGCTGGGATATAAAAGCAGAAGTATGCATGTCAGTATCTTCAAACACAGTAAGCCACATGCATCCTTTATTTTCTTATTGGGCATAGGCCAGTTACACTACAAGCCTCTTACTTTTCACCAAATTCCTACATCTCCAGCTTACTAATTTTTGTGATATTTTCATGTTGAGATTAAATGTTTTTTGTATTTTCAAAAAAAATACTTGCAAGAGTTCTTCAATGAAAAAATCTCAGTAGATGTGATGAGAGTTTTTGAACAGCAATGGATTAACTGAATGTAACGTCTTAGGATTCCTTGTGAATCGGTTTAGCACTTTGACTTGTAAAAATTTAGGTTAATTTTTTCAGGAACCCATTTCTGGTAAAAACTTCCATTCTGAATCAGCAGGCTTTAGTCATGTGTGATGGAGTCTACTTTCACAACAGTGGAGGTAGTGAGGATGGTGAAAGCCGGAAAGAAGGGCTGGATCTGGGCTAGGCCTCAGTAGCTTTCCCCAGTGTCCCTTGCATGGGTTGTCACATCCTCTGCTGGGTTGCCTGCACATTTCTACACTGACTAGTTAAAGACACTTGAAATCGCCAGTGTTTTCCTGGTTGCTTTCTCTGAGTATACTGGCTTTTGCATGCTGGTACCCCCAATGGTTTAGGCAGTGGCCTCTGGTAATTTGCCAGAGTGACTTTGTTAATTAGATATGTATTTGTTTCGAAAGGATTTTCTCGGCACACATAAAAGGCTTGAGCCTGTAACCATCTCTTGCAAGTGCTGTTTAAAATTAAGGTAGAATATGTCTATAAATATACAAATAAACTCAATGAATAGTAAAAGGCAAAAAAATTACACCTGGATGATAAATTAAACAGGAATCTAAATATTCACAGAGTAAGACCAAAACAGAATGCCTTAGGAGAGGATCATAAGGGCTCCATTCCTGTATGTATATGATTATATAAAATGATGGTTACTGAAATGAACTCCAAGAAATGAAAACAAGCAATTTTTATAATATTGTTTTCAGTTCTGCTTTTAATTCTTATTTTCCCTTTTGCTGCTTTTTAAAAAAAATGGTACTCTTTGGATTGCATATAAATGTAACTGATTTGGGAGGGAAAGAAGAGGTACAGAATTGGTGAGAGAAAGAGTGATCCAATTAAGCAGTGATACTCACTAAACATTAAGTTGAAAAGTAACTGTACAACTTGTGGGAAAGGGAACTTGATAGGGAAAAATACTAAGAGAAAATGAGGGAAGGGTAGCACTGTTCAAAAATAAATATATGTGGGCCAGGA
This sequence comes from Megascapheus bottae, assembly GCF_031878675.1. Classification (NCBI taxonomy): domain Eukaryota; kingdom Metazoa; phylum Chordata; class Mammalia; order Rodentia; family Geomyidae; genus Megascapheus; species Megascapheus bottae. The sequence continues at coordinate 1,111,557 of NC_143518.1, forward strand.
GTTGTTTTTTTTTTTTTTAGTGGTAGAGTGCTTGATGACACAGGTTCTATTCCTCAGTACAACATACATAGAAAAAAGCTGGAAGTGGTTCTGTGGCTCAAGTGGTAAAACTCTAGCCTTGAGAAAGCCCAAGGACAGTACTCAGGCCCTGAGTTCAAGCCAGGACTGGCAAAATAAAAATAAATATAAATAAATAAACCAAATAGCTGACTTATGTAACGGTGACCCCTATGCATCTCACCTTTACAATATTTTTTTAAATGTAGTTAATGAAAATGTTCAGAGAATGTAAAAGGGAGAAAAGATGATCTCAAATAGTTTGTTAAGTGGAAAAAAGACAGAAATTATTCCTTTTCATAGAATCTCCTCTCTTTAGTAGTATGGAAAACTGACTCTTTTAATCATAGAGAACAGCAATATTTCAAAAGAATTGATCTCATCTATTAAATTATTGCCAGGTTTGCAAATGTTTCAAAATGCACATTAATCTGAACACACAGATGTGCTCAGATGTGCTTAGATGTGTTTGAGAACTTTGTAAAACAATATATAACAGTAATATACAATATAAAACATATAATAAAATAATACAACATAACACATTTTTCCCATTTGGTTGAATTCATTTAGTATTACACAATTGACTTTCAAAATTAAAAGTAACTCAAATAAAATGTACACATATTAGTATACACCTCTAGAAATAAGAAATTTGTAACATCAACAAATAATAAACACATAAAGCAAATATTCACCATGTATTAGCTATAAATATTATAATTAAAATGATATATAGGTGGAAATAAACACACAAAATAGTTCAAAATCAATGATGAAATGAAAATTAAAACATAATAAAGTCTTTAACAAAATAACTAAAATAAAAATATTGTGAACACCACACATCAGCAATAATGTGAAGAAATTAAATCATTCTTGCACTGATGGGAATAAGAAATGATTCAGCCTCTTCATAACTCAATTTTAGGAAAATTTTAAAAGAAACATTGCTTACCATAGGATACATAAATGGCACTGAAAAATACTGATGCAAGTAATTGAAGACCCACACAAACGAATAGAAACATCTCATTGTCATTCAACAAAATTATTAAACAATATGTTCGAGTCCACATGATTTAATTTCCTTATTATTCAAAGGAAACCATTGTTTAATTTAATCCCTATCAAAATGTCACATTATTCAGAGGACTAGAAAAAGGTATTTAAAAGTTTGTGGAAACATACAAAAATTTATTATGTGTGTGGTGTGTGTGTGTGTGTGTGTGTGTGTGTGAAGAAAGAAGCCAAAAAAGTCAAAAATACCTAAGCTGTACAGATGTTACAGTGGTATCTTGACTGATCTTGATTATTTTGTTGGAACATGGAAATTTGGGAAATGTATTGGTGAACTTAAACAATTAATATATGCAGAATATTTTGTTCTATTAAATATCTATATGCATGGCAATATTTTGCATGTAGGTGGTTTAGTACCTGTCAGTCAGTACACATTTTAGAAAGGGCATATAAGTAGAGAATTTATCTATGACTCCTATTTTAAAACGTGCTTTCATTAAAAACACGCTATGAAATTTTCTAATTTGAATGCTACTCCTACATAAAGTGTGAGAGAAATAGTTCCAAGTGAACCCTGGACTTTGCTAATTTAGTTATACATTGCTATATCTACAAGTAATTATTAGAAAAAAAGAACTGACCAAACACACACTTTGCATGCAACTGTGATAGTCCTCTATTTACAAAGATTCAATAAACTTTGTGATGTGAGGAAGTGACATTCTAGAGAAAATTAAAGAAGTAAATTTCAACATTAAAGCCCTAAGATTTCTATTCAAAACATTTTTTTGTTCCAGTCCTGGGCTTAAATTCACTGCTTAAGCAATATCCTGGAGCTTTATAGCTGCATGCTAGAATTCTACCACTTGAGCCACAGCTCCTATTCTAGCATTTTTTGCTCTTTAAAGATGAGACTCATATGGACTTTCTTGCCCAGGGTAGCTTTGAATTGCAATCCTCAGATCTCAACCTCTTGAATAGTTAGGAATACAGGCATGAGCCACTGGTGCCTGGAACAAAATCTTTTAAATAGCCTCATAAGAGGGCAACAACACACACCACTTTCGATCAACTCCTTAAATACAATAAAATTAATTAATTAAAAATGAGTCTCACTGGAATAATGAAGAAAGTGAATGAAGTCATTTACTCTGAGGATCATTAACTCAACTGATGCCATGTTGATTGATTAAATTAATTAAACACTTGAAGATTGGTAACCCAATGATAGAAAACAGGAACTTGAAATTCATATTTGTCATTTTTTCCTTTAGTTAAACGACCTCAAGAATCTCAATAATATATACAATCTTCAAAAGAGGTTTAATACTGGCCTCTGGTTTATTAAGGAAATTCTGTTTTTCAATGGCCTTAAACAGCCTTTTATTTGGGACACCTTGCCCATTTTTCAAAGCCAGTGGCAGAGTATCTTTAAATCTCTCTATAACAGTTGTGTTTTTTGCTCTTTTAAAATGTGACCAAATTAGATTGGCCTGGAAAACTCAGGGTAACCTTTCTATTTCAAGGTCCTTAATTGATTCATATCATAATCTGCTATAAAAGGTAAATGGAAGATTTAGGGATTGGAGAAGGTGAAAACTTGGTGCAAATGGGTGCTTGATCTACCTATCAGATCATCCAAATTGTAGCTGAGAGTAAGACTAACTTTGCCTTTGGGGTCCTCATTGTTAGGCCCCAGTTGTTCCTGATGGCTAGATTCTAGAAGAAGGCCTGCACATAAAACAGCCTTGAGCAGAATGTGGTCAAATCATAGCATAAGCAGGCTTATGCAAAAGTATTGTTAGATTGATGGTGATGTTTCAGTAAGACATTATACTTTGAAAACTGATACCTTTCAAAGTAGAATGAACTATAAAGTTGATTCTAAGAGAGGATAAAGTTTAGCGGTGGAGATTCTTTATCTAGAAGAATAGCCAGATTGCTTCATCCTGATAAGCTCAGGATATTCTCTGTGTCATCAAGCAGAGGGCAGGTGTGATCTACATATGACACTACATCATGGTCTGTCATCCCATCATTGTCATGTCACTTGGTAATACCATAGCAATGTGCATTTAGGATACTGTTGTCTTAAACAGTAAATGATGCTGTGAATTCTCTTTATAAGTTAATTTATTACAGAAATCAGAGGGTTATGAAAGATGATAAAGAAGAAATATAGTAGGTAGCATATGAGGAGCCAATAAGGCAATTTCTTACTTTGTTAATTTTTTAATGATTTGATAGTAATTTTACTTCTGAACAAAAATACTCACTCAAGGCTCCTGAGAAAGTGATGCCACCAAGAATGTTTTTCTTTTCTTATAGTGATATAGAGTTTGAACTTGGAACCTCATACTTGCTTGGCAGTCCTCAATCACACCTCCAGTACAGTTTCTGGACTGAGTTCGCATAGATACTAGTATTATCCATCTCTCTTCTGTATGGTGGACAAGGGTAAAAACATGATGTAAATGTGTGTCGAAATGTATCCACAATTTGAGAAATTACCTAAAGGTTAGGCCCTTCATGAATGTCCAAGTTTCCATGGGCATGCATTGTTATTTATACAAATAAAGTTTTATAATAGGAGCCAGGCATCTGTGGTGCAAGCTTGTAATCCTAGCTACTCAAGAGGCTGAGATCTGAGGGTCATGGCTCAAATCCAGCCCAGGCACAAAAGTCCATGAGACTCTTTTTTTCCCTATATTTTTATTGTAATTAGTAGAAGAGTTACATTATATTCACCAGATAGAAGGTGCATTACTTCACAAACATTGATACCCTTTCTCATGCCTTGGTCCTCATTTCCCTTCCCCCACCCCCTCCCCTCATCTTGTTTTCCCTCCTTCCCTATCCTACTTCAAATAACCAAATGACCCAGCAATTCCACTACTTGGCATTTACCCAATCATCCAGAAACAAGGACATACTAAATCCACTAGCACAACGATGTTCATTGCAGCACTATTTACCATAGCAAAGATGTGGAACCAACCCAGATGACCCTCAGTTGATGAATGGATCAACAAGATGTGGTATTTATACACAATGGAATTCTGTGCTGCTGTCAGAAAGAATGACATCACTCCATTTGTAAGGAAATGGAAAGACTTAGAAAAAATCATATAAAGTGAAATAAGCCAGACTCCAAGGAACATAGGCTCAATGGTTTCCCTCATTTGTCATAATCAGGAAAAACCTTGGGCTCTCTTCGCAGAGATTTACAATAGAACAAAACCTAGATACATAAGTCCATATGATATGATGCAAAATGAAATGACCTCCAGGATATCAAAACAAATGCCATATAATGAGTGATTGTTGTCCTTAATGTACTATGTTATCTCTCATCTCTTTTGCTGTCCCTTTGTTATCTCATATTGTTACAGTATTTCATCTTATCTGATATTGTATATATGCGTATTTGGTTCCATGAAATGCTTATCTCCAATTAACTACCAGAAAACTGGAAGTGGCACTGTGGCTCAACGTGGTAGAGTTGTAGCCTTGAGCTAAAGAGCTCTGGGACAGCACCCAGGCCCAGAGTTCAAGCCTCATGACAAAAAAAAGTTTTATGATCAATTCCACTTTGTAGATTCAATTTAGTTAAGGTGAATTCTGCAGGTCATTAAAGCTTTCCTGTTGATTGGTACCAGTGACTCACACCTGTAATTCTAGATACTCAGGAGAATGAGATCTGAAGAGTGCCATTTGAAGCCAGACCCTGAAGGAGAGGCTATGCGACTATTATCTCCAATCAAGTACCAAGAAAAGCCAAAGTAATGTTGTGGCTCAAGTGGAAGAGTGCTAGTCCTGAGGTCGGAAAACAAACAAACAAACTCAGAGGCAGTGCTAGGCCCCAAATGAAAGGCCCAGGACAGGCAGCAGAAAACGGAAAATCACCTCTCCTACCTACTAATACCAACCAACCTCAATGCATGGTAGGAAGACCTAACAAGGACATAAAAATGGAGCTTCATGGCATTCTTAGTAAGGAAATCTTTAATTATGACTCCCCTCCTCCCCCTCTCTCGCCAGTCCTGAGGCTTAACTCAGGGACACTTTTTGTTCAAGGCAAGCACTGTGCACTTGAGTTACAGTGCCACTTCCGGCCTTTTCTGAGTATGTGGTAGCCAGGAATCGAAACCAGGGCTTCGTGCAAAGTAGTGGGGCACTCTACCACTAGGCTATGCTCCTGGCCCCCCATATTTTCTTCTAATCTCCCAAATTTAAAATTATTATTCAATTTTGAGAGATGATGTAAAATAAAATTAAACTAAAAATCTTGTTTCTGATTTCCTGCTTGCTCCCTGGGCTGTGATGAACTCATAACGACCACTGAGAAATCTATAAGGTCTTCGTTGGGACCTGATTCCTCCATGTTGTACTAAATGTCACATACATAAATGGGCACATTTAATAATATTCACATGACAGACATACAGCAGATTAAACTTTTCTCAAGGGAGAATCAGATAGTCCATACAAAGTCAGAGAATGAAATGCATGGTTTGTATTAAAAAGAAACTTAAGGAAGAATAAAAGTAGAAAAGCTTTTAGATGGAAGGTTAATTATTGCTGCTTGTGTTGAGAAATAATGTTCCCATTTTCATTCACATTTTAGCAATCAGCTCAAGAGATTATAATTTAATGGGAAATTTCTTAGAAATGTGGACAAAATTATACTCCTATCACTGCAGTTCATATAAGAATCATTTATCGTCTACTCTGCTCACAGGTTTGAGTACAAGTCTCTGTGGTTCAGGTTATTGCCTGTGGTTAATCATGTTGCCCACTAATTCAGAATATTTTATAGAAAAGATATGGTTGAATTCAGCAATGATTAATGCTGCCTATTCCAATTTTAATTGCTTGCAGAATCTGACTTGTTCTTTCAAAGGATTAAAATATTCCATTTAAATCCATTGCTCTATTTTTTAAATGTTACATGGCCATTTTATCTATCTACTATCTATCATCTGTCTGTCTGTCTGTCTGTCCATCTATCTATCTATCTATATGTCTATCAATCTACCTAATAGAAATACTTATAATATTATAAATGTATTTAGATACATAGGATGTGAATGACATAGATATAAATATAAACTCACTCTTTTGGAAGCATTCTTACTTGAACTATTTGCTTTGCTAGATAGGTGCTGTATGACTTGATTCATATCCCAAACCTTTTCTGTGCTTCAGTTATTTAAGAGATAAGATCTCATATTTTTTTTAATTCCTCCTGCTTATGACCTGCTACATAGCAGGAAACATATTCCATGGCACTTAATTTATTTGCTGAGATGGAGCATCATTAAATTTTGGTCAGTGATACCTTTTGATCTCTGTTTCCTATGGAAGTCAGATAGCAGGGGTGAGCCACTGTACCTTGTCCATGTGAACTCTTTTAAGTAGGACTTAAACTAGTTCAGGTATTTTACTGTAGAGTGATGTATACATTATTTCACAAATAGTCCTTAGTGGTTTTAGAGACTATGCTTCGAACATTGTAAGTGTGTGAGCATTTTTTAAAGTGTTTAATTCAAGAAACATTGTATTCATAAACTGAAGTGCTCAATGGTGGCTCCTTTGCACAATTAGTTAAAGATAATTTAGAAAAATGTAGGTTTAAAATAAAAAGGTATTAGCTGGGCACCAGTGGCTCATGCCTATTATCCTACCTACTCATAAGGCCGAGATCTGAGGACTGTCTATTCAAAGCCATCCAAGGCACAAAAGTTCATGAAACTCAGCTCCAATAAACCACCATAAAACCAAAAGTGATGCTGTGGCTCAAAGTGGTAGAGCACTAGCCTTGAGCTGAAGAACCTAGAGACAATACCCAGGCCCCAAGTTCGAGCCCCATGACCAAAAAAATAATGAAATAAAATAAAATAAAATAAATGCCTTCCAAATGATGTTCTGAATTCCCGAAACAGAAAAATAAAAAGTCATCGCACATGGGTGGGTCATGTTGCACAAGTTTCAGAAACTTGATTTCCTCTCATATTCTTCTCAAGTATACATATATATATATAGATATAGATATCTTCCACAAGCAAATAAATATTTTGGTCATTTGAATCTTATAAATGTTTAAGAAATATACTAGTTATCATTGCTTTATGCTTTATGTGTCTACTTTTAAAAATAAAAATATGATCACACATATTTAAACATTTGTAATATGGACTAACCTACTCAAAAGCAAAGGATTGGGGCAGAGAGTTTGGCCTAGTGTTAGACTGCTTGCCTAGCATGCACGAAGACTCGGGTTTGATTCCTCAGTACCAGTATGGTACCAGCCAGAAGTGGTGCTGTGGCTCAAGTGGTAGAGCTCTACCCTTGAGAAAGCCCAAGGACAATGCTTAGGCCCTGAGTTCAAGCCCAGGACTGGCCAAAAAACATTTTTTTTAAAAAAGCAATGGATTAACAGGAAAGAGTTATATCAAGCATCTGTGATCATTTGATAACCAATCAAAAGAACCCTGGTTTTCTTTTATGTTTCCTGAAAGATAAGGCAAAAGACAGGCAGTCACTTTACTGTATTACAAAATAAGCTATGTAGGTTCACTGGGAGATATATTTTTTTTCTTTGCCTTAAGCTACAAAAGAAGTCTATCAAGAGATATGGCAAAACATAATTACAGGATGTGTGGGTCTGGTTTTGCAGAAAGACACAACATCATTCTTAGAGTTGACATTTCATAAATTGCCAAGGGCAGGAGTTTACATTCTAATATAGGGTATTTTTCACAGGGGTGAAAAAAATAAATGATGGAAACATTCTGCTTTCTTTTTCTTAACTGAATAAATTTTATAATCTCCAGATATAGTTCCCAAAAACATTTATTCCCAACCTTTATCTTTTCTAACTCTCCAGTAAGACATTTAAAATGAACTTTTGTCCTTCTCCTAAAGATTTTGTTAATTTATGCCTGGTCTGTTCATGGAGCTTATTATTTCATTCTGACAATCGTATTTTAAAACAATGTATAAGATTTTTGGTTTTCTCTATCACCAAAAAGTTTCAATTTAGCTTTCAGAAAATGCTAGATTACAGCCAATTCAGGATCAAATTCTTTTTACAATTTCTGTGACAATATTCTGTATTTGTTATTAAAGTAGTTCCAGAAGTATAAGCTAGCAGATTCAAGGAAGGAAAATATGCCAATTTCTTGTGATAATTGAAGTCATGAAGCTTCCACATAAATGATGACACATCAGAGCTCATTTCTGGTCAGGATTATCATTTTCCTCCTTGGACTTAAGCTTTTCAGCTTTAGGTGTGCATATTTTTTCAAAAAATATTTAATTCATATTTTATAGTAAAGTAACCAAACTCTGCAAAGCCCTTTTTATACCAAAGTTAGTAATCCATATAGTCATACATTTTTTTTGTCTGAAATGCATTTGATTTGGTCCACTTTTTAAAGTGGGCATTAAGAGACTGTAGTTTATGCCTGTAATTTCGATACTTGGAAATGAAGTTTGGGATGATCCCAGATCAGGGAAAATTCAAGAAAAATATTTGCAAGTCTTCATCTCAACAACTAAACTGGGAATGGTAGCACACATCTGCCATCGTAGATATATGGAAGCAGAAGACGGTAGATCATAGTAAGATGCTTTATGGGCACTTGTGAGGCCTTATCCAAAATGGACTAAAGGGATTTAAGTGGTAGGTCACCTACCTACCCCAAAGATTCTATCACCACAATTTCCAGAGTTCAAATCATCACAAGTCCCAGAGTGCAAATCCTCATAGTGCCACCAAAGAAATAGATATTAGAAGATGACAGTAGTCCAATTTATTTTCTGAGTTTCACAAGGAATTGGATTAAATTTTGACATAAAGTATGAAATTAGAAAATAGCTAAAAGTAAATAATAATGAGAAAACACATAATAGAAATTCAGTATTAATATGTATTATTATCATGATTCAGTCAACATAAGTAAGAACTACATCTTTAATTGAATTTGCATATTGTTACATGTGTATTTTCTACTATATTCAATTCAATCATCATTAGTCACTAGTGGCTCACATCTGTAATCCTAGCTACTCAGGTGGCAGGGATCTGAGGATCACAGTTCAAGGCAGCCCAGGCACTCAAGTGTGTAAAACTCCAATTAACCACCAGAAAACCAAAGTGGCTCTGTGCCTCAAGTGGTAGAATGCTAACCTTGAGCTAATGAGTTCAGGGACAGAGCCCAGGCTCTGAGTTCAAGTCCCATGAATGACAAAAAAAGTATATAACAGGTTATAGAACTGTCAAATAGAGCTCATCAATGTTTACATAATTGAAGAATGTGAGTGGCTGATGTTTGATGTTATTTTAAATAAAATGTCCTATGTTGTAACTTACCTTTAATGAACATTGTGATGATGCATAAAATAAAAATTAACCATTTTGTAAGTTGTATTTATATGTAACTGCATGAATTTTTTTTTGTCAATCATGGGACTTGATCTCTGGGTCTGGGCACTATCCCTGAGCTATTCAGCTCAAAGCTACTGCCCTACCCTTGGGCCTGGCCATTGTTCCTAAACTCTTCAGCTAAAGGATACCCATTGAGTCACAGCCCCACTTCCTTTTTCTAGTGGTTGATTGGAGATAAGAGTCTCACCATCATTAGTGCCCTGCTTGGGTTTGGACAGAGATCCTCAGATCTCAGCCTCCTGAGTAGCTAGGATTCTAGGTGTGAGCCACTGCACCCAGCAAAATAGTTTTTTTTTTAAACAAATATTTATGTGAGAGGAGCACTGGTGGCTAATACATGGAATCATTGCTACATGTATGTGGACAATAGCTTCCAAAATGTACCTAAATTGCTTCTTCTTCTTTTTCGATATTTTTTATTGTAATTAATAAAAGGGTTACATGATATTTGCCAGATAGAAGGTGCATTAATTCACACACATTGATTACCCTCTCACATGTCTTGGTACCCATTACCCTCCTGCCCACCCCCCCCCATCTTGTTTTCCCCCTTCCCTATCAAATTTCAAATAACCAAATACAAATATATCAGATAACAAAGTGAGATACTGTAACAATATGAGATAACCAAGGGACAGCAAAAGAGATGAGAGATAACATAGTACCTTAAGGACAACAATCATTCATTATATGGCTTTTGTTTCAATATCCTAGAGGTCCTTTCAATTAGCTTCATACTATATGGCCTTATGTATCAAGATTTTGCTCTATTGCAGATCTCTGCCAGTAGAGCCCAAGGTTTCTACTGATTATGACAAGTGAGGGAAACCATTGAGCCTAAGTTCCTCTGAGTCTGGCTTACTTCATTTAATATGATTTTTTCTAAGTCTTTCCATTTCCTAACAAATGGGGCAATGTCATTCTTTCTGACAGTAGCATAGAATTCCATTGTGTACAAATACCACATCTTGTTGAACCATTCATCAACTGAGGGACATCTAGGTTGGTTCCATATCTTTGCTATGGTAAATAGTGCTGCCATGAACATTGTTGTGGTAGTGGATTTAGTATGTCCTTGTTTCTGGATGATTGGGTAAATGCCAAATAGTGGGGTTGCTGGGTCATAGGGGAGCTCACCCTGCACTAGAATTAACTCCAAATGGATCAAAGACCTCGAGGTAAAAGCTGACACACTGAAAACTTTACAAAAAGGAATAGGAGATACACTAGACCTCCTTGGCACAGGTCGAAATTTTCTTAATAAGGATCAAGAATCACAACAAATCAGAGAAAGGCTGGATAAGTGGGACTACATTAAACTGCAGAGCTTTTGAATGGCAAAGGACATAGCTAGTAAATTAATTAGGAAGTCTACAGAGTGGGAGAAGCTCTTTACCAAACATACAACAGGCAGAGGCCTCATATCTAAAAGATATCAACAGCTCAAAAAATCGAATCACTCCAAAACTAATCTCCAAAGTAACAACCATCCCATTAAAAGATGGGCCAAAGACTTAAAGAGAGTCTTCTCTGAAGAAGAAACAAAAATGGCCTATAGACACATGAAGAAATGCTCAACATCTCTGGTCATAAAAGAAATGCAAATCAAAACAACTCTAAGATTCCACCTCACTCCAGTTAGAATGGCCAGGATCAAGAAAACTAATAAGAACAGATGCTGGAGGGCATGTGGCCAAGAGGGATCCCTACTACACTGTTGGTGGGAGTACAAACTCGCTCAACCATTATGGAAAGAAATATGGCAGTTCTTCAAAAGGCTAACCATAGAGCTCCCCTATGACCCAACAATTCCACTACTTGGCATTTATGCAATCATCCAGAAACAAGGACATGCTTATTGTTCTTATAGATATTTTGTGTGATCTAGTTTCTTGAACTTCTTGTAAAAAAAATTACAGTAAAAGTGACCAAAAGTAGCATTGATGACAATTTTATCTAAATTGTAGTACTCTACTAATGTAGTCTCACATGACAAGGAATTGAGAGTAGACTTGGGCTGACAAAACAATGAGCAATGGTCCCTGCGACCAAGAATGCATAAAAAGTGAATTCTGCTGACAGCTCTATGAACTTGAGCATTGGCTTTTCCCATCAAGCTTGGAGATAAAACTGCATCTAGGATAGACACCATGACTATACCAATGAAAAGAAACCTGCTAAATTGGGCCCACATTCAAACTTTCTAAATCTGTAAGACTGAAAATGTATAGGGTTTAAAGCCACTTTGTCTTCATGTTATCACAGAAAATAAAGAACATATACAACTTGATACTGTTTATTAGATGCCAAAAGTTGTAAGATTTTTTTAAATGTTTCCTTTTTTAATCTCCATAACAAATCCAGAATGCCATTAGTCCCACTATACAAACTGGAAAGTGAAGGCACTTTGAAGTTAAATCGTCTGCTTAAATTCATGAGTGAGCAAAGGACCTAGATTTGAGCAAAGGCAGGGCTTCTGCAATCCTACCATTGATCACCAATCCACTTTCCAGCAGTGTCCTTGTGATCACCGGAAGATGATTGTTAGTCCAATTTAAAGTATCCCCCAATTTGGAGATAGCACCACACATTTCCTTGGAAAACTTATTAATGGAATGGAGCCAATATGATTGTATTCTACTCCAGCTGAAGTCCACTGAGATCTTTTCTTAAAAACATTTCTAGGAATTGTTTGTTTCCTGGCAGATGCCACTGAGAGAGAGAGAGAGAGAGAGAGAGAGAGAGAGAGAGAGAGAGAGAGAGAGAGAGAGAGAGAGAGAGAGAGAGAGAGAGAGAGAGAGAGGCCTTATTTCCTTAGGGAGAAGTAAATGAGGGAGAAGTAATTTGGTTTCAGCTGATCCACAATCTGCTACTCATGTAGTCAGAAAAGACACCTTCCAGAACACAATTTTTTCTTTTTAAAATTGTTAACAATTATTTTACAATTGCTATTATAAAAGTGATATACACAAGGGTTATTGTTCCACAAGTCAGGTAGTAAGTATAGCTCTTTGTTAGACAATCACCCTTTCTTCGTATCCACCCTCTCTCACCCATTCCTATCCACAAGTTGTATGGTTCATTTTCAACAGTGTCTCCTGATACCACTGCTGTATCTGTTCACCCTTTGTTCCTCCATTTCTATGTTCTTATTATCCCCCAAAGACACAGTACACAATTTAACAAGGAAACCATAAAAATTTCATCCAACATCATGTGATTATTACTGCTTTAATTAATTTCAAGAACCCAGTTAATATGAAAGCCTTCGTTTTGTTCAATGTTAAAGTTATTTTAAAGAAACATATATATTTTTTTCTTTTTTGCCAGTCCTGGGGCTAGCTCGAAGTTGGGACTAGGGTGCTATCCCTTTGCTCTTTTGCTCAAGATTGGCATTTTGCCACTTGAGCCAGAACTCTGCTTCTGGCTTTTTTTTTTGTTCATAATCTGATATAAAATTCTACATCCCCCTTTTTTGTGGGTCATGGGGCTTGAACTCTGGGCCTAGGTGCTGTCCCTGAGCTCTTCAGCTCAAGGCTACCACCCTACTCTTGGAGCCACAGCCCCACTTCCTCTTCTAGTGGTTAATTGGAGATAAGAGTTTTTGGTTCTTTAGTGCCCAGATTGGTTTTGAACCTTGATCCTCAGACCTCAGCCTCCTGAATAGCTAGGATTACAGGCGTGAGCCACCGGGCCCGGCTCTATGCTCCTTTTTTGCCCATTTCAATTATTAATTCTCACATTCAGCCTCCTGATTAGCTAGGAGTGAAATGATCGGAAGACAATAAAGTCATGTAGTCATATTATTTGTAATTGCTTAACCTGAGAGAAAAGTTACAAGTGCAGCTACTATGCAAAGTGTCATATTCTAAATGACAAGACTTCTTTTAATGCAGATTCCCTAAGTGGTCATCTCACTTCTCTTTTAGAATTCAAATTACATTATGGCATCATGTAATAAAATGTTTGATACTCAAAACAGAGAAGACATCAAGTTCTTTCATAATAATTTCTTAAAAATTAAATGTCCACCTTTCCTTACTTTCAGAGTACTCTAGCAGTATGAAATAATCCCCAAACTCTTCACATACTTGCAAACAACTTTCACAAATCCATGCTATTGAGCTTTCTCTTTCTCTCTTTTGCTTTCTCTCATCTCACTTTTCCACAGTGTACACCCGGCTTATTCAATTCCACAGCAAGAAAGGACTCAATAAACAGAAACATCTCCAGGCAAAGAAATTTTTAGTTATGGACATCAGAGACACTCATATTTCTTTGTCTGTTATTACTAGGTAGCTACACTAAGGTCTTATAATACATTCCTGGCCAGGTACCAGTGGCTTGCCTCTATAATTACAGCTACTCAGGATGCTGAGACATGAGTTTCATGGTTCAAAACCAGGCTAAGCTGGAAAGTCTGAGAAATTCTCATCACCAATTAAGCCTTCCAAATGCCAGAAGAGGAGCTGTGACTCAAATGTTAGAGCACGAACCTTGACTGAAAAAAGCTTAGGAGGCTCAGGGCCTGAGTTGAAGGTATACAAGAGGGACACACACACACACACACACACACACACACACACACACACACACACTTTTAATTTAAATTCTCTTTAATTTACAACGAAGCTATATGCAAATATATGTATATAACACATACACATACTATTTTATTGTATTTTTAAAATAAATATATTTAAGGATTTGGTGATAGAAGAGATAAATATACTTATAAATTCAATAAATCTATCTAGTTATCCCTAGAATTTGTTAGCTTTTGCATTATAATAATTACTCAGTTTTTGTGAAAATCTTAATAAGTAGAGACAAAATGAAATCTTCACAGTGGATACTGAGAAATTAGAGCTGGTGCTGATGGCTCATATCTACAATCCTTGATACTCAGAAAGTTGAGTTCTGAGGTTTGTATTGGAAGCCAGCCACACTGGCAAGTATAAGAGACTCTTCCTCCAATTAACTAGCCAAGTTGGAAGAGGAGGTGTGGCTCAAATGCAAAATTGACATCAGTGAGTGAAAAAGCCTTTCAGTCAGTAAAAAAAAAGTCAAATTGAAGCAGGATGAACTAGAGAAAATGAAGAAGAGTAAATGGCTCAAATTTACAGCTAGTACATATACTTACCTTAAGATTAAAGGAAACACTGAGCACTGGTGGCTCATGCCTATAATCCTACCTACTCAAGAGGCTGAGATCTGAGAGATCATTATTCAAAGTTATCATAGGCAGAAAAGTCCCCATGAAACTCTTATCTTCAATTAACCACTCAAAAATTGGAAGTGGAACAGTGGCTCAAAGTAGCAGAGCACTAGTCTTGACCAAAAGAGTTCAGAGACAATACCCAGGCCTTGAGTTCAAGCTCCACTACTGACAAAAAAAAAGAGATGGAAACAAAATCGTTTTAGGGGAAATGAAGCAGAATAGACAAAGGAAGAGGTATGGTCAGCTTACAGCAAACACAGGAAATATTCATCTACTTCCCTTAAGATTAAGGGACAAAAGTCATTTAGGAGAAAATGAGACTGGTAACTTCAAGAAAAATGAGACCTGGTGAATGCAACTCAGATATATGGTACTGAGAAACAAGAGGTGTCATCTTTGCTTCAAGGAGAAACAACAGGAAGCATCTCTCCCTGAGGTATCTGTCAGCAAAAATACTTCTCCACAGCCAAAGCTATCTCCTATCCAAAATGCTGATAACAATGTGAATTTCTTATCTCAAAGATAAAGATCTGTTTTATGGCAGAATGTATACTTAACTGGAAAGGGTGCTGAAAACATCCAGAAACTCAAAAGGTAACACCAGGAGTTTTTGCTTAATTTTGAAAACAGATACCCTACCTCTACCATATACAAATCCTTAACATTCAAGGGAATGTGTATCACTCTCTCCCTTCATTTGAGATCACTCTCACTCTTTGTGCCCTGCCCGTCTGCTTGTCTGTCTGTTTGGTGTCTGCTTATTTGCTTATTACTCAATAAAGCGCCCCCAAGTTTCTTTACCATTGTGGCTTGTCCAGAAAATTTTATTCTGCAATCTAAGTCAGAGTTCAGGCCCCACTACTAATGCACACACAACCCGCCCCCCCCAACACACACACACATGCACATATAGAGAATCAACAGGACTTATTATACATTTAATTTTAAAAATTAAACATAAATAAAGGAGGAAAGGAAAGGGAAAATGTCATTATTTAAAGATACAATTGCTGAATAACAACAAAGCTGGAAATTTTTTACTTGTAATCTTCCTGTTCTAATTCGATTACAGTAGAATTAAGCCAGGAAAGAACCTAGGAAAACCTACTAACCTGAAAATTAACCATTACATCTAAACCACACCTAGGTGTGGACCAAGGTCCATAAAGAATGACAAGAGGAATAAACGTATTTTACGTGAATATACTCATTAGCAATGTTCTTATTGTGACTATCAATATTTCATCAACTCAAAAGAACTTCTTACATTTATACCTTGTGATGCTATGTTTATTATTCTTAATTTAATACAGTCATATTTCCCAGTTTTCTCATTTATGATCTGCGCTTTGCATCTACCTGTCTGTTAAAATGCCACTGCTTAGTCTTTTCTGCCATTTCTATTCTGGAAAACCCCATAGAACTTAGATTAGGTCTTCAGTTGGTTATGTATACATGTTTTGTGACTTCAACTGATAATAAAATTCCATCAGCCACAGATGTACCAAAACCTAACAACTTGTATTTATTTACCAGAACACAATCATACATATTAGATGTTTTACTGGAAAAATTTCTTCCATTGTGTCTATGTATATAAATACATATGTATATATATATCACATCTTTTTGATCTATTCATCTACTGAGGGACATCTGGGTTGATTTCATATCTTAGCTATGTAAATAATACTGCAGTGAACATGGTTGTACTGGTATCTCCTCCCCCACCCCCCGCAAATGGCTGTTAAATTTATTTGCTTGATCAATAATAGTCTTGGCAAAAATTAGTTAACCAATGTTGAGACACTTGTAATAGTAATTTTAGAAATCCATGACACCTTGATAGAAATTAGAATTTACACAAACACAAAGAGAACTGTCAATATTTCCAGCAAATATAAAATGAATATAATATGTCTGGCAGGACAGCAAGAAGGTGGTTATACATTTATATTCGACACCTGACTATAGTTCCAGTCACCATATCTTCTCTCCAGATTTTAAAAAAATAGTATGCTGATTTCCATAACAAAGTTTTTTTTCATACAAAAATGAAATAATGGCCAACAAGTCACAATAGTGCAATAGGTAGAGGACTAAAAAAAATTTCATCAAACAGGTGCTGAAAATAAATACTAACTAGGAGGAGAACAGAGCCCTTGGGTGGAGGGCCTCCAACCAAGCTGCCTAAGAGCTTGGTCTCTCAGAAGCCTTGGGGGAGCCATCATGAACTGATGAACTAGAAAGGCAGACCACAGATACAATTACAAGGAGTCATTTTTCCTATTCTCAATCTTGCTAATTATTGGGAATTCCTTGGTAGGTTCACTGAGATCATAGGAATAAAACTTGTTTAAGAACAAACATATGGCTTATTCAGGCAAAGAGACATGTACATTTTTGCCCAAGCAAGCAACTGAAGTCATTTGTAGATGCTTTAGGTCAGGGTGAAGACTTTCAGCCCATCCCAGTATTTTCAGCTTTTGCTGATCCCTGTGAAAAATAGGGGCCTGCACTGCTGAGGGTGGTAGCAGGCTCCACAAGTGACTTGGGGTTGATATATCATAGTTTCGAACTGTGAAAGGGTGACAGGGAAGGGAAAGGGAACACCCAGCGAGAGCCATTTTGGCCAGTTAGAAAATATGAGGCAGCTCCCCACTGAACAATCTGCACCTAGGAGGTGTAAAAGGCACAAGGAAGAGTAGCCAGAGATCCTGCAGAGTGCAGGAGCTCACAGAGGTCCTGCGGGGTGGTGAGACAATGGGAATCCACAAGGCAGGCGCAGCCGTGACCTGGTTTGGTGACCCACCCCTTGAGAAAGAAATCCTGATTCTGCTGTGACTGAAAAAAAGAAAAGAAAAAGCAAAGACAGAGATTTTTGGTTGAAAAAGAAGCCACTCCAGGGTTAAAAGTTATTTTAACAAGGAAAATTAATTCTCAAATAAGCTCACACTATCTGGAAAACTCATGTGTCCCCTACAAGCCCACAGAACCTCCAGAACCTGAGCCTGACAAGGAGAAGTCAGATGTGTGGAAGAGGAAGAGTCTCTGAGAAGAACCTTTACAGAATGTACAGACGAGAGCCGTGCGGACGCTCGGGATTACAGTAAAATGCACAGGGCCTGGCAGTCTGAAGGTTTGTGGCTGCTCCACAGGCTGCTCAGATGGGCGTCTCCTTTCGGTCTTTGCTGGGTGAGGGCTTTGCCTGCTCCTTGCCCACCTTTGGCTGCTCTTTAGCTGCTTTGATCTCAGGGACACCATCGTGGGGCGGCAGGCCCACACCACCTCGCCTCTCAGGCTCCTCGTCCTCCTGTGACTGCTGCTCAGACTTGCTTCGCTGCATCTGGAGCAGCCGGAGCTGCACTCGCAGCTCGATGATGGCCTCACGCTCCAAGTGAACTGCTTGGTTCAAGTGATTGTTCTTTATTTCCAGCTCTTCGTTTTGTCTCTGCAAGTCTTCCAGAATGATCTGCAGCCCCTCCTCATCCTCACTCTCACTCTCACTCTCAGAGGAGTACTCCTCGGTTTCACCGCGGCCGTGCTGCTGGCGGCTCTGGACCTCTGCAATCTCGGCTCTGAGGCGGTCAATCTCTTCTTTTTCTGAGACAATCTGCCGACGTAGAAACTTCTCCATAGCCAGGAGCGCCTCCTGTTCAGTCAGGATCTCATTCTCCTGGGCAAGGAGAACGTTTATTACTTCATTTTCATTCATCTCTTCTTTGGAAACATCCTCTTTTGAAAGGCTGGCTATCTCCTGTGCAATCTCGGTGTCGCACTCTTGTCTTTTGGCCTCTCTCAATTTTCTTTTGAGGGCTGTCAAAATTCTTTGTACTTCCCACAATCTTTCTTCTTTAGATAAATCCTTTATCCCACCCTGCAGGTCTCGATGTAAACAATTCGAAAGAAACTCCTGTCTCTTGATCTCCTCCTGGATGCTAGCCTGGGTCTCTGGTCATATGGGCATTGTGGCCACATTGGACCAGCGCAGAGGTCTTGTCACTGGCTTTAGTACCACATTTCCAAAGAGCTCTTGCGCATGTGTGAAAAGCACAAACAGAACACGACTGCTGTACGGTTGGGCTGAGCACTATAGAGATGTTCTGAATGTTCATTTTTGTTTCCAGTTCCTTGGTGATGACGTGGTCCATATGCACAATGAGCCAGGAAATCAGAAGGTAGTTACACTGCGGGAGCTCCTTGAGCAAACGCTGGAATTCTTGAACTTTCTCCATCTCTGTGCTACTCCCACAAGCCTCTTCAAATCGGGGCATAAGCTCTTTGGTAAGTAAATTCTCTGGAAGGTCTCGCAAATATTGTTTCAGCAAACTGGCTACAGTGTTAGGCTCATATTCTTCTAAGTTTGGAGATTCCTCTTGGTCATAGGCTGCTTTTAACTCATCCACCTTTGATTTAATTCCTAAAACTCTGTAGATACCTTCACACTTCATGCCATACTTCTCCATGTAATCCACGCATTCGCGGAAGACAGCTGGCAGTCGAACACCACCATACATCATGGTCCTCTCTACCGCATCAACCAGAGGAACTCCAAAAATGGGTTTGAGACTTGGAACATCAGTCTGAGGCACCTCTGGCTCCTGAATTGGCTTCTTTTTCTTCTTCTCCTTCCACTATTTAACAATATCAGCTGCTGTCAAGTCTTTTGACTTCTTTATGTTTTTCTTCTTTAGGTTTCTCTTTGATTTTAAAATCTTTCTCCTTCTTTTTAGAGAAGCTGGGCTTCTTAAACACATGGATTCCCTTGGACCTCTTCATCTTGGAAGGACTTTCAGCTTCTTCTCCTGAGCTATCTTCCTGGAAGGCAGCAGAGCCTTCAGTTCTTTTTTCCTTTTTCTTAAATTTTCCTTTTTTCTTTCCATGGTCTTTCTCATCATCAGACACTATATCAGGAGGCTCGTGGAGGATGTCATGGGGAGGCGAAGGCTCACCCGTGCGGTACAATCCAGGGAACTTGGTGGGGCTGATCTCTTCAGAGCTGGGGGTCCGGGTCAGTCCGCTGCCATGCTCAGCTCTGCGGTGCTCACTGGGGCTGCTGGTGGGGGACAGGAAGCACTCAGTCATGCTGACACCCTGACAAAAAAGGCAAGTGGTTCTTCTCTGTTACCTATCCATTACACCTGCCCCGCTGCCGTGCAACCATCCGCCTCGCTGCTGCTGCTGCCTCCCTGCGCTCAGGCTACCGCCTCAGCTACGATCACTGCCTCCAGCGCCGTGGCCCCGGTCGGCCCCGGGCGCCCCATTCCCACCCTGCCCAGCCTCCGCCTGGTATCTTTGGTGTGGCCTTGTTTGTGGTCGTTTGGGTAAATGCCCAGTGTGGGATAGCTGGGCCATAGAGGAGCTCTATGTCTAGTCTTTTGAGAAACCTCCATACTACATTCCAGAGAGGCTGAACAGTTCACATTCCCACCAGCAGTAGTAGCCACATCTCTATCAGTATCTGTTATTGTTAGGTTTCTTGAAAATGACCATTGTAACTAGGGTAAAGTGGAATCTCAGTGTTGTTTGGATTTGCATTTCTTTGAGTTGCTGTTTCTTTGAGTATTCATTTTTTGGGGGGTTAGTTTTTTGAGTTCCAAATATATTTTAGATATGAGGCTTTGTCGGATATATAACCAGTGTGATTTATGTACACAGTGAAATTCTATGTTTTCATCAGAAATAATGACAATACCCCATTCATAAAGAAATGGAAAAATAGATAAATTATGTTAAGTGAAGAAAGCCAAACCCAAAGAAACATAGGCTACATGGTTACCCTCAATTATAATAATTAGTATATGTCTAGGATATTATTATCAGAGGATTATGATGGCTCAATAGCAACGTGGATATGACCATATAAATCAAGGCCTATTGAAATAATCTTCAAGAAATGGAAGCAAGAGGTTTTTTTCTTTTTTCTTTAATTGTACTGTTTACAGTTATTCCCTGTTTATTTACTGTTCTCACTTCTTTAGATTTCTGTGTCTTTTGGCTTGTATTTAAGTTTATTAGATTTGGGGAAGGGAAGGGAAATCACAAAAATGATAGGACAAAAGATGAACCAATGCAACAGTGATACTCACTAGACACTAGGTTGAAAGCGAACTTTACAACTTAGGGGAGGGGGAGTTGTGATGGAGAGTCAGAGAAAATGAGGGAGGGGTTAACATTGTTGAAAGAACGTACTTACTACCTTATTTATTTAACTGTAATGCTTCTGTACATCACCCTTACAATACATCCCTTAGATGTTTTAATGAACATTGCAACTATTTCTCCTAACTGCCAACTCCCCCTCTCCCTGCTTAATAACAAATGACAGAAATATTTTTTCAATTAGTCTTCCCAAAAATGATAAATTTTCTCTAAAATGTTTCTTCCACTTTCCATATTTTCCCATCTAAAATACAATGCATTAAAATTTTAACTATGTGATTACTTATCCATATGACAGTTTCCTATCCATTCCATGACTTCCCAAAGGTAAAATGGCTTACATATACAGTCTTTTCTTATAGGAATATATCATTCTTTAGGATTCAGCTTGTTGATAGATTCAATAAAACAAACAGCTTTGTATAATATCCAGCTTTATTTATTTGCTTATGGGAGTGACTTTCCTTTGCATATCTTTTTACATTACAAAAAGGTAATAAGCTCTGCCAAGGCAATCTTGAAGAAAACCTAATTGTAGGTCATGACACTGCCAAAAAAAAGATAAATCATAAAGTGGTAGTAAATAAGGGAGTGTAGCTTCTGTACAAAGGCAGAAAAATCAACAGAATGGAATAGGGAATTAGGAGTGAATGTTTACCTTGATATTGATTCATTCTGTATTTGTTTCAGGATTGAACATAACGTGTAGAAATGAACATATCTTTTCTTTTTGGTCAGGCATGGGGCTTGAACTCTACACATGGTGCTGTCCCTGAGCTCTTTAGCTCATGAACCACAGTGTCATTTCTGGTTTTCTGGTGGTTAATTGAAAATAAGAGTCACATGGACTTTAGTTCCCGGGTTGAACCTCAATCCTCAGATCTCAGCCTCTTGAGTAGCTAGCATGGCAGGTGTGAGTCACTGCACCCACTAAATGAACATATCTTTAGAAATAATTTATTTAGGAAATGGTACTGTGGCTCAAGTAGTAGAGTGCCAGCCTTGAGTATAAAGAGGGCTGCAGGCCCTGAATTCAGGCCCCACAACCAAGAACAACAACAGATTGATAATGGGATGGAACTTCTGATGCATCTTATGTTAAAACAAATAATTTCAAGTTTTCCCTCCTTCTCGGAAGATAGACTGAAAATAATAGTAATATTAAAAGAAAGAATAGGAAGAGGAGAGGAAGGAGAGGAAAATGGATACAGAATGAGGTCTGCATACCTAGGAGCTAGCAGGAGGGGGATGGGAGCCAAGGAGAGGAGGAACTATATGACTATATTGAAGTACATTATGTTTATATGTGAAAATAGCATCACAAAATCATTAAAAACTCTAAGAATAAGTAGTTATAATAACAGAGAGGGCTATTGATGGTAAAGTGTCAACTTAGAATTAGTAACAGAGAAGTAATTAAGTTCACCATATAGCACATTTTACATATACACATATCTATATACAATCTATACACACACACATATATATATATATACATACTTACATACACATATACTTATATATATATATATACATATATACATCTCCATATATCCACACATATCCTAATGTCATTTATCTTGCATGTTGCAGGGAAGAACTACAAATGAAGATTCCCCTTTATTAACAGCTTATAGAACTAAAGAAAGGATTCTGCAATTAATATTGCAACTTTGCAGTTATTTCATTCCATGTTATGTTTTTCTTATAAGTTCCAAAGTATTTTAGATTGATAGACATGTGTGTATGTCTGAGAACTTTGAAACAAATTAACTTTTGGACATGGCAAAACGATTTTACTCAATGATAAAGGAAAAAAAATTTATACAAGCACAGAAGCCCTTTACCAAGATTATTTTCAAGGATCATGAATTTGCTATTTGACTCCACAGGGCAAGTTGGTAGGCTTTAAGATTGACAGCTATAAGACATATGTCCATAATGTTTGTAAGAACATAATGTTCTGCTTCAGTTCACCACAGTGCAGGCAAGATGATTGTTTCTCTAATTGGGACCACTTTTGTGTGATGAATCATCAAACCCTGAGACATCCCAAGCTGCTGGAGATAATTACATCCTGATTATCATCAACATCTTCATGAGGAATGGAGTGAGTGGGTGAGCATGCTGTCAAAATGATTCAATTGAAATCACTAACATTTTACTTTAAGTTGTGTTCCTAAAGCCTGAGGTGCATGGTGGGTAATAAATGATGTGTGTCATAGGAATTGAAATTTACATACAAATGACTTTGTAGACTACATCAGGAAATAATTCAATGGAAGTACAGATCACTCTATTAAGTACAGATCATTCCTCCTTTTTAGTTAAATATTTTTAATCTTTATTGGTTGTAGAAAAAGGTTTCCTGGTGTTATTTCCATATTTCCATTACATGCAATGTACTCTGATCAACTCTACTTTCTTTATCACTCTACCTCATCCTCTCACACTTTTTCTTTCTTTTTATGCTCCCTGTGCTATATGGATCACCATGGCATATGCATAGCTTTTCTGGGAAAGTATTTCACTTAGACTATGATTTAATCAAAGAATTCGAGTATAATATTGAGGCAGCTTGGTTATACAGTCAGTTGTTAGAACAGAAATGGCTGTTTTCATCTACAGTTTCAGGCATTCTGTAATTGGCTGAAGCAGAAGGCTTTCCAAGTTCCCGGAAAGGAAAACCTATAAAAGTAAAAAAGTGAAGGAAGAGATAGGTTGGAGAAAAGTGACAGAGGGATGCGTAGGGAGGGATGGGTGAGAATCTTGAAAGGAATGAAATTGATCAAGACTGTGTATTCATAAACTGCTTTGTTGAGTGGCAACTCTGTTTGTAACTAAAGATAATAAAATGTTTTTTAAGCAACAGCAAAATAAGAAAGCTAGGACTTCAGAATTCATTAGAATGATATATTTTTATAAAAGAAACTTAAAAAAAATGTCAGTGCTCTTTTAGACTCATTCAGTCTTCAAGGCTTAATCCTGATAGGACTAGCAGTGAAAGTAGAGACTGTCATTAGGGTTCAGGCTAAAACTTAACTATCTTTGAGGCTCAGGATAGAGAGGAAGGTTTAACAAAAGTTTTAAATGAATTATAGGAATGTACTAGAGGCTCTTTTTAGGGGTTTGAGTACTATGAACTATAGAGGATGAATAGGGAGAATGAATTTTCAAAATAATTTATGTAATGTAGGAAAGTAAACCAAAAATATTGAAATTGTTTTAAGTAATAAGGTGAAAGTCTGGAACATAGAGAATATTGCACAAAAATCATCCAAGTCATTTTTGTTTGTTTATGCTAATCTATGGTCTGAGTACTATCCCTGAGCTTTCATGTTCAAGGTTAGCACTCTACCACTTGAGCCTCAATGCCACTTCTGGTTATTTTGGTGCTTAATCAGAGTTAAGAGTCTCAGAGACTTTCCTGCCCAGATTGCCTTTGAATCAAGATCCTCAGATCTCAACCTCTTGAGTAGCTAGGATTATGGACATGAGCCATCAGCTCCCAATTAGATCATTCCTTTTAAAAAAATTCTGCTCTTTTTTTAAGCACTGTGGCAAACATTTTCTAGATGAACATGAATTTTTTCAGATTTCCAAAGAGTTTTTTTTACAAAGCATCAATAGGGGAAAGTTCAAGTTATTAGGGATATATGACATATTCTGTTGTTAAAACACATACTTATTACTATGAAGTCATACAAGGTTACAAAATATTGAATAAAAATCTTCTGGAAATTCTAAGGTCCTAAACCTAAGTCTGTGAGGCTTCAAATCTCTCTGATTTTTGCATTCTTTGTCTACATAATAAATTTTATAATGGGAATTCTTCTCCATCAAATACTATTTATATACTTTTTGTTTACATGGGAAGAGATAAGCCAGCAGAGGTTGCAGTCATCTGATGGATGCATAATTTTCTAGTGAATATCTAATTCCAATATTTCCTTTTCTTTGGTTGAATAGCTAAGCCCATTTTAATCAGTCTAATTGTGAAACATGTTTTTCAAACATTTTCACTGAATTGTGGACACAAACATTAGCTCTTAACATTGTCTGCCACATTTGGTTTAGCAAACAGAATTTGACTTATAACTGAAGTTAGTAACTATTATTGTTAGTAGGACAAACTTTTTTTTTTGGCCAGTTGAGGGGCTTGAACACAGGGATTGAGCACTGTCTTTGGGCTTTCTTAATGCTAGAGCTCTACTACTTGAGCCAAAGCACCACTGCTGAATTGTTCTATGTATGCTGGACTGAGTAATCAAACCTAGGTCTTCATTCATGCTAGGAAAGCACTTAGTAAGACAAATCTGTAGCATTCAAACATGTAGTGGTATTCAAATCTTTTACTAGTTTTCAAATTGTGATGCATCTAACTGCAGTGAATTTGATAGGATATATTGATACTATGATCAATAATACTTTGTTCACTTACTTTCCTGTCAATATGAATACTTCTTTGTTTATAGTTTTCTTTGTTTATAATTTAAAATAGGATGGCAAATATACAGTTTATAACCCAGTTTCTGTTTATTAAGCTGTGAGTATTGGGAGGTAGGGCAGGATTTGTCTTAATATATAGCAGCTTCTAACACAAATTAGTTACACAATATTCTAATTCAAATTATAAACATAAGGCAAAAGATCAGTGCCTTGGCAACCCAGATCCTTTTTCTCAAGAGATGAACCCATTTCACAGTTGTCTTTCTGCAGGCAATGCTTTAAGACAAAACTCTGTGATGTGTCTTTTGCCTGTGCTTCATACCTGTGTTGCCAGGCATGAAACCTGGAGAATCACGTTTTGAAGCCCATCTAAGCAGGAAAGTCCTCAAGATTCCATCTCTAAAATAAACAGAAAACTTCTCCCCTTGATTCATTGGTTAGATGCTTAAGCACCAGCACTGAACAAGAAAGTACATGTGACAACAAGTATAGGAAGCCATGAGAGAGAGGGGGGGGGGGAGAAGATAGGGAGGAGGAACGGAGGGAGGAAGGAGAAAGAGAATTTGGTAATGAATTTATACTCCTGAGACTGACCATCCATGATCAGCCTGAGCTGAGCTCCTTGTCTTTCTCTGTCACACTTTCCCACTTACAAATTGGCTCCTTCCTATGCAATCTCATCAATAAGTCCACGATCTTTATAATAGAATAACCAATGTCTCACCAGATGATGATGCTTATATGCTCCAAATTCAAAGCCCGAGAATATTGGGTGACTGTGGTCCAGCTCTGTACCTGGAAGTTGTTCCCTTGGTCCATCATTCCTATATCTCATTGCAAAGCCTCTGGGAACCTCTCGCCTCCCTCAACGAAATTTTAGGGGAAATAAAAATCATAAATGGAGTTTATATTTTCATACTACTGCTTCTCGTTGTACACGCTGTTAGAATTGTGTTCTACTAAACTGTGTTTAGTGGGTAACTAAAAGACATAAAGATAGGATCTGACATAAAGATAGGATCTTAATTCAATGAAATTATTGGCCATATAATAAAGGGAAACACACTTCCTACTCGTACACACAAGATATGTTCTAACAGTGTACAGGTGACTGGCTGAACATCAGAAAGATGGCCCTCACCACATCCTGAACTGCTGCAACAGGCATCTGAGACATTTATTCTCCAGACTGTGAGAAATAACCCCTGTTGTTAAAGCTACAGAGCCCATGGCATTTGTTCTGGCAGCCCAAGCTGATAATACAGTGCTTTAGGGTCTTGATCGTGCTTTCTTTTTATTTTAACTAAGTAAGTTCAAGTTTTGAAGACATTATTTGTCAACTTGATTCTTTGGGAAATATCTTCCAAAATTCTTCTGGAGAAAAAAAAAACAAGCTGTATAAATGAATAACTAAGAACAGTGTACATAATTAATTCCCTGCATGTAAACTTAAACACTAATTTGTTACAGCTTCTAAAATCCCTTTGCTTAATGTTGCATAAACCAAATGAAGCTGGACTTTCTTAAAATAAATGTTAATTTAAATTTTGTCTCAGTGTTAATGTTTTAAAGGCTTTGAAAAACAAGGAACACCATTAAATTTTGTTGTAGGAGACTACAGAATTTACTTCACAAACTGGGTACAATTCTTAGCAATGTATGCATACAACCAATACAATCAGCATTTTTCTCTGAACTCACTTAAAACATCATATATCCAAATCAGCTCTGATCACTTTTTCTTTATTTTAAGCCCATGACACCACAATTCCTCCTTTATTATGCATAACGTAAGCCTTTTCCTGCATCTTTTATATGCATGAACAGATTGATAAATAAAAGAAAGATTGTTGCTCAAAAGATTGTGTTTTTATGAGTTTGTTGTTGCCCATTTGTTCATTCCATATTTCACAAATTTTGCAAGAAGCCATCTAGCAGAGAATTCTAGAGAACCAGAGCCATGCATAAGTACTGTAAGCTTGGCTTTATGTTCAGGGAACTTTCTACATAGGAGATAATAAAACAAATGAATGTTTTGCCATGATGGTGTTAAAAGAAGCATGACAAACTTAAATATTCACAACTGGGAAAATGTAATTGTCCTGAAACTAACAGTAGATACAAATCCTTACTATCATAGTCATGACAATACACACAAAAAGGATAAGAAGCTTATTAGTCACCTCTTTTACCATATATCATATATTGTATATCCTATCTTATATATAATCTAGCACTTTTACATTCCCCTGTAACATAAATTATCTGCTTAAATACTCTAAATATCATCTGTTTTAAATCATTTAATATACCAATTTCCCTAAGATTTTACTACCTTTCTCTACAGAATTCACAGATCTATATATACACACACATAAAAGTATGTATGTATGAGTTGATGTGTATGTATTAGTTTAAAATAAACAACACAGTGCCTCTCATGAAAGAATCATTGCTATAGATACTGCCTTTTCTCTCAGTAAGCCAAAACACCTAGGAAAAATAATATTTTAAATATAGGATATCAGGCTCCATAAAATTGAGAAAAATATTGCAGCAGCCCACTTCTAGGAAGAAGTTTCTAGAACATGCCAGGGAGGCAAAACAGAAAGATCTCAATGAGTTGAGAAGATGAATTTTAAAGTACACAGAGTCAGGGAAGCAGAATTTGTAAGAATAAATGCATGTGGTGGTTAATGGTGATGGAGAATAACATTATTTTGCAGAAACTATAGAGAGGAGATCTCACGCTAGAAAAGCACTGGGTAGATTCCTCGGAAGAGTCAAATCTAAACAAGAAAAATGTTTTGGACCCAAAATAACAAAGTTTAAAAGCAAAATTTAACCAGGCGTGGTGGCTCATGCCTGTATTCCTAGCTACTCAGGAGGCTGAGATCTGTTGATCTTGGTTCAAAGCCAGTCCAGACACTAAAGACAGTGATGAGACTCTTGTCACCAATCAATCACCAGAAAACCAGTTGTGGCACTGTGGCTCAAGGGGTAGGGCAGTAGCCTTGAGCTGACGAGTTCAGGGACAATACGCAGGCACAGAGTTCAAATCCCACGACCAAAAGAAAAAAAAAAACAACCAAATTTTTAAAAACATAGATGATTACATAGCTAGAGAAGAAGGAAAATAAATACAAATAAGCTTAAGATTATAACTAGAAATGTAAATAAAAATATGATTAAAGTACTGCTTCCGGATCTGGCCATGAGGCGCTCGCGCCAGGAGCACAGGCCCCTGGGATCCCAAAGCGTGACACTTGGAGGTCCGGCCTGCCCTCCTGCTCCAGACCTCTCCCTTCACGGGAGGTTCTGGCTCCCTCCATGGCCATCACTCAGTTTTGGCTATTTAAAGTTTGTACCTGCTTAGCAACAGTATTCTCATTCCTAAAGAGATTAATATGCAGGTCTGGTAGAGGAAGAAAATTAAGTGGAGACCAAATCACTTTGCCAACTGCAGTTGGTTATTCTTCAGCTCCAAAGCAGACAGATGTGGAGGAGTGGACTTCCTGGGATGAAGATGCACCCACAAGTGTAAAGATTGAAGGAGGCAATGGCAACGTGGCATCACAACAAAATGCTTTGGAACAACTGGAACCTGACTATTTTAAGGACATGACACCAACTATAAGGAAAACTCAGAAAATTGTTATTAAAAAGAGAGAACCGTTAAATTTTGGCATTCCGGATGGTAGCACAGGTTTCTCCAGTAGACTAGCAGCTACACAAGATATGCCTTCCATTCATCAGTCCTCTGAATTAGGTGACTTAGACCCTTGGCAAGAAAATACTAATGCTTGGGACAAGGAAGAAGATGCAGCCTGGCAAGCAGAAGAAGTTCTGAGGCAGCAGAAAATAGCAGACAGAGAAAAGAGAGCAGCAGAACAAGAAAGAAAGAAACTGGAAAAGGAATCACAGAGTCTGATGAAGAAGGAACAGAACAAAATTGGTGTGAAACTTTCAAAACAAATACTTTTCAGATGTCATAGTGCCGGTAGGAGAAGTCTGAGCTCCACAACCCATGCCAGATTGTATGGATTTAAGAGTATTTATGGAATCCAAATACACTGCTTGATTTTAATGCGTTCATCAGGCCATTCAGGAGACCGAGATTCTCCCAAAGTACTTGGAACTCTTAATGAGATTCAAAAGGACAGAAAAGATGTATGCAACTATTTTCTTCAACATTTTCCAGACATATGACAATTGTTTCCTGTAGAAAAATTATTACAAATGGAATATACCATTACCTCTCAAGCTAGTGTTTCTAGCTAAATAAATGGATATAAATAATTTTATGGTGAAAAAGAACTCTGCTATCTATTATGTTTTCCTTCAATGTGTATAATTATAAAATAAATAATTCAAATATTTTTTGTTTCCATGATCACCTGACCTAAATTAGACAGGCTATAAGTAGGGCTTTCACTTCCTTATTTTTGTTATAAGAAGCTAATGTTGGCATACATTTTCTCTAGTGAAAATGGGTATTGTTTTATATATCAATAAGGGATTTGATGATTTGGGTTTTAAAGATGACATTAAATGCAATAATTTTATTTATCAAATATTTTTACATCATTTTCCTTTCAATGATGTGATGTTATGCATACTTGTAATTTACATTGCATGTATAAACATTGATAATCAACTAACATGTCATGTTTGTCTTAAGTTATTATAATTTGTGAATTTTAAGAACTAGTATTAGTACTCCTACCCTTTCATTACAGATTGAAAATGCGTTAGGGTCTTTAAATACCATAGCTATTCCTCCTACTCCAAAGCCAGTAACTTACAAGTGCAGAAAGTCTTCAATTATAGTATTGCCAAGGTTTTGAATGGGCCAGGAGTTTGGCCTAGTGGTGTTTGCCTAGCATGTACAAAGACCCATGTTCAGTTGTTCTGTACCAAATACATAAAAAAAGTTGGAAGTGTTGCTGTGGCTCAAGTGGTAGAAGCCTTGCCTTGAGAAAAACCCAAGGACTGTGCTCAGAACCAGAGTTCAGGACCCAGGACGGGCAAAAAAAAAAAAAGAAAGGTTTTGAATGACTTCTTTACTGGTTTTATATATCTAATATAATGCTGCTTCTGTAACATTATTAATTCACCATATTATTGATCAAGAATATTCATCTCTTACTAATAGTGATGAATACTTTCATTAGAATAAATAATTGGAGACTGTGCTTATAGTGCAAAAAAATCTGATAATTTAACCACAATTAAATTATTTTCTTTGAAAAAATATGATTAAAAATAATTTATCTTAAAAGATTCAAGTGAAAGCTATAAAAATAAAAATAGGACATATGAAGCATAAAGTGAGATAATGGATTGGATTGACAGACGTTTAGAATACTAATGGAAATATAGAAACCTTTATTGTAAAAGAAACTATGGAAACAGCTGGGCACTGGTGGCTCATGCTTGTAATTCTAGCTCCTCAGTATGCTGAGGTCTGAGGATCGCTGTTCAAAGCCAGACTGGACATAAAAGTCTGTGAGACTCTTATCTCCAGTTAACCACCAGAAAACCAGAAGTAGCACTGTGGCTCAAGTAGTAAAGTGCTAGCCTTGAGCTGAACAGCTGGTACAACACCCAGGCCCAGAGTTCAAGCCTAAAATCGACCAAAGGAAAAATATTGAAAAGAACAAAAAGAAAGAAACTATGGAAACAAAAAGCAAACAATGTTTACTTGAACTGAAGAATTATATAGAGAAACTTAACCTGCATGAAATATGTGGCTCTGAAAGAAAGCATAACATGAAGAAGACAGAAAAACTATCATAAAGATAATAGCGTAAAATCCTCTGAAGTTTAAAAAAGAAGCATTGTAAGCAAAAGTGCATAACCCAAACAGCCACATTACAATCAAACACAATGGGCTCTCTTCCTTTTATTTTTTTCTTTTTGTAGTCCTGGGGTTTAGACTCAGGACTTGAGTCTCACTGGGCTGAAGACTAGTGCTCTACCACTGAACCACAGCACCACTTCTAGCTTTTTCTGTATTAGAGAAAGTATCTGTAATAGATCTGTATTAGAGAATTAAAGAAATTATACCTCACTTTGGAATTCCCACATCATCAGACAGTGGGACAGAATTTGCCTTCTAGGTCACTCAGCTAATCTCAAAAGGTTCTCAATGTTACATGGCACTTTCATATCTCTTACTGCCCCCAATCCTCAGGCAAAGTGGAAAGGACTAATCATTCTTTAAAGAATATATTAACCAAACCAACCCTAGAACTCCACTGGGAGTGGGTAAAATTATTTCCCCTTGTCCTCCTTCACTTCCAAACACTTCCAAATAAACCTCTCAACTTAACCCCTTTTGAAATAATGTAGGGGTCCTATGGTTCCCCCTAGAATTCCCACCCAACCTCTCACAACCCACTCACCCTCCTTCCTCCTCTCCTCAGCCATCTCCAGGCAGCTTTCTGAAAATATGTAGACTCCACATATTTTCTCTAAACAGCTGTACTATATACTGTATGGAGAACCTCCTTCCTCCCCAGAATCCTTACAAGACCACAGGCACTACAACATCTGGTTTCATCTGGCACTTTTGCCCAAAATAGGAACCAGAGCTGGGACATGTGCTTGGAATCTGCCTGTTCCTGTTGTGCAAACCTGCGGCAGACATACAAAATTTAATCATCTTCCCAACAGGTCAAGTTGGCAAGCATGCTATCTATGCCTACCCACCTAGTTGGGGAAAGTTCTCATTTGAAAGACTGGGAGGTACCCTAAAACTATATACCCCCAGGTGGCTAAAGCAATACATGTGCCCAGGTCCAAAATTGTACCCGCAACTGTATACGCCTAAAAAGGGGCAGTATCACGTGTGCCAACAGTGAGCGCAGTTCATAAGCAAAGCGCCATGTTTCCTTGCCCGATGGCTCGTTTTTTACTTGTGAGAGTTGTACTTTTAACTACATCCCTGCTAACCTACCCCATAACTCTTTTTTCATATATTTTATT
The DNA here is from genome assembly GCF_031878675.1 of Megascapheus bottae. Lineage (NCBI taxonomy): Eukaryota > Metazoa > Chordata > Mammalia > Rodentia > Geomyidae > Megascapheus > Megascapheus bottae. The sequence goes on from NC_143518.1 coordinate 1,143,911, forward strand.
GTAATTAATAGAGGGGTAACAGTTATATTGGCCAGATAGAAGCTACACTACTTCTCACACATTGATAACCCTTCTCATGTTTTTGTCCCTATTTCCCTCCATCCACCCCCTCCCTTTCCCCCTTTCCCTTTCCTATTTCACATAATCAAATAAACGTATATACAATATACCAGATAACAAGGTAAGATACTGTGACAATATAAGAATAACCAAGGGACAATAAAAGAGATGAGAAATAACATAGTACATTGAAAACAACAATCACACATTATATAGCTCTTGTTTCCTATGAAACAAGAACTGTATAATTTAGCCTCATCCTATATGGCCTTACCCACTGCATAACTCTTGTTGCTGCCTAAGTGGCTCAGCAGTTGCCCCACAAAGAGCTTTTCCAGCCCCAACATGAGAACTGTATAGACGAGATACATTTATTGTCTGAGGCAGAACACAATGCCCTTGCTTTCTCTCCCGTTGGGATACCTAGACTGGCAATAGGAGCCTACAGAAGTGCCATGCATATTGCATGCTCAGTGGCAAGAAACATTAATTACATTACATTACAAAGTCAGGAATTGCAGGAGCGTAGATAGGCCAACCTTGATAATCTGTAGCCCAAAACACGTGCTACTTTAATCTAACTGACCACAGTCTTACCATCAAGGATCTGGCAATGCGCAGGGGAATGGGGTCTGTGTGAGTGGATCCCTCCCTGGCTTATGCATATCATAGGTCCATTACTTGCAATTATTTGTTGTGTATTGATCATACTTGCATATTCAGGTGCTTGCAGAACATCCTTATGAGACAGATAACTCTTTCCACCAATCGATCTGTCAATCAAATGCTCCTGGAAGGGTACCCGATTCCATTTTCAACTTCGCTCCTATTTCAGCAGGAAACAGCTCCAGAAGAGAGGACTTCTGTCCATATTCCCGACTCAGTACCTTCGTTCAATGAATAAACCAAAGAGTGAGGAATGATGGTGATGGCACAAGCCTGGTACCACACCCGCCCATGCATGTTCCCTAGGCCACAGCCGCTTCACTGGGACAGGCCCTCTAAGGCTGAGCTATCACCATGCAAGGTCCCCCTATAGGTCCCCCTAGGTGATCAGGCCATGACCTTATAAGGTAGCAAGATCCTCCCTGTCCCTACAGATTTTATAGGTCACCCCAAAACAGAGCCCCCCTCTCTTTTTTTCCTCCCACACGCATCTGTGTGAGAAGGGGTCTCCGGACCCTTTCCCTGGCATTAAATTTCTTCTTTTGTTCCCAGTACTTGGATGTCTGCATGGTCTTTTGGCAAAGTCTCCATATTATCTACCAAGGACCTTGGAACTTCTATTACTGGTGAGAGGCACAGGACTCCTGATGTCCCCAAGCCAGTTTCACAGTCCTTTTCCCTTACTGCCTTGTTCCTGGTCGCACAAGGTTAAAGCGGTTTGCAAAAGAAGGAGTGATTCAGATCATTGAGCCAGAGCCAGCAGTAAGTGAAAAAGCCATGCAAAACAGCATGAGGCTTTGAATTCAAGTTCAGATATTAGCACAGAAAGAGACAGGGTGGAGGATGGAGAGAGAGGGAGAAAACAAAGGAGAACAGAGGCACAGACAAAGAGAGAATTTTCCCTCTTCCTTCTAAAGGGAAGGATTCCTGTACCTGGTCACTGAATGTGTGTGTGTGTGTGTGTGTGTGTGTGTGTGTGTGTGTGTGTGTGTGCGTGTGTGTGTGTGTGTGAGCTTGTGTTCTTGCCCCAGTATTGGGGCTTGAAATCAGTCTGTGCTCTCCCTAATCTTATTTGCTCAAGACTACTGATCTTAGACTTGAGCCATTACCATAATTTGGGCTTTTGGTGGCTAATTGGAGGTAAGGGTCTCACAGAATTTCAAGCTCAGTCTGGCTTCAAACCACAACCCTCAGACCGTAAGTTACCAGTAGCTAGGATAACAGAAATTATCCACTAACACCTGGCTTATCCTTTGCCTTAAAAATAGATTTTTAGGGCCAGGAGCATGGCCTAGTGGTAGAGTGCTTCCCTAACATGCACCAAGTCCCAAGTTCCATTCCTCAGTAGCACATATATAGAAAAAGCGCCACAGTTGCGCTGTGGCTCAAGTGGTAGAACTGTAGCCTGGAGAAATCCCAAGGGCAGTGCTTAGGCCCTGAGTTCAAGCACCAGGACTGGCAATAAAAATAGATTTTTATAATAATAATAATTTTATCAATGTAGGTAGTGTAAGGATAATGGAGGAGATTGGAAATGGAATAGGCCAGACTCAATTGTTAACAGGTGAGGACTGATTATTGAGGAACAGAGAGGGGCACAGACTTTCTGGCAGGATTGGAGGTTGTTCTGGGGACTGGATTTTGAAGTAGGCTTATATAGGGTTTAACAAGAAAGCAAGGATTGGAAACTGGGACCTGGTCTCTTCCGGGCCTAGGGTGGTGTTCTTGGTCAGGCCTACAGTGGACTGTTCTACCTGTTTTGAGGGGCTATTATCACCTGGGGGACCGAGGGTGGTTTCTTCCCAGATAGGACCTATAGACAAGTATGTGTTCAGGCTTGTCCACGTATACCTGGTGTCTTGCCTGACTCTGAGGAATAAGGCAGGACTCAATCCTTCAAATAGCATAATGTATTCCAGACTATTTTGAGCTAGGTTGAAGATAATACATTTTAAAAAAAGGATTCTAATATCAAACTTCTGATGCTGTTTCCATGCTTTGAAAAATTACTCTTAGTCTTAAAATTATTTAACTCTAATCTGTTTGAGATTTTTTTCCAGTCATTAATATTTCATTTTTTATTTGGTTAAAAATATAAATACCTGGTACTCTTCCTTGCTAAACTTAAAGAAGGCCACGTATGTGGATGAAGAAACAAATTTTATTCGGTAGGCAGTGCTTGAAAATGTCCATTTAAAATAACACTAGTCTTCATAAATGTCGACAAAATTTAAATATAGTCATAATATAATTATGTCTATTATTGTAAATGAGAAGACAAAGAGGCCACATTTTGAGAGGTCAAATTTTTGACTCTTTATAAAAGCAAGTGACTGCATGGTGGACTCCTTTCTCAAAGACCAGCAGCCATAAAATACAGTTAATAGAGATAAGAAACAGTCCAGATAGGAAAGAAAGAACAAAAACAAACAAATCGATTCAGCTCCAAAGGACAGCTGGATTGGATTTGCCATGATGACTAGAGAACAGCCAGGGGCCAAGAGCCAGGAGCCAAGAGACAGGAGACTGGAGACAGGAGATAGTGAGGCAGGATAGCCTAAGGAAAATGGGACATGTTAAATGACTACCAGGAATCCAAGCTTAAAGCTTTTCCATTTTCCTTAAGATTAAGGGAACAAAGTCATTTTGAGGGAAACGAAGCAGGAAGACTAGGGAAAATGAGGTATTCCTTCGTGCATTTCACTAAAGATTAAGGGAATAAAGTTATTTGTGGGGAAATGAAACAAGATAACTTAAGGAAACTGAGGCCTGTGAAAGCAATTCAACAAAATGGTATTTAGAAGTGCTATCTTTGCTTCAAGGAGAGACAACACAATGCATTTCTTTCTGAGGGATGAATATCTCACCCAACTTTACAGCTAACTGACAGAATATATGCCTTCCTGAGAAAACTCAAGCTACCAGCCCAAAATACAGAAAACAAGGCACCTCCTTGTCTCAAGCTTCTATTTTGTGGCAGGATGCATTCTTACTTGGAAACTCAAAGTAACTCCAGGTGTAATTAGAGCACCTATCTGCCTTTATCCTATAAATAACCCACCAGCCCAAGGAACTGTGTATTTTTCTGTCTATCTCTCTATGAGAACACCCACACTCTGTAAGAGTGTGCCCTTGCCCTTCTGCTTGTCTTGCCTTTTGTCTTATTGCCTGTTTGTTTATTTACTCAATAAAGCTCTGCCAAGTTTTCTTACTATCATGACTTGTCCAAAAATTCTTATTCTGTGATTGATGGAACTCAAGTGTCCTAAGTGAAAAGTTCCTATTTTTAAAAGGAAGCTTCACTAAACCTTACTTCTGTCCAGTGACAATAGGACACAGGAGATATAGACACAGGTGTTTTGGCATCCAGTTCCTGGATGCCAAGATATACCTAGAGGTTACTCAGAGGCTGGTGATTCATCCCACTTAATAAAGGCAGAAACAGAGCATTTTCCATGCAAAATTCCTATGGCTATGATATCTGCATTTCTATGAAGCACCTTGAGCTAGGCCTCTGCATTCAATGAATGGCCTCTCTAACCTTTAGGCTTTATAGCACTAGTGGAGAATTCCCTCCACACAGCAAGAGGCACCAAGGATGACTGTAAGAAATTATTTAGACTCAGCCTCTTTACTTCAATACAAAATAAAAGTTAATATCAAGTTAGAAGTGTTAGGCAGTCTTTTATGAAATATAGGAGTCACCAACACTTTTGTATTATTGGAAAGTTTCATATAAAATAAAGACAGCAATGATAATTTTGTTTTCAAAAGAATTACTGTCTCCAGGTCTCATAGTCATCAAACGTCCTGGAGCCTAGCCCAGAGGTGGGACGCTTTCCACTCCTAGCTCCAAGGCCTAAAGATGAGAGAAATCATCCTTTGGATTGCAGATATCTAGCTCAATGGGGAGAGCCAGGAGGTACTACTTTGGGACCCTGCATTGGGTTGTTTAGCCTCAGGGGAGTCCTGAGGGGAGGGGGAGCTATGTAGAATGCTTTTCTTTTTTCTTTTCCTTTTTTAAATTATTTTTTCCAGTCCTGGGGGGCCTGGGCACAGTCTTGGGGTTTTTCTCAAAGCTAGTGCTCTGCCACTTGAGCCACAGCACTGTTTTCAGCTTTTTCTGTATATGTGGTATGGAGGAATCGAACCTGAGGATTCATGCATGCTAAACAAACACTCCACCACTAAGCCCTGTAGAATGCTTTTTGGAGGCTTGGTCTACACCTTACATGTCGTCTTTGTCCTTGAAAGCTTGGTATAAGCTCTGTAATGGATTACAGGTCTTTGTGATTGGCTACAAACCCTTAGCTCTGAAAAACTCTAAAATTTGACCTCTTAAAATGTGACTTCTCTATTTTCTCCTGACTGGATTTTCATCTGATTTAAGGTATAATTTACCTTCCAACAGAAGCTTCTAAACACTAGTGAGCAGGGAGACCAGGAGATCGGGGTGAGAACAGGAAAAGGGTATGTGTGGGGGCGGGGAAGCTGCTGCTGGGAAGGTGAAAAGATAAGGAATGCATAGTGGGAAGAGATGTTGAAGAATATTAGGGAACAGGGAACACTGGGTTACCTCATGGTAGTAAATGGAAGGCACAAGGGGTCCATGAAAATCACTCAGAGGAATGGGAGCTAGAAGGTGGTGGGTGTGTTGGAGAGCTTGCTACATTCCTGCTTCTAGGATAGCACAATGAATGTGCACCCTGTCTTTGCTTACTTCTTCCTGCCCAAATCTGTCTCTATGGGACAGGTAAGTTAGTGAAACCTAGCTGCTGTTGGGGGAAGTCTCCAGGCTTGGCTTGGCATACTTCTTCCATCATTCCCTTTCATTTGCACTGGTACCTGGGAGTCTAATACAATAAAATTACTCTGAACTTTCCCCTTATTTGTCTTGATCTACAGATTTATGTAGACACACCATAATCTTTAAGGATCCATCTAACTGTTCTAGACAAAAAAGAATTACTTTTATAAGAATGGTAAGCAAGTAGAAAATTTGCAATGTAATTTTACAAAGATGAATCAGGACTAAAAATGTTTCCCTCTTTGGAATAGTTGCTGGAAGGACAAGATGAACCTTATTACAAACACCTAATTTGTATGTTCAAAGATATTTTAGAAATTAATCATTCATGTAATTTAGCTGGAATATCATGAGAAAACAATTCTCTTGAATTATTTAGTAAGAATCATAGCTGATTATTTTTAATACATAGGGAAATTAAAATACAATATTGAACTCTGTGGAACAAATCAGTAATATTCTATAATTTCAAAAATTCTGTTGTTGTGGAATGAGATGAGAATGGAATGAAAACTTGTTAGCAAAATCCTAAACAAAATGTCTAAGATACCCTGTGTGTATACATGATTTCATAAGCTCAGGAATATATGCAGGTAGTTTTCTTTTTTAATTAAGTTATCATTAATTACTTATGTCACTAGCTAACATGTTTACAGGTGATACAGTATCTTCACTTTGAAATGTTTACATATAGAATGACCATAACAGATTTTAAGGGGAAAGAACCAGCTGCAAAATTCTACACTTATAGTATTTCATTTCATCATTCATGAGCATTCCACTGGTGACAATGCCACATCTTGTAGCTCTGAAAACAATGAAGAGGCCAGTGTTTGCTTGATGCAGAAACCTCTCCTGATTCAGATCCAAGTACAGAAAAGAATATAAAGCCAGGATAAAAAGAAAAAGAAAGGGCTAACTCATGGACTTTTGACTCGACTCTAAATCCCTAGCTCAAACCCTTAAAGAATCATAAGACCCATTTGCTTAAACATTTTATTCTGGGCAGCTCTGGGTTAATACAATTTTCCTTTTCAGTTCAGAGATTCTAGTTTGGTTTCTGTGTTTGCAATATGTCCCTGGCACAGTTTGATATGTGTGAACTTCCCTGTAAATTCAGAGAGGAAGGGTGAGTAAGCAGCAATATTCAATGTACATTTGTGCAAACAGAATCTAGTTACGGCAGAGACCCGAGGGGACAAAGGACATAGCTAGTAAATTAATTAGGAAGCCTACAGAGTGGGAGAAGATCTTCACCAACCTAACAACGGACAAAGGCCTCATATCTAAAATATATCAACAACTCAAAAAATTGAATCACTCCAAAACTAAAACTAACAACCATCCATTAAAAAATGGGCCAAAGACTTAAAGAGAGTATTCTCTGAAGAAGAAACAAAAATGGCCTATGGACACATGAAGAAATGCTCAACATCTCTGGTCATAAAAGAAATGCAAATCAAAACAACTCTAAGATTCCACCTCACTCCAGTTAGAATGGCCAGAATCAGGAAAACGAATAATAACAGATGCTGGAGGGGATGTGGCCAGGAGGGATCACTACTACACTGTTGTTGGGAGTGCAAACTCGTTCAACCACTATGGAAAGCAGTATGGCAGTGCCTCAAAAGGCTAAACATAGAACTCCCCTATGACCCAGAAATTCCACTACTTGGCATTTACCCAAACATCCAAAATTTAGGGCATATTAAACCCACTAGCACAACAATGCTCATTGTAGCATTATTCACCATAGCAAAGATATGGAACCAACCTAGATGTCCCTCAGTTGATGAGTGGATCAACAAGTTGTGGTATTTGTACACAATGGAATTCTATGCTGCTGTCAGAAAAAATGACATCGACCCATTTGTTAGGAAATGGAAAGACTTAGAAAAAATCATATTAAGTGAAGTAAGCCAGACTCAAAGGAACTTAGGCTCAATGGTTTCCCTCATTTGTCATAACCAGTAGAAACCTTGGGCTCTACTAGCAGAGATGTGCAATAGAGCAAATCCTTGATACATAAGGCCATATAGTATGAAGCTAATTGAAAGGACCTCCAGGATACTGAAACAAAAGCCATATAATGAATGATTGTTGTCCTTAATGTACTATGTTATCTTTCATCTCCTTTGCTGTCTCGTGGGTATCTCATATTGTTACAGTATCTCACTTTGTTATCTGATATATTGAATTTATTTGTATTTGGTTATTTGAAATTTGATAGGGAAGGGGGGAAAACAAGACAGGGGGTGGGTGGTGGGTGGGGGGGAGGGTGATGGGTACCAAGACATGTGAAAGGGTATCAATGTATGTGAATTAATGCACCTTCTATCTGGCAAATATTATGTAACCCTTTTATTAATTACAATAAAAAATATTTTTTAAAAATGAACAAAAAAGAATCTAGTTACTTGTGGGGATGAAAGAAGTTGGGATCGATGGTGAGGGGAAATCAATGAAAAAGGTAACATTGATCAAGATGCATTAGATTGACATGTTGAATTACAACCCATTTGAACAAGTACTTAACGATAATCAAAATAAATAGTTTTTCATTTTTTTATTGTCGGGATAATGTATAGAGGGGGAACAGTTACATTCATAAGATAGTAGGTGCATTACTTCTTGAACATAGATACACCTTCTCATGTTTTTGTCCCCACTTCCCTCTTTTTTAAAAGTAGAAATGTGGAGTTTAGATACTGATTCCATTTTGCTTTCTTTTGCCTTTTCCCCTCAGTTAATTTTAAGCAATCGTTTATTGACAAAGTGAATTAGGTATGTCCTGTGTTTGATTAATTTATTTTATCTTCAACCATACTACCCTGCTATGACTAAAAGCTATGACTAAAAGCTATTAAGCAAAAAAGTAGGATTGTGTTTCTCAAATTGTAGTGTCATATGAATAATATAATAACAATGAACAGTATCTGAATTAATGAGGTGTCTAGTCATTCGAAAAATGAAGTTACAAACCAGGCAGTACCGTTGGTTAGTGAGAATTTGGTTCCCCAAGAGAGACAATGCTGCAGAAGCTTCCACATTGCAAGACTCTGTATGAGAGTATTCCTTTGCAAATTTAAGTGATACCATGCAAATGACTAATTCATGGCCATCTGTTGCATGATTAAGTTAGAAACAGAAGCAGAGATGAATACAAAAATGCATGATATCAACACACTTTAATACTTGCCACAGTTGTAAAATCAGATCCCTGTTTCCATCATAATCATTCATGTATTTTCTACTATTGGTTAGAATATCCTCACTGATGTTGAACATACAAAAAAGATGAGATTAACACATCTATTAAATTTTGAGGAAAAGATAAGCATCTTATTGTACAGAATAAAAACTATTCAATTTCCATGACTAAAATAACTGAAGGAATTCAAATACATGAAACGAGATACAGGCAAAGTGGATTGGCATGTGTTAATAATGTGTGAACTTATAAGTTAAATATTAGAAAGCAGAAAACATTTTTGAGAGGAAAAAGGATTTTATTGAGAGGAAGGTCAAATCCAAGCCATCTGAGGAGATACAGAGGCTAACCTTGTCAATCCACAGAAATAAAAGCACAGCATTTTTCAAAAGTTCATTTGATATGCAATGTGTTGGTCTCCTCACTGAACTGGCAAGAGCAAATGCTTTTCCAAGGAATATCTTCACACCGAAAAAACTGATCCCGAATGCATAATTAGAAGTAAGTAAGACACAAAGCAGGAAGACCAGATGGAGGCATTATAAAGAGTACTTCTCTACTTTGAAGATAAAGGACCTTAAACTGTTAGAATCATTAATCTGCTTGGATTGGAAAAGCTCTTTGCTATTATAATTGAACCAAAAAATTAATGCACAACATTAATAGGGCAGATTTTACATATTTTCTTTTAATTTTTATCATGTTCATTGCTAATTTTTTTAATGTTAGCGTGGCATGCTCTGGATGTCAGTCTCCTTTGAATGTAAGACAAAATGTTTCCTAAAAGATAGCTGATTGAGCAGGGTGAGGCGGCTCACAGTTATAATCCTAGCTACTCAGGAGGCTGAGATCTGAGGATCAAGGTTCAAAGACAGCATGGGCACAAAAGAATCTGAGATGTGTATCTCCAATTAACCTCTAGAAAATGGGAAGTCCGGCTTGGCTCAAGGGTAAGGTAGTAGCCTTGAGCTGAAGAGCACAAGGGGCCAAGTTCAAGCCCCATGACCCACAAAACAAAAGAAAACTGACAGCATAATGTTTTATTTTAGCACTAGAATTCTAATAAGTATAATATACCATGGAGGAAGTGCTCGGGGCATGTATTAAAATATTTATACCTATCTCTTCAAGAATTTTTTCATAGTTTCCACATTAGAAAGTTGAAGGCTGGAAATTAATCTCAATAAATTTCTAAATCCATTTCTACATAGAGTTCATTGTTCTTACTGTTTACAGTTTTGTATAGCTTAATTTTATGGTGGTTTTATTTTTTATTTTTATTAGACCACACATCTGTTTAAGGAGACATTTCATTGTGACATGCCACTGCATGTGCCCAAGTTAATTCCTCTCACACTTTGCCTTACCTATTTTCTCCCCTTCCTAATATATTGTAAGATGCTTTTATTGTTCTATTTTCATTTTCTCTGACAATCTACTTTATAATATCCATCCTATTTCCATGTCATAGGAAAACTCACTCCCCCCAGACACATACATCATCCTCAACTCTCTATTAATCAATAGCTTTCACTGAAGTTCTTTATGCTGTTTGCATAGACCATTGTAGTATGTTTCAAAATCATCCATTCTTTTTGTTGTTGTTGTTGTTGGGATAATGTATGGGATAATGAATGTACAGTTACATTCATCAGGTAGTAGTCACCTTATTTCTCACACATTGATACCCCCTCCCATGTTTTTGTCCCTATATCCAGTCTTTGTACTTTCATTTCTCCTTCTCTTTTCCCCTTACTAGTCTCTTATTGAAATTCATTTTCCATGTTTATTAAAATTATGTCTACATATATCTGTGTGCATATATATCACTGTGTATTGGAGCTCATTTTGTCATGCTTAATATGCCTTATTCCTTTAATTTCCGTTATTTTTCTCTACAAATAATAAGGTTACAATTTGCTTTAACTGTGCCTGATATTACTTAAGGCATTTTGTTTTTTTCATTTTATCATTTGGGTATTGTGAATAATACTGCAAAAATATCTCATAAATATGCCCATGTCTGCATGCTATATTAATTTGTTTTCTTTTTGGTACATGCTCAGTAATCACAGAATATAATCAAAAGGAAGGTCTATGTGTGTTTAGTCCTTTGAAAAACATACATATTAATTGGTATAGTGGTCACCCACAGTGAGAATGTATAAGGGTTTGGCCACTGATGGGAATCTGCCTTGTTCTCATAACTCCATGTTACTCCCCTCTTAGCCACTCAGGAAGCTGAGATCTGAGGACTGTAGTTCAAAGCCAGAGCACACATTAAAGTCTGTGAAACTCACAGACTTAAAGTGGTACAGTGGTAGCCCTGAGCAAAAAAAGCTCAGGGGTATGGCCCAGGCCCTGAGTTCAAGCTACAGGACAAAACAAACAAACAAAAAAATACCATTCTAATTGCATCTCCCCAATAACATAAGGAACGTTCATTTTTTCTGCTCCATAGTATTATATTTCATGAGCACCTAAAAGATTTTGTGTCTATCACCATTACTGATTATCGAATCACTTATGTTTCAGTATAATAAGATCGATCTTAGATATTAAATACTATCAAGTGCCTAAACTGGAGCAAGTGAAATGATTTGGTAATCTATAATAGTATGATCAAAATGTGAAACTTAGATATTATTTCTACCCAAGAAATAAAAAACAGATTTAGGGATCATTGCTGATTCTTCAAGCATGTGAACATAAGTTACTCTACATTGATTCACCCGCCATGCTGCACTAAAATATTTTGAGTATAAGCCAAGAGATTGAACATAGTGCTAAAGTTTAATACTTCAGGAAAGTGATGGCTATAGGCTCAAAATACCAACTTATCATGACCAGTCACTGTCTCTATGGCTATAATACAATAGGGTAAGTGAAGAAACATTTGTTCTAGGGCCTGATTTGAGGGTGGCAATTTAAAGCCATTCAAGGTCAGAATAAGCATCAAAAAAAAAAAAAAGGAAGTGGAGCTGTTACTAGAGGGGCAGAGAGCCAGTCTTGAGTACAAAAACATGAAAACAGTGCTCAGACCCTGAGTTCAAGCCTTAGGACTGGAACCAAATCAGGAAAGAAGAAAAGAAAATTAAATAAAAGCTATATCCACTAAGTATATTACATGTTAGAAAAGTTGTTTTCACTGATATTTCCAGGAATGATTGACTTTCTAGATGAACCAGAATATGTATACCAAAACTGGAGTAAACAAAAATGTCAGTAATTTTGCATTCCTGCCAATTTCCATGGTGTGTCTTGGAAAATATCTTATTAGCTTGTGGTACAACCACAATCTGTGTAAAATTCATCTATTTTTTTGTCATCAGAACAATCTCCAGCTTTAAAGAACATAGGCACTATAGCACTTCAAGATCATCCATGGCGAATTACAAATACAGACTACATATTCTACTTAAAAGAAGAAACATAGCCCAGAGGTGGTCTGTGTTAGGCATGTATAGACAAAGAACCAGTATTTTTCTTTTATTCTTCTAGGAAGTATCATCTATTTTTAAAAGATTTTATTAACATCGATTTTTACATCATATTTCCAATATCATATTTAACAGACAAGAATTCAAGAAGGGAATCTCTATATGCAATCTTTGGCACATAGATTTTAGAACATAATTAAAATAGGCTGAGGGTTTGTATGTCATAGATGCATATCGATCTATATAACATTAAGTCTATAGAATATATATCTCATCATAGATTTTTATGTCTATGTAGTAATGTTTATATCTTCAAGACCATGTCAATAACTTTGGATACCCAAATATTGAGTTATCACTCTTGTACTGTTTGGTTCTAATATCCACATATCCTTTGGTCTTGACTTATCTCACTCAACATGATTTGCTCTAGTTTCATCCACTTCCCTGAAAATACCATTATTTTATCTTGTCTGTTGGCAATGTAGAATTAATATAGATAGATAGATAGATAGATAGATAGATAGATAGATAGATAGATAGCACATTTCTGTATCCATTCATCTACAATAGGGCATCTGGATTGTTTCTATCACTTGGCTATTGCGAATAGTGCAGAGATGAACATAGCTGAGCAGGTGTCCTTATCATATCCTGGATTATGATGCTCAGGGTAGATGCACAGGATTGGTATGGCTGGATCATAGGGAATATTATTTGAATTTATTATTTTCATTTCCCTTATTATCACGGATGATGAACATTTTCTGGTATGGTATTTTTGGCCATTTTAACCACTTCTTTTGATAAGTTTCTCTTTATTTCCCTTGCCCATTTACTGATTAGTTAGTTAGGGTTGGGGGAGATTAGTTTCTTGAATTCCCTGTAGATATTAGATATTAAGCATTTGTCTGATGTATTATTGGTAAATATCTTTTCCCAGTTGTTTGGTTGTCTTTCTACTTTAATAGCTATGCCTTTGTCTGTGCAGAAACTTTTTACTTTTACGTAGTCCTATTTGTTGAGTCTCTCTCCAATCTGTGTGACTCTGGGATTCTGTTTAGGGAGTTTTTGCCTGTGCCTAAGAGTTCCAATGTCTCTCCTGTTCTATCATGTAGCAGTTCCAGGGTTTCAGGTCTGATATTGAGATCTTTGATCCATTTTGAGTTAATGCCAGTGCATGGTAAAAGGTTAGGATCAATTTTTAGTTCAAACTTCAAGACTCCAAAAATTAAAAAGTTTAAAAAGTCTATATTATTTATCTGTACCCCTCATGTCTCTACAAAGCATTATTGTCATTTAGTCTTCAAGAAATTTAGCAGTATTCACCACAGTTGAGGTTGAGAATCAGCCCAGATGCTTCTCAATGGATGAATGGATCAAGAAAATGCAAAATATGTACACAGTGGAGTTTTATTCACCCATTAGAATGCTATTGTGACATTCGTAAAGAGATAGAAAGAACTGGAAAAAAATTATATTGACTGAAGATGCAGAGAAAGAAAGGTTGATGAAGGGTGGGGGTGGGTGGGAGGAAAATGGGATCAAGACATGTGAAAGGGTATCAATGTATGTGAATTAATGCACCTTCTGTCTGGCAAATATCATGTAACCCTTCTATTAATTACAATAAAAATATATGAAAAAAAGAAAACAAGACAAATGATAAAAAAGAAGGAAAGGTTGCATGTTCTCCTTAGTTTCTGGCACATAGAATATGCCTATAAATCTATAAAAAAAAAGCATATTTGGAGGTATAGCAGTGGTTGCAAATGAACTGATTGAAGTGTAGTAGACCCTGTGGAAAGCTCAAATACTATAACTGTTTAGAAAGACTAGGTCAAAGCCCCCAAAAATGAGCACCAGGAAATGAATACATGTAAGTCAAGAGAGGTGGGGCTGCAGGAGATAGTAGATGAATGGAGAGGGGAACCAAGATCTGGATACATATGGATATGTGCATGTATCACAAAATTAAGAAAAATAAGAAAAACCAGGAATTGGTGGCTCATGACTATAATTCTCGCTACTCAGTAGGCTGAGATCCCAGGATTGTGGTTCCATGACAGCCTGGGTAGAAAAGTGCATCCAACTCTTTATAAAAGAGAGAGAGAGGAAAAAAAATCCCTGACTGGATGACAAAAAAGAATTTGTCTGTCTGCCTGTCTGCCTATCTATCTGTCTGTCTATCTATCTATCTATCTATCTATCTATCTATCTATCTATCTAGAAAGTATAGACTAATAGCTAGAGTTATTGTAATGGTAATACAGAGGGGTTACATAAGTAAGCTGATACATTTCTCTGTGAATCGTATCATACCTTCCTTCTTCTTCCTCTACCCAATTTTTCCTTCCCCATTCACTAGTTGTATAGTTCATTTTCAACATAGTGTGTAGTAAGTATCACTGCTACGTTTGTTCACCTTTTGTCCCATATTTTAAGTGCCCTCCATCTTCAACTAACCACTCAAAAACCAGATGTGGCATTGTGGCTCCAAGCGAAAGAGAGCTAACCTGAAACACAAAAGCTCAGGGATAGCAACCAAGCACTGAGTCCAACTTTCACAACAAGAAAGAAAGAATCAGAAAGGAAGCAAAAGAAAGAAAGAAAGAGAGAGAGAGAGAGAGACAGAGACAGAGACAGAGACAGAGACAGAGAGACAGACAGAGACAGAAAGAGAGACAGAAAGAGAGACAGAGACAGAAAGAGAGAGACAGAGACAGAAAGAGAGAGACAGAAAGAGAGAGAGAGAGAGGTGGGAGGAGAGAGAAGGAAGGAAGGAAAGAAGGAAGGAAGGAAGGAAGGAAGGAAGGAAGGAAGGAAGGAAGGAAGGAGAGAAATCAAGGGAGGAGGTGTGTGGAAGGGATGAGAAAGTTGAATGGCATGGCACTGATCAAGATTCATTGTATTCATAAACTGCTTTTATATACCAATTTTGTGCAATGTTTTTTAAAGACAATAAAATAGACTCAATTATTCTGGTATATTCACTAACCCAGGTTTCTCAGATGAGGAATTTCAGAAGGCTAAAATTACAAAGACTGAATTATTTATCCAAAGACAGACAAATGCTGAGGTCAAAATTTTAACTCTAACTTATTCAAATATACTTGTATTTTGTATTAAATTAAACTGACCATGAATGCATACATAAATAAATTCATTTAAAAGATTTTTTGCATTTGAACTGTAGAATAGAGGGATTTGTGGGTTTTTTAATATGGCGTATTCTATCTTTCTCTGCCATGCATTTTAGCAACAGAAGAAATATTTAAGATCTGTATAATTAGCTAAGAGCTTGTGTTGAACTGTGAAAAGGGAATGAAAATGTGGTGTTCTTTTCTCTCCATATGGCTCTTGTTAGTGGCACCAGAACCAGTCAATAATTACACTTCAAGAAATGAGAGAGAATTTCTATAGCCAATACTCAGTAGACATTATGTTGAAAGTGATCTATATAACTTGGAGATAGGGGTAGGAAGCAAAAATATCTAAGAGAAAATGAGGTAAGAGATAACACTGCTCAAAAAGAAATGTAATCCTTATCTGATGAATGTACATGATATCCCTGTAACATCATCTTTGCAATAACACTAGAAATAGAAAATGAAAAACTTAAAAAAGTTGATGCTCTTGTTCATCTGTGAATAATATTGCAAGCCAGGATGCAGTAAAGATATTGTACATCCCTGTTTATTGCTGCACTATTCACAGAAGCAGTCCAACAACGGATGAAAGGAAACATACACACACACAAACACACACACATGGAATTTTATTCATCTATCAAAAAGAATATGTCATTTGAAAGAGAACTGGTGGATCTAGGAAAAATGCACATTAATTAAGTCAGAGAGACAAATGGCACATATTTTCTCTCATATGTGAAAATTATATTTTAAATATAAACATACATGAAAACATATACACTGTGCCCTCATACAAACATATTGACTAGCAGATGGCATTCTGGGAAGATGGGAAGATTACAGTGGTGTAAACCTTCACTGTACAACTAATAGTTGTAACAAAGTAGCTGAATCATGTTTTGTCTCAGAGAGAGGGGCAACGTGAAAGGAGAAAGGAAGGGTTGGAAAATACAGTTCTTGTACTAAATTTGCATATGGAATTTCATAACTTGAGAATCTGGGCAAGATTGAGAAAGATGGGGGAGAATAATAGAATGGATAGTATTGATCACGTGCATTCTTGATCTTGTCATTATTGAAAAGAAACTCTTCTTACACCTACTCAAAATAAAATTTAAAACAGAATAAATTACCTATGTAAGGTGAAAAAATAACAATAAAATGGCATCAAGTCACATCCACAAAAATTATTAACACTCCAAACAGCAATTTCAATACAGTAAAAATGAATGAGTATATCTACCAACTGGATGTTTTTTATCTTTTAGAATACGTAAGTTAGGCCAAATAACATTATAAAAACGTTTCACTCATTGTCCAAAAATTCCCATCACATATCACTGTAAATGTGCCGTTGTAGAATTGGGTACAAAGATTTAACTACCAAATCTGCCATGGTGATATGATTATCACTATGTCATTTGTGAAATACTCTTTGGTAATACTACATTACTTAAGAATACCATTTCCTATTGTCACAAGAACTGAAATGCAATATTACAGTATTTTACATTTTACATAATTCAGTCATGGATTTATTAATAACACAGACTCAATAACATTTCAGCACCCTGTGAAAGTATGAGATAACTCTTCATATCTGTCATATTTAACTAATATTATTAATTCATAGACAGCTAGTATATTGTTTACAGATAGAAATACCATGAATTATATAAATATAAGTAAATATTGTGTTAGCAATTCAAATTAGTAATTTAAATTACATATTAATGTTTTCTTGAAATTACATTTGATCACATGTATTACAAAGCTTGAGTAAACTGCTAACAGAAGATTCTAAACATGAAAGCATTCAATTCTACAAACATTTAACTTCCTACCCAAATTAAAATATTCCACACTATTTCATTTATTTAAAGTAATGATTTAATAATATCCAAAGATGAATGGTAGGTGCTACATCATTGATGATCTTGCTTAAACATTGTTTTGTTTGTGTAGTTTAGCATTTGATGCACAATGGCCATTGGTAAAATAACACATTTCACTAGGGTGTATCAGAGATTTATTCACCTGCCTTCCTCATGAGCCATGCACTACCTCAGCATATGTTATCTTATATATGTGATCAATTATATCAGTATTTGTTAGAAAATTAGTACACATCAGTTAATTTACTTTTAATGAAAACCCTTGTGTATAAATTATTTCTTTTCTTTAACTTTCACTTTATTTTTTATTATCGAGGTAATGTACATTACAGTTACATTCATCAGATAGTGGGTACATTACTTCTCACACATTCATATCCAATATAGGAGACTTTTTATGAGACAGTATTTATTCCATATATTTTTATTGTAATAGAAGGGTTACATTATATTCACCAGATAGAAGATGCATTACTTCACAAACATGTCTTGGTCCCATTTCTCTCCCCCCACTCCCACCCCTCATCTTGTATTCCCCGCTTCCCTATCTGATTTCAAATAACCAAATACACATATATACAATATATCAGATAACAAGGTGAAATACTGTAACAATATGAGATAACCAAGGGACAGCAAAAGAGATGAGAGATAACATAGTACATTAAGGAAAACAATCATCATTATATGGCTTTTGTTTCTATATCCTGGAGGTCCTTTCATTTAGCGTCATCCTATATGACCTTATGTACCTAGGTTTTGTTCTATTATAACTCTCTGCTAGGAGAGCCCAAAGTTTTTACTTATTATGACAAATGAGGGAAACCACTGAGTCTATGTTCCAGTGAACCTGGCTCACTTCACTTAATATGATTTTTTTCTTAGTCTTTCCATTTCCTTACAAATGGTGCAATGTCGTTCTTTCTGAAAGCAGCATAGAATTCCATTGCGTATAAATACCACATGTTGTTAATCCACTCATCAACTGAGGGGGGGCATCTGGGTTAGTTCCACATCTTTGCTATGGTAAATAGTGCTGCGATGAACATCACTATTCTAGTGAATTTAGTATGTCCTTGTTTATGGATGATTGGTTACTTGAAATTTGATAGGGAAGGGGGTAAAACCAAGACGGGTGGGGGGTGTGGGGGGGGAGGGAAATGGGTACCAAGACATGTGAAAGGGTATCATTATATGTGAATTAATGCACCTTCTATCTGGCAAATATCATGTAACCCTTTTACTAATTACAATAAAAAATAAATAAAAAAAAAAGAAAGTTTCAACCTGTGCCAAGGAGACCTAGTGTATCTCCTATTTTTCTTTTTTTTATTGTAATTAATAAAAGGGTCTATATACCATTTTTGTTTTTTCTTCAGAGAAGACTCTCTTTAAGTTTTTGGCCCATTTTTAATGGGATGGTTGTTACTTTGGAGATTAGTTTTGGATTGATTTAATTTTTTGAGCTGTTGATATATTTTAGATATGAGGCCTTTGTCCGTTGTTTGGTTGGTGAAGATCTTCTCCCACTCTGTAGGCTTCCTAATTAATTTTACTAGCTATGTCCTTTGCCATACAAAAGATCTGCAGTTTAATGCAGTCCCATTTATCCAGACTTTCTCTGATTTGTTGTATTTCTTGGTCCTTATTAAGAAAGTTTTGACCTGTGCCATGGAGACCTAGTGTATCTCCTATTCCTTCTTGTAAAGTTTTCAGTGTGTCAGCTTTTACCTCGAGGTCTTTGATCCACTTGGAGTTAATTGTAGTGCAGGGTTACAGAGAAGTATCCAACTTTAGTTTTCTGCAGGTGCTTAACCAGTTCTGCCAGCACCACTTGTTGAAGAGGCTATCTTTCTTCCATTCTATTTTTTTGGCTCCCTTGTTGAAGATTAGGTGGCCCTAGGTCCATGGGTTAATGTCTGGGTCCTCAATTCTATTCCATTGGTCTTCAGGCCTGTTCTTGTGCCAGTACCAAGCTGTTTTGGTCACTATAGCTCTGTAATAGAGTCTAAAGTTTGGTATTGAAATTCCTCCTGCACTTTTCTTTCTGCTAAGAAGTGTTTTTGCTATACAGGGTCTTTTATTATTCCATATGAAATTTTGGATTGCCCCTTCTATTTCTTTAAAGAATGACATTTGGATATTGATGTGTATTGCGTTGAATTTGTAGATCTCCCTTGGCAAGATTGCCATTTTCACGATGTTAATTCTTCAATTTAGCATGGGAGGTTTTTCCATTTCTTCAGTTCTGCTTTAATTTCCTTTTTCAGGGCTACAAAGATTTCATCAAAAAGGTCCTTTACATTCTTAGTTAAGTTAATTCCTAGGTACTTTATTTTCTTTGAGGCTATTGCAAAAGGAGTTGCTTTCCTGATTATTGCCTCTAAACCATTTCTTTATAAAAGAAGTCAAGCAAATGAATAGTGTTGAATTCTAGTTTGTGATTAAATGCTTTTCCAAAGAAAAATTCTTGTTTATATTAAGATATCAAAACAAAAGTAATGATATTTCGTATAAAATGTTTTCCTTTTTTGGAAAAAAACTGAATTTTTTTCTATTATTCATAACCTCTGATTAGCTTGACTCTGCCATTCTATACACTTAGACACTCTGAGCTTAAAACTAAACTACAGGTTGCTTATATTTTATTAAAATGCAAGGAAAAAATCAGTGTGAATTATTCAGAACCTGGAACCATTCCACATACTCGATACTGTATATACTTGATTTTTGTTTAAAAATGCCTTTATTTTCTTATTAAATATTCTCTGTAGACAAGCAGAGTATGACACACCAGTAATATCAGATATTTTGGAGGCTGAGATCTAGAGGGTTGTAGTTCAAGGCCAAGCCAAGGAAAACATTAAAATCTGACCTGAAAAATAATCTAAAAGTAAATAAGACTATAGTTATGGCTCAACTGGAGGTCCTGCAAGCATGAGACTTTGAGTTCAAACCTCCATGTTGCCAATTTGTTTTTACCTTTTCTTGTTTTTTTTTTGAAGTGCATTTCTGAAACAGTCTAGGAAAAGATTCCATTCTAGACTAATTTTTTCCCCAAGAATGAGAATGTTGAACTTGAATGCTTTTGCAGTGTGGTAAAAATAAGCAATTTCAAGTCACATTTTAAAACATAGCAATATCAGTTTGGCAAACCCAGTATTCATAATCAATAAAATGCACCTTAAATTAACAAAGTGAAATTTCAAATTGATTCTCTTTATTCCGCTCTTTGATTATGACCAAAACCCACCTAGAGTTAAGTTATCACATTAATTTACTGTATCATCCACAATGCTTATATGGTTGTATCCTGACTACATAGTTTCACACATAAAACTCTCAGATAAGAAAATGTATTTATATCTGAATTATATCTGAATGCATAATGTCTTCTAGATCTGCAAGAGGAAGGCTGCCCAGTTTTTTCCTCAGTAAAAGTTATCGGCATATATGTGGAAAAAGATGAATGAAGTTCCTCAGTTACTGGCATAAAAGAAAAGAATTAGACTCTGAAACAGATAGGAAGTGATAAACTTCAAACTCATGAAGACCAGCTTATTTCAATTTAATCATTAATTATCTGTGGTGGTAAAGCTGGGGTTTAAATATTCTGAATCAGTGACAGACAGCTGAAAACTGTGAATGTGTACAGGTTGCCTATCTATGTAAGTCAACAAATTTAACATGTAAGTGAGAATAACAATTTCTATTAAATTTAGTTGGGTGGTTTACACAAATGTATGTTATCTATCCTTCTAAATTCAACTAGAAACTCTCAGAAATTATCCAGTCAAATTGGTATTCTCAAGTTTAGAAAGTAAGTTATTCCTTTAAGGAAATGATTTGTTTTTCACTACATCCTGACATGTAATGTAAGTTTTTTTTAAAGCTAATTAGCATGCTTGTGTTATCATAGTGCTTATTCTATGAAGAACCAGTGAGAATACAGAAAAAAGCTGTGAGAAGTACAGAAGAAACAGTAATCTATGGGAAGAAATAATATTAGCAATGATCTTGGAGCAAGACATACATAGATTTGTTATTAAACTATATAACATTTGATGCATCATTCACAATAAAGTCATTTATTTCTGGTTGTAATAACCTAAATTTTATATGATGTTTTGTTTCTTCTTCTCAATACTTGTTTGTTCTATGCACTCACTTAAGTCTGTGTTTGTGTGTGTGTGTGTTTGTGTGTGTGCGTGTTTGTGTGTGAATGTGTTTTCCCATAATTTTTATTCTAGAGATTTTTTCCTCTTAATACTTTCCTAACAACTATTATAAAAATAGTTCACAATATATCATAGTGTGAGATTGCACAAGCTGCACCTAAATTGTACTAATACTGTTGATAGAGCTTTTGACAACAAATTTTGGTAAAAAATTCACTCATGTTTATGGTTACAATAATAAAGAGTTACTAGAGGTTTTTATTCTGTATATAAATTGAGGCACAGACTGTATTATTTCTACCTGTTGAGAAAAAAGATTATAAAAATCCATATGAATGTGATAAAGCAGTATGTGAAAACTGGAATCCATACAAAGCTCCAGGATGTTAACAGACTTTTAGACTGGTCACTCAATATGGGGTCTATGAAGGCTACAAGAGAAATGGACAGATTGCAAATGAATAAAGTTTCATGGTTATGCATTCTGTATCTGAAAAAGTTTCTGCTTTTCACTGTTTCTCAACTTTTCAGAAGAAATAAACCATTCTAGGCAATTAATAACAAGTGTGATTATATACCATTTGTTATTCAATGAAAAATGATGAAACATTAAGCACTGTAATGAGAATGCTCCATAATACATCTGTCACACATGAAAAGCCAAATAGATGAATTAATATATTATAGTCATAAATTAATGAACCCAATTCATCGGACAGTAACATTTTCATTTATAACTCACCACAGTTGAACTAAAACTAAAATAACATAACAAATCAGAGCCAAATAAATTGTTAAAATACATGTTATAAGTTGGAAGAAGATGATGGAAAAACAATTTTTTAAAAATGTTACCTATTGGGGCTGGGAATTTGGCTTAGTGGTAAAGACCAAGGGTACCTCAGTACCACATACACAGAAAAAGCCTTAAGTGGTGCTGTGGCTCAAGTGGTAGAGCTCTAGCCTTGAGAAAGCCCAAGGACAGTGCACAGGTCTTGAGTCCCAGGACTGGCAAAAAAGAAAAAAGTAATGAATGGCATACTCCTGTAATCTTAGCTACTCAGGATGCTGAGGTTAGATAATTTTACTTCAAAGCCAGACTGGGAAATGCAGTTAACTCAATTCCATCTCCAATTAACCAGCAAAAATCTTGACTGGATGCATTGCTCAAATAATAGAGCACCATCCATACAAGCAAGTATGGGGTCCTAATTTTCAAATTAGTATCAAAAGAAAAGATGGGAGAAATGGAAACAATTACAGATTTTTCAGAGATAAAGAGAATAATATGAGCACCTTTATACAAAATATTTGACAACTCTGATGAAACAGATATATTCTTTGAAATAAATATAATATTCATAAACAGTTTTGTTAAATGGTAATTTCTTTGTAGTTATACAAGGTACTTCTTTGTATAACTACTTAAAGATAATTTGAAAAATGTAAAAAATAGAAAGTTTTAAGGATATCAGCTTTCGGCATGTGCTATAAGGAAAACACAGTACAACTTTTATATATCACACAGGAAGAATAAAACTATCTCGCTGACAAAGATATTGTTTACTGAAATAGATGATACAATCCAAAGGTTCATATGGAACAAGAAAAGACCTAGAATAGCCAAAACAATTATGGGCAAAAAGAGCAATGCAGGTGATATTACAATACCAGACTTCAAACTCTATTATAGAGCCATAATAATAAGAACAGCATGGTATTGGCACAAAAATAGACCAGAAGATCAATGGAACAGAATAGAAGATCCAGAAATAGAACCACATACCTATAGTCAACTTGTATTTGACAAAGGAGCCAAAGATATACAGTGGAACAAACACAGTCTATTCAATTATTGGTGCTGGAAAAACTGGCAGCCATATGCAGAAAACTAAAAATTGACCCTAGCCTTTGCCATGCACAAGCATTAACTCAAAATGGATCAAAGACCTCAATGTCAGACCGGAAATCTTGAAACTGCTACATGATAGAGTAGGAGAGACACTGGAACTCATAGGCACAGGCAAAAGTTTCCTGAACAAGATCCCAGGGTCACAACAGATTGGAGAGAGTCTTGACTACCTAAAAATAAAAAGTTTCTGCACAGATAAAAGCATAGCCACAAAAGTAGAGAGACAGCCAATCAACTGGGAAAAGATATTTACCAATAATACATCTGACAAG
The DNA here is from genome assembly GCF_031878675.1 of Megascapheus bottae. Taxonomy (NCBI): domain Eukaryota; kingdom Metazoa; phylum Chordata; class Mammalia; order Rodentia; family Geomyidae; genus Megascapheus; species Megascapheus bottae. Next base: position 1,167,504 of record NC_143518.1, read on the forward strand.
TGCTTAATATCCAGTATCTACAGGGAACTCAAAAAGCTAATCCCCCCCGCAAACCCAACAAACCATTCACTAAATGGGCAAGGGAACTAAAGAGAGACTTATGAAAATAAGAGATTAAAATGTCAGAAAAGCATAAGAGAAAACGTTCATCATCCATTGTCATAAAGGAAATGCAAATAAAATCAACCCTAAGATACCACCTTACCCCAACAAGAATGGCCAATATTTTGAACTCAGATAATGACAGATGCTGGCAGCGTTGTGGAGAAAAAGGAACCCTACTGCACTCCTGGTGGGATTGTAAGCTAGTTCAGCCACTCTGGAAAGCAGTGTAGGTTTCTTAAAGAACTCACAATTGGCATTCCCTACAACCCGTCATACCACTTCTGGGCATCTACCCTGAACATCATAACCCAAGATATGATAAGGACACCTGCTCAGCTATGTTCATCTCTGCACTATTCACAATAGCCAGGCGATGGAAACAATTAAGATGCCCTACCTCAGATGAATGGATACAGAAAATGTGATATATATATATATATATATATATATATATAGTGGAATTCTGCATAGCCAACAGACAAGATAAAATAATGGCATTCACAAGGAAGTAGATGAATCTAGAGTGAATCATGTTGAGTGAGACAAGTCAAGACCAAAGGAACAAAAGGCGCATGGGTATCCTTAATATGTGGCTATTAGATCCAAACAGTACAAGAGCAAGGACTCAATATTTGCATACCCAATTCTATGGACATAATATGGGAAACATAAACACAACCACATATACATAAAAACTTATGACTCTATAGACATAATTTTTTACATAGATTAATATGTATCTATGACATACAAACCTCAGCCTAATTTTGATTATGTTTTAAAATCTAAGTGCCAATGATTGATTGTATATAGAGATTCCCTTCTTGAATACTTGTTTGCTAAACACATCATTTGAAATATGATGTAAAAATCAATGTTAATAAATTCTTTAAAAATATCTTGCTGATATATAGTGTATCTAGTATTACATGGTATATAGTTTATCATATACATGTTACATATATGGTAGATATATGTGATTACTCAAGAGAAACAGGCTAACTGAACTAACTCCTCTTTACCTACAAGATGAATTAAATGTGATTATAACAAGTATTATAAAGAAAAATGTCAGAGCCAAATTCTCAAGATAACAAAAAGACTACAGTGGTAAATTATAAAATTATCAAAAGAGAATTAAGGCAATTTTCAGGAATCCTATTAGAATAATTAAAAAGACAAGAACACTTTACAAATCATTGTTAAATATAATAGTAACTAGTGCAGTTCATGGTAAATAATCATATCTTCCACCTATACAAGTTGGGGAAAAGAAATAATATTTATTTTATCTTGATTATTTTTACAATTGTCTTAAAAATCCAACCTATTTCAATAGGGCATAAAATTAAATATTTGGAAGATGAAAATAAATTCTAATTTCTCCACAGATTGCATGTTTACTTAACAAGACAATATGTTGGAAATAATCTTTACAACTTTTGTGGGGTTTGGGGACAGAAAGTGGAGGAAAACGAGGGAGGAAATAAAACCTGTTGGACTAGAAATATAACCACTACCTTCCATATGTAACTGTAATCCTTCTGTACAGCACCCTGACAATAAAATTAAATTTACAGAAAAGTAATACTCTACAGACTCAACTAAATCCTGTCTTCTGAAATAAACAAAGGAAGGTCACAGAATATGAAGGTTATTAGCAAAAAGTCTTTTTCATTATTTTAATATAGGCAAGAAATAAGATGTAAACTTTGAAAACACAATTTATAGTAGCAAAACTATGTAATGATCTTAGAAATACATCCAACAAAAATACCATTTACTAAAAGCAATAAAAGAAATGTTAAAAGATGTTTTCTTCCTTCCTTCCTTCCTTCCTTCCTTCCTTCCTTCCTTCCTTCCTTTCTTTTGTTCTTTCTTTCCTTCTTCCTTCTTTCTTCTTTTTCCTCCCTCCCTCCAACCATCTTTCCTTTCTTCCTTCTTTCTTTTTCTTTCTCTATTCTCCTCCCTCTCTCCCTCTGTTCCCCTCCCTCCATCCCTCTCTCCCTCCCTCCTTTCTCTGTTGCTTGCTTGCTTGCTTTCCTTTTTTCTTTTCCTTTTTGTCAATGCTAGAGCTTGAACTCAGGGCCTGGGCACTTTCTCTGTGCCTCTTTGTTTCCCAGGTTAGTGCTCCACCACTTGAGCCACATCACTACTTCTGGCTTTTTCTGAGTAGTAGTTATTGTACAAGCTAAATCTAATATTTATAAGTAAAGTTACATGTGGCCACATAAAATGATGCTAAGCAAAATGAACTCCAAGATATAAATATAGAGATTTTTCTTTGTTGCTGTTGTTATTGTACTGTGTGAAATTCTTTCTTCTTTTCTTTCTTTTCTCTCCCCCACCCACTTTGGTTTATCCCCTGTGGTCACTGTTTTGATTTTGGTACCCTGTATCTTGCATATTTGTTTATCTGATTTGAGGAAAGGAAGGGGAATAACAAAATGGTAAGACAAAGGAAAAAGTGTGAATGCAATGGTAATACTCACAAGCCAGTATGTTGAAAGCGAACTTTACAACTTGGGACAAGTGGCTGTGGGAAGGGAAAGTTTGAGAAAAATGAGAGTGGGGCAATAATGCTTGGCAAGATATGTACTCATTACCATATACATGTAACCATTACTCCTTTGTAATCACCTTGACAATTAAAGTACATTTAACTAACTAATTAATAAAGTCCACAATGTTCCTCAGCATCTACAATCCATTTAAAAAGTTGTAGTTTAGAATTCATTATAAAATGACATAAACACCAAAAGAACAAAAGAGGAAGCACATTTGATTTTCAATAAAAAATGCCTACACAGTGCAATTAGAGCTGAAAAATAGAAATCACTGGATGTGAAGCATGGTTTGAAGCCAACCTGGGCAGGAAAGTCGAGAAAATTTTAATCTCCAACAGACTTTTCAAAGATGCTTGAAGTGGCATTGTGGCTCAAGTGGGAGTGCTCTCACCTTGAGCAAAAAAAGATGCTGAGAGATATTGCCAGGCCCAGAGTTCAAGCCCCAGCACCAGCAAAAAAAGATTATCTCTGTTAAAACTTAAATTCCAGTCCTATAGAAAGTTAAATTAAAACACAAAAGCTATAAGATATCTGAAACAAAACATAGATGAATGTTTGTAAAGTTTGGCAAATATTTCGTAAATATGGAAGAAGCAGCAGGAGATAAAATAGAGTTACAAATTAGTTAGATGTCATTGGCTCATGCCTGTAATTCTTCTTCACATAGCTGAAGCAGAAAAGTTCGTAAGATACCTTCTCAACTGATAGCTGGAAAGAGTGATGAGGGCTTGTCATCCTGAGCTATATAGGAGCAATGTAGGAGATGATGGAAGGATCAGTTTCAGGTCAGACTTGACAGAAAAATCCATGAGACCACTCCAATAGTGGGAAGTTAAAATGGTGGCACTCGACAGGAAAATCGGGAAGCCTAAAATAGATGGATCGCTGTCCACATTTAAACCTGGCAAGAAGTCAGTCTTTTTCTTAAAAATATCTGGGCCGGGAGTTTGGCCCAGTGGTAGAGTGTTTGCCTAGCATGCACAAAAGCCCACGTTTGATTCCTCAGTACCACATACACAGAAAAAAGCCAGAAGTGGTGCTGAGACGCAAGTCGTAGAGCTCTAGCCTTGAGAAAGTCCAAGGATAGTGCTCAGGCCCTGAGCTCAAGCCCAGGACTGGCAGTAAAATAAAATAAAATAAAATGAATAAACTAGCCACTGGTGGCACCTAACTACAATCCTGGGATACTCAGCAGCTTGAGATCTGATAACTGTGGTTCAACCTGGGCAGGACAGTTTGTGAGACTCTAAACTCCAATTAACCACCAAAACAGCTGGAAGTGGAGCTCAAGTGATAGTAAGAGGTTTTTTTTTTTTTTTTTTTTTTTCCCAGTCCTGGGCTTGAGCTCAGGGCCTGAGCACTGTCCTTGGACTTTCTCAAGGCTAGAGCTCCACCACTTGAGCCTCAGCACCACTTCCGGCTTTTTCTAAGTATGTGGTATCGAGGAATCGAACCCCGGTCTTCGTGCATGCTTGGCAAGCACTCTACTACTAGGCCAAACTCCCGGCCCCTGACAGCAAGAGTTTTGAGCAAAAAAGCTAAGGTACAAATCTCGGGTCCTTAGTTCAACCCCCTACTCACAGAAAGAGTAAGGAGGCACATCAAAGAATACAACATTCTGTGCTATAGCAAATGTGAGACACCAAATTCAAACTAAGGTGCAACCAAAGTGAAAAATAAACATATTAAACAGAGTCAAAATGAAAGTTTTCTGTTCTTTAAAATATATCCACAATAAAACAAGCAGACTCTGACCAAGTACTAATACTGATTAATATAGAAAAAAACAATAGGACCTGAATATTTCATTAAAATAATATTTTATATAATGAGAAAACTCTGGAACAGCACAGTATTTTAATAACATTTTCTATATAAATCAGTATAAGGATTATTCTTTTCATTAGAACTATAATATTTATAATTTAGAAGTTACTGACTTTCTACATCCTATGTTAATTATCTTAGATGATTGTTTTTCTCTAACATTTAAATATTTGAATGCTGATAAATACCCATCAAACATGTTATTATGCTTATTTCCTAACATTAAGAAGAAAATTTTATAAAAAATCTTTAATTTTAATATTTAAAATGCATCAAGATTTTGTTTAGTCAAATGTAAAACTATATGTTTTGAAACAGGAAAGAAAAATGACAACAACTGACTTTCCTATCATAATACTACTCATTTAGATCTCAAAATAAAGCAATTTTCTAATTCTGCAGGTGTTAAGGATTTCTAAGTTGAGAAGAAAATAAAAAGATGGTAAGCAGCCAAGATTTTCATCCTATGAATGCTAAGAATTGGGTAGCACAAATGTGACCAGATTTTGAGGAGGAGAAAAGAGAAGAAAAGAGAAGCAAGGTATTCTAAGAGATCACGAAATTACACAGAAGCAATTACAGTCAAGTAAAAATGGCAAGCAGTTTACAGCCAAGGACTGGTTTTCCCAGTTACAGAGCCTGAAGATAGTAATACCAGGTAATAATAGTCTCACTGAGGAGTCTCCAAATTCAGCTTCAGGAAAAGCACAAAAACTGCAAGCCTATATTGCCAACTTAGTGATTTGGGAATTCATGACTACTAAAACAGCACTGAAAAAGATACATAAGAAATCTTAAACCCAGAAGATAATCAAAAGCAGAAAAACACAGGAAACCTAACAGAAGTGAAGATTAGCAGGAAGAGAAATACAGCAATCATCATACTGTCTCTCTCTCTCTCTCTCTCTCTCTCTCTCTCTCTCTCTCTCTCTCTCTCTCTCGCACACACACACACACACACACACACACACAGAAGAAATTAAATATGTCTATCACTAAACGATAGTTTTGCCTCTGCAATCAAAACATATTGAACTGCAATTTCTATTGCCAAAATTCAGTCTTTTTTTTATGCCTACCAAAATGTATTTCGTTGACAAACAAAGCATTAGTTAAAAAGGATGGGAGAAGACCTTAGCAAATGAACACTAAAAGTAAGCAGGAGTAAACATACTTATATCTGATAAAATTGATGTCTAGGTAAAAGTAGCAAGGCTTCTGGACTACTCAGCAGTGATAGATCCAGTGAATAATAGTGAGAGATTTGGAGCCAGGCACAGTGGCTCACACATGTAATCCTAGCTATTCAAGAGGCTGAGATCTAAGGATCAAGCTTCAAAGCCAGCACAGGCTGGCTTATATCCAATTAATCTTATTTCCAAGTAATTACTAGAAAAATAGAAAGTAAGGCTGTGGCTCAAGGGGTCAGTAGCCTTGAGCTGAAGAGCTTGGGGACAGTACCCAGGCCCAGAGTTCAAGCCCATGATCCAAAAAAAAAAAGAGAAAAAAAATCAGTGAGAGACTTCAATACCCGGCCCTCATCAAATGAAAAATAAATAAATAAATAAATAAATAAAATCAACAGAGAAATCTTTCAAATATGTGGTCCAAAAGACCAAATGGATTTAACAGATATCCACAGAGGATTTCAGCCACAATCTGCACAATGCACACACTTCTCACAAAACCATTATAATTTGTTTTAAAAATTATTATATTGGGCCTGGAGTTTGGCCTAGTGGTAGAGTGCTTGCCTCACATGCAGGAAGACCTGGGTGTGATTCTTTGGTACTACATACATAGAAAAAAGCCAGAAGTGGTGCTGAGGCTCAAGTGGTAGAGCTCTAGCCTTGAGAAAATCCAAGAACAGTGTTCAGACCCTAAGCTCAAGCCCAGGACTGGCAAAAAAAATTGTTATATCATAGGACATACAACAAGCATGAACAAATATGAGAAAACTGAAATAATTCCTTGTATTCTAGCAGGACATAACTGAATTAAACTAGAATTAAACAGCACAACACAAAACATTCTAACACACGGAGATTTAGCAATGTATTGTTGAATGGCAGGCAGGTCAGTGAAAAAAGTATAGGGAAGAATTTCTTAAGAAAGAGCTCACAATAGTGAGGAATCTCCCCCCACCTTTTTCTCTTCTTTTCTTTGATTTTTTTTTGTTGTTGTTTTTGCTTTTATGTTTTTATTTTTTGTTTCTCTGTTTTTTGTTCTGCATGGGTTTTTTTTGTTTTTTTTTTGTGCTTGTTGTTTTTGTCTTACTTTCTTTTTTTTTCTTTCTTTCTTTTTAAAATTTTTCATCATTGAAATCTCCTATATCTACCTCCCTCTTTTCTCGATATATTCTTCTTAATACCCTTCTTACTTTCTTAAGTTTTATCTAATACTTTCCAAACTTTGTACTCAAATATTCTACCTGCTTATCAACTTAGGTCAGTTATCCTTACGCTATACCTTTTCTTCATTACTATAGTAATCTTACACTCCTATGTTACTCCTCTTGTACCTCTGCTGTTCTCTCTCATACTATTTTTCTATCTCTGGTCCTCTGTTCATCTTTCAACCCTTATAATGCATGGATCTACACTTGATGGCTGTTGAGCAATACTGCATATCTAGGTGTTCAATTATACTCTAGGTCCAGAGGGACTTAAATACAATAGAGATTGGATTGAGAGGCTTATTGTTTTGGTCATAAATCGGTTACCAGTGGTTGTATTAGAACAAGAAACTCAAGAAAAATGTCAAATCAAGGAATAACAGTCACTGGCAAACCTAGAGGAGAGTCTTCCAAATGCTGTACAAATGCTATACAAATGTGGATATTGAAATATATATTGTGACTATATCAGTGAAGTTTCATTAAGTAGGAGGTACATTAGTGTCCAAGTGTGACCCATGACTATGAACCAAAATGTATAACATGGATGGAGGAAAAGAGGTGTGAATTTCAGAATAAAAACAGGTAATTAGCTAAATATTAGAAAAAATACCTGAATGGGTAAATGACCAAAGTTTGGATGTGACATTTTGGAAGGCATTGAAAGTATTATATATTTAGGAGGGCAGGCATCAAAGCAAAATGAAGAAATGATAAGGGGATTTGGCATAACCAAGAAGTATTTTTGTGTGGATGTGAAAAGAAATTGGGAACCATAGAAAATATTTGGGAAAGAAGAAAGGTAGAAGCATTGACTTAAGAATCACCATCCATTTGTCTTTCATATATTTTTGAGACAAGCTTATGATTTTAATAAATCTGATTATAAAACTGAAAAAAGCAAAAACAATCTGAAGGAATTTGTTAAAATGTTATTTTCTTTTTTGAAAAAAAATGTTGAGCTCTAGTCAAGATGACATATTGTAAACATGAGAAAAGTTGAGATTAAAATAAGCAAATTTTTATGTAAACTTGAAATATATTATTCCTAAAATCAGTGGCAATACCATAGTTGTAAATGCTCAATATTTCATTTCAATTAGGAATCTTACAAGAGTAATAGCAGAAGTTTGAAACAAGTTTTGTGATTGAAACAAAAGGGCTAAGGAGCAGATATTTTAAACTGAAATCATTCAGATCATAGATCTATGAAATAATATACTTCAAGCTGGGGGCATTCCTCAAATGTAACCATGTTTACCTAGTAAGCACAAGATCTTGAGTTCAAAACTCATTACTGCCAAAAAGAAATAAATAAAGGAAATGTATACATGCACTTGCAACAAAGCAACAAAGAAGTAATTCAGAGTGACTGAAAAATTCTTAAACATCTATATGAGAAATAAGAAGTTTTTATAGTAATCAAAATATGAAGTAGGACAATATAATCTCAGGAACACTGACTGCCTAGATTCTAGTCATCACTGAGCTGCTCACATTATGTAGAAAGCAAAGCAAGCTACTTCCTTCTCTCCCAGTGATAAATACCTTTCTCAGAACCATTCTCAAAAAGAACATAACTATATGATAAAGTTTTTTTAACCACTTATCCATTACATCTCTCGAACTTACTCATCATTCATAACTGAAACTTTATACCCATTGAATAACTGGCCATTTTCCTTTTCCTGGGTCACTGGCAGTCAGCATTTTATTTCTGAGTTTCTGTGTAGTGTAGACACTACAGAGAAGTGGAATCAGTAAGCCTTTGTCCAAGATAGGCTTATTTTATTTAATGTCCTTGTGTTTGCCTGTTTTCACATTTGGTAGAAAACAAACCATCAATCAGTCCATAATAAGTGCTTAGAAACTGCTCATTTGGGCCACAGGATGAAAGCATGGAATTTTGTCTACATTTTGCATTTCTCTCCTTTGTTTCCATGTTATTCAGTAGACTCCTGCTTAACTCTGCATGTTAAAGCTTCAAGCAGTTATCTGTCTAAAACCTGCAGATACCTGACCTATCCCATCCCTCTCTCCTTTCAGGCAGTAAAGAAATAAAAATCATACACAGTAATGTCGAGACCAGTCAGCTTATAACAATGTTTATCTAGATCCCCTAAAAGAGTATCTCCCATCCTTTTCCTCAACCTGTAGTTGCCTCACCAAAATATCACCCCATCATGAGATCATCCCCCAAGAAGCCACAACTATTTCCTTTTCTTTTCTCTTCTCTTCTTTTTTTTGTCTCTTTTATTTTCTTTTTGTTGGTCATGGGGCTTGAACTCTGCCTGGGCTGTGTCCCTGACCTCTTCAGCTCAAGGCTACTGCCCGACCCCTTGAGCAACAGCACTACTTCTGGTTTTCTAGTGGTTAATTGGAGATGAGTCTCACTTGGACGTTAGTGCCATGGCTGGCTTTGAATTGAAATAAAAACTTCTTTAGATCACTTCAGAGGACCAAGTTCTTAGGCCATTAGGATGGAGAGAATGATCAACCATTTCACAATGTATTTCACACTGTAACTACTAAATTGTGTGTGCCTCTTATGTTTGCTTTACATCTGAAGCTCATGTAATACCCAAAGATGGGATGAGATGCTTAATATCCCTCTTATTATAGAGTTGCTTGTCTGGCTTTCTACAACTTAAACCACATCTCCACTTGCAGCTTTTTGCTGGTTCACTGGAGATAAGAGCACTAAACTAAATAAATACCAGGAAGCTGACCAAGAAGAAGGAAGCACAAGAATGGAGAGAAAAGGGGTGTGCAAATGGAGTCAGAAAATCCAGTGCACATATGTGAAAATGGAACCAGGTAAATTGAAAGGCTGAGTGTGGTTGGGAGGGATGAAGGAGAATGATGAATGGAGTGATATTAATCAAGATGCAGTGCTCTCAAAAACTGATACTTTGAAGTAAAAACCTTTGGGGCCGGGAGTTTGGCCTAGTGGTTAAAGTGCTTGCCTAGCATGCATGAAGATCCAGGTTCGATTCCTCGGTACCACATACATAGAAAAAAGCCAGAAGTGGTGCTGAGGCTCAAGTTGTAGAGCTCTAGCCTTGAGAAAGTCCAAGGACAGTGCTCAGGCCCTGAGCTCAAGCCCAGGATTAGCAAAAAAAAAAAAAAAAAAGAAAGAAAGAAAGAAAGAAAACCTTTGTACAATTATGCAAAGATATTTTTTAAAAAAACTAAGAGTCTGACAGACAGAAGGTGGGCTTGGGAACCAGTTGAGCTCAGGACTGGTCATATTTTTTACTTAAAGACAGTCAATGACAGAGTATGGCTATATTAATTTTTTTTGCCAGTCGTGGGCTTGAGCTCAGGGCCTGAGCACCATCCTTGGACTTTTTCATGGTTAGAGCTCTACCACTTGAGCCTCAGCACAATTTCTGGCTTTTTTGTATGTATGTGGTACCGAGGAATCGAACCCACGTCTTCGTGCATGCTAGGTAAGCACTCTACCACTAGGCCAAAGTCCTGGCCCCTTTATTAATTTTTTGATGTAGTACATGAAGTAATTTTTGAAGGATATACTGGAGAAAATGTTAACCAATAAGGACTTATTTTTGAAAATTATCCATTTAATTAATTTCCCACCTAGTTAATGATGATTTTCTTAATCTATACAATAGAAATTTACATTAAAGTCTATATCTACATTACAGTCTACAATCATATTTTAATGGAAAACAAAATGGTTTATCAATTTTGCTAGTGAAAAATGTTCTCTTTCTCAAAGATATTTCCTATGAAGACTTTTAAAAGTACTGGAAAACCTTCCCTAAAAAAATGGAAGAGTGTACATTGTGAAATAGTTCTATTTGTGAGCCAAAAGGTCCTATCAATATTTTACCAGCCCATCTATTTTTAATTATATGAAAGCATGTCTCAGAAGCTTTTAAAATGCTATGTGTGTGTTTAGCAAGTTAACCATAAGGAGTGCAACTGACAGTTTCAAAGAAGTGGTAACTGAGGAGCTCAACACTGCTGTTATTGAAAAGTTAATCCCCAAAATCATTCAGTTAATTTTCTTCAAATAACACAAACCCTCATCATCTCATATATGGTTTTTTTTTCAGGTCTTAATGTTGCAATGTGTCCTTGTTAAACTAAATGTTTTCAAGGAATACCTCCTGCTTCAGAGGACATTTTTAAAACTCCTTATTGAGGTAAAAATGATTCTTATTTCTAAGGTTCTTCACCAGTAATGGTGGTTTAACTTTATATTTTGTTTGCAATATGAATCTTCAATAAAGTTTCAACAACTATGATGCTTCAAAAAACTAAGCATATAGGTTATTTACACAATTTTATATTATTTGCAAAATATTGTACTCATATTGAAGTTATATACAGTGAGGTGCCAGTGGTTCACATCTGTAGTTTTAGCTATTCATGAGGCTGAGATCTTAAGACTGAGGTTCAAAGCCAGCCCATAAAGGAAAGACCATAGGCTCTTTATTCCAATTAACCAGCAAAAAGCTAGATGTAGAGGTATGCCTCAAGTGGTAGAGCACAAACCCTGAATTAAAAAGATTCAAGGAGATTACCCTGAATTCAAGCCCCAGTACTGGCATAAAAATGTTACTTTAATTTATCTTAAGTAGCTGGGAATGCCACTGTAGATAAGAAAGATTCTTTCAATTGATATTTGCTAAAATATTAAAAATGAAAAATCCTATATATCATATATACCCATCATATTGTATTTCTTTAAAGTATTGTAAAAGATAGAGTCTATCCTCCATGGCCCTGTACAATAGACTGCTGCATTCTTCCTATAGATACAGGTGGCTTCAGAATATTTAGGACTGAAAGTAAAAGTCAAGACTCAATATCAAAATGTTCTTTTAGCAGAGACCAAAATAATATTTTATATACTCAATTTAACTTGCTCCCAGATCAAGTATCTACAAGGCAGCATGCCTATTTTACAAAATTTTATGAGGCAGAAAAACACGATTATATCTCCATGTTGTTCCTCAGGATGAATACAATGGCAGAGATTTAAAATAAACATTCGTTTTAAAATTAATGAGAGCCAGATGCCTGCTCACGCCTATAAACCTATTTGGAGAGATGAGATTTGGAGAATCATGGCTTAAGACCAGGCCAGACAGAAAAAGTCCACAAGAGTCCATCTCCAATATAACCAGCAAAATGGTATGCCAGTGGCCAGGTGTTGAGACTTAGGAGGCTGAGACCTGTGAATCAAGGTTCAAAGTCAATCCAAGAAGGAAAATCCTTTAGACTCTTACTTTCAATTATCCACCAAAGAACTGAAAGTGGCTAAAGTGATAGAGTGCTGGCCATGGGCAAATATACTAAGAAACAGTGACTAGGCCCTAAGGTCAAGCTCCAGGACCAGAAATTAATAATAATAATAATAATAATAATAATAATATCTGATGGAGGTATATCTCAAATGATAGATCATTAGCTAAGAAATGTAAGTACCTGAGTTCAAACTCCAGTACCACAAAAACAATAGCAGCAATTAAAACATTTATGAGGGGCTGGGAGTTTGGCCCAGTGGTAGAGTTCTTGCCTAGCATGCACAAATATGAGAGTTCGATTCCTCGGTACCGCACACATAGAAAAAAGCCAGAAGTTGGGTATCAATGTATGGGAATTAATTCACCATCTATCTGGCAAATATCATGTAACCCTTCTATTAATTACAATAATAAATATATGAAAAAAAGCCAGAAAGTGGTGCTCTAACTCAAGTGGTAGAGCTCTGGCCTTGAGAAAGCCCAAGGACAGTGCTCAGGCCCTGAGTTGAAGGCCTAGGACTGGCAAAAAAATTATGTAATGTCTCTCAAGGTGTGAGAAGGAATGCACTTTCTACCTGGGGAATGTAACCCCTGTAACTCCTCTATACATAACCCTTACAATAAAAAATTTAAAAAACAAGAAATAAGGGAGGGAAGGCAAACAAGATGATTGAGAAGAGATTGGGAGATGGAAACGAGGACAAAAACATGAGAAGGGGTATCAATGTAATATACCCACTACCTGACAAATGTAACTGTAAACCCTCTATACTTTACCCTGGCAATAAAATTTTTTAAAAAAGAACTAAAAATTTTATTAAATGTCTTAAATTATTGGCTTGTGATTATCTAATTTTAATTCATGGAACATTATATTTTGGTCACAGTTTTAACTTATTATGAAATTGTAATTTTGTTATGGATTTTATGCATAATCACACAATGAACTGAAATCATAGCTAGGTTCACCTCCTAAGCATAATCTACACAATATTTGCATAATACACAAAACACCTGTAGAGGTATGTTTTGTTTTTTTCAGTAATGAGGTTGAATTCAGTGCTTGGATTGTTAGGTAATCACTCTCTTACTTGAACTACATTATCAGGACTAAAATTATCTTCTGATCAGAACAATTTATTAAATATTTTATTGGTTAGTAAATATGAAGCCACTTAATTTTTTACACAGACTAATTTACATAGACTACTTCTCTAAGAGTGAATGTACCAGTCTTTTCATTTTGCTTTATGGTTTTTGAAATTTGATTTTATTTTTATTGTAAAAGGGATGTTCAGAAAGATTACAATTACCTAAATCAGGTAATGAGATGTCTTTTCATCTTATTAGTAAAAAGAATTTAGATAAATAAATAAACCCCTTAAGTGCAAAGTGAACTTCACAAATGACAAAATGGAATTTGGCTCCTTAAAGTAAAAAAATTACATAGTAATTTTAATATAAAAGGAATGAAACAAAATCAAAGCATTAAACACATTAGAAAGAGAGTTCTAGAATAAACTGGCCCAAAGCCACAAAATGTTATTTAAATAATCAAATTTTGTGCACCTCAGATTTATACTCCTTACAATTCATACATTGAAACTGATCTTTAACCTGATACTTAGAAACTGATTCTTGGAAGAGGATAGGTGCAGAACTTTCATCATGAATTAGTATCCTTGAAAACAGGGCAGTTCATTTTTCCTCTCTCCCTCTCTCCCCCTCTCTCCCTCACTGTGATTTTTTTCTCTTCTTTGCCCATGTGAAGCCATAAGCCGTTTATAAAACAGGAATTACAATCACACCACGCAATGAATCTACCTTGATTCTGAACTTCTCAGCTCCAAAGAATTGACAAGGGAACTTTCACTTTCTCCAACATTCAAGTAAAAATACATTATGTGCTTCATCAAAGTCTCAGAAAGAAAAAGAGACCAAGAAAGATGTCTCTTTAGCTTCAAATTTAGCTTCAAATTCTTTAAAACTGATTAAAACTTATTAATTCATATATTCAAGCATAAAATCATACAAAAATTCACCCAGAGATATTGTAATAGTACTTCAAACCATGAAAGATGAAAATGATCATGTTGGAAGCAGCCAGAATATGGAACACCACGCCTGGTCCACAAAATATGTATTTCTAGTATATGGACCAAATACAGCTCCATCAGAAAAGAAAATGTAAATTTAATGCAGGATACCCAGGTGCTAGTGCTTCCTTAATACAATCCTAGTCAATCAGAAGATCACATTTCAACCAGAAAATTCCATAAAAATCCAACTCAAACCAAGCAGCACAAAAAAAAATTTGGCTGAAATTGTACATTGTCAGACAAGCAAGACAGAAAACCAAGCAGATAGGCAGATCTGAATTCAAACTTCCATATTGCCACACACACAAACACACACAAAGCACAGTGGAAGTGGAAGATTTTGAGAGAAGAAAATCATGTAGTGATTATTCGAAAACATAATATTATGTGTTTGGAATAAACATTCAAATAAATCATAACAATAATAAAAGAAAACAGAAAGTAGCAGAAGGACAAGATGAACATAGTTTCACACTATCTATTCTTCAGGTCTCTGAAGCACTGAAAAATTCTCTTTCCTCTCTGTGTTCGTACCTACTTTCTCATCATATATAGTTTTTACTATGCATGGCTCTAACCTTTTATTTCTAATAGGGCCACTTAATTTTTCTTTCTGTCGATACAAACTCAGTTTTGATGAGATTCTTCTGATTCCTTATTGAATTACTTTCTCTCCAGTGGGTGTTCCATCAAAAGAACATAACTAGAGGCTGGGCACTAGTGTCTCATACCTGTAATCTTTGTTGCTGGAGAACCTAGAACCTGAGAATCAAAGCTAACCTTAGCAAACAAACCTAAGATAGTCTTATCTCCAAGTAAACTAGCAAAAAGATAAAAGTGGAATTATGGATCATTTGGCAGAATGCCAATCTTTAGCAAAATAGTTAAGAGCACTGGGCCTTGAGTTTGAGCCCCAGTATCAGCAAAAACACATACAGAATATAATTAGGGTATTTCACAGGATTGCAGTCTTTACATTTTTGAAGATAAGCTCTAATGGAGACTTCATAGTGATAATGTGTTGCTGATTAATGTCAAATGAAGCTGTAGAACAGGACTTTACCTGCTATTAAACATTTCATATTATTTATATCTAATAATTATGTCATATATAATAATTAGGCTGTCATATTTTGTTAATAGATGTTACACAGTCCAAAAATGTTAGGCAAGATCTCATATATTCAGAAATATCTACTAATTATATAGTTACATTTCCCATACAGCTTTAAAAAAAAGTACACAATACACACATGTTTCTGATTGATGCAGATGTTCTTTTGCTTATCTGACAATATTTTTCTTTCTTTCTTTTTTTTTTTTGCCAGTCCAGGTCTTGAGCTCAGGGCCTGAGCACCATCCTTAGACTTTCTCAAGGCTAGAGCTCTACCACTTAAGCCTAAGCACCACTTCTGGCTTTTTTCTCTGTATGTGGTACCAAGGAATTGAACCTGGGGTCTTAGTGCATACTAGGTAAGCACTCTACCACTAGGCCAAACTCCCAGTCCCCAACCATATTTTTAATAGAATTCTTTTAAAAAGAAAAAAATTCCTACTACCTACTCAGATTAGAGATCCTTTCTAAAGGAAAATAACTCATACATAAGCACAGTATATCTCCAGGAAAGCACTGAACAAACAGAACAGCCTCTAGTCTGTATCTCTTAGAAAAAGAAAAATTGAGTGGTCATTTCCATTTCATTTCATTCTCTAATGTGTATGCTTAATATTCATCACCAACTATAAGGTAGCCTTTTCTCAAAAAGGCTAAAACAGAACAGCCTTTTTTTTCTAAATTAAGGGAAGGACTTAAAACAGAATAATATTTTTTGTAGTATTTTGGGATTGAACCTAATGGTGCATGCTGGCAAGGCAAGCATTCTACGTGTTGAGCTATATACATCTCCAGAATCCTTTTTTTTTGTATTTTATCTTTGAGATAGGCTCTCACTAACTTTTCTGAGAGGTTGTACTTGAACTTTTGCCTCTCTTGATTCTAGTTCTCAAGTAGCTAGAATTAAAGTGATACTTCAATGAGAATAAATTAATCTTACAAGTTATTTTTTATTTTTATTTTTTGTATACCAGTGGAAGAGAAATATAGCAATACTCTTTACTACAGAGTACACAAATTCTTTCATTGTCTGTATTTGTCTCACACCCTTACGTGAACAATCAAATTGAAGGTTTTGCATAAAACTTACTTACTAGGTATTTGGTTATTTGAAATTGGATAGGGAAAGGGGAAAACAAGATGAGGGCTGGGGGTGGAGGGGAGGGAAATGGGGACCAAGACATGAGAAAGGGTATCAATGTATGTGAAGTAATGCACCTTCTATCTGGTGAATATAATGTAACCCTTCTATTAATTACAATAAAAATATATGAAAAAAAAACTTACTAGGAATATGGCCTTATCATCTCTCAGGCCAAACATGAAAGAGAAGCAGGAGGTTTCAACTAGGTGGCTGGCTGCAGCTGAATTAAGCTTTTTGGAGGGTTCAAAACTGAGATACTTTCCATCAGCTAGAGGACAAAGGCTTCAGCCTAGCAGCTAAGGCAAAGATATATCATTTTCTGCACATTGAGCCAAGTTAGTCACTGACGGGCATACCATAGAAATGTTCACTTTTATTCCCAAGTTTTCTTTCAATGACTGTCTACAGATACCTAGGAATTTCCTATTTGTGCTCCATCCTTTCAGCTTCCAGAGTTTGGGAATTCAGCTGAAATATGTTTAGTTAATGTTGGCATGTATGCCAAAATTTAGAACAAAGGATTTGAAAATGAAACTCTATCTTCAGTTTTTAAAAAGGCAGCTATGTCAGATCCATAATTTCCACCTTTATTGTTATTATTTTATATTCCTGGTTCTGAATGAGACTGAAGACCTTAACTGCTGTTCTCAATCACATGCATAGGTGCTAGTTACGATTCCATTACAAGATACTGGCTGAACTGGAAATGGTAAAATAAAATAATATTGACTTAGTTTGTATATGAAAGCCCCTGGCTTTAATCCTTGCTATTTAGGAAGCTGAGATCTGAGGACCTTGCTACAAGTCAGCCAGGCACCAAACCTCCATGAGACTCTTATCTCCAGTAAACCACAGAAAAGGCAGAAATGGAATAGTTGCTAAAATGGTAGAGCACCAGTTGAAAAAGACAGACTCTAATTTGAATCTTTTAAGTGAGAATGTGAGAACTTCACTTCAAACTCTAGTACATATACACAGACACACGCATAGGCACTCATGCACACACATGCGAGCGCACGTACAAACACACACACACACACGAGAGCATCCTTATTTAGCTGAATTTTCCTTCCACCAACTCAGGCCTTAGATTGTCTAATGAAGCTTCTGCCACTGTTTCCATGACACAGCTCTCAGCATTTCTAAAAAAGAAACTTTACTATTTGAACTCATCATAAATTAGAAAATAAAAACATTAAGTAAATTCCCACTTTGTGTATTGTGTAGGGGGTTAGAAATTCCTGAATTATGAATTAATTGTAGTATTGATCAATTGGAACTTTCTTTAATAAAGTTTTTATTAAGTCTATCCAAGTCTATTTTGATAGAACACTGATTTTTGACAAGGTCTTGTTACACTCATTGCTGCCTTGCCCTGACACTAGCATGTTTAATAATCACACCTCTCTCTTCAGAGTTAAGCCTCACATAATCTTACCAGTCTCAATTCTAAATTGTCATCATTGCACTGTACTGGAGACCCCAAATACCCCCACATACCACATGTGTTGCTTGAATATTAAATATATAAGGAATTTGTGGCTGATTTTCCCATGCAGGAAGCTGTAGGTTGCGTCAAAGAATCTTGCACCCACAGTACCCAGCACAAAGAAGACAACAGATACCACATAATGAATGCATAATATATGTTTCACTAAATCCATAAGAATAGAAAGTTTGAAGATAAAACAGAAATCTGTAACATATGAGAGTCATAATAGGGAACATTACATTTCCCACCTAGGCCTTAAAACATATTGTGTCAAATGTATAGTTATTGAGTGAAGAAAAAATAGAATTAACGAAATAGTACAAATCCCAGAGCCAATAGCTCAAGCATGTAATCCAGCTGTTCAAGAGACTGACATCTGAGGATGGTGGTTCCAAGGCAGCGTGAGAAATAAAAGCCTCAACAGTCTCATGTCCAATTAATGAGCCAAGAGCCAGAAGTGAAGGGATTAATTCAAATGATAGAGTGCATACCTTGAGAAAATGCAGGGAGAAAAAGTCTCTGAGTTCAAGCCCCAGGACACATATGTGTGAGGGTGTGTGAGTGGGTGTGTGCATACGTGTGTGTGTGTGTGTGTGTGTGTGTGCGCGCGTGTGTGTATTGAGTGGACAGAGATAGATAAATATGAGCTATCTACTCTCTCCTCTGGGAATGTAGGCAACTTTGACATACAATTGTAGCTAGAGCAATGACTTATATTACTTTTAAAAAGCAAATAGGTTCTAAGGGAAGAGCAGTTTATTTAGCAAACCTTAGATGAAGCCTCCATTTAAACTCCAGTACTGCAAATAAGTTAATTGTTTAATACATTTTTGCTGAGCAGCCTAGAGATGAATGAGTTGGCCTAGGATTCCTGAGAAAGGTCTGAGCTCCATCCCCAACACTGGGTAAAGCAAACAAAGACAAAACAACAAAATTGGTGGATTCTTTGTTTTCAGATACAAAATAAAAAACAACAACACACAAATACACATTTGAACATACTCGTACATACACAATTTAATTTTCTGGATCATCTTTTCAAAATTTTAAATCAAGCAGGACAGGGAATAATGAAGCATAAAAATTTATAACATGGGGGCCGGGAGTTTGGCCTAGTGGTTAAAGTGCTTGCCTAGCATGCACGAAGACCCGGGTTCAATTCCTCGGTACCACATACATAGAAAAAAGCCGGAAGTGGTGCTGAGGCTCAAGTGGTAGAGCTCTAGCCTTGAGAAAGTCCAAGGACAGTGCTCAGGCCCTGAGCTCAAGCCCAGGACTGGCAAAAAAAAAAAAAATTTATAACATGGGGCTGGGAGTTTGGCCTAGTGGTGGAGTGCTTGCCTAGCATGCATGAAGACCTGGGTTCAATTCCTTGGTACTCCACATACATAGCAAAAAGCCGGAAGTGATGCTGAGGCTCAAGTGGTAGAGTGCTAGCCTTGAGAAAGTCCAAGGACAGTGCTCAAGCCCTGAGCCTAAGCCCAGGACTGGCAAAAAAAAATTATAACAGAATAAAAGCATTATATTTATAAATAAATTGATTTAAAGCACATAATCACGGTTGTCTTTGTTTTTAAAACTTGTTTCCTCATAAACTTTCAATGTTAAGTGAAAAGAAAAAAATGGGCAAAGAAGCTTTCTTCCTCTGATCATGTCTGTATGCCCAACCAATTAATATACACTTGGAAGTAAGGGGGAAAAAACAAAGGAAGCACAGGGTCCTTTGCATACCTAAAACTCTGCTTTGACAGAAGGGCAGGTGGGAAAAAATTTAACCAAAGTTATAAAGAAACCTGAAAATACCAGATTACCGGCAAAAGAAATCCTCCAGAAAGTACCATAGGCTAATAGGACAGTGAGAAGATCTTAGGAAAGAGGAGGCTTCGGAGGCAGGAATAAGGGAGGAACTCCAGATTACTTTCACTGGGGATGAGCTGAGCATCATGAAACTACACCTCACTTTGGACAGTCTTGGACAAGAGAAGAGACCACTTGAAAGCCATGGTGTACTGAGGGTGAGACAGAACTGTCACATCCAACAAGTACAAAGTTAAGGTTTTAGACACTATCAAATTTTGCCAGTTCATTTGAGAATCTAGGAAAAACTGGGGTCTCAGGTAGAACCTGAAGTGCTCAATATTCTCCATCATGCCCCCGGATCCTTCTACCACACAAGAGTGCGTGCTTGACAGGATTAATGAATTCATTTGGAGGCTCCATTTGTGTGTATCATCATGTAATTCAGACCGAAGGGAACTCTCTCAGTCAAAATGCACCTCTGTTGTATTCTGGTAGCATGAATTATTTGGCATTTTTCATGAATTATTAATATGCAATCCCAGAGTTGTTTGCCATAAATATTCTAGACAGACCATGGAAACGAGCCATAGAGAAGAACAGTCTCATAGAAATGCCATTAGTGCATTTGTCAAGAAGTCAGCCACTAACATAGGTTTAAGATTTATCTGGTCACATTTCCCCTTTTGTTCCTGGGCATACACCACTGGTAATCAGAGAGACTGACTGGATTCTGAGCCCCTTGCTATGCATATCTTTCCCAATAATTTTCCACTTTCTATATGTTAGATACCATAAGCAGAGTGGCTTAATTGTAACTCAATAATTTAATACAATAACATGTTTGTATTAAAATAATGCCTCTTTTTGGATTTTTGATTTTGTGTGTCAGTAGCGAAATTCAGGGCCTTCCAGTATAACTTGATTTTCTTTCTCAAAGAGGGTACTCTGACACTTGATCCACTCCTCCATTCCATATTTTGCTGGTTAATTGGAGAGAGGAGTCTCACACTTTTTTGCCTGGTCTGGCTTCAAATTGTCATCCTCTGATGCCAGCCTTTTGACTTGCTAGGATTACAGGCACGGATCATCAGTGTTGGCCCTTTCGGGATTTTTTTGGATTTTTTTATTCCTTTTATATTGAATTTTTATTTATTTATTATTGATATTGATTTATTTAATTTGTACTGGGCTTCAGCCAAGGACCTCTTACTCATAACTGGCACTCTCCATTTTAGCTACTTTGACACACACTTTTGTTGGTTTATTTGAAGGTAAGAGTCTTTCAGATTCATCTACCCAGGCTGGCTTTGAACCATAACACTCATTTTCCTAAGTAGTTAGGACTATAGTTGTGAATCTCCAGCACCTAGCTTCATTTTTGATTATTTATTCATTGAGGGTTTTAAATTAGAAACTAAGGCTTTCTAGATATGTAGTCTGCAAATTGATCCATAAACTTAGTCCTTTCAGTTATTTTTATAGATAGAATCTTACTTTTTGTCCAATGTCCAAGTTTAAACCATGACAATCCTGCCTCTGTTTCCCACTTATCTGAGTTATGGGCATGTCTATAATCATAAACCATTATGCTCAGCTTAGTCTTTTTTTAAATATTTTCTATTGTAATTAACAAAAGGGTTACATGATGTTTGCCAGATAGAAGGTGCATTAATTCACATACATTGATACCCTTTCACATGTCTTGGTCCCTATTACACTCCCCCTAACCCCCCATCTTCATTTCCCCCCCTTCCCTATCCAATTTCAAATAACCAAATACAAATATATCCAATATATCAGATAACAAAGTGAGATACTGTAACAATATGAGATAACCAAGGGACAGCAAAAGAGATGAGAGATAGCATAGTACATTAAGGACAACAATCATTCATTATATGGCTTTTGTTTCAATATCCTAGAGGTCCTTTCAATTAGCTTCATACTATATGGCCTTACGTATCTAGGTTTTGTTCTATTGTAAATCTCTGCTAAGAGAGCCCAAGGTTTCTACTGATTATGACAAATGAGGGAGACTATTGGGCCTATGTTCCTGAAATAGGGGGCAAGGACTAGGAAAAAATAGAAGAGAGACAGACACACCGGGTCCGGGATGTCTGCAGTCCAGGTAAAGACTGCCCCGTTTATTTTCCACTCGAGCTTCTTCCCTTCTTGAGACCCAGGGAACTTCCAGGTGTTACATTCATATGGTAAATCTCAGGTCATTTAAACAGAATAAGGCCAGAAAACAATAAGACAATAAAGCCATTGTCTGATGCAAATCAAGGTACAGTTTGATTCCACTCTGGTTCCCAACATATATATATATATATATATATATATATATATATATATATATATATATATATATTTGATTATTTGAAATAGGAATAAGAAGGGGAAAAACAAGACAATTAAAAGGGGTGGGGGGAGGGAAATGGGGACAAAAACCATGAGAAGGGATATCAATGTGTGCGAAGTAATGCATCTACTATCTGACAAATGTAACCCTTCTATGCATTACAATAAAAAGCAAAATCTTTTCTTCTGGATAATTTCAATTTTTAATTAATTATTCTGCTATGTTATCGAACATTACAAGTTATCTTTTCAATTCAGTTCCATGTTCTACTTATCATCTGTTCCTTCTCTATTTTTATTTCTTACAGCCGTCTTAGATCTGGTAAGGATTTTAATTGTTTAATTATGTGAAAACAACTATTTAGTTTCCACAGATAAGTGGGAGCATGTGTTATTTGCCTTGTCACGCCCAATTTAATTCACTTAACTTTATGCCCTCCAGTGCTATCCAGGATGCAGTGACAGAATTTCATTCTTTATGAGATCTGTTTACAAATCAATTTTTATGCATTCATCCATTAATGGACTCCTAGGATAATTTCATGTATAGGTTGTTGAAAATAGTACTTCAATAAACCTTGAGAGCAGTTCCTTCAGCTATATTCCTAGGATCTATTTGTAGCATTTACTCATTTTTAACTATAGTGCTTTTATGCCAATGAGTTGTTTGTGTCCCTTGTCATTTGAATATCTAGAAAATATTTTCTCCTGGTATGCAAGTTTTGTCCTTGTGGTTGATGATCTACTTTTCTGGGCAGAGGTGTTGAGTTGGATGTAAGCACATTTGTCAGGCAATGATGTGGTATTTGTAGTAATTGAGATTACTTTTAACATAAGAAAGATATCAATGTAGTGTACCTATATGCTGTTCAATATGATAGCTGCATATTAATTTATAATTATAAATTTATTATATGTTTTTACTTTATTACATATCTCAAATCAATTTGTTCTTTTGGTTTTAGAAAATATTGTATTTCCTTAAGGGACTAGAGGTTCATGCCTATAATCCTGGCTGCTCAGGAGACTGATATCTGAGAACTAAGGTTCAAAGCCAATCCAGGCAGAAAAGTCCCTGAGAACTCTGTCTCCAACAGACTATCAAAAATGTTTTTTAAAGCCAGAAAACAAGATGTGGCTCAAATGATAGAGCATTATCCACGAGCATAAGAAGTTCAGGGACAGCACTCAGGCACAGGTCAAGCACAAGAATTGACCAAAACAAAACAACAGCAACAAAAAAACCCCACTTTATAGCCAGAGGTATTTCCTTCTATTTCTATTCTGTACTTCTTCTTCTGTACTTCTCTGTTTAAGTCATTAGCCCATTTATTAATTGAGTTGTTTCTTTGAGGATTTAATTTTTTTTGAGCTCAAAGTCTATATTGGATATTAGGCCGTTGTTGGATCTATCTGGTAAAAAAAGAAAAAATCTCCGATTCTGTGGGCTTTCTGTTTGCTATGTTAGCTATGTCCTTTGCAGTTCAGAAACTATTAAATGTGATACAATCCCAGTTATAAATTTTTTGGTTTGTTGCATTTCTAGATCTTTACCAAGAAAATTTTGACCTGTGGCTCAGAGCTCTAGTGTTACAATTTTGCTTTGTAGCATGTGGTTTTGTGTCACTTTGATTTTTTTACCTGTTTAAATAACCACTACCTGATCCAATTGATTTAGGTTTATGTACTATTTTACATTATATTCTCCTTTCACCGTTGATTTTTCTACTCCTTCCCTTATTTTCTGTTTCACCTATGGTGTACATTAGATGTTGTAGATTAACAAGCAGGACTGGGGATGTGTCAAAGAATTCTGTAGGTTCCATAAATTCCTAACTCATCTGTTGAACTTAGCTCACAGGACTAAACTAATTGACAATTAAGGATAATTTGGATGAATGCATATTGTAATACATTCATTTTTTAATTTATTTTTTGCCCACCCCGGGGCTTGAACTCTGGCCTGGGCTTTCGCAAAGCTAGAGCTCTACCACTTGAACCACAACACCGCTTGCAGCTTTTTCTCTGTATGTGGTATTGAGGAATCAAACCCAGGGCTTTGTGCATCCTAGGCAAGCACTCTGCCGCTAAACCAGATTTCTGGCCAAACTCCCTATATTTATATTTTTAAAAACACTTTTCTGAATTCTGAGTTCTAATAACTGCTTCATGGATGAATGTCCATAGACACCAACTCTGTTCATCTAGAGATAATGTGGAAGGACCCAATAACCCTAAAGATTTATTTCATTTGCTTGTTTTAAAATTGTGGAGATGTTAAAAACAAATATGGAGAAAAATAAAATGCTACTTGTATCTATGTTACCTTAAGCAAGGAAATATGAACAAAGCTATTTGTTTCAACTATTCTGTTTTAAAAGTAATTTAAAGCTAGGTGCCAGGTGCTCATGCCTGTAATCCTAGCTACTCAGGAAAGTGAAATCCTAGGATCAAGGTTCAAAGCCAGCCCAGGTAGGGAAATCTGTGAGATTTTTATCTCCTATTAGCAATCGAAAATGAGAAGGGGAGCTGGGCACAGTTGCTCACACTTGCAATCCTATCTACTCAGGAGACTGAGATCTGAGGATCCAAGTTCAAACCCAGACCAGACATTAAAGATCAAGAGACTTTCATCTCCAATTAACCACTAGAAATCAGAAGGGATGCCATGGCTCAAGGGGTAGGATGATAGCCTTGCACTGAAGAGCTCAGAGACAGTGCCCAGGCTCAGAGTCCAAGCCCCACGATAGACCGAAAAAAAAAAAAAAAAAGAGAGAACTGTAGTTCAAGTCATAGAGTGCTAGCTTTGAGCAAAAAGGCCCAGGGATAGTGCCCAAGTCTTGACTTCAAGCTCCAGGACTGGTACGCTAAAATTATAAATATCATTGCATCTCCATCATATATAATTTGTCATGAACTCATAAGAAAAAAATATCCCTGTCTTATTTTCTTTGTGCTAGTTCTGGGACTTGAACTCAGGGCCTGGGTTCTGTCCTTCAGCTGTTTTTTCAAGTCTGGCATTGTGCCACTTGAGCAATACCACTGCATACAGTTTTGTGCTGATTAATTAGAGATAAGAGTTATACAAACTTTTGTACTTGGGCTATTTTTTAATCATAGTTCTAACACTTTAGACTTTTAAGTAGCTAAGAGTAATAATAGGAGTCGCAGGTGTTTACTGAAATCTCTTTTAGAAATCACAGTGGTTTTGACATCTGAAAACTAGAGCACTAAGTCTTTAATTACTTTGCACTACCACACTTTATTCATATTTCCTCAATTTTCTGCATATCACTTACCACAGCTGAATGGATAATTATCCATACATATTTTGTTCTTTGTTGTCATGGCTTTACAGTGTCTATTAATATAAAAATACCTTACTGAGGGGAAATGTTGTCATTTTGGTGATTTCCCATGTCTTCTGTATTGGTCAGATTGGCATTTGACTTTTCAATCACATTAGTTAGCTGCAAGAATGGATTTTACATGTAAAGGATCAATTTGTTTCAGGCTAAAATAATTTGAGCAAGATTACTTAAGATATTCACCGCTACTGAAGATACACTATTGTCTGTCTCAGATTACTTCACATCAGGAAATCTAAACTGATTTACTTTTCCACTATTAGGTATGTTGTGATTTATCTCTGAGATTATCAGTCAAGACTCTCAACACAGTTTCCTCTTTGAACAGCTCATACCTTGACAATGGTATCATCCAGCACAAATTCAGCATCAATATCTTTTTAAAATAATTTTTATTGAGATTAATAGAAGGGTTACATTATATTCACCAGATAGAAGTTGCATAACTTCACAAACATTGATACCCTTTCTCATGACATGGTCCCCATTTCCCTCCCACCCTCACCCCCCCCACTTATCTTGATTTCCCTCCTTCCCTATCCAATTTCAAATAACCAATTTAGCACATATGAAATATGTCAGATAACAAGGTGAACTATTGTAACAATATGAGATAACCAAGGGATGGCAAAAGAGATGAGAGATAACATAGTACATTAAGGACAACAATCACTCATTATATGGCATTTGTTTCTATATTTTGGAGGTCCTTTCAATTAGCATCATACTATATGGCCTTACATATCTAGGTTTTGTTCTATTGCAAATCTCTGCTAGGAGAGCCCAAGGTTTCTACTGATTATGGCAAATGAGGGAAAACACTGAACTTATGTTCCTTTGAGTCTGGCTTACTTCACTTAATATGATTTTTTCTAAGTCTTTCCATTTCCTTACAAATGGGGAGATGTCCTTTCTGACAGCAGCATAGAAATCTATTGTGTATAAATACCACATCTTGTTGTTCCACTCATAAACTGAGGAACATCTGGGTTCATCTTTTCTGCATCAATATCTTATACAGTAGATTACCATGCTTCAAATCCCTTACCAAAATCAATGTCTTAGAGGTAAAAGATACAGAAACTAGAAGGAAATTATTCTATCTAAATGTATTCATCGCTGCTGTTCCTTAATTCCTTTCTCATCACCTGTGTGGTTTGCAGTCTTGAAACTTTCAGCAACAGAAAACCAGTATTAATACACAATTCTTTCCTTTAAAATTTTCAGAGTGCAAATTTCTTTCCTGATGGTATCTGATAATGATTTCTTGTCATTATTTCTATGATTATTTTCTGAATATTACTATGCACTTGTAACTTTTCATATATTTATTTTGCTTTAAGCTTCTTTAGTTGCTTGCTATTTGATCTTCAAACAAACTGGGCAACATTGAGGGGCTCAAGCTGGCCTTTTTTTATTTGTTTTATTTTTTAGCCCCCTTGCACAGGTGCCTACTTCTGTTTCTACAACCTATTTCCTGTTCAGAACAAAAGTCTGCCAATTTTTGAAGAGACCTCAGTTCCTCTCAATGGTAATATTTAGTGCGATTAGAGATTAAGAGTAATAATTGAATTTAGTATTGCTTAGGCCTACTTCTTTTTCTCGGAATTGACTTACCTCTATCTTTATATATGCTTAGCAGTCCTTCTTACTGTTTTTTTTTTGCTTGTTTTTACACTGAAAATGTGTCCTCCTCTTCCAATACATCTGTTGATCCACTGTTGATCCATTGTATCTGTAGATATGAAGACAAACTGATGGATTCCAGGGTGATTTTGTACTTTGCTTCCTTACTGAGCTTCCTGAGGATTATCATTTTTCATTGGTTGCTCTCAATGTTCCAGCTATATGCATCTTTATAACTTCATATCAAGTTGCTTTTTATAGTACAGTTTTATTCACTAATATCTCCAAGATACTTAATTTTAAGTATTACATATGCTCATAAGTCTACATTAGAGATTCATGTAGATGAATACAAAGTCATAACGTCAACACCTGCCATAATACTAACAATCACAAACATCCTTTCCACATCCTCCCTTCCTAAAATGACAATTTCAGATCTTAGTAATTATCACTAGTTTTTATTTTAGGCCAAGTTCTTCTCTCCTTTTTTGATCGTTTCATAACTTAAGGTGTCTAATTTTAATTGTTTCCCTGGTATCGTCTACTCTCATTATAATTATTTTCCTTTAGTTCTTTCAGTATAGTAGTTTGCTCAAATTTAGATATGGGTTGATGTGTTCCCCAATGGCAAAGGGCTTATGTGTTGCTATTTTATCCCCATTAGAGGCAGAAGAAGGATGCGAGTACGGAGGGACGGATGGAGCTATGACATTTAGGGTTGAGTCTTTTGGCAGAAGACTAGGATTAGATAAATCATCATTATGGAGCTGCCTGATTAAGTTTTTTAAGCTGTATAAGAAGAGGGAGAAATACAACATGTACCTGTGGACTCCCTCTAGCTACCTGCTGTGTGATGCCTTCTAGTTCCTAAGCATTCCAATAAGACACTAATAAGACCAATCATGCTTGGGCCTCCAGATTACCAGACAATTAATGTCTCTTTTTTTTATAAAAACAAGTCTGTCCGAAATGTTTCATGATAATTATGTAAAATGGACTAAGACATTAAGCATCTGTATAAATTACTGGTGAAACTTTATGACTGCAAATACCAACCTATCTGTCATTTTTCTGTTTCTACTGATGGATTTTTCTTTTATGGTTCATTGTTTTTCTATTTCTGGATGTCCAGTAATTTTTACTGTTTGCTGGAGTTGGTGCTATTACATAACTCAGTGTCTGGATTTTGTTGTCTAACATTGTTTGGCAGACATTATTTATAAATGATCTTAATGATTTCGCGATTTTTTTCTGGATCCAGAAATACTTTAACATTTTTTTTAGTTTAATTACATTACTAGTATATATTTCATTCCTGTGGTTGGTAATGAATGTTTTGTAGGTTCATTCACATCTCTCACCTAGTCTGACAGAAACTAAGACAATTAGTGGAAATTCTGTTAATCATTTACAAAGACCCTCTGGAGTTGTTTTACCCATGCGACTCTTGCATACCACATAAAAGTGCACCTTGGCTTTCATAAGGTGAAGGGAATCTTTCTGAGCATTTCTAGAATCTTCCTTTATATATTACTGAGAAGTGATCCTGCTCCACACATTCCAGTTATTGTAGGGATGACATCATTTTTACCTTTTTCCCTCAGCAAAGCAGTTCTCTGTAGTCTTACATCCCACACTTGCAAAAGTTACTTTTTATACTTGGTTCTGTTTTGAAGTTATTTATAATAGAATGTAAATTAAGTTTTTTCATTCCAAAATTCCTAGAATTAAAAGTTCCTGTCTTGATTACATATGTCTCTGGATTTGATTTGCTCTCTACTGTCTAAGCTCAGCAATAAACGGTGGGGTTTGTTTAAAATCTAGCAGAAGAATTAATGGATTTTTCTATATCTTGCTCCAATTTTTGGTACATGTCTTATTTTCCTAGCTGAAATTTGAATGTATTAAACCTAAACTACTGATAAGAGGAGAGAAGTTGTACGATTTTGTGCCTTCCCATGTTTTCTTTTTTGTTCTTATTTTATTGTCTTTAACAAGTTGTGCAAAGGAATTGCCATTCAGCAAAGTAGTTTACCAATACACTATGTCTTCCTATTACTACCGCAACTAAAATGTTCTGTAATATGTTGCTACACCTTAGTTATTTTAACTTATTTTCATTTAATGTTCCTGTGCCTGAGCAGATTTCTTATATTCCTTTCATATCCAGTGCTGTTTCACAGAAAACTCAAGAATTTCCCCCCTTCTGTTCACTGCACAGGTTCACACCAGCAGCACAGTATCCATTCCACATGAGAAGTTCTGGGAGTAAGCTTTTACTGACACATTGTGGGTTCTCCTGTATCCAGTTACAGTCATATTATCGTTCAATTGCCCAAATCCTCATCCCACAAGAACTGGAGTTAGGAGATAAGATCTCTGTGAAGGAATTAGATTAAGAGCAGATATTTCAGGAAAGGATTAGTGTCTCAATTTGGCCATTAGAGACACACTAAAATTCATAACTGTCAAGAGCCAGAAAACAGTCCTTACCACACATTGAATCTTCCAATTACTTGATCTTGAACTTCTTAGTCTGCAGAACTGTCCAAAATAAATTTCTATAGTGGCTAACCATGTGTCCTCTGGTATTGTGAAAGGACTAAGGCATTAGGTCTCACTGCACTTGCTCTTCTGTGGAAATAAGACTTATACTACCATATCTAAGTAAGGGAAGTTGGAGCAGCTTCATTAAATATAAGTATAAATTAAGTGGAATGCAGAAATTAAGATACAACTATATAAAATGCCATTAATAGAGAAGTAGTGCTTTCAAATGCTTATATCTGTGTTTCTTTATACTTAGCTATGTTTAGTGCCCACCACAAAACTGAATATACTTTGTTACCAATGTGTCTTATAAAAATTGGCAAATTTTAGCTGTGGTAAATATGACAAAATATAACAAAAATAAATATATGCAAATAAGGCAATTTTGTCTTTTCTAAACTGATAATCACAAACATCTATTGTATGGCATAATAGAACCCCTTAGTTAATGGCAGTATAATGGCAGTTTAATGGATGTCATTTTTCAGGCATTTGAATTTTCAATTGCTTTCTTGTCAGCTTCATTAGTACAATAGAACTATTCAGTCATTCCAAATTTAAACAAAAATTAGCTTTTTCTCATTTTATTAAAAACATGGTATTAAACAAAACAACACACAAATGCAGATATTTATACCACATACAAACTTTGGCAGGTAAATTAAGCCTTCTATAATTTATTTTTCCAATGATATTTCCCCTTGATTTAGTCAAATGGCCTCATTTCCATATTTCTCACTACCCTCAAAATTCACTTGGTAGCTCCATCATTCTAGGTAACATGTCTGTCCATATTATAGCTTTCTTACCTTACTTTAGCTAAGGTAGAAAAGTCTTGATGATATTCAACAAGAAAACAATGAAAAGAAATCCATCTTTTCAGCCCTGAACTGTAAAACAATGTATTTAAACTGATTAATATGCAGGGAAGAACTTTTTCTACACAGAACAAAGCTTTTCCCTTTTCAAGAGGGAAAATCCAAGGGAAAGTGTGAGGCCCTGAGTTCAAATTCTATTACTCATGCGACACACACACACACACACACACACACACACACACAAAGGGGGAATTTCAGAAACTTTGGCTAACTCTATCACACATTAATGAAGATTAACTTTTGAACTTTCCAGTCATATTAGTGATTATATACTTGATTTTGCCTATGTTAGCTTGGCTTAGTTTATATTCCATTGCTATTACTATAATTTCTTGAGAATCTGGGTGGCTGGAAGCTGAGGCACATAGACTCTCAAAAGACACTCAGGCCATAGCAAATTTTAAAGTTAGCGTGCAGACTCTGAGATCCTAAAGGAACCTATTAATCCAAGACTTCAGTGATATGCCAGGAAGTTGTGGAAAGTAACAATACCATTGGTAAGACCACCATTCATGAAGATGCACACAGGTCCAAATTAAACACAAGGAAACTGACTAAAATATGGAATGCAAAGGAGTAGATTTCCAGGGTGTAACCCCTTTGAAAAAGTAACTGTTCAACAAAAGAAATATCAGGAAGCTGAAACAGATCTTAACTCAAGGATGCTGAGAAAAGCTTAGTTAGATACATGGAGGAAGGAATGGTAGGTGAATACAGTCACAATATTTAATGTGCATACATGGAACTCTGAAAATTGAGAGGAAGAGTGGGGATAGGGCAGATGCAGGAGAAGAATGATGCTCCAAATGCATTCATACACAGATGGATATGTGACAGGCACAATTATTTGAAGATATTAATAATAACCTTAAAAGGCCAGCATTGGGTGGACAGTCCCCCACAACTGAGCATACTCTGGAAGTAAAATATAATTGGTATTGGGAAAGCACACATTTCGATTACTCTGAGAATGAGACAGATGCTAATGAGTTAAAATCTCTAAAGGGCTGACCAATAATTCATTCAAAATAGTTTATTCAACATAAAAATTGGTTATTTGTCTTTTTTTAAATTTTAAACCTCTCAAGGAATCAATAATTACAGTGTTGTAGAGTCTACTCTTAATGTTTAGAAAGTTTTTGGCCACAGTGAACTTCATAAATTGCGCTATCCATCTCTCAACTTAGTCCTATCCTGGGCTTGAGCTCAGGGCCTGAGCACTGTCCTTGGACTTTCTCAAGGCTAGAGCTCTACCACTTGAGCCTCAGCACCACTTCCGGCTTTTTTGTATGTATGTGGTACCAATGAATCGAACCCGGGTCTTCGTGCATGCTAGGCAAGCACTTTAACCACTAGGCCAAACTCCCGGCCAAAGTTGTCTCTTATACAGCATAAGATTTCCCAAATTGGCATATCTAGGTGAGAAAATAAGGAAGAAGGAAGAAAACAGAAGAAAAAGAAAAAAAGCTTAAACACAGAAATTATAACCTCCCAATGATCATAGAGAGAAAATGATTCAATCCAAGAGGGAAAGATCCACTGAGAGTACAGTAAATATGAAAGGAAGAAATATGTATAACCAGTGATTTTGTGTTTTAAAGCTGATAATCTTGGGCATTTATGTCTGTAGACATGAGGAATAGTTGGCCTCTGGAGAAGGGATTTGGGTAATCTGGAGAGGGTAGTTTTTGTCTTAGGAATCTTAACTCTTAGAGACAGCATGGACAGTCTTACAAGTTCGCCAGGTCATGTCTTCCCAGTAGAGATACCATGTTCTATGCCTGGGCACTGTTCTGAGTTCTTTCCCTCAAGGCTAGTGCTCTACCACTTGAGCCACAATACCACTTCCTGTTTTCTGGTGGTTAGTAGGAGATAAGAGGGTCATGGATTTTCATGCTTAGGCTGGCTTTAGACCACTATCCTCAGACCTCAGCCTCCTAAACAGATAGGATTAAGGGCATGAGCCACCAGTGACCGGTACAGAAAACCAATTTTTACTCAGCTGGAGCTGGAGCTCCAACAATTACTACTTGAGGTGAGCAAACAATTTTCAGTTAGAATCTCTCTTTAAGGATATTAAACCTGGGCCGGGAGTTTGGCCTAGTGGTTAAAGTGCTTGCCTAGCATGCACGAAGACCCGGGTTCGATTCCTCGGTACCACATACATAGAAAAAAGCCAGAAATGGTGCTGAGGCTCAAGTGGTAGGGCTCTAGCCTTGAGAAAAAAGTCCAAGGACAGTGCTCAGGCCCTGAGCTCAAGCCCAGGACTGGCAAAAAAAAAAAAGAAAAAAAAGGATATTAAACCTTTGACCACTTCAAACCAAACTGAAACATCTGTACAGTGGAAATCTTTGAGGCCTGAGCCTGACTGTACATAGTGAACTTCTGCTTAAGGCTTCATGCATGTGAGTTACATCTCATAAGTGCAAACACTTTAAACTGTAGGAAAGTACCTTGAAAATGTGCAGATCCCTTCCAAAAATAAACCTGTCATCCTGATCCTTCATTTCCCTAAGATCAACGCCTTCGGCGGCCTCCAAATCCTGGAAAACTGAAAGTATCTGAACCATGTGTTTGTTTTAGAGCCATCAAACTCAGGCAGACCATTTCACTTAATGCTGTAATACATATATACATATGTTATATATTATATGTGTGTGTATATTTATATATATGCACCCTTAAAATAGCATGTATATTTTACATATATGTGTGTGTTTGCTTTTCAACTTTGCTTTTTGTGTATGTGTGTCTTCTTTCCATTCTTTGTTGGAGGTGCCACAAATCTCTGATCTTCTCCTCCCAAACTCCCTAATGTTAACACTGAGTTGTGATAGGAAGACTATTTTCATAAAATGTAACTGATCAGCAGTGTTCCATACTAGTGATGGGAGTTCATACACTATCCGGTAGTTAGGGACTTATAGAACTTATTGATGGCAGAATAAACTGGTGAACCAAAACCTGCTGGTCTATAGAATGGAAGCAGAAGGCTATAAAAGAATGAATAGTGAGAAAGACAAGAATGAGAAAATAAGGACAGGACACTAAGCTTTTGGCACTTGCACCTTATAGGAAACAGAGAGGATTCCGTCCATCAGAAGATCATCAAGGACTCCAATTATCTCTTTAATCCAAGGCCAACCTCTGTAACAAGAAAGATGGGCTGAAGTTTCTTCATGGCCTCTCTATTTCATAGGCACTTTCTCCACCATACTTATTTGATAGTAAGGTTTTTCTATCACCTTTTATTTACTATGTTCAAGTATTTCCTGAATTCTTCTCTTACCAGACACAAAGATGGAAGTCAACTTTGCTATACTAAATTTTTGCTAATATTAGACAACTTGGATTCCACACAAATACATCCTAACACATTTATGTATTTATTTGGTTGGATGGTTGGTTTTTGGTTTGTTTGTTTCATTTCTGAAGACTAAGAGATCCAAGATCAAGATCCTGGTGATTTTCTGGATTCTAGAAGATTTTTTTTTGTCAGTCATGGGGCTTGAACTCTGGGCCAGGGCTCTCCCTGAGCTCTTCAGCTCAAGGCTACTGCTCTACCACTAGAGCCACAGCACCACTTCTTGATTTTCTGGATTCTAAACAGTTGTCTTTTTGCTCTGTTCTTACATAGAAAGCAAGAAGAGCTCTCTGCTATGAAATTTCACAAAGACACTAATTTTATCCTATTAAGATTGCACTATATGGCTCTTCGAGCCTCACTTACTTCTTGGAAATACTATTATATTGGAAATTAGGGCCTCAACATGAATTTCAGAGCAAAACTCATTCCCTCTCTATACTTCAGAACATTTCAAGAGAAAATACAAAAGCTTTGGCAAGAGCATTAATTAATTTTCAAAGTACCTGGTAACTAGTAACATAAACAATACTAATCTAAAAATAAACAAAAATTTTATATAAACAAGAGAGAACTTAGAGAAAATATTTTGAGAGTTATACTCAAAACAGTCAAAGCTGCAAATAGCAGTACACATACTAAATACACTAAAGTAAACAAAACCTTAGGATGAAAATACTATGTGATTTGACCATTAAAAAACTGAAAATATTTCACTGTCAACATATCTGTGATTTATACCATTGAAAGGCACTTTCTTGGAGCCATGAGCATGGCCTAGTGATAGAGTGCTTGCCAAGCATGTACAAAGCCCTGGGTTCAATTCCTCAATACCACATACACAAAACCCACCAGAAGTGGCACTGTGGCTGAAGTGGTATAGCTCTAACCTTGAGAAAGCCCAAGGATAGTGCTGAGGCCCTGAGTTCAATCCCCATTACTGGCAAGAAAAGGCACGCTCTCTAATAACCCTTGATTTCCTGAGAGTCACAATCACACAAAATTGAAACCATTACTAAATACTAACAATACTAAATGCTAACAAACACTTAAGTAGCAATATTTTACTGGCAATGAGCCAGCTTCTCCTCTCTAAGTATATTTTGATGACTTCAATTCTACCAAATTGTCTGATAATGAGGGCTGAGGCAAAATAATACTGTTGTCTAGATTCTAAAGAGAGGTCAATCCAAGTAATAGGAAAAGCAAGCCATGTATGAGAATGGGTTTTGTGTGTTCGGTGCACTGTGCAATTCAAAACAACAAATAAACTTACTAAATTTAATCAACTAATCTGTCCCTATATTATGAAGAATGCAGACATGTAAATGACTCCCCCATATTTACATCTCTAATGCATTTTGTTTTTCTTCCAAACTTAACTGTTTATCTTTTGTATACATAATATATACTAAAAGTGCAAATAAAATTTAAAAGGCCTATTTACCCCTTTAAGAATTTCTTACCATTAGAGCATTTTCTTTTCAAATTCTTGTAATTCAAGTACTTTTCACTCTTATTAAAATACACATATATCGCCTTGAAAACTAAAGAGGCATTTTGTCAACATTATGACCCATTAAAGAGCCCCACAGCTAATTCTTCTGAAATAATGCATCAGGATATAACGTCTTCATCACCTAGTTTCTAATGAAGAACATGAATTTGGCAACTGGGTCCCTTAGACCAAGAACTGCCTTCTGTCTTACATAGGACAAACACAGGTCTCTTCTGAACAAAACCAATAAACAGATACAGATGGGCCTCTTATTGCCAAGGAAATGGACTGTGTGACAAATCATGCCCCCAAACCCTTTCCTATAAGAATTAGTCAGTTTCCTTTTGAAAACCTGTATGCAATTTGTTGTTTCTATTTGACTAAATGGTGTAGATTCCTTTCTGTCATTTCAATCCTTAGTAAGCTGTCTGTGTTCATATTCCATTCTGATTTAATTCTTATAAAAGAACACATCTGTTTTCAGTGTCTCCTATCTTTTGTATGGAGATTTTTCTCAGCTGAATGTTTTGACTTTTGAAAATGTATTTTCTTAATGCTGTACATATGGGCACAAAACACTCCTCTCCTGTTCCCGCTTGCGTTTTTCATACAGAATTCCTTGTATTTCTCTTTATTGTTCTGATACCTGACATTAACATTTTTGTCTAGTTCTACCATTTGCTCTGCAATAATTTAAGGGAATTAGTAACCACTCTCCATTTAAGAACTTTGTGTCACCTTCCTTAAAAAATAATTTTTATCTTTAAATAGTTTTTCAGAGAAGCTGCCATTGCACAAAAGTAGTATAGACATACAATGAATCAATGTCGTCATCCAGATCACTTGGCTCTGTCTCATATTGACTGGAACTGCAGTCCTCATTTCTATTAGTTAACTGTTTGAGCAAGCCTTTCTGACTCCATTTCTCTCTCATT
Organism: Megascapheus bottae; assembly: GCF_031878675.1. Classification (NCBI taxonomy): domain Eukaryota; kingdom Metazoa; phylum Chordata; class Mammalia; order Rodentia; family Geomyidae; genus Megascapheus; species Megascapheus bottae. Next base: position 1,203,909 of record NC_143518.1, read on the forward strand.
CCTATGGATTTTTTTTTTTTGCAAATGACTGTATTTTCCACTGGGCAAATATTGCCTTTACTGTTTACTTTATAAGGTTGTATACTTACTTTTGTTTGTTTGTTTGTTTTTGTTTGGTCATGGGGCTTGAGTTCTGGGCCTAGACATTATCCTTGAGTTCTTCAGCTCCAGGTTAGTGCTCTACCACTTGAGCCACAGCTCCACTTCTGGTTTTCTGGTAGTTATTTGGAGAAGAGTCTCATGGACTTTCATACTTGCCTTGGAACCATTATCCTCAGATCTCAGCCTCCTGAGTCGTGAGGATTATAGGCATGAGACACTGATGCCTGGCCATTTCTTTTTTTCTAATTTCACTATTTGTGAATTCATTTGCCATTTGGTTTTAGCCATCAGGCTATGTGATAAGACAGATTATAGTGATACCACCTTTCTCTCCTCCCATTAGTCAGGCATTTCTATAAAACTTACCCCCTAGATATAGAATAAATTTCCTAATTTTCTGTATGAAGATTGAGGATACCTTTCTCTTCAGAAACCCTAATCACATATTTTTGCTTGATTAGTTGCAGCTTAGTTGAGTCAGCTTAAGAGACAAATGCTCTCTTTTTGGCTACATTTTTTTCAAGCAAAGAAAATACCCATTGTTGATAAGCCCCTCTTGTTTCCACTGTAAATCTGCCCACTAACGGAATGATGTCCCTCCACTGAAACACATAATCCTGAAACGTGTTATACCAGTACAACTGAATACTAAGGAGACTGTGTCATCTATGGGTACATGACAGTGACACTCCACACATAGAATTCCTTCCCTTACTGTAGTTAAGGAACTATTCCCAAAATACTCACAAAGCTTAATGGACATAATTAAAGCAGACAATATCAATAATTGGACAGATTAGTTAGACAATTGCTATGGAATTTCTGTAAATCAAATAGACAATAACTGGCCTTGTATTTTAGAAAAAAACACTTAAAGCTAGTAGGAAAAACTATTTCTAAATTTTTTAGCTTTCCCATGGTTTCCCATATTTGTAATATAATTAGTATTTATCTAGGATGCTTCTAGCAGAGGATCACGATAGCTCAATAGCCATGGAGGATGAGGCTAGAAATGAACGCCAGATATGGAAACAAGAGGTTTATCTTAGTGATTGTTGTTCTTAATGTAGTATGTGAAGTTATTTCTTTTCTCTTTTTTTCTTATGGTTTATCTCATGTTGTTACTGCATCTGCCTTTGCTACCTGGTATATTTTATATATGTTTATTTGTTTATTTGAAATACAGAAGTGAAGGGGAAAAACAAGATGATTGGGAGGGATTGGGAAGGGGTATCAATGTTCAAGAAGTAATGTAACCATTACCTGATGAATTTATATGTAATCCATCTATATACCATCCCAACAATAAAAAAAACACAGAAAAATATTTTGAGGGTTTCTTTCTTTATGTAAAAGATAATATTCATTGTCAATTGCTTGTTGTGGTCTGGCTTATGTTTTCAATGAAGTATATATATAATATAGTATTATATATATAGAGAGAGAGGGGGGAGGGAGAGAGAGAGAAAGAGGGAATAGAAAGAGAGAAAGAGATCTGGGGTTATTTGGAGGACGTAGCAAGGCATCTGCTCCAAGGTACATTTTTCAAATTGGACATGGTTGTTTTTCCATTGAGCTAGTCTCAAGATTCAGAATGTTCAAGATTTGGCTGCCATCAGAAAGAATGACATCACCCCATTTGTAGGGAAATAGAAAGATTTGGAAAAAATCATATTAAGTGAAGTAAGCCAGATCCAAAGGAGCATAGGCTCAATGGTTTCCCTCATTTGTAATAATTAGTACAAACCTAGGACCACCCCCCCAGCAGAGGATTACAATAGCTCAAAACCTAGATACATAAGCTATATAGGCTGAGGCTAAATGAAAGGATCTCCAGTATATGGAAATAAGAGCTTTACCTTGAATGATTGTTGTTCTTAGTGTACTATGTTATTTCTCTTCTCTTTTGTTGCCCTTTGGTTAATCTCATATTGCTGCAGTATCTAAATTTGTTATTTGGTACATTGTATATAGGTTTATTTGAAATAGGAAAAGGAAGGAGGAAAACAAGATGACAAGATGATTGGGAGGGGGTGGGGGGGAAATGGGAACAAATACATTAGAAGGGGTATCAATGTATGAGAAATAATAAACATACTGTCTGGAAAATATAACCATAACATCTCCATACATTACAATAAAAAATTAAATAAGTAAAATAAAAAGAATTGAGGGCCTGGAGTTTGGCCTAGTGGTACAGTGTTTGCCTAGCATGCACAAAGACTGTGGTTTAATTCATCAGTACCACATATATGGAAAAAAGTTGGAAGTGGTACTGAGGTTCAAGTGGCAGAGCTCTAGCCTTGAGAAAGCCCAAGAACAGTGCTCAGGCTCTGAGCTCAATCCCAGGACTGGCAAAAAAATGACTCTGAAATTATATTTTTATTCTTAGGAACAAATATTTTTATAGCTGCAATACCATGTACCTCTTGTGGTGAGCTTAAAATATTAATCAAATAATTATCTTAGGAAATGCAAATGCAAATATCCCATGAGTTTGCAGTTAGATTGGATTAATTTTATAATAAGAAACAGGAAAGGGAAAACAAATTGACATTGTTAGATCACATTTCTGAATATCTCTTATTCAGTGTTCTTCAACTCTACCACTGGGCTGTAGTATAATGTTGGAATGATGTGTCTCTAATTCCTACTTACAGTTTTTTCTTTTACTTAAATGCTGCATTAAATATATTTATTTTTTAAATACATTAATTCATTAAGCAGCACTGATTATATACTTATTTAACTGTAAGTTAAATAGCTATATAAACATAAACTCGGTAAGTAAAGCTTTCCAGTTTAAAGGGTAAATAAATCTTGGACACTTAGAATACACATAAACACCTATACATACATACATAGACACATATATACATACATACATATGCTTATTAGTTATACATTGCTAGGGATGGAATGTAGGCTTTAATACTCTCTAAAGTCATACTCCACCATTGAGCTAGATCTCCAGGTCCTGTGCATATATATACATATATATTTTGTTGTTGTTGTTATTTGGCTGGTCCTGGAGCTTGATCTCTGGGCCTGGGCATTGTCCCTGAGCTCTTCAGGTCAAGGCTACCACCCTTTCCATTAAGCAACATCGCCACTTCCAGTTTTCTGGTGGTTAATTGGAATTAAACGTCTCAAGGACTTTCATGCCTGGGCTGGATTTGAACCATGATCCTCAGATCTGAGCCTCCTGAGTAGCTAGAATTACAGGCATGAGCCACCAGCACCCAGCATATTCATATTTTTAAACTCCTAATATATATTGCAAGAGGTCCAATGGGTCCAGTTTAAGAGGAGCGTGGGGAAAGAGATGGTTTTTTTTTAGAAATGAGTTTTATACATGCTTAATTGGTTATTTGAAATTGGATAGGGAGGAGGGAAACCATGACATGACATGAGAAAGGGTATCAATGTTTGTGAAGTAATGCACTTTCTATCTGGTGAATATGATGTAACCCTTCTATTAATTACAATAAAAATATATGGAGAAAAAGAAGTGAGAGGAGAGCTGTTACCACAGCAATCAACTCCATTTTCAAGGGAAGGTATCATTAAAAACATATTTTGGGAACTTAGACTATAAAAAATACTTAGATTGTAGAAAAGTCACAGCTGATTACATAGTCTTGTTTGCAAGTCTGCCCTGTGTGGATGGGGCATGGTGACAGTCAAATGGTCAACTGGGGTTGATGAAAAAGTAAAAGAAAATGATTTTTCTTTGGTAAACAGTCTATATTTAAGAATGAGTAAGAGTAAACTAGGTAAAACCTTTAAGGATAACAAAATGAATACAGAACAGAATGTTAAGTGGTTGAAGTTTCAGAGGAACAAAGCAAAGCAAACCTGTCCATACAGGAGAAAGAAAGGAGAGAGTTTTAGGAATTATGTTGTAAATAAGCTAAGATCAGTCACTGTAAAGTCCTTGATGTCAAATGATAATTTCATCTATTAATACAATTCAATTATTATAGCAAATTACAAATAAACTCATGGACTAGTCTCCCCTTCTTTCTTATTTTTATTTAAATTCCCTGTGCCAAATTCATAATCTTTGAAAGCTCAAGTACTGTAATCAACTAAAATATTGTATTTTCCAACATCTCATTTGCCAAGTTTTCTCATTTCAAGCTATCTTAAATTAAGCTTGTTCTAAACCTAGATTCATAAGGCCATATAGAATGACGCTAAATGAAAGGAACTCCAGAATATAAAAACAAAGCCATATAATGAGTGATTGCTGTCCTTAATATACTATGTTATCTCTCATCTCTTTTGCTGTCCCTTAGTTATCTCCTATTGTTACAGTATTTCACCTGGTTATCTGATATATTGGTTATATGTGTATTTGGTTATTTGAAATAAGATAGGGAAGGGGGGAAAACAAGATGAGGGGCTGGGATGAGAGGAGGGAAATGAGCACCAAGACATGAGAAAGGGTATCAATGTTTGTGAAGTAATACACCTTCTATCTGGTGAATATAATGTAACCCTTCTATTAACTACAATAAAAATATATGGAAAAAATTAAGCTTGTTCTGTTGTTCCATTAAATTTAATAAACAGTATGTGATTTAAAAATTCACCAACTAATAATAAGTTAACAAGTAGTCTGAATTATTAAATGTTTGTATTTACTGACTTATTTCAAAATGTTTACCTAAGAAAATGAGTAGTGTTTTTTCTTTCTTTTTGTTTCTGTTTTTGTTTTAATTTTCTTTTCTCTTGTTTGATCATTTATCTATCTTTGGGAGGAAGTAGAGGGACACCAAAATGAAGGGAGAAAAAAAAATAAACAAATGCAGCAGTGGCACTCACCAGGTGCTATTTTGAAAATAAACTGTACAACTTGTGGGTGGGGACAGGAGAGAAAAATTGGGAGACCAAAAAGAAAAGTATTCTTTATCTGACTTATATCAATATCACTCCTGTAATCATGACCTTTACAATAACAATAATTTAAATAAAAAGAAAATGAGCAATGAAAGATTATAACCAGGGGTAATAAGGGTAATGCTGTGGTTTCCAGAAGCTGGCTTTGCCAAATTACATCTGTGGTCACCCCTAATGTAAGTGTTTGCTCGGTGACATTTCCAACAGCATTTTAAGCAAAATTTATTACCAAAATAATACTCCCTCTAGAATTCAACATCAAATTAGGATTTGCAGATTAGGAGCAAGCAGCTTTTACTTTTATTTTTTTTCTAAGGTTATCATTTTCAAATCCTTGAGCAGAAGAGTTTTTAAAATGCTTTAAAATGCCCAAGACTCCAAAGGAAATCAACCAAACTGACGTGATACCATTAAATCATTACTCCTAATTTTTCATGTATTTTTATTGTAATTAATAGAAGGGTTACATGATATTTGCCAGATAGAAGGTGCATTAATTCACATACATTGATACCCTTTCACATGTCTTGGTTTCCATTTCCCTCCCCCCCACCCCCACCCCTCATCTTGTTTTCCCCCCTTCCCTATCCAATTTCAAATAGCCAAATACAAATATATCCGATATATCAGGTAACAAAGTGAGATACTGTAACAATATGAGTTGATACATAAGGCCATATAATATGATGCTAAATGAAAGGATCTCTAGGATATAGAAACATAAGCCATATAATGAATGATTGTTGTCCTTAAGGTACTATGTTATCTCTCATCTCTTTTGCTGTCCCTTGGTTACTCCTAATTTAATTAAGTGGAAAACTGAAGACTAGAAGTCGAAGAAATTTAAATCAAACTCGAATGCAGTACTTGACAGCCAATATCTGAAACTCTATCAGACTTGCATTTTACAGCCCAGACAATGATTTTCTTTTTTTATTTTCTGGCATTTAACCTCAGACCTTTTTTTCCCTTTCTTGGCTGGCACTGTGTAACATGAGCTATGCCTCCAGCACAGCTGGTTATTGGAATATCATTAGCTTTTCTGTCAGGGTTAACTTTGAACTTCCATCCTCCAGATCTCAGCCTCCTGAGGAGACAAAATTGCCAACTTAAGTCACTGATGTCCTTCTTGAAATATAATTTTCTTAAAATGGAACTTTCCATATTATATTGCAATACGAGATAGACAAATATTCTGGTTGATGTGTTTAACTTGAATGCTGCCCCCGATTTGTCCATGTTATTTACTTATTTGTTCTGATCCTCATGCTAATCCTTAATTCTCATTGTGGGGTAATAATTTCCTCCTCATCACTGATACAGAGTAGGATCTTCCAAGTTGGATTAGCCAACTAACTATAAGCAAATGTAATACTGGCAGAGAGATTTAACATTTTGCATAGCGCCCTTATTCCTTTGCACCATTTAGATGCATTATGTACAGAGGAAACCTGTTGGGAGCCAGAGTGGAATCAAACTGTACTTTGATTTGCATCAGATAATTGCTTGATTGTCGTATTGTTTTTTTGGCCTTCTCCTGTTCAATTGATCTGAGATTTACCATATGAATGTAACCCCCAACAGTTCCCTGATTAACCATCTGGATGTAACACCTGGCAGTGCCCTGGTCTCAAGGAGGGATAAAAACTTTGAGTTGAGAATAAACGGGGCGGCAGTTTTTGCCTGGGCTGCAGACCTCCCGGACCCGATGTGTTTGTCTCTCTTCTATTTTTTCCAGTCCCTGCCCCCTATTTCAGGAACCCCAATTTGCTGCCAGTAGGCCCTGGCAGAAACCCAAAGAGAACTCAAGGAGTCTGAGAGGATTGTAGTTCCAGTGGGCTGACTTCGGGTCAGCCAACCATTCTCTTCTCCAGCCAAACCCAGCTGAGTACAGTTGAGTCACTGATTAAATATCAGAGACAGTTCCACTGAAAGACAGATGACTGAAAACCCAGAACATGTCAACCACCAAGACCCAGGTAGCTGGCTCTGTCTGTACTTTACCTCTCCCGACTTCCTCACCAAACTATGAAGCAAACACCAACAAACAAGTAAGACGTGAATACACAGAGCAACTATGAGAAATCATCTGATGTGTGGATGCAAAGGGAAGCCCTAAAATAATCAAGGAATCCTCTGAGGGGAAAACAGCCTTCACTACATACAATTCCACTAGAGAAAACTATGGGTGAAACATTACAAAGATTGAGATGTTTTTCCATTCCCCGTTGTGCCTTAAGGCCTCTGCTCACAGAGAGGAGCTGCTCTTTCTCCAGGCTGTCACAGAGGAAAGCTCTGTTCAGTCTCTCCAGGTCCTAGTAAGGTCCATAGCATTTACATACATGCAAATTCCCTTTTTGTCTACTCCTCCAAAAAATCTAGACTCTCAAGTGCATGTTCATTCTGCCTTTAGCAAATGGATAAAAATTTGGTGTGGGGAAGTATATTGCATTGAAAGTGATCTTTTTCCTGAGCATTGTAAAACTGTATGACAATACAAATTTTCTCCAAAAATCAGTAAACACACTTTAAGAGGAAAACATTTGTTTCCCCAAACTTGTTACCTTTCAAGTGTGTGTGTGTGTGAGTGTGTGTGTGTGTGTGTGTGTGTGTTTGTAAAATCTAGTTAGTATTTAAATGATTTTATAGGAAATTGTTTACAAATGGTGTTTGGTGGCTGCAGTGTCTGATTTTTTTGGAATTCCATTGTCTACCATCTATTTTTAAGCATGTTCTTTTCTCATTTGATAAGTGTCACACTTTTAAAACCTACTAATTGTGACGAGTTTTAGATTACCTTGGTAATCTGTGAAGTTACTTACAAGGAAGACAAACATCACTTTGCAGAAAGAGCTTCTTCTGATAGTTTAAAAAGGATTCTTTGAAGTGTTTTTGTAACACCCCAAACTGAATCATTATTATTCTGTACTTTTGTACTTTGTTTGCACATTAAATTCTTACAAACTAAAAAAAAAATGGTATGGAGCGGGAGTGTGGCCTAGTGGTAGAGTGCTTGCATGAAGACCCGGTGTTTGATTCTTTGGCACCACGTACATAGAAAAGGCTGGAAGTGGTGTTGTGGATCAAGTGGCAGAGCTCTAGTCTTGAGAAAGCCCAAGGACAGTGCTCAGACCTGAGTTCAAGCCCTGGGACTGGAAAAAAAATGGTGTGATATATTACTTTTAATCCACTTGCTTTGTACAGTGCAATCTCCCAGCCATTCCTCTTTGCTCTCCGGTTCAGTTTGTCATTTGTTCTCTACAGCACTTCTCTGGAGGGTTCAAGAAGAAATTCAACTTTGCAGACTATCCGGCCTGTTTTGTTAGTTTTTTTTTATTTTGTTCTTTTCTGAGGTCATCATTTAAAGTACATGAACATTATACCATTTAAAATGCTTTAAAATGTTCATCCAGTAGGATGAAAAGTTGAGTTTCACTTGGCACTTTGTTTCATGTAATGAAGTCATTAAGTTTTGCAGAACAATTCTCAAAGGTTCTGTATGACACTTTACCAGATTCCTTCTGAGTTTGTATAGCTCTGATTTGTCTTTGATTTTTTAAAAATGAAATCTGCTGTTAAATTAAATTTTTACTTGAGATATTTTATTATTCAGTTCCAAAATTTGTTTTTTCTTTATAATATCTATTTCTTATTGAACTATTTATTAATCCTTCTTTTGTTCTGTGGTTTATTTGTATTGGCTTGTAGCCATTAAACTTTCTTTAGTGCTTTCATGTTTACCTAATTCTTTGTGTTCCTTCATTATGTCTGAGCAAACTTGTTTCTGTACTACACACTATGTTCTGCTGGAATTTTCTCACGGATGGAACTTGCTCTGAGCTGTGGTCACCTCTTTCATTCCTCCAAATTAAAATTTGGAATCTGCTCTTTCTTCTCATTCATTTGAATAATTAGCCATATGCTGCTGGGTCACCAGGAATTCTGACTATTCAGAAAGTTGAGTTCTGCTCTTTGAATACTGGTTTAAAGACTGCCTAGGCTTACAAATCTAAGAGACATTTATCTCCAATTTGCCAACACAAAACTGGAAGTGGAAGTGTAGCTCATTTGGTAGAGCAACAGCCTTGAGTGAAGAAGGTAGGCGAAAGCTCAAAACCTTGAGTCTCAAATTTATCTTAATCTTTGCTGGCCATATTCTACAACAAGCTTTCTAAATCTTATACGGTAAGCATTTATTTTAAGTAAATCCTTATGAATATTCACCACAAGTCTTCATATAGAAAAAGAAAAATAGTTAACTTAGAAAAACAACACCCATTTAACCAAATGAAAGAAGAAAAAATACGTGTTTCTGGAAATCATATTTACCTTCAACATAGTTCTTATGCAAAGACTGTTCATTATTACAGTTGGAATGGAATTCCTTAGCTCCTAAGAGTATGTACCACATACTCAGGTCAGTTTTTAACATCATATTAGTCTCACACTGATGAACATGTGGCAGCCATAGATTATGAATAATATACTCTTATTCATATTCATTTAGTGTGTGAGGAATTGAAAACTAATTTATGCCTGTGTCTCATGATAAAATGTAATTCAAAACAATCAACATTTATCTAGTAAATCCAAAGTACATTTGGAGACAGATGAGAGCATTCATGCTGAAGATGAGAATATTTCAGTTTCCTTGTTATAGATGAACTCTTGATGTCTGGGGCTATTTTAATGAGAAACTCAGATTTGATCACATAACAAAGAATCTGTGATCAAAGTATGCAAGCCTTAACACCACTACTGGTCACTTTACTAGTTCATAAGTGTTGCAGAATATAATATTTTTTACAGAATATTTTTAAATATATGCTGTAACTAGAGCTTGGATACAGGGCTTTGCACTAGCATGATTTTCTTTCTTGCTGGCACTCTACCATTTAAGCCACACCTGCAGCCCAGCTCTATGCTAGTTAATTAGAAATGGAATTATATGTACGTTTCTGGCAGATCGACTTTGATTCATGATCCTCCAGAACATAATTTCCTAAGTAGCCAGAATTTCCAGGCTAACAACAAATCTTCCCAAATCTTCCATTATAGGCTATTTTTCTAAAAATAACTGATTCTATTTACATATTCCATGTAGACAATGCAATTTCCTAGACTTTGAATTGGGAGCCTAACTTTACTTAGTACTGCTAATTCTAGTGCTCTACCACCTGATCCCTGTCCATAACCCTTTGCTTTCAATAGTTTGTCAGAGTGTTGACTTTTTCAGGGCTGGCCTGAACTGTGATCCTCCTGTTTATTTTTCTTGAATAGATAGGATAATAAAATAAACACTTCACATTATTTTAAGGTTTTAGTTGTGATGAGGTCACATAAATATTTTTGTCCTGGCTGACTTGAGCCATCACCCTTTTGATTTTAGCCTTCCAAGTATCTAGGGTTGTAGGTGTGAGCCATCATGACCAGTTAAGGGAAATAACACTAATACAAATTAAAAAAAATACACTACACTTTATTTATATGCATATATGCTCAAATAACAAAACTATTGAACTAAAATCCTACCTTAAAGAGTAAGATTTTAGAGTTACAAGCTGTAAAATGCTAAGTTAGAAGATTTTAAAGTTGTAGTTGTCTATGAAAGCTGAAGATGGTTCTTGTAATAATCTCCATGGTAAGGGTATTGACTGCATGGAAAGATACAGGCTTACATATTAGGAGACATGCTTACCCAGGTGTTATAGAAAGAGAAGGGAGGCAGCTGCTCCACTTCTAAGACATCAAAATTTGAGGCATTAGCTCTATACCAGGGACATAATTTCAGTGAAATAAAATCACACAGGATAAATCTGAGCACCCTAGCCAAAATATTTCATTTTCTTACTTCATGTTCTCCCCTGAGGAAGGATACTGAATCAGATCTTCAGTTGTATCTATTTATTTCCTCATTTTCCTGCTGCATTAGGGACATTGGGACATGACAATTACCTAAATTACATAGTTAACTGTTTCATGGCAAAATCTGAAGAGTCAATATTTTATTTTATTTTATTTTATTTTTGCCAGTCCTGGGCTTGAGCTCAGGGCCTGAGCCCTGTCCTTGGACTTTCTCAAGGCTAGAGCTCTACCACTTGAGCCTCAGCAACACTTCCGGCTTTTGTCTATGTATGTGGTACCAAGGAATCGAACCCGGGTCTTCGTGCATGCTAGGCAAGCACTTTAACCACTAGGCCAAACTCCCGGCCCGTTAACAACTAATATTTTTTTTGATAGTCCTGGGGCTTGAACTCAGGGCCACAGAGCACTGTCCTTGGGCTTTCCTCAAGGCCAGCACCTCTGCCACTTGAGCCACAGCACCACTTTTGGCTTTTGTATCTATGTTGTACCAAGGAATCAAACCCCAGTCTTTGTGCATGCTAGGCAAGCACTCTACCACTAGGCCAAACTCCCGGCTCCTCGGAGTCAATATTTTAAAAAGCTTGAAGGGAATCCATACTGGAACTTGAAATATATTGATTTTCTTTCAAGTAATCTTTGAGTATATATAACTTATATAACATATCTTACTATATTAAAGTATGTCATACACTATATTCTATGCATGGATTAAAAAGTTTAATCAACCTTTCACTTAATTATGTTATATCAAATTAATTTTGAACTATCTTATGCCAAATATTTTTCAGATTATATGACATTGTCTGAGTGTGGCATTTTTATTAGTAACTGTTGTTGCCTTTATTGAGAACCATCTTCCTGTGCTAACATATTTTAAATGATATAGGAAATGGCAGGTTATCTAACATAAATAATTATTGCCTTCCAGAAGAATGACAATATTAAATGGTAGAAAACACAACTTTAAAAACGCATCTAAAATATGTGAATCACAATTGATATATATTCTTATAAGTGTAAAAAAATATTCTACTTAATCTTAGGATGACTGTTGAGATTTTAAGGAGAAAAACCATTAAGTGACTGTAAGGGAACATGAAAACCTATGGTTTTATTTATACTTTCAAAAGCCTAGGTGTAAGTTGTACAATTCTCCAAGCATCATTATAGGTTCCAGGAATAGTATGATTAATATTTTGTCCTTGCCCTCAGGGCACTTATTCTCTTGGGAAAATGCTGACATTAAAATTATAATTACAATTCAATTTCAAGAGTAATCTGAGGAGGGCTCAGGAAGGTGTTTACTGACTGAAGGAGTCAAGGAAAATTTTGCAAACAGTATAAATTTGTTCAGAGAGGGTGAAAAGGGATTTGAAGGCTGTGACTTGAGAAAAAAGGTAAGAAAAGTAATTTCAAATAAGTCTATGGAGGTTTGAAAGAGCAAGACTTCGAGAGCTACTCCTTGCACTTGCAGTTCCTGTGAAAAAGCTGATACAGTGGAGGTTGGCAGCAATTGTTGAATCATCTATTGGTTAAAATCAGAGTAATGGTGTGAATGTCCTAACACGAAGGGTTGTTTATGCTGTTTATTAGTTTTATTTAATATGATCTTTACCAAAGTCTAATAGTGACTGCTTACATTTTTCTGAGTATGTGAGTTGATTCTGAAGTTTAAATATAGAGCTTCACATTCCCATTTGGCTTTTTTACTCAAGAATGATATTCTACCAGTTGTGCCATACTTCCCCTTCTAGTTTGTTGGTGGTTATTTGAAGAAAAGAGTCTCTCAAATTTCTCTGTCCTAGCTGGCTTCAAATTGGCATTGTCAGATCTCAGATTCCTAAATAGCCAGGATTACAGGTGTGTCTAGCCAGTACTTGCTTCCTTTTTTTGGTAATTTCCCCTTATCCTTCTTTTTTTTTTTTTTTTTTGCCAATCCTGGGCTTGAGCTCAGGGCCTGAGCACCATCCTTGGATTTTCTCAAGGCTAGAGCTCTACCACTTGAACCTCAGCACCACTTCTGGCTTTTTTTTTCTATGTATGTGGTACCGAGGAATTGAACCCGGGTCTTCGTGCATGCTAGGCAAGCACTCTACCACTAGGCCAAACTCCCGGCCCCACCCCTTATCCTTCTTATGCAAGCTTCAAGATGATCACATTTACTCTTGTATTTTTAGTTACTTTAGTAGATTTCTAAGGATTGTTGAGATAATTCTCATTACATTCTTAAGACTAAACATATCAATTCTTAAATTTCTATTTCAAAATATATATTATTTTATGTGCAACTAAATATCCAGTTGACCATAAGAAGTGCCACTTCTAGTTTCCTTGAGCAAGAATCAGGAGCAGTGCCCAAGTCCTGAGTTCAAGCCTCATAACATACAAAAAAAATTAACAACTAAAACCTATATATGAGAAAGTTGAACATCTGTGAATTTTAGTACTCATTTGGATTTTGGGAGCAATTCCCAAGAATACCAGAGGGGAGAACTATATTTTAAAAATCGTCAAAAAGGTTAAACAAAAAATCACATTCTTTCTTTGAAACATATGCAAATACATGAATATAATTCCTTATATGAAAACAATATAAAATTCTACATATGCATATGTAAAATAAGATTTATCCCACATAGACTTCTTCACTTCCCAAATTCCATAGATTTATCAAAACTGTAAAGAAAACAATATACTTTAAGTGATGAGCATGGCATAAAATTAATTTCTTTTTTGTATATTTTTATTATAATTGATAGAAGGGTTACATTATGTTCACCAGATAGAAGGTGCATTACTTCACATACATTGATAACCTTTCTGATGTCTTGGTGCCCATTTCCCTCCCCCCACCTCTGCCCCTCATCTTGTTTCCCCCCTTCCCTATCCGATTTCAAATAACCAAATACGCATATATAAAATATATCAGATAACCAGGTGAAATACTGTAACAATATGAGATAACCAAGGGACAGCAAATGAGATGAGAGATAACAGAGTACATTAAGGATAACAATCACTCATTATTTGGCTTTTGTGATGAGTGTCATGGAGGTGGAGATCCCAATTTCTTGAAATTTCGAACAGAATTTTTTTTTTCTGGCTGTCTCTGGGGCTTGAACCCTGGGCCTCAGTGCTGTCCCTGAACTTCTCTTGCTCTAGGGAAGTGTTCTACCACTACAGCACCAATTCCAGTTTTTTGAGTAGTTTGTTGGAGATAAAGGTCTCAGGGAGTTTTCTGCCCTGACTGACTGAATCACAATCCTCAGATGTTAGCCTCCTGAGTAACTAAGGATGACAGGCAGGAGCCACTGGAGACTGGCTCGGCAGATTTTTATTTTATTTATTTTTGCCAGTCCTGGGGCTTGAACTCAGGGCTTGGGCACTGCCCTGGACACTTTCTCCTCAAGTTTAGCACTCTGCCACTTGAGCCACAGTGCTACTTCTGGCTTTTTCTGTGTGTGTGTGGTACCGAGGAATTGAACCCTGGGCTTCGTGCATGGAAAGCGAGCACTCTCCCATTAGACTACGTTCCTGGCCCCAGATTTAGTTTTTTTAAGGGATCTTTGCATGTACTAGATTGTCATGCAATGGTTTTACATAGAAGTATGAAATGCAGCCTATCAGTGCATGAATCCTTAAGTAGGTATTTGTGCAACAATGTTTGAGAAAGAATTACACCTTACATATGTAACTGTAACCCATCTGTACATCACCTTGACAATAAAATTGAATTTTAAGAAAAGGTCAGTGTAAGAACTCATAAACCTCTACTGCACAGGTGACTCCATTTGGTTAGAACTGGCCTAGAATTTTTCTACTGAGAGGGAGATCTACCCCAAGAGCTGACCATTATGTCAAGGGATGCTAGACTAGGAGGAAAGCAACTAGAAGAGGGGTTGGTTTTAGCATTCTTTCCCATTAGTTAACTTGTCTCACCTTCACTTCTACTCACAAACCAGTTAGTAATACTGTGCTTATTTATTATTTAGACTTGCTCATTATATAGTGATATTATAAACTGGGAACAATGGTGTCTTAGAAGGATGTCTTTTATTGCATGTAAGAATAAGAAATATGTTGATTAGGATTATTTAAACATTCATGTGTGTGAACAGACTGGCACATTCTTGGGATGCTATCTCCATATTCCAGTAGACTGCCAGGACAATCCCGGTGCTAGAGCCTTGAAATCATGCTTCTTGCATCAAGATCATGCTTGACATGTAAAATTATTTATCAGAAATACTTAATAGGCATATACATTTCAACTAATAAGATATCCACTAGCCTCGATTATTATTTAAAATATTTACTTTCCATGAAAATAGTTAATATAAATCTGGAGAAAAGAAAAAATAGTTTATCCTATTTGTATATCTTCTCCATACTGCTGTCATTTTTAACACAGAAAATTCCTCATTCATCAGACAAGCTGACATTAAAATCAATAAAATAAAATAAAATAAAAACTTATTTCCCATACACTAGGTATCTGGGGAAAATGATGATAGCGCTTTATGTGACTCAAGACATTTTTTTTTCTTTTAAATTAGGGAAAAGCTCAGTTCAAACACAGATGGATAGATTTTGTTTGGAAAGGCAGAAAGCACCTAAGGGACAATTATTGATCATGCCTTAGAGACAGAGTAGAACTAAGAAGCTGTGTATTATTCATTTATAACCACTGACTATTACAATTCATATCAGTTTGTTCCTAGACAGGGTAGGCAGAGCACATTAAATCAGAATTTTGAACTCAAATTTGATCTAACCTGTTTGTGTTCCATCACGCCATTTTTTCTAATCATCTTTTCTTTGACATTTTTCTCTAATCATCTTTTCTTTGACATTTTATTTTGTGACAGACCAAGAAACAACACTGATTTATTTCCCCAAGAGAATTTCATTCCTCTGATCTCTTCTTGAAAGTCTTCCACACAGAAATATCAAGTCTGATATGAAATCCTTCACTTTAAAAACATCTTTAAATATCAAATGATTTACTTGCACACAAATGAAAGATTTGAAAGGAATATGTGAGTGGCTTCAATGTTGATAAACTCTAAACACCAGAAGGAAAATATACTCTCAACTCTGCATAAATGTCCACTTGACAATAGCTTGTGCATATTTTTCTACTAGGGACTGTTAATAATAAAGACTTACTGGATTCAATTACCCTAAGAAAGTTTAAAAAGGTTAAAACTCAGTGAGGCATGAGTTATTTATTCAATGCCTCCCTCTGGTTCCCCAAATAAAATATACAATATCTACATAAGAACAGAAAATGTTGTCTTTTGTTCCCTTTTTGTTGCGCAGGTAGCAATATCTATCTGTTCACATTTCTTCTTTTGTCTCTCTTCATTTTTTCCTTCCAAATTCCAGATCCATGTTAAAGATTCTTCAGGACTCCTTAATTAAGTGTTATCATGGGAGACGTGGATCTGTAACTTAGCCAAGTACTTCAGAGATTATATGTGTCTTTCCAGGATAATGGGAGATAATTTAAGCACCCATTCCACTGTACATGAATTACTGCAGAGCAATCCCTACTTCTTTCTCACATTAGAGAAGATAGAAAATGGAGAAATTCCATGAAGCTTCTGACAGCTGACATTGTCATTTCCTTTTGGAAATGGAATTCTGTGACCAAGTCTTTCAAATTATAAAATTGTATTAGATGTCTCTTGTGCTATGGAGTACACTCATATTGCTTTATGTGTTTGCTGTGGATTGCTATGGAGAGAGAGATGTATAATTTCTTTAGAATAGACTGGAGCACATACTAAGATAACCCCAACTTGTAGTTACTAGAATTTGTAATAGCTACACTTTTTTTTTTGTCAGTTGTGGGACTTGAACTCTGGGTGTGGATGTTGCCGCTGAGCTCTTCAGCTGAAGGTTACTGCCCTACCCCCTTAAGCAACTGCCTGTTTTCTGGTGGTTAATTGGAGGTAAGAGTCTCACTGACTTTAGTGTCCAGGCTGGCTTCGAACTTCCATCCTCAGATCTCAGCTTCCTGAGTAGCTATAATTACAGGTGTGAGCCACTGTGCCCGACTTTCTACTAGATACTCCTGACTATTAAATTCATTACATAGTGCTATCATCTATCTCAAGGAACTTTAGAGAATGCTTTCTCTCCTTAGAGAAAAATCTCCAGCAACTATTTGTTTAGTTTCCACTGCCACAAAATCTTACAGGAGAAACTGATCATTTCTTATCTTCTAAAAAAAAGCAATAATTAGCCATGTACTAATGGCTCACACCTGTAATCCTAGGTAATCAAGCAATCTGAGACCTGAAAAAAAAATCTGAAGATTGTATTTTGACATCAACCCAGGCAAAAAAAAGTCCATGAAACTCTTATCTTTAATTAACCAGCAAAAAGCCAGAAGTAAAGATGGGCTCAGATGGTAGAGCACAATCCTGAAGTGAAAAACCTAAAAGCAAGAGGCCTTGAATTCAAGCCCCAGTACTAGCACACATGTGTTTGCACACACATGTGCACACATACACACACACACACAGACACACACCACTGAAATGAAAATGAGAGTTTAATAACTTCAGGATTCTTCAGAATATCATAGGTAAGAAATTTTATTCCCTTTCTTTAAATATGAAATGAATCACAAGACCTCAAATTTAAAGAAGTGAAAATTAGAACTTCTTTTAAATTGGGATAAAGGAAACAGACTGATAAGCATCTACATCGTCTTACCACATCTTCCAACATTTAATTAATAATACATATATTTATATAGCTATGAATATTATTGAATAAAAGCAAGCTTTTATTTTGTTGATTATCAACTGTACTTAGGAATAGTTCATACACATTTTAATGAAATTGTAAAGCTTAGTGTGCTCTGAAGTTGTACACACCACTGTGAAACTTCACTAATGAAATACAGAGATCCCTGCACCTCACGGGCTTCCAGAGCCTATTACACTATCTGTTCCTCCACAGAAATGACTGCAGCAAGTGCAGGTGTGCTTTTTGTCACTTCAGATTGTTCTGTATTTGTGTAATTGGAATCATACATAATGTACACTTGTATCTCTGGTTTCATTTCCACAGCATAATGATTCTGACATGGATGCATATTGCTGCCTGTACTAGCCTTAGGTTCATTTCATTGCAAGGATTAATGTTCCATTGAACAAATGTATTAAATGTTGTTTATCAGTTCGCTGTAGATTAAAACTATCTTCTCCCTCCCTAGGACTGTGAATACTTTTGCACAAAATCTGAGTAGTACAATGACAGCCATTTCTTTGGGCAGGAACCAAGGCATCAAATGACCAGATTATGTATTGATAAGATTATTATTTTTTAAAAAAACTGCATAATTTTCTGACATTTTAGCTCAATCATGGATGGATGACAGTTTTTTTTTGGCCAGTCCTGGGCTTGAGCTCAGGGCCTGAGCACTGTCCTTGGGCTTTCTCATGGCTAGAGCTCTACCACTTGAGCCTCAGCACTACATCCAGCTTTTTTTTTCTATGTATGTGGTACCAAGGAATCGAACCTGGGTCTTCGTGCATGCTAGGCAAGCACTCTACCACTAGGCCAAACTCCTGGCCCCGGATGGGTGACAGTTCTAATCAATTCATAGTGTGCCCAAAACTTGGTATTACCAGTCTTTTCCCTGTAAGCCAATCCAATGGTATGTATCAGCTTTTCATTATAACTTAATTTGCAGTTCTCAGAGTATCAATTCCAAATGTCATCCTCTATGTTCAATGTATATTTGTGTGCTTTCTGATGTAAAGTGCTAATTCAAAACTTGTATCTAGTGTTGTCGTGTGTGTGTGTGTGTGTGTGTGTGTGTGTGTGTGTGTGTGTGTCCATTGTGGGCTTTGAAATCAGGACCATGGGCACTATCTCTGAGCTTTTCCTTTTCTCCTTTTTTCCCCTCGGGGTAGCACTCTGCTCCTTGAGCCCCATCTCCACCCACGTCTAGCTTTTGGTGGTTAATTGAAGATAAGAGTTTCAAAGCCTCAAAGAGTTTTAATCCTCAATCCTTAGATCTCAGTCTTCTGAGTAGGTAGCATTAAAGACATGAGCCACCACTTCCCTTCTTCAGTCCTGTCATTTTACTGATTAATTGATAATAGAAGTCTCTCAAATGTATCCAAGAATGCTGGCATAGAACTGTGATCCTTAGATCTTAGTGGCCTGGGGTAACTAGGATTACAGGCTTGGAACACAAGTGTTCAGTAATACTGTCTTTTAATGAATTAAGTACTATTTTTTTCAGACACAAAATGAACATACACTATTATTTTCATTTAATAGCCTCAGCAAATTTGTAAGACACTTGATAGTATTTGATAGTATTTGATGGATCTATTTTATACTTTGATCCATTGATATTCCTCCCTGTCATATGAAAACCAACTGTCCTTAATTCATGCAGTTACATAAGACTTGAAGTCACAAGTATATGCAATCCACTTAGGGTCTTTTAAAAACTATTGATGTCTGCAGGAAGCCTTGGGGTGATACCTGTAATATTAGATATTAAAGAGGCTGAGATCCAGAGGAAGTTGATTCAAAGTTAAACTAGGGCAGAAAAAGTTCTAGAGAATCCATCTCCAAAATATCCAACAAAAAAGGCTGAAAGCATGGGTCAAGTGATAGAGCACCAAATTGAGTTTGAATTCAACAACCTATACTAGCAATAAATAAATATTATCATTAGTTTTCTTACACTCAATATCCAGAGCAGCTAGGATTACAGGTGTGAGCCACCAGTATCACATAATTTTTACTTAGGGAAACACATATGGAAAATGTGGAATGATGAGATCAACTTAATTAATATATCTATTGCCAATATCTGAGAAAAGCGGGTATATATATATATATATATATATATATATATATATATGTAAAAATAGGTCTCTTCCTGGCCTGGAGGTGGCCTAGTGGTAGAGTGCTCGCCTAGCATGCACGAAACCCTGTGTTCGATTTCCCGGAACCACACACACACAAAAAAAGCCAGAAGTGGTGCTGTGGCTCAACTGGCAGAGTGCTAGTCTTGAGCAAAAAGTGTCCAAGGACAGTGCCCAGGCCCTGAGTTCAGGCACCAGGACCGCCCCCCACACACACAAAAAAAGTCTCACTGATCCACTCATCAACTGAAGGGCATCTAGGTTGGTTCCATATCTTTGCTATGGTAAATAGTGCTGCAATGAACATCGTTGTGCTACTTCAGTTGATGAGTGGATCAACAAGATGTGGTATTTATACACAATGGAATTCTATGCTGCTGTCATAAAGAACGACATTGCCCCATTTGTAAGGAAATGGAAAGGCTTAGAAAAAAATCATATTAAGTAAAGTAGGCCAGACTCAAAGGTCTCAATGGTTTCCCTCATTTGTCATAATCAGTAGAAACCTTAGGGTCTCCTAGAAGATATTTACAATAGAACAAAACCTAGATTCATAATGCCATATAGAATGACGCAAAGGACCTCCAGGATATAGAAACAAAAGCCAGATGAGTGATTGTTGTCCTTAATGTACTATGTTATCTCTCATCTCTTTTGTTGTCCCATGGTTATCTCATATTGTTACAGTATTTCACCTTGTTATCTGATATATTGTATATATGTGCATTTGGTTATTTGAAGTCAGATAGGGAAGGGAGGAAAACAAGATGAGGGACTTGGGGGAGGGGAAATGGGGACCAAGACATGAGAAAGGGTATCAATGTTTGTGAAGTCACGCACCTTCTATCTGGTGAATATAATGTAACCTATTAACTATAATAAAAATACATGGAAAAAAGAAAATGGTAAAAAAAAAAAGATAATATGTGGGAAAGGAACTTTAAAACGTGGGGGTGCGGTGGTGGTGGAGGAAAATTAGGAGAAAATGTGAGACAACAACAATGTTTGGCAAGAAATGTACTCACGACTTTACATATGTAACTATAACCCCTCTGTACATCAGCCTAACAATAAAATTAAATTACATTTAAAAAAAGTCTCACCAATCTTTTTGTTGTTGTTGTTTGGTCATGGAACTTGAACTCTGGGCCTAGGCACTGTCTCTAAGGTCTTCAGCTCAAGGCTATCACCCTACCCTTTGAGCTACAGCCCCACTTCTGGTTTTCTGGTGGTTGAGGATAAGAGTCTCATGAACTTTAGTGCCTGAGCTGGCTTTGAACCTCAATCCCCAGATGTCAGCCTCCTGAGTAGCGAGGATTATAGGCGTGAAACTCCATATTCGGCATTCTATAAATCTTGTGAGCATGCTTTTTCTGAAAATTTACTTCTTTTCCTAGGTAGCCTGATTCTTTTAATTAAATTTAGTTATATTTTGTTCCTGCTACATGTTAGTTAAAACATATTACAAACTCATTGAATTTTAGTTGCATACTGTTCACATTCACACCTCCACTGCTGTCGTGTGTGTGTGTGTGTGTGTGTGTGTGTGTGTGTGTGTGTGTTTGTGTGTGGGGGGGGTGGGTGCAGGTACCTGCACTTCTGGGCTTGAACTCAGAGCCTTGGATGCTGTCCCTGACCGTATTTTTTTTTCTTTTTAAAGTAAGGATAGCAGTCTACCACTTGAGCCACAGCCCCACTTCGAGCTTTTGGTGGTTAATTGGTGGTAAGAGTCTCACAGATGTTTCCTGCTTGGCTCAGCTTTAAACCACAGTCGTCACAATCGTACCTATCATCTTACCCAAACCAAATGTCCCTATTTCTGCAGTTTCATAAGTCTTGAAGTCACATGTGTGTATCTTTCAAACGGTGTCTTTTAAGAACTATTGATTTCTGCAGGAAACTTGGAGCTCATACTTATAATCAGGTTGAGATGCACAGGAATGAGATTCAAAGTGAATCTGGGCCAGAAAATTGAAAGAATGTTCATCTCCGGCAAATATCAGGCTCAAGCATGAGAGCGCCAATGGGAACAAGCTACTTTAAGTGGATCGTTCGGATCTAACCACAAAGATGTTGAAGTATACAGTGGTTGCACCTTCCACATCAGAAATTTGGGGCTACTCCAGGCTGGGATTTCCTTGAGTTGTGAAGGAAAATGCTATCTGACAGAAACTAACATTTTCAGCAGCCTGCAATTTTCCTATAGGACAGGGTTGCTTAGCAGGAATGGTATTTACTGGGATTTGGGAACTGTCTCTAGATAATATGAATTTTTTGGTGATTAGTGGAACTGAACACATTTTCATAAACCTGTTAGCTTTATTTTGTTTTTTTGTTTTTTTTAAATTTTTTTATTGTAATTAGTAAAAGGGTTACATGATATTTGCCAGATAGAAGGTGCATTAATTTGCATAGATTGATACCCTTTCACATGTCTTGGTACCCATTTCCCTCCCCCCCCACACCCCCCTCCCATCTTAGTTTTCCCCCCTTCCCTATCAAATTTCAAATATCCAAATACAAATAAATTCAATATATCAGATAACAAAGTGAGATACTATACCAATATGAGATAACCAAGGGACAGCAAAGGAGATGAGAGACAACATAGTACATTAAGGACAACAATTATTCATTATATGGCTTTTGTTTCAATATCCTGGAGGTCCTTTCAATTTAGCTTTATTTTGTAATTCATGTCCTTTGTCTATGTAATCTTTACTAATTTATCAACTTCCTTTTCCATTGTTAGTTTAATGAATTTGATAATAAATCAATTCGGACATTTTTCAAATGACTTTTCTTTTCTTTTCTTTTCTTTTTACTTCTTTTGTGCCAGTACTAGGGCTTGATCTCAGGGCCTTGAGTTCTAGCTTTTGACTTCTTCATTGAATACTGACACTTCTTGAACCTTGTATTGATTTTCATTGTCTTGGTAGTTAACTGTCTCAGATTTATCTGCACAGTGGCTTCAAACCTCAGTTCTCCAGGTCTCAGCCTCCTTTCTACCTAAGACTACAGATCTGAGACAGGAGGTGACTTGTGAAATTCTATTTAAAAGAACATAGAATATTCTCCTTTGTTCCATAAGATATATTGTCTTTCAAATGTTAAACCAACCTTAGATCCTTAGAACAAGCTCATTTAGCCAAGATATATGATGACTTAATTTTGTTATACATTTTATTTTTTGCATATTTAAAGACAATGTTTTTGTATAATAATACTATAATTATACATTTCATGCATTATGATTTACAATTTTTTGTGCTAGTCTGGGGCTTGACCTCAGGGCCTGGGCACTATTCCTGAGCTTCTACCATTTGAGCCAGCCTTTTCTGACTAGTTTACTTCATGGATTTCTGACTAAATTGGGTTTGAGTCACAGTCCTAAGATATTAGCCTCCTGGGTAGTTAGGATTACAGACATGAGCTTACCAGTGCCTGGCTTTTCCTAACATAATTTTTTTTTTTTTTTTGCCAGTCCTGGTCTTGAGCTCAGGGCCTGAGCACTGTCCTTGGACTTTCTCAAGGCTAGAGCTCTACCACTTGAGACTCAGCACCACTTCCGGCTTTTTTCTATGTATGCGGTGCCGAGGAATCAAACCCGGGTCTTTGTGCATGCTAGGCAGGCACTCTACCCCAAGGCCAAACTCCCGGCCAACATAAATATTTTTAATGTATTTTATTTTAAGGATAATGTATAGAGGGGTTACATGTATATTCAGTAGATAATGGGTACATGACTTCTCAAACCTTGATACCCCTTCTTATGTTTTTGTCCTCCTTTCCCTTCTCCCACCCCCTCCCAATTTTTTTCATCCAATATTTTTTATTTAAATGCAAATACTTTACAGTCATCTTTACTTGCACATTCTTTATGTAGCTTTATTAGAAAAGTACTTGGAAGTATTTCTTCATTTACTAATTTCTAGTATACTTTGCTCAGAGTTGTTTATGTTCTTCAAGCACTCACCAACAGACCTAGTAGTCTCCTGAAAGATTTTTTGGGGGGAGTTCATAGGGCTTGAACTCGGCCTGGATGAGCTCTTCAGCTGAAGGCTACCATCCTACCCCTGGGCCTGGGCACTGTCCCTGAGCTCTTCAGCTCAAGGCTACCACCCTACCCTTGGGCCAAGCCCCACTTCCCATTTTCTAGTGATTAACTGGAGATAAAGAGTCACAGGTCCTTTTGTGTCTGGGCTGGCTTTGAACATTGATCCTCAGATCTCAGCCTCCTGAGTAGCTAGGATTAGAGGCATGAGCCAGCACTCCCAGCCTTGGAAGTTTTTGGTATCCATTTGTCAAGCTATCATAGCTTGACCATCATCATAGGTATTTTAAACAATAGTGCTTTCTTTTCTGATTTATGTGAAGGCTACAACTCTAAGAGGAGAAAATTGCTATTTGTTTAATCTTAAAGCCCCTACCTTGGTCTGAAGAGGATGTGCTTGCTCTGTTTGCTCAATGGGCAATACCTTTGTATTCAGGTCTGTTCCTCTCGTGTCCCTTTGTCTACCTTAATTTCCTTTTCTTATATTGATGCCAGTTAGAATGACTTAGGGCCTACACTCCCCACTTTATTTTGAGGTAGCTAACTCTTTTAAAGAAAATATCATCAATACAATCCCATTCAGTATAGGAGTGGGATATCACACACAATTCAGCATATGTCATTAAGAGATTCAATTTCTTTAATGAGTTCAGAGCTATTTGATTTACTTGCTGATTCTTCAGCAAGCTTTACAAGTGTGCGAATTTAATAAATTTGGTCATTTCCCTTGTGTTGGCACAAACTACTTTGTTCTATTCTCTTATCATGCTGCTAATATTAGTAAGATGTGGACTGCTAATGCCACTTCCATTCCCAATGCTACTAATTTCTATTGTATTTCTTCAAAACACTTTTTTCCGTACTAGATAGACCAGTGTTTAGCAGCTAAGGGATCCTTTCTCAGTAACTTAGTTTTAATCAGTTTTGACTTAAGTTCTTCTCTTAATTGCTTTTTATCTTTTCTTTAGCCAATCATTATTTTAATGTTTAAACATATGTTGGCTTTACTTGCTATAGTATTCCTAACTTCTTAAAAGAGTAACTTCAAACTTTCTATGTTTATTATGATAAATTAAAGCTGTGAATGTTTCTCATAACAATTTCATCTTCTGTTTATTAATGTTGATCAGAATATTTTCAACTAATTTGCATATTTAACATTTGATCTAACTGATTTTCTGATCTTCTATAACTCATAAGTTATAGGAAGCACTATGGCAAAATCTTGGACATTCTGTTTTCCTAAATATCTTATTATTAGTTATCAGTTGGTTCCACTTTTGTCAGAGGGTAACCTTGCTATTGTTATAGCTAATTGGAAGTGGTGCTGTGGTTCAAAGTGGTAGAGCATTAGCCTAGAACTGAAGAGTTCAGGGATAGCACCCAGGATAAGTTCAAGCCCCACAATTGACCAAAAAAATTACTTGATTATGTTACAACTGATTTAACTTTATAAAGATTTTGTAGGCCTGGCCTATAGTTTTGTGAGTTTGGATAATTAATGGTTGGTATTACTTTGATAAAGACAGCCTTCATTGATTAGGCATTTTCACATGTGGTATTTTTCTGTATGACCTTGCTGGCTTTCAGTAGCTTATGCCTGTAATACCATATATTCAGGAGGCTGAACCTAGAGGAATTAATGTTTGAAGCCAGACTGTTTAGAAAATTTGTTTTTTGCTGATTTAAAAATTTATATATATGATTTTCTCTAGATTCACAGAGTTTAATTTTCTTCTTTTTCTTTTATTTTCAGGGTGATGTACAGAGAGATTGCGATTACAATTACATACATAAGGTAGTGAGTACATTTCTTCTTGGACATTGTTAGCCCTTCAAATGCTTTTCTCCCACTTTCCCTTCCCTAATCCTTTCCCAAGTTGTAAAATTCACTTC
Organism: Megascapheus bottae; assembly: GCF_031878675.1. Taxonomy (NCBI): domain Eukaryota; kingdom Metazoa; phylum Chordata; class Mammalia; order Rodentia; family Geomyidae; genus Megascapheus; species Megascapheus bottae. The sequence continues at coordinate 1,229,637 of NC_143518.1, forward strand.
CAACTTATTGCTGTTACTTTGGTTCACTATTTATCCTTTGTCTCATCATCTTGTTTTTCCCGTTCCCTTCCCTAATTCAAATAAATAAATAAATAAATAATCGTGTGTACAATAAACTATGTACCAAGGTCAGATATAGTAACAACTATATGCCTACAATAATTCTAGCAGCAGTTAACAACAACTCAGTATCTGTGTTCATACGAGCATGTGGGATGATGCTACTCAAAATGAACTCCAGGAAATGGAAACCAGAGGTTTATCTTTGTTGGGCTTTTTTTTGTTTATTTGCTTTTTATTTGTTGTTATTGCTGTTATTGTTGTCAGTCTTGGGGCTTAGACTCAGCCTGGGTGTTGTCCCTGAGCTCTTCACCTCAAGGCTACCACCCTAAGGGTTTTCTAGACATAAATTGCAGATAAGAGTCTCAGCGTCTTTAGTTCCAGGGCTGGCTTTGAACCTTGATCCTGAGATGTGAACCTCCTGAGTAGCTAGGATTCTAGACATGAGACACCACCCCTGGCTGTGGTTGTTGTTTTTAATGTACTATGTGAAGTAAGTTTCTGTTTTATTTGTTGTTTTTACCCTTATGTTTCAATTCCCTGTTGTTATTGTATCAGAAAAATTTGTTAGATTCATTATAAAAATAACCAGGTAAAAATTAAGTTAGAGGCATATCTTGAGTGGTAAAGCACCTGGCAAGCAAACAAGAAGCCCTAAATTCAAACCCTGATACTGTAATAAATTAACTTAAAATGTAGCTTAAGGTTTTGACCAAAAAAAAAAACCATCATTTTGCACATATACTCAAGAGTTCCAGTCAAGCTGGGCGAGGTGGTTTACACCTGTAATCCTAGCTATTCAGGAGGCTGAGATATGAGGATCAAGGTTCAAAGCCAGCCCAGGCACAAAAGGACTTGAGACTCTTATCTCCAATTAACTTCTAGAAAATAGGAAATGGGGCTGGGCTCAAGGGTAGGACCAGAGCTGGAGAGCTCTGGGACAGGACCCAGGACAAGATCAAGCCCCATTACTCATCAAAAAAAAAAAAAGTACCAGTCAAAAATATTTTCAAATTAATACTTAGTGCTCTTAAATATATTTGATTATTTTGTATCTGATAGGAAGACAATAATATTTTAAAGATACTGAGTTACAATGAGTATATGATAAATATCTGTTTCTTAAAATATGATAAAAAATATACAATATTTCCAGGATAGTAATCACCTAAATGATAAGTAACTTGGAGTTTTTTCTTCAACAAAAGTGAAGAAGGAATGATGACACACCAACTTGATCACCAAAAGTCTTTTGCTATTGTTGATGCATCTGCAGGTAATTTATAGCTTCTAGATAGAAGGAATATAAATAATTCATTATCACTTCAATAATAACATTACCATTGTTATCCTAATTTATAGGCAAATAAATGTTCTCAGTACTTGAAGTCATTAAAATTAAAAGTGTTTTGCAGAGAAAATGAAAGAGAAGTGTTTTAATTTTGCATCACTATCTCTGATAAACCAGTTGTTTGGCTAGGTTCAAATATTATATAACTCGAGAGAGAAATTTGGCGTAGACTGACATAGATTGACAGGAACTGACCATAAGCTTATATATGCAGCTTTCTGAATAGATTGAGTGGAACTAGTTGGAAAGTAGTACTAGTTCTTCTCTCCTCCCAATAGGAAATCTGAAAACCTCAAAAGTAAAGTGAAGGGGGAATTATAGAGAAGAGATTTGGTTAGTGGAAAGGCCCTTGTAGGCCAAGGCTAGAGTCTAAGAAATTTCATAACTGGCAGGTTTAATAAAGAAATCATCTGAGAATTGTTCATCATCCTGTAATACAGCTTAAAATTAAGTAAATTTTAAGTTTAGTCATTAACAGTACTGCAAAATAAACAGAACTACTGAAACAAAACATTATTCTACATGTCAAATCACTAAATAATTTTAGATTATTAAAAATAAATAGTTAAGGATCTCCACTCTTATAATTGTGCTCAACGTTTTAGAAAATAAAATATTACAAACCATGCTGCTACTATTTACCATAGCAAAGAAATGCAACCATCCCTGATGTTCCTCAGTTGATAAGCGGATCAACAAGATGTGGTATTTATACACAATCGAATTCTATGCTGCTGTCAGAAAGAACGACATCACCCCATTTGTAAGGAAATGGAAAGACTTAGAAAAAAATCGTATTAAGTGAAGTAAGCCAGACTCAAAGGAACATAGACCCAATAGTCTCCCTCATTTGTCATATTCCGTGGAAACCTTGGGCTCTCCTAGCAGAGATTTACAATAGAACAAAATCTAGAGACATTAGGCCAAATAGTACAATACTAAATTAAGGACCTCCAGGATATTGAAACAAAAGCCATATAATGAGTGATTGTTGTCCTTAATGTACTATGTTATCACTCATCTCTTTTGCCATCTCTTGGTTATCTCATATTGTTACAATATTTCACCTTGTTATCTGATATATTTTATATGTGCTTAATTGGTTATTTGAAATTGGATAGGGAAGAAGGGAAATCAAGATAAGTGGAGGGAGGGTGGGAGGGAAATGGAGACCATGTCATGAGAAAGGGTATCAATGTTTGTGAAGTTATGCACCTTCTATCTGGTGAATATAATGTAACCCTTCTATTAATCACAATAAAAATATTTAAAAATAAATAAATAAAAAGCATACTGCTTCCCATTTTCTGATGAGTGGATCAAGAAAGTATGGTATATGCACACAATGGAATTTTACTCATCCACTAAAAAGATATTGTACCACTTATAAAGAAATTGAAGGACCTGGCAAAATTATGTTCAGGGGTATAAGTCAGGCTTTGAATGTTTTACCTTTTATATGGAAAGTATATTAAGATTATATTCTTATAAATTAATACATTGGGTGGTATACAAGTGTATACAAATATATTACTTGAAATATAGTAGGTGCAAGAAAAACTCAAAAAGTATGATTTCTTAATTAGTTCAACAAAATAAACATCAGGAAGCAATTACTTGAAAGAGATGAGGTTGGGGTCAAGATGAAAGAGGTACACAAAGAGAAGAAAAGCAGAAAATTGCAGTCAAGTATTTAATGTACAACCTACACCATTAAGGCAAGTAAGGGAACAGGAACAGGCCAGGATGGTAGGGATGGGTGAGAATGTTGAAAGTCATGACATTGATTATGATGCATTGTATTTATAAACTGCTTTGTTAAATGGCTACTCCTTTGTACAACTACAAAGGTAATTATTTTTGCAGTCCTGGGCTTGAGCTCAGGGCCTGACCACTATCCTTCGGCTTTCTCAAGGCTAGAGCTCTACCACTTGAGCCTCAGCACCACTTCTGGCATTTTTCTATATATGTGGTACCAAAGAATCAAACCCAGGTCTTCGTGCATGCTAGGCAAGCACTCTACCACGAGGCCAAACTCCCAGCCATTTTTTTTTAATTTTAAAAAGGAATTCTACTACATTCTTTGCTATTTGAATTATTATCTATATTATTATCTATTAGCAATGGCCATTAAGGAAGTTGAGATTTGAGGTCCACTGTTTGAAGTAATTCCAAGCAGAAAGTCCATGAGACTCTTATCTCCAATTAGCCACCAAATAGCAAGATGTGGAGCTGTAGTTAATGTGGTAGAATGTTAACCTTGAAAAAATAAAAATGGAAAACATATCAAGGCCCTAACAGTCTCTAACAGGTTTTCAGAAAAGTATATATTTTAAAAAATTTTATTGTCATGACTGAGGCTTGAACTCAGGGCTTCATGATCTCACTGAGTTTTTTCACTTAAGGCTGGTACTCTGTGCTTCATTTCCCCTGCTGGTTAATTGAAAATAAGTATATCATGAATTTTCCGTTATGGGTTGGCATCAAACCAGGATCCTTAGCTCCCAGGCTCCTGGGTAGCTAGGATTACAGATGTCAGCTTTCAGCTCCCAGCAAGAAAAAGCAATTTTACCACTGTATCAAATAAGAATTGTGTACATATATATGTATATATATAATAATTATGGACACACCAAACTCTTCTAACAGATAACACACAAACACAAGCACACACACTCAAACACATATGCATTATAACTTTTATTCACAAAATAATCTACTTAGACATTCAGATTTTCTCTATGTCCAGAGCAGATAACCAGAGGCAAATATCCTGCCTATGATTCGCACAGTGGAATTTAGAAGATCAGGAGCAGACAACGTACTAAGACCAGCTGTTATCAGTTAACACAATTCTATTAACTTTAATTGACTGATACATGAATGAATACAATTGAATTGCACATTTATACTCCTCATAAAAATTATCTTAACCTGTTCTGTATAAAAAACATTTTAAAAAATGAATGAGTTCAAGAAGTCACCAGATTCTAAAAAGTAGTTGACATTTGCAGTGATGATAAATGCCTCAAATTTGTACTCTAGGTTCACTGTTTGAATGCAATGATAAGAACATTTGAAAATTAAAAGATGGAGGGGCCTGGTTTTTCCAAACTGACAGTATGTGCACACAGTGAATAAAAAGTAACCCTGTATAAGTGCATACTGAGGGCAGTTGTCAACAGAGAGAGCAGTAACTATTTCTCCTCCCACATGTTTAAAAAGAGAACCGATCCAGTTTTCTCTGAATGCCATCCTTAATCCAAAAGTTATCTTTCATTTGCTATAATTACAAGTGTATTATGAATAATGGTTTCCCTAGGCTCCAATTATGTTCTGTAAAATAGAATCAGGTCATATGCCACGCCAGATACAAATAGTCTAACAAATGTGCTCAGAAATCTTGAAAATGAAGACAAATTCCATTAATTGTAACATCTGTTTCAAGTAAGAAAGCCTATTCTTTTTAAGTTTCAGGTGCCCCAGAGTATTAGAATTTCACAAGAAACAGATCTTTGAATTCATGTGAAATTTAAATAAGACAATAAATAACTAAATTTACAGAGCTCCCTTGAATATGAAGATGAATGTTTTAAAATTGCTTCTTAGTAAGTTTCTGTGTTCATTTTTGTCCAGCTCTCACACACCACATTGACCTTGGCTTCTCCCATCTGCTCAGGCTTGTCATTTTAAATGGTGACTCCAATGAGCCGAGGCAGAAAGTACAGGAGCATAACCAAATTGGATACACTGGAGGGAGTAAACTTGCTCACTTTCACTTCCAGGACTTCATTTTCCAATTTGAGATAGAGGAAGACTGCATATAATATTTACTTCTTAAAACAGATCACTACCGGAGAGTAAAGACATATATAAAGAGATGTCAGAAAAGACTTCAATTGATATGAATAGATGAAAAAATACCATACTGTACACAATTCCCAAGCACCCATTTATTATTATTTTTGTTGGTTTGAATTCAGCTCTTCACATTTGCTCTACTTACTTTCCACTGCAAAGTGTACCCCAGCTGCGATGCAGCTATTTTAAGCTTCCTGTAGTTGCTGGAGTCATAAGTTCCTGCTATGCATTGGCTTCACCATTCTGTGGAGATGGAACTCATGGACTTTTTTGTTCCAGATGAGCTTGGCAGCATGATCTTCCCAGTATAGATTTGGATAACACTGCTGCTAGCTATGGATTGAGCCGGAGTCTCTTAAACGTTCCTGGATGGGCTGGCCTTGAACCATGATTGTCTCTTTCTCAGCCTTCCAAGTAGCAAGGGTGTCAAACTTGAGCCCTTGTACCTGGCTAAATTCAGTTATTTTAATCAAATTATGTTGACTGGTTGATGAAGAGAAGCAATTAACCTTAAAAATTTCAATATCACAGGACTGGAGCTGTACCTTAAGGAGGTAGAGCACTAACCTTGAGCAAAACAGATCTCAGGCCTTGAGTTCAAGCCCCTGTACCTCCAGGTTCCAGGTCAGGCAAGTGTCTCTAGAAATTATGCTAGAATCTGTAACTCTAGCCTCCAGACAATCTTATTCAAACACATCCTCTAAGCTTGCCCTCTTGTCAAACTGCCTCCAGTTTTCAAACCAGTGCTCACTACAGAGCTGCTTCAAAGGACTTCACATCAGGATGTGCTCTCACACATCAGGTTAACCCTCCTAAGAACACCTTCTCTCTAAGAGAAAGCCATGATTTCTACTGCACATTTATGTTTCATCCGTCAGTATGGATGAAAGTTCCAGATCTACACACACCTTATTCAAAGATCCTACGTCCTGAGAGATATAGATGTCCACTCAAGGAACCAAAGACAGAAGACATATCACCCTCGTTTGCGAATAGCCTAACAATAAATTCAAAGTAAATGTTTTAAGGAAACTCAGCAGAGTTTAAAATCACATAACACAATTTGATAACATGAATAAAATAATAGATAGATAAGGGATGTAACACATTTGAGTTATATTCTAAAATCATGCAAAATCCTATAGAGAAAAGTAGAATAAATTAAACCAAAGTTGCAATAGTAGTATCAACAGCAGAATGGATAGATCAGAAGAACCTGACATAAAAATCAAGTGATTTGACAATATACAATGAGAGGAAAAGAAAGAATGTAATGCAATAAAAGAAATAGATTTGAACTCATGGGACTGCAGTGAAAGAGTAAATGCTTTGAGTTATTGAAGTTTGTGAATGAATTAGGAAGCTTACTTAAATAATAGCAGAAAAACTGTGGAGAAATAAATACCCAGGTAAAAGGAGTTCTACAATCAGATCCAATCCAAACAATATTAGACGTGACCAAACAATCAAATTTATAAAGTATAGAACAGAGATTCCCGAAATTAGCAAGAGAAAAGAAACATGGGAGTTTAAATGTGTATTTTAGCAGAGATTTTGGGGCTGAAGGAAAGTGAAATAGTTCACTTAATGTACTGGAAAAAAAATTCCAACCAAGAATACTATGTCTAGCAAAACTATTCTTGAGAATGATGAAGAAATGAGTGCCTTCTATATATTCTGTAAACTTTAAATATTATTAGATTTCTTGATAATGGTCATTCTAACTGGGGTGAGGTGGAATCTCAAAGTTGTTTTGATTTGCATTTCTTTTTTTTCATATATTTTTATTGTAATTAATAGAAGGGTTACATTATATTTGCCAGGTAGAAGGTGCATTAATTCACATACATTGATACCCTTTCTCATGTCTTGGTCCCCATTTCCCTCCCCCCAGATTTGCATTTCTTTTATGGCCAGAGATATTGAGCATTTCTTCATGAGTCTATTGGCCATTCCTGCTTCCTCTTCAGAGAAGAGGCTATATAAAATACATTTAACCTCTTTGAAAGGACTGGTTTAGAAGAGAAGATATGAAAGACATACTTTTTATTTTCTTTCTTTTCCTTTTTCTTTTTCTTTTTCTTTTGACTGTGGGGCTTGGACTCTGGGTCTGGGTGCTGTCCCTGAGCTCTTCAGCTCAAGGCTACCACCCTACTTCTTGAGCCCCACCTCCACTTCCTGTTTTCTAGTGGTTCATTGGAGATAAAAGTCTTTCATTCTTTAGTGCCTGTGCTGGCTTGGAACCCCGATCCTCAGATCACAGTCTCCTGAGTAGCTAGAATTACAGACATGAGTCACCAAGCTTGGCTAATTTTATTTTATTTTTGTATTGTATGATATCTAAGCAGAATATCTAATTATCTCAGGAACATGCCACACTGTATCATTTTGTATTTAGGTGTTTGGAAATGCTGTTGTCACCATCCTGAAGCCTCTCTTACTTTATCAATCTCCATCTTATGTTCATTATTATCCTCAAGTAATTGTACAAAGGGGTTACCATTCAACATGTCACTTAGTGAATACAAGGCCTCTCGACCAATGTCATCTCATTTATAACTTTCCTTCATCTCTCCCAACCCTGTCTTGACATTACTGGAATCACACTTGTTTGGCCAAATCTTTTGTACTCACATTATCCACAGCCATGGTCCCTGAAGGTAGTAAGGGGAAATATACAAGAGACTAACTCACAATTTAAAGATATTTATACTTCCTTCATACTTTACTCCATTATTTAGCATATTTTCAGCCTTTCTGCCCTGTTCATGTCTCTGATTAGTGTCTGAAAGCAATTATCCTGTTCTTTATTTCACTCATTGATGGAGCAAACATATTGAATACTTTTATCCTGACATATACATCAATTCTCAAAGTTCTTTAATCATTTCCTTCTAAATCTTCACTAAACTCTCTCCAGTGCTCTCATGAATTTTTGATTGCTCTGTGCTCTCATTTAAATGCAGAACTGAAAATGAAAAAGCCTGTGAAGTATAGCTTTTGGTAGAACCAGGTAATATCAATATGTTTATTAGCTCTTAATGTATTAAAGAATATCCATCTGTTATTATTTACTGAGAAATAGTTCAGTAAGTCATTGTATTGGCTTTCTACAGCATCAAGATTTAAAATAACATGAAGAATATAATTTATTAGACTAGTATGATTTCTAATTGCTATAATTCCATGAATATGGAAATAATTTCATTATAGGGACAATTATGACATCATTTTTTCCAATTAATACATAATTTGCATTATTCAAAGGGTTCCTATAAATATAGATGATAACTAACTCTAAAACTGATACAAGTTCTGCCAGTAGAATCTTCTTTCCTCTCTTTGGAGGCAAGTTTACTTCTGGAAAAACCAAAATGGACTTGCCAATTTAATTGTTGAGAGTATGCACACAGGAAACAAAGATGTGCATATAAATTGCATGTGAGATTATAACATCATTATTCATGCAGTTGGAAATAGCCCAGTTGTCTGAAAACTGATAGATTACCGATCATGTACACACACTCAGTGAAACAATTGACATAATGAGAAATGACAATATGCAGTATGACAAGCATTGAAGATCTGATGTTAGATGAAAAAAATCCAAAGTTTGTTTCTAGCACTGGAAATTGAAGAAAAAAATTAAGCTGTATTTTCAGTTGATTACAACTAGTATGTCATAGGATTCCTGTGACTCATACCTGAGATCCTAGCTCCCCAAGATGCTGTGCTATGGTTTAGACAATCAGATGGCATCTCATGCACTCCATTTCCAATTATCCAGAAAAATGTCAAACCAGAGATGTGGATTAAGTGGTAGAAGACATGAATGGTAAGCACGAAGTCCAGATTCAAGTCCTTTGCTAACTACATTAATAATCGAATGATTCCTCTCCACTGCTAAGAGAAATCTCACTGAAAATGTAAATGAAAGGATTATAGATCTTGAAGAGACATATTTTAGATCATACAAAGAAAACTAAGAATAATTACAAACAAATAATCTGGTGTAACAAAAAGACTTGTTTTTCATGAGTATGAAGTAAAAGCTCTAGTAAAATTAGTGATTATATAAAGTAAACATAATAAGAATGGGAGCTAGTGTCAATCATTAAAATCTGAGGCAAGATCAAAGACTATGTTGATGCCCTAAGCATAACTTCTCTATCTCCTTTGATTTTCCTGAGTTGTTAATTCAGGAGACCAAAATGATTCAAATACCACTTTCATCATACATTGAGACAAAGAATTAAAACAATAGGGCACTTGTTTCAATAATTTTGTACAGAAAACCAGCTCATTTGCCCTTTAAGCACTGATATGCTATGAAAGCAGGAAATGATTCACTAAGATTTGTTTTATTCCATCATTAATACAAAAATAATTAGAGATGTTTTATAGCCAGAGTATGATGAAAATTCACCATGTTTCATGTTCGATATTTTGCTTAAAAATTTTCTCACTTGTATATGATTCAAGAATATTTCTCTTATAGAAATTGTCCCAGTCAGGTTCTGGTAACTCATGCCTCTAATCGTAACTATTTATAAGGCTGAGATCTGAGGATCGTGGCTCAAAGCCAGCCTGGGCAGGAAAGTTCACGAGACTCTTCAATTAATTACAGAAAAATCCAGAAGTGACACTGTGGCCAAATTGATCAGGAGAAGCGTCCAGACCTTGAGTTAAAGCCCCATAAGCAACAAACAACAACAAAACCAAAAAACAAAAATGTTCTCTTAATTGAATTAATAACACTGTAGTTGACATATGGTTACTTCTCATTACTTCCAGTAATGAACCCATTTGATCATAAGATATGGTTATTGATGTAAATGCAGTTTCTTGGTGTAACAGGTTTATAGTCATTGATATTTTTTTCTAGTGAAAGAGTACAAATAATAAACCATAGAAGTGAATTATAGATTCTTTAGTCCTTTTGTACTATTCATCTTTGTTCTGTTTAGACACCTTTATAGATTCCTTTCAATGTTTTTGTGAAATAGACAGAAAACAGGATATTTGAGAAAGGACATTATCGCTTGTCATGGCTGTAAGGTGGAGAGATCATATATTCACCAGTACAAGCTGTAGTCAAGCTGAGTTATGAACTTGTCTGTTACTTCACTACTCTTCTCACTGTGTTTGGAATTTCAGAGGACAAAGCTATATATCAATGAATACATATTAGGATCATTTTATGCTAACATGAATATAAGTTGAAGTTCTAACTTTCAGAGTATATTTTAATCTTTCCTGAACTTTTACGCTACACAGGAATTTATAGGCAGCCAGGAAATTCAAGGCTTTTGAAAAGGCGTTATTTATTCTTTTATTGGCTGTTTCTGTAAAAATAAAACCTACATATTCCAAGAAAGGTAATAAAAATACAAAAAAAGAAATGAGTGAATGTCAGGAAAATCAATTGATACTGGAAAGCAGACTAACATTAAAATAAAAATAATATGGATCTATCTTAATGTTTCGACAGAAAAAATGAAAATGTTTCTACTATAAATGACAAATGCCTATTATTTAAAGTATCATCATATATCCAGTATATGTTTGGGATAGCTAATATTGGTTTGTCTGAAATAAACATGGAAGATTTGTCTTCCTTCTTCCTGCAATCATAATAAATGTGCAAATGAGCATAGCTGTGTAGGAGAATATACTTTCCAAGATTTTTGTCAACGTGTGGGAAAATGTAGAAACTAGGCTTAAAAACAACTATATTTTCTATGAGTTTTACAAATTTTATTCTACTTCCAAATGGAAAAGCAAATGCGCCAAAGTCCTCATTTTGACATTTTCAAGTTTTGTTTTGTTCAAAGGCTGGAACTCAGCTTTCTCACCCAAGGCTAGTGCTCATTCATTTAAACACCTACACTTCAGGGTGCTTCTTCTGGTTAGCTGTAGATAAGTTTCATGGATTTGTCTGCTTGGTCTGGCTATGAATTTTGATTCTTAGATTTCAGCCTTTTGAGTAGCCATCAGCACCATAATATTTTGGCATGGGAAAACATCTGAGAGCAAACTTAAAATCCAATTAAATGAAAATAAGTAAGCTTATTAATAATAGTAAGTAAGATTGTGGCATCAGTCTCTTAGGAATGGCATAGTACAATGAGATGGCAAAGGTTAGGTCACCAGGGAGTTGTTGGAATGTACCTCATACAACAGCTTAGCAGTAGGATAAAAGCTAAAGTCCCTGTTTGAAAAAGACTGCAACTGTATGGAAGAGAGAGAAATTATAAAAACCTAGATTATTGATTGTAATTAATTCTAGTTGAGAAGTTATATATCAACTTTACTAATAATGTTCTGATATCTTTTTTCATATATTTTTATTGTAATTAATAGAAGGGTTACATTATATTTGCCAGATAGAAAGTATATTAATTCACATACATTGATACCCTTTCTCATGTCTTGGTCCCCATTTCCCTCCCCCCTACTCCCACCCCTCATCTTGTTTTCCCCCCTTCCCTATCCAATTTCAAATAACCAAATACAAATATACCCAATATATCAGATAACAAAGTGAGATAGTTACAAATATTTCAAAAAGGACTTTTATAAGACATTTAATTGTGAAGTGAACAATATGAAATATTTTAAGGTATTATGCACTGCTTACGGACACTGTTTTCAGACACTTATTAAAATCATATTCTTATTATTTACATTCTTATTTGTTAGTAGACAATACTTGGAAATAATCAGGGATAGCAATGACCTAAAATTAAAAGAACTATTGGATAATTAAACAAAAATATAATAATTAAACAATTCAAATTTTTCTACTAAAATAAGAATTAACCTTCAGCAGAAATTTTCTGACTAGCTGTGACTGCCAAAAATTTGCTCCTGAGCAAGTTAATTTTCAAATAATTAATTTGAAATAAATAAATAATTTGAAAAATAAATTGTATTATTAAAAAATTAAAATTTACCTCTTAGACAAAGTTGTTTAATTCTTAAAAAATATCACTAAGTTTTTTTTTTTGCCAGTCCTGGGGCTTGAAATCAGGGCCTGGACACTCTTTGGACACTTTTTGCTCAAGGCTAGTGCTCTACCACTTGAGCCACAGCTCCACTTCTGGCTTTTTCTTTGTATATGGTACCCAGGGCTTCATGAATGCTAGGCAAGCACTCTAACACTAGGCTATGCTCCCAATCCAAAAACATATTTTTAAGAACTTTAATTTATCAGGATAATTTTGTAAGCCAATGTTATTGGTGGAAAGAAAAATATCAGTAGTCTATTTCTTAAGAAAAAAACTACCTAAAAATAAAAATATGTATTTAATGCCTTTATAAAATTATCCAATCAAACTTGTTGAAATAACTTCTAGAAATGTTCAGACATCTTCTGAATTCTCTCATGCCTTGACATTGGAAATACCATTCAACTCAGATGTGAATCAAATTTAAGAAAGAAAATGGGCCTATCTGACAATGTTAAGATCTAGCAAAACAACTGCAGAGAGAGACAAGTACTAAAGAAGAAAGAAATGTTCTCAGGAAATTGGATTGAAACTGCTATGGGGCCAACTCATAGCAGGGCTTAGTATTTCACCTGCAGAGTCCTTTGAGAGCACAAGGGAGGATTCTGCAGGAGTATGATATACTGTGCCTTTTGAACAATACTGAATTGTCTCTCTCTTTTTTTAAAAATAGGTTTCTCTGGTCTTCCAGCCAAAACAAAAGCTTAGTCACTGTCACCATGGAAGTTAATCTTGCCACTACCATAAGTAAATCTTTCAGAAATCCAAAGAAATTCAAAACGATGTTAGTTTCCCATATTGATGTATTAAAAAATTCTTATATGCAGAATTCACAAGAGAAGGCAAAAAAGATTCTGAGGAACAAAATCAAAATGAAGAAAAAAGATATAAATAGTTGACCTTACTGTTCTCTAGAAAGGTTAAATATTGACAAGTAGTTTAGTGCTTACCATTCTATTTCAACCTTTAGGTTATGGTTCCTAGTTCACAGCACTATGGTCTATTTTCTTTCTTTTGTACTTTTTTGCTTCGCCCCCCTCTCTCTTTTGTGGTACTAAGTCAGGGCCTTGTACTTACTCTGCTTGTTTGAATACTATGCCTCCAGTCTGGCATTTCCCTGTTAACTGACATGGAGTCTCGTGTGCACTTTCTTTTTAGTCTGGTCTAGTTTCAAACTGATCATCCAGGTTTAAGCATCAGAAGTAGCTACGATTTCTGCAGTGCACCCTACTCATCGTGTGTGTGTGTGTGCGTGTGTGTGTGTGTGTTCAAATTTTATTGTAAAAGTGATGAATGGAGGGGTTACACTTACATAAGTAAGGTAATTTGTTTTTGAACAGGGTTATCCCCTTCCTCATTTTCTCCAACTTTAGCCCACTGGCTCTCCTCCCCCACTAGTTTTAAAGTACATTTCCAACATAGTGTCTAGTAAATATCACTGTTATATTAGTTCAGCCTTTTCCCACCATTTCTGTGATTACCCTTCCCCTCCCCAAATCAGATATACTTATACACAAGATAAAGGGTACAGAAATAAAAAAGTGACAGCAGGGAATAAACCAAAGGAAATAAAGTAAAGAAAAGGAAACAACTGAAACAGAGCAATAAAAAAACTCTTGTTTTCATTTCAATAAACATCATTTTATATGATTATATGCACATAGTTATTAAGCCACTGAGATCTTCTAAGAACATCCTCTTTTGTTCTCACTGCACAGCACTTAGAGTGCTGTTTAATTAATCATGTCCAAGTATAATCATTTGTCTTTTACTATCCATTGGATTAACTTGTATATTCACAGGCAAATTCTAATTATTACAAATGAGGGAAACCATGCAACCTATGTTTCTTTGGGTCTGGCTTACTTCTCTTAGTATATTTTTTTCCAAGTCTTTCCAATTCTGTAGAAATGGAGAAATGTCATTCTTTCTAGATTTCATTGAGTATATATACCATATTTTCTTGATCCATTCATTGATCGAGGGGCATTTGGCTTGATTCCATATCTTAGCTATGATAAATAAAGCTTCTGTGAAAACATGGTTGGGCTGGTGACATTAATGCAGGATGGTTTGTGGTCATAAGGAAACTCTATGTTAATAGAGACTACTTGTGAGACTGGGAATTGTCAAACCTCTTCATTAAGCAAACCTGATCTAATATATCCACTGGCCCTATCTGGGAGATCTTACAGCTATAGAAAGGTGGACAATATAAAACAAAGCACACCTCAGACAGAAAAAAAAAAGAGAGAGCAAAGGAAATTCCCAACAGTTTACAATATTGAACATCTAGGACAAAATAGAAGGTGAAAGGCCATGGATAATTTATTTTAGTCCATGGATTTTTTTAAAGTTATTTTTCACTGACCAATATAAAACCCAGAAGTAAGAAATTAATCTTGCAATCGAAAGATGATTCAATTATCTAAAAAGCTATTTAAATGTCAGGTGGTAAATATAACAAAATGGAAATTGGAAGAAAAATAAGACAAGGGGGACTATTAATCCATGAAAACTAAATAAACTATTAGAAGACAAAATAGGCACAGCAACAGAGTACCAGCAGACAAGGGGGGTCCCTGCCAGAGCTGCACAGTGGAACAAGGAAACTTGAGAGATAAGGAGTCCTTTCACATGGAGGGTTTATCAGTGTAAGATGTCAGAGCTGGATGAGGCAAAGCTCCTAGATTGTCTCACATCTGTAATCTGAGCTACTTAGAAGGCAGAAATCTGAGAATTGTGGTTTGAAGCCAGCTGGGTAAAAAAATCTGTGAAATTCTTTTCTCCAATTAACCATTAACCAACAAGAAGCTGGAAGTAGAGGTGTGGCTTAAGCAGTAACGGACAAGTATTGACTTAAAAACACCAAGTGAGAATACAAGGCCCTGAGTTCAAGCCTCAGTACTTACACACACACACACACACACACACACACACACACACACACACATGCTGTCAGAGCAAGGTGGAGCTTGGAGCCTGATGAGGGGACAATCACTGTTGTGCAAGCCAGCGTGGTTTTTTTTTTATTTGTTTCTTTGTTTTTGCTTCTTTGGTTTGTTGGTCATGGGGTTTGAACTCTAGGCCTGGGCACTGTACTTGAGCTCTTCAGCTCAAGGCTAGTGCCCATACCACGTAAGCCACAGCACCACTTCTTGATTTCTGGTGGGTTAATTGGAAATAGAGTCTCACGGATATTTTGTGGCTGGTCTTGCTTTGAAGTGCAATCCTCAGATCGCAGCCTCATGAGTAGCTAGGATTACAGGTGAGAGCCACGAGGGTGTGGCTCACAAAGGAGTTTTAATGTGCACTTTATACAAACACAAGGAAAGCTCAGTCTCTAAGTGACTGCTATGTATTTGCTTGAGTTGCTAACATTTGTATGTGTTGCTCTGTTGACTCTCTTCTGTCACTGTTGTTTAAAACTATGCATCTTCAAAGATGTTTACTGTTTGGGAGCCAGAAATTTGGCCTAGTAGTAGAGTGCTTGCTTAGCATGCACAAAGACTGGGTTCAATTCTTCAGTACCACATAAACAGAAAAATCCGGAGGTGGTACTGTGGCTCAAGTGGTAGAGTTCAGCCTTGAGAAAGCTCAAGGACAGAGCTCATGCCCTGAGTTCAGTCCTCAGGAGTGGCAAAAAAAAGTTTACTGTTTGTAAAATCATCCTAATAACAATAGTGGTGTTGTAGATAGTAAATAATTGCAAGAACAGTCAGAAAAAATAACATTAGCACTGGTATTAAATATTTTTCATATAGAATGTTGCTCGTAGCCCTCAAAGATGTGGTATCCTGACCACTAGTATTCCCTTCGGAAAATGTTTACTAATAAAATACTTTAAAAAAAATCACAAAAATAGTGAAGTTTTAAAATAATAAAAATTGTGACTTCTAGACATTTAATTAAAATAAAAGTGAAAACCAAAAAATATTGTAAAATGAAAACTAGAAGGCTATTTACCTTACAGCTGTCAAAATATGTCTGCAGATATCTACTTTTTGTGTAAAATCTGGCTGATTTTGTTGAAATCCCCTCTAAATCCACTGTAACACCCAACAATAAATCATTAAAATCAAAACAACAACAAAACAACAAATGTTTTCTCCATACGTGCCTGTAACTCATACACTTTCATTTCTTGCAAATATTCCACTACACATGATTGAAAAGATTGGATATTAGATATTTTCTCATTATTTGAATATACCAAGTTGTTCCTGGACACCAGAAATTTAGCCCCAGGCTTCTAAGGCATTCTTACTGCTTAAAATATCTTTAGTGTCTACCTGAGTGTTTTGGTTAATGTCTTTGTGAATGCACAAGAACAAATATTAGCCCATCTGTTTGGTTTATTTCTTGTGTATTTCCAAGAAATAAAGAGTTTGGAAATCTGAGCAGCATCAGCTTAGAAGAATACACAGCAATAAGGGCTCAGAAAACAATTTAGTAAGGGGGAAAACAGAGTTTGGTTTGATAACACCAGAATTTGTTATATTTGCAAAAGAAAAGACTGCTCAGGTAAACTGCAGTAGATTGAAAGAATGCTTCCTAGGATTTCTGAATTTAATCAGCCACATATTTATTATTACATAAGTTGCAGTTAGAGCTCATCGTTTTAGGAGTATCTCTGACCTGATGGTACCCTGGGGTTGCTAGAAAGGAATTCAGTTCTACAGGGATGAAATCAAACCTTAAAGCAAGGTGTTGTACTTGCTCATACAAACTATATGCTTGTCCTTTTTCTACTCTGTTGCCAGGTAAGGTGCCTAAAGAATAACCTCAAATTGGTTTAATTTAAAGATTAGAACATGTAGCCAAATAGCTCAAGATTTATTTAGATGCACTGGCCTTATTTTGCTTTGTTCCTTCAAAAAACTGACTTTCAAAAGAGGAAATGAGAATTGTTGATGGGTTCCATATCCCAGAGACAAGGAATGTTGTATTTATGTATTTTTCTTTTCCTTTTATGGAAAATGTGAAAACCCAGTGATCGTGCTGACCAAAACAAGAATAGTTTTCACTAACATTATATTATGTCCAAGCAAATAGAGGGAAGAAGGGGTGAATTGACACCTCAACCATAAATAAGGGCCTGCGTGGGTCACCAACCCATGTCTACGGTATGTGAAATGAGATTCTTATTTTATCTAATAGTTGACTGAACAAACTTGGGGAGCAGTGAGGAAAATGGCCCAACAGAAAGGAGGCTTTAATAAATAAAGTGAAAAGTTCATGGAAACAGCCCAATATACATTAACAAAAACAAATTTCCAACCACAAGATAAATATCTTTGAGGCCTCTAATCCAGGCCTGTCATCCAGGCCTCTAATGTCAAAAGAGCCAGGTGGAAATTATAACAAACAGTGGCAGAGAAATGAAGCAAAGTAGAAAAAATATTTTTAATATTCTTTTATATTGTAATTAATAGAAGGGTTACATTATATTCACCAGACAGAAGGTACATTACTTCACAAACATTGCTATCCCTTCTTATGTCTTGGTCCCCATTTCCCTCCTCCCACCCCCCCCTTCATCTTGTTTCTCTCCTTCTCTATCCTATTTCAAATAAACCAATAAACATACATACAAAATACCAGATAACAAGGTAAAATACTACAACAATATGAGATAAACAAAGGACAACAAACAAGATGAGAAATAACATAGTACATTAAGAATAACAATCACTCATTATATGGCTCTTGTTTCCTTATTCTGGAGGTCCTTTCATTTAGCCTCATCCTATATGGCCTCATGTATCTACGTTTTGCTCTATTGTAATCCTCTGCCAGGAGAGTCCAAGGTTTATACTAATTATGACATATGAGAGAAACCACTGAGCCTATGCTCCTTTGTGTCTGGCTTACTTCACATGGAAACAATATTTACAAGAGAAAAACCCTAGCACTGCAACATGTACCTTAATACTAGAAGAGAGCTTTAAGAAAGACACTGTACTGGGGGTATTATCATGGAAGTGTACTTTTCTACCATGTCAAGAGTCTGGGTGTGACAAAACAAAAGAAAAGCCAAAGCCTTTTGCTCTTGACTCTCAACATACCCACTGTCAGGAAAAGGAAACCATATCCAGGAAGATCAGGACCACAAGATGAATAAGAAGTAAATAAGCAAGTGGAATGTGGATAATGGGTATGTTAGAGTTTGAATATGTCCCTAAAGTTCATGAGATGGAAATTCAATCCCTGGTGTAAATCCCATCCTGTGGGCTAGGCATGAATGAGTGTGTTGGGATTCTGGGGGAGCTGTCCTCAGGTACAGGTGGATGCTATCATCAAGAATGGGTTTCTTACAACAGGACCTGTTTGGCCTTCTCACCTTCTCAT
Organism: Megascapheus bottae; assembly: GCF_031878675.1. Taxonomy (NCBI): domain Eukaryota; kingdom Metazoa; phylum Chordata; class Mammalia; order Rodentia; family Geomyidae; genus Megascapheus; species Megascapheus bottae. The sequence goes on from NC_143518.1 coordinate 1,248,270, forward strand.
CCTAGTTTTGAGGCTTGCCCCTCCAAGCCTTGGCAACTAAGAAGCAATAGATGTCTGCGTGTATATTATAGAGTTCCCACTTCATGGCATTCTGTTATAGCAGCACAAAACGTAAGAAGATGATGGATGTATTGCAATATATTTCACATGTGCATTGATTGACCAGGAAATGTACAATAAGTCATAATTCTAATTCTTTTGTGTCATTGTTTAAAGTTGAGAAGTTAAAAAATTTCAAACCAATGTTGCTCAAGCAAAGACAAACTTAAAGAAAGACTACACCATCATAGTTACGTTGACCTTGCTCAGGTAGGAAGCACTGTGTGATAATATTTTTTTTTTGTGGGTCATGGGGCTTAAACTCAGCCTGAGCACTATCCTTCAGCCACACCCCACTTCCCATTTTCTCTAGGTTAATTAGAGATAAAAATTCTTAGGTCCTTTTGTGCCTAAGCTGGCTTTGAACCTTGATCCTCAGATCTCAGCCTTCTGAGTAGCTAGGATTATAGGCATGAGCCACTCTGCCCTGCTTCTGATGATCTTTTGAAAGCCTACTTGGTTTAGGTTGACTTGTGGGCTACTGGTATCTGATACACACAATAAACACATTAGAGTGAGATGGCCTTTTACAGCACTCGCAGAACTAAGTGGGTAGGAAAAAAAACAGAGCCTAAAAATTTAGATTCTTCATTAAATCTTTGTATGTCTGTTAAGAGTTGAGCAAGACTCAGTGCTATTGTTTGGTTATAATACTCCTTCTAATCTTCTGCAAAGAAGCAAATACTAAATGTAGAAATGTTATTACTAAGACATTATGATAAGTTAAATAAATCTGATGCAGAAAGATTAATTTCAACTGTCCTGTCATGTGGAGGTTGAAAAAAGTCAATTGAAATGAATATTTATAATTATAAAAATGGTCATTATTTCGAAGCTGAGAAGGGTGAGTCACAGGGAGGGTAATGGGACATTAGATAATGAGTATGCAAACACAAATAAAACAAATAAGTTCTAGAAGAAGACTAGAAGTCTTCTAGACTACTTCTAGACTACTGGGAGTTCTAGTAGAAAACTGGGGGTTATAACTCATAACAACTACTATATACTTTATGAATGACTAGAAGTAAGGAGCTTAAAAGTCTCCAAGCAACAAAATGAAAATAGAAATAACAATATTCAATTTGATCAGTGCATATTTCATATATGTATTATTAAGTATTATTAATAAATTTTATCCTGTGCCATATAAATATGTTCAGTTAATACACACTAACCCAAGTAATTTTGTGTTTAAGGGTATAGAAATGTTAGCTAATCTGATTCTTTTTCTATGATAGTCTTGGGGCCTAGATGGTGTTCATAAGCTTTTCTGCTCAAGGCTAACACTCTACCATTTGAGCCATGTTATCTGGTGGTTAATTGGAGATAAAAATCTCAAGGACTTTCCTATCCAGGCATCCTTCGAACCACAATCATCAGATCTTAGCCTCCTGAATAGCGAGCAGCACCTTATTTAACTCATCTGATTTAGTCATTTCATACTATATACACATTTAAAATGATCGAACTATAAGATAATTTAAATATGCATGCATAAAAGTACTAAATTTTCTTGAAATAAAACAACTAAAATGAATTACAAAAATATTGATTCTAGGGTCTAAGGTTTATTTTCATTGGCTAGACTTATGTGAGATTTATCACATTCTCCTAAGATTTGCCATGAAAATCCATATCAAGACAAAGAAGAAGGACAGTGGGGCAGACTGAAAACTCTTGTGTATTAAGTTTGGTTGAATCATATGCAGAACCTTGATGACTATTCAACAAGGAATAGAACAGCCATTGTGAAAGATAATTGACAGCGATCTCAAAACCTTTGAATTACAATAGATGAACTGCATAATAGTGAATATTAGGCAGTTTATTCATGGTATGTGTATCAGGAACATGGATGTTTTCTTAGCTACAAACAAAAACAAAGGAGAAAAAGAAGGAAGGAAAAGAAGGAAGGGAGGAGGGGGGAAGGGGAGGAGGAAGAGAAGAAGGAAAAAGAAGAACGGTACTATTGCAATCTTTATTCCAAGTAAGCATCAATGACTTTCACTCTCTTACACCTCTAGTATTTGCTACGTAGACAGAATCCCCGGTAGCCTGGGATAAATGAAGATGAAGAGTACATTCTCTCCTATTCAGGAGGCTGAGATCTGAGGTCATGATTCAAAGCCTGCTAGGTAGAAACGTTCATGAAATGCCTATTTCCACATAACCAGCAAAAAGCTAGAAATTCAGATGTGGCTGGTAGAGCACTTGCCTTTAGTGAAAACACTAAGGGGAGAGGTCTAGAAACAACACAGAAAGAGGGGAGGGATAGAGAGGAGGGGGAAGAAAGGAGAATATATTCTGTTGAGATGTAAATACAGAATAAATTAGAATTGAATGTGTATTTTACTGTGCACAGGTAGACATCTGATTTGGATGAAACATATCAATGAATGTAATAGTACTCATATAGCTAGGCACCCATGGCTCACGGCTCACCCCCTGTAATCTTAGTTACTCAGGAGCTTGATATCTGAGGATTGCATTTCAAAGCCAGCACCAACAGGAAAGTCCATGAGACTCTTATCTCCAGTTAAGTACCAGAAAATGAGAAGTGGAGCTGTGGCTCAATGATAGAACACTAGCCTTGAGCATAAAAAGCTTAGGACAGTGCTCAACATTGAGTTCAAGCCCTAGGACTATCACATAAAAAATAAAGTACTCAAGTCCTTTGAAATGTCTTCTGAACATAATAGGACAGAATATGGAATGATCCACTTATGTATGTACAAAGAACTCTATGAAAATGTTTAGGGAAGCTTGGATTGTAGAACCTCAAAGTGGAAATAAGCCAGCTCTCTCCTTCAACAGTAAATGGATAAGAAATATAATACTTGAATTTGTGATTTAAATGCATCAAAAGAAATGTTCAGGCCCAAATGATTTTACTAGCAAATTCTACCAGATGTTTAGAGAAGAATTAACACTAATTCTACAATTGCTTCCAAAAAAAAATAGAAAAGGAAGGAACCCTTTCCAATTGAGTTTATGGAACTGTTATTACACTAGTACCAAAACCAGACAATTAAATTTTTTTCAAATAAAGAAAAGAAATATAATACTTATACAATAGTTTACAAAGGTTAAATAAGGTAAGTTAAATATTAATGAATACGATTTGCTGAATGCATGGATGAAATTAGTTTACATTAGATTATATAAAAAGAAGTCAGAAAAGAATTAACATTGTATGATTCTACTTATTTAAACTTTTAGAAAAGTTCAGTGGTTCATACCTCCATCCCAGCTATACAGGAAGCTGAGAATCCTGGTTCAGAGCCACCCCAGGCAATGAAGTCTAGGTCTCATAAAATCCAATTAAGCCAAGAAGCCAGGCTTGTGGTATGTCTTAGACAAAGTGCTAGCTATGAGCAAACAAGACTAGCAAGGTATGAAGACACAATTCAAATCATAGTACTAGTGAGCTAACTAGTTTAATTTATCTTAGGAAGTCAAACTCGTATATTATGATAGAATACAAAAAAAAAGTGGATGGTGGGTAAAACAGGAGAGAGAGACAGAGAGAGAGAGAGAGAGAGGAAAGAGAGAGAGAGAGAGGTTGGAGGGGGGAAGAAGGGACCATAATGAATTCATCATCTTAATCAGAGTTTGATTATGTCAAAACATGTCCTCCTCATGTGTTCCATTTTCCTACCTTTCCTGTTTGTCTCTGACTGTTCTTTTACCAGACACTTTTGCAAGTTGGCTTATCTGACATTAACTAGGCCCTTCTATGTTGGCACTCACCATAACTAGTTTTACTTAGCTTAGCAACCAATCTTATTGATCTCATAGACTCAAACTTTCCTCTCTGTGCTAATAATATCCAAATGACATTCCTAGGCTCAATCCCTTTGAAATATCAGAATACTACTGATGCAAGTATTTCTAATTAGATACCAGTATGACGCTTCTTCACAATATGCTCAAATTGAAGCCTGAATTATGAGGAATATATTGATGCCAATTCAACCCCAGTCAATAGACCTAAGAGGAGCTTTAGTAAAGGCTTTGTAAACAAAGCCAGCCATGCTATGCTGGCTTGATTTGCCTTCCTTAAGGCAGAAGTAAATTCAATATCCAAAGCTTTCTAAGAAACATTAAGCTCTAAATTACTGCAGGAGGAAGTAGCCACTTTTCATCTAGATGCACGTAAAAGTCTTTAAGCCATAAACCTGTTAAGTAAATAAAAAGGATGTGTTTAAATGGTCATCTACAACTACAAGATTATCAAAAACAGGTATATTATATTCAAGAGAACAAAAGATTCATTAAGAATTCATCACATCATTCAAGCTATTAACTACTTTAAACTTTATTGTTAATGTTTTTGTTCTAGGTTTTTTTGCCATTATTTTTTTTGTAATTAATTAGTTGTTTTTATTTGCCAGTTATGGGGCTTGAACTCAGGGCCAAAGCACCACTTCCAGCTTTTTCTTTTTTCCTATGTATGTGGTACCAAGGAATCGAACCCAGGTCTTCATGCATGCCAAGAAAGCACTCTACCACTACTCCAAACTCTCGGCCCTGTACTAGTTTTGTACTAAGGTTTGAACTCATAATTTCTCAGCTTGCTTGCTTGCTCAGCTGGTGCACTTCCACTTGACCCATGCCTCTGCTGTTTGGCTGGTTATTTTGATGACAGAATTTTGTACCCTTTTCTGCCTCTTCTGGCTTCAAACCATGATCATCCAGACTCAGCCCCCTAAATAAATAGAATTATAGATATGAGCCACCTGGCTTACTTTTGTTTTTTTATTTAACAAATACAATTATATATGTTCTTATAATATTATAATTAAATAATATTATAATTATATACATTTATACAATTATATATGTATATATTGTATTTAACAAATACAATAAATATGCAATTAAATGTATATGTGTATATGTATAATTCAACATGCCATTTTCAAATATTTGTGCACTGTTGAAGGCTAAAAGGATGTAATCACTTCATGATCATGCATAATTGCAGAGTGGATCAGTACTTAGGGTTGTAAATCCAGTGGCTTAGTATTTTCATTGAAGATCCAAGTACCTTCCATTTTACCCTATCACTGTCAATAATTCCTTAGTTTATTTTCCCTAATGAACCTAAACAATGTAATATACACATGTTATGATATCAATGACACGTTCAAAGAAGAGATTGTTTGAAAATCTGTAAAATTTTATGAAATTGTCAGAACATTCCAGTAGACTTCCCATCACTCTGTAGGAAGGTATCCTCACCCTATGTCTTGCCAACCTCCAAGCTAACTAATACAAAAAGTTCATGAACATAGTTCTAGAGACTTTTCCTTTTCTACATGAAACTGCAATACAAACTGTGTGTGTGTCTGTGTGTGTGCATGCGTGTGTGTGTGTGTGTGTGTGTGTGTGTATGTACCAGTACAGTAGCTTGAACATGGCTTTGAAACTTTTCACTTGACTTTTTTGCTGTAGGCTGGCACCTCTACCACTTGAACGATATCCCCACTACCAGCTTTTGTGCTTTGTGTCTGCATATCTATGTCTGCATCTATGTGCCATTTCTGGGACTGGATTTTAGGGACTGTGCTGTCCTTTTTCTTTTTTCCCCAAGAACAGAACTTAAGGCACAGCTTTGCCACACACGTACGCTGAAAATGGACAGCAAATAGTGAAAGCCAGGTTATCCATTGCTGGAGTGGAAGTATATAGATAAGAGAAAGGCAAAGATGAGTTTGATCTATGTGATATTTGGAGATACTGATATGAATTCCTGCTTAATTTAATGTAGATACAGAAAGATGCATAAAACAATATTCATAAGGATGTGTATGTTCATGGGATTTTACATAACCATATTTCCTATCACTATCAGAAAAAAAGAAAAAAAAAGTTTGAGGGAACTGATTTGTCATTCACTTTATTTCTTTCCAGGACATGGGGTCTTCTAATGTACTTTGAGTGATACACAAAATTAGCTTCCCACAACGTAATTTTTGAGCACCTAAATACAAAGACTCACAGTAGTGATGAGCATAATTAGTGAGTAGATTCTCCTAAGCTTCTTTGTAAGACATGGGCAAGGAAATACAGAATAAAAGCTACGAAGTTCTTATTCAAGAAAGAGAGGGTAGAAACGCATGTCTATGCATTCACACATACACACGTGTGCACGTGCCCACAGTTATGGGATTATGTCAAAGAAACATGAGACCCAATTGCACAAGTTTCTACAGCCCTGTCCAGAAGAACGAATGCACAGGGCTAATGTATAACAAACATGAATACAACAGCCCAGCAATGATATGAAAGTCTCTCGTGTCAATTAAAAGACCAGAAATCTATATTGTTGAAGTTTAAATATTTTCTTTGTTAAAAAGAAGACTTCACCTTTGAGAGAGTTGAAATTAATTTAGAAATATCATGACCTTGTGTACCCTTGGTGGCATCATCTTTAAAAGTATGGTGGATTAATTATTTAAATATGATAAAGTATAATTATAGAAAAAGTCAGAAGTTTTCTGGGACTCAGGCTTGTAATCTTAATTGCCTATGCATGCAGAAAAGTCCATTAGTCTCCGAAAGACCTGCCGTAAAGCCAAAGTGGAGTTGTGGAACAAGTGGTAGAGTACTAGTCTTATGTTCAGGGACAGCACCTATGCCCTTCATTCAAGCTCTAGGACTGGCACAATACATACATACATACATACATACATATGTACGTACGTACGTACAAGCGTTATTTGATAAATCTGTTCACAGAATTCTGAATAATTAATCTAGACAGTCTACCTCCACGAAATGAGAACTAACTTCTCATGCCATGCATGTGGAATGTATATAATATTTTCTAGAAAAAAATGATAGAAATTAAAGCAGAACCAGCATAAACAAGCAAACAAAAGAATAAGGTTCATTTAAATAAATTTTTTTAAAAAAGAAATGGAAAGAGCCGAGCGTGGTGGCTCATACCTATAATCCTAGCTACTCAGGAGGCTGAGATCTAGGGATCAAGGTTCAGAGCCAACCCAGCAACAAAAGGACCGGAGACTCTATCTCCACGTAAGCTCTAGAAAATGGAAAATGAGGCTTGGCTCAAGAGTAGGGCAAGTAGCCTTGAGCTGAAGAGCTCAGGGACAGCACCCAGGCCAAGTTCAAGCCCCATGAACCACAAAAATAAAGAAAGGAAGAAATGGGAAGAGCAGATGGAATAATGGAGAGGAGAGAAACGTTATTTCAACAAATCCTGACAAATGCTACTTCTGTTTTTTTCTTTTTTAACAGTAATATTTTTCTATAAGATTCTTATGGGGAAATACATTAAAATAATGTAAAAATCATGCTTCAATTAAAATTGATTCACTATTTTTCAATACTTAATGATTATTACCCAAAATCTACTATTAATATGATAGGTATCACATGTAAAATCAGCATAAACTTGATTGCTTGCTCTTAAATAACATCATTAAAATATTTGAATACAATTCATTTTTAGATTCATCTTTTGATGTTGACTGTAATTTTTCATTTTGCATACTTAACCTAATGAAGATTTGTTGTTTTGTGACAAAAATTACATTGCGGTAAAAGCTAATTTTGGGTATTCCTCAAAGTAAATTAGAAGTCTCTGTGTCATAGAAAGGAGTTATGTGACTGGTAAATCAGTTCCCTCAAGCTTTTGTGTCTTTTTCTTTTTTGTTGGTTATTAGGGCTATGCTCAAGGCTGGCACTATACCATTTTGAGCCACAGTGCTATTTTTGGTTTTCTGATGATTAATTGGAGCTAGGAGTTTCACAGACTTTCTTGCCAAGGCTGGCCTTGCACCACCATCCTCAGATCTCATAAGAACAGGTGTGCCTTACTAGCACCCCACTATCTCAAACTTTTGTCATCAGTTTTCTACAGCACTCTCGAGAATAGCACATGATAAAGAAATTTGCTATATAAGGCCAGGAGTTTGGCCTAGTGGTTAAAGTGCTTGCCTAGCATGCATGAAGACCCGGGTTCGATTCCTCGGTACCACATACATAGAAAAAAGCTGGAAGTGGTGCTGAGGCTCAAGTGGTAGAGCTCTAGCCTTGAGAAAGTCCAAGGACAGTGCTCAGGCCCTGAGCTCAAGCCCAGGACTGGCAAAAAAAAAAAAAAAAGAAATTTGCTATATAAGCAGACTGAATAAACCTCCAAAAGACAATGTTAAAGTGAATTTTATTTGTCTTTCAAGTACAGTTATCTAACTTTGCTCACATCTTGGAAAGGACTTTAATATGTGTGCTTTATTTATAAGAAACTCATTTCTGAAATAATCTTGATTTAAGGTGCAAGAACTAAAAGTGAAAATACATTTTAAAATGCTAATATGACTCAATTACAGGTATAACTTTAGAAAAATTAAACAACTGTACTGGAAAATAAAACATGGAACTTTGTGGTAATTTCTCAGAGAATACTATGCAATAATATTAATATCAGCCAAAACAGTATTTAGTGGCATTTATTCCATCCGTAAATATCAAAATAGAAGTGTTAACTGAGTTCTGAAATTGACAAAGTGAATTATGCTGTGGCATTCTGAGTGACACAATGCCTTGACCTCTGTTGAGTCTTCCCAGAAAATGTTCAGGCTTCTTCACAATTCTTTGTTTAGGCAAAATTCTTATTAAATTGTTATAATACCAAGGCCTTTCTGAAGGTAGCTATCATCTCCTGATTTTTTTTGGAGATACACAGAGTGAAGAGGAGCATGGTAATAAAAGTTTTCAAGCTGGCATTATTTCTCTTCAAGGAATTTTGACTCTATTTAATCAGTGAAAATCAACTTTTAGTGACTGTAATGACCTTGGTTGGCTTTTTCTCCTGCATCTTGCCTCTTTTAACCTAGCCTACAATTTATTGATAAAGAGATGATCATAAAATAAGAGTCTGTAATGCTTTCCTGTTATTATAGCTGAAAAAATCTATATCCTTTATTACAAAATTCTCAGATCATAATTAGGCAATTGGTAGCTTTCTATGAACATATAGAATATTCTCTACTAATTATATTTAAGTTTTGTTATTTGTGATTATTCTTCAGATTTTTAATTTGTGTATTATTATTGAGAATGTGTTTGATAAGTTAAGAATTCAATTTTTTTCTTTAAATAATTTTTATTGTGATTAATAGAAGGGTTACATTATATTCACCAGATAGAAGGTGCATTACTTCACAAACATTGATACCCTTTCTCATGACATGGTCCCCATTTCCCTCCCACCCTCCCCCTGCTTATCTTGATTTCCCCCTTCCCTATCCAATTTCAAATAACCAATTAAGCACATATAAAATATATCAGATAACAAGGTGAAATATTGTAACAAAATGAGATAACCAAGGGATAGCAAAAGAGATGAGCGATAACATAGTACATTAAAAACATTCATTCATTATATGGCTTTTGTTTCCTTATCCTGTAGGTCCTTACATTTAGTGTCATACTATTTGGCCTAATGTCTCTAGATTTTGTTTTTAAAAGTTAGGAGAAGATGCTGTGGTTTCTTTTATGAATATGTCATGTTTCCCTGAAACTAAGAACATTTAAAGTCAGCAGGGCTAATCTGACCCATTGAGAGCTATATATATTCATCCAAAGTATTCATATTTGGAATCACAGTACTTAACTACTGAATTTTTCTGTGATGTTCAATCACAACACATAGTTATACTGTCAGGTTTTCTCTGATTTGAATCATTACCTAAAACAGGGGATATATTTATGTTTTTGTATACAACAAAGGACTTTGAATTTTGCTAACTAAACTATAATGCAGAAAGACTATAAGTAATGTCAGCTTCTATTACAGGATTTTGTACTGGTGTATAATTTTAAAAATTAACTGGAAGTCAATTTTGTGAGAGGGTTACTATTACTTCTAACTTTTTCTTAAATTTTTACTCTCATCATCTCTTTATTATTTTATAACTTAATTTTTATTGCTAAAGTTAACAATTTTTATGTCCTATTGATTACTGTAATATTTATTTTTCTTTTTTAATAAATTTTTATTGTAATTAATAGAAGTGTTACATTATATTCACCAGATAGAAGGTGCATTACTTCACAAACATTGATACCCTTTCTCAAATCTTGGTCCCCATTTCCCTACAACTACCCCCGCCCCTCACCTAGTTTTCCCCTCTTCTCTATCCTATTTCAAATAACCAAACAAACATATATACAATATATCAGATAACAAGGTAAGGAATAAGAGATATACTAGGTCTCATTGGCACAGATGCTGGAGGGGATGTGGAAGGGAAGGATCACTACTACACTGTTGGTACAACAGTGAGAGTGCAAACTCATTCAACCACTATGGAAAGCAATATAGCAGTTCCTCAAAAGACTAAACATAGAGGTCCCCTATGACCCAGCAATTCCACTACTTGGCATTTACCCAATGGTCCAGAAACAAGGACATAATAATTCCACTAGCACAAGGATTCATTGAAGCACTATTTACCATAGCAAAGGTATGGAACCAACCCAGATGTCCCTCAGTTGATGAGTGGATCAACCAGATGTTGTATTTATACACAATGGAATTCTATGCTGCTGTCAGAAAGAATGACATCACTCCATTTGTAAGGAAATGGAAAGACTTAGAAAAAAATCATATTAAGTGAAGTAAGCCAGACTCGAAGGAACATAGGTTTAATGGTTTCCCTCATTTGTCATAATCAGTAGAAACCTTGGGCTCTACTAGCAGAGTTTTACAATAGAGCAAAACCTAGATAGATAAAGCCATATAGTATGATGCTAAATGAAAGGACCTCCAGGATATAGAAACAAAAGCCATATAATGAGTGATTGTTGTCCTTAATGTACTATGTTATCTCTCATCTCTTTTGCTGTCCCTTGGTCATCTCATATTGTTACCGTATTTTACCTTACTTCTAACTTTGAGATGTGGGATCTGACATCTGAGATGGGCACATTACTTTTCAAAGATGATGAAATCATTGAGTGGACTGGAAATGAAATTACTGTTTTATAGTTTCTATCAGTTTCCTTTTTTGTTCAATGTCTGTATATTTCCCATCTTTCTCTTGATTTTACATTAATTACCTATACCTATATTATCTATGTATAACTGGAATATATACCTATATTACCTATATAAATAAAATATAACTACCTATGTATAAATGGAATATAAATATACCTATATATGCCTATATGTGTTTATATATAACCTTGTATAGGAGTATATACTGATAATCTGTTCATTTTCTGCTCAAAGCAAGAATAAGGAATTTTACCTTAGACCATAAAACATTCTAAAATAGCAAAATGAAATTCTCACAAAATAATTTAGGATCTCTATATCCTAGAGTTCATTTCGTTTAGTCTCATCCTGTATGACCATATGTACCTAGCTTTTGAGCTCTTGTGATCCTGTGTTGGGAGAATCCTAGATGTGTACTGAGTATTACAAATGAGGTAGGTATATCTTTGTGATTGTTACTGTATCTGATTCTGTTACCTGGTATATTGTATATTCATTTATTTGTTTATTTGAAATGGAGAAGGAAAGATGATTGGGAGGTGGTGGGGGGAGGAACGGGGGCAAAAACATGATAAGGGGTATCAAGGCTCAAGAAGTAATGTATTCATTACCTGACAAATGTAACTGTAACTCCTCTATACATTATCCCAACAATTAAATACAAGAGTCAAAAAATAACAAAAGTATTGAACATACTGGAGTATAACATATGTTATTTAAATAGAAAACATACATGATTTGCCTAAGCGTTAAGTCAGTTAAACTAGAATTAAACTAAGCCATAAGTGTATCCTTACAGAGAATAAAAACAAAAGGGAAGTCACTTGTAGGAGGAATTTGTCACAAATACTAACAAATGAAAATAAATGAAAATTTGGTGCTTGTTCAACCTGTTTTTCATGGGAAAAGTCACTTTAGAAATCCATTTTTTTAGAAATCAATTTTTATTTTTTTAGTATAAATTAATGCACAAGAAGAGACTTCATTGTGGCATTTCAGGCATTTATACATAGTATTCTAAGTAACTTTCTACTTTCTTCTTTTTCTAATGCAATTCCAGCAGATTTCCTTGCTTTATAATCATGTTTGTTAACAATCTATTTCCTTCACAACAATCTATTTTCATTATCATAAACCTCTCTTATTTTCATTGGTACTACATAGTACTAACCTCTAACAGAGCCTGTTTTTCTTTTCCCTTCAACACCCTATCACTCTTTAGGGTGCTTTAAACTGATTTCTCATGTAATTTCAATGCATTTCACAATTATTCATCCTCTTTTCATGTGACTATAAATATATATATACATGTTCATAAATAAGTCTAGCTTTGAAAGATGAATAAAAATAGTTGATACTCTTTTTCCTTGAACTCGGGGCTTAGGCACTCTCCCTGAGTTCTTTCATTTAAGGCCAGTGTTCTACCACTTTGAGCCACAGCACCACTTCCGGTTTCTTGTGCTTAATTGGAGATCAGAATCTCATAGACTTTCCTGCCTGAACTGGCTTTGAGCTGTGATCCCCAGGTCTCAGCCGCCTGAGTAGCTAGGATTACATATGCGAGCCACTGGTGCCTGGTTTTGAGAACAGTTGGCTTTTTTAACCTAGCCACTCTCAATATGGTATCCTCCAATTCCATCCATCTTCTTGCACATGGTGTTCTATTTTTCCTTAACATTGTGTAATATTTGATAGTGTACATATCACACATTGTTATCCATTTTCCTGTTGATGAGCACCTGGGCTGATTGTATCGAATGGTTTGTGAGCAGTACTATGATAAATAGTGAGAGAACAAGTAACTCTTACACACTGGTGGAAATCAAGTAAACTAATGCACATATTATGGAGATCTATGGAGCCTCCTCAAAAAACTAAAAATTACCCTATGACTCCACATTACCACTTTAGGGTATATATCTGAAGGCAAATAAGTCAGTGTACCAGACTCACCTGCATATCTATATTTGAATCACTTCTCATAATAGAAATCAATTTTAAAATCTCTGCTCTAATCCCATTCTTTCACTTCCCCCAGCTTTCATGAGTAAGATGAAAAACTTCTCACTCCTATGCATTTCAAATTCTACTCCAGAATAATCTTCCAAAGAAGTAAATATTGGTACCAGATCACATCTGTGAACAGCACTCAAGTGTTCATGGAATGTGGATCCTGTAAGACCCTTCAATTTGAAAATCGCACATGAGCTGAGAGTGTATTATTTTATACTGAAAATACAGAGTAGGATTTATGAATAGATTTTTAAAGAAAAAGCTCAGGCCCCAGCCAGTAAACTGCAGGCAAATGGCAGTCTTTGCCTTACCTGTTTTATAGAAGCTGTTATAAAGCGAATTCCCTTCCACATATATCACACTGATTTTTAACATTAATATTCTTTAACTCGACCACTCTAGATTTATATATATATATATATATGTATATATGTAAATGTTTATATATATAAAATCAGTCAAGGCACAGAATTTTTAACAATAATCTCCCCAAACCATTTAGTCAGAAACAAAAACAGTCACAGAAAGCCAATTCTTTGCTCTTCCACTGGATGAACTTCTCTTCAAATAAAGTACACCATTCTTTGAAGTAAGACAAGCACAAAAAATTATAAATGGAATTTAGCATTGTAAGAGATAAAACAAATATCAAGAAAAGCATGCAAGTGGAGTACTGTGCCCTGACCTTTTCCAGATCAGAACACACATAGGAAAGGATAATATTTGTAAAGCACCCCGCATTAGGTTGAGAAACATTGTGGCTAGAGAAGAGTCAATAAAGTCCAGCCTCCATTCAGGGCTAAAAATCTCAGCTTTGTGGTAGGTTCAGTGGAAGAGCAACCCTGGCAACGTCTGTGCTAGAGAATTTTTATGTTCACACAACTCAAGGAAGTTTCACTTTGAAAAAATTACTAAATTGTTCATAAAAAACATTTTGAATCCATAGCTTTGTTTTCGCAATGATTCTCCAATATTTATGATCCATATAGTATCTCTTCCTCCAACAGAAAGATGTAAAATTGTTCTGTGTAGTAGTATTATTTTCATATTATATGTGATTTTATATTCTGTGAAAGTGGTCAAGGCCTAAAATAAAAGTGTAATCACAGCAATGCTGATCTAGAAATTTTATACAAAAAATGTTATAGTCACTATGTTTTCTTTAAAATAATTATAAATCAACTGAACCAGGGTCAAATGTTCAGTGTCAAGAAGAAACTAGGGCTGGGAGAGTAGCCTAGTGGTAGAGTGCTTGCCTAAATGCAGGAAGCCCTGGGTTGGATTCCTCAGTACCACATACACAGAAAAGGCACAAGTGGCTCTGTGTCTCAAGTGGCAGAGTGCTATCCTTGAGTAAAAGAAGTGTCCAAGGGCAGTGCCCAGCCCCTGAGTTCAAGCTCCAGGACTGGCAAATATAAATAATTAAATAAAGGAAGAAGAAATTATTGAAATTTTCCAATGGGGTAAAATTAAATCTGAATAAAATACTGCACTGACTCTACCTAAGAAAACTTAAAGCAAACATCCAAAATTATCTGTTTTGTGTGTGTGTGTGTGTGTGTGTGTGTGTGTGCTTGAACTCAGTGTCTCAAGCTCTCACACAACTTTCTTGCTTGCTGCTGTTCTACCACTTGAGCACATGTTCAGCCCAGCATGTTGCTGATTAATTGGATATGGAGTCTCCAGGCCTTTTCTATTTTCGTTGTTTTTTTTAACCATAATCCTCCGAATCTCATCTTTCTGACTGAACAGCTAGGTTACAGCTCTCAACTATCAAACTGTTTTAATAAATGTAGCAAAACAGAGCTATTATTTTACAGAAAAAGTATTTTGTGTGATTTTCAGAATGTTTCTAGTTATAATGATACATTTTTCAATTATAATCTAGACAGCCTCATCTCAACTTTTTAAAAAGCCTATTTATGAGCTTGATGAATGCAAAGATTAATCTATGGATATTTGACAGCTCTATGACATCAAATTTTTCCTAAAAATATATATAATATCCACTTTGATTCATTTAAAATATTTGTTGCCTTTTCATAGTGACATTTAAATATTCCTTTACTATGTCCTATTCATTCTTCTTATATAAATTTAATTATTTTTCCCTCTCTGACAAAAACCTTCTAAATGTTCGCATTCAAAAACAAACGTTCATACTTTGTTCACAACCACATGACTAAATGATTTTGCTTTTCATTTAATTTAATTGTATATGTTATATTTTATTTTATTTTACCTTTATTTTGGTGGTACCAGAGCTTGAATTTAAGGTCTTGCACTCTTGCTCAGCTTGCACTCTACTACTTGAGCCTATGGGCTTTTGCTGCTTCACTGGAGATGAATCTCTTACACTTTTCTGCTTGGACTAACCTCAAACTCAAATTTTGTGCTCTCAGGTTCCTAAATAAGATTACAGGTGTAATCTTAAACACCAAGTGCCTGATGGTTTCTAACCATTCGCTTCAGGTAGAAAATTACATAAACAAAATTTCTGACATTGTACCTCCTCTGATCTTATTCTTATACTTTTTTTACATCGTCAGAGTTCATGTTAATAGAATTTGTACAATTTTCTGTTATTCCTGCAAGTAACAGTTTAGAATTTCAGCAGTCAGGAGACTCTTGCCTTGGGGGGAAGGGAAATTCAAACAATAAGCAAAGGCATATCTACTCATTTATCTTAAATCATTTATCACAAATGGACTTGGCATTTTGTATTCTGTTAATAATGCCAAATGGCTATCTAATTTCTGCTGTCACTGCTACATCATAAAAAAGGACATCTGAATCCAATGTCTTTTTAGAGATGCAGATTTTTCATATTGTTAGTATGAGTTAGGTAGCATTTCCCAAAAAACGTACTTTTTCTACCTATATGATTCACTTGTAATTGAGCTACTTTGTAAGGACAAATTGGACACACGATTTTTAAAATTTTATTTTCAGGTTGATGTACACTTACATTCATAAGGTAGTGAGTATATTACTTCTCAAACATTATTACTCCTTCCCATGATTTTCTTCCCATATCCCTCCCCTCACTCACTCCCAAATTGTAAAGTTCCTACCCAACATAGTGGCTTGTGAATATCACTGTTACATTGGTTCACCCTTTGTCTTTTGTCTCATCTTGTTGTTCCCCTTACTTTCCCTAATTCAAATAAATAAACATATTTCTCATCACATATAAGACTACTCTAGTCTTTTGCCACATATTTCCTCTAATTTGAAATTTGTTAGTAATTTAATGATTATCATCTCACAAATAGTAGATCATTCCTTTTGTTTGTTCAAATTAACCGTTTAAAGTCCACAGAGATTCTTATCTCCACAAAACTACTCAGAAACAGCTAGAAGTAATGCTGGACTCAAGAAGTACAGCATTAGCCTTGAGCAAAAGCAGCTCAGGGACAGAGTTTAAGCCCAGAGTGTAAGCCCCAGAACAAGCACAAAATTAACTGTTTATTTTTTAACTTTTATTATATCTTACATATTATCTTCACAACTTCTTGAATTTTCTATTTAAAATATCTTTTTGACAGATAAAATATAACTAGATATCACAGTTATGTAGTACATATTTATGCTATCAATATGCAATTTATATTTTAATATGTAAATTGGATGATTTGATAATCATATGCTTTGCCTAATGATTGCCACAATCAAAAATGACCACATCCATCACTACTTCCAGTGTACAGTGGCCTCCAAAGCCTGTTTACCTAAAAACTGAAAGTTTATTCCTGGAGAGGCTGCTCCATTTTCCTACCATTGTGAGATTGTGTGTGTTGAATTGTAAAATGTTCTATTTTTCTTCATATCCTTCCCATTTTTATTTTTATTCAGAGAAGAGAATTAGCACCATGATACAATTTGTTAGTAACTTTTGTGTCTCCTAATAATGTTTTTTACTTACATTTGAGTGTGTGTGTGTGTGTGTGTGTGTGTGTGTGTGTGTGTGTGTGTGTGTGTGTACCTGTCTGTCTGTCAGTGTGCTGATGCTGGTACTGGGACTTGAACTTGGGGGCAACTCATTCACTTCATGGCTAGTCCAATATCTTTCTACTTTAACTATACTTCCAATCTGGCAATTTGTTTGTTAATTGGAGATTGAATCTCTTAGAAGTTTCTGCCGAGGTTGGCTTTGAATCTTGATCCTCCTGGTCTCAGCCTCCTGAGTAACTAGGATACAGGTATAAGTTTCCAGCTCCTATCTCCTAGCTCCTAACTACATTACTTCAAAAATGTATACTTTATATTGCTTCCTGTTTATTTATTTATTTATTTTTGGAGCTAGAACTAGGGATTGAACTTAGGACCTGGGCACTGTCCTGAGTTCTTCTATTCATGGATAGCATCAGCTCTACTTCCAGCTTTTTGTGGTTAATTGGCATCTTTTTCCTTGGCTGGCTTCGAACCATGATCCTCAGCTCTCAGCCTCCAGCTTGGCTAGGGTTTACAGGCATGGGCCACCACGACACAAGAAACTATACTTCAACAGAACACAGGTCCTATGGTAGTAGTAGTTTATCTTTAGCTCATTAGATGCTCATTTTCTGTATGTAGACATTTAATGACCTTCACACTTGTAAGTTTTCCCCACTCAGCTTAAATAGTTCCTTGTGATCCTCTCCTGGTTGAAAATGTTTCTTTCATTGGAGATCAGGGTCAGCTGAATTGTCACACTGTCCTCATAGCTGTTACTGCTCTCTGGCCTTTCTGGTGTCAGCTTCACTGGAAGCGTTTCACTTTCATTTGTAGCTTTATAGTTTCCAAAATGTATGAAGGCAATATAAATTTACATTGTATATTACAGCATGATGCCAGCCTACATTTTCTTAATTACTAAGAATGGATTAAAATGGAGACAAAATATTATTGTTCTCCCCATGAAAGGGGGAGGGGGAGGTCTATGAATCTGAGCTCTCCCTGTCATAGCTTTAGGTGATAAAAGTGTAGCTGAAATAACCATAAGCCAGTTCTAGGAGTTAGAAGCAAGGTTTTTGGGGCTTCTATTTCTGGTATTTTGAAGAGACCATACAGAAAGCTAGAGGACCTTGCTTCAATATGCCTAAGTGTGGTTGCAGTAGAAACCATATTTATGTTCTAGACTGGTCATAGTAAAATTCCACACATGGGTGTCTTTAAACAACAGAAATACAATTTCTTTATAGTTCTGGAGGCTTTAAGTTCACCACATAGGCACCTGCTCACACTTAAACTATGGTTAGAAACTTTTCTAACCTCCTCCCATATTCTAATAGTGGCTCTCTCTGCTTGACTTTTCTCATCTTACAGCTGCATTGCCTTTCTCTACTCTCTTGTCTTCGTATTCTCTATGCATATCTGTGCTTCTTCTCATAGGGTTGTCAGATGGTTAGGCCAATCAACTCATTACATCTGTAACAGTGCTCTTTCCAAATCAGATCACATGTGGGGCACTGAGATTAATATTTTAATATACATTTTTGGAGGAGACAGTGTACCTGTTTATCACTCCTATGCATTCTTTCTCAGATTCAAATTCCACTTATGTCATTCCAGCCTTCTCTACTCTACCACTAACCCTAAAGTCCAAAACTGAAACTAAAATTCAAAAAGTTCTAGATCTTATCATCAGAGTAACCTACAGCATTTATGCGTAAGACTTGATTTGTTCTTGAGATAAAATTCTTCTCTCTGCTAGACGTGTGAAAACAGAAAATGAGTTTTCTGCTTCCTTGGTAGAGTATAAGGATAGAATATGTCAAATGTAACCACTTTTCAAAGGTCAAACATGAAAGAAAATAGTTTCCTGTACTCAGTCAAATCCAATAATCAGGAAAGTAAACTCCATTAGATGTCCAGATTTGAGAATTCTCCATGTGATATGGTACTCTGATTGCTATTAGGGTGTCAATTTCTCATTTGCTGGCCAAAGATGTCCCATGAACCCAAGGCTCCCTATCTGTGGCTCTTTTATGGCTCCATTCTTGTATTGTTTTCTGCATGTCTCTATCCCGTTTAGTCCAAGTGTGCCATTTCGCTGCTATGTTTCCATGCACCTTGTCAATCTTCATCGGATGTTCAGAAGATCCATATGGTAAGATATAATGGTTCTCTTTCGTCATTAGTCACATTGTTCTTTGTGACTGAGATAATTAAATCCAGAATCACATGCTAATCTCATTAGAAAATGGTTGTCCCTTCACACTCTTAGATTTGCTATCAAAGGAAACTATTCAGAAAGACTGAAAACTTTCTTAGTTATAAAACCCAATTTCTGTCTTTCTTACTCAATAATTTCTTAATCAATTTTTCTGCATTTTACTACCTGCAAGAGAGTAAAAACCTGAAACAAGGCTTCACCTTTCATTCATTGTGACTGAGTTTTCTCAATCAAATACCTAAATTCTTGCTTAGAAGTTCTATGATCCTTCTAACGGAAAAACATAATCAGACTAAATCCTTTGCTACTTTTACAGAGACAGTTTTTCCTCCAACAGCTTCACCAGAAGTTTCTCCAACTTCCATGACTTTAACAACATGCTGTTTGTGATGATTGGTCCATTCTCCAGGGTGTGGGAGCTTTTTTCTTCCCGAGATGTTCAAGGACTCAGTTTCAATATACACATTCCTAATAACGGTCTCAAATTAATCTAAGTGTTTACTACAAATGCCTCGAAATACTTCCAAGATCTTCCATAGCCTATTCACTTCATCAGTGTCACCATTCTTGTGTCAAAATCTTATTTGGTTTGAAGGATGGTAATAACAAATTACTACAAATAGGTTATCTTAAAGCAACACAGGCATACCTTCTCATTACCTTGGAAATCTCAGGACTGCTTTCCATCTAAAGCTCTAGAGAGAAGTTTTCTTTTCTTTCTTTCTCTGTCTTCCATTAATGGCTGTAATTCTTGATGCTAGAACTAAAGCTAGCAGCTTACTAACTAAATATCCCTAGAAATAGATGGAGAAAGAGGAGCAAGTGTGATAGCCTTAGTTGGAAACAAAGCAGTAAACACTCAAAAAGGGAATGCTTTGGCACTCTTTAGCTGCAACAGGAGCTATCTTCAGGAAAAATAGCATATCTTAGCTTGTATCTAGGATCCTACTGTCTCTGTTTCTGTGAGCATATACCATCCTGAATCTGTCCACATTTCCCTTACTTACTAGAACAGCAATCATGTTGAAGTGAGGCCATTCCAACTCTCATCTTCCGGTCCTCACTGAGATTTATTAGTGTCATATATTGTTTTGAAGACACAATTAGTCCATAATAGATACCCAGCCAGAACTGCTAGATCCCAAGAGAGTCTGGTTTTCAATTTTTCTCACCATGTAAGAAATAAATGACCACTTTCATTACTAAATCTTCTCTTTCTCTTTCTTTCTCTCTTTCTTCATCAAGTGATGATTAAGGATTTCTATAAATTGAGATTCTTTTTATCTCTCTAAAGATGAACTAGTTCTTAGATTATACTCTTTTCCCATGAAGACTTCAGTACCATCTCAATTAATGCAACATCATTATTTGTATTTACATATTCTTTATTAAGCTTACCTAAGCCATACTTGTACTTTCTCACTCTACAGACTTAAATATATGTATACAGCAAGATTGTGCATTTATTCTTCAATATTTATAAGAATCAAAGATAGTAAAAAATTTAAATTTATCTGTTTTATTACTTTTCATTTCTTATCAGAACCACATATCAACAATAAATTGCAGTTAACATCTCTAGCTATGATTTCTTTTCAAAAGGTTTGGAATTTCATTTGTTCTATTTAATCTCAATTTAATTTTCCTTTTAGCAAGGGTTTTTATTCTTGTCCCCTCCAGTTCGCTTTTGATGGTAGATACTTATCTGCTTACTTTTTGTTTACAAAATATCCTTTGAATTTCTTCTATTTTCTTGGTGTTTGATTCCCCAAGAAAACTAAGTAATATTCCTTTTTTGCTGTTTAGGCATTTTGAGTTGAGATTGAACTCAGGACCTCATGATTGCAAGACAGGAACTCATCATTGAGCCACTCTTACACCCCCTTTTTGCCTTAATTTCAAGGTGAGGTCTCACTTTATTCCCAGGCTGGTCTGAGCTGTGATACTCCTATTTAAGCTTCACCACGTCTCAGGGCATGATAGGCATGCCACTGTACCCAGCCATTGTATGTTTACCAAAGCTGGGATAACAGATGGGCATCTCTGAATCCAGGCACTAGACTGTTTTGAACTTTCATAATTCCCTAGATAGGTATTAAACTTCCCATCTCTGCTGCTCACTCTAAAGAGGCACTGTAGCTGTACTTGGCAAGAGAGAAAAGGGACCCTCTTTTAAGTGTGGGCTCATTCTATGTAACCTAGAGAAGGACCAAAGGAAAGAAAAAAAAAAAGGTGTCGAATAGGCTGCGCCTTTCTGTTGAGATGAGGTATGTAGAGATGCACTGGTAGCAGCTTAGTAACTAAGTATCCCTAGAAACAAATGGAGAAAGAAAAGCAAGTCTGGTAGCCTTGGTAACAAAACAGCAAATACTCAAAAAGGGAATGCTTTGGCATTCTCTAGCTGAAACAGAAGTTATCTTCAGGTAAATTAGTGCTAACTATGAAAATGGCCACATCTGTGCACTGGGACTGATTTAATGTACAGGCGTTTTTAGATCTATTAGTAACTAAAGCTAAAAACCAATCAACCTATGAGTGAAATGCAAAGCCTACTTAGTTTGTCAATTCATATTGTAGTACTAGTCATAGGTGCACATGCTGAGAAAGTACACAGCCACCGAACTACACTCCTGGCCTTTGATTTGTTGTTTTAAGATGAAGTCTAACTATCGAGTTCAGACTGGCTTCAAGTTTATAGTCCTCCCATCTTAGTCTTCTCTGCACTAGGATTACATATGTGCCCCATGGCACATAAACACATAACTTCATGTCTATGCACAACAAAAATACAATTTGAAAAGTAATTTAAAAAATCAAACCATTATTTTATATGTCCTGTATTTTCTCACAAGTAGGTAAAGGGGTATCAGTGTGAATGTGTTATCTAAGAAGATCCTCTTAAAATTAAAATTTCGAACAGAAGTAAAAATGAAAAGTTACCAGCTATGGGTAGACCCAAGGAACTAGATGCAAATTATTTTTTAAAAAAGATTTTTGTGCAAGGCCTGGAGTTTAGCCTAGTGGTAGAGTGCTTGCCTAGCATGCACGAAGACCCGGGTTCGATTCCTTCATACCACATACTTAGAAAAAGCCAGAAGTTGTGCTGAGGCTCAAGTGGTAGAGTTCTAGCCTTGAGAAAAATCCAAGGACAGTCCTCTGGCCCTGATCTTA
Source organism: Megascapheus bottae (assembly GCF_031878675.1). Classification (NCBI taxonomy): domain Eukaryota; kingdom Metazoa; phylum Chordata; class Mammalia; order Rodentia; family Geomyidae; genus Megascapheus; species Megascapheus bottae. The sequence continues at coordinate 1,270,742 of NC_143518.1, forward strand.
AGCCCAGGACTGGCAAAAAAAATTTGTGCACCTTAAATATATGAAAGAAAATTTTATTTGATAATAGTACAGTATAGAAACAAAGCAATCATAACACTTCACAGCTAACATTGGAATAACAATTATTTAATTGAAAAAGTGTCTGAGAAATTGAGTAAAAATTCTGCATATCTACAAAGAATTAACTAATTTTAATACAGATCAAAAGCATTACATCTTTAAAAGGGTACTAAAGCTGTCACTTCTTTTAAAAGCACTTCCCTCCATTTATACTTATGGGATTGTTTCTTTCTGGTACATGCATAAAAATATTCCTCCGAATTTAATACAATCTTCTTTGAAGTGGCATCATGTTTCTGGGAAATTCTCTGGTTGTCACATAGACTTGTCACAAAGGCAATTACTGTGAGTGCATTTTAAAGTAATAAATATAAAAACATATGTTGTCCCAGCACAGTGTGAATGCTCATTCACATAAAATTAAAACAGCAGTAGGGAGAAGGGGATCAATCTTATAGATTCAGCAAAGGTAAGACCTTGGGGAAGACAGTGAGAAAAACAGAGGAAATGTGTTCATAAAAAGAAGTCTCCTCATTTCCCTTTACAAAGTAAAAGCCAGTACTTGGAAAAAGAGACAGACCGACCAATAAGCAGAAGGATGGAAAGTTAATTTTGTACCCCTTTATTCCCCGGACTAGCATATGCCTCACCCCAGAGGCATAAGACTTATTTTAATTATATCACTGTATAAATATTTCAAACAAGAAGGTGGAGAATTTCAATGATTAGTAAAACAGTAGATATTAGAAAGCCAATGGCTTATAATTTATTAAAATACATTTCTTATCAGTGTAGCTGCACAATTCTTTCCTAGTAAAATTGCAGTTACTTTTTAAGAACTATTTCAAATAAACCAAACATGATTATACTTGAAAATGGCTGTTTTGAAAAATTTGGAAGGTTCAATAAAAGATTGTAATCTTTAAAGTTTTAAAGCTTTTTGTCTTTAAAGCTAGTAAGCTTTATGTATGTATGTTTGTTTATTTATTTATTTATTTATTTTTGCCAATCACTGGGCTTAAACTCAAGGCCTGAACTCTGTCCTTGGGCTTTCTCAAGGCTAGTGTATTACCACTTGAGCCACAACACCACGTCTAGCTTTCTCTATGTATGTGGTACTAGGGAATCGAACTCAGGGCTTCATGTATGCAAGGCTAGCACTCTACCAATAGGCTATGCCTCTGGCCATGTTATCTGTATTTCAATGCATGTGCTGCTTGGTATAAGGTTTAAGTTAATATAAAGTTCAACTTGTTAGTAACTGCTAAACTATTCCCAGACAGGTATATGACTAAAGTGCATGTGTGTCATCCTCTTACTGAAAAAGTATTTAAATCTTAAGGCCATTTAAATATTAATTGAAGTCTTTTACTATTTTTCCATCTGTGGAATAAGAAACAACTCAGGGTTTCTTAACTAAAAGTACAGTATGGTAAAGGGAATATAATAGAAAGAAAATAACATGAGAAACATGATAGCTACTTGAAATTCAAAGGTTTTTTCTAAATCTAAGTACTAGTAAATAAAAGTAAGCACTAAGAAATAACAGTGAAACAAAGTAATCCAAACAGCAGCACCATTCCCGGTAAAGTTCATCCTCAGTCTGGGCTTTGGTCACACATACTTCACCACAGAAGAGAAATTCACTCTGGTTTATTCTGAAAACCTCAAGATTCCCATGTATTCATTCTTATGTAGCACAGCCAGTGTAAGCAACTATCTTTTGTAAAATCACAGAGGGAGGCTGGAAACCATATGTTCATTTCATTATAAAACAGTACAGCTAACTGAGTGAAGAGATTTACTTCTGCAAATACTTGCCTTTGATAATGCTAATTCAGTGTCAAAAGGCCTTGTGCCCCATATCAAGACTACAAAAGGAAAGCTTGCAGATTATATTAAAGCTTGTAATGACATTGGCTCTTCTGCTTAAAATGCTAGCCTATTGATTGCAGACATGACTGACTCAAAATAGTTATAGGGGAGAGGGTGGGGAAGGGAAATGGGGACAAAAGCATGAGAAGGGGTAGCAATGATTGTTAAGTAATGCCTTCTATCTGGTGAATATAATGTAACCCTTCTATTAATTATAATAAAAATATTTTTAAAAGTTATAAACTATTTTAGATGGAGAAAAATAGGCTATATTGTTTTTAAGTTAAAAAAATAAAAAGTCCTAGCAAATGTGGAGCTTTGTAGAAGGTAAATGATCCGCTTTGTGTCAGATGGTAGTTTCTACATAGCTTTTATATCATATCTACAAAATAATTTAGGAGAGGTACCCTACCTTTTTCCAAATCTCTTTGCAGACTAAAGCCCATATGGGAAATATGCAAAAGGCAATTCATATGCTAATATGGCTTGCTAAGGAGGTTGTTTAAACACATTCTGTCCTTAGCCATCTAAGTCTTGATTTTCTTTGTGATATTCTGTTTGCTGTTAGCAGAAGATTTATGCTTGTGTTTTGTCACCTCGTCTGTTTAGAATGATCTGTTTTCTAACACTGCCCATGTGGCTCTATCATATAGAGCAAAATATGTCATTTCTCACTGGAATTCCCAAACAATTTATGGCAGCTTTTCATGTTTAAAAACCTAAGCGCATCTTAAAACTTTTTTACACAAGTGTGTATGAGTACACATGTGAACATGTACAAAACAATCTGATATTTTAATGCTTAAATGCTGTCATCATAGTGTGAGAAAAGTAGACTTCTCTATCAAACTAAAGTGCTTCTATTTTATATAGTAATATTTTAGATATTGATATTTACTAAAATTATTGGCTTTTTGATTTCAAATATATTAGTCATTGTAGAAAATCCATATGTAACTAAATTGGCTTTGATTTACATAAGGTCAAGATGAACACATCATAAAACCAACACCTCATTTTTTATGCCCATTCTCTGAAGATGTTTCTCTTTCTTTTCCTTACAGATGGACACTAAAACCTGGCAGTAAAGTGGCTAATATGATTAGTATTCCTAAAACTGCCTCTTGGGATGTGTTAAATATTGGAAAAGCATTAAAAGGAGGATTAAAAAGGAAAAAAAGGTTAATCTATATAATGTAATTTGATTTCAATGGAAATTTGCAATTAAATGCATAATTGTGTAAAATAAAAATGTTCTAACATCCATTAAGTTTGTTAGGTCTAGATTCTTTTTTTCATATATTATTAATTGTAATTAATAGAAGGGTTACATTATATTTGCCAGATAGAAGGTGCATTAATTCACATACATTGATACCATTTCTCATGTCTTGGTCCCCAATTCCCTCCCCCCACCCCCACCTCTCATCTTATTTTCCCCCTTCCCTATCCAATTTCAAATGACCAAATGCAAATATAGCCAATATATCAGATAACAAAGTGAGATACTATAATAATATAAGATAACCAAGAGACAGCAAATGAGATGAGAGGTAACATAGTACATTAAAGACAACAATCACCCATTATATGGCTTTTGTTTCTATATCCTAGAGGTGTTTCATTTAGTGTCATACTATATGGCCTATGTATCTAGGTTTTGCTCTATTGCAAATATCTGCTAGGAGAGCCCAAGGTTTCTACTGATTATGACAAATGAGGGAAACCATTGAGCCTAAGTTCCTTTGAGTCTGGCTTACTTCACTTAATATGATTTTTTCTAAGTCTTTCCATTTCCTAACAAATGGGGCGATGTCATTCTTTCTGACAGCGGCATAGAATTCCATTGTGTACAAATACAACAACTTGTTGATCCACTCATCAACTGAGGGACATCTAGGTTGGTTCCATATCTTTGCTATGGTGAATAGTGCTGCAATGAACATTGTTGTGCTAGTGGATTTAGTATGCCCTTGTTTCTGGATGGTTGGATAAATGCCAAGTAGTGGAATTGCTGGGTCATAGGGGAGTTCTATGTTTAGCCTTTTGAGGCACTGCCACAATGCTTTCCATAGTGGTTGAACAAGTTTGCACTCCCACCAACAGTGTCTTTGGTGTCTATTGATCCAGTTCAGATTATAATGTGGCGATGGGATGTCCTTTTCTGGTCAGGTCTGTTTGGGGTTCTAAAAGCTTCTTGTATCTGGATAGGCCTGCCCTTCTGGATATTTGGGAAGTTCTCTGAGATAATTCTATGAAGTATATTTCCAATACTATTGACCTCTTTCTCCAGACCCTCCTCAATACCAATTAGCCTTAAATTAGGCTTCCTAATTGTATCTTCGACCTCCTGAAGCATTTTCTCATATTTCCTAGATTTGAATTGACTCATTTTCTGTTCTTTCTCCATAAAAACTAAATTATCTTCAACCCTGAAAATTCTCTCTTCTGCATTGTCTAACCTATCAAAGCTTTCTACTTTATTCTTTCACCCCCTTGCTCATTTTGAAGCCTTGCATCTCTTGTTTTAGATCATGTATGGATTTCTTTAACGCCTTTATTTCCATTTGAGTGGTTAGCTCAGCAATTTTATTCTCTTTGGACATTTGTTGGAGTTCAGTCACCTTTTTGTTTGTGGATTCTATGAATTAGTCCATTTCTCTTTGAAAAACCTTTATTATGGCTTCCTTTATGGCTTCCCCTTTTTCACATATCACCTTGTTTATGGTTTCCTCTTGTTTCGCTATGGCTTCCTCCCTTATCTCTTTCTTTATGTTTACATGCTTTTCATTAATAATGTTTATCAATTGCATTTGTATAGCACTTGGAAGACTCTCCTCAAGATTTGCTACTGACTGCTCCATTGCCTGTTTATATTGGGTGGGAGATGCTATTCCTTGATTTGACATTTTTCTTGAGTTTCTTGTTCTGCCTATTTGAAAATGGGATTAATACTAAACAAGATTATAAATTTTCAGATATAACCAACCTAGACCTTTTTAGTTGGCTGACAATAGATGTTCACACTTTTAGATGGTAATATCACTCTTTCTTTTTGTGCACTTACATACAAATCTAATACAACCACAGATTACCGATTTATGACCAAAACAATAAGCCCCTCAATCCAATCTCTATTGTATTTAAGTCCCTCTGGACCTAGAGTATAATTGAACACCTAGCTACACAGCATTGTTCAACAACCATCAAATGTAGATCCATGCATTATAAGAGTTGAAAGATGAACAGAGAATCAGAGATAGAAAAATAATATGAAAGACAACAAGGAAGGTAGGAAAAGAATAATGCAGGAGTGCAAGATTATTATAATAATGAAGAAAAGGTATAATGTAAGGATAACTGACCTAAGGTGATAGACAGGTAGAATATTTGAGTAGAAAGTTTAGAAGAACTTAGATAAACTTATGAAAATAAGAATATACAGAGAAAAGAGGGAGGTAGATATAGGAGATTTCAGTGATACAAATTTTAAAAAGAAAAAACAAAACAACAGCAAAATAAAACAAAACACACCAAAAAAAAAAAAAACCCAAAAAGGTGGGGAAAGATTCCTCCCTATTGTAAGTTCTTTCCCAAGAGATATTAGGGTTGAGAACCAGGAGATTAAAAATCAGGTGACTTTATCAATATAGATATCATTTTTATTCAAACTGTACCCAGAGCTGTCACTATGTTTCTAGAAACGACCACAGTGACAGAAGGAATGCGGGAAAAGAGAGGCGAAAAAAGAGAGAGAAAAAAAAGAAATGAATCATAACATTAGAAAAAAAGATGTAGGTAAAGTGGCAAAGAGAAAATAAGACACTTCACAAAGTCTTTTTTTCTTGTGATTTGGCTTTGCGGTTTTTTGAATCAGATTGCTTGATTGGTAAAAGCAAAGCTGAAAGATCCTCGGGAGGCTTTGTTTACCAGGTCTGCGGGCAGCGCAGGGGGATGGACTTCAGCAGCGCTGGGGCTGGATTTCCCGCTAAGGGATCTCTGGGAAACCCTTTGCCAGTTAGAAAGATGGCACTGTCAGCAACACCTCTCAGGCTCCAATTGCTTTGGCTGGGTCTTTGCCATCAGTCAAGCTCTGCTCTCAGCTTGTGGGGGAGGATTTCCTTCCCAATGCCGTTCTGCGAGCAGAAGTGGAAACTTCTGGGAGCTACTCACAAATTGCTGGATTCTCCGGTTCCTCGAATCTGGCAGCTCTGTGCATGGCTGGGTGTCAGCTCTGGGCTCGAGCAGGCTCTGTGTGGCTCTGTCTGCAGCCAGCGGGTCTCGTGCAGAGCTGTCTGCTCCGCGGCTGGCGGTGCTCCATGCTGCCTTCTCGCTCGGATATTCTGCCTTTTTCCTCTCTGACTGAGATCTCTGTGGTGCTAAAGTTTACTTAGGATCAATTTTTAGTAAGAACTGTCCCCTATGCTGCCAGAATTTGTATCTTGGCGGGAGCTCAGAATGACTCACACTGACCTGCCGCCATCTTCTGCTGATTTCTTCTAGGTCTCGATTCTTGGTGCAGTTCCAGTCTGCATGTGATTCTTACATGTAAAAGAAAAAAATATGTCATTTGAGTTCAAAAGGTTGCTAAGAGTTAACTTAAACTACATTAAAAAATAGTGGCAGCTTTAAAAATTAAGACAGCAGTAGAGAAATGGGTGTTATAAGTAATTCAAGAATTCTAAAGGGTTAACTTAAATGAAAATCCAAGCAATAAAATATAAACTGCTAAAAGATTAGTTTAAAAAGGGGGGCTTTGGGGCTGGAACATAGCCTAGTTCTTGCCTAGCATGTATGAAGCCCTGGGTTCCATTCTTTTGCGTAATACATACACAGACAAAAGCCAGAAGTGATGTTGTGGCTCAAGTGGTAGAGTGCTAGCCTTGAGAAAGCCCGAGAACAGTTCCCAGGCCCTGAATTCAAGCCCCAGGACTGGCAAAATAAATAAACAAGTAGATAAAGAAATAAAGAAATATTATTAAAAATTGGTTCCTGGATGGAGGAAATTTTGAAGTAAAAATTGTCCAAAGTATTGTTCCAAAGTGGTAAAATGATAACTGCTAAAATTCATTTAAGTATGTTAAGGTTCTTCAAATGAACATCTTTTAACGGAAATACTAATTTTTATTGTTTCATATATCTTTTTTCCAAGTATGTAAGCCAATCTGGATACAAATTTTTGTAACAAAACTTTTACAAGTTCATGAGATTTAACTTTGATTTCTAATAAGTTATAGGTAAGCCTTGCTTAAAAACTATATTAATCTTCTTTTTTGTTCTCACTCAACTTGTCAGATACTCCCCTATTCTTATCTAGAAACCAAAATACTTTGTTCAGTCCTTCCCTACCTAGAAATCCTGAATTATAAATTATAGGAAGATGATGATTTAAATAGCTCTTGAGTATTAACTCTCACAGGCTGAAGAGAAGCAGCCACTGCTATAGCAACATATGCAAAAATCCAGTTTAAAAGGATAAATCCTGAATCTCCTGTATGTAAGGAGAAAAATAGATCTTTGCAATTGTCTGGGATGTCATTATCCAAAAAGTAAGCTTTTTTTTATTATTTGTCAAATATATACAATGGATTTTGGGAAAAAAGTTAAAAGCTATCCCATTTCAAAGTAAAAAGGGAGAGATATATTGTTCCAGTGATAATGAATTCCCCTTAGCAGTCTGCACAGCAAAATAAACTACTAGCAGTCATTCACCTGCTCAAGGATAAATCTGCTTCTTTTAATCTCATTATAGCTCATTCCCAATTGCCAGGTCCTTTGACCCAGGACAATGAGTTTTTTAATCATAGCCGTTCCCTCTGCTATTAAAAGGAACAATGTTCCTTCCTATACTAGTACTAAATTATAAGCTTTCCTAAATAAATGGCACATCAAACATATTACAGAAATCCCATATAATCCTCAAGGACAAGCCATTGTGCAACACAGTAACCTTAGATTAATGTCTCAATTAAATAGGCAAAAAGGGAAAATAGGTGTAGATCATGAGATGCATAAGGTACAGAGAGCAATGGCCTTAATTTTAAACAATGGAAAGATCTAAAAAAAATTGAGGTCTTCATGTGAGCCAATATGGTGGAAGGATGACACTGACAATGACAGGAAAGCCAGAACTGTCACAGTATGGGGCTGTGGTTACTCTTGTGTCTCCATAGTTTCCACAGATGTCTGGCTAACTAAAACCCACGAATGAAGAGAAGATCATCTGATATCCAGGCACCTTTGTAGGAAACCTTCAAGAAGATAAGGATGACTGAAAGCACCAGAAGAAAGAATGGAACAAATCAGAACACCCACAATTCCTATCTGGAGACAGAAAAAGCAGCTTTCTCAAGAAGCTGAGAGACACTTCAAGAACAATGTACAGGAAATGAATGCAATGTCTATGTTAGCAATGATGACTTGCTTATTCATAGTGCTAGTGTGCCTCTGGCACAGTGCAAGCCTCTGCTTAGGGATTCTGATGCTGGATAAACAGTTGTACTTAAATAGTACTGGGATATGTAACAACTTAGAAACAGGACCTGTCCGTTGGTATAAATACAAAGTTGAACTATTAAGTCAGAGAAAGCTTGAGGAGCCCTGGGTAAACATATCCAGTCTAAGAGAAAATAAATATGTACTATGGAATGGTTAAACTTAAGGCTTCTCCTGAGGACGAAGGAAAATACAATTGTTCCAAAATAGAGAATGGTTACCACAAGACAGTGTTCTTACAGAAAAAATGGTCCCCATCCATATTCCTCCTGACTCAGAATTTACCAGTTCTTTAACTTAGAGCTTCAATTGGTCATTAATTCCACGCATAAAACTTACTTTTGTATCAAGAAACTTCCTTCTGGACAAAATATCCTATCATAAAATTGAGTCAGATTTGCTGTCAGATTAGAAGGGTACAAAAATAAATCCAAGCAAAAAAATACATGTCAGCAAGAAGGTGAGATCATAGGAAAATAAATTAACTCTGGGCCTTGAGTGCTTGTGTTTTAACTGTATAGATGACCTTAGTAATAACAGTTCGGTAACAGGACTTGATTTGTGTAAATGTAAAAGACTTGACATTGACTGGACTTTGTCTTGTGAAAAGCCATGTCAAGCTCTGAAGAGAAATTATTCAGGATTCTGTTATGTGGAGAAGATGGTAACTCTGTTACTTAGTAATTTGAACCACCACAATAAGGGACTGATGAAACATGATCTACTCCCAAATTGTGATGATAACCTTGTACTGTTAAGTCTGCAGATGCAGCTGTAGCTACAGCCTTCATTCTACCTGTCCGGGGATTTGTAGTAGGTATCCAAAGGGAACTTAGTCAGGTAACTTATATTTGCAGCAAAGTAACAAATGTCATGGCTATCATTTTGGAAGAAATAAATTAGGAAATGAAAGAGATGAGAATAGGGATTTTACAAAATTGAGTTTCCATAATTTGCTATTAAAAAATCATTTAGGAAGTGAACAATTTGAAAGATTCTGTTCTTTTAATATAACTGACCAATTAGAGCAGCTCAAAAAGGACCAAGTTCAAAATTAATAATGACTGGGAACTCCCAGAATGGCTGTCTTGGTAATGGCCCTTTTGGGGTTCGGTAGCTTCTATATTAGGGATCTTGCTGCTGGCTCCCTGTCTCTTCCAATGTTTATCCTCTAATATTCAGTGTGTGTTAGCTCAAGCAGAAATAAGAATCATTCTTTCTCAAATAATAAAAAGGGGGGATTATGTGGAGCTCTGGAGCTGAGCTGTGAGAAGGGGAAAGGGCTGAGAGATGGAAATGCCATCTCAGCAAGGCTCTCAGAATGCTCAGTTCTTCCGATGCCCCATATCCCACCATATTGTTCCCAGTTGTAAAGAGCAACAAGCCGGTTTGTGAAGGACAGACAGTAAGCAATGATCCTATTGCATTTTATTTTGATTCTTTCAGTTTCGAACTTTTTTTTTAGCATCCTTATTCAACTTGTAATGAGAACCTGAAGCCAATTCTCCATTTCTCATCCTGTGAGTGATTGTGGGGGAGGATTGCTGTCTTTTAAAAGTAGACCATGTGTATGGAATGTCTGAAAGCCTTAAATTGCTTGTTGCAAAGTGATTGCTTAGATTTATCTGCCATGCACAGTCTGGCTAATAGTCACTGAAACTTGAATGCGATCATTGTATAGAAACTCCGTATTGAAAGTGGAAATTTGCTAATGAATGTATTAACAGAATTTTTAGTTCTTAAAAGTAGTCATATAGTGGCCGGGAGTTTGGCCTAGTGGTAGAGTGCTTGCTTAGCATGCACGAAGAACTGGGTTCGATTCCTCCATACCACATACATGAAAAAAAAAAAAAAAACAGAAATGGTGCTGAAGCTCAAGAGGTAGAGCTCTAGCCTTGAGAAAGTCCAAGGACAGTGCCCAGGCCCTGAACTCAAGCCCTAAACTAGCAAATAAATTAATTAATATTAAAAAAATAAAAGTAGGCATATAAAAATTCATCACTAACTGGGCTTGGTGGCTTACTCCTGTAATCCTAGCTACTCAAGAAGCTGAGATCTGAAGATCATGGTTCAAAGCCAGTCTGGGCACTAAAGACCCGTGAGACTCTTACTTCCAATTATCCACTAGAGGACAGGAAGTGCCTCTAAGGCACAAGGGATAGGGTGGTATCCTTGAGCTCAAGAGCTCAGGAACAATACCTAGGCCCAGAGTTCAAGTGCCACAACCAACAACAACAAAAAAAATTAATCACTAAATATTAACTGCTTTAGTGTGTGTGTGTGTGTGTGTGTGTGTGTGTGTGTGTGTGTGTATGTGTGTTGTGTGTTTGTATTTCCATGGTGAGGTTTGAACTGTGGGCCTGGACACTGTACCTGAACTCTTCAGGCTCCTGAGTAGCTAGGATTATAGGCAGAGCCATTGGTGCCTTACTCATCAAAATTATATTTTTAGCATATAAAGTATTTATTCATTTGCTATTGACTTTCAATATCATATTGCAGCTTTGTATTTTTAATTGTATTATATTGATACTTTATTTCATTAATCATTTATGCATGTAGATGTTATTTATATTTATCAAAACCATGTAGCCATATTAATATGCAATTATGGTGGGAAATTATATGTATTCCCAAAGCTTCTGAAATAATTAAGTGCAAATTTTACACATGTGCATAAAGATAACTGGATAGTAATGATATACTATCTGACTAAATTCTAACCACAATTTATATGGTTACTAAAATTCTTATGATTCAAATAGTATATACAATGTATACACAAGTATAAAATAATACTAATGTATACTCTTTCATGTAATGGTAGTTTTTGCAAATAATAAAAAGTAGTTAAAAAATTCTCTGTGCTGATTTGCCACAATCTAAACTAAGTTTTTATTCCATTTTATTTATTGCATGTTTCACGTTTAATAAAAGAACTCAATATTTTAGGAAATTTCTTCAAGACAAGCTGTTTTCTTAGTTTTGGAAATAGCACAGAAAATAAAAAGTCTAATCCATGTCATCTCAAATTCTTCTCTTTTCTTTCTTTTGGCAGTCCTGGGGCTTGAACTCAGGGCCTGAGCACTGTCCCTGAGCTTTCTCAACACTAGAGCTCTTCCACTTGAGCCATAGAAGCACCGCTTGTGGCTTTTTCTATGTATGTGGTACTAAGGAATCAAACCCGGGACTTCATGCCTGCTAGGCAAGCACTCCACAACAAGGTCAAACTCCTGGCCCTCTCTAAAGTTCTTAACAGGATGGATCTCTAAATATTAGAATTCTCTCACCATCTCTTAGTCCACTAACATAACAAAGAACTTCTGCCAGGAATGGATTAACATCTGTATTATCATGTATTAAGTGTTCAGACACTGAAAAAAATTCAGAGTACTAAAATAGTTCCAACATAGAAAAGAGTTTTATTACAAATACAGCTATGAGAAAAGAGGTGCTAGGCCTCTCTGTCCTCTCAATACTGGACCTTACAGGCCCTGTTGAGTCTCCAATAAAGAAGCAACACCTGTAAAACATCTGAGTAAAAGCAAATTTAAAATCTGCTTATTGTGGGAATATGAACAAGTCTTTAGGAATGTGCTGACCTCGTATACATATTTTAGGCACATTTTAGCTGTGTGATTGATCATCTGCAAGGATGTCTTGTAATATCAATAGGCACTTCCCAGACACTAAAGTATGCCATATTTTTTTGAGAGGGCAGAAATACATTGCATAATGAATTATTCATGAGGACTTGATATTTGAGCAAGGAGGGGAAGAGCCAAAAAAATAAGGTGGAGAATTTTGGTGGTTTATGTCTAGCTTACTTTTAAATAATCATCTATGGATTTGTTTATTGAAAAAATGATTCTACACATGTATAAAAGTCAAAGAACATACCAATAGTTTCCCCAAGCTCATATTCTATTTCATTGTTCTTTCTTATTGTACTACAATATACATAAAATAATGTTTTGCTTCCATTTCTTCAGTAATGAGCCATATAGTTGCTAAGTCATGTTCAAAACTTGGCAAATTGCTTTGCAACCAAAGAATAATGTTATAACTCATTTGTGCATAAACAAAAATTACAATACAATGACCTATTGAATGTTAAAGGCAACAACATAGCAAACAACCGGTTTCATATTGAAGAGCTATAGAAAAATAGCCTTTCTAATAGTATAGTATAAGTCCAAGCTCTAATGTTAGAGTTAGGAGCAATAATCAATCCTTTAGAATTTTTTATTTTTCCTTTAATATTGGCATCAAAATCATCCATAAAGGGAACATGATACCTATGCTAAAAGTATGAGTTTGAATACACATATCCCTTTTCTTATCCTTATTTCATTGCACAGGTCCTTACAGGCTATCCTGATGTTATCAAATGGATTACGACCAAAGAGAAGCTGGTTTCACCTTTTCCCATGCTTCTATTGCACTATGAAATCTTTAGCTCCAACCTCAGACATGCTCCAAACTAATCTTAAATTGGCAACCCTGTATTAACCTTGCTCATTAGAAAGTTTTCCTTCTCAGCCAGGCGTGGCAGCTCACACCTGTAATCCTAGCTACTCAGGAGGCTGAGATCTGATGATTGCTGTTCAAAGCCAGCCCCCACGACCGACAGAAAAAACAAAAGAAAAAGAAATTTTTCCTTCTATAAATTCTAATCCTTAATAATACTTCCTTTTTAATTTACCTTTTTTTAAAAATGAAGTTACTGGAACCTCATGCTCAGAACCTGCATGCTGTCCCTTAAATTTATTGCTCAACCCCATAGCTTTAGCACGTGAGCCACAGATCACTGTTGCTTTCAGAAGATTCTCCTGTACGAGGGGAATCACAGAAATGGTGGAACAAAGTGGGAACCAATTCAACAGCCATACTCACTAGAGACTATAATGAAAATGAACTTTACAACTTGGAGAGAAGGGAGAGAAGGGGAGTTGGAGGGGGGCGGTGGTTGGGGGGAAGAAAGGGAAGAAAAACCTGAGAGGAGATAACACTGTTCCAAAACAAATTAATTCATTACCTTATTTATGTAACTGTAACCCCTCTGTACAATACCTTTAAAAAAACTAAAAAATAAATTTCCTGTACGGACTGACTTTAAACCAATATTCTCAGATCTTAGTCTCCCGAGTACCTAAGATTTCAGGCCTGAGCTACTGATGTTGGCTTCAGTATTTTTAGAAAATAATCCTTTGAAAATTCTCATATTTTGTTTATTCCCTTCTTTACACATTCTTAGCTTTGGAAACTAAATCTTTGTTTTGCTAATCATACAAAGTCTAGAATAAAGCTTACTGAAAAAAATAGAAACAAAGTCTTTTCTTTTTTTCTTATTCTACTCCAGTATGTTTTATCTTTGGGAGTATTTTCTTTAAGAAAGACTATAGAGGGAGATCAAAGGAAGATATTCTCATAAAAGGATTACAGAGGTGCAAGAGCTTTGTATATCTAATCATATAAAATAATACTTATTGAAATGAATTCCAGGAAATGGTAACATGAGATTTTATTGTTGTTGCAGTTTTTGCCTTCTTTTCCCTTTGTCTTGTTGGTTCATTGATCTGTCTTTGGCAGGCTGTCCCACAGAAATGATGGGACAGGGCCTGGAGTTTGGCCTAGTGGTAGAGTGCTTGCCTAGCAAGCCCGAAGACTCGGGTTTGAATCGTTGTTACCACATACACAGAAAAGGCTCAAGTGGTAGAGCGCTAGCCTTGAGCAAGCCCAAGGACAGTGCCCAGGCCCTGAGTTCAAGCCTCCTGACTGGCAAAAAAAAAAAAAGAGAGAGAGAGAAAGAAAGGATGGAACAAAGATAAATGAAATGAGCTCTACAACGTGTGGGTGGAATGGCAGGGGGAATACTGGAAGAAAATGAGAGAAGAGGGGTGACAATGTTCATAAAGAAATATACCAATATCTGACTTCTGTAAGTGTAACCCACCCCACCCCATATACCACCTTTACAATAACAATAAAAAGAATGACTATAGAGCGGTGTTGCTTCCCCATAAAACACATGATTAAAAATCTGACCCACTAAAAATGCCCATGTAAAGAATTTTAACATTTATGTAGTTGAAAAATTTTGTAGTTACAAAAAGAATAATGCTTAACAGTATTGAAGCTAAACATTTTTATGCAGATTTTATGATGCTTGATTAAGTCCATAGCCTTAGTACTCAGTTGGGATTTCACAATTACACAGACAATTTCCCTGAGCTATTTCAATTTACTATACATTTCAAGTGTTTATTTGTTGTGCTAATCTATATTACATACCCTTAATGTTTGAATTTTCTTTCTCAATATTGAGCACACTATTCAAAATTGCATTTGTTCGAGGGAAATGAGAATAGTAGAACATTGGATATATGTGAATGTAAGAAAGTCACATTAAAGATAATAACTACGTGATACCATGCACAATTACATAAGATGATGATACTTCACTTTGTCCCAAATATCAAGAAGCTGTACAATTATTAATTTTTGGCAGTTGTGGGATTTGAAGTCTGGGCCCGGGCACTGTACCTGGGCTCTGCAGCTCAAGGTTACAACCCTACCCCTTGAGCCCCAGTGCCACTTCCAGTTTTCTGGAGGGTAAAAGTCTCAGGTCATTTTGTGCAGGGGCTGTCTTCTGGTTTTGAATGGAGATCCTCCGATTTCAGCCTCCTAAGAGGCTAGGATTACAGGCATGACCCACCACCAGGAAGAAGCGCGACAATTCTTTACACCAATCATGGTCAAAACTCAATTGGATATAAGAAGGAGTTAGCCACACCCCACCAAACACTTTATTGAATTATCTGGTAGCAGATTGCAGTTAAATTGTATTTAGATAATTCAAGGAACTGATTATTTGCAAGAACTCTCGGATTAACAACATATTCCTTCCAAAACAAGTCAGGTCCCCAGTTTCTTTATTTTATAAGGCTAAATCTCTTTCATCCCTGGTGTGAGATGTTTAACTAAGTGTGATTTGTTATTAAGGATTATGCAAAATACTCTATAATGCCACCTAACACTCATCCAGTATCATAACTTGAATGCTAATCATAATTCTATCACAGATAGCTCTGTTTCAGGGAATTTCGGATATAAAACTCATTTTATAGTTTCTCTAATCTTTTAAATAGTCTTTTTAAATTATGAAATTGCACTTATTTATTATGTGCCACCAGGACAATATGACTTTAAGAAAGCAAGGTGGAAATTATCTCAGGAAGAGTCTTTGTCCTATTAGAACAACATAAGGGGTGCATATTTAGTCGATTCCAGAATACCCTAAAATGACTGAAATGTATCTGTCCTACCATTAAACACCCTTTGTCAAATGTTGTAACACCTTCCACTACAAGGTAACTAGTCTCAGCATGGCTCACCTGGAAATTAGAGGTTCTAGAATAAAAATGACATGACATGGTCAAGTGAATTTGGGACAAAGTAGACAAGCTGACTTAACGGAAACTGAATAGCTTTCCTCATGTAACTTCTCATTGCTTTCAGTTCATTAATTTGAAAGATATACTCGAGAATGAGAGGGTACCTATGCCCTTTTTCAAAGAAGATAGAAATGTTTATGCCCAATTTTCAGATCCTAAATTCTTGCTTATCCTACAGTCCATGAAGGTCTTAGGAAATCTCTATAAGCTCTGAATATCGTTAAAATGAAGACAGCACTTACATACTTTTATAATTGTTTTAAGGACTAAATTGCTTACTAGTTTTAAAGTTTCTAAAAGAAGAGGTACACATTGAACTTGACTTTCTCTATGTCCATTAGCTTCTTTCTCTTTCCAGAGCTCAGAACCTGTGTCACCACGACTCTGTCTAAATATTGCTTTATTACAACCTAAATGTTTCCTCATTCTGTTTGAATACAGGTCCTGATTTTTCTACTTCATTTTGCTCCATACTGGTACTGAGATAAACCCTATCGATAAGTCAAAAATAGTAAATATTGGGCCAGTAGTTTGGCTTGCTTAACATTCATGAAGACCCGGGTTTCATTCCTCGGAACCACATACATAGAAAAAAGACAAAATTGTGCGGTGGGCTCAAGTGGTAGAGTTCTAGCCTTGAGAAAGCCCAAGGACTGAGCTCAGGCCCTGAGTTTAAGCCCAGGACTGGCCAAAAAAAAAGTAAATATTCATGCCCCACAAAAGAGTCCATGTCATTAAGATTTCCCATATCCTGAGTTAAAAACAGAAGAAATACGAAAGAACTGAAGTGCCATATAGGCCACAATGGAACTGGTACTCTCCAACACACACTTGGTTCTACAACGTTAACCCCCTCCATGCATCTACACCTCTTTCTGACAGTTCAAATAGTGTTGTAAGAAGCAAACTTGATGCAGGGAGAATAAGGCATGTCTCTGTTCCGCACTACCATGTTCTTACTTCCTATTTCTGTCAGTAAGAAAATGAAACTGGCCTTTCTTAGCTATAAATTTTAAATACCAGTCTGTAGACAGAAAAATCTATGATTAATAATATAGGTTTATTCAGAAATAACTTTTATTTATTTACACAAATAAATACATTTAATAAACAATAAAAAGTTAAATTTATTTTTATACGTTTAAACATGAACAATAAGCAATATCACATCTATTTGGTTATGGGGCTTGAACTCTGGGCCTGGACTGATGGTTGCTTTCTGCCTTGTGACACCTTCTTCTCCTATGATAGAACTAGCCTGCTTCTGTGTTACTACTACTTTAATTCCTTCATACATTTGTCTGCCTCTGTAACATATTCTCCTATTGTGGCTGCCTATTCTTTGAAATTCTGTCTCTGCTTATCTTGTTCTGTGAGAAAGGCTATCTTTGCTGTCAAAGCAGGTTCCTAAAAGTTCTGGTTTTGACCTGATGATTTGTCTCTTATTGATTATTCTACCAATACACACTTCAGGTAATTCAAGAAAATAGAGAGTGTACATCATTAAGGCATCCTACACCTTTCAAATTAGCCAGTCACAAGCAGATTGTGAACCTGAGATTTGCCAACTTGAGCAGCAGGTCAGGGTCTGCTGCTCGAGATATAAAAAATACATAGCAGCCCATTTGCTCTGTGTGCATGCTTGCCAGACTTTTGATGATAACACTCTCTGTGTGGAAGGAAACGTTACCTTGCCAAGTTCCTTTCAAACTGGATCCTTAAGATCCCAATCTTCTGAGTTCTAACAACCCATACTACATAATTTCCTTTATTCATTCACTTGCTTCCAGAAATCAAACCACCGTTAGTATATGGATGCATTAATTAATCTAATACTGACTACTAACTATATTCAAAGACCAATGATGTCACATGAAACAGTACTGACAGAAGCAGAAATGGTTTCTGAAGCCAAAGAATAAGTACACACACACACACACACACACACACACACACAGAGGCTTTAGTACATATCAAGTGCTGTACTGGTTTCTAACTAGTTTAGAATGGAGTTAGGATTTTCTTCAGAATAACTACCAAGATCCTGAATAGGTGAGGGGGAAAAACCACCATTATGTCAAGACTCATAAGCTACAAAACAAGTCTCAAAGAAATTTTATAGACATGAAAATGTATATGACATTTTCTATTACTATATTGGATTTGAATGATCAGTGGCAGAAAAAAGGCAGCAAAATCTCTCCATATGCTATCTAAATTAACTAGGAATTAGTCTGTTGTTAAAGAACTCACTAGTGAAAAAAGAAATTATAGAAGAATTACACAGTATGTTTTAAACTCATGGATGTTGAAAATTATATATATACATATCAAAATTGTTACAATGTAGCAAAAGTATAAAATGTACAAGAAAATTATATCATTTTATTCCAAAGAGAATGTTTAAGCGATTATTTGATCATTTGTTCCAATAATTTAGGATGCAAAACTCAATACATTAAGCAGAAAGAAAGTAGAGGGAAAATAATAAAGATGAGAATAAAAACAAGACAACTGAAAAAAGAAAAATAGTTACTTGAAATATTAAGCAGCTCAAAAATATTAGCTAAAATACTACCAAAGTCTTCCTATGGAGGCACTATGATCATTATAGCAAAATTGTGTAAAGATAGAAAATAAAAAGAAAACTATAAAATAATTTTCTTGTTGAGCACAAATTTTGAAAACCCAATGAGGGTCAGAGTTTGGCTTAGTGGTAGAGTGCTTGCCTAGCATGTACAAAGCCCTAGATTCCATTCCTTGGTACCACATACATAGAAAAAGCTAGTAGTGGTGCTGTGGCTCAAATGGTAGAGCACTAGCCTTGAGAGAGCCAAAGGACTGTGCTCAGGCCCAGATTTCCTCCCAAGAAAAACCCCAATGAAATAGTTATGAACTGATTTCAACAATACATTTAAAATATCATACATAGTCATCTAAGCATGCAAGGCTAGAAATACTCAAATCAATAAATATAATACAGCATATAAAAAGCACAAACATTGTATTATCATATCAATGAATACAGAAAAAGCCTTTGAAAAAATTAATGGAAGATAAGAAAGGATGATTTAAAAAATGATTATGAGAAGTACCTTATACACATGTATGGAAATATAATAAAACACTTTTCTACAATCAATATATGATAACCGTTATCACCCCTAATAGATGCACAGACCTCAAAATAAGAAACAAGGGCTGGGAGTTTGGTCTACAGGCAGAGTGCTCGCTTAGCATACACAAAGACCCAGGTTCAATTCCTTGGTACCACATACATAGTAAATGCTAGAAGCGGTACTAAGGCTCAAGTGGTAGCCTTGAGAAAGCCCAAGAGCAGTGCTCAGCCATGAGTTCGAGCCATGACCAACAAAAACAGTTTAAAAAAACATGATAGTTCCAAATGTTCCTAATTATCTAGTGCCTGAATCCAAAGATCCTGACCAAGATAAAGAGGATACAAAGAGCTGAAAGAACTATGAAGGCAATGCATGATATGAAAAAACATTTCAACTATGAAATAGAGATTCTGCAAATTAATGAAACAGAAATCTTGGAAACAAAAAGTTAATCAAATAATAACATCAAGACTTGAAGGCAAGTTCAATGAATAATCAAATTCATTTAGTGAAAATAAAAAATTACAAACAAAATATATAATATTTGTTGGACATAATTAAAATAACAAACTATAATTCTTTTTTGCTTTTTTAGGTCATGGGACTTGAACTCTGCCTGGGCACTGTCCCTGAGGTCTTCAGCTCAAGGCTATCACCCTACCCTTGAGCCAAGCCCCACTTTCTTTTTTCTCGAGGTTAATTGTAGGTAAGAGTCTCAGGTCCTTTTGTGCCTGGGCTGGCTTGAACCTTATCCTCAGATCTCAGCCTCCTGAGTAGCTAGGATTTCAGGCGTGAGCCATCACACCCAGCTATAAATAATTCTTAAGAGGAGAAGGACAATACCGGCATAGAAAGACAGAAAAATAAAACCTATTCAATAAAATAACAATAGAAAATTACTCCAATTTTGCGAAAAGTATAAAACCTCAAATGGACATCATCAGGAAATGACTTCCCACATAATATTACAGATAAAATTCTAAAATATAGAACAAAGAACATAAATTGAAAGCTGCCAGAAGGAATCATGAAGTCATTTATAGTCAAAGCCATCAGAATAATAGCAGATTTCTTAACAAAAACTCTGAAATGATGCACTTTAAACCCTGAAAGAAAATAACTGTTAACCCAGATGATTATAGCAGTAAATTTCTCCTTCATAATTGAATGAGAAATGCCAACAGTCCAAGAAAAGCTACAAATAAAGGAAGCATAATCACCAGGCCAGAATTACAGAGCATACCTCCCCCAAACAGGAGAGCTACTCACAAAAGATGCAATGGATAAACCTGACCATAAAAGCATGGGAAAAAATATGTCTTATTAGATGGAAAAAGAGTAAAAAGAGAATTAAGAATCACTTTTGTACATCAGTTAACCATAAAATAAGAGAAAGAACAAATGTTATGCAAAACAGCCAGAAGAAAATCAACAAAATGATAGAAACTACTATACAAAGTTCACTACTATCCCTGAATATAAATGATTATTTTCCAATTAGAAGATACAGCTGAGTCGACTGGGTTAAAACAACTGACAATTTTCTACTTGCAAGAATCCCACCTGCCTAGGTGAAGAAATTGGAATTCCAAAGGAAGCAGGAATAAGCTGTATACATATCTGGGGGAGAAAAAGATTCCAAGCAGAACTGGTCAGAATTAACAAAAGAGGTTGACTGTTATACATTGATGAAAAGAAACCACCTACAAAGAATATCTAATAATTGTAAGCTGAAATAACAGCATCCAATTTTATTAAAAATATAGGCATGGATATAAAAGAAGAGATGAACCCCAGTGAATGAAAAAGTATGTGAAATAAATATCCTTCTCTAACTAATAGATAAATAATTCAGAGCAAATATTCAAAGAAATATCACAGTGAAATAATACGGAATAATGCAACAAAACTAGAACATTTTTCATGGAGGATGATATTATAAGCCATAAAGCAAAACTTAACAAGTATAAAAATCTAAAATACATGCCAGTGTATTTTATCAGATTACATTGAAGTGGAACTAGGAATCAACACCAAGAAAAACTACAGAAAATATATAAATGGCCAAAGATTGACCTTTAGTGTCTTGAGTGGAAAATATATCATTAAAGAAATTTCTGAGGTAATTGTACAAAATGAAATGAAATTACATAAGCTTGTAAGGTACAGGGAAGAAAATTCTAACCAGGAATCTTTAACAATACTGAATGACAAGATTAAAACAAAAATGGATATAGAGGTCATAGTTTCCAGAAGCATTTCAAAATTTTAGACAAAAGAATATACAAACCAAAAATGTAATTCTGCTTTTATAAGCAGAATTGAAGTAAATGAAATAGTGACTAAAAGAATACCAAATGCAGTCTGCCAATATAGCTCAGTGGTAGAGTGCTTGCCTAGCATGCTTGAAGCTCCAGCTTCGATTCCTTAGTACCATATAAACAGAAAAAGCCAAAAGTGGATGCTCAAGTGGAAGACAGCTTGACCTTGAACAAAAGATGCTCAAGGACAGTGGCCAGGCTCAGGCCTTAAAGCTCTTAGTTCAAGTCCTAGAACTGGCACAATCAATCAATCAATCATACATACAAATATGCATACCAAATGTAAATGAATCACAGAGTTAAATTACTAAAAAAGGCAAACAAAACTGACCAACCCTTAGAGATGATAAAGGAGCTATTGTAACAGATAAGTGAAATCTATAGATCATTCGTGTGTATTTTGAAAAATTATATGGAGATCTGGAAGAAGCAGATAAATTTCTAGACAAATAAGAGGTATTAATATTAAAATAAGAGTCGGGCACGGTGTGGCTCATGCCTGTAATCCTGGCTACACTGAAATTATGGGGCTCCTTTGATTTCATTTCACCCAGACCAGTGCAAGGCTTGACACTTCATATGCACCTACTATGTATTATTGGTTGAAAAGTATAGCTTCAACAGCAAATGAAATTAAAACCTTGTTTCTTTGTGCATATTCATAAGTTGTTCATATTTAAGCTGACAAGGCTAAACAGAAAGGCTTAACTGCAAACTTTAATTTAATCTGACATAATTTCACATAAACCATCATTGAAAGTAATGACAATTTATTTCCAGTTCCCACAATCTCCTTTCTAAGTCCCTCTTCTATATAGTTTTAAATTAATGAATGAATATAAATTTCTGTCACAGTAAAGCCTCTAAAATGCTACCTCCATCTTTATAGAAAGGTGGCCACAGATCCATTCAGGAGAGTGGCATGCAGACTCCAACAACATAATCTGTTACTGCAGATGTCACTGAGCTTTTGAAGAACAAAATCTTCACTGGTACCTTTGTGGCATGTTCCAAGCATCTTCTATGAACTACATTTTAACAAAACTCAAACATCTTTAAATTTCATGAAAATACAAGCGCCTAAAGCCTTTCTCAGTTGTATGAAAACTTATCCTATTTGATTTTTGCAGCTAAAATAATGTTATTGACAAGCAAAAAAAAGCCCCTGAATAACGACTTCTTTGTTCTTCCAGGATCATTCATCCCCAAGGTATTAGCTAACACTTTAAATTTTTGTGTATGCCTATACCTCCTCCACGTAGAAGTTTTGTCTAGAGAATGTAGAGCTAGCCCTCAGAATCTAGACTGAAAAGTGGAGTGGGAAGTCTCAATATTATACAAATATAGACTGTGACATATCAAGACAGAAACAAACCTAATCTCTTCTTGGCACACATGCAACTCATTCTATTTTATTATGTAACTCTGGACTCCTGCACATCATCCATTGGGTGTGCAACTCTAATCAAATTCCTGAGATTGTCAGCAATGTCAGCACAACTTTAGCTTGCTCACACTCGTGCTCCCTCCCTTCCCCCTCTCTCTCCCTCCTCCCTCCCTCATTCCCTCCCTTCCTCCAAGCATAGCTTCTGTGGACCCTCTTTAGTCCTGTGTATCTATGTATAGTCTAACAGGAAATCCAAAAAATCTAAACAGAAATGCCAACAACTGTCTTCCATTGAATTAAACTGAAAAGTTTGTCTAAACTATAGGCTTAACAAAATGATTGTCAACACTTGGCAAAGATTAATCAATCACAAGAAAGAATGGTTCATAATAATGTATTTATATGGTCTGTTGTATAATCTTTGTGTTATATAATCAACTTTGAATGAAGCCAATTCAGGAAGATTTTCTACCTTAAATAAAATGAACCTTTGATTTTTTTGTAGAAAGGCAAATGGGTAGCAGTTATAATATGAAGCATGTATTTTCAAATGTATAAATGTATAATGTTTATCTTAGCATTACTACATCCAATTTAAATTAAGTGAATTGTGATTTTTATATGGTAAAATATTAATTTCTGTAATATCTAAGAAGTTTAATAATTCAAGAGTTTTACTTACTTTGGGGAAATATTTAATTATTTAAGATTATACTAAAATGTCTCCATCCTTTCAAAAGTAGTAAAGAGAGATAGAAAAGTAGGAATCTTTGTAAGCTTATAAACCTCACAAATAATGACATATGACACTGAGAAATTAAGGATAGATATTAATGCTAACAGTTAAGTGCATTGCCTAAAACCATTAAACAAATTTGTCCTATATATTCATCCTACAAATTGAGGATATCTTATTTATGTACCTAATAAATTTTACATTCTTTATGTTAATAAAATCAAACATTTATGTGAACACAGAATAGTTTGAGTGCCTTGCAGAATAAATTATAAATAGTAATTATTTAAGAGGAGACTTGGAATGCAATACATAGCTTTAAAAGACCTAACTCAGAAATTTCAAAGGTTAATGGAGTAACAGAAGATACAGATATATAATATTAAGATAAGTTATTGTTCCCTGAGAAATTAATGTTTAAAGTTTATATTACAGTTGGTAATTTTTAATTCTTGGATCAACTGAAAAGATTCATTACCTACTGGTCGATCAGTTAATGTTGCTTGCACAAAATAAAACGAATTTGCAATATTATTTTATTTAATGCATATTGTATATTTAAATATATAGATGTATATAATGTAATAAAGACTTTTGTTAATTCATATATACATGTATCTGTATCTATCGCTGTATATATATATATATATATTTTTTTTTTTTTTTTTTTAGTTAGGCATGGGGCTTGAGCTCTGGGCCTGGGCTCTCTCCCTGAACTCTTCAGCTCAAGACTAGAGCTCTACTACTTGAGCCACCACACTGTTTATGGTTTTCTGGTGGTTAATTGGAGATAAGTGTCTCATGGACTTTTGTGCCTGAACTGGCTTTGAACCGTGATCCTCAGATCTCAACTTCCTGAGTAGCTAGGATTAGTGATGTAAGCTACCAGCACCCCAGCTAATTCATATATTTTTCTATATTTAACTTCATAGCTCATTTGAGTAATGTGTATATAGACAATTCTCCTTTTGGTGTATTATGAGATATATTTCAACTTAAAATATTTACTCAGTAAAAAGATTTTTGTTAACTACCATTTTTCTTAATCTCTGGCATATTTGAGAAGTTAAAATAATTAGCAACATAAGTAATGGACAAATGGATACTTAGACACAGGTATTAAATGACAAACAGGTAAACAGATGAGCCCTTACTTCATACACTGTTTAGCATTTTGTTTTAGGTAAAAAAGAAAGAAATAATACAGAGCATTTAAATTAATTAAAAATAATTGGAAGTAAAGAATGAATATCTCAAAGTAGGTCCATGTTAGTAATATAAAAGGACTGATTAAGCAGCATTTTAAGCAATATTCTCATTCGAGAATCTATTCTTATTAATTTTCTAATTCTATTTTGTGGTCATTCTATTATGTGCAGTACATAAAAGTGCTTTAAAAATGATTATTTGTTAGAAAACAAACCTGAATTTATTAGCAAATTATTGGCATAGACTCTCTAAAATGATAGCTATTAAATTTTTAAAAGGACAAAACTAACATGCATACATATAACTTAATAACAATTATCTAAGGAAGTGCTCATTACCCAATTTTGTTTCCCTACTGAATCCCTTGCTCTTGTATTTCCCTGCATGATTCTTAAGGTCTTCTCTTCATTACATTTGCATGTTATTTTGGAGAAGCTTTTTAACATGGCAGTTATTTGATTTTTGGAAAAATGGAGATTGTTTTTATGAAATCATCTGGTCAAAAATGTGCATTATACTATTAACAAAGAAACTCAGATTGTACTTAGAAGGTTTTGCTTAAGTCCATGCAGAAGATGAGAGATTTGGAGAAATCTATGCATGTTATCTAATACCATTTTTATTTATTTATTTATTTATTTATTTATTTATTTATTTATTCTTTTGCCAGTCCTGTGCTTGAGCTCAGGGTCTGAGCACTGTCCTTGGACTTTCTCAAGGCTAGAGCTCTACCACTTGAGCCTCAGCACCACTTCCGGCTTTTTTCTATGTATGTGGTTCCGAGGAATCGAACCCAGGTCTTGGTGCATGCTAGGCAATTACTCTACCACTAGGACAAACTCCTGGCCCCTAATACTATTTTTTATACAAGTGAGAACTGTGTGTATTTAAAATGGTACCATTTTGATATATGAAGCACATGTTTTGTAATAATAACTATAATGAAGTTCATTACTATTTTTATCACAGATCCTTATACTTTGCTTGTATTTGTTTGCTTGTTTAGTAAAAATACTGAAGATCTACCTTCTTAGAAAATTTCAAGTGTACAGTGTCATATATAATTTAGTTTAATCATCACCTGTATATCAGGTCTCCAGAATCCATGTACATTTCCTAACTGTAGAATAAGAGTTTTCAGAAGGACAAAAGACATTATGTGCTAGGGAAATGTGGGGGAAGGTCAACTTTATATATCTGGATGGGATGGAAATAGGTTTGTCTATTATGGAAAACAATATGAAGATTAGTAACAGAAAAGTAAGGCTAGAAATACCATATGATCCAGAAAATCTCCTCTGGTAAAATCTCTGAAGGAAATAAAATACAGATCTTGAAGATATCATTGGGTGATCTGGTATCTTCCCAATATTATTGATAATAGTCACAATATGGAGAAAATCTGAAAGTCTATTAGTGGATGAATAAATGGAGAAAATTGAACACTGCTTGGCCTTTGAAAAGAATAAAATCTTCCAATAACATGCATAAATACTGACTCATTTTATTATGTTTAATAGTTGTACAAATGTCAATTTATGAATACAATACGTCTTTATCAGTGTCACTTCTTCCATCATTCTCCTTCCCCATCTATCAAACTTTCACTCCTTAAGTTTCGTATTTTGAATCTTGACAGTAATACCTTGTAAAATAATTTAGATATGAAAAAACAAATACTTCACTTATGGTTGGAATCTAAAATAGTTAAACTCATAGAAAGAGAACAGAAGGGAGATTTCCAAGGGTGATTAGAAGAGGACATGAGGTTGGTCAAAGGATACCAAGTTCTGGGCTGGGAGTTTGGCCTAGTGGCAACATGCTTGCCTAGCATACACACGAAGACCCAGGTTTGATTCCTTGGTACCACATACATAGAATAATTTGGAAATGGTGCTGTGGTTCAAAGGGTAGAGTTTCTAGCCTTGAGAAAGCCCAAGGATAGTGCTCAGGCCCTGAGTTCAAGTCCTGTGACTGGCAAGGGAAAAAAAAAGGATACCACGTTCCTCTTATATGACATATAAACCATTTTTATTTTATTTTTAGCCTAAAATAAAATGATAATTATAAAAGATTTGATAGTTTGCAATTCTATATTTAAATATTACCTTAGAAGTTGCAAACAAGAAGATTAAACTACAATTTAAAATGATACCACAAAGTATTTCCAGTTTTCCTCCAGTTAAATAAACATCTTAAGTCCTAGTGTACAACGAATGTATTTGGAAAACAATGAAGTTTCCTTTCTGGTTTTTGTCTCTGTGGAGGATGGTGGGGGCAAGGAGAGTAAGTAAAAAGGTAACTAAGTTACTGAAGATACCTTTTGATATTGGTCTGCCTGACCAAAAGGTCTAAGAAACCTCATCTCATGTTAATCATCAAAATGCTGGGATACAGATGTGGTTCAAATGGTAGCGACCCAATCCTCAAGTCTGCAGACCTTGAATTCAAATTCTGATAGTAATTTTTTTGCAAAACTGAATACAAGACTCTATTACTCTATCACTAATTTAACAAGTCTCCTAAATATATACCATATCAATGTTCTTGATTATAAGGTATGAAACTGAAACATTTAAAAAAAGAGAATATTAAATTATGTGAGTTTTGACTGGCCTATCAAAAACATTTGGCTATTCTCACTGGCAAGGAACTTTTCCATTAATGGCTTCCCCTTTTTCCATTGCACCATATTTCATTTTCTTTTTTTTTATTGTAATTAGTAAAAGGGTTACATGATATTTGCCAGATAGAAGGTGCATTAATTCACATACATTGATACCCTTTCACATGTCTTGGTACCCATTCCCCCCCCCACACCCCCCACCCGTCTTGGTTTTCCCCCCTTCCCTATCAAATTTCAAATAACCAAATACAAATAAATTCAATATATCAGATAAAAAAGTGAGATACTGTAACAATATGAGATAACCAAGGGACAGCAAAGGAGATGAGAGACAACATAGTACATTAAGGACAACAATCATTCGTTATATGGCTTTTGTTTCAATATCCTGGAGGTCCTTTCAATTAGCTTCATACTATGTGGCCTTATGTATCAAGATTTTGCTCTATTGCAGATCTCTGCTAGTAGAGCCCAAGGTTTCTACTGATTATGACGAATGAGGGAAACCATTGAGCCTAAGTTCCTTTGAGTCTGGCTTACTTCACTTAATATGATTTTTTCTAAGTCTTTCCATTTCCTAACAAATGGGTCGATGTCATTCTTTCTGACAGCAGCATAGAATTCCATTGTGTACAAATACCACAACTTGTTGATCCACTCATCAACTGAGGGACATCTAGGTTGGTGAGAGGAACAAGGCAATAATCAGGAAAGAAACTCCTTTCACAATAGTCTCAAAGAAAATAAAGTACCTAGGAATTAGCTTAACTAAGAATGTAAAGGACCTTTTTGATGAAAACTTTAAAACCCTAAAAAAGGAAATTAAAGCAGAACTAAGGAAATGGAAAAACCTCCCATGCTCCTGGATTGGAAGAATCAACATTGTGAAAATGACAATCTTGCCAAGGGCTATCTACAAATTCAATGCAATACCCATCAATATCCCAATGGCATTCTTTAAAGAAATAGAAGAGGCAATTCAAAATTTCATATGGAATAATAAAAGACCCCGTATAGCAAAAACACTTCTTAGCAGAAAAAAACAGCGCTGGAGGAATTTCAATTCCAAACTTTAGACTCTATTACAGAGCTATAATTCCCATTTTTCATTTTCTGCTGGAAGTTGAACCTCTTCTATTTGGTTCCCATGAAATATGGCTTTTTTTTTTTGGTACTGAGGATTGAACCCAGGACATTTCACTTGCTAGGCAAGTATTTTGTCACTGAGCTACATCCCAGCCCAGGGCATCTTAGTCTTTAAATATCTATTTTTCCCTTTAACTAGACCTACTTTCAATATCTTTTCTGCAAGCTTTATTCTTAAGGATTACATCAAAACATCGCCAATACAATACCCCTAACCTCTTGCATGGGTTCCATATGCAGCCTTCCACACGGCTAGTGGTGTTTCTTAGTACTCCATCATGACAAGAAAACATACAGTTAGGCATACAGCCCTCTGAGAACCTTCTTCAAGTCTACTCAATCCATTACCCACTGGAAGCTACTTCTAGACACATATATTTGTCCATGGACAGCATAAGTGGAATGAACCTGGAAATTCATTTACTTGTGTCTTACAAAATGTTATGTGCTCTGTATGGGAAACATTGGCAAGGCAAATAGGTGAATCAGCAGCTTTCACAAACAGAAAAATGTACAAGAATCTTCTCTGCATCCTTCCATGGAATTGTTCCATTTTTTTGTAGAGCCACCTGAAGTCAGTCTGAATAACTTCCTACAATGCATTCCTGGTTGACTGAATCCTTGCAACAGCACTCTGACCTATGTTCTTCTGGTTTGTTATGTGAATTGCTTAATTCCAGACATGAATTTTTTCTGCTTGAGATACTATACTTAGGTATCTTGATAACATCCCTAATGGAAGCAGCACCCAAAGTAGAATACTGCAATTATTCAACCAGTTCTTTTTCCTTTAGCTCTACCACCACACTGGGGATTCCTTTTTACTGATACAACATTAGTATTCGTCATTAGTCTTCTAATCCTTCCATTTTTGAAGTTATGATCAAGTCATTAAATTCTTCATTGACTCATCTTAAAAAGCAGTATCTCTAGCTGGGCCCTGATGGCACATGCCTGTAATCCTAGCTATTCAGGAGGCTGAGATCTGAGGATCCTGGTTCAAAGCCACCCTGGGCACAAAAGTCCATGAGACTCTTATCCAGAATTAACTACCAGAAAACTGGAAGTGGCACTGTGGCTCAAGTGGTATAGTGCTAGCCTTGAGCTGTAGAGCTCAGGGGTAGTTCCCAGGCTAGAGTTCAAGCCCCACAATTGACCCCCCCCAAAGAAAGCAGTATCTCTATTTTATTATTGAACCTGCTTTCTTAACAGTGATTTTTTTTTTTACATTCTTCCTAAGTGAGCTTGAAAGGGATCTTCACATAATTGTTGTTGTTGTTGTTGTTGTTATTGTTTTCTCTCATTTAGAAGCCACCAGCAAGTTCTACTGTCTATATTATAAATCCAAGCATCTTCACATTCCAGCTCACTGCTGGCATCCACTTATAATCCTATCTACTCAGGAGGCTGAGATATGAGGATTAAGATTGGAAGTCAATCCAAAAAGAAAAACATATGAGACTCTACAATTAACCATGCAAAAGCCAGGAATAAGTAACCAGTCCAACTCATTATTAGGAAGTCAATATTGAATTGGCATATTAACATATGGTTTGTAGTTTCTGTTCTAATAATTTGCTCCATTCTTTTGTCTCAAGTGGTAGAGAAAAAGTGAAGTAAGAAAGACCCTACAAGCCTCAATATCAACACATGTGTGCACATAGACACACACGAGTGTGCTCACACACACACACACACACACACACACACACACACAACTAGCATTTTCCTTCTTGCAGAAAAGAAATAAGCATTATTTCCCTGGACATGTTTTGCATGGACTATGCTTTTATACTCCTCATATGTTCTACTAAGATGATAACTACCCATCTTTCACAGTGGTATGAATTTCTTGAGGATTGTAATGTGCTTACTTCCTTATTTCTATATCACTACTCCCCAAAAAACTAGATACTGTAATCTCTAAATACTTGTTGAATTAATGACTAAATATACACTTGTCACTTCTCTATGAAGACTTCCCTGTCCCTGCCAAAGTGGCCATGTTTTCACACTCTTTGTATCTTTATTAGAAACTTACATACTGATATACTGTTGTATTTATCACTTCAGTATACTGTGAGCACCTGGAGAAATTATCCAGATTTACTAATTTCTAACAATGCTGCACAGTCAACATCATGTTGAGAAACATCAACTGAGTAAACAACTATAAAATAGGACAGCAGTAAGCCAGGTATGGATGACTCACGCCTATCCTCCCACAGACTCAAATCTGAAGATTGTAGTTCAAAACCAACCCTGGCAAGAAAGTTCCTGGGACTTTCATCTCTAATATACTACTCAGAAAAAGCCACAAATAGCACCTTGGCACAAATAATAGGACATTAGTCTTGAGCAAAAGAAGCAAAGGGGCAGCACCCAGGCCCTGAATTCATGCCCCAGGGCTAGACTAAAAATAAATTTAAAAGAAGGAAAGCAGTAATAAGTCTGTCACACATTCAGGTCTTTTTAATTCCTTCTTTTCAAAATCGCAATTTCGTGGAAGTGGGGCTGTGGTTCAAGGGATAGGGCAGGAACCTTGAGCCTAAGAGCTCAGAGACAACAGCCAAGCCCAGAGTTCAAGCACTATGACCAAAAAACAAAACAAAACAAAACAAAAAACAAACAAGCAAAATCGCAATTTCGTAAATAAATAGACCTGCCCATGTCTTGCCTGTTAGGAAAAACCCTTATACTTTCAAGGAGAGCACTCCAGAGTATCCTTCTTTCTATCACTCCTGGTCTTTCGCAGAAGAAGCTGGACTTGAGTCCATGTACTCTGAAGCACCTTGTGGAGTTTGTCATATCTTGGCATAGAACTTAGACTGACTTGTTCTGGTGACACAGGCCTCTGTGGGATGTAATAATTGGCTCTTTTTCAACACCCTTCTATCATAGCATGCCCAATTCTTCTGACGGGAGATCAGCAAAAAAGTATCATATGTCAAAAATAATCTGATGTATTGTCTTCCATTCCCCAATGAAATCTGCTATGATTTGCCACTTCATTTAAATTGAGAACCATGGTTTGGAAAACAATTTGAACGGCAAATTTCCTAAGCATAGAACTGGAACTCCTTTAGAATTTGAGTATATGACTGTTTGTCAGAGTTAATTCCCATCAGGGGTCTCTGTGTTAGTAGTATCTATAACCATCAAAAAACAGAATTTGTAATCCTGGAATGGCAGTACATTATTGTTATGAATTTACTTAAAAAACTGATTACGTTCAAGTTGTACTTTTCTTGGGGGGTGGGGCAGTCCCGGACTTAAAGTCAGGGCCTGAGCACTGTCCTTGGTCTTTCTCAAGGCCAGAGCTCTACCACTTGAACCACAGCACCACTTCTGGCTTTTTTTCTATGTATGTGGCACCGAGGAATCGAACCCAGGTCTTCATGCATGCCAGGCAAGCACTCTTACCACTACGCCAAACTCCCAATCCCATCAAGTTGTACTTTTGTGCATAAGTATCATGTAAAATTATTTATCTAACAGAGTAGAATGTGAAATTTTCCAAACTGAAAAAAGTCTAACAAATATTGCAATTTTTCAGTATTTTTAATGTGATAGACTGTTGCTTTAAAGTTTTAGGCTTGCCTAACATTATTAACAGTACCCAGTGTTCATTATCATTGTGTGTTTGGATTTTGGTTTTGTTGTTTTTATTTTTCTGGTCCTGGGATTGGAACTTGGTGTCCCTTAGCTTTTGCGGCCGGGCAAGGCCGGGAAGTCCTGGGCTTTGAAGTCAGGGCCTGAGCGCTGTCCCTGGGCTTTCTCAAGGCTAGAGCTCTACCAATTGAGCCACAGCACCACTTCCAGCTTTTTCTATGTACGTGGTACAGAGGACTCCAACTCGGGTCTTTGTGCATGTTAGGCAAGCACTCTACCCCTAGGCCAAACTCCCAGCCTCTCCCTTAGCTTTTTTGCTCTAACACTTAGTGACTAATTGAAGATGAGAGTCACACAGACTTTCCTGACTGGAATAGATTTGAACCACAATCCTCAGATCTGTCTCATAAGTAACTAAGGATTACAGACCTGAGCCAGCTAAAGCCTGGATAAGCTTTGGTTGTGTAAAGCAAAAATAGAAGTTTGATAAAATATTAAAACAGGAGTTACAATTTTGCCTGGGTTGATGCAGGGTCATCTTAAATGCCCAGTATAGGCAAGGCAGCATTCTTTATAATAATCCTGAATAATTACAATGACAGTATTCTTTATTTGTTTTGTCTCCTCTTAGATGATAGCAAAGTATCTAATTGCTTTCTAAAATATTCTATTATATTCACAGTTAATTAACTGAAGTAATTATCTGCAAGCCCTATCTTTGCAATCAGATGTGTTTAGGTATCTCAAATGAAATCTGCTTCATGTTTTTAGTCATGCAAGAATGCTATATTCAGTAAATACGGCCATATTTTACCACAAGTAAGCCTATTATGAATACCTTCTGGGTCAGAGGAGCAAGACAGGAATTCTTTGAGAAATATTTTGCTACTTCATGACAATTGTTACAATCATCTTTTCTTTTTAAGGAATGAATACTTGTAAGTAAGCAATTACACAAAACTCTAGGTGAAAACAAACAACATGCTAGAATAGGCAGGAAAAACAAAATCAGGCTCTCCTCTGTCATTAAGAGAAACAGGGAGGAGATGGTTGTGGCTGAAGCAATGCTTCTCCACTTCCTCAGAACCCTAAAAATGCACTCTTCAAAGTCACTACCAAAACTGGGGTTCCCTTACTCACTCTCCAATCATGGACTACCATATTTGGTTGCAAAAATGAACTAGTACATTACTAACTACCTTCTCATAGACAAATATACCTTGCCCTTCCTAATATGTGTTGGGTTATAGGAAAGAGAAAAGCACCTAGAAAGAGAAAACAGAAGTCAAAGAAAGAGCTGGCACACAGAAACAATTTGCCTTGCCTTTCTAAAAAAACTTTTTCAGAAATGTTAGTGTAAAACATTTTTTTAAAATTATCTTTCATGTAATTGGGATCTGAGGATCAAGATGTGAAGCTATCCCTGGCTGAAAAGAATATAAGGCACTTATTTCCAATTAACAGGGGAAAAATAGCCCAGAGTGTGTGGCTCAACTGGTAGAGTATAATCTTTTAGCAAAAGACCAAGTAAGATTACACAGCCTTGAGTTTAGGCCCCAATACCAGCATCAAAACAAAACAGAATAATCATTCAGCATTAGTCAAGGGATAAATGTTGGATGGAGACATTTTGGATCAATTTACATATTGAGTAAAATTACAGCATTATATTATAAACTTAGAGTCTGAAATTATATAAAAAGTATGGTATTAATGTGATACCTCAAATTTTAAATTATATTAGCATGTTGGCCAATGCACACTTGAAAAAAAATTCATCATCATGAATAATCTGATCTGCTGCTGGTTAAAATGGCAGATAGGAAAATAAACTCCAGAAATAAAATAGGGCTAATAAATTCTGAGGTTGTTTGCTCAGATCACCAACACTCAACTCTCCAATGATTTACTAATTAATAAAAAGACTTTTTTTCAAAATGAGAAGGGAGAGAAAAATGACAAAACACAAACCTCATTTTAGTTAATGAGTAATTTTCAAAGAAAATATTGTATAATGTCTTATCCCATGCCATTAAAAAAAACATTTTAGTAATGAAAGAGTAGGACGTAGCTTTGGGTTTGAACTCCAACACTGTGAAAATGATGTTTTCTTCAATAGTGGAAAAACTTAGATGCAAGTAATGAATATTTTATTAGATTACACAAATTCTCTGAAATCTTAATTCATACCTTTTTGTTTGTGTTTATGCCAATACACAAGCTTGAACTTAGTGTGCCTTTCCTTAGCATATTCACTAGCACTCTATCACTTAGAACCATACTTACACTGTCCATTTTCTGTTGGCCAATTATATATAGTCTCACAAACTTTCCTGCTTGAGCTGGCTTCAAACGGCAGTTCTCAGATCAGCCTCCTGAGTAGCTAGGATTAAAGGCATGAACTGTCATCTCTAGGCAAAACCTTCTTCCTGTTTTTTTTGTGTGTTGTTGTTGTTTTTACATTAGCATTAGCCTAGGGATAGTGAATTACAATGTGTATTAAAAGTACAACAATCATAGAATAATTAAAAACAATAGAAATTTGACAACCAACTAATGTGAATAAAATATACTCATTATCATTGGGAATTATGGTGAAATACAAATTAAAACCATGCTGAAATCTGTTTCTTATGTACTGAGGGGGCTTCAGTAGCATTGATGGAAACTGAGTGCACTGAGTGTGTGTGTGTGTGTGTGTGTGTGTGTGTGTGTGTGTGTGTGTGTGTTGTACACACCATTTTCTAAATGGCCAGAAATTCGTCAAGAATAGTTCATAACCAATATTTTATTTCTGACTTTAGAAAATAAAAAACTTTAAATAAGCTTTAAAATTGCAGCCAACCTAATCACTTATTATATAGCAAGATTCATACCACAAAGGAAAATTCTGATGCTTCCTCATAAACTTCATTGTAAACTTGCCGCATGGATCAGCAATTTTATTCCTAGATACACACCCCCAAAGAATAAAAACCAGTTGTTCAAACAACACTTGTAAATGAATGTTCAAAGGAGCACAGAGAGCCCAAAGGAGCAGAACTAAAACTTTCATGATTATATAGAGGGCTAAACAAAGCATGATATGGCCCAACAATGGAATATAAGCAGCCATAAAAGGAATGAAGTGCTAAAACACGTACCACCAGTGTGAATTTTAAAATATTATGCTACATGAAATAAAGTAGAGACAAACGCCAAGCATCATGTGAATTTGGAATGTCCAGCCATGTGAATGAATGGGGATAAAAGGCAAGTTACGAGTGGCAAAAGATCAGTGGAGAAGAAATAGGAGAGACTGCTGAGTGGATGGATGGCTTCCCTGGGGTGATAGAAATGCTCTGACCCTCGATAGTAATGATAATTCTACAACATTGTATACTGTGTAGATGCCACTGAATTGCACTCATTAAAATAGTTAAAATGTTATATGTTATGTTACTCATTTTAGAGAAATATATTAGGGAAAAGAACATAATTGAGGCATTCAAATTAAATGTCTACCAAAGAATCCCACATTCTTTATTAAAAGCTTACTAATCAAAAGAAGGAGCTTACTAACAATTCTCAGCATATAACTGTGACATTTCTCAAAGTGTTTTCAACCTCCAAATCTGGAGCTTTGAGTTAGTAAAGTTAGATTTGTGATGATTTATAAAGCTCATTCTTTGTGGCACTTGTCATTAACATAAATTTTCACTTTAATTTATTCATTTAAAAAGGAATGAGTGCTTTAGATTATTGAAATTTATCATTCCTATAAGCTACTTTAAATTAGCATATTAATTGCACATATTAATGGGTCTGTTATATTTCTAAACATATATTCAGCAAGAACGGATCAAATTCAGCATGCCTTTATCCATCCCTCTGCAGCCCCTATTAATAATTGTTCTACATTCAGGTAGACTTTTTCAAAATTTTAAGCTTTCACATATCAAAGAGAACATGTTAATTTATGTACCATAATGTCCTCCATTTTTATCTATTTTGTCTCCAATAATGGAATTTGATTTTTCTTTGTAATATTAATGTAACTAGTATAAGATATAAATAATAATAATAATGATAAAATAGATAATGATAATTATAATGTTTTTGCCAGTCCTGTGCTTGAGCTCAGGGCCTGAGCACTGTCCTTGGACTTTCTCAAGGCTAAAGCTCTACCACTTGAGCCTCGGCACCACTTCCGGCTTTTTCTATGCAAGTGGTACTGAGGAATTGAACCCAGTTCTTACTGCATGCTAGGCAAACTAGGCCAAACTCCTGGCCCAATAATAGTTTCCTATGGCATTTTTCACTCATTGATTCATTGATAGGCATGAGTCAATGCTGTGCTTTATACTACAAATAAACATAAAGTTGCAGGTATATCTTTGGTATACTGACTTTATTTTTTCCAATATAGTGCCAGCTATGGGATAGCTTCATTATATAGTAGATCTATTTTTACTTGTTTGTGGAACTTCCATATAGTTCTTTCTTATTTTTATACTAGTCAGATGTGCATATCATACTCATTCCAAATTGTTATTCAACCTAAGAAAGAAAAGTAAGCTAGATATGATAAACCCTTGTGATCTGAGCTATTGAGAGACACACTTCAGGAGGATAACAGTTCAAGACCAGCCTAGATAAAAGTTAGTGAGATCCCTATGTCAGCAAATAAGTTAGGCTTGGTGATACGTGCTGGTGGTTCCAGCTATTCAGGAAGCATTAGGTCGTACATTGTGGGGCTAGACCCAGGCAAATATGTGAGACTTTATCTGAAAAAAAAAATGTTTCAAAGAGGAAAAATGTGAGCACAGTTTGGGTTGTTACAGCACAAACCTTCAGTTCAAACCCCAGTAGCACCACCCAAAACTTCATTGCTGTTATAAATATGTTGGCCATTCCAAATAATTCAAATTGTTTTGGATAATATGTTTTGATAGACCCCAATCTGCCATAATGCTTATGTCTGAAGCTTGAAGTAAATTGTTAATCTAAATAAAATTGTCCATTCATTACAGATTTGTAGTGAAATACAACTCATTATAAAGTTCCCTCCATGCGTTGCAGGACAAATTTGCAGGTAACAGATTAAGACTTACCCAATCCCAGAAATTTAGGTAAAAGAAAGTAAAGGGAAATAATATTTCTCCAATGCCTCATGAAATGTACTATCAAGCTTTCCAACATAAAATTCTGTACTGCACTACATAGAAATGAATAGTACTTATAGGAAATCAAACAAGACAGACACAAGAAAGGAAATAAAGAGTTAATCTCTATAATTCAGATTTTAAGGTCTGGAAAATGAGCTCAGTTTAGACCATATCTAGTTTCCTAATAGTGCTGTTATATCAAAATCTCTGACACTGGATGATTTATAGAGAAATAAATATATTTTCTCACAGTTCTGGAAGGCAGGAATTCCATCTAAGATCAAGTTTCCAGCCGATTCAGTGTCTGGTTAACATGTTTCTGTTTCCAGGATGCTCTCCTTGGCTGGCTCCTCACAAAGAGGAAGGAAGAAGGAAGAAAATAATAAAATAAATACCAGTCTCTTCAAGTAGGACCCACTTCCTAAAATTATACCACATCTCAATAACCTATTATATTAAGAACGAATCCACCAATGGATGAGTCCACAGGTGATAATAGAACCTTATGACCCATTACCCCCATCTCTGGCATTGCTGTGCTTGGGGAACACTTCACATGAAACCAAAATTAAAAGACAATGTTGACTGAAGTGAAAAAAAATAAGCCCATAGTAGGACAGAGTAAAGGATAGAAAAGTAAGACATGCAGAATGGAGACCAAATGTAAAGTGTGTAGGTACCTGGATGGAGCATACTCAGTATGTAAAGGAAAGCCCAACTACAAGGATTCCAGAATTACTGTAATATGCCAAATAAAGTTACAAGAAATGGTGAAGACCGGAGAGAGATGAGTAATTCAAAACATCATGCTGTAGGAAGGAGCAAGATGGGTCCTTGCCCCAACTTCCTTGCACAGACAAGTGCCCTAGAGGAAGAGCTGGGGCATGAGAGAGGAATAATTATTAAATCATCCCAGCTGGTTTATCCTCTGGACAAGCTGTGCTTCCCTTTTTGTAGAGGTGGCTCCCGTGTAAAGTTGTGAGGAGTTGATCATGTACTAGTTGAAACTCAAGGTGATTATAGGCGGGAGGGAGACTCAGAATAAACTCCACAGACATAAAAAAGATGCTTAATTCTTTACTTTCTTTAGCTGATTGATGGACCCAAGTAAAGGATAGAAGTTTCTGGCAAAAGTAGATTTTTAAGTACTTGTAAATGGTATAGATTTAATATTCATCTTAGTCAAAAAGCTGATATACCAATAGATCAAAAAAGAGTACACAAAAGTAGCAGAGGTGTCTAGCTTAGATTCCACTAATAGGAGAAAAACAATGAGATCGATTTAGTCTCTGTTAGGCTTATGTGGTCATCTCACGAGATGACATTTGTCATCCCCAGCCTCAATGTACCCCAAAGATAAAACAAGATAATATAGATATATACATATATACAAATGCATTTCCAAAGTTATATAACTATTGCTTACATAGAAAATACACTTTCATTGTTATATCCAGTGTGACTCTTGACTGAGGAGAGGAAAAGGTTGCCTTAACTTGCCAGTTTCCTCCCAAATCACAGATACATCAGATCTACAATAAAAAGTATTTTAAGGACTCTCGCAAAAGGAAATGTCTCACAAGGCAAATGTTTAGCAAGAACGTATTTTAAGTAGGCTAGATTAGAGAGAAATATGAAAGGGATAAAAAGGAGCTCATGCTTGAAATGTAAAGGTAGGGGACAAGCTAAAAAACGGCACTACTTTTTTGTTTTCTCAGCTGGGGATGAATTCCTGTGGCTATGAAGTCTAGCAGTCTTTGATCATTAGACACTCGGTTCTGGGCTATATAATACCTAAAAGTTTGCCAAATGAATGGTGTTCAGTCTTCAAAACTTAAAGATGTGATCTAAGCTAACTCAAAATGCAAGGTGAGTTTCAGGATTTATATAAGATATGACAATCGATTTCCCATCTCTCTACTCAGTTTTCTGAATTTTGGGGGTCAATTATGCTGCTTGAATTCAAGGCCTAGAAGCTGTTGGAGCTCTTTTGCTAAAGGTTAGTGCTACACCACTTTGAATCACAGTGCTACTTCCAGGTTTCTGGTGGTTACTTGACTGAATCTGAACCACCACCCTCAGATCTCAGTATCCTGAGTTAGCTAGGATTACAAACAGCATGAGCCACCAGCACATGGCTAGTTTTCTGGTTTTGTGATATCTCAAAGGAGAGGGCAAAATTAGGTAATTCTTTATGTCTCATTCTTTTTTTCCCTTAATTTATGTCAGTATTGGGTCTTAAAAATCAGGGCCTTGATTTCTAGCTTGGCTTTTTCCACTCAAAGATGGCTTTAGTCACACTTGTACCTCCAGCTTATTGCTAGTTAATTGGAAATAAGAATCTCATACATAGGTTTTTCTGGCCAACAAAGCTGGATTCAGACTGAGATAAGCCTCTTGAGTGGTTAAAATTTCAGGTGGGAGCCTCTAGCTCCTGACTTGTCTCCTTTTAACTTCATATCAGATTTGTTTTTTCAATCTTTACCCTTCAGTTTCTATTTTAGTATTTGTTTTTTTATTTTCCCTGCTGCTTTGTCTGTCTGTCTGCCTTTCTTTTTATCTATCTATCCCTTTATATATCATTTAAATGTTACAAAATAATAGGTTTCAAAGTTGAGGGGGAAAAGCTTGTGTCAACACATATCACAATCACATCTAAAAATTTAAAAATGTTTCTTTGTTCCATCTAGGGTTTAGGTTTCTGTGATTGTATAATTTTTTAAAAAAAATCTCTGTTTATGGGGCCGGGAGTTTGGCCTAGTGGTTAAAGTGCTTGCCTAGCATGCATGAAGACCCAGGTTCGATTCCTCGGTACCACATATAGAAAAAAAGCCGGAAGTGGTGCTGAGGCTCAAGTGGTAGAGCTCTAGCCTTGAGAAAGTCCAAGGACAGTGCTCAGGCCCTGAGCTCAAGCCCAGGACTGGCAAAAAAAAAATCTCTGTTCTAATCAAAATGCAATCAAAATTCATGTATAGCAAGAAAAGTAAAGTAGGTGGACCTACTTAACAATGTGACTAGATAAACAATCAAAAGGCCCAAATGCTCAAAATTTTTAAAAGAATAAAAATGGAAATATGAAAGGGATTAAGTTTACATCTGAAAAAGGGAGTCTGGATTTCTATATGTAAGTAGAGGCTTAGTTTTCTATTACAGAAGTATACCTGAGATGTTGCAACCTCTTAACTGTGACTGCTACTGATACACACACACACACACACACACACACACACACTCAAGCAAAAAAGCAACAGGAAGCTAATTATATCCCTACATACAAAGCAATGCTTTCATTTACAATGACAACCCTAAAGAACTAAAATGGTGATTTCATCAGAAGCATTTTTTATGTTGTTTATTTTATCCCAGTTGTATCTTTGCAATTCAACAGTATTTCTTTAGAGAAAATTGCTCTGCTGATTTGCCCAGTGAAAGGGCAAAGGAAGCCGATTATCGTGAGCTTTTGTAAGTAAGTTAAAACAGCTAAATGCTACTGAGACTGAAGTAATGCTTAGGGTAAATTAATGGCTAAGAAAATCAATAAGCTATATAACTTTCCTGTTGATAACAAGATTTAATTTAAAGCTTATAGAAGAACTAAGTTGTTTTTGCATAGAGCTTCTCTCCAAAACAGATTGTCTTCCTGAAAACCAATTAATTTCTGACTTTCTCATTATTTTATAGTTTAAAAAAAGACTAGGGAAAGGTCTTAAAGGGAAGAACTTTGTTAGTAACACCACACCCTGGTCTCAATCTCCAGTATGTATATGTATATTTATATATGTGTGCATTTTTTCCTAAATTCGTAAAAAACTAAAATATATTCCCTCTGGTGAGAACCAACTTCTGGTTTGCTGTGTGTTAGGAAACCGAATCACAAGGGCACTAGAACAAAGAGCAGAAAATTACCTCTTTACTGGAAAGTTGGAGAAGCCATGTTAACCTAAGGAGGATCAGGAGACAGGAAGAGTGGAGTGGCTCACTGGAGTTAGGGGTGGAGAGATTTCAGTTGGAGTTGGCCAGCAAGGTCCCAGGTCGCTGGAGGGTTCAGAGTATCTTTGGATCATGATACAGCTCTAGCTCCTGGAGCCTTATTGTTTGAGAAAGTCTCTCAAGGGCCTGTCACCTGTAGATTAAGATTCTGGGCTGGAGAGTTTCAGGAAGATCCTCTGGGAGGGGGGAGTCAGTGGGCCAAGCTGTGGGAACAATATTTAGTTATGAAAACAAAGTGGAGAGATTCATGGTGGCACTGCCAAAGATCACAAATGAGTCTTTATTAGCAGGCATTAGCAGGCTGGCACCTGCCCTTCCCTGGACTAGGGTTTCTCAGAACCAGAAGCATCCCTGCCTTTTAATGGGGCAGGGTTTATAAAGGTAAACACCACAGGCATGGGGCAGTTTCCCAAGCAAGAAAACAAGCTGATTTTATGAGGCCACATCCTGGAGCCAAGAGAGGTGAGGGTGTACTAGAGCTGCTGGAAGCTAGAGATACATGCAATTTCAAGACTGTGGAGGGGAGATTACCAAAAAATGGCTTTCTTTTAAGCTATATCTAAAACTGAGTTCTCACAAAAGCAGATTCCTATCTCTGTGTTTGGCCTGACTTTGAATTTTATCTGAGTATCCACAGGCTGAGTTCTACCAAAGAAGAATTATCAAACAATATTAGAATTACCATATGAGCAGTCATATCTGTGTTACTTTAGCAAAATATGTTACATTTTGATAAGTTTAAATCCAAAAGGCATACTTAATCCCTACCTTCCCATCCAATGCACCAGGTATTTAGGGCATTAGAAATTTATGGCAGTTAAACAACGTTGGCCCTTGTGACTGTCAAGAGTATGAACATAATAAAGGTGATTGGATAGTTTATTATTTAAAACTTTGGGAGAGAAAGAGATCACATGACATAAATTTGCCATGGGAAGATAAGACTTCAATCCATATCGGCCATCATGCTCCATCATCTTTGTCACAGAGCATGGCCTTAGGTTAAATATGGAAATTGGAGTCCTTGAAGATTGCTTTCTGACTGATGGGTCTCTTTTGTTTCTGGTAAGGTTGAATCACTGAACATTTATTGACTTTTCCCGATTTCCTCAATATTTTGTGTTTATTTCCTCATTCTTTTGTAGCACTTGTTTTATTGTCAGGCAGGTTTGGGTTTATCAGCATATCCTGGGATGAATACATTCTATAAGCTGCACTTTGCTGTCTGCTTTTTTACTAACCTGTATTATTATCCAAGATTAGGAAAAAAAAGTTAAGGGAGGATAGAAGCCAAGAGGAGGGGAGAAAGGAAGAGAGGAAAGGAGAAGCCAGATGGAAGAAGGAAGAAGAGGGACACTGGAAGAGGAGAGAAACACAAGGGAAGAATGATAAAGAAGGAAAAGAAAGGAAAGGGGGGAGCAGAGGGGAGGGGAGGGAAGGGAAGGGGGAAAAGTTTAAATGTACTGAAAAGACTTTATTCTAGACAGTTGTGATAGAAATAAAAACTGATGCTGTAAAGAGCTCAAAATCAACTTTACTGAAG
Organism: Megascapheus bottae; assembly: GCF_031878675.1. Taxonomy (NCBI): domain Eukaryota; kingdom Metazoa; phylum Chordata; class Mammalia; order Rodentia; family Geomyidae; genus Megascapheus; species Megascapheus bottae. The sequence goes on from NC_143518.1 coordinate 1,313,465, forward strand.
TAAAATCAGGAAGATATTTAAATGCTGCGGTGAGCTCACAGAAAGCTACCAGAAGACCTGTAGGGGGCTGAAGGTGTGAGGATCTGATGAAGCTATCGGTATTTGCTAATTGGTTCCTACATTCTGAGAAAAGCTAAGAGACAGTGGCTTTCTGTCTTAATGATTTCACCTAAAAGGAAAGGGTCCCAGCTTCTAAAGAAATATAATCCAGGCCTTTAAATTTGAGCAAGAGGCTGGGAGACAATTTATCTCTCAAAGAAGCACCACATTTTCTTGGGTAAAATTTCTATGCAAAAGGAAGTTAAAGGCCTATAATTAACAACCTTGTCTAAAATTTTGTGGTGCAGAGAGAACACATTATGACTGTCTTTGTAAATGCATTCTGAGAGGAATTGATTCAGAGTGGTGATGCCAGGTAACAGGGATGAAATTCCAGAACTTCTTGATGAGATCACGGTAGTTCTGTGTCAACCTCTAATCTTTATTTAGGATAGACCATAACACTCACTTAGGACTGCAGCATAGCTCAAGTGATAGAGCACCTGCTGATATGTAACAAATGTGAGGCTCTGAGTTCAAACTCCAGTGACATCAATCAATAAAGATATAAAATAATACAAATTCATGGACAATCAAATCTCTTTGAATCCAAGTTTTTCCAGACTAATTATTGAGAAAGGTGGTAAGTGACCTAATATGAGCCGAAAATGCAAATTAGCTATCACTAATCACTTTGAAGCAAAGCAGTGATTAAGTGAAGTCTCACAGAGTTTTCTGCCTGGAATGGCTTCCAAGGCAATCCTCAGATCTCAGGCTTCTGAATAGCTAGGTTGAGAGACCTGTGGCTACCTAGTGGTTTATATATATATATATATATATATATATATATATATATATATATGTATGTATATATTTTTTTTGCCAGACCTGGGCTTGAGCTCAGGGCCTGAGCACTGTCCTTGGACTTTCTCAAGGCTAGAGCTCTACCACTTGAGCCTCAGCACCACTTCCAGCTTTTTTCTATGTATGTGGTACCGAGGAATCGAACCCGGGTCTTCGTGCATGCTAGGCAAGCACTCTACCACTAGGCCAAACTCCTGGCCCTACCTAGTGGTTTTTTGCAAGTTCTTTACATCTTTTTTCATCATTAGAAAACAGATACATAGACTTGTAGGCAAATTCAAGTAAGTTAACATAGTCAAATGCTTAAAAATATACTGGACAATCTGGGCAGTGGTGACTCACACCTGTAATTCTAGTTACTCAGGAGACTGAGATCTGAGGATCACAGTTCAAAGCCAGCATGGGCATGAGACTCTTATCTCCAATTACTTAAAAAAGCCATAAATGGCACTGGGGGTCAAGTGGTAAAGTGCTAGCCTCAAGCACAGAGGCTTAGGGACAAACCCAGGCCCTGAGTTCAAGCTACAAGACTATCAAGTTTGTGCGTGCATGTGTGTGTGTGTGTGTGTGTGTGTGTGTGTGTGTGTGTGTGTGTACACTGGGAAGTAAGTTATTTCTCTTTATGATTCAGAATTGGATCCATTTAAAAAATCTTTCCTAAAGATAGATAAGCATTAATTTTAGGAGTTAAATTTTGATTTTAAATGATTAGCTATTTTATACTTTTATTCCTTGGAAGCAAGTCTTGCTGTCTTGTCAATGACATTATAAACTTATGCAATCAAAGGAAATTCCCAATGAACTCAGAAGCTCTTCTTTTGGCAGTATTTCCCCAGAAATCAAAGGCGACTCTCTGTGAAACAAAACACTGAAAACAATAAAAGACTCAAAGTAGGCAATTTGAGTGCAAGCTCTCCCATGGAGAGGCTCAGTTCTGAATGCAGGTTCTTCCACATCATGTCAAATCACTAAGACATAGCAATCATGCAAATGGCTGCTGAGCATCATATAATGGTCTACTTTCCCTGAAATCCTTAGATATAAGCAACAGCATGACTGGTCCACAGAGGTATGAGCAGGAATGATCACACAGAATATCTAAACAATATGTGGAGATCTTATGCAGATTCCAGGCAGCCACTGATTGCATCTGTGGACTGATCTAGTCCACAGGCTATCCAGTGATCTTGAAAGTCCTGCAGCTCTCTCCTAGAGATACCTCAATGACCCCTGCATGCCACACCGCATGTGCTATCCTCTCTGGGAACCATCCAGCAGAAGAACAGCTCCATTTATCTTGGTCTTCAATAGTTCTTTGCCAATTTACTGGTTATTGGACTCACCCATCCAAACTATAGAGACAGAAGATCTGATCCAGGTATTACAGTTGTTCAGTTTCCATGTTGTCTGTGACTCTCCCAGAATGCATCAGAGAAAAATCCTTTTCTTAAGTCAAATCAATAATGTGGAACAGAAACAGCATCTCATTGTAAGTAGAGCGAATGATGACACTCAAAAATCACATGCAAACCTGGTATAGGGAGGAAGAAAAAAGACTATATAATTAACTCTGTTAGCAAAAGTTGTATGAATCATATTGATAAATGGCATCATATGTCACAACATGTTGATTATAATTGAATATACTGTTCATCAAGCTGTACAAGAGAGTTCATTTTCTTTTCAATCGCACTTTGATTTAACAACCTCAACATGTGAGCTAGGCACTCTTCTGACTTAGAAATCAGGTCTTTTTTCATACTTGTTATCAACATTAACAAAATCATTATGAAAGAACTACTTGTTTTGTCTTAATTTATTTGTTTCTTTAAGGTTAATTTGTTTGGTGATAAGTAAAATACAAAGAAGTTCTCATTTTGATGGTGGATGTGGCTTTTGTTTTATATTGTTTTGTTTTCTAAAAATACGTGGTGCTAGGCTGGGATTTTGGCCTACCACTAGAATGCTTTGCTAGCATTCACAAAGAAAGGATACCACATACATAGAAAAAGCCAGAAGTGGTGCAGTGGCTCAAGTGGTAGAGCACTAGCCTTGAGGAAGCCCAAAGACAGTGCTCAGGCCTTGATTTCAAGCCCCATGACTGTAAAAAAAGAAGTACATGGCGCTGATTTTTATGAGGTCTTTGGAGAATAATTTGTCTTTTCTGTAAGAAGTGTTTGGACTTTATCATTAGAAATCAGCCATAGCTCTAATTCTGCTATAGAGAATCTGCTGGAGGTGGGATAACATTAATGGTGATAATGGCAAGAATGCATAATGAATTTAAAGTGCATATGGTTCTTTGTATTGTATTTTATTGTGGGGGTAATGTATAGAGGGGTTACAGTTGTATTAGTCAGATAATGGGTGTGTTACTTCTCAAACATTGATACCCCTTCTCATGTTTTTGTCCCAAATGGTTCTAAGAAGTTTATTAGTACCCATTGTCTCACGTGTATCAACTCATGATATTGTGAGACTGATACTTTTAGGACATAATTAATTGATAAAGCATAAGAGACTTCTTTAAGATTATAATAATAAGAACTGACTCCAGTAAGTGAACGACTTTTATCTTGTAAGTACTATTAATTCTCTGAAGGAAAAAAAATATGAAAGATGTCCAGCAAGAAATTTCAATCAGTGTCCCAGATTGGGAAAGCAGCCAAGCTGATCTCATTCTAGTCTCAGTCAATAAAGGGGATGTTCCAATAAAACCTGCAAATCACCAAATAAAAGAGGAAGTCAGCATCAACAAATAGAGATATATAACCAGCAGCTCACAGAAACTAGAGACAATATAAACAACTAATGAGTGACCAGCATAATACCTATAATACAATTTGCACTTCTTTCCTCATCTTTAGGCCTCAAAAATCAAGTCATAGAGACTAAACTTGGAAACTATCAGAAGAATAGTATATTTAGGGTTCAATTTATGTTCAGCCATTATTTATTTGAATTGCTTATTGTTTTCATACTCTCGACCTCTTAGTAACTAGGATTATAGGCATAACCCATCACTGCCAGAGAACACGTTGGGATACACTGTCAAAGAGCATGCATACAGCATAAATTTGGCCATCAAAATAACAACTGCTGAAAGGTGCTTTAAAAAAAGAAGGTTGTGCTGCAAAAAATACATGGGGAAACAAACTGTAGGAATACACATTGACAGAGCTGGAAGTAAGTGGCTCTCAACTGTAATCTTAGCTAACTATGGGGCTGAGATCAGAGGACTTTGGTTTGAAAGCCAGCAGAAAAGCTCATGCCTCTCTTATCTCTAATTAACATTTTTTAAAAGCTATAAGTGGTTGTAGCTCAAATGGCATAGCCCTTGTTTTGCACTATAAAGGTGTATGAAAGAGGAACTCAGAAGCAAAAGCAATGAATGCGAGCCTAGTTAGCACAGCAGGGGGCTAAAAGGAAAGGATCCAGTCAAATCCAGAGCTGTGTTCTGTGACTCCACAGCTCATATTGGTTTTCATAGTTCTCACGGATTGAAAGACGTATTAAAAAGGAACAAGCAACAGAAATTCTACTTATGTAAATATGCACCCTATAGACATGTGGTCTGAAAAAAAAATACTGTATAGCCTTTGACAAAACAAGATTTACAGCTCTGTCCCATAATATTCAGGCTTAAGCGGATCTTCAAATTTGCTATTCTCCTGATAGCTGCCCATTTCAGTACCCACGACTTGATTTTTCATACCTCCCTAGGGTCTAAAGTGAGGAGAACTGTCAAGATTCCACCCCATTGTCTTCTATGAATAGACATTAGAGTAACTTTAAGAAACCCAGATCATACCCAGAGTGCTGCAAAGAGAAGGATCTAGTCACTAACCAGAGGAAAGATCCCCAATAATGTGTAACATTAAGTGATGGCTTAGGGAAATTTTACCCTAAGTTCACATAACCTGAGTGAAAGAACATGTCCATGAGGACATGAGATGCTGGGCATGCACCTGAACATTCTCAAGTCAATAATTTTGCATGAAATGGCTCTGGAAAAGAGTAGCCTAATGGAGCTATGGATGAAGTATCTGTACAGAGCCAGGCTTGAGAGAAAGTCAGGTGAGAATGCAAACGCCAGACATTGTTGCTAATGTCCACCTACTCAAGAGGCTGAGGTCTGAGGACCAAGGTTGAAACGGAGCCTAGGTACATATTTCTGAAGAAAAAAAAAAACTTCCATCTTCAGTTAATCAGCAAAACTTAGAAGTGATGGTATTGGTTAAGTAGTAGAGTATCGATCTTGAGTGAAAAAGCTAAGTGAGAATGAGGCCCTGAGTTCTAAGCCCCAGTACTGGCACACACACATATGCATACACACACACACACACACACACACACACACACACACACACACACACACACACACTACAGGAGGAAAGAAAAACACAGGTAAGAAGAAGGAAGGAAGAAGGAAGGAAGGAAGGAAGGAAGGAAGGAAGGAAGGAAGGAAGGAAGGAAGGAAGGAAGGAAGGGAGGGCGGGAGGGAGGGAGGGAGGAAGGGAGGGAGAGGGAGGGAGGGACAAGTTGAAGCAAAGATGCAAAGATAATTCTTCCCTAAACAGATCCATTTTCATATTCATGTAGAGACTTAAAATACTGTAATCATCATATGGAATATAAAGTAAGTATGCTTACAATGTTTAAATAAATAAAGTAGGAGAAAATAGTACATGAAACAAAAGCTATAAAAGAGAACCAGCCATTAAAAAGTTGCAGATTCATGAAAGACACCTTTGGGTCTCACAGATAACTTGAATTCCCAGGGTTTTAGACTCCATCTGCTTAGTGATTACTGTCAGTGGTTCTACCCCCCTCCCAGCTGGTTCCACATGTCTTCACTGTGTACAGGAGCCTTTTTTCCTCCCAGATATTGCCACATCTTCCAGGAACACCCTTAGTTACACTAGAAAAAAAACCAACTAGACACTGTGACTTGGTGTTATAATCTTGTTGTGTAGTGGCTTCTTGTGTATGGTCCTATGGTTTACCAGCATGAATGAGGCAACTGGGTGGAGAAACCTCTATCTCTTGTCATTCTCAGCCAAAAATGTCTGCACAATCCTGAAACAAATGACATGGCTTTAGGTGTTTGTGGCAATAGGAAGAAATAATAATATTTAAAAAGTAGAAATATATTTGTAATATATTCCACACAAGGAGATGGGAATAACAGGGAGTTTAGAACAAATTGTGCCCCGTTTTCAAGCTAAAGCACAGAACAGAGTCATGGATTTTAAATCTTGATTTTGAGCCTTTTCACCTGGACTGAACAGCATAGTTCAGCTAGTTTACAGCAGAGCCAAGCTTAAAGAGGCCATACCCCAAGATACATGCTCTCAATCTTGACTGTAAACCCTTTTCTGCATTTCCTCATTATACAGGTCACAGCCTCAGGTATGTTACATATAAATGCTAATGTAACATACTTTAACTTTTCCTATGTCCTGAAAACTGTTACATAGCTTTCCATCAAGCTTTCCATCATTCTACGTTCCAAGAAATTTGTAAATGTAGCATGTACTTTCTCCATGAAAGTCAAAGTATAAAACTCATTAATACCTAGCTTCCAACTATAAATACATATTATAAAGGAACTATCTGTTCAAGAATTAATCTCCTTTGGGGATATTAACCCCAAATTGAAGTCTTCTAAGTTGCTTTATCCTTTTAAATGTCTAGTTTTTGAAGTGGAAATCATATATATTTCTGAATGCCAAGAAATAAGTATTTCTACAGTTAATGGGAGTAACACCTTCCAGCTTTTATTGGCAGAGCTGTTAATAATGTTTTCCAACAATTCAATAATTGTGGCTAGTAAATAGTATTCAGAAATTGAAATATCATCTTGGTTAACACTTTCTTTCCAACATATCTTGACAATGACACATCGCCATAGAAATAACTAAGCAATGCAGTGCTCTAAGTATCACATTACAATAATGTATTTTTGTTGTTGTGTTTCTTTTCTTTAACATAAATCTTCAATTAAATGTCTGTGGCAGCAAAGTCATTACCCAAGGAAAATTGGCCTCAGCAGAGAGGAAGTTTATATGCTGAGAATGCAAATAATGATATGCTTCACTTCACTTAGGCATGGCAGGGACATAGCATGTCCCCATCACTGTAGTAAGTGTCCATCATTATATAAGTAATGTCAACACAGGAAAAAGTCCAAGGTCCTTTTAGTCTAGCAGAGTCCCTAGAAGTTTAATAAACAAGTGAAAGACTAAACCAAGTAGATAGCCTTGAACCCCAAAACATGGAAAATGGTAATAAACTCAAGTTTCCAGCCTTGAAAAACAAGATAATGGTTCCCTGGCTAAGAGATGTTAGTGTTCTCAAGAATGGGTAAGTTCAATTCCTCAAGGTAAAACTTGGAAAATACATTGCCATAACAGAAAATTGGCTGTGCTGTTTATAAAAGAAAAACAATTAACAATTTCATTGATTTTTGTGCAATTCCTAACTGAACCATCAGTACCCATCGCACATACAAGTAAATGATTGAAGATTTGGCCACAATGACTTGATACAGTTTACTTTGCAGAACATCTAATTCAACTATCAGCTCCCTCACACAAGTATTATTTCTATCTCTAATAACGGATAAATAACAGAAATAATCACCCCCTTTCTTTTGTGTCTTAGTGGTACTTGAATGCAGGTCCTGTCACTCTCACTTGGCTTTTTTGTTGATGCTGGGGCTCTCTGACTTGAGCCCCACCTACTCTTTCAGCTTTTGACTGGCTAATTGGAGATCAAGGTCTCATAGATTAGTCTACCTGGACTGGCTTTGAATCATGATATTCAGATCTCAGCCTTTTGAGGAACTAGGCTTACAGATGTGAAACACCAGTACCCAACACGTCCCTTTCTTATACCTTTACCAGGGCACAATTATCAAAATGTTTTTCTCATATCTTTAATATGAATGCTTAGGTGTATAAGGTTTGGAAAGGGCATGTGTGTAATTTTGGGTCCCTTGGAAGCAAAGTCTAGCGTGGAGTCTGAAATAAATGAGAGGTAACATCTGAAAGAGAAAGGGAATATGGAATAGTCAGGAGACTATCATACTGTCATACTGTTTTGACCCATAGAATGCCTTTTCAGCATTCAAGTTTTATAAAGCCATAGTTAGAATAAGACACAGAAAGCTTTCAATGAATTCCAGGTAAAGAATTGAGACCTTTTTGAGGGGAAGAGATGGAAGATCACAACTAAATATAAAAACAAATAACAGTTTTCTCATTATTACAGTGAAATTGGCTAATAGGCCTACTTTGGAGACAAGTCTTTGGGAAAACTTAAAAAAAAAACTCAGATTGTTTTTGTTGGAAATCTTGGTAGATGAAGGAAAGATTCACCTTAGCCAGGCAGGCTCTATCATATTGTTAAATAACCAAGCTCTATACCCATGATTTCCGGAATCTAAGGATGCAATTAGTAGATTTCTGAAGGTAACCTTTCCCATTCTGGAGGCAAAGGCCTAAAATCATGCTTCTGGAGACTGAAAGTATGTTTGTACCTTTCAGGTTTGTTTAGCATAGCATTTTTTATTTATTTATTTATTTATTTATTTATTTATTTATTTTTTTATTGTAATTAGTAAAAAGGTTACATGATATTTGCCAGATAGAAGGTGCATTAATACACATACATTGATACCCTTTCACATGTCTTGGTACCCATTTCCCTCCTCCCCCACACCCCCCACCCATCTTGGTTTTCCCCCCTTCCCTATCAAATTTCAAATATCCAAATACAAATAAATTCAATATATTAGATAACAAAGTGAGATACTATACCAATATGAGATAACCAAGGGACAGCAAAGGAGATGAGAGACAACATAGTACATTAAGGACAACAATCATTCATTATATGGCTTTTGTTTCACTATCCTGGAGGTCCTTTCAATTAGCTTCACATTATATGGCCTTATGTATCAAGATTTTGCTCTATTGCAAATCTCTGCTAGTAGAGCCCAAGGTTTCTACTGATTATGACGAATGAGGGAAACCATTGAGCCTAAGTTCCTTTGAGTCTGGCTTACTTCACTTAATATGATTTTTTCTAAGTCTTTCCATTTCCTAACAAATGGGTCGATGTCATTCTTTCTGACAGCAGCATAGAATTCCATTGTGTACAAATACCACAACTTGTTGATCCACTCATCAACTGAGGGACATCTAGGTTGGTTCCATATCTTTGCTATGGTGAACAGTGCTGCAATGAACATTGTTGTGCTAGTGGGTTTAGTATGTCCTTGTTTCTGGGTGGTTGGGTAAATGCCAAGTAGTGGAATTGCTGGGTCAGAGGGGAGTTCTATGTTTAGCCTTTTGAGGCACTGCCACACTGCTTTCCATAGTGGTTGAACGAGTTTGCACTCCCACCAACAGTGTAGTAGTGATCCCTCCTGGCCATATCCCCTCCAGCATCTGTTGTCATTCGTTTTCCTGATCCTGGCCATTCTAGCTGGAGTGAGGTGGAATCTTAGAGTTGTTTTGATTTGCATTTCTTTTGTGAGCAGAGATGTTGAGCATTTCTTCATGTGTCTATAGGCCATTTTTGTTTCTTCTTCAGAGAAGACTCTCTTTAAGGCTTTGGCCCATTTTTTAATGGGATGGTTGTTACTTTGGAGGTTAGTTTTGGAGTGATTCAATTTTTTGAGTTGTTGATATATTTTAGATATGAGGCCTTTGTCCATTGTTTGGTTGGTGAAGATCTTCTCCCACTCTGTAGGCTTCCTGATTAGTTTACTAGCTATGTCCTTTGCCATGCAAAAGCTCTGCAGTTTAATGCAGTCCCACTTATCCAGCCTTTCTCTGATTTGTTGTGATTCTTGGTCCTTATTAAGAAAGTTTCAACCTGTGCCAAGGAGGCCTAGTGTATCTCCTATTCCTTCCTGTAGAGTTTTCAGTGTGTCAGCTTTTACCTCCAGGTCTTTAATCCATTTGGAGTTAATTCTAGTGCAAGGTGACAAAGAAGGATCCAGCTTTAGTTTTCTGCAGGTGCTTAACCAGTTCTGCCAGCACAACTTGTTGAAGAGGCTGTCTTTCTTCCATTCTATTTTTTTAGCTCCCTTGTCAAAGATTAGGTGGCCATAGGTCTGTGGTTTAATATCTTGGTCCTCAGTTCTATTCCATTGGTCTTCAGGCCTGTTCCTGTGCCAGTACCAAGCTGTTTTGAGAATTATAGCTCTGTAATAGAGTCTAAAGTTTGGAATTGAAATTCCTCCAGCGCTGTTCTTTCTGCTAAGAAGTGTTTTTGCTATACGGGGTCTTTTATTATTCCATATGAAATTTTGGATTGCCTCTTCTATTTCTTTAAAGAATGACGTTGGGATGTTGATGGGTATTGCATTGAATTTGTAGATAGCCCTTGGCAAGATTGTCATTTTCACAATGTTGATTCTTCCAATCCAGGAGCATGGAATGTTTTTCCATTTCCTTAGTTCGGCTTTAATTTCCTTTTTTAGGGTTTTAAAGTTTTCGTCAAAAAGGTCCTTTACATTCTTAGTTAAGCTAATTCCTAGGTACTTTATTTTCTTTGAGGCTATTGTGAAAGGAGTTTCTTTCCTGATTATTGCCTCGTTCCTCTCACTGTTGGCATAAAGGAAGGCAGTTGATTTTTGAGGGTTGATTTTATAGCCTGCTACTCTTCCAAAGCTTTGAATCAGCTCAAGGAGCTTGGGAGTAGAGTCTCTAGGATTCTTTAAATACAGAATCATGTCATCTGCAAAGAGGGATAGTTTTATTTCCTCTTTCCCTACTTGGATCCCCTTTATGCTTGCTTCTTGCCTTATTGCACTGGCTAGGAATTCTAGTACTATGTTAAAAAGGAGTGGAGAGAGTGGGCATCCTTGTCTCATTCCTGATTTTAGAGGGAATGGCTTTAGATTTTCACCATTAAGTGTAATACTAGCAGTAGGTTTCTCATACACAGCCTTTATTACATTGAGGAATGTTCCATGGATTCCTAGTTTCTCCAGAGCTTTTAACATAAAGGGGTGTTGGATCTTGTCAAATGCCTTTTCCGCGTCTATTGAGACAATCATGTGATTTTGGTCCTTTTAGCTTAGCATTTTTGACTGCACCAAGATGAATGAAAGGTTTGATCCTATGATAGAATTATTGAGCTAGGGAGGTACAAGAACTACAAGAAACTAAAGTAATAGTAATAATCCAGTGTTCCAGTTTGTGATGCTGTTTAGCATACAACCAAACTATGTAAAATAAGGACCACTTTTTATGCTTGTAGATTCTGGGTTAGGGAATTAGGAAAAATACATGACAGTATTTTCGCTCAATTGCATAATACTTGGGGCTCAATTGGGCATTATGAAGGCAATAGTGAATGTAGAGAATTCCCATGTATTTGCATCTGCATTTCCTGGTGTTCTTTGCTCCCTATGCAAGGTCTATTCCTTATTAGTTAACTTTTACACTTAGTTTTCAGATGAGGATTTCTTTCATGTTTCAGGATAATCCTGAGCAACTTTCTGCTTTACACATGAATAAGATTTTTCTCTCTTTCTGCGAACCTTATCATCAGAGTTGAGAAAGGCTTAACAAATTATATGTAAATACCAATAATCACCAAAACATTATTACTATTTTCAACACAAAGTGTCATTATAATGTAAATCTCTATAATCCTTATATTTTCATTTTTTCCAGTTATATTTGCTGGTTATATGGTATATGGTTATATTAGTTTTATTTCCTCAAGTCCTCAACTAGAATTGCATGTGACAAAAAATGTCTTTCTGTTTAAAGATACTCTGTGGGGAGGAGGTCAGGAGGGAAAAGTGGAGAAAATTAAGGAAGCAGTGACATTTTTCCAAAAAAAATGTGCTCATTACCTGTATTATATATTCCGTGACTATAATCTTTCTGTACATCACCTTTACAATAACAAGTTTTCAGAGTTTAAAAAAGTAAAAAAACAAACTATGCCCTTGAGTTTCTTATAGAAACAGAACTTACAAAGCAGTAATTAATTTTTAAGTCAGATTTCATATTTTTGCTACTTATTTATTTTATAAGGTTTGGGGAAGCTAGTTACTTAAAAGATTTTTCTATACTAATTTGACTTGAACACTGCATCTTCAAGAGATGGCATTCTCATCTGGTGATGCCTTGTGTCATAGTCTGATATATGTGAAGATAATATGTATGGAGCTAGGGAAGATTGATAGTACTGTGAATTAATAATAAAACATGTAAGGATAATTAGATATGATTCAACAAAACTGGTAATGGACAAAAATATAGTAGTCTAAATTGTCTTAAGAGTTTGAAGCAGATAGCATGTCCTTCCTCTCCAGAGTTTAGACCACATCACTTTTCTCTGCTTCATTGCCCTTGGGAAAATCCAGACATTTTTATTTTGATTGTATTTATTTTTAATCAATCCTATTTTTCCTGCCCTAACTTCAGTATATGGAGAGAATAACTAAATGTTCTTACTATACCTTGACTTAGTTATGGGTCTAAGTGTCTTACACACAGAAAACCTTGATGGGAAAACAATAATAAGTGATAGATTACAGCATCAGCAAGATAGTTTGAGAGGCATAGATTTGGAATAAAATTTGAGAGCCCAATAACAGATTAGGCTTATAGATGGCATATGAGACATGACAGAATGAATATAGTAAAGAACACTTTCAAATGTTGTAGCCAATGCATGAATAAGAACAAGTGCCTATTATGGAGGTGGTAGTACTGGAGGAAAGATTGTAAACTTAATTTTAAAGTGGTCAAATCAGTTATTTCCATTAGACATGGATCAAAGATATTTGAATAGTCACTTAGATATGTAAATACAATTGGAAAGAGAGAGATGATGTGAATATATGAATATATAGATAGAGGATATGAATATATAAATATATATCCAAGTAGAAATATATATGTGTGTGTATATATATATATATATACCCAGTGTGTGTACATTTGGATATTAAATGGTAAAGTTTCAATGAGATTCATAAGGAAGGGAATAAACAGACATGCTAAGGATTGTATGCTAGGACCCTTAAGAGATCAGAGAGATAGAGAATAACAAATAGAGACAGAAAAGTAATGACAAAAGAATCAAGAAGAGAAACGGGGCAGTATGTTATACACAAAAGACATTATTGCAAGGAGGAAGAAGTGATTGAAAAATGCTGAAATACAATAGACTGAATGAAGTCTGAAATTCATCCACTGAACTGATATACCTAGTGGTTAAGTTCAAGTGAGAACACAGAGGTTCAAGAAAATGGGAAATAGAAATTAGAAAACAATTGACTTGTTTTGTGTATGTGTATGTGCTGGTATTAGGCTTTTTAAATCCAGGTATTGAACATTATCTCTTAGCTTTTATTTTCAAGTTTGGTCCTCAACCACTTGAGACATGGTTCCATTTCCAGATTCTTTTTTCTTGGATGTTAATGAGAGATAAGAAATTCACAGACTTTTCTGTCCAGGCTCCTTTGGAATCTTAATCCTCAGATCTCAATGTCCCGAGTAGCTAGCATTACAAAGATGAGCCACTAGCATCCAACTCTTGAATTTAGTGGGGGTTTTTGTTGTTATTATTTCTATAAACTGATGTTTGTGTTGGTTGGACACCATATGGTATGTCCATGCTTGTATGAATGTATATGTAATGATGATCATGTTATGACAATTAGCATTGTCATCTAATCATTTATTTCTGTTACACCTCATTTATAATTATTTCAATTTTTTGAGGAGTTGGGAGTTAAATGTAAAAGTGGAGGACTTTTCTTTGGGGGAGAGAATGTAATCAATGTTACTAACATCTATGCTTACTAACTGGCACCTTTCAAAGTTAGGCTCTACCTTCTCAGGGACTAGGAGTTAGAAACATTACCTTTCTTGATTATTATATTTCCCAGGTATAGGTCCCAATTGCTTGGAGACAATTTGAGATTTGAAACTGTCAAGAACATGGGAAAAATTACATTTCAAAGGGGCAGAGAAATAATATATACCTGAAAATGTCTGAGGAAAGAGAAGTCAGGAATTTATAATCAGAAAGAAATTTTCAAAAAGTTTAATCAAGCTAAGGGGAAAGTTATTTCCATCTTGGTACATTAAAGGCCAACAGTAGGTAAATGCTCATGTACTGAACAGAAGATCAGTTGGCCTATGGCTTTGCTGAGAGGTAGAGGGGAAAAGGACTTGAAGATATAAGTAAGCAAGTAATTAAAATACAGGTCCATGGATTTAAGAAAGTATAGTTTCATGAGAAAAAGAGAACACAAAGATGTCAAAGATAGAGGGAAAATACCAAGCTCACTGATCTAAAGGTATTGACATTTGGCCATGGGATGAGAGCAAGTGAACTGGAAGGATGGAAATGGATGGTAGATGAGGTACTTGTCATTGACAAGATAAGGAAGTGACCATTGGACAGAACAGCTGACAAGTGGCAGGGTTTTGGTTTTGTTGTTGTTTGTTTTGTTTGCTATTTGCTTTTAGGTTTTTGTTGTTTTTGTAGTGAGGAGCATTGACTCTTTACTTGAGTCCAAAAATTAACTGAGAACAAGATAAAAGCTAGTAATTTCAGACTCCTCCATTCTAGAACTAATAGCCGTGAGCTATTTTCTGCAGAAATCACTTCGAAGCCATCTGGGAATCTAGGAAGGAGTAGGTAGGTGGCTGGACCATGTGCCAGTGTAAATGATTATTATTGTAGCAAGGACTCACCTGAACCATCATGAGAATATGGGCTGGCAGACAAGCTCTGACCACCTCCTCAGCTTTTGAACACTGTCACTTGGGACTGTTCACTCTGCAGACATTCTTACACCTTCCCCAAATTCTTCCTGTTTAACTGGAGGCAAATGTCAATGCCCCAAAGACAACTGCCAAGGCAGTGAAATCCTGTCTTCCAGGGCTGCCATGTAATAAATATCTTATCTCTACTCTCCACCATGTCTCTTTGACCCTAACATGGAATCCTAAGCCTTTAGGCCTAGAATTGAAAACTCTTAGTTTTAACAGGAGGGGCACTGGAGTAAAGAGAAGTTTTCCAAGCATTAAAAATCTTCAAAGAATAAGGAACATGATCCAGAGACGGGTAGGTCACAAATTTTATAAAGAGGGAGCAATTTTTCTATTGGTTATCTCTGTTGTCTAGATATTTACCACTCTATGAGATAATTAGCACTAGGATGAGAAGATCTTTATTCCCTCAAAGAATAGTATTCAAAAGAAAGGGCATCAATGTTTGTGAAGTTATGCACCTTTTATCTGGTGAATATAATGTAACCCTTCTATTAATCACAATAAAAAAATCTTTAATAAAAAAAGAAAACCATCTTATCAACAAAAAAGCTTAATAAAATACTTCAAATTATATTAGATACCAGTAGTTCATGCTGTCATCCTAGCTACTCAGAAGGCTGAGATCCAAGAATTGAGGTTTGAAGCCAGCCTGAGGAGGAAAGTTTGTGAGACTCTTATCTCCATCTAACTCACAAAAGTCAAAAGCAGAGATGTGCCACAAGCAGTAGAGTGCCAGACATGAACAGAAACAGCTGGCAAAACATTAGACCCTGAATTCAAGCAGCGGTACCAGCACAAACATAGAAATAAAATAGGAAATCACCAAAATAAGTTGCAACAATTAGCTTGGTACAGAAAAAGCCGATTCTCTTTGTTTTTACATGTATGTTCTCAATTCATTAAAAGTAAATGTAAAGTAATTGATCAGACTATAATTAGTAACACTATAACACTATAACAGCTACTTAGAAAATGCTTTTAGTAAAAGGCACTGACTCCTTGTTTGGGCTTCCAAATTAAGTTAAGAACCTATCTCATTCTGCTCATCCACTGAGGGGCACCTGAGCTGATGCTTTATCTTGGCTATGGGAAATAGTGCTGAAATGAACGTGGCATGCTAGTGACCTCATTGTATCCTGGTTTATAATCCTTTGGATAAATGTCCAGGAGTAGAAGTGTTGGATCATAAGGTGGCTTTATGTTTATTTTCTTTTTCTTTTTTCCTTTTTTCTTTTTACCAGTCTTGGGGCTTGAATTTAGGGCCTGAGCACTGTCCTTGGGCTTCTTCCTCAAAGCTAGCACTCTGCCACTTGAACCACAGCACCACTTCTGGCTTTTTCTATGTATGTGGTACCGAGGAATCGAACCTAGGTCTTTGTGCATGCTAGGCAAGCACTCTACCACTAGGCCATGCTCCTAGCCCTATTTTTAGTCTTTTGAGAAACCTCCATTCTGCTCTCCAGAGTGTTTGCACAAGTTTACACTCTCACCAACAGTGTATTAGGGTTCCATTTTGCCCACATCCTCACTAGCATCTGTTACTGTTTGTATTCTTAAGGATGACCATTCTAACTGGGTAGAATCTCCTTGTTGCTTTGGTTCATATTTACTTTATGGCCAGAGATACTGTACATTTCTTCATGGCTGTTGATGAATCTAGAATATGTGATATAAATACACAATGGAATTTTACTCATTCCTTAGAATGATATTGCATCATTTGCAAAGAAATGAAAGGACCTAGAAAAAATTATGGTAAGTGAAATAAGTCAGGCCCAGAGAAACAAAGGTTGCATGTTTTTTCCCTGTGTATGTAGAAGCTAGATGTGTTTACAAATATATGAATAAATATGTTGGATAGTATGCAAGGTACACACAGGTATTAACTGAAATATGGTAGATTCAGGAAAGAATTCAAGCAGTGTGATTCCTTTGAATCCAGAAAAGGAGAAAAGAACTTAAGTTCAGAGTTCTGTAAAATAAACACCAGGAAATAGATACTTGAAAGGGGAAGGATGAGGTCAAAGGAGTGTAGACCAATGAAGAGGAGAGAGAATGTAGTAAAATACTAAGTGCAAATCCTAAAATATTAAGAAAGGTGAGGGAAGAGGTATGTTGGGAGGGATGGGTGAAAATGTCAATAGGTACAACATTGATCATGATGCATTGTATTCATAAACTGTTTTGCTCAATGACAACTTCTTTGTACAACTACATATATATTCTTTATATGCATATATATATGCATATGTAGATATATACTATATATACATGTATAATACAGATATACATATGTATACATGCATCTATATACATATATGTGTATATACATACATACATATACTTTGTTCTGAGTTTCTCTCTTGAAGTAACCCTGGGTATCAGAAATGATAGGGCTCATCAATAATATCTCCACAAGGAACTACCACCAGTTGATTGAATATTACTGGTGCTCTCATCACTTCCAGTGACTGGATCTTGGGGGGTTTTGTACCTTGGGCTCTGCTCCGATTGGTTACCCCATGTGAATGAGGCATAGAACAAGCAACCAATTAGAGCCAACCAGTTATACTATAACTTGTATGTGGCTTTTTCCCTATTATAATTTGATATTTGGAAGTGACTTGCTATTGTTTGGGGGTTATAACTTAGTGGTTGGTTGTCAATACCTATTCAAATCCATTCTTTGAATTCCTTCCCTGGCTTCCTTCTACAGAGTGCTGGAAAGCTTATCAAAACCACAAAGGTTGGGTAGGGAGTTTGGCCTAGTGGTAGAGTGCTTGCCTAGCATACACGAAGACCCAGGTTTGATTCCTTGGTACCACATACATAGATAAAAAGCCAGAAGTGGTGCTGTGACTCAAGTGGTAGAGATCTAGCCTTGAAAAAGTCAAATGTCAGTGCTCAAGCCCTGAGCCCAGGCTCCCGGACTGGCACAAAAAATAAAATAAAATAAACTGCAAGGCTTTAGCAAGCCATTGGGAGGAATTAGAATTTCTTTTAGAACAGTATATCTTTTGCCATCTGGTTTCTATTTACTAGGCCAAGGGGCTCTTAAGGAACCTCTCAGTGACATTAATAAATACCACTCCTGCTGGAAGGCTAGGTTCCCCTCTTCCATATGTCTGCACCATATCTGTATGTATGGCGCTCCTTCCTACATGCCCATGTCTTACCTATGAGGCATGGAAGTGCTTTTTGCTCTACTTGATGAACGAATACTCTGTTTCTTGCTCTCCTGTGAATCTTAAAGTTTTATTTCGCTCAGTATCTTCTAAAAACAATAACCTACTATGGTGACAAAAATAATTACAAATTTCTAACATAATATTGTCACTAAATTTTCATGATAGCCAAAAGCTTAGAAAATAGTCCTTCATTGTTTTAGAGTATATATGTGTGTGTGTGTATATATATATATATCTGTATATATATTCAAAGTAATTTCCACCCAGTAAGTATCTCTATAGATTATTTTTGAAGCCCTCTAAGGGGAGTTAAACTTCCAGTATCCTATTCCATGAAAGTCCCATTCCCATGTTTCTGCTTACATCCAGCCTAAGCAAATTCCTCTTTGTGAATACTTGGCTAGGATTTTTCAGCCTTTGAGAACACATTCTACTTTAGTTTCCAGGGATTTATTTTTCATATATTTTATTGTAATTAATAGAAGGGTTACATGATATTTGCCAGATAGAAGGTATATTAATTCACATACATTGATACCCTTCCACATGTCTTGGTCCCCATTTCCCTCCCCCCCACCCCTCATCTTGTTTTCCCCTCTTCCCTATCCAGGGATTTTTAATGATAGCAAGCTGCTTCCTTTCAATGAATCCAAGTCCCAGGATCCTCATGTTCCTGATCTACATGTCTGGCCATTTCAGTTAAACCTCAAACCACTCTAAATGCTGCCTTTCAGAAGAGTTTAGAGCTGGGCATTCCAAAACTCTTTTCCTTTCCCTTTTTGTTGTGATAAGGTTTTCTTCTTCTCCCAGTTTCCATTTGCCTTATAGTTAGGGCTCCTAATGAAGAGTTAAAATAATGAACAGCAAGGGAAGGGCCTTTTCAAACAATATTTGTTTCAAATCTGATGACATAATTAAGCGTTCTTTTAAAGAGAGATATAGCAATGCTCACTTCTATATTTCATTCAAAATTAATTAAATATTTTAATGAACCTTGAGTCAAAATTTTTGAGCCCAATTAGGAAGTAATTATAAATAACCATTGCCCTAAACTTTAACCAGGCAACATAAAACTGACCAACCTTTATATAAAAGGTTTCCAGTCAGCAATTCAATCCCATCAGTAAACATTTGACTATAAGTTAATTTTGACCTTGTATCCTCTCCTGGTAGTTATATTTTTAGAGAGTTCTGCATTTCTTTGCTTTGAATTAGCTATAAATTTGTGAAAGATTTTTTGCAGCCACACTTTCAATATGTTTGTGAGGCCATGATGGAAAAGAGACTGGCATCTGTTGTCAGGCTAGCAGCCAAACTCCAAGGGCTTTAACACATCAGCTCTCTTCCTGCCCTGAAGAGAGCAAACAGAAATAATGGTGAGCTGGTAGAAAGGATTTTAATCAGTATAACACTTGGGAAGGAGAAAAGTAATTATTTCAGCCTATCTTCCCATCTCAGACTACCCTGACATGGGCTTTTACTTATTACAGTAAGTACATTTCCTTTCATAAAATGTCATATGCTCCCTCATCCTGTCTCAGTTCTCCTTCCCTTCTCCACCCACAGATTGCATAATTTACTTTCATCAATATCCAGTGGGCTCCACTGCTGTACCATTTCACCATTTTTCCTCCAGTTCTGTGTCTTCCCCCGACCCTCGCACAGATATGTACACAGATGCTACATTTGTAAGTTAAAGAATACAGAATCATCAAAAAAAGAAAAAGTAATTAAGAATCTTTTTTCCCTAATCCTGGGACTTGAACTCAGGGCCTGTCCTTGAGCTTTCGTAAGGCTAGCACTCTACTACTTAAGCCACAGCACCACTTTGGGCTTTTTCTGTGCATATGGGACCAAGGAATTCAACTCAGGACTTCATGCATGCTAGGCAAGCACTCTACCACTAGGCAATACTCCTGATCCCAGAAAAAATAAATTAACAAAAGTGTCCTTTGTTTCCATATCTTTATTTTATTTATTTTTTTTTCTGGGACATTTGGCTTGAACTCAGCCTGGGCACTGCCCCTGAGCTCTTCAGCTAAAGGCTACCACCCTACCCTTGAGCCAAGCCCCACTTCCCGTTTTCTAGAGTTTCATTGGAGATAAGAGTCTCAGGTCCTTTTGTGCCCAGACTGGCTTTGAACCTTGATCCTCAGATCTCAGCCTCCTAAGTAGCTAGGATTACAGGTGTGAGCCATGGTGCCTGCCTCTATATCTTCAGAATTCCTTTCAGAATGTATATTATTTTATATACATAAGAAAAGGCACTTGGATACTGTAATTTGTAATTCTCTCCTAAGACTATCTTCTTTTGGTCTCACTGTATGTGATCACCATGAGACAATCTGTCTATGAGGCTCTGCTATTCCTGAAATCCACACAGAATGCAATTTGTGGACAACGTCTGGACACTTCCATAAATCTTTTCAGTGATGAGTCAGGAACAGGATATTGTAAGATCTGACAGTAAGATATGTGAGTTACCTTATCTTGGTGCATTTGGCTTTGAAGAGCCCATGAGAATGGTAAATACCTGCAGGTCTTAGCTAGAAACTCCCAGAGTGATCACTATGTCTACATGAATACTTAAGCAGAAGTTTGACTCAAAGATAAAGTAGACAGAGGAAAGATGAAAGTGGAAATGCTAGGCAATTGTTTGTTCATAGCTAACCTGATGTCCCAAGCAAGGAGTCAGTGTTCTATTTTTGTTGCTGTTTATTTTAAAATAAATTTAATTTCCATTAATAACTATTATAATTGAATGCCAAAATTTTATCTCTAAACTAATCTTTGTTTACATTCTAACATTAAGTCCATTGAATGCAAAATATTAACAAAGTCTTCTCCTATTTCTAAAGCTTTTTCAGAATTACATCTCTGTCCAGGCACTCGTAGCTCATACCTGTAATCTTATCCATTCAGGAGGCTGAAGTCTGAGGATCATGGTTCAAGGCCAGCTACTGCAGGAAAGTCTATGGTACTCCTATCTGCATTAAACTATATGAAAAACTGCCACTTGATAGAGCATATCCTTGAGCAAAAGAAGATCAAGGACAGCACCAATGCCCTGAATTTAAGCCCAGATTGGGGAAAATAATACATCTCTGCATCTCTAATAGGAATGTATTTCTCCATAATATATCATTGGTATTGTTTTAAAATACATAAATGTTTACCTACCCTGTAGTAATTTCCAAATTACTAAGATCATGAAGCTAACCTAAAACCCTGAACTTTATTGTACAGCTTTGCTAAAAGTAACTGAAAGTCTCTACATCATGAGAATGTATAGGGACTTTATTATTACACGTAAGCAGTTGTACAAAGGGATTTCAATTTTAAAAATCAGTTTGTAAGTACTGTTAGGAAAATGAAGAATAAAAGAGAAATAAGCCAAATTCGATCCTCAATAGGCAAGGACTATTTATTGCCAGCAAAGGGCACAGAGGTTTTGAAGGTTGTACAAGGGACTAGATTTGGGGGCCAGGTTTATATGTGACTTAACAAGGGAACAAAGGAGTAAAAATTGGGCTGTAATTACTGGTAGGCTGGGGCAGGGTACTTTCAGTTACGTCCAGAATGGAATGTCCCACATAAGGGGATAGGTACATTCAGCTGGGCATAGAATGGAATAACCTGCCGGGAGATAGACATGTGGTAAGCTTGTGCATGTGCACCTGGTGTCTTGCTTGACCTAGGGGAATAAGGCATGAGTAAATCCTTCAAGTACAATGTATCTTAACCAGACTTACTTTTGTAGCTGACCTAGTCCCACTTATCCCCTCCAGTTATATGGTTCCATTTTTACATATGCACATTGAATATAACAGCTATATGCTATTCCTGGTATTTATTTTGGCAAACTGTTTCTTGTTAAGAATAACATTATTGTCAAATATGATTTTTAAAATGTGTTAGCTGACTTAGACAATGAAACTTGAAGGTATATATTTGTAATGTCTCCTTGATTCCTCATTCATGTGAAGAGTACAAAGTGTAAGTACAATTATGTCATGAATACTCATGTGTTGTTATAATTACACTTAGCAAAAAAGCATTAATTTTCTTTTTCTAGCATGAAAATTAGGTGTCTTAGGTTAAAAAAATTAGCAAAGCCATTCAAACTTTAAGCATATCTTTTCCTTTTCAAAAAGAAAAATTGTTACATTTATATAGAGAAAAACAGCAGTGGACAATAAAAGAATGTGTATGGGGTAATAGCTGAACTAAAAGAATCTGAACCATGAAGAAATATTTCTTATATATCTCTTCTCTCTATGTGTGGTCATTATTGCTTGTTCTTACACAAGGGTCAACCTAGAGTCTTGACCAGAAAGTTGACCACAGAAGAAAGTGAACTGGTCTGATTTACTCAGGAACATGAGTTGTTGGTCACACTTCACATATGGTTCTACTTAGAGCTGAATGATTCCAACTTCTGTGGGTGTTTTGCCATCTGATTACTATTTTGGGACCATAAAAGTAGACCACATACTCCTTTAAAAATGAAAGTGGAAATTCATTATTTTATATGTGCTGGTACCAGGGCTTGGACTTCGGGCCTCAGCCTCTCAGCATTTTATTTTGTTGGCACTCTGACTTGAGCCATACCTCTACTTCCAGCTTTTTGTTGGTTAATTATAAATGTGAGTCTCTGGGATTTGTCTGCCTAGGCTGGCTTCCAACTAAAAACCTTAGATCTCAATCCTTTGAGTAGCTAGCATTACAGGTATGAGCCACAAGCCCTGGATTGAAAAGGAAAAATTCTTACCAATTACTGAATGAAACATGAAAACTATGCTTGGTCTTTTATTAGAGGTAAAAATTGATTTCTCTTTCTTAACGTCTTAGGACTAATTATAAGCAGATGTTCAATTACTCTTGTAGATTTAATCCGTTTTTCTGAAGTGACACCAAATAAAGTTGCTTCTTTTAGTTGCTAAATGGGAGCGAAGAACATTTGCAGAACCCTTGGATTAGACCGAAGCAGTGTCTGCATGGGATCATATGCAAGAGGCTGGTTTCCTTTACCAGAGTTTCCTCTGCACCTAGTATATCCTATCTTTAGGAGTAGGAATAAAGGTGCTTCTTGCAGAGAAAATTTTATTTTGAGAAAGCAAGTAGCCAACTACTCAGGAAGCAATGACCATGGAAGAACAGAGACCAGGTTCTAGTCTTCTGGAAGTAGCTACTGATTTCCAGGTTTGAACTGTGGAACAGTAAGAATTTGCAGGAGCCTTCTGCAGTACTGGAAGTTGAAAAAACAGTGTGAAAGAGTATACATCATGAATATAAATGTAAATACTGACTTCCACCACTTTGCACTTGCACTTAAGTAATTGTTTCCATTATGGGCACTTGTTTTTATGATCACGTTGTGTACTGAAGACCACTTTCTTAGAGATAAATGCCTACAGGTTGACCTTCATTATCATGCAAAGCTATGGTAGCATCAGGCCCAAGACCACATGGTGGATTGTGAGTTTGATACAAGTGTGATAAAGAGTGCTGAAAGCAACACTATTCCAAACTATGTATCTGCAAGTGGTTTGTGAACACTGTACATCTACAAGGAAAATGCAGCAGAAAAATCATGTAATATGGCTGATGTGTCAGGTAGGTGCTCAGGGAATATTTGAAACCCCCAGAAGAAATTTAGTGTTTTCAGCAATGCACGAGGGGGCAGGCATTGAAACTGTGTTCATTAGTGTTAGCATTTGCATCTGCTAAGACATGGATTTATTGAAATTACATGCCTAATGGAAAATATGTCCACAAAATAGATTCAATTAACAAGAAAAAACATGGCAACAAAAGTACAAAGATCACACATAAGAGAAACATTTGAAACTCATAGAAATAGTGTCTGTTAAAAAATCATATACACTAAGATGAAAGGGTCAAAGTTGGAGTGCTAAGGAATGTTTACATTCCAAGGAACCAAGGAGAAGTCTTTGCAGAAAAAAAATTACATTAATTTGAATGGAAGCAAAATCGATAAACAGTAAAAATCAAAAAGAAAGTAGTCAGAATAAGCAAAGAGTACTGCCAAATTCTACCACAAGAAAAGGAAGACACTTAAAAATCGTAACTCTAATTAGCATTGTAAAGTCTGGATATATATATGTTCTGGTACAATGAATTCAAGTAAAAGTTGTTAGATCAAGTTTATCAACTTTTGAGCCAAGAAGGGAAACAGAAATCCAGGACAGCCCAAACATAAAGCAAACCTAAGGTGGCATTTAAACAGGCACTTCTGGGGCCAGGAGTATGGCCTAGTGGTAGAGTGCTTGCCTAGCATGCACGAAGACCTGGGTTCGATTCCTCGGTCCCACATACATAGGAAAAAGCTGGACCTGGAATTGGTGCTGAGCTCTAGCCTTGAGAAAGTCCAAGGACAGTATTCAATCCCCGAGTTCAAGCCCAGGACTGGCAAAAAAAAGGCTCTTCTGTTATTGGAGGATCTGAGATATGAAAGATCTTGATTCAAAGCCAGCTTGAGCAGAAAAGTCTGCTTTCAGCTGGGCTGAAATGGAGCACAAGACACTGATCTCAAACCCTAGTATCACCACAAAAGAGTAATAAATAAATAGGTACTTCTAAATCTTTAATGAATGGGTAATGTGATGCATAAGAGTTTGACCATTTTCTGGTTTGTTCTGTTAAAACAAAATGTTTTAAATGTTTTCTTTGAGACAGAATCTAGTTCTACTGCCAGGTTGGCTTAGCCTCCTAAGAGATTGGATATTAAACGCATTCCACTACATCCAGCAGAGAATGATTTGCAATATTGTGTGTGCTTTGTGTGTATGCAATTGTGTATTGTTAGAGAATCAGCCTAGGTAGGATTTTGTTCATATTTTTCAGGGTTTTGTGGGGGGCAGCAAGAGGCCAGAAGCCCATAGAAACAATAAAGCAGAAGTTACTAAAGACAAGAGAAATAATGACAATGACGTCAATATCTGGATACATATAAGAATTTAGACCTTGAACATAGAGGGGACACGTTCTGTGAAGTAGCAAGTATAGATAGATAGTTATAACTTTTGATGGTGCTGGATAAAGCTCCAGCTGCATATGGTAGTTCACACTGAATAATGTCAATGGTCTCTGACAGACTAGTTCAAAATAACCAGGAGAAACTGTAGTGGAAACAGACAGGAAAATGACTCAGTCTTATAGAACCTTGATTAAATTGTATCAGCCATTTCTAAACAAAGATGTCCTACTTAAGAACTATTCTCCTAATGTTCCACACACTACATATGCAAGCAGCTGAGGAGAGTATGTCAGCATACCCACCTCCTTTCCTTCATGGTCCAGAAATATGATACGAGTAAAGCCAAGAGTACTCAATGAGGCAGTCTCAGGAGTAAAATGGTAGAAACAGTGACTCAAGTCCTTGTTGGGAAGCAAGTTCATTTTGGTAAATATCCCCTAGAATGATTTCATGTGTTAATAAAAGCATCAATAGCAGAATTTCATGGTCACCTTGACTTTTTCTTCTGCATAAGCAATCTTATATCTGTTTTATAGACTTTTAAACAGCAGATGGCTAGTTTAAAAAAAATAAAAAGACAAAATGAATTTAAGACAATCAACAGAGGTCTCATTTTTAGTTGCTTCTCTTGGGCTGCTCCTGGGCTTGAATTCAGAGCCTGGGCACTGTCCCTGAGCTTATTTTGTCAGGGGCAGTGCACTATTGCTTGAGCCACAGCTTCACTTCAGGTTTATTGGTAATTACTTGGAGATAATTACTTGGTCTCACAGACATTCCTTGACCAGAATGGCTTCAAACCTCAGTCCTCAGATCTGAGCCTCCTGAGTAGTTAGGATTACATATGCATATTGTGAAACATAAATAACAAAGAAATTCAGCAGCTAGTAGTAGATTTTGGGGGGGGTCTTTATTTAGGGTGTTTGCTTTTCATGTGTTTGGATTTTGAAATTTTTTTGTTGTTTGTTTAGTTGTGCAATTTATCTGGTTTGTAGTTTGTGTTGTTCATTTATTTATTGTGTGTTTTATTAAATTAAAATAGTGTATTGCTATGTAGGCCCAGACTGGCAGAGAACTCTAGATCCTCCTGAATATTGAGATTGAATATTGAATATTGAGATTACAGGTATGTGCCACCAAACTTGGGCTAGTAGTCATTAGTTATACCACCAAAATGAACATGTAATTACATCTCGTGTTCACTATTATTATTTTATTTTTTGTGGGTCTTAACTCTGAGCCTGGGCGCTGTCCCTGAGCTCTTCAGCTTGCCCTACCTTTTGAGCCACAGGTCCATTTCATGTTTTCGAGTGGTTAATTGGAGAGAAGAGTCTCACAGATTTTAGTGTCTGGGCTGGCTTTGAACCATGATCCTCAGATCTCAGCCTCCTGAGTAGCTAGGATTACAGGAATGAGCCACAGTTGTGGAAAAACATGACCACTTCCTTTTCACACTGAAATCAATATTGAGGTTTGCTAATTAATCATTATTTAAAACTAAAGAAAAAGCTTGAAAGAGCCTAGAGTAGTAATGGGAGCTGTCAGTCTTTATAAGTGAATTCATCTCATCTGCCCCAGTAAAAAGCAATAGTGGACTAATAAACTTTGCTCCCTGGTGCTGGTAGACTTATATTTATAGCACTGGCTTAATTGTCCTTGCTATACCAAATAGCTTTAGCATCCTGATGGAGTGTTTTAGGTTGTGAGATTGCATTGGCATGGAACACTCACTAAACAAGACTGCAGTTGCACTCTATCATCCTGTGACTTCTCTCTAATTAATAACTTATCTGTTCTTATTGAGTTCTCCATCAGGAATTCTCATATAAATAGCTGAGTTCCTAAATAAAAACAATAAAATTGAAATGAAATGCATAGCAATTATAAAATAAATTTTACATCTTGACAGAGTTGTATAAAATTAGCGTTTTAAAATAACTTTAATTGTGTATGGGTGTGCATATGTGTGTGTGTACATGTCCACATGCACGTGACAGCCTAAGGTCCCTTAGCATTTTTGCACTTTCCCACTTGAGTCTGAGCTCCATGTCCAGCTTTCTTCTGGTGAATTGGAGATAAGTGTCATGGACTTTCCAGGCTAGCTCCTCACCATGATCCTTACATCTCTTATTGCTTACATAAGCAATGAGGATCAGTTAAAAAGACCATCATTACATAAAAACTCTTTTCCAATGAAAGTCTAACCATCTTAGACAAGGCTAAAAGAGGTATAGAAAGAACTAATGAAAGAAAAACGTTTCCGAAGTAAATGATTTGAATCCCCAGGTATCAGCAATAGTCTTTAGGGAAAAAATGGATCAAAATAGCCTTAAATGTAAGGTATCTAGAAAAACAACGGTAAGAAGTAGGATTCAGTTTTTTGGCTGAAAAGATGCAAACATATGTAAAATATTTGCTAAGAAACCTATCTTCATGTGCCAGTCATAACCAGCCAGCGTGGGGTTGTGTCTTCCTGCCTGTCCTTGGCTTTGTCCAGGAGAGGGGAGCAGCTGGCTCAGACTAAGTGTGTTCTTTTGATAGATGAGCACTCCAGGTTTCTACCGCTTGAAAAAGAAAAAAAAAATGACTCAGCCACAAACCAATTTATTCTGCTGCTTCAGTGTCAAAATTATAGGAAACTTATATTGAAGAAAAGAACAAAGAAAAAATACATTTCCATTTCATACATTTGGTCTTTTGGTTGCTTTTTGTTTTTCATAAACTTCATAGTAATCATCACAGCTGTTAAAATTAAATCTGAGTGGCTGAATCTTCATAGATGTTACCGCCCTATCCTTGAGCCAAGCCCCACTTCCCTTTGTCTGGAGATTAATTGGAGATAAGAGTCTCAGGTCCTTTTTTTTGTTTTTTGCCATTCCTAGGCTTGGGCTCAGGGCCTGACCACTGTCCTTGGACTTTCTTAAGGCTAGAGCTCTACCACTTGACCCACAGAACCACTTTTGGCTGCTTTTTTCTATGTATGTGGTTCTGAGGAATCAAACCTGGGTCTTTCTACATGCTAGGCAAGCACTCTACCACTAGACCAAACTCCCAGCCCCAAGAGTCTCAGGTCCTTTTGTGTCCAGGCTGGCTTTGAACCTTGATCCTCAGATCTCAGCCTCCTCAGTAGCTAGAATTACAGGATTACAACAGATTTTTTTTTTGCATTCCTCATCCCTCCTTCTTCTGTTATACCTCCATATTCTCCCTGCCTGTTTTCTCCTCCTTTTGTAAATTTTGGATCATCTGCCAATCATGTCATCAGTAGACAAAGACTAAACTTTCACTGTTCAATGAAAAGAGAAGAGCAGTTTTTCATGCTCCTCCTCTTAGGATCTTCTTGAAAACATGAAAAAGATAATAAAGGTCCAAACCTCAATATCCAAGGATTTCTATTAGACTTATAAACAAATTATACCTTTAAGATTAAAGATAAAGTCTTTCCTAAGAAATATAAAAGATAATCACAAAGGAAATTATCTGGCTCCTTAAAATGTTAAGTTATATTTTTCTTCTACTACACTATATACAGGTTTGCATGACATTTGGTCTAGAATATCTGTAGTACTACATGATTACAAATCCGATTAATATACTCAATACTAAACTTGTTGTCTATCTAGCAAAATACCCTGTGTATATATTACAGTGTGCTTCCATGCCTCTAGTTAACTCCCACTGCAGAGGTGGGGAGGAAGCCTTATAAAGGCTCCAATGGTGTCTAAGAAGCTTTGTCTTTCACCACTATTCACCAGGCCACATGTCCATGTGTTTTTCTTGTGTGTAAATGTTCTACCTTTTACTTTTGAAGAACTTCGGTTTATTTTCCAAAGTTTTTAGTGCTCACTACGAGGGTAAGAATATGCATTGCATTTTAGTCATGTTTCAGGTTCATCCACTCACTGGATACAAATAACAAAACTCACAAAATATACTTCATATATTTACCAGGATGTTCTAATGTTCCCTTCCTCTTTACTAAAATATAGATAGGTACATTGATGAGAGGCCACTGAATTTTATTTCATTAGGCCATTTATTTTGGAGAACTTGTCATCATTAATTGTTTCTCTTCTGCTTTTAAATGTAAGTCTCCTGACCTCTATCTAGTTTCCAACTCAGAAATATGGGTCTCTAAGGCCTGGATACCCCATGCAAAATATCATCAAATAAGTTAGAATGAGTAGTCTTTGTGGGAAGGCAAATGCCTAAATGCCAGAAGTACTAATTTGCAAACCTCGGTGGTCTAATTACACTGACCATTCTTCTCATGGAAGTCCTTCTGTTCTATTTCAATAGATTATCTCCATAGATATAGAAAAGGCATTTGACAATATCCAATACCCCTTTATGCTAAAAGCTCTGGAGAAACTAGGAATCCATGGAACATTCCTCAGTATAATAAAGGCTGTGTATGACAAAATCACAGCTAGCATTAAACTTCAATGTGAAAAGCTAAAGCCATTTCCTCTAAAATCAGGAATGAGACAAGGATGCCTACTCTCTCCACTCCTCTTTAACATAGTATTGGAATTCCTATCCAGAACAATAAGGCAAGAAGCAAGCATAAAGGGGATCCAAAAGGGAAACAGGAAGTGAAACATTTCCTCTTTACAGATGACATGATTCTGTACTTAGAGAACGCTGTAGATTCCACTCCCAAGCTACTTGGGCTGATTCAAAACTTTGGCAAAGTAGCAGAGTATAAAATTAGCCCTCAAAAATCAACTGCCTTCTTATATGCCAACAATGAGAGGAACAAGGCAACAATCAGGAAAACAACACCTTTTGCAATAGCCTCAAAGAAAATAAAGTACCTAGAATTTAACTAAGAATGTAAAGGACCTTTTTGATAAAAACTTTAAAACCCTGAGAAAGGAAATTAAAGCAGAACTGAGGAAATGGAGAAACCTCCCATGCTGCTGGATTGCAAGAATTAACATAATCAAAATGGCAATCTTGCCAAGGGCTATCTACACAATACCCATCAATATCTCAATATCATTCTTTAAAGAAATAGAAGAAGCAATCCAAAATTTCATATGAAATAATAAAAGACCCTGTATAGCAAAAACACTTCTTAGCAGAAAGAACAGCACAGGAGGAATTTCAGTATCAAACTTTAGACTATACTATAGAGATATAGTGACCAAAATAGCTAGGTACTGGCATAAGAACAGGCTTGAAGACCAATGAAATAGAACTGAGGACCCAGATATTAGCCCACAGACCTATAGCCACCTAATCTTTGATAAGGGAGGCAAAAAAATAGAATGGAAAAAAGACAGCCTCTTCAACAAGTGGTGCTGGCAGAACTGGTTAAGCACCTGCAGAAAACTAAAGTTGGATCTTTCTTTGTCACCCAGCACCAGGATTAACTCCAAATGGATCAAAGACTTCGCAATAAAAGCAGATACACTAAGTCTCCTTGGCACAAGTCAAAACCTTCTTAAGGACCCAGAAACACAACAAATCAGAGAAAGTCTGGATAAGTGGTACTGCATGAAACTGCAGAGTATGGCAAAGGACATAGCTAGCAAATTAACTGGAAAGCCTACAGAGTGGGAGAAGATCTTCACTAACCATACAACAGACAAAGGCCTTATATGTAAAATATATCAACTGCTCAAAAAATTGAATCATTCAAAAACTAATCTCCAAAGAAACAACCATCCCATTAAAAGATGGGCCAAAGAGAGTCTTCCCTGAGAATAAATAAGAATGGCCTATGAACACATGAAGAAATGCTCAACATCCCTGGCCATACAAGAAATGCAAATCAAAACAACTCTAAGATTCCACATCACTCCAGTTAGAACGGTCAGGATCAAGAAAACTAATAACAACAGATGCTGGAAGGGATGTGTCCAGGAGGGATCACTACTACACTGTTGGTGGGAGTGCAAACTCGTTCAACCACTGTGGAAAGCAGTATGGCAGTTCCTCAAAAGACTAACCATAGAGCTCCCCTATGACCCAGCAATTCCACTACTAGGCATTTACCCAATTGTCCAGAAACAAGGACATAATAATTCCACTAGCATAAGGATTCATTGCAGCACTATTACCATAGCAAAGGTATGGAACCAACCAAGATGCCCCTTGGTTGATGAGTGGATCAGCAAATGTGGTATCTGTACACAATGGAATTCTATCGTGCTGTCAGAAAGAACAGCATTGCCCCATTTGTAAGCAAATGGAAAGACTTAGAAAAAAATCATATTAAGTGAAGAAAGCCAGACTCAAAGGAACATAGGCTCAATGTTTTCCCTCATTTGTCATAATCAGTAGAAACCTTGGGCTCTCCTAGCAGAGATTTACAAATAGAGCAAAACCTAGATACATAAGGCCATAGAGTATGACGCTAAATGAAAGAACCTCCAGGACATAGAAACAAATACCACATAATGAGTGATGGTTGTCCTTAATGTCCTATGTTATCTCTCATGTCTTTTGCTGTCCTTGGTTAACTCATATTGTTACAGTATTTCAACTAGTTATCTGATATATTTCATATATACGTATTTGTTTATTTGAAGTCGGATTGGGAAGGGAGGAAATGAATATGAGGGGCAGGGGTGGGGGGAGAGAAATGGGGACCAAGACATGAGAAAGTTTATCAATATATGTGAAGTAATGCACCTTCTACCTGGTGAATATAATGTAACCCTTTTATTAATTACAATAAAAAATATATTTTAAAAAAAGAATATGTTTCTGTCTCAACACTCCTCACTATTCTCACCCTGTCCTGCTAAGACCATGAGGTGCAATAACAGCTGACTGGACAATAACAGCATCTATCAACACAGCCCTTCCCTGACTCCTAGGGAGATTCTCATCTGGGTTATACTGAAAAAAGATTCTATGAATTCGACAGAGGAAATTGTCTTACATTGATAATGCCAGTGTTTGTTGTACCATGAAAGAACTCAAGGGATGTTGTTGTTTAGTCACTTCAGCATTTCCCATTCTTTTCAAGAAAGTCAAGATCAGCTTTGGTCTCCTGCCGTCCTTCTGTGATGGGACAAGGAGCCTAGAAGAACTGCTGCTTTACTGTAAATGTGTGTGACCAAGCTACTATCCCAGATGTTAACTCAATGACTAAGTACTGTCTCTGTCTGGACTCCTTTTTCTTCTACAGACCCGAAAGGAGGAGGCACTTTAAAAAAAATTAGGTGGTTGCTGGTGACTCACACATGTAATCCTAGCTACACAGAAGACTCTTATCTACAGACCACCATTTAGAGCCTAGCCATAAAGTATATGAGACTCTTACCTTCAAGTAAATACCAAAAATTGTAGTAGAGTTGTAGTTCAAGTGATAGAGTCCTAGCCTTGAGCTAAAAAGCTGAGAGACAGTGCCCAGGCCCTGAGTTTAAGCCCCAGGACTGATACACACAAACTTGCGAACACATTCCCTCTCCCACAAACTTCCTAGAACTGTGTGTGTTAGAGTACTGATCCCTGGTAGATAAAACAATATGGTTCTTTCTGAATACTAATTGTGCTCTACGATACTTCTTGGATGTTTTAAAAAGCAACTACTAAGATATAGGATCCAGTGTTGTATAACAATAAATTTATGTGACTTGTGAAAAAAAATGATCCATTTCCTGTAATCTTACCAAAAAAGCCTTCAAGTTTTGAAGTGTTTCTCCCCTCATCCATGTGGGAAAGATAAAAATAATAAATGTCACTTCAAGTTTTGTGTCAGAGAAGCTGCCTCCTGTAATACATTTTGAATGACTAGACATGAATTTGGGAAGTAGCTTTACTTACTCAACAAGCTGCTGCGTGTGCGTGTGTGTGTGTGTGTGTGTGTGTGTGTGTGTGTGTGTGAAAATTCATAAATTCTAGCATTCCTGTCTTTAAATCACCCTCCATTGGCCTGAAAAGTTGTTTTCGGGTTGAAAAGGACTTGTGTCCTCATTCTCTGGTCTATGAGAAGGCATTACTAGTAGATTGCTAGAAATGGAGGAAGTACAGAGATCGATGACAGTTTGGCAAACAAAGCAAAAATCATCCAGCTTACACGCAGAAAATCAGTTTGCAAAGCTCATCCACTGTGCAGAGCAGAAGATGAAAAAAAGCCAGCCAATACTGATGAGCTGTCAGGCTCATTCATATACTCCAGAAATAGTCTCAGAACCAAGCTTCTACCCAACCTTGCTGACTAACAGCAGAGTGCACAGGATTATGTATCCTAGAAACAAATAAAAGAGTTGAATTCAAAAATGGCTCTTTTTTATATAGAAAAATGTTTTCCTCAAATTGAATAATAATTTACTCTATTGCAAAATCAAGATCTCTCTCTCTCTCTCTCCCTCTCTCTCTCTCCCTCTCTCATTCCTCTCTCTCCCCTTCTTGTTCCCCCCTCTCTCTCTGTCTCTCTCTTTCTCTCTTTGGTGTTCTGAACCTTCCTGCTATCCCTGAGCCTCTTTGCTCTTTATACTCAAGACTAGCACTTTGCTACTTGAACCACAGAACCACTTTGGCTTTTGAACCATGGTCATCAGATGTAGTAGTTAGGATTATAGGCATGAACCACTGGCCCCAGGAAGCTTTTTTTTTCTTTTATCTTTACTAACCACCACATTTACCTCCATCTGTGCACTTAAATATTAATGTGGTATGTGGTTGGTAGTAGTTAACCCACTAACAAGCCAGTCAAAGGAATCTTGAAAGAGTAAAAGAGCTTTATAATACTGAACTTTTTGGCCCATCCTGGGGCTTGAAATCAGGGCCTGGGCACTGTCCTTTGACACTTTTTGTTCAAGGCTACCATTCTGCCAGTAGAGCCACAGTGCCACTTCTGGCTTTTTCTGTGTATGTGGTTCTGGGGAATCGAATCCAGAACTTCGTGTATGCTAGGCCAGCACAGTACCACTAAGCCATGCTCTCAGCCTTGTACTTTTTTCTCACAATTTTCTCTCTCTCTCTCTCTCTCTCTCTCTCTCTCTCTCTCTCTATATATATATATATATATATATATATATATATACACACAACACATATATATGTATATATACATATATATGTATATGTATGAGTGTGTGTGTGAACCAAAAGAGGAAATGAAAGAAAAAGAGGAAAGGGAAGGAAGGCGGGAGCCTAGAAAGACAGGGAAAGAAAAAGAGAACAAGCCACTAAAAATAGCCTAGAGAGAACAAGCCTACAATATCATATTCTGAATGTTGGTGAAAATGTCCTTTGGTACCAAGGACTTGAAGTAGGAACAATAACTTCAAATAAGGCCTAGCCTTTGTCAGGAAATAGTTCATTTATATGAAAAAATATTTTTTCAGTAAGGTGTAGGGTATAGGAAAAATCTTTTGATCAATTCTCTTTTCAACTGTAATTACTTTTTTTTACAATGAATGTTCACAAATCTGAAATTTACTTTCTTGGAATCTTTAAAATGGCCTTAAACTTTTTTTCATGTATTTTCTATTGTAATTAATAGAAGGGTTACATGATATTTGCCAGATAGAAGGTGCATTAATCCAATACACTGATACCCTTTCTCATGTCTTGGTCCCCATTTCCCTGCCCCCACCCCCACCCCTCATCTTGTTTTCCCCCTTCCCTATCCTATTTCAAATAATCAAATACAAATATACCCAATATATCAGGTAACAAAGTGAGATACTGTAACAATATGAGATAACCAAGAGACAGCAAAAGAGATGAGAGATAACATAGTACCTTAAGGACAACAATCATTCATTATATGGCTTTTGTTTCTATATCCTAGAGATCCTTTCATTTAGCATCATACTATATGGCCTTATGTATCAAGGTTTTGCAAATCTCTGCTAGGAGAGCCCAGGGTTTCTACTGATTATGACAAACGAGGGAAAACATTGAGCCTAAGTTCCTTTGAGTCTGCTTTTCTTCACAATATGATTTTTTCTAAGTCTTTCCATTTCCTAACAAATGGGGCGAGGCCGGGAATTTGGCCTAGTGGTTAAAGTGCTTGCCTAGCATCCATGAAGACCCGGTTTCAATTCCTTGGTACCACATACATAGAAACCAGCCGGAAGTGGTGCTGAGGCTCAAGTGGTAGAGCTCTAGCCTTGAGAAAGTCCAAGGACAGTGCTCAGGCCCTGAGCCCAAGCCCAGGACTGGCAAAAAAAAAATAAAATAAAAAAATAAAAAAAATAAGTGGGGTGAGGTCATTCTGACAGCAGCATAGAATTCCATTGTGTACAAATGCCACATCTTGTTGATCCATTCATCAACTGAGGGACATCTAGGTTGGTTCCATATCTTTGCTATGGTAAATAGTGCTGCAATGAACATCCTTGTGCTAGTGGATTTAGTATGCCCTTGTTTCTGGATGATTGGGTAAATGCCAAGTAGTGGAATTGCTGGGTCATAGGGGAGCTCTATGGTTAGTCTTTTGAGGAACTGCCATACTGCTTTCCATAGTGGTTGAACGAGTTTGCACTCCCACCAACAGTGTAGTAGTGATCCCTCCTGGCCACATCCCCTCCAGCATCTGTGATTATTCGTTTTCCTGATCCTGGCCATTCTAACTGGAGTGAGGTGGAATCTTAGAGTTGTTTTGATTTGCATTTCTTTTATGACCAGAGATGTTGAGCATTTCTTCATGTGTCTATAGGCCAAAATGGCCTTAAACTTTCAACTTGTAATTTCTCAGTTTTCTCAGAATGGAGTAAACTTGAAAGCTTACTAAAAAAAAAGTCTTAGTAGAAAGAAACAACAACCTGAAATTCAGTCTTTGCAAGTGATTTTAAGGAAAATACACAAGTCTTCACTTTGTCACTGTAACTCCATTTAACACAAAATCGTGGGGGAAAAAATTCCCAGTACTAGTGGCTCATGCCTGTAATCGTAGCTACTCAGATGAGATCTGAGATTTATGATTCAAAGATAGCCTAGGAAGGAAATTCTGTGAGACTCTTATCTCCAATTAAGCCTGAACCTGAAAAGGAGCTCAGGGTTGGGCTGTTGCTAAAGTAGAAGAGAACTAGCCTTGAAGACAAAAGCTCAGAGACAGATAGCACACACATACACACACACACACACACACACACAGAGAGAGAGAGAGAGAGAGAGAGAGAGAGAGAGAGAGAGAGAGAGAGAGAGAGAGAGAGAGAGAGAGGGCGAAATCTTAGAAGGCCAGTACTTTCTCAAGGAATTCATGAGTCAGGAGTTTAAAATTAAGATTTTTGCACCTTGTTTTTGGCTGAAGGCACAAAGGCTGTGAACCACTGTTCAGGTACCAAAAATGCCCATGCATCTTGTAATAAGATATTAGTTCCTCTGAGATGGAAAATGAAAAATGGTGCTTGGAGGTCAGTAATCCACATATTAAAAAGTTAAAACTGAAGTGTCTCAGAGATTTCCTTTGAAGGGCTTGTCAGTAAACTCACACCAAAGCACCAAAGCAGTAAAAACATGAATACCCATGTAATCCAAATAAAGGAGTTTCTCTTGAGCTATCATTTCATCCCCTGAAATCTGGCTGACACTGAGGAACAGTATTGAAATACAATGAGCCAAATAAAACCCAGAGTCTGTCCTACTAAGTGGCATAGTACAGTTTGTAGGGAGAAGACAGTCAAGGATAAAACAGCTGTTAGACTTACATAAAAACCTTTCAAATACCTTTTTTTACTTCTCAGGTCTTGAGCTCTACCTCTTGAGTCATAGCTCCACTTTATCATTTTTTGTAGTTAATTGAAGATAAGACTGATGGATTTTACCAACCCAGATGGCTTCGAACCTTGATCCTCAAATTTTACCTTCCTGAGTAGCCAGGACTAGAGGGGTGCAGATATAAACACCTTTGGCTACATTTTAAAGCATAATGTTCCAGAAAAGTTAAAAGTAAAATAATGTAATTTTTGTACCATGTAAATATTTAACAAAATTATCAATTTCAAACCAATAGACCCTGGAGGAAATAAAATCTTTAAAAGTATGTATTCATGGGGGCTAGGTGTTTGGCCTGGTAGGTAGAGTGCTTGCCTAGATGCACAAAGACCCAGGTTCAACTCATTGGTAACACGTACATGGAAAAAAGCCAGAAGTGGTGTGTATTTATACCACATTTTCTTGATCCATTTGTCCATTTGGAGCTATAGTGAATGGTGTTGCATGGACATGATTGTGCTGGTGGCTTTACTTTATCCTGGTTTGGGACCTTTTGGATAAATGTCCAGGAGTGGAATTACTAGGTCATAGAAAATCTTATTTCAAGTAAACATATTTAATTTCACACATTATATAATCTTTAAATAATTCTTCCTGAGACATATGGTCTCAAATATATAAGGAAAAGAAACTAACAAAAACTAGAAAAAAATGAATTAAAAAGCCAAATGGAGCTGACTGATAAGGATGATTGCTGTAGCTGAAACCTCACCTAGAGAACAAGGACTGAAGATCAGGAGTGTGACCTAGTAGTAGAGTGCTTGCCTAGCATGCAGGAGAAGAGAGAAAAGTAAGGCAGATGTGTGTAAGTAACTTCTTAAAGCCATTCTGGTGCCTCATGTTGTGTGTGGAGAGAGTTCTATACCAAGTGCTGAAAAGCCTAAAGGTCAGAGAGGCCATGCAATGATTAGACATGCATAGCTCTAAGAGGAGCTAGGAGGGCTCTGCTTCAAAAATGCAGATGTCATGAAATAAACTCTAGGATATGGAAACAGATTCATCTTTGTGATTGTTGTTCTTAATGTACTGTGTGAACTATTTCTTTTCTCTTTTTTCCCCTTATGGTTAATCTCATATGGTTACTGTATCTGACTTTGCATATTATATATATTTATTTGAAATAGGGAAGAGAAGGGAAAAAATAAGATGATTGGGAGGGGGGGGTGGGGACA
This sequence comes from Megascapheus bottae, assembly GCF_031878675.1. NCBI lineage: Eukaryota > Metazoa > Chordata > Mammalia > Rodentia > Geomyidae > Megascapheus > Megascapheus bottae. The sequence continues at coordinate 1,351,236 of NC_143518.1, forward strand.
AAAACATGAGAAAGGGTATCAATGTTCGAGAAGTAATGTATCTACCTGAGGAATGTAACTATAACCCCTCTATACATTATCCTGACAATAAAATGCAATTTTCCAAAAAAAGAAATGCGGATGTATATAGAGAATGTTCTGATTCTGCCTTGATTATCCCCCTCTATGGCTTGAGTTACAGACCTCTGCACAGCCCTTAAGCTTTCTCTATTTGGAAGGCTGAAGCCTATTTTCCCTAGATAGAAAAATTCTGCTGGTATCTGAGCTTGTATCTGAGTATGTCCATATAAGGCCTGGCAACTTGTCTTCATGGTGGGGTAAGGTGACTCCCAGATGAGAGGCATATCTGAGTCCTTGGAGATAGGGGCAGGTATTTGAATGATAGGTTACTAAACCTGTCAGTCCAATGTCTGGGATTGGGAGCTCCTGTGACCCTGCCCTCTGATCTGACATTATTTAAGGACAGGACCAGCTCAAATGTTATTACACCATGCAATGTCTCTGTGTTCATGTCCTGTCTCCTGACTCCTGGCTCTTCTCTGATCACCATGACATACTACTTCAGCTCTTCATTGGAGCTGAATTGCTTTGTTGATATTATTTTTGTTCTCTTTCTTCTCTGGCTTTCTGGGTTAGTTTCCTAACATTGTTGAGTGTATTTGCTGACTGTTGGTCTTTGAGTCCACTATGCTGTCACTGGCCTCTTAATAAAGACTCCAGATTTGGCCTCTCAAAGTATGACTTCTCAGTTTTTGTGATATATAACAATTTGATCATATTTATGAATTAAAATAGGATCTTATTAAGGTACTATGTTATCTCTCATCACTTTTGCTGTCCCTTGGTTATCTCATATTGTTACACTATCTCACTTTGTTACCTGATATATAGGATATATTTGTATTTGGTTATCTGAAATTGGATAGGGAATGGGGGAAAACAAGATGAGGGGTGGGGGTGGGGGGGAGGGAAATGGGGACCAAGACATGTGAAAGGGTATCAATGTATGGGAATTAATGCACCATTTATCTGGCAAATATCATGCAACCCTTCTATTAATTACAATAAAAAATATATGGAAAACAAATAGGATCTTAGTATATTAAACTGAAACCAGAGTCGGGATTTCTTATCTTGGCAACTTTGCAAATATCATAGATACTTCCATACCTCATAATAACTCTAACACCCTAAATGTCAGTATTTTACCAAATAATATTCATGTGGATATAGTAAATATACATTGTTTATACTTAAAAGAAAATATATGGTAAATTATTAATCAATGCAAATAGAAACATAGACAATTTTTTTGTAATACAGACAAAATTTTTCCCAATCTTTCTCCATACATGGAAAAGAGAAACAGTCTAGCAAATAAAAATGCCAATACTGTTATGTCATATTTTTTGACCAGTCCTGGAACTTGAACTCAGGGCCTGGGCACTGTCCTTGGACACTTTGTTCAATCTTAGCACTCTGCCACGTGAGCCACAGCACTACTTCTGGCTGTTTCGGTCTATGTGGTACTGAGGAATCAAATCCAGGGCTTCATGCATGCTAGGCAAGCACTCTAACATTAGGCCACATTCCTGGCCTGTCATATTCCTTAATTCCAGTTCTGAAATGAATGACACAAGTTGATCAAGAGTTGGAGGACAGCCTGGACTACACAGTGAAAATGACCCTGTCTCAAAAATGAACAAAAAAACCTTTCCCTCTTGGTAGAAAACATGATTCTATATTTAAAAGAACCCTATAGACTCCACTCCCAAGCTGATTGAGCTGATTCAAAACTTTGGCAAGGTAGCAGAGTACAAAATTTACCCTCAAAAATCAACTGGCTTCCTATATGCAAACAATGAGAGGAACAAGGCAACAATCAAGAAAACAACACCTTTTACAATACCCTCAAAGAAAATAAAGTACCTAGGAATTAAAAAGAATACAAAGGACCTTTTTGATGAAAACTTTAGAACCTTGAAAAAGGAAATTAAAGCAGAACTAAGGAAATGGAAAAACCTCCCATGCTCCTGGATTGGAAGAATTAACATAATCAAAATGGCAGTCTTGCCAAGGGCTATCTACAAAATCAATGCAATACCTATCAATATCCCAATGTCATTCTCTAAAGAAATAGAAAAGGCTATCCAAAATTTCATATGGAATAATAAAAGACCCCATATGGCTAAAACAATTCTTAGCAGAAAGAACAACCCAGGAAGAATTTCAGTACCAAACTCTGTTACAGAACTATAGTGATCAAAACAGCTTGGTACTGGCACAAGAACAGGCCTGAAGACCAATGAAATAGAACTGAAGACCCAGATATTAACCCACAGACCTATGGCCACCTAATCTTTGATAAGGGCGCCAAAAAAAGTAGAATGGAAGAAAGACAGCCTCTCCAACAAGTGGTGCTGACAGAACTGGTTAAGCACCTGCAGAAAACTAAAGTTGGATCCTTCTTTGTCACCCAGCACCAGGATTAACTCCAAATGGATCAAAGACTTCGAGGTAAAAGCAGTTACACCGAAAACTTTACAAGAAGGAATAGGAGATACACTAGGTCTCCTTGGCACAGGTCAAAACTTTCTTAATAAGGACCAAGAAATACAACAAATCAGAGAAAGTCTGGATAAGTGGGACTACATTAAACTGCAGAAATTTTGTGTGGCAAAGGATATAGCTAGCAAATTAACTAAAAAGCCTACAGAGTGGGTGAAGATCTTCACTAACCATACAATGGACAAAGGCCTCATATCTAAAATATATCAACAGCTCAAAACATTAAATCTCTCCAAAAAAACAACCATCCCATTAAAAGATGGACCAAAGACTTAAAGAGAGTCTTCTCTGAAGAAGAAATAAGAACAGCCTATAGACCCATGAAGAAATGCTTGATATTTCTGGCCATAAAAGAAATGAAAATCAAAACAAATCGAAGATTTTTGCCTCACTCCAGTTAGAATGGCCAGGATCAGGAAAAGGAATGACAACAGATGCTGGAGGGGATGTGGCCAGGAGGGATCACTACTACACTGTTGGGGGAGTGCAAAATCATTCAACCACTATGGAAAGCAATTTCTCAAAAGAATAAACACAGTGCTCCCCTATAACCCAGCAATTCCACTACTTGGCACTTACCCAATCGTCCAGAAACAAGGACATACTAAAGCCACTGGCACAACAATGTTCATTGCAGAACTATTTACCATAGAAAGGTATGGAACCAACCCAGATGCCCCTCAGTGGATCAACAAGATGTGGTATTTATACACAATGGAATTCTGTGCTGCTGTCAGAAAGAATGACATTGCCCCATTTGTAAGGAAATGGAAAGACTTAGAAAACATTGTATTAAGTGAAGTAAGCCAGACTCCAAGGAACATAGGCCCAATAGTCTCCCTCATTTGTCATAATCAGTGGAAACCTTGGGCTCTCCTAGCAGAGATTTACAATAGAACAAAACCTAGAGACATTAGGCACAATAGTACAACACTAAATGTAAGGACCTCCAGGATAAGGAAATAAAAGCCATATAATGAGTGACTGTTGTCCTTAATGTACTATGCTATCTCTCATCTCTTTTGCCATCCCTTGATTATCTCATATTGTTACAGTTTTTCACCTTATTATCTGATATATTTTATATGTGCTTAATTGGTTATTTGAAATTGGATAGGGAAGGGGGGAAATGAAGATAAGCAGGAGAAGGGTGGGAGGGAAATGGGGACCATGTCATGAAAAAGGGTATCAATGTTTGTGAAGTTAGTCACCTTCTATCTAGTGAATATAATGTATCCCTTCTATTAATCACAATAAAAAATTATTAAAATAAGAAAAATTATGCTTCCTTAACCTTGAAGCCAGTAATGAATATGTGACTCACTCTGGATAATAAGACATTAAATGAAACAGTGTGTTACAACTGTGTATTAAAGAGAAATGAACTTTACGGTCAGTTCTCACTATTCCCAATAGTTATCTTGTATAAAGTCTGTATGCATAATGAAGTAACAGTAATATTACATTATGACTCCTAGAAGAATTATAGTAGTACGTAACTTTGAAATACTAGTCACATTTTCATCAACCAGTCTTATGTGTAAACCTGAGTTGATATACACATATACAAATACAATATAGAGATATATATATACAGTATAGCTTATAAATAATATAATTAATCAAGATTATTAATAATTATAGTATTATAATCCTAAATTGCTGTGGTTAATAATTATGTTAATTGAAAAAATTAGAATTTATATAATTTTTCAATTTATTCAGTGTAACAGAAGCCAAGGAGGATTTAGTATGTCGCCAAAACAGGGCCATGTATTTCTAAATTTCTTCAGTATTTAGACTGATGAACTCACAATCCACAATCATTAGTAGTCACTCAATTTCACACCTTGCATACGTTTAGATGTTACTGTATAATTTAGGTTTTAATATAATAGCATTTTCTGAGGAAGCTTCCTGAGAAGATTGCTAAATATTCTCGTCTTTCCTTTTTCTAGATATGTGCTATTGTTAATTCATTAACAATAAACTAATAGTAGCACCAGATTTCAGGCTTGAACAAAGCTTATCTGGCATATGCATTTTCTCTGCAAAGCATACAAACATCCATCCCGGGTTTAGCAACGTTACATATTGCTGAAGCATTACAGATTAGGCCATTTAAAATGACAGATCTCCAACACAAAATACATAAGGTGTGAAAATGTGACCTGAAATAGAGCAAGAAAAAGATGCCTGTTTACTGTAGGAGAAATGACAGTGAATGCAGAACATCCACCTGTCTGACCTCATTGAAAATGTGTGCTGTTTCATGCTCAATGCATATCTGAGAATGACATGAAAGTACAGTGGATATGGATTGTGAGTCAGTGAAAATGGTTGTAGGTACATGAATCTGCAGTGAATGAAGGTGAATGCCATACATTAATCTCCCGAACACGGTTCCAGTGCCTAGCTCCTTCATTAATCTGGACCACGGAGAGACCTCAGTTGAGTCAGCATTAAACTTCTGTTCTCCAAATCACTGTTGTGGAACTTCACTTTCCCTGGGCTAAAATTTCCACTACAAACTTTACCCAATTATGCATACACATTTGAACCACAGCATATGAGAAATGATATAGATCTATTTATGGAAATATATATATATATATGCACAATTAACTCTGGTCAGCTCTGAATAATAAAGAAAAGAGAATTGAGGGTAGAAGTGGCAATTTATCACTTAAACTGAATTTCTTTGTGTCCATAATTTTCAAAAATGTCAAAAAAGTTATAAAAAATAAAGTATAGTAACCAATTCAGAAAGTTGGTGTAATTTTAAAAATTCAGCTGATTTTTTTTCCTTAAAAAGAGATGTTTTCCTAGGTTGACAGTATCTAAAAACTCAGGTTGACTTTATCTATAAATTCTTTTTGAGAGAGATAGAGAGAATAGAAAGAGAAGGGCAAACAGGAGTCACTCACCAGATGTAAACAGGAGATGAGACAGTGTAGTGAATGTGTGGCCAGCAATGGTAAAGATAAGAACTCTGGCATGGGGCTCCTTTGGCTCCTTTGGCAATTCAGGTTCATGGAGAGGGTCAGGAGGCAGAAAGAGAAGGAGGTGTGGGGGGTATCCAGTGACTCCTGATACTATCCTTTTCTGGCCAATGCACCATAGGCAAGGTTCTGATAGAGGAGACCTCCACATGGTTGGTCAGGCAGAGGAGAAAGTGTATTGAACCTGCTGCCATGACATAGAGGCATGAAGAGGCTGCATCAGGTACAGAGAGAATGGGGAGGGAGGAAGGAAGGAGAGACCTCTCACTGCACTCACATGTGCCTGTTACCTTGGCTACAGATGGGCAGAGATTTCTAGGGACAGGGTGATGTGTGCGCAGAGGGCAAACAAAGGGACACAGCCATTTTTTACCGTGCAGATCTAACACTCTACCTTATGAACTTCAGAGGAGAGAGAAGACATATTTCAAAGAAGTGTCGGCTCTCCATCAGTGACAGTGGTCCCAAGGAGATGCAATTACTGAGGAAGAGCAATGTTGATGGCAAATCAGTCTCCTGGAGTAAATGCCAATCAATCAATGATAGCAAAGGCCAAGAGAACATCCATAGTGCAGTGGCTCTGCAGTGAATTTTTGATGTGGCTCTTAGATAAGCAATTCTGAAATGAAATTTGGAAACTGTAATCTCAAATTCTTTGAATTATTAACATTTTTCTACTTCTATTAAAATTAGCTTATAACAAATTATTTCCAAACTCACCAACTTCAAACCATGTATACTTTTTCTCTTTAAGTAAAGAAATGAATTTTAAGTCACATTCTTAAAAAGAGGATAACAGGACAGGATTTTCCTAGAACAAATTTATTACACCAGTTAACTCAGAGTTTGTAGCTTCAAGTGTCTTAAAGCAACACAAAATATGGTTTAAATTTCTTTTGTTACAAATTAGTATGCCCGTTTGAAATCCAAATTTGCATTGATATTGGTATTTTGAAGAATTTGGCAAGGGGGAAACATTTCTCGGTATTATAAATAACTTAATGAAGAATAAAATGACTGCATCAAGCTCTAAGAGAGCTCTCCCACCAGAATGTCTTTCTTGCCCAAACAATGACTCTGTACTTTCTCACTAGAGAACAAACAGATGCTAAATTGTGTGGGGGTGAGAGAACATTGTAAAGATACATTCCAAACACTGACCAAGTCATGAATCTCTTTATATTCGTCTGTTTAGCAGTATGTGTGACTGGTCACGCTTTAACTGCTGGACATCTGTCTCCCATGTTCTCTGATGAGAATCTTATTTTTATTAAACCAGCTACATGAGTACTCTATTTGTTCATAGTTATTAAATGGTTCTGTCTGCTGTATACATTTAAATCCCCAAATATACAACCATAACTAGATGTCAGTGAAGGTTAGTGAAGTTTTCCTTTATAAGTAGAGACTCTTCGGGGTTTTTTTACATTAATCTCAGAATAAGAATTTCTGGACAAGTCTCAATGGTAAGAAAATATGGCCAGCCTTTACTGAGTAGTCAAACGAGCAAACAAATATGCATGCAGACAAGATGCAAGCAGACAGAGACACACATTCACAGTGTGGTTGCTCTCAAAGGGAGAGCGACACACAGCTCTTTGGCTGTCAGTGTATTCATATGGCAATGGGAGAGGGTCTGACTTAAACACAGGAAAAGATCGGAGGGTTATTACACTTTCTAAGTTTTTGGCTTTTGTTTACCATTCTGGTTGTTTGAGTTGGGGTTTGGTGGGGAGGGGAGCCTTTCTCTCAGGAAGGATACATGTTGCCAAACAAAAGTTCATTCATGGAATGAGAAACACATCTCTCAGGAAGGAGTGTATCTTGTTCTCTCTCTGCAAAGCAAAGAGAGTGCTTTCATATTTTTGAATATCTTATTTCTAAGTTGTCTTTACTGGGCCTCATTTTCTCTAATTTATTCTGCCTCCCAACAATGTTGATATCTTTGATCATAACCACTATAGCAAAAGATAAAGTACAAATAAATATTCTATCAAACAAAGCAGTTGACACAATGGATATAATGTCAGTAAGTATTGTCACTTGAGGTAAGTGACATTTTTTTCCCAGAGGAAATTTTTATTTCAGTTCTATATTTAATTCAATATACTTAATAACCTGAAAGTTCTCCAGCTAAATGAATAAAACCTACGAAATATTTTTCTCCAAGTGAGTTTGTTCTACATATATTTGTCAGTCTGTGTGTGTGTGTGTGTGTGTGTGTGTGTGTGTGTGTGTGTATACGTGTCAGGCAAGTCATTATTTTTTAATCTAAAAGTATTGAAATTTGCATATGATTTGCTCACACCCGCACTTGAGGAACTCAAATCACTGGCTTTTAGCCTTTCTACATTTATGTTTCTACTGCACTGATCTCAGCTAGCTTTCTAGTCTACATATTCACATTCAATTCACCCTAAACATGACTGGCAGATTAATCTCTGAAAAAATTGTTTTGCATATATTATACACTTTCTTTCTTTTGTCACTTGTGGGACTTCAACTCTGGGCTTGGGCATTATCCCTAGGCTCTTCAGCTCAAAGCTACTGCCCTACCCCTTAAGCCACATCACCACTTCTGGTTTTCTAGTGGTTAATTGGAAATAAGAGTCTCATGGACATTAGTGCCTGGGCTGGCTTTAACTTCAATCCTTAGATGTCAGCCTCCTGAGTAGCGAGGATTACAGACTTGAACCACTGCACCCAGCTTATACTTCCTTTTTCAAACAAAATTGTAATGATTATATTTTTCTGTAGAATTATGTCTCTGTTTAGTAATCAAACACATAACAATATGTTCTGTATCCTACACTGAAGCTCTCTTTACAACTCTAAATCCTCTGTTTCATCTAAATTAGTCTGCACAAGTCAACAAGCTTTACATCACAGTGCTTCCAATGCCTGAAATGTATACATACATCCTCTAAAGGTGTCTAAGTTAATGAGATGTTGAACAATTTCAATATCTGTAGTACTTTTACCAGATGTAGGTGAGAGTTAGTGAAGGTTCCCTTTAAAAGTAGGGACTTCTAACTACGGTTCTTGACTTTAATCACACAATGTAAATTTCTGGAAAAGTCATAATGGTAAGAAAACTAAATGGGATTTTATCAAGTGAGTAAGTAAGCAGGAAAGCAGAAAAAAGTAGACAGAAAGGCTGACACACACTCTAACACAGTGTGAGTGCTCTCCAAAGGAGAGAGACACACAGTTCTTTGGCTGTCAAGGGTATTTACATGGTAAAAGCAAGAGGTCTGACTTCGAAGTTATTCAAAGGTAGCTGTTTTATCTTTGCTATAATCATTCCTGGTGTTGTACTTTCTGAGCTTCTTAATGTTTGGGACATTTCATCCAGGTAAGAATGTATCTAGCCATAAAGCAGTTACTTATCTTTGACATAAAGAAGTCATCCATTGTTTATATTTTGGGGAAGCATTTCTCTCAGGAAAGCATATATCCTGCCAAGTGAATGATAATTCTTAGGGTTATGAATGCATCTTCAAGAAGGAATGCATGCTGCTGTTTTTCTTTAGGGCATAGATGGTGCTGCTATTTTTCTGAATATCATATTTCTGAGTTGCCTTCACCAGGCTTCATTTTCCTCAGTTGCTCCTGCTTCATTACCTACTTGTCAAATAAAACATGTCTATTCAAGATTTAAGTATGTATTCTATTTTGTCCAGTAGATTGTTCTTATTTGGAGTTCATATTTGAGATTTCTGATTTTGAGATATACACAATCTAATTGTAGAATTTGAATATACATCTAATTCAACATCTGGTACATAGGGGTTTTTTTGCTTTGTTTTGTTTTAAAAAAATTATTTTTCAAGGGGCAAGTGTTTGGCCTAATGGTAGAGTGCTTACCTAGCATGCATGGAGACCAGGTTCAATTCCACATAATTAGAAAAAGCTGGAAATGGTGCTGGGGCTCAAGTGGTAGAACTCTGGCCTTGAGAAAGCCCAAGGACAGTGGTCAGGCCCTGAGTTCAAGCCCAAGGACTGGCAAAATAATTATTTTTCTTGTGAATTACATGTAGGGGCAGAACTTAAGTATTTCATGTAGGATTTATGGTCTATATTATTATTTTAACATGATTCACATTTTATCATGAATCTTTCACATTTTAGTCCTCTTTTTTTTACAATTGAAAGCATTTTTACTGAATTTGTCTTAAATTTAATTACAAAATTATTTCTTTTGATAATAAATTATATTTGCTATTATGATTCCATCATTTCAATCAGAATTGCAGAATTTAGTGTTTCAAAGGAGATTTATAAATACTCAGATAAAGAAACTGAGATATAGGGACTTGTTGGAAGGTGTGTACTAAAAAATTGAAAGTGTTGCCTGCTTGACTTGTCTCTTGATCATACAATACTATTGTACAACATTCTGAATATAAGGTGAAATGTTGATACTCGGTCTAAGTAACACCATCTTGTAGTCTCTGCCATCTTGGCATTTTAAGAGGTGATGGGGACTTGCCCAAAACGACCCCCGTGTGAAAGATGTCTAAATTCCTAGAAGCAGATGGGGTGGGAGACTTAAACCGTAGGTTCCTGGACCTGCCAGACTTGTACCATGAACTTGTGAGGTTCTTTAAACTCTCAAGCTACCTGTTGCTCTGTCCTTAATCATAACCCTCCATCTGCCACCACTATGCAAGGCTCATGCCTTCTGACTCTCCTCAGATCTTCACAGCAGCCCTCCTTAACGCTCCGTTAGAGTTGGTCTGGTTTATTGCAATTGCTTTCTACTCTTTGTTTCACATGGCTCAGTTTTCCAACAGTATTAACTGTGTTTGAGTCTGCACATCGTTGAGATACGAGTCCACTCACAGTTACTGGCTTTCTAAGGAAGATTTCCAGTTCAACCTCTCAAAACATGGCTTCTTGCGATTAAATTTCCCTATAACAAAGGTACCAATCATACTAACATTGTACAAGCTATATTATTCCTTAATTTTCCTCATAGTCAACCTAAGACATACATAATATTACCCCACCTAGTCAAGTGTTATAAAGACACTGATTTTTCCCCTGAAATAAACATTGATATTTAATCTTATTTTGCATGGCTGTTAAGAGAGAAATTTAATTTAGCACATCTCCATCTCATGTTTACCCCATTATATATTATTATTGCTATTGTTATTTTAGTGATACTGGCGCTTAAACTCAGTTACTAATGCTTGTTAGGCAGACACACTCTACCTCTGAGCCAAGCTTGCCATGTTATTTTAAACCAAACACTTCAGAAGTAAAGTTGAAAGCAAATTTTAAGTAAAAATGAATTAGTACTGGGTGCTGGTCACTCATGTCTGTAAGACTACCTACTCAGGATTCTGGTTCAAAGCCAACCAGGATAAGAAAGTCTAAGACTCTTATCTCCAATTTACCACCAAAACCTGGGAAGTGGAGCTGTGGCTCAAGTGGTAAAATTACTCAGGGATAGAACCCAGGCACCAAGATAAAATAATAGTGCCTAAATGTGTTCAAATGTCTTAGGGGAAATAATATAAAATGATCATAGCAGTAATTCCAACATGTTATTAATTGGAAGAATTCTTGTTTCTATGTAGCAGTGTACCTTCACATTGATAAATTCATTAAAATCTCTATGAGGTTAATTCTAGTAGAAAGCTCTTGTTCCAAACAAGAAATGTGAAAGTCCAAGCTTAATAAACATTCTCCAAGGCATACAATTTCTTTTAAGCACAATTATTCTGCTTAAGAATCCTGACTTTTAATCCACTATACACCTTATCTATTGCTTATTCCAAATGGATATCCTGTTTCTATGGCAGCATCTGTGGCATATTTGTAAAAACGGAGAAAAAACTGAGTGTTTACATTTTTCCCCTGAACTAAACAATAAAAGATGCAAATGATTGCAATGAATTAGCTAAAATTCCTTAATTATAATATAGAATTTTGGCAGATATGTAAAATTCATGGACCCTCCATTTTGGAATATTTAGTAACAGAGCACTTTTTCTTCACTGTCTACTTACTAACTAGAGCCTTTTGTTTGCCTCCTGCATTTTCTATTCTTCTGTCATCAATTACACTTTAATTGTCCAATTTTATTTTCTGCTATGCCATGATATATCAAATTTCAAGACATTTTATTGACTCTACCGAACAGTCTTTTCTTTGAAGAGATTGGCACAATGAAAAACAAATCTCTAATCAGGACATTGTTTCTTCATACTATACAAATGCTTTGATCGAACTGACAGAGGGTCGTAGCATGACTGACTGTCTACAACTTTTTCATTAAAAGAGAGAAAACGTACTAGATAGAATTGATAAATCTGAGTCAATATAATGTTCTGACAGTCTTCAAAATAACCTTACTTTCATAAAGCTTGTTTGGGATATATGCTTTGAAAGTAGAAATTTCATTAAAAGTAATTATGCATCATGATGTTTCTGTGTATACAGAAACCTTTGATAAATGTCTTTAGGTTCTCACTCTAGGAGCTATTAGACTAGATATAGAATTCCCCTAAGAATATCTTTAATAATGTTTGTCCATCACCCATCGTTGCCAGTACTTTCTATAAAATTCAATGTCATTTATGATCCTATCTGCCTAAGGAGCTGCTCAGCAAGACAAAAAACTCCATTTTCTTAGAAATACAGTATTTTTTTCACTAAATAGGGAAGGTTAAAGTCACTCAAAATTTCAAACATACAATTCTAGGGCTTTAGACTGTCCCCTTCCAATACACTTTAGATCCCACCTCACACTTCTTGTACTCACTAGATAGCCAGCCTTGAATTATTTTATCCTCTCAGAGATAATACAGGTAATATAATAGCATTATTGTAAAAATAGCCACCAAGAAGAAAATTAATATATATTAGCTTACTCAAAGATAGTAAGACTATTCCTTAAGAAAAGTATATTCAAAGTAAAAATCAAATTTTCTATCACAGAAGACAAAAATAAAGACTTGTTATTGTTTTATCTATATGATTGTGGAAGTTTTTCTGCACTGGAAAATAAATAATAAATTGTTTATTACCTATTTTAGAGAAAAAAATCTATCAAGTACAAATGAATCAAGAGGGCTGACATTTGCCAAAATGAAAAGCAAAAATAAAATAGAGCTTAGTTAAGAAATTTCAGCCAAATAATCATATTTGACATACTCCTGAGGGGCATGAATTTTAGCTTCTTATTACATGAAATTCTGTTTGACTTTATAATATAGTAGAATTGCTTGGCACATTTTGCAAATTACATACACTCTCTTCTGGACTACATAGAATTTTATTTTATAACAATGCTCAAAAATGCACATATTATGTTTGTTGCAGCACTATTTACCATAGCAAAGATATGGAACCAACCAAGATATCCCTCAGTTGATGAATGGATCAACAAGATGTGGTATTTGTACACAATGGAATTCTATGCTGCTGTCAGAAAGAATGACATTGCCCCATTTGTTAGGAAACGGAAAGACTTAGAAAAAATCATATTAAGTGAAGTAAGCCAGACTCAAAGGAACATAGGCTCAGTGGTTTCTCTCATTTGTCATAATCAGTAGAAACCTTGGTCTCTCATAAGAAGAGATTTGCAATAAGCAAAACCTAGATACATAAGGCCATATAGTATGATTCTAGGATATAGAAACAAAAGCCATATAATGAGTGATTGCTGTCCTTAATGTACTATGTTATCTCTCATCTCTTTTGCTGTCCCTTGGTTATCTCATATTGTTACAGTATCTCACTTTGTTATCTGATATATTGGATATATTTGTATTTGGTTATTTGAAATTGGATAGGGAAGGGGGGAAAACAAAATGAGGGGTGGGGGGTGGGGGGGAAAGAAATGGGGACAAAGACATGAGAAAGGGTATCAATGTATGTGAAATAATGCACCTTCTATCTGGTGAATATAATGTAACCCTTCTATTAATTACAATAAAAATATATGAAAAAATGCACATATTATAATTGTCTGTTTAAAATAGGCTGCTGCCCTAAGAATTGAACAGCCCCTTGCCACTGATGTGCCATAAAAAATCCACCTGTTTTCCTACAATGGACAAATGGATCAAAAACATTCCACGGTACATACATACCCTATAATTTCACTAATCAGTCAGAAAGAATAATATTATTTTATTTGCAGAAAACACAGAGTTGGAAAAATTATGTTAAGTGAATTAAGTCAGGTTCAAAGACACAAATGGTACATACTCTCTCCTATACATAAAAGTTAAATACTAATTATAAACAATTATAAAAACATATGCAGGATCATATACATATATACAAAAACAAATTGACTAAAGTAGGGCATACTTGGACAGAATTTCAATGGTGTAACTCCTCTGGCAACTACTAGGTCAGAATTTTTTTTGGCAGTCCCAGGGCTTGAACTCAGAGCCTGAGTTCTTGAGGAAGTCCATGGGCTTTCTCAAAGCTAGCACTTTACCACTTGAGCCACAGAACAATTTTCAAATTTTTCTGTGTATGTGGTACCAGTGAATCAAATCCAGGTCTTTGTGCATGTAAAGCAAACACTCTGCCACTAGGCTAAACTCGGAGCCCTTCTTCTGGCAACTGATAAGATAGTTTAACAAAATGAATAACAGGAAGGTGAAATGTGTTTTGTTTGGGGGCAAAGGAGGGGGTGTAGAGTCAAGGAAGACAAATGCATAAAGGTGAAGAAAAATAGCCATCATAATCTGTATACAGGTAAAAGCATGGAACCAACCACTTATGAGGGTGTGAATGGGGTTGGGAAAGATGAGGAGAGCCCTGGAAGGGGTGAAGTCGATCAGGATTCATTATACACATAAACTGATTTGTTGAATTGAAACCTCTTTGTATAGCTACTTAAAGATAATTGAAAAGTAGAATTTAAAACAAGTTCTTTAAAACAGAGAAGTATCTTCAAAATATCAATGGTGAGAAGAGAGTCGTAATTCTAATATACAATGTATAAAAATGAAACTACTTCCTTTGAGAGGATGACTGGGGTTGGGATTCATGAGAAAACATTGGAAGGAGTGCCACTGGTCAAGATGCAGTGTCCTCATAAACTGAAATGTTGAATTATAGTCCCTTTGTGAACTGCTTAAAGATAACAAAAATTAATTATAAAAACATTGACATGTGAGCTGAACACATAATCCTAGCTACTAAGTAAGCTGAGACCTGAGAATCAACATTCAAATCCATTGCAGCAGAATAGTCTGTGAGACTCTTTTTTTTAATCTTCATATAAATAATGTTTATTGAGATAAGATATAAAAAAGTGTCTTTCTTTTACTTGATAATTTTATCTTACTTCCCCACAAATAATCAAAGGTCTTTGTGAACTGTTCTTCATTTCTCTTCATATAGTCTTACTATTTATGGAGGAACTATGCTCACTGGAACTCTTACCTCATTTTATACTATGTCTTCAAATTGCACTCCTTACATTAGTTTTATTTATTTATTTATTTATTTATTTATTTATTTATTTATTTATTTATTTATTTATTTGCCAGTCCTGGGCTTGAGCACAGGGCCTGAGCACTGTCCTTGGACTTTCTCAAGGCTAGAGCTCTACCACTTGAGCCTCAGCACCACTTCTGGCTTTTTTCTATATATGTGGTACCGAGGAATCGAACCCGGGTCTTCATGCATGCTAGGCAAGCACTTTAACCACTAGGCCAAACTCCCGGCCCCTTACATTAGTTTTAACTTTCTTTTCTGATTCTGTCTTTAAAGATTCTAACAACACGTTCATTATTACTATTTTATTTTACTTTTCAGCTCCATATTTCTTTCCTTAACATTTGTTTGAAATTCAGTCTTTTAACATCTTTCCTATTATACTTTTTCATATATTTTATTGTAATTAATAGAGAGGTTACATTATATTCACTAGATAGCAGGTGCATTACATCACTCTTATCTCCAAATAACCAGCAAAAATCAGAAGCGCAAATGTGACTCAAGTGGTAGAGAAGCATCCTGAGAGAAAAAGCTAAATTAAAGCATAGACCCTGAGTACAAACCTCAGCACACACACATACAAATGTGCCATCTGCCTCTAGTCCTATTGCTGACAGGCTTGTCTAACACTCATTTCTTCCTTTGTTTACACACATTCTTATCTGGTCTCTTTATACAACAGCCTGGTGGAGCTGTCAGTTGAGTTTTGGGATCAGCTTCTTTATTTCTGTTGCATCTCCAAGATGCACACTGCCCATATCAAACAAGTGGGTGCCCACCATTAAGCCTGATTGCCAGCCCAGGAGAATGAGACCAAGCCAGGCACTGAAAACCAAGTGCTATTGAATAAAACTTACAACTGCCCCAAATGTAAATAATGTAATAGAAAAAAATTCATGTACATTTACCTGTACTATCCATGGATTATTATTTACACTAAGTCAATAGATTCCACTAGCTTTGTTAGTAGTACTTGTTTTGTTTTGTTTCTTTCCATAGGGTTTGAATCATGGGGCCTGAACTCAGGGCCTAGGCCCTATCCCTGAGCTTTTTCACTCAAAGCTACTTTTTTACAACTTTGAGCCACATTTGTGCCAATGGCACCCAGTTTATGAAAGCTATTTATAATAAATATTATCTAAAGAATATTTATAATAAATATTATCTAAAGAATCTGTGTGAATAGAAATGATGAGTTGCACAGTACAAAAATGTTTAGTAGAAAGATAATGTGAGAGTTAGCTCTAATGGGTCACACCTATAATCTTAACTGCTTGGGAATCAGACCTGGAGGATAACTAATTAAAGGTAAGAAATTCTGTTTCTCAAATTAATCATGAAAATGTTGGACTGGAAGCATGGCTTATGTAGCACCATCCATATGCAAGAAAGCCAAATGATATCATGATACCTATAGATCAAGCTCCATCAAAAAAAGTAATAATAATATCAACAACAACAAAAAAGGAAGACAAATGAAAATAAAATAGATACAATATAGGCCATATATATTATAATATCTGTAAGTTAACATTTTCTATTCTCTGGAATTAAATGTTTTTAATTTTAGTAGTTTATTTCTATTTGATCCAGTACATTCAAAACATTTTAATAAATAATATAAAGGTATTGAGATAATTTACATTCTTTTAAAACCAATTTTCTAGAATACTTTATGGATTTTTTCACTTTCAGCACATCTGAATTGAATTATCTCACATTTCATTGTACTCCAAAGATGTGTAGCTTGAAAGCAATGATTATCAATTTCCTACCTACAAAAAATAATTGTTTCTGTAATGAAAGTTTATTCTTAAAGAAAACATGATAGAAATGCCTTATTTGTAAGTTTTTAATGATTTAATGCTCAATAAAACATGATTTTCAGTGTAAGTTTGCATTCTACCATATCTAGTACCAGTGCATAATTACAATCTGTAGTTCTGAATTCTTACTGCTGTTGAATAGAAATGTGAGGACTCTCATTCTTGGCATCCATCTCTGTGAATGTTCCACATAAAACTGTCCTAGCTTTTGCTACAAAAATAAGAGCCTGGCTGAGAGAGGACAGTTTAATGGAATAGTATATGCAGTGAAAAGAACATATACCAACAAGGCATTTGAAGTAGAGTATTTCCAATTCCATTTGCAATTTTAAGGATGGCAAAACATTTCCACAAATTCTTATTTCCGTAATTAACTTTTTATGTGCCTTTCTCTCCTTATCTTTAAGCAACTCCAAATTTAATGAGAATTGATTCTATCACAAAGATTTTTTAAAAGTAAAAAACAATAATTGTTTAAAAGTCATTTTGGAAAAGCTTTCAAGTCTGTGGAAAGAATACCAAGCTCTTTAGTTTAAAAAGACAAATGTCTTATGTTTAATAAATGGATGATTTGATGTTGGTCTTGTGATTCCATGGTTAGGATACACACACACACACACACACACACACACACACACACACACAAACACACCATTCTGATCTCCTTGCAATGCTGTGATGCAGCCACGGGAAGTAGGAGTAGCTCTTGGAATAGTCAGCACCAAATTAATGAGCTTCCAGCCTCCCAAATTCTGAACTACTATACTTCTTTCTTTATAAAGTTCTCAGACTCAGGTATCTTCTTACAACAGTGGAAAAGGAGTTTAATAAATGGACAACTGTCTTTAATAGTAATAGTTTCTTAAAGTAATTTTAGAAGAATTTGTTATTTAAAACAACACAAAACTGGAATGCTTACTAGTACCTCTGCTATATTCTATCAAATATTTGGGATGGGATTAGAATAATTGCTATTATTATCATAATAATAGCAGTCACACTAGTGAAGTATTGCCACTTTAAAGAGGAAGGAACAGTTATCAGCTCTTTTAATGAGAAATTAGCTCAGCGCAATGCCAAAACCAGACAATGAAATTACATGCAGAAACAGAAGCAACAAAGAAAAAACATAGATACTGTCATCATTCATGTGCAAGAGAGAAAAAATACTCAATAAGCATTAGCAAGCTGAGTTTAGTAATATGTAAGAAACATAATACATTGAGACTAATTAAGGTATATCCCAAGATTACAGGTAAGCATTATAAACTTAGAAACCAGAATATCACATATTAAGAGAATTAAGAGAAAAGTCCCAAGGATGATAGCAATTTAAAGACAGCTTTGCTAGAAAAATCTGTGAGATTTTTTAATCTCCAAGTATCCACCAAACACTAGAAGTGGAGCTGTGGTTTCAGTGGTAGAGTGCTAGACTTAAACCAATAAAGCTAAGAGAAATACCCCTGGTCCTGAGTTCAAGCACCAGTATTTCTCTCCTTCCTCCTCTCTCTCTCTCTCTCTCTCTCTCTCTCTCTCTCTCTCTCTCTCTCTCTCTCTCTCTCTCTCTCTCTCTCTCTCTCACACACACACACACACACACACACACAAATATACATACACACAGATAAAGAGAAAAAATCAATTTCTGAAACAAGTAAAAAACTTGCAGCAAACAGGAAGAAGAGACAGGCTCTGCCCTTAAGATTTGAAATAAAGTGTGTATTTCACCTGCTTAATGATGAAGTATTGAAGACTTGCCTTCTAGAAAGTAAGCAGGCCTATTCTCATTACCTCTAGTGAATATTTTGCTGTTCCTAAGGCAAGGGGTAAGAGAATGGATAATAAAAAAAATTAGGGGAAAAATTTATTGTTTGCATCTGACAGATTTTTTTTTGTAGGTCGTAGAACTTGAACTCTGGGCCTGAACACTGTCCCTGAACTCTTCACCTCAAAGCTACCACCCTACTCCTGGAGTGACAGCACCACTTCTGGTGTTCTGGTGGTTAATTAGAGATAAAAGTCTCACAGACTTTTTAGTGCCTGAGCTGGCTTTGAACCATGATCCTCAGATCTCAGCCTCCTGAGTAACTAGGATTACAGGTGTGAGCCACCCCGCCCAGCTACATCTGCAGATTTATGTAGAAAAACTTAGCTAATCTTCAAATGAATATTTAACTATAATGCATTTAACAACATGTCAGAAGTCAAGAGTCTCTTCCAAAATCAACAGGACTTTTAGGCTAGTGGCAACAATTGGAAATAAATATAAAGAAGAAACTGGAAATACATCTTGCCCGAGCACAAACTCTATAGTTTTAAAAGACATGATCTTTATACTGAAAATTATACAATACTCCCAGAAGTGGTAACTGAACTCAGCTAAGAGAGAGCTAGT
Source organism: Megascapheus bottae (assembly GCF_031878675.1). Classification (NCBI taxonomy): domain Eukaryota; kingdom Metazoa; phylum Chordata; class Mammalia; order Rodentia; family Geomyidae; genus Megascapheus; species Megascapheus bottae. Next base: position 1,370,504 of record NC_143518.1, read on the forward strand.
GCAGACTTTGTATCAGTAGACTCAGTATTGGTATTGTCTTCTTCATGCATGGATCCAGATGCTCAACATAGTCTCATCATAACCTTACAGAACTGTCTCATAAGCTTTCAGAAGCTTATATTAAAATTTATACAAAATGTAAGGAGTGGAGCCGGAGTTTAGCCTAGTGGTAGAGTGCTTGCCTAGCACGCACAAATACCGGGGTTCGATTGTTCGGTACCACATACATAGAAAAAACCTGGAAGTGGTGCTGAGGCTTGTGATAGAGCTCTAACCTTGAGAAAGTCCAAGGACAGTGCCCAGGCCCTTTGCTCAAGCCCAGGATTGGCAAAAAAAATATAAGTACCAAGAATATACATACTGACCTTCAAAATCAGGAAGAAAAGGTGAAGGGCTTCTAACACTTGATTTCAAGGATGACATCAAGTCAGTGTGATATTGACATGAAGAGAGACAAATTGATTAATGGAGAAATATAGACACCATTAAAATATCATTACATTTATGAGGCTGTTTAATTTCTCACACAACTTCTGAAACAGTACCATGGGGAAACAAATGTGCTTTTATTAAATAATGTTGAAACATATAGTCTGTCTAATGAAAAAATTATTTTTGAAACTAGGAGCCAATAGCTCTAGCCTGTAATCCTAGCAACTCAGGAAGCTGAATTCTGAGAACCAAGGTTCCTGGCCAGCCCAGAAAGACAAATGAGATAATTCTCGTCAGCTCCAAATGACCAATATAAACCCCAAAGTGGAGGCTTAAGTGGTAGAGTTCTGGCCACAAAAGTTAGCACACAGATGCTTGAGTTCAAGCCCCAGTAAGTGAAAATGAATCTTGAGATCTGTATCCTGTCTCACTCCAAAATTAATGAAAATATATATTATAGAGTTTAATTCAATGATAATAGCCACAAAGTTGTCAGAAATAATATGAAAGCTAGGCACCAGCGACTTATACCTCTAGTCTTACCTATTCCTGAGACTGAGATCTGCAGGGTCCTGGTTTAAGGCCAGCCAGAACAGAAAAACCCATAAGACTTCATGCCAGCCTGGAGGAGCATGACTCAGTGGCAGCAAGCCAAGCAGGCAAGCTAAACTGCATTCTCATACCTTGGGTATACTTTTGCAAACAAGAAAAGCAGTGACAATGAAGGAAAAATTTAATATTCTTTTCAAAACTGAAAAACACTGCTCATCAAAAGGTGTTATTGAGAAAATCAATAAGCAAGCCACATAATAGACTTTGAGATAATATTTCTACACAGAGAACTGGAATCCAAATCGAATACAACATTTTTATTGCTCAAAATAAAAAGCAGCTAATAAATACAAAGGGATATATTTGATATGGTTAGCCATTAGCATCATCTGTATTCATCAGAGAATCAAGATCCAAATTATAATGTGAGACCACTACAAAAAGTTAAAGAATGGATCACCACATGTGAGCAGAACACAAAAAACTGAAACTTTGATTCGTATTGGTAGAGATGGAAATTAATAGCCCATTGAAGAAAACAGGTCTGCTTTTATAAAACAAATTAGATGTCTACCCAATGCTCCAGTGACTTCACTTTCAAGTATATAAAACTGCATTTTCAAAAATACCATGCAAGCTGGGCATGGGGGCTCACACCTGTAATACTAGCTAACTCAGGAGGCAGAGTTCCTTGGATCATGGTTCAAAGCCAGCCCTGGAACTAAAGTCCGCGAGATTCTTATCTCCCACTAACCACCAGAAAACCGGAAATGGTGCTGTGGCTCAAGGGGTAGGGCAGTAGTCTTGAGCTGAGGAGCTCAGGGACAAAGCCCAGGCCCAGAGTTCAAGACCCACAACTGATAAAAAATACCATGCAAAAATACGTATTTTCATATATATATATATATATATATATATATATATATATATATATATATGTAGTCAGTTGTGGAGCTTGAACTTTGGGCCTGGGTGCTGTCTAGCTCTTCAGCTCAAGGTTGCCCACTCTATCACTTAAGCCACAGGGTTCCTTCCAATTTTTTGGTGGTTAATTGGAGATAAGAGTCTCTTAGATTTATGCCTGGGCTGGCTTTGAACCAGGATCCTCCCATCTCAGTCTCCTGAGTAGCTAGGATTACAAGCATGAGCCACCAGTGCCTGGCTCCAAAAATATTGTAACAGTTTGAATTATAATATCTAAAAGCTGGAAAAAAAGGAGTGAGAACATGACTCCAGAAAGAACACTTTTCTATCAAGTATGAGGTCCTTAATTCAACTCCCAATAGCCCTTTACCCCTAAAAGAAATAAGCTGAGGGTCTAGAATGCGGTTTGGTGGTAGGTAGAGAGCTTGTCTAGCATGCATGAACTCCTGGGTTTGATTCCTCAGAATCTCATAAAAAGGAAAAGCCAAAAGTGGCACCATGGCTCAAATGGTAGAATGCCAGCCCTGAGTACAGACAGGCTCAAGGATAAACTCTAGGCCCTGAGTTCAAGCCCCGCATTTGGAAAAAACATGGAAAGAAATGAGCTGAGAAGAGCCGAAGCATATATCAGCAGAAAAATTATAAATCCATGATGTACCCATTCAAAAGTCTGACACTGGGTAATTATTAGCTATGTGGACAAGTCTCATAAACCCACAAAGAGAAAGAAACCTTTCCTAAGAGAGAATATATATTAGATTTTTCTTCTTGTATTAAACTGTAAAATAGGCAAAATAATCCATAGTGAAAAGAAAATTTAGTAAGTTGTTATAGAGGAATGTGGGAAAGGCCTGGAATGAAGATAATGTTCTAAATCTCTTTTGATGTTTCTGCTGCCCAAGTATAGAGATCTATTGAAACTCAACAAAGGTATATTTTCTTTTTTTATATTTTTATTGTAATTAATAAAAGAGTTACGTGATATTTGCCAGATAGAAGGTGCATTAATTCACAAATATTGATAACCTTTCACATGTCTTGGTCCCCATTACCCACCCCTCCACCCGTCTTGGTTTTCCCCCCTTCCCTATCCAATTTCAAATAACCAAACACAAATAAATCCAATATATCAGATAAAAAAGTGAGATACTGTAACAATATGAGATAACCAAGGGCCAGCAAAAGAGATGAGAGATAACCTAGTACATTAAGGACAACAATCATTCATTATATGGCTTTTGTTTCTATATCATGGAGGTCTTTTCAATTAGCTTCATACTATATATGGCCTTATGTATCAAGGTTTTGTTCTATTGCAGATCTCTGCTAGTAGAGCCCAAGGTTTCTACTGATTATGATAAATGAGGGAAACCACTGAGCCTAAGTTCCTTTGAGTCTGGCTTACTTCACTTAATATGATTTTTTCTAAGACTTTTTCTAATATGATTTTTTCTAAGCTGTATGGCAGTGCCTCAAAAGGCTAAACATAGAACTCCCCTCTGACCCAGCAATTCCACTACTTGGCATTTACCCAACCATCCAGAAACTAGGGCATACTAAATCCACTAGCACAACAATGTTCATTGCAGCATTATTCACCATAGCAAAATAGGGAACCAACCTAGATGTCCCTCAGTTGATGAGTGGATCAACAAGTTGTGGCATTAGGACACAATGAAATTCTATGCTGCTGTCAGAAAAAATGACATCGCCCCATTTCTTAGGAAACAAAGGTATATTTTCATATTCCATTGTATGTGAATGTTCCCAAAATCCATGAATAGTAAATATCTATTTCTAGTTGTTGTTGTATATCAAGTGTTTTGATGTTTATAGGTCATAATGAAAAATGCTAATAGAGGTTTAATATTCAGATCATTAAACAATCACAAATCAAAAAATAATCCCCTAAAATTCTTTTTTTCACATTTTTCTTTAGTATCACTTAGTTACACAAAGATTGATTTTGATATGTCCATATATAATATGCATATATTGTACTTTTTTATTTTACTTTTGATACTTGTTTGGGGGCTTGAGCTCCTGGCTTTTCATGCTGTCCCTTAGCTTTTACACTCAAAGTTGGAATTCTTCTAATTGAGCCACAGCCTCTCTTCTGACTTTTTGCTAGTTAATTGGACATAGAAGTCTCAGGAACTTTCCTGACAGGGTTGGCTTTGAACTATGGTCTTCAGATCTCAGCTTTCTGAGTAGTTGAAACTACAGATGTGAGCAGCACCCAGCATCCAGCTGTATACAATATACCTTATTTTCACTCATTCTTTTCATTGCTTTACCTTCTCCCTCCTCTGCCATTGTCCAAAGCAATCGCAACGAGCTTCATTGTTGTGTTTTCACACATTTAAATAAATTATTTTGATCATATTCACATTCTTTCATCCTGTTGATCTAAAACCATATAGGAAAGTGAACAAATCATTAGTATATAGTTCACAAAAATTTTTAATACATTTCTACAAAAGATAGCCAATATCATTTTCAACAGGATGTTGCAAATTGATACAACAATTCAATCTAGTGTATTAAGAGTGATACTAATAACAGCAATAATGTTTGGCAATAAAGGAAAAGAAAACTTCTTGTATAAGTTCACTGTCAAGTACAATAGACCAGAAGAACAAATGAGATCTATTTTGTTCTTCCCTTCTCTTTTCTCCTCTTCCTCCTCTTCCTCCTCTTCTTCCTCCTCCTCCTCCTCTTCCTCCTCCTCTTCCTCTTCCCCTTCCCCTTTCTTTGTATTTCCCTCCCCTCTCTGTCTGCCTATTCTGAGTCTTGAACTCAGGATCTCACATAGGCTAAGGTTTCTTAATTAGGGCCAGTGCCCTACTACTTGAGCTATGCCTCCATAGCCTTCATCAAATATATACAGAATTAGCCTTCAGAAAATATGCTAAGGGACAGTGCTGAGTGCTGATTTCAAATCTCAAGGCTGGCACAAAAAGAAAGGAGTTTGAAAGTTGTTAATAATGGAAGCTGCTTACTTCTGTGCTGTAGGACTTTCTCATTAAAAGTTCTATCAATGAATTCTTACCAAAATGAGAATTACCAGCTAATCCTTAAAACATTAAAAGATGAAAACATTAAAACCTGAATTAAATTATACATAATTTATTTTCCATAATGTTTTCTTTCATACTGAAATAGTCATTTTTGGTTTGTTTATTGTAATGAAGAAATAAAGTTATGCTTTGTGATACACACCTCTTATCTCAGCACTGAGGAAGCTGAGGTAGGAGGTTTTAGAATCCACAGCTTGTTCTGGGATACAAACAAAAGGGTAAAGGGAGGATGATGCAGGAAATAAGAGAACAGAAAAGAGAAAAAACAGGACTGAGAGTTTGACTTAGTGGTAGAGTGCTCACCTAGCATGCAAGAAGCCCTGGGTTTGATTCCTCAGTGCCACATACACAGAAAAGCCTGAAGTCGTACTGTGGCTCAAGTGACAGAGTGCTGCCTTGGAAAGCTCAAGGACAGTGCCCAGGTCCCAAGTTCAAGCTCCAAGACTGGCAAAAGGGGTGGAGGGTTACAGCAAACAATATTAAACTAATCTGTTTTCTGGAATAAACAATTATTTGGTTAGACTGGGAAAGGGTTTGAATGTCAAGGGAAAAATTATGCCGGGAAAGTGGTGAATTTTGTGTACCAATTTTTGTTGGGCTGGGCAGTGCCTAAATAGCAAGTAAAACACTGTTTTTGGACATATCCAAAAGAGATTCACATTGAATGAGAAAGCTGACTAAAAATCTGTACACCACAAAGTGCCCATTCATCCAGTTCATTGAGCTCTTGAATAAACAAAATGTCAGAGATATGACAGAACTTTTCTCTCTCTCAACTCCCACTCAATGTAATTGAGACATTTAACTGATAGTGTTGCACCTTAAGACTCAGACTGAATTAGTCCACTAGCTGCCCTATTTCTTAGCTTCAGATAGCACACTGTGAGACAGGTTTGCCTTCATAATGATCCATGGCAATCCATTAGTGCATGTACATGAATTTGTTTCCACAAACATATGTGCACACATGCACGTGTACACATGTGTGTATTGTGTGTGCACATAAGTACGTATGTATGTGTGTATGAATGCACATAGTGTATATACGTGTGTGTATGAATATATGTGCATGTGTGTGTGGATATGGGGATATATAGATTCTAATGACTACATACGTAGTTCCCAGTTTCTGACTTTATAGCCAAGTATTTATGCTCATAGTACCCAAAGTTACATTAAGTAAGAACTTATCTTGGAACTTACCTTGATTTGATCACAGACGTCCTTCTTTAATATTCCTTTAGACATATTGCCATTTGATTTGAAATATGAAGAGCTGAATGTTCCACAACATTTATTTCAGAAAATGACTGAGAATCCAAGGGCATAAGGAACATGTGAATGCAACCAGACACAGAGCTCCAATGACGAGACAGCTGATTCAAATGTGCTCTTTTCAGGGAAATAAGTAAAAGTGATACAGTTTTACTGTGATCCCTAGGTCTTAAGTAAAATATACATAATCATTAGGAAATATAAGTTTACATAATGTTTTTCTACTAGAAATAATAGCTGCATATCTTATTTTGTAACCAGAAAAGTTTTGAGTCACAGATTTCTTTTTATTTCACCATTTTTCCTTTAGAATTATTTTATTAAATCAAATGTACAACAGTTTCTTAATGCTACACACACTATTTTTGCCAGTTATGGGCTTGAACTCAGTGCCTGGGCAGTGTCCCTGAGCTTCTTTTGCTCAAGGCCAGAACTCTGTATTTTGAGCCACTGCACCACCTCTGGCTTTTGCTGTGTGTGTGGTACTGAGAAATAGAACCCAGAGCTTCATGCATTCTAGGCAAGCACTCCACCAGGAGGCCGTGCTCTTGACCCACACACTTAAATTTTTAAAGGAAAGACATTGTCTTATTACAACATGATACTGGTTAGTAGCTTTTCAAAACTTTTGAGAAAAAAATTATTTTAAGTTTCCTATGTCACCTGAAACATAAAATTTTAACATTATCAAAGATGGAATGCTTCTACATGCTAACAAAGCCACTAGAAAGAAACAATTAAAAAGATAAGAAACTATCTCAAAGATATTTGTTCTTGTTTTGCTGTTTTTTTAACACTCCTTCCTCCACAGTATGGGTATTAAATAAGCCAATGCATTCACAAAATGGCACTCTGTACCTGCTCTGGTGTCTTCCACCGTCACTGCATATTTATGCATGACTGAGAAAAGAATTTCCATAACCTGAAGCTGTTCTGTTACTTCTGGGCTCCCATCCTCTCCTATTTATTCAGTGGGGCCCTCAGAAAACAGGAAGAGGCTCAGACTGGGCTCCTCCCACCACAACCACCCCTTCCACCTCCTCCCACATGGCCCTCCATGTCCTTGCTACCACCAAAGTTTCCACTCTTCATTTTATCATAGTTAGAAAATTGCTGAATGTAATTTCTAAAGTCATTGTTGTCATAATCACCTCTGGAACCCCCACCCTGCTGGCCATAACCAGGTGGTGGTGGTGGTGGTCCTTCTCCTCCTCCTCCTCTTCCTCCTCCCAACCCCTCCCCCTCCTCCTCGTTGGCTATATCCAAAATGGCCAACTCCAGGTCCTCCTCATACCCATTATAGCCATCCTCAAATCCCGCATCGACTTCCATACCACTTAGAGTTACTTCCTGGTTCTAGTTCAAAATTTCTGCCACCACCATGAGACTCTCCAAAACCAAAACGTTTCCTCTGAAGGACTCACCCCCGCCCTAAATCCCAGACAGATACGGATGTCAGGCAAAACCCAGATATACACCGATGTGCATGACGCAGACCTAAGTCTGGCCATACAGGTTCCATTGTGGGCCTAAGGGGTAGGGATCTCTGAGGCCTAGCTGTGAGACCAGGAAAGGGTTAAGAGATTGGAATGCCTCCTCCTTAGCAATCAGTGGCTGAGAACCGGAGCCTGAGCACTCAAAAAAGAAAGAAAAGCCTCTTCTTTTTCCAGACTGCCTTTCAGGAATGATATCAAGGGTATCCACTTCTCCGTACACTGAGATGATGTTTTTCAGTGTCCTCCTGTAATTCCACCAACAAACATCTTCTCCACAGTCACGAGAGCCTCTGCTTTTCCAGACTCCTCTCTTGACAGCACTTTGAGGCCGAACCCCTCTCCTGTCCATTGCATGAGGCCTGACAGCCATGGCAACCTCAGCCAGGGACCAGACGGTGAAAAGACCAAACCCTCCTGACCTTTCACTTGCAGCATCCCTTATCTCACGGTCTGGATTGCTCATAAGCTCAAAGCTGAAAACTCCAATAAAGAATAGAGGGGATTGTTCCTTTGCTCTCTTTTTCCACTCCAAAGGCACACTTTCTGAAGTTGTGTCCATCGTGGACTTCAGCTGAATTTCCTGAGAGATCTCCGCAGGCACAAGCCAGATTTGCCCTGGCACTGTAGGTGAGAATGTAGCTGCCCAAGAAACAAGAGAGCTCGGCTCCACACACGACCCACCCAAGCCTGCGCTGCTGCTGCCGCTGCTCTATTTGGTAACCTTTAAAAAGATAAAAATGACTAAATATGTCACTGACTTTGGAATGTTTCTAACATTCGGGGGAACAACTGAATTCACCACACCTGCACTAAAATTTGTAGATTGCTTTCTGGTAATTCTGTTTGCTTGTGATTTGAATAGTCCTGCTATCTAGATCAGGCTGGCTTTGAACTTTTGAATCTCCTGCCTCAGCTTCCCAAGTGCTGGTACTAGAGGCATTCACAACCACACTCTGCCACCTTTCAGGGTTTGTGTACATGTATTATGTAGGTACATTCAAATTTTACATGATTACATATTTATTACATGAGTACATATTACATTTACATATTATGATTAATTTTACATTGCTTTGCTGTCTATTAGTTTATTTAATGTTTCAGTTTTCTACCTGAGCAATTATTTTCACAGCTTCCTTGTGTTTCAGTAAGTGAATTATTTTCTTTAGAGGAAATACTTAGATGATCTGTTCTCTACAGGAAATTGTTTATATATTCATATATTCATATCTTTCTATATGAAAGTTCTCTTCAGTTGAGTATTTATCCTTGTCATCCACCAAAGAATGTCAAGCAGTCAAACTTTCCAGTGTATATCCATTGGATTACATTATTGCATATCTGCTCAGAAGGGGTCCTCTATCTAGCCTGGTTTGATATGTAATTTTTTAGATGTATCTCCCTGTTCTTTGTGTTTTTAATTATTGATGTATTATCTTTTTTTTGCCAGTCCTGGGCTTGAGCTCAGGGCCTGAGCACTGTCCTTGGGTTTTCTCAAGGCCAGAGCTCTACCACTTGAGCCTCAGCACCACTTCCAGCTTTTTTCTATGTATGTGGTACCATTCCTCTCAAAACAAACTCTTCCTTCCATTTTCCTAGTTCCAAAAAATATACAATGAATCATAAGACTGCATTCTCTCCCAGTTCCTCTCTTGACTATGACAAAATATGTAGCCCTATCTCAGTGGGTAATTGTTTAGCACATGCCTGATCTGAGTTTGAATTCACATTGCTTATGATTTTGAAGATATTAGAAAAATCATTTGGGTCTTTAAATTGACAAGTGCTCAACTTTGGAATTTCTCAACATCTATTTTGCTTCTTCAAAGCACTTATAAATGAAGGCTCATCTCCCATAGACATTTTTCAATTTATTTTTTTTAAATCAAACTTCCCTTTCCTAGCAATTCTTACATGAAATTGTTTGCTTTTGGATATTTGGCCACCCTGAAAGTAAAAAGAGAAGCCAGGAAATTCTTGGATAGTAAATATTCATTGTCTCCAAAATCTAAAAACATTGACATAAGATTATTGTAGTAAATATAATATAGAAATTTATCATCACCTAGTCAGAGTGCATAACACATTATTTACATTTTCATTCAATCATTGCCAAATGTTAGGCAATGGCTTCTCTCATTAATCTCCATTAATGAGAGAAAATTGAGTTTTAGATTCATGAATAACTTGCTTAAGATCAAATCATGTGTAAATGTTATGGTTAAGGGTAATATTTAAATCTATTCAACTTAGAGAGGAACAGTGAAAATGAAAGAATTAAATCCTAATATTTCTCCAAGATGGTCACAGAAAAACTTTTATTATATGAAAATGGACTGAAATTCATTCCCCCTAAATATATTTCTGTAAAGTATTATACAATCCCTTTTGCCTCCAAGCATAGATGGTAAACAGGAAAGTCTACCAGAACTGTTCTTCTAACAGAAACTTCCAAATTTTCCCAAAGACGGTCACCTGGGCAGACACACTTGCTAAGTGGGCAAGGTGAAGAGCTGAAGCCTGTGATGTTCTGGATACACCCTTAAGTCCACACTATATGTAATTACATTCAAAAAATAACTTAAGCATGGGAGAACAAGTGATTGTCATGCTGAAAAATAAACTACCATTCAGAAATGGGGCTTAGGAGCTCTTCAGAGGTTTAATTGAATTAGCACTGTTCTGACCTTTGCACAGGATCCTGTTTTATAATCCTTTGTTTCGCCTGAAGCTCAGAACAAATTGATTTCCAATTACCAATTCACAAAACAGCTGAGTCACCCAATGCAGTTCAAGAATTATGCAAATCAACGTGAATAACAAGTGACTTCAGACTTCTATTACAAATATTCACTTCTCAGTAAAATGAGATTATTTCATGAATAATACAGTTCTACCTGTGACACTTTAATTAAGGGTCTAATATAAATATCTGGGAATTTATATATCAGCATATGTAAAATGGTAAATATTAGAGTTAGAATCACCCAAAAGTAAAGGAGGCCTAAAATAACATTGGCTAAAACAAACTGAAATTTTATTTCTAACTCAGAAAGCCTGATGGCTCTTCTCTGCTAGCTGATGCTTTGTCAACCAATATTCCTTCTAGCTCTTTTCTTTCTTGACCATCTCGGTAAAACAGAGTGAGAGCTCCAGGGTGGAATACTTGTACGTCCAGCAGAGAAAAAAGAATTTCAAAACGAAGCAGAAATTAGCCATAGTACATTAAGATCTTCAGAAGCTGCCGTGAGCTTGCAGTCACTTGGCCAGACTTAGCCACAGGATCACTCTTGGCTGCAAAGAAGACAGAAAAATATCCCTGTGTTCTGCAGAGGTCTGCTATAATATGGAATCTTGCAGCTTGAGATCAAAACAAAAATGACTTCAGAAAACCTTCTATTCCTCTTTGCCATTCTATTTAATTAATGGGTAAGATAAAAAATAATGTGCTATAAAATAAACTGATGATACATCACTTACAGGCAACTAACCAAGAAGACAAAACAACAAGATTTAGAAATAACCAATTAAGAAATTAAAATAAACCTTAATATTAAAAGAAGGAAAGAAAAATAATGAAATGGTCATAGGAATAGAAATTTAGAGAGAAAACAAATGATCTTATAGTATTTTATTAGTGAGATTAGCAGGAAGATAAAGCAAATCAAGAAATTAAATCTAATTACAAAAGGACATGTTAATGAGAAAATTATTTGTAACAGTTCTTCATACTAAGAAAAAAATGATTCATAGATGGAGTAGGGTAAGATTAAATTATTTTTAGAAATATTTTTATTTTGCTAGTACCAGGGTTTAAACTAAGAGCCTCCAGCTTTCTTGCTTGACTGATGCTCTGCTACTTGAGCTATGCCTCCAGTGCAGGTTTTTGATGACTATTTTGAAGATAAAGTTTCCCAGCATTTTTTTAAAACCCAGGCTAGCTTCAAATAAAAATCTTCCATATCTCAGTCTTTTCAGAAGCTAGAATTAGTTTTCAGCCATGGGGACCCAGCTAAGATAAAATTCTTCACAGTCAATTTAATATTTAAAAATTTATTTGGAAATCTACTACTTTTAAACTACGAACAAGAATAAGAGATTGTCCAAAGTATATTTAAAATATATAATCATGCATAATAAAATACAAATATGTTTACAATAAAATTCTTTCCAGTTTGGAGCAGTGACTCACTCCTATAATTCCAGCTATCCAGATACTAGAGATTTTGAGGATGGCAGCTTGAACACAGTTTAGGAAAGAAACTAATAATGACAGTATTGCTATAGCAACTACACTGGAAATGTGATCCCATCTAGGCAAGAGGCACAAAATAGGTTGATCAGTATCTAGTGTTAACCCAGGCGAAAACACAGGGCCATCTCTGAAAAACAACTAAAGCAAAAGAGCAGTTGCTTGGCAAATGTGAGCCTGAGAAGTTCAAACCAGTAAAAAGAAGACCATCAGAAGGAAAAAAATATTCTGTCTGTATAGAACTTAGCTTTTTTTTTTTTCTTTTGTTGGTCATGGGGCTTGAACTCCGAATAGTTTTCTGGTGGTTAATTGGAGATAAGAGTCTCATGGACTTTCCTGTATAAGATGGCTTTGAACCACACTCTTCAGATCTTAGCCTTCTAACTCAGATTACAGGCAGGAACCACCAGTGCCAACCACCGATGCCTGGTTATCTAGTACTATGCAATTTCATGTGGGAAGTAATATTTTTTCACTGAAGTTAATAGCTGTAGAATAAATATTTAAATAATGGAAGACAATGACAAAGTGAGTAACTAGAGAAGAGCATACTGGAGCTGCACCTTCCAGGAGAATGTAGGCATCAGTAGTAAAATGGTATCAAATTATAACAAGTCAAGCCATTGTACAACAACCCCTCGTGGCGATATTTAAAGATTTACTCATTTAGAATATACTAAGCCTGGGATTGAGAATGTGGCCTAGTGATAGAATGCTCATCTAGAATGCACGAAGCCCTAGGTTCGATTCCTAAGTACCACATACATAGAAAATCCAGAAATGATGCTGTGGCTCAAGAAGTAGGCACTAGCCATGAGAAGCCTAAAGACAGTGCTCAGGCCCTGAGTTCAAGCCTCAGGACTGGCAAAAAAAAAAAAACAAACCTAAGACTGATCCAGCCTAGACTGTCATTTTTCTGTGCTCACTCTAAGACTGTCCTTAGTTAACTATACCTTTTAAGTCCCCAGTCCTAAGGCAAAATTCAGATCAAGATTTAAAGATAAAAAGTATCAAAGAAGTTATGGAAATCTAAATTCTCCTACTCAGAAATAATCCAAAATATAAAATGCCAGCACTGAGGATGCTAACAGTACATAACCCAGTAGACTGTGTTGGGAATGGTATGTAAATTTCCTAATGCCCCTCCCCAAATCCAAACATTACCAGAGAAGGTAAATAAACAAGCATATTCCTTTACTTTAACTGGATCTTCTATTCAACCATGACTGATCATGCAAAGGTAATGTTTAATCCTACTTCTGGATTCTATATGCCATTAATTGAAAGCAAAGAAATCATCTATTATTGAATAAAGCCTATGTTTTCAAAGGTTTTTCAAATATGAATTTCTACATTAAACATAAAATAATGAAAATAAAGAGATTCTGGATGATAAAGATATTTGAGAAACATTAAGCTTTGAAAATTATGACACATTCTATCTCTGCAGTTAGTAGACTTCTCTATATGTAGATTTATTTTATAGTTGAAAAAGAAACATGCCATTTTTAAAACTGTTAATATTTTAATTTAAATATAAGAATTCAGTTTGTTGTTCATGATGTTTCTTAAAGTAACTGTTAAGAAACTTACCAAAATCCATGCATTTTCTCTCATCTCCAAATGTCCTGAGATGGCCAATAGTATTCAAAATCAGACATTACTGATTTTTTCCAAAAATATTGTCTTTGAACAATTACCTTCAAAAAGTTGTCCAAAACATTAAATTGAATTGGTAATCATCAGGAAGTAATACTATACTGCCTGCTGTTTGATAGGCATATCAAAAGAAGCAGAAAATTTATTTCTCTAAAATTTTTAAAAATCAAACCCTGGCTGGAGCATTTCTGTTATATACAACAGTTTTCATTATGAAACCTTTTATTGTTCTGCAGAGAATAGTAAAAGCAAAGAAGACTAGATTAAAAACAAGAACTATAGACTCCATTTCAGATGAGACACGCCTTGTAAGACAATGCCACAGTGAACTTTGAAGCAGCAGGTGCACCTCTACTGCTGTGCAGCTCATAACTATGTACAGGAAGAAAAATATTAGAAAACACTTTATCCAAGGTACTTAAAAAAGAAATGAAATGAACCTAATTCCAGTGGTTATCTACCTTTTTCACGTACATTCTTATTTGGACATCTGAATGTGTACTGACTAATAAAGTAAGTGATATATTCTTTTTAAATGTTTCACTCTGCCAGATAGGGGTGGCTCATGCCTGTAATCCCAGCTACTCAGGAGGCTAAGATCTGAGGATCAAGGTTCAAAGCCAGCCTGGTCAAAAAAGGACCTGAGACTCTTATCTCAGTTAACCGCTAGCAAATGGGAAGTTGGGCTTGGCTCAAGGGTAGGGTGGTAGCCTCAAGCTGAAGAATTCAGGGACATGGCCCAGGCCAAGTTCAAACCCCATGACACACCAAAAAAAAAAAAAAAAAGAAGAAAGAAAGAAAAAAAAAACGTCACTCATTAGCTAACTATTGGAACTGCTTTCACCCTGTGACTTAATTCAATTAATTCATTTTACTGTTTATGGACATTTGTTTTGTTTATGGTGTTTTGTTATTCATACAATGCTCTGATAATATTCTCCCTCTCTCCTTGTAACATATAATTTATTTAGCATATGCTGTAACAGGAGTCAGTAAATAAAAACTATTAAAAAGAGAGAAATAAAATGAAATTAGCCAGGCACTTGTGATTTTGTGGCTTATTGCTGTCACCCTAGTTACTTGGGAAAATACTAATAGAAGTATTGCTACTTAAGGCTAGCCTGGGCAGAGACCCTATCTCAATCATAAGCAGCAAAAAACCATTCTAGATGCATGACTAAAGTGGTAGAGAGTCAACTGAGCAAAACACAATGTCTGAGTTCAAATAAACAAATGAATAGTTGTTAATACGTATTACTATGGATCAACATATAAAACAGATGTGCAGAATTAGTTTCAGAATGTTAGTACACAGTCAAATAGTTTAGACACTTTGCTAAACAAGATGATTAGTAGGAATTTTCTATTGTATACCTTTATAACTTATTCAATAAATGATTTAACTTCTCTGACAGGAAAAAAGATCAACTGAGAGATGTTAATGGAGACTAGCACTGCAAATGTTGCTCAGCGTAGGCATATAAGGTCTTACCTTTCCAAAAAGGAGATATTCTTCAGCACCAGCTACAGGATGCTTAGTGTACATGGAAGATGCAGAAATAACATCTTTGCAAAACCTTGTGCATTTTAGAATTTAGCTCACTTCCTACTTGGACTTTCCTGTAAAGCATAAATTACATTTGAGCCTGTGTCGTTGTATTCTTAAGAGAACAAAGAGAAAATGCATGCAGGCACTTCAGCCTTATGCCTGGTCCGTGATAAATATACCCGCAATAGCGTTTCAAACTCCTCTTACCAAAGCCTGTCTACCAAATGTGGATTTTCATCATCAGGACTGCCTATGCTCTGCTGGAGAAACTGAGTCACTTCACACTGTGATTTCACAATTCTATCCAGGAAATAAAGCTAGGTGATATGTATTTCTGTGGTAGTTTATGGTCTGAAAACTTCAAATAAACAATGATGCAAACTTTGTTTTGTTCAGAATTCTGCATCTGTTCTGGGCCTAAATGCTTGATTAACTCATGGAAGAAAATTAAAACAAGGATTCCTCAAAGGATTAACAAATCATGTCACATATTTATTAATGTTGCCACATTAATTAAAACTATACTCTTCTTTTATTACAAATAATCTGAATTACTATCATAGGCTTGCTATAATTCCTTTTTAACATAATTTTGGGTTAATTTCATATTTTTAGAAAAGAAACTGTTTATGCAGGCATGAAAAAGATTTATCATTTAGAAATCATATAGTCAACATATACCTTTAATTTATTGATATTAAAATTTTTCTTTTTAATTTACTAACTCTTCCCTATATTAAAAACAATCCCTTGCAGAACTTTGTCTTTACTTTCAACAAATAAATGAAACTGTAGTGAAGTTATCCAGATAATTGGATGTAATCCCCAAATCCCAGCATTTGGTTTTATGTTGTGTGCTGCAGGGAAGGGGTTGGTTGTCAAACTGGGCATGCTGAGCAAATCTGATCCTTTACTTGCTTTTGTAAATAAATCTTATTGAAAACAATCATGGGCATTTATTGACATAGTAACTATGACTAGTACTGACAAAAGTGACAGAATAGAGTAATTATTATACATAATCTGCAATGCCAAAAATTCATGCTAATAAGCCTATCATCGAAGAGGGTTAACTCAGGAGAGTTTTAGGTAGTCATTTCCTGCAAATTCCAAAAATAATTCTGTGCTTTGTCTTATGAGAATTACCTCTAATTCTTTGGAAAATCCCGCCTGGCAAAGTGCCATTATTTAAGACCTAAATGCGATTGTGCAGTTCAAACTAACATCATGGGTTATGGAGGAGTTATTTTGGTCATGGTACCAGTTTGACTTCTGGAGTCGCTGGAGTCCAACATGGAGTGAAAATGCTGGTTCTCAGTGCTTTCACAGGTTACTAACATTGCTTGAAGAGTGTGGGCCATCCACATAGCTTCTGATTGGGGTGGAGGTAGGCTGGAATCCTTAAGCTTCATTCCTTCGGGGTTCAGCTCGTGGCATAGTTATTCTTTGCTGGACTATAATTGCTTGTATGCCCAGTGAACTCATAGTGGTCTTCAGGAAATTACTGGGTCTTTATGAAAAAAATCTTCCAATGCCATTATAAGACATTTTTATCTCTAAAAAGAGCTGAATGCCAGTGGTTTCGGGCCTCTAACTCTACTTACTCAGGAAACTGAGACTTGAAAGATTATACTTCAAAGCCATGAGAAGGGGTATCAAAAAGTAATGTACCCGCTACCTGAGGAGTGTAACTGTAAGCCCTCTATAAATCACCCTGACAATGGAAAAAAAGCCATCCCAAGTGAGAAAGTCACTGAAGCTCTGTCTCCAATTAACCTTCAGAAATGTTGAATTGTTGGTATGTCTTAAATGGTAGAGTGCCAGTCTTGAGTGAAAAAACCCAAGCAAGAGCACCAAGCTCCGAGTTTAAGTCCTAACACTGACAAAACAAATAGGTAAAAATGATCATATACTAGCAGATGTATTTAAATTCAAAGCTTTTATGAGTTCACATTCTTTACCTCCGGTATGGTTTATACAGTTATTTGAATTAGGCAAGAGAAGGAGAACAAGATGATCAGACAAAGGGTGAACCAATGTAACAGTGATACTCACAAGACAATATGTTAGAAATGAACTTTACAACGTAGGAGAGGGTTGGGGGAGAGAATGTGGGAGAAAAACATGGGAAGGGATAACAATGCTCCAGAAGAAATGCATTTGTTCAGACATGTGAAAGGGTATCAATGTATGTGAATTAATGCACCTTCTATCTGGCAAATATCATGTAACCCTTTTATTAAAAACAATAAAAAATATTTAAAAAAAGAAATGCATTTGTTCCACTACATATGTAATTGTAATTCCCCTGTTCCTTGCCCTAACCATAAATATTTTTAAATAAGAGTTCCCATTTTTGCCTTAGCAAATCTTACCAAAAAAAGAAGGGAGCACACCCAAATAAATAAAATCACAGATCAGAATGATAATATCATGTCAAAAATTACCAAGATCCAGAGAATTATGAGGGAATACTTTTCAAATGTTTATGCCAATGAATTTGAGAATATAGAATAAAGGGGTAAATTTCTAGCCAATATTAACATACCCGCATTGAACCAAGAAGACTTAATCAAACTAAACAGACCTATTTTAAGCACTGAAATAGAAATGGCAATAAGAGACCTTCCATCCAAGAAAAGCACAGGGCCAGATGGATTCACAGCTGAATTCTATAAGGTCTTCAAAGCACAGCTCACACCAATACTCCTCAAGCTCTCCAACAAAACTGAAAACGAAGGCTCTTTACCAAACTCATTCTATGAAGCCATTATAACCATCATCCCAAAACCAGACAGAGATTCATCAAAGAAAGAAAACTATTGACCCATTTCTTTGATGAATATTGATGCAAATCTTCTCAACAAAAAACTAGCCAATTGTCTTCAGCAACTCATCAAAAAAATTATACACTATGATCAAACAGGATTCATCACAGGGATGCAAAGCTGGTTCAACATACGTAAAACAATATAATTTAACACATCAACAGGAGTGAGGACAAAAATTACATGATTGTCTCAATAGATGCAGAAAAGGCATTTGACAATATCCAACACACCTTTATATTAAAAGCTCTGGAGAAACTAGGAATCCATAGAACATTCCTCTGTACAATAAAGGCTGTGTATGACAAACCCACAGCTAGCATTATACTTCATGGAGAAAAGCTAAAGCCATTTCTTCTAAAATCAAGAATGAGACAAGGCTGCCCACTCTCTCCACTCCTCTTTAACACAGTATTAGAATTCCTAGCCAGAGCAATAAGGCAAGAAGCATGCATAAAGGGGATCCAAATAGGAAAAGAGGAAGTGAAACTTTCCCTCTTTGCAAATGACATGATTCTGTATGTAAAGAACAATATAGACTCCACTCTCAAGCTGCTTGAGCTGATTCAAAACTTTGCCAAGGTAGCAGGGTATAAAATTAATCCTATAACAAGGCAACAATCAGGAAGGCAGCTACTTTTGCAATAGCCTCAATGAAAATAAAGTACCTAGGAATTAAGTAAGAATGTAAAGGACCTTTTTGATGAAAACTTTAAAACCCTGAAAAAGAAAATTAAAGCAGAACTGAAGAAATAGAAAAACCTCCCATGCTCCTGGATCAGAAGAATTAACATCATTGAAATGGCAATCTTGCCAAGGGCTATCTACAAATTCAGTGCAACACCCATCAATATCCCAATGTCATTGTGTAAAGAAATAGAAGAGGTAATCCAAAATTTCATGTGGAATAATAAAAAATCCTGTACAGCTAAAACAATTCTTAGCAGAAAGAAAAGCACAGGAAGAATTTCAATACCAAACTTTAGACTTTATTACAAAGCTATAGTAACAAAAACAGGTTGGTACTGGCACAAGAACAGGCCTGAAACCAATGGAATAGAACTGAGGCCCAGATATTACAGACCTATGGCCACCTAATCTTTGATAAGGGAGCAAAGAAAATAGAATGGAAGAAAGAAAGCCTCTTCAACAAGTGGTGCTGGCAGAATTAACCACCTGCAGACAACTAAAGTTGGATCCTTCTTTGTCACCCTGCACCAGGATTAACTCCAAATGGATCAAAGACCTGGAAGTAAAAGCAAATACACTGAAAACTTTACAAGAAAGAATAGGACATGCACTAGGTCTCCTTGGCACACGTTGAAACTTTCTTAATAAGAACCAAGAAACACAACAAATCAGAGAAAATCTGGATAAATGGGACTGCATTAAACTGTAGAGCTTCTGTGTGGCAAAGGACATAGCTAGCAAATTAACTAGACAGCCTACAGAGTGGGAGAAGATCTTCATTAACCATACAGTGGACAAAGGCCTCATATCTAAAATATATCAACACCTCAAAATATTGAATCATTCCAAAATTAATCTTCAAAGGAAAAAAACATCCCATTAAAAGATGGTCCAAAGACTTAGAGTCTTCTCTGAAGAAGAAATAAAAATGGCCTATAGACACATGAAGAAATGCTTGACATCTCTGGCCAGTGGTGTTGGCAGAACTGGTTAAGCACCTGCAGAAAACTAAAGTTGGATCCTTCTCTGTCACCCTGCACTAGAATTAACTCCAATGGATCAAAGATCTCGAGGTAAAAGCTGACACACTGAAAACTTTACAAGAAGGAATAGGAGATACACAAGGCCTCCTTGGCACAGGTCAAAACTTTCTTAATAAGGACCAAGAATCACAACAAATCAGAGAAAGGCTGGATAAGTGGGACTTCATTAAACTGCGGAGCTTTTGTATGGCAAAGGACATAGCTAGTAAATTAATTAGGAAGCCTACAGAGTGGGAGAAGATCTTCACCAACCATACAAATGGACAAAGGCCTTATATCTAAAATATATCAACAACTCAAAAAATTGAATCACTCCAAAACTAATCTCCAAAGTAACAACCATCCATTAAAAGATGGGCCAAAGCTTAAAGAGAGTCTTCTCTGAAGAAGAAACAAAAATGGCCTATTGACACATGAAGAAATGCTTGACATCTCTGGTCATAAAAGAAATGCAAATCAAAACAACTCTAAGATTCTACCTCACTCCAGTTAGAATGGCCAGGATCAAGAAAACTAATAACAACAGATGATGGAGGGGATGTGGCCAGGAGGGATCACTACTACACTGTTGGTGGGAGTGCAAACTCATTCAACCACTATGGAAAGCAGTATGGCAGTTCCTCAAAAGACTAACCATAGAGCTCCCCTATGACCCAGCAATTCTACTACTTGGCATTTACCCAATCATCCAGAAACAAGAACATACTAAATCTACTAGCACAACGATGTTCATTGAAGCATGATTTACCATAGCAAAGATATGGAACCAACCCAGATGTCCCTCAGTTGATGAGTGGATCAACAAGATGTGGTATTTACACACATCAGAATTCTATGCTGCTGCCCGAAAGAACAACATCGCCCCATTTGTAAGGGAAATCATATTTTAAAAAAAGTCATATTAAGTGAAATAAGCCAGACTCAAAGGAACATAGGCTCAATGGTTTCCCTCATTTGTCACAATCAGTAGAAACCTTGTGTTCTCCTAGCAGAGATTTACAATAGAACAAAACCTAGATATGTAAGGCCAAGTAGTATGATAATAAATGAAAGGAACTACAGGATATAGAAACCAAAACCATATAATGAGTGCTTGTTGTCCTTAAGGTACTATGTTGTCTCTCATCTCTTTTGCTGTCCCTTGGTTATCTCCTATTGTTGCAGTATTTCACCTTGTTATCTGATATATTGGATGTATGCGTATTTGGTTATTTGAAATTGGATAGAGAAGGGGTGGGGGAAGGGAAATTGAGACAAGACATGAGAAAGGGTATCAATGTTTATGAAGTAATGCACCCTCAATCTGGAGAATATAATGTAACCCTTCCATTAATTACAATAAAAATATATAGAGAAAAATATTCACATTCTTTTTCTAATTTATCAGCCACCATTTAATACTATTTTATCTTGACAATTTCAATGTCTTAAATAATGTCATCAGTATTTCCCCATTAGTTAATATTATGTCAAATGAGTTGTTCTCACAAGTCCTTGGGTATATTTCCAGTATATAATACTTATTTGAAGTAATCACAAGAATTAGTATGGATTCTAAAATGCAGGTGGATATATCTTCAGTGGCCAGTGGCATCTACCAAAATTTGAATTTATCAAAAACCAAACATAAACCTGTACTTTGGCCTTTATTTTCATTTTTCTTTTTTCTCTTTCCTTCATTTTCTTTTTTTCACTTGTCATTTATATCAGGGCTGAGGCCAGACTCAGGGCCTCACCTTATCGCTTGTTTTCGGTTATTTTAGTTCTTTAAGATTTTGTTTTGTCAAGCTAGTGCTTTACCACTTTACCACTTGAGACATACTTCCAGTCTGATGTTTCTGCTGGTTAATTAAAGATAAAAATCTCAGGGCCAGAGTGTGGCCTAGTGGTAGAGCATTTGTCTAACATTCATGAAGCCCTGGGTTTGATTCTTTAGTACCTCATATCCAGAAAAAGCTGGAAGTGGTGCTGCAGCTTTCTCCTTGTGCTAGCCTTTCTGCTTGGTTTAGCTTCAAACTTTGATCCTCAGATCTCAGCCTCCTTGAATAGGTTACAGATGTGAGTTATCAGTCCCTTTGTTTCTTTTGATTTACAAGTTTGAAAGCTAGGAGAGACATGAAATCATTAAGTTTTGTTGAAAAGAGTTTTGTTCCAAATAATCTCTGTTAACAAAATAGGTCAGATAATCATTGTCCCCTCTTTGTCTTAAACAAGAGAATCCTTGAGTCTTATCTGAGTCCTATTTAGAAGGATGTTTGTTTCTTTGCCCTGTGTCTTCTTCTAGAATATAACATGATAGAGTATTTCTTATTCCCAAATGATGCCTAGAACATGAAGCTTAGGTAGAATTCAATAGTGTAAGAACATATTATAACAACAATAATGACAAATCATTTCAGCAGTATGTTTTCCCAAAGAAATGTAACCAAAAAGTCATATTAATAAAGTTTTAGCATCAGGGAATATTTTCAAAACCACTGAATGTTAAAGAAGGTTTACTGTGAAGATAAGGGAGAATGACCTTTTATGTATTACTGAGCAAGAAAAGCTGAGCTGGCCTGAAGAAATCTGTGAATGCAAATGTAACAGAAATAAATCCGAGAGAGGGGATGTTGGATTTAACACCCAAATATCATCCTGTTTGCTCTGATTGGAGCTTAGAATAATTTTCTACCCCTGATTTTATACAAAGTAAAGAATATAACAGGAGAATTTTAGTTTGGAAAATTTGTATAAAAGAATTATATATATTGGGGCTGGGAGTTTGGCCTAGTGGTAGCGTGCTTCCCTAGCATGCACAAAGACCCCGATTCAATTCCTTGGTACCACATACATAGAAGAAGAAAAAAAAAAGCCAAGAATGGTGCTGAGGCTCAAGTGGTAGAAAGTCCAAGGACAGTGCTCAGGCCCTGAGCTTAAGCCCAGGACTGGCAAAAAAAGAAAAAAAAAGAAAGAATTATATATATTAACTATGTTTAAGAAATCTCTGGAAACCAGGCACCAGGGCTCAGGCTTAGGTATTAGCAAGGCCAAGCACAAAATTCTGTAGATTCATATCCCAAATAACCAGGCCAGAGGCACAGCTCAAGAAATAAAGCATAAAGCAAGAGGGACAGTGGAAGGGAAAAGGCAAGGAAGAAGGGAAGGAGTTAGGAAATAGATCTACTTGAAATATGAAGAATTCTCCACCAAGCAATAGTCTAGGAGATAGTATGAGTGTGAAGGAAGTCTTCATTGGCTGTTCTTTATTTTCATTGAGGAACTCAGATAAAAAGAAGTAAATAAATGAGAAAACAATAATAGTTACTTTTTTGTGGTTCATATGGACTAAACTTCATCCCTTCGAAATTCTTTTTTTTTAATTTTTAAAATTTATATTGGAGAGGATCTTTTATATATGTATTATTGTAATTAATAAAAGGGTTACATGATATTTGCCAGATAGAAGGCGCATTAATTCACATACATTGATACCCTTTCACATGTCTTGGTACCCATTACCCTCCCCCAACCCACCACCCACACCCCGTCTTGGTTCAAGTCAAATCCTTCAAGACCCCCAAAACTGTATTTGGAGACAAGGTCTTTTATAGATAATGACTATAAAGTGAGGTCATTAGGTGTTTGTTTTTGTTTTGTGAGGGTTCTAGTGCTTAAATTCCCAGCAGAGGCCCTGTCCCTCTGCTTCTTCTTTTTCTTTTGTTTTATTGTCAGGGTGATGTCAGACAGGTTACAGTTAGATAAGGTAATGAGTATATGTTTTGTTGAAAATTGCTACCCCTACCTTGTTTTCTCCCACCCTATGATCCTTTTTAACTCAAAGCTAGCACTCTTCCACTTGAGCCTCAGCTCTACCTCCAGAGTTTTTGACCATTAATTGGAGATGAAAATCTCAGACTTTTCTGCCTGAGCTAGTTTTGAACCTTCTCCATCATCCGACCTCAGCCCCTCGAATAGCTGGGATTACAGGTATGAACCACTTGCACCTGGCCCCTTTGGTGTTTTGAATCCAATCTGATGCTACAAGGATAAAAGGGATTAGCTGAAGAAAGACCTTGTGAAGAGGCCAGGAGAGGACCATTCTCAAGACAAGAGAATGAGGCCTTAGAAGAATCCAACCCTGCCAGAGCCATATGTCTGCCTTTTGTTATGAGATTTCTCACTGCCCTTAGTGTTTTACAGGAATAAAAAGCATAATATAATCAAATTCTAACTGGTGAAACAAAATGCTGGGGTCATATGGGGTGGAGATTCCTTAGACAATCAGAAGACACCTTCCTGAAGCAATGACATCTTGATCGAAACAAATCAAAACCCAGGTAACCAATCCCTACCAGAGATGAGTAGGGGTCAAAAGCTCTCAAGAACTAAGATGCAGCCAATGTAGCTAAAAGAAGGGAGCACAGAAGAGGGAACTACAGAGAGACCACACTTAAACTGAATCCTTAATTTGAGGGAAGCTATAAAACATGAGGAAAGTGGGCATAGGGATCACGTTCTCCTCCTTTCCCGCTTTAGTATACAGAACAGCAAATCTGTCCCAGAAATGAGAAAACCTGGGGATCTGACGATCATGGTTCAAATCCAGGACAGAAAGATAAATCCAAGAGACTCTTATCTCCAATTAATCAGCAAAAAGCCAGAAGTAAAGCTGTGGTCCAAATGGAAACATCCAAATGGGAAAGTGTCAACCCTAAGTAAAAAACCATAAAACAGAGAGGACAGAGGAGAGGGGAACTTAACTGGGATTTGAGGATTTATACTTGTCCTCAAAATGGGAACCATTAAGATTCTCATGTTGCAAAGCTTACGAGCCTTCAAGGTGCTCCTGGCATATCTGTGTCTTTCACATCTTGATTGCCTTTGAAAGAAATAGAAATCAGAGTGCCATGGAAGCAGCTCAGAATAAAATTTAACTTGGAAAGTATGGAACTGTCACACAAATATTAAATCAGGCAATTTGTGTGAAAGGAACACTTTCAATATCTTGCTTATTACCTAAACTATTGTAAAATATTATGCTTAGAAAAAGAAGCAATAAAAGAAACACATAATATAAAACTGGACCCCATCATTGAATCTCCCACCTAGACTGTAAAAATACAACCCAATTGCATGTCTAGGAACATTTCTACTTTAAAAATATTTCTTCTTAGAAATATTTAGGCATATAAAAGTCCATAAGGTTATTAGAAGACATGTAACTGAAATTGCATATACAACATATCAAAGATAAAAAATAATTTATTGATGGAGAGGATAGTCTTCCTATCTTGTCCTGGAACACATGACAAATGATCTCATTGGGCATGTTCTAAACCATTGCAAGGAAGATAATGCCGTTAGAGTGTATTTTTTTTAGACATATCTATCCATGTGACATTACTTCTGAGGTTTTTGCCTCCCTAAATGAGAGACACAGAGGAGATTAACAGCTTGCCACCGTAAGAGTATAAAGAGAAAAACAAAAACACTCATTTCTCTCTGCAATAAGACATTCAGTTAGAGAGCCGAGCTTTGGTAAGAGAAAAACAATACTATAAAGTCACTTAGCTACTATTCTGGAGTCGAAGTGGCTTTGATAAAGAAAATTTGTCTTTCAGAGTCACTTGCCAAATGGAAAACGGAGCTGGTGAGGTTTTTGTATGAAAAGAAAAAAATACTCAAACTCATGCCTTGATACTCTATCTCACTGTTAATTTCATAGAAAGGAGATGTTAAAAATTCTGAAGAAAATTGGGGATTGTAGAAATTAACTATCTTATAATTTATGCCCGAATAAACCTAAAAGCATCAGGTAAAATAAATAACTAAACTGAAATAAACAAAGATAAAGATCAAGCTTTCTTTGGTTTTTCACACAGCATGGTAGAAGGCCAAAAAGTTGAGACCAAAAGCCTCCACTTGTCTGAAGGACAGAAAGATAGAGGAATTGAGAGTCTAGGCAGGCATCCACCATGGGGTGTGTATGGAACAAAGGCAAGAAAACCAAAGACAAAACCAGAGCAAATTAGGAGATTGTTCGTGCCTTGGGGGAAGGTGGCCAGCTGGGACAGAGCCTTAAATGGCTTTCCCTTACATAGGAAGAGCCCAGTTGTCATCAATAAGCCAAGTATAACCCTATCAGTCACAGCTAGCACAAGATGACATAGACTCCAAATAATGCACATAAATCTGAAAACTTTTCCTTCATCACTGGAAAAGCACTGACTGTACCTTCTGTATTTTGACCAATTTGACAAATCTTTGGTTGTCATTGCCATCTACAAATTACTCAGCAGCACATAAGTTTCATAAAACATCCACCAGTAAATGTTTTTTGTTTTTTTTGTTTGTTTTTGCCAGTCCTGGGCTTGGGCTCAGGGCCTGAGCACTGTCCTTGGACTTTCTCAAGGCTAGCACTCTACCACTTGAGCCTCAGCACCACTTCCGGCTTTTTTCTATGTACGTGATACCGAGGAATCGAACCTGGGTCTTCGTGCATGCTAGGCAAGCAATCTACCACTAGGCCAAACTCCTGGCCCGGCCATCAGTAAATTTTTAAAGTTCTATTTTCTTCTGTTTCTTAAAATAAAGCAGTTGTGTCCCTATTTAAACAAGGGATTTGAAATATTCAGGTTTGTGGAATGGGTATTTTCCTTGACAATGCTAATCTAAGTGCTGAAAATATTTTTTGGGTCTTTGTTGTAGATACTTTTAGGTAATTTACCTCTAAAAGTCCTTCAAATCAATGTAATCTCTATAAAATGACAGCTTGGCAGGTTATATCTAATCTTGCCAGTTTGAAAAACAGGTAATTTTTCAGGGGTTGTTTCCTAATAGCTACAGTGTTAAATACATTTACAATTAGCAGAGCAACCCATCTCTCTTATGTCAGAGTTATTCAAGGTTTGTTGGAATAGTGTGAGAAGGGTATTCCCAAATTTACTATCAAATTCCCCACATGAAGTCTCTTTAGCATATATTAGATTTCTATACAAATTTATATATAAATATTTTTTTTTGGCCAGTCCTGGGCTTTGGCTCAGGGCCTGAGCACTGTCCTTGGACTTTCTCAAGGCTAGAGCTCTACCACTTGAGCCTCAGCACCACTTCCGGCTTTTTTGTATGTATGTGGTACCAAGGAATCCAACCCAGGTCTTTGTGCATGCTAGGCAAGCACTTTAACCACTAGGCCAAACTCCCAGCCCTATATATAAATATTTTGAATAATAAAAAGTGAAAAATAAAATGTTATGCAGACTGTAAAATAAAGGGCTTTAATTTTTTATTTTTTATAATCAGAGTGATGCATAGAGAGGTTAGAGTTACATTCATAAGGTAGTGAGTACATTACTTCTCCAACATTGTTACCCATTCCCGTGTTTTTCACCCACTTTCCCTCCCTTGTCCCCACCCAAGTTGTAGAGTTTATTTCCAACATATTGTCTTGTGAATATCGCTGTTACACTGGTTCATCCTTTGTCCTTTCTCTCGTCATGTTGTTTTCCCCCTTCCCTTCCCTGATTCAAATAAACAAATAAATGGATATACAATATACCAGGTGCAGAAGTCAGATAAAGCATCAAAAGAGGATAAACCTTAAAGGAAAGAAAAAAGAAAAAGACAAAAAAAAAACAGAAAAAAAGATTTAAAAAATAACTTCACATAATATATTAAAAACAACAAACTACTACAAGGCTAAATCCCTTCTTTCCCTAACCACATCTTATATGGCCATATGCATATAGCTTTTGAGCTATGGCTCTCCTGTTAGGAAAATGCTACACACATTCTAATTGTTACAAATGAGGGAAACCATGGAGTCTATGTTCCTTTTGGTCTGGCTTATTCACTTAATATGATTTTTTTCCAAGACTTTCCATTTCCTTACAAATAGGGCAATGCCATTCTTTCTGATGGCAGCATAGAAATCCATTGTGTATAAGTACTATATCTTCTTGATCCATTCAGCCACTGAGGGGCATCTGGGTTGGTTCCATCCTAGCTATGGTGAATAATGCTTCAATGAACATGATTGTGCTGGTAGGTCTAGTATGGCCTTGTTTCTGGACACTTAGGTAAATGCCAAGGGATGGGATTCCTGGGTCATAGGAGAGCTCTATGTTTAGTCTTTTGAGAAACTGCCACACTGAAACTAACGGGCTTTTAGGCAGCTTTCTCTTTTCCAGAAATTGAAAATATGTGGATATTTCTCCCACCTTACAAACTTTCCAACATAATATGTATGTGTACATGCCCAGTTTTTCTTCCTTCTTCCATTCCTGATACATATATGTCTCATTGTTTTTCTAATTAGGTTCTCTGCTTCCATGATATGAAACTAAGAATCTTCCCATAGAGAGGGCTTACTTTTACCTCCATTTCCTTTGTCTCCATTTTCAAAGAAGCTATTCATGATGAAGAAAGACTGCCATATACTTTCTTGTAGAGCCACACCTTCCTATAATTATGAACATGAATGGCACAGTTTACCACTATAAAAATATATACAGTGTTCAGATACTGGAAATCTGGGAATATATTCCATGTCTGTATTCCTTTGCAACTACTAATAGCACTTACAAGGATTTAAAACAAAGAATAAGCAATTCTTCTTCAAAGAAGTGTTATCACTTGAAGTTACATATGAATGGTTGGATGGATAAGAAACCTAGACATGAAAAACAGCAAACACAGAAGTGTCTTTAAAGGCTTTGCTTTGTACATTCCCTATTTTAGAGAGAATAGAGGAGTATAATTTCATTTCATGTTGTTCATATAAGACTATTGCTTTTATATATAAATATTTTTTAATTACCAGCTTATCTTAATAAAAAATACTGGATTTAAGTTAAGTCCTACTGACAATTTTTTTATTGTCAGGATAATGTATAGAGGGGTTACAGTTACATTCATCAAGTAGTAGGTGCATTACTTCTCACACATTGATACCCCCTCATGTTTTTATCCTCATTTACCTCCCTCCACCCCCTCCCAATCATCCTGCTTTTCCTTCCCTTCCCCATTACAGTAACTATGAGATTAACCGTAAGGGCAAAAAAAGAGAAGAAGAGAAATAACAGTACATCAAGAACAACCATCACATAAGATAAAGCTCTTGTTTCCATATGCTAGAAATCCTTTCATTTAGTCTCATCCTATATGACCTTATGTACCTAGGTTTTGTCCTATTGTAATCCTCTTCTAGGAAAGTCCTACATGTGTACTAATTATTAAAAATGAGGGAAACCATTGAGCCTATGTTCCTTTGGTCTGACTTACTTCACTTAATATAATTTTTTTCAAGTCTTACCGTTTCCTTACAAATGGGGCAATGTCATTCTTTCTGATGGCAGCATAGAATTCCATTGTGTATAAATGCCACATATTCTTGATCCAATCATCTACTGAGGGGCATCTGAGTTGGTTCCATATCTTCACTATGGTAAATAATGCTACACTGAACATCATTGTACTAGAGGTTTTAGTATGTCCTTGTTTCTGGACATGTGAGTAAAAGCCAAGTAGTGGAATTATCAGGTCATAGGGGAGCTCTATGTTTAGTCTTTTGAGGAATCACCATACTGCTTTTCATAGTGATTGAACAAGTTTACACTCCCACCACAGTGTACCTACCGACAAAAAGTTGTCAGTAGGTACAGTCCTGGGGACTGAACGCAGGGCCTGAGCTCTGGCCTTGGGCTTTCCTCAAGGCCAGAACTCTACCACTTTAGCCATAGCACCACTTCTGGCTTTTCTCTGTATGTGGTACCGAGGACTGACCGTTTTTTTTTTTTAAATACTTTACTGAGGAATTTTAAAAAATGGGATACCTAAAGTCTTGGGATACAGGTCAGGAGGTGTACATTTGTCTCATATGATGAAGCACAGGTTTCATTACACACACACACACACACACACACACACACACACACACACACACACTATTTAAGCTTGTTTGAGGTAATGTCTTGACCAGTGACTGTGATATATAGTTGACTAAGCATCTTTGGTTTGTGGTTTTATGGACTTTTGCTTACGGATCTTTTTCAGTCCATAAACCTGTGGCTGATTATTCCAAAACAACAAATACTTCTAAAATATTTGATATTAATACAAGTTCAAAAAATAACTCTCATTGGGATTCTAAGTTTGAAATTATTCTTTCAATGTGTTAACTGGTATGCTGAGCTTATTAGTGATCCTTCCAAAAAAGTGTACACATAGAATTTGTATTTCCTTATTTGGAAAAAGGGCCCCTATGGATGTGATGAAGTCAGGGATTCTTTCCAGAGGAGCTTCTGAACTATCAGAGTCACACAGAGGGACCAGAGGGCATCTGGATACATTGAAGAGGAGACACAGGAAAGAAGAGGTGATGTGATCACAGAGGCATGCACCAGTGGACAGTAATCCAGGAGTTCTACTGGCTGAATTCCTGTAACTGTCAGAAGATGGAAGATACAAGGAATGTTCTAGAGCCTCAAGAGGAAATATAATTCTGATGCAAAGTCTGAAATCCAGAACTATGGAAGAGCTATTCACCACCCAGCCCAGTTTCCAGTAAGTTGTTATTGCCTTGGAAATATATACAGATTGCCTAAAACTTGTTTATTACAGGGTAGTAGTTAATGAAGAACTCTTCTTTTCTAGAGCTCAGGGTTCCACTGAAACAAGGTTGCCCCTGATAGCATCTTTGGAGAGGCAGGGAAGAGTATTCTATCTCAGCCATATTACTTTTCTATGGTTTATTTTTTATTTCTGTTTTCCCTCTGCTCAGTAACTTTGCTGCCAATATCAGTAATTATTATTTTTAGTGATTTGTTATCTGATGAAATTTATTTTTAATATATTTTATTGTAATTAAAAGAAGGGTTACATTATATTCACCAGATAGAAGGTTCATTACTTAACATTGCTACCCTTTCTCATGCTTTTGTTCCCATTTCCCTCCCTCCACCCCTTCCCCTCATCTTGTTTTCCCCCCTTCCCTATCTTATTTAAAATAAACAAATAAACATATATACAATATCTCAGATAACAAGGTAAGATACTGTAACAATATGAGATAACCAAGAGACAACAAAAGAGATAAGAAATAACATAGTACGTTAAGAACAACAGTCACACCTTATATGGCTCTTGTTTCTATATTTTGGAGGTCCTTTCATTTAGTCTCAGCCTATATGGCCTTATGTATCTAGGTTTTGCCCTATTGTAAATCTCTGCTAGGAGAGTCCAAGGTTTATACTAATAATGCAAATGAGGGTAACCATTGAGCCTATGTTCCTTTGTGTCTGGCTTACTTCACTTAAGATTTTTTCCAAGTCTTTCCATTTCCTTACAAATGGGGTGATGCCCTTCTTTCTAATGACAACATAGAATTCCACTATGTACAAATACCACATCTTGTTGCATCTGTTGTGATTAACAAAGGGTATCAATGTATGTGAAATAATGCACCTTCTATCTGGTGAATATAATGTAACCCTTCTATTAATTACAATAAAAATATATGAAAAAAAGGTTGAGTCTTCAGGTTTCTTAGGGAAAGGTTTCATTAAATCCTTAATGCTTTTTTAATGTAGTTTTCTAGAATGTCAAAAAATCCAAATAGAATTCTTTCCAAGTGTCTTGAAGAAAAATTCCAAATGCTGTGTTAACTGGTATCTTACTACTCATAACTGATTGTATATTTAATTCCCCATCTGTAACCCTTTCAATGGAGCACAAGTCCTCATTCTGAAGTAACAAGTCTAACTCTTCTAGTGAGCTGCTTCTTTTAAGCATTTAAATGCTGTGTATTTTTTCTCCCTTCTGCTTTTTTGCCAATCCTGGGGCTTGAACTCAGGGTCTAGGCACTGTCCTTGAACTTTTTCAAGGCTAGGGCTCTACCACTTAAGCCATAGCTTTTTCTATGCATGTTGTACCAAAGAATAGAACCCAAGGCTTCGTGCATGCTAGGCAAGCACTCTACCCGTAGGCCATGCTCCTGGTTCCCTTTTGCTCCGTTTAATAGCAACCTAAATCTTATCACTCAACATGCATAGGAAGAAAAACAAAGACAATAGTTCAGTTTACACAGAAGGAGCCATAAGAGATAGACATAAGCACTGCGATCATGTACGAAGAACCACACAAATAAAGCATCCAACAGGAAAGTACACAGACAAGGCTTTTTGTGGTGATAAACCTTAGAATACAACGATGCTCACTTCTTAGAAATTGTTGAATTGAGTTTATAATTCCAGTGATTCATCTCTGGGTAGCTACATCCACTCACTCTTATCACCAAGTAGGTTTCCTAAGGACTATAAAATTATTTCTTCCTAGAATAAAGAAGTCCTTGGAACATATCAGATATCATGTATTTTTCAATTAGTTTGTTTATAGTTGGTTTGGATGGGAAGAGCAGAGCAATTTTCACCAATCTAACCTCATTAATCTCCAAGTTATCTATTTGAGAAAGAAATGCTACAGTGCCAGGCTATTTATTTTCTAAGCAGTGAATCCTTTTGTCATTCCCTTTGCAGCTTAATGAACAGTTTCCTCAAATCCTCAGAGCAGCCGAAGTGTTTATTTCAGCAAATAATATATTTTCAGAAGCACACATCATTACAAAAGTCTGTCCTGGGAAACTTCCCTTCTGATAGATTGTCGCAGCTTATTCTACTGTGCAAAGGAAGGTCACAATAAAGTGATAGACAACATTTATTCTTTGCCCACAAATAATAAGGAAAGATTTGGCAAATGATTTACACTTTTTGATTTATAGGATTTGATCACCTGGATTCAGTAATTTTTTTTTTCTTTTTTGGTGCCAATCTTGGAGTTTAAATTTAATGCCTGAATGCTGTCACTGAGAGTTTGTGTGTTCAAAGCTAACACTCTACTACTTGAACTACAGATCTACTTCCTCCATTTTTGTAGTTAATTAGAGGTAAGGGCCTCATTAACTTTACTGCCCAGGCTGAAAACTATGTTTCTTAAATCTCAGCCTCCTGAATTGCTGCTGAGATTATAGGCATGCTCCCCCAGCACCTGGCTTGATTCAGTCCTTCTTTTCTTCTAAATTTTATTTTATTGTTAGGGTGATGTACAGAAGGGTTACAGTTACATTCATCAGATAGTAGGTACATAACTTCTTGAACATTGTTACCTCTTCCCATGTTCTTAATGAAGTAACATATACATATTTTTAAAGTATACATGGTATACAGGCCTATAAATAATTAGAAGTTACATGCATTCATGCCACCAATACTCAAATCAAGAAGCACACAGTTACGAACAGCCCAGAAGATGCCCTCAGGCCTTTGAGAACCCCTCTAACTACTGCTGTAAACTCCACATCATTCTGTCTCCAGAAACTCTTTGATTTCTTTCATTCAACATACTTATTTACCAGAGGGTTCCATTTGTGTGGAATGCCTGTTGATGAATAGTTGAGTAGATTCAAGTTTGGTACCAATGCAAATTTTGCTTTGAAGAAAATTCTTTGGTAAATTTTGATGAACATCAATGTCAAATCCTACTGGATGTTTCCTTGGCAGTAGGATGCTGGGTCACCACTTTTATGAATCATTTGTACAGATTTTCACTGTCAGCAGTATTTTGGTGTTCATTAATTCACAGGTTTATTGACATCTATCTGCTTTTCACTGAAAATAGGAAGTGGTTATGTAGACATGACACATTATAGTGTAATTGATATTTCTTTAATGAGTTGGAATATATTTTTAAATTGTGTACTTTTATGTACTTTTAAAATTTTTGTTATAAAGCTGTGATACAGAGGGATTAGAGTTACTTAAGTTAGCAAACACATTTCTTTTTCAAAAATATCTTTATTGTCAACATGAAAGTGAGTACTGATGGGTTACAGTTACTTAAGTCTGATACAGAGTACATTTCTTTAAAAACAATGTCATCCCTTCCCTCACTCTCTCCCAGTTTTCCTGTCCCAAACCCACCTACAAATTGTATAGGTTATTTTCAGTATAGTGTGTAGTGAGTACCACTCCTGCGTTTGATCATCCTATATCTTTCCGTTTCTGTGCCTCCCCTTACTCTCCCAAAGTCAGATAAACCAACAAAACATGTTGTTTTCTCATAAGTTGATGGTTCTGAAAAGTTGGAAGGGCCAATTAATATCTCTGAGGAGCTGGCCTTAACAGAAAAATAATTCAAGAACACAGAGTTTGAAGTGACAAAAGTGTCAATATCTGGATTATTCACTCTATGTCTCAACCTAGTTCTATAAGTTAGAGTGTTATTATGTTTTCAGCAAACATTACTGTCCCTTAACAAAGTAACTCTGGAGCGATTTGAAGACATGTTTGTATAACTCATTCATATAACTGAGTATTGGCAACAGATCATGGCCAAATGGCAATTTTATAATCTGTACACAACTTGAAATAGAATAGTTGTAAAAGGTTGATGCCATCTTGGAGAATAGATTCATTTTCTCTACTCATTATAGAATTTTAAATGCAGGAAAGTGTTTAAGGTAAACAGAGGAAGTTGATTTGCAAATGTAAGGAAAGTTGTGAAAGTAGCAAAAACCTCCAAAAGGAGGGACCTAAAGAGAAGTACAAGAGTTCTCTTGGGAGGGTAACTGTACAAGACAATTCTGCCTTATTTCCTCTCCTCAGCTTGTACCGATTACACAATGGCTGGTAGTTGCATCATGGTGGCTCTTTTCATTGGTAAAATGGGCATCTATGACATTATTTAAGCAGGAAGGAGCATTTGAACAGGAACTAGAGGTGGGAACAAGAAATACCATGATGGGGCACTTGTTATGTGACTCCTTTTTATCCCTGTCTAACCATCTCTCTCTCCTCTCTCTCTCCTCTCTCTCTCTCTCCCTCTCTCTCTCTCCTCTCTCCTCTCTCTCTTCCTCTCTCTTCCTCTCTCTCTCTCTCTCTCTCTCTCTCTCTCTCTCTCTCTCTCTGTCTCTCTCTCTCTCTCCTCTCTCTCTTCCTCTCTCTCTCTCTCTTTCTCTCTCTCTGAATGTTTTCAATTTTAAAATGCTAACGATTATTTTTGAGACAGTCTCGCTACATAGTCCAGGTTAGACAGGAACTCATAATCCTACTGCTTCAGCCGCCACAGGACTGAGATTTTAGGCAGGATGACACCCAGCTGGCAATAATTATTTCTGTGCATTCGAATTCTCACAACTTTCCATTCTATAAGGCTAATAAAGTAGCTCTACACCAGAAGCCCCTACCATGTGGAAGCAAGTTAGTCATAGGGAAAGGATGTTGTAATGAATCCCTCTTCACTCACAACCTAGGAGACACCATATTGTTCTGTCTCTTCTCTAGTAGGTCCTACTGTCACATCTCAAGATAATTAATGATCATTTTGATGTTAGAACTACTTCCGAAGTATAGAAAAACTCCAAACCAGTTCTAACCAAATCAACTCATGTGTCCTTAGCCTGATCTGTGTGTAATGAACTCCTATGTAAAACTTCATGCACATATGATGCATTTCATGCACATTCTTCTTAAAACTGTGGAATGGCAACCTTTTCTATGTACAGACCCCTTCCAAAACTCTGTCATGATCCCTTATTTCCCTAAGATTAGCCATTGTTATTACTGTGAGCTCTTTCCATACTCCCTGAGCCCTAGTAAACAACTGGTTTGCTCTTGAACCACCTAGCTCTGGCCCACACTTTTTAAAGGATGACTTTCTTTCTTTCTACTAAACTTTTAGCTTCGCCACTTTATGTGTGTGTGTGTGTGTGTGTGTGTGTGTGTGTGTGTGTGCATGTGTGTGTGTGTGTGCATGTGTATTCATTCAATTTTTTGTTGGAGATGCCATGAATCTGAGATCTTCACTTCCTCAACTATACACTGGAAACTACTCTCTTCAGTTAAAATTTCACCTATTTCCTAAAGTCATGCCATGTAGAATTCCCCCAGTGATGACTTTTGTATCTCAATAGATAATGTGCTTTCCTGCTTAAGAACTGAAAGTGTTTCATTAAAGGGAAAATAACTTCAAGCTAATGTCATTTGCCTCACCTTAGAAAACTTCTATAACTTCTCCCCATCACTGAATATATCCAATTTACTTTAATTTAAATCGATTAGCCATGGTACTCTGCTACTTACCTAAAGCCAACTTAATATAAGCAGGTTTTTCCTTGGGAAGAGGCACAGGGACTGACAGTCTCATGAATAGAAAACACATTGAGAAGCATAATCATCTCTCAATATGATTTTTGAGTGACAGCCACCAGGCACAGGTGCAGCAGCTAAGAGCTAACAACGTAGATAGGAATGAGATGGGCTCAAAGACAAAGCTCTGTTTGCCTGTCTGTAATAAGGAAGACTGTCCTTCACACATCCCACATGAAGAAGTTCAAGAAATATTTCTTTTAGGAGCCAGGGAAAAAGATGGAAAGCCAATATAAAAATAATGCAATGGTTATTCCAATAAAATCTGCAATAAAGGGAGGTTCAAGTATAGTGAAATGCAGGCAGCATAGAAGAAAAAGTAACTAACCAGGGAGGAACTTTAATAGTTATTGACTTTGTTGTATAGAAAGAAATGATGATTACTCTGATACAAAGTTTAAGTCTCACAGAAAAAAAAAAACAACCTTTGACCCAGAGAATTCAAGACTATTGGAATAACCACAGCAAGCCCCAAGGTGTAGACAACCATAGTTAGTTAAGTAGACATATCATTATTTCAACAGGACTATATTAAAAACTAAAGAAACTTTTCACGTGATTATCATATCCTGAGTGAAGTACAATAAATTTTCTAATAAAAATATAGAAGTAAAAACAAAATAAAAAATCATTTTACTTCTTAATTCAGTACTTGGTATGATTTTAAAAAAGAGCGGTAGCTCTTTTGTCTATGCATTCCTTTCCTAACATTATTTAAAGTAATAAATGAAGAAAAGCAAAGCAGTCTGTCACTATGTATTATTTTTAGCAGTTTTAAACAATATTGTAGCTTATAATACATAGTATTGGAACTGTCGCCTTTACCAAAAGCAAGCTACTTTCACATTTTACATATGAGAATACTTCTATGATGCATATGAAATTCACTAATGGTAACTGAGGTGTTTCATAAGAACCAGAGTGCCTAGTTCCCACTCAGAGGATACCAACAGTAAGAATTAAAAACACTGCCTGTAAATAACAGATTTGTCTTTGTGCAATGATAAATCCTTATGATTTATCATCAATTACTTTAAGATTAATTTCTATTCTCATAATATTTAGGTCAGTCAATAAACACAGACTTGTCTAGAACAAAATTTTCCTCTGCATATTCTATGGAATTTTTTCTGTGATAGGTTGGTAGATGTTACAGAAAAAAATAAAACTCGTCTGAATCAGATTAACAGCTCATTTTTAAACTACAAAACTTCTCAAAACATAAGATATGCTCAAGCACCCATGGACTATAAAAGACAATAGATGATACACAGTTATATGTTTCTTTGATTAAACCCATCACTCTGAATAACAACCCCATGAAATTATTATGTAGACTATGGTTTAGTAGATGTCTTTCTGTTTGTTAATCACTCCATGTCACAGATCTGCTCATGAGTGAGGAACAGAGCCCCCAGCTGGCCTGATAGCTCCCTGTCTCAGGATTGCTTGCAATAAGGCTAGGAGGTGCCTGCAGTGGCTCATTCCCTTCCCAGATCCCAAGATGGCTGCAAAATGACTGATACTTTGACATGTGTAAGTAGCTCATCACAGTCAATGATATGCTAAGTTAGCTAGGCACCAGTAGCTCATACCTCTAACCATGGCTAATGAAAAGGCTGAGATCCAGAGAATCATGGTTTGTATCTAGCCTGGGAAAAAGAAAGCAGTAAAACTCCATTTTCAGTTCACCAACAAAAGTTTGGAGTGAAGCTATGACTCAATGAAACCCCGAGTTCAAGCCAAAGTACAGGCAAAAAAAGAAAACCCCCACACAGAAATCATTATCTCATGGTCATTGGGTAGTGTCTGGTCATGATAAGAAAGGATGGTTAGGATTACAAAACAAATTGTGCCTCCATCAAATGATAATTTTAACATCATATTTGTGTGATACAGTCTGTTGTGGTTACCTATTTCTATATTTTCTATACCACTCTGGATTAGCTCTAGATTCACAAATATAAGTCCTACAGAAAGTATCAATGTAATACATTTTCAGTTTTTGGTTAACCATTGTTAAGTTATTATTAAGAAAATTATTTAAGCCCATATAATTAGTTTCTAATATTATAGAATATTTTAATCATGCACTAATTTAAGAGGTGTGTTCTTAAATCAAAAATGAGACTAATCAATGAACTGACAGGGACAAAATATTTTTAATTGTTTTTTGCTTGTTTTAAAATACTTTAATAATTTACAATCACTATTAGCTTAAACTTATGGAACAAAGTTGATAAAAACTAAAGTTTTCCGAAGTAGCAGTGTGGTTCAAAATGGTACAGTGCTGGCCTTGAGCAGAAGAGCTCAGGGGCAGCACTCAGGCCCCGAGTTCAAGCCCCATGACTAATATATAAATGATAAAATTAAGCAATTATTACTAGTAATAAATTCTACCCATTACAAAAAGCACTAATTAGTTTATAGATGCTAATTAATGCTACTAGTACGCATGAAATGAGTAAGTATGTAACTGAATTTCTCTACTGTGAAGTGGGTTTCCTGGGTACCCATTCAAATGATTAACTACTCCCCTAAGTGACATAGCAATCTGAACTACAAATAGAACCCAAGTCTAAACCACATTGCCTATATCATTCTGCAAAAATTCTCAGTGGGTATAAATGAGAGAAGAGTTTCTATGAATTTTGAACGGTTGTGGAAGTATTTATGATGAAAGCCTAGGTCTGGGCTTCTAATTACCATCTATTTGGCAGTCACATTCAGGTAAACATTTCTGGCGCTGTTTTTAGGATTGTAGTCATGTAACCACTCAAAAACCGGAAGTGGCTCTGCGACTCAAGGGGTAGGGCAGTAGCCTTGAGCTGCATGAGTACATAGTACTCATGGTAACCCCTTTGTACAACTTCCCAGAGATAATACAAATATAATTTTAAATAAATACAGCAAAACAGATAAAGCTGAAAGCCATTAATCAACAATTGCTGATTAAATATGAAAGCCAAAGGGCTTTCTGGTAGCTTATAACAATCCATTAATCTCTTTCATAGAAAAGAAAAGGATATAGAACAGATCTCAGATTTGAAACTTTAGAGTATCTAACTCTGAAAAAATTTAAACTCTCAACCAGTTCAGATCTGTTCTGTTAATAGAGAAGCACTGTGGGCCAGAGATGGTGCTGGCTCAGGTCTCCATTCCCAGCTACTAGTGAAGTAGAGAGCAAGAGGCACAGCATTTAAGGCTAACCTAAGCAAAGCAGCTAGCATAAGCCCATCTCAACAATTGTTAAGGCACAGTAACATGCAGCAGTGATCCTAGCTATAAGAATGGCTGTAGATATGAGTATCGTGGTCCAAGATCAGCCCCCCAAAATTTGACTCTATTAAAAAGAACTAATGCAAAAAGGGCTGAGGATATGGCTTGATTGGTAAAGTACCTGTCTAGCAAGCTCAATGCCTACACTGCAAAAAAAAGAACAAAAAAGAGTACATTTGTAAAAGAATGAAATCCTAGAAACTTTATATAAACTCAGGCAATGAAGTATACAACTTTGCTTTAACAAGTGGAAGACTGGGATATCAGGTGTAGATCATGGGAAAGACACAAAAAGAACTCAGAAAACTGCAATGAAAGAATCTACTAGAAGACTTGAGAAATGCCATACAACCAGTAGCTAAAATTATTAACCTTTTATATATAACTCCTAGATAGACAATGTGCTCTCGGGGTACAAATGATAGGTGTGAAGTTTTCATGTCTAGAGTCACAAGAAAATTTCCCTGCAGTAGAAATGGTAAACCTTGGGTGTAGCACAGGCAGAAACAGGGATTGTAAACAAAAGCCGCACGTTATTTTTTCTCTACCTCTCCCTTAGCCAATGTCCATTGTCACATCACCTGCAGAGGAGGGGCAGAGGCAAGGGCATCTCACTTTCCCAGTTTCGATACTAATCATAACTTAAGATCCACAGTGAAAATCAGGGATCCACAGTTATATCAGGGAAAGAAGCTCAGCAAGGATTTATTTTGGTATAAAAGGAAGAAGTCCAGAGAAAAATATTGAGGAAAGTAATTCCTATTTCCCACATGGGAAACAGAAATGAAGTTTTAAGATGGTGGATCTTGTTTGGAGTCCTTATGTTTTCTGAGATGGAGGATTACTTTGTGGCCTTGTAAGAGGTACTTAAGCTGCTTTTTACTGAGATATATTGACACTTAACTTGGATCCATGAAATAAAATCAGTTTGAAAGCTAAACACTCTCCACTTAGCACTTGTGTCCTTTCATCTTAGCTATTCTCTCCTGCAATGACTTTGCAATCATTTTTGGCTCCAGAAAGGACAGGTGGCACTGGTAAATATCAGTGATACAAAGCAAACTGTCCTTTATATAGATAGGCATTGCCATTCATCATCTCATAGCAAAGAATGGAAGTGTCACAAATGAAGCCAACAACCAAAGCTTAGGACAGACCCAAGGAGACATCTTTTTTTTTTACCTCTTTTTTTATTGTAATTAGTAAAAGGGTTACATGATATTTGCCAGATAGAAGGTGCATTAATTCACATACATTGATACCCTTTCACATGTCCAAGCAGACATCTTATGGCTGACTTTTTCTGCCCCACCTCCAGTGAGGAAGGCAAGAACTCTCCAGAAAAAAAATATCTAAGATAATGGTCAATCCATTATCTGTCCTCGAAACTCTTTGTCTATAAAACTTAAGGTTCAGGTATACGTACCTAACATCGTTGAAGATGTACTAACTTATTTTCTTCCTTTTGCTGATATGTAATAAATCTTTTTGTTTCCTTTTATTGTGTCTCTGTATTTCACCTGGACAGGTGAAACTCATGGAATTGGGATCAGGTGCCTAAAACTTTGTTTTCAAAGTCATCTAGCAACTCTGAGTTAGCAGTGACAAGCAAGGTTTGTTGGGGATGATTGTTTTCCTTAAGCAAGGCTGAAGGCACATTTGACTAAATGAAAAGGCACAATGCCAAGAATGCCTACCTGACCAGGGTCACTTAGGCGAGGTGCAGAGGTATGCACAGGAATATAGTGGCCCTGGCTCTTATCCCTGACCCATATCCAAGTTCAGCTATAAGAAAATAGCAAGGCAACTCAATAATGCTAGCTGTTCAGCCTGAGGTTGTTCTTCCACTAGTATGATGTATGTCTTGTGATTAACAAGAAATTCAGTATACTTCACTAGTTATGCACCAAGTCCACTGCCTTCCATATTATGTCATAGTGGATAATTAAACCTGTCTGGGAGATGAACTGGGGCTTTGTCCTGAGAAATGGAGTTTTCCCTGGTTTCCTAGCATTGACTGCTGAGATTGTCATTGTGTCTTTCATTCTTTCTCTTACCAAGTATCTAACTACTATGCCACACTGGATCCAGCAAAGGTTATCATGGACCAATTACCCTAAACATGACCAAAATGGCTCAGTGTAGGATGCAAGTAATACATGGACAGCAGTCTAGTTAATCACATCCAAATGTAATCACTTGTCTCTTACTGCCATTGGGTTACTTTGTAGATTTATAGACAAATTCAGTCATTACAAATGAGGGAAAACATGCAGCCTGTGTTTCTTTGGGTCTAGTTTACTTCACTAAATATAATTTTTTTCCACATCTTCCCACTTCCTTACAAAACATAGAATCTCATCATGTATATATACTGCATTTTCTTGATCCATTCATACACTGAAGGGCATTTTGGTTGATTCTGCATCTTATCTGTGATTAAATTGCAATGAATATGGTTGTACTGGTGGCTTTGTGTGAGCTGGCTTATGGTCACTTTGGTAAATGCCCATTACTGGGATTGCTGGATCACAGGGAAGCTCTGTGTTTAGTCTTTAGAGGAACCTCCACACTGCTTTCCAGAGTGGTTGAACAAGTTTTCCTTCCCCACCAACACTGTAGTAGTGATCTCTTTTGGCCATATCCCCCTTAACCTCAGTTACTATTAGTTTATTCAGTAATGCCCATTTTACCTGGGGAAAGGTGGAATCTCAATATTGTTTAAAGTGTTTACATGCTGAGAACAAAGAAGGATATTCTTATGAGAGGATCACAATTATTTAATAGCCGTGTGCACATATCCATTCACTCATAAAAATGAACACCAAGAAATGGAAATAAAAGACTTTTTATTGTACTATCTGCAGTTATTTCTTTTTTCTTTCTTTTTTCTTTTTTGACATTCCCTAATGTCACTTTTTTTTTATTTCAGTTCCTTCTGTCTTGGCTATAAATTTATCTGATTTGGGGAAGGGACAGAGATTCACAGAAACAACACGGTAAAGAGTAAACTAATTCAACAGTGATACTCACTAGAGACTACATCGGAAATGAACTTTACAACTTGGGGAGGGAGGGTAGGCAGGAGGGGAAAAAGTGGGAGAAAATGAGGGAGAGGGTAACAGTGTTCAAAAAGAAATGTACTTATTACCTTATTTATGCAACTGTAACCCCTGGGCACCTTTCAATAAAATTTGTTTTCTTCTTTTTTAAAAAAAGGATAGGAGTTGTACCATCTATCCCCTAGGGGTGATTTGGGAGATGGTAGCGATGAAAAAATCCTCCCACTATACAAGCTTTGTGTTGCATGCAGTCATCACTTCATGTGGAATTAGAGTGGCCTAACAAAACACATATATTAGTTCCCTGCTTAGTAACAAGTCATATTTTACTTTCATATTAAGCCATATGCCCTTTTTGTAGAAACTGTAACCAGAAATACATAATAAAATTGGTACTCCTGGGTTTTCACTTCTTGAACTTAGAGATAAACTTATGAGGAGTGGGGGGGGAGGGAAATGGGGACCAAGACATGAAAAAGGGTATCACTGTATGTGAATTAATGCACCTTCTATCTGGCAAATATAATGTAACCCTTCTATTAATTACAATAAAAATATATGAAAAAAGTTAAAAAAGCCAAATTGATATATTTGCTAGCCTATATAATTTCCATAATCATGGGAGTTTTCCATGTCAACATTTTATATTATTTAAGGAAAGCTGACAAGTACAGCAACCAAATACAATGATATGGGGGTTTTCTATGGAAGCTTGATTTTCTACTAATAGAAATTTCCCTGAGTTAGATTTCTATTCAAATACAATGCATCTTTTGTTCCTTTAAAGGGAACTGTTATGAAAAGAATTGTTGTTCTTAAGGTACTATGTTATCTCTCATCTCTTTTGCTGTCCCTTGGTTATCTCATATTGTTACAGTATCTCACTTTCTTACCTGATATATCGGATATATTTGTAT
This sequence comes from Megascapheus bottae, assembly GCF_031878675.1. NCBI lineage: Eukaryota > Metazoa > Chordata > Mammalia > Rodentia > Geomyidae > Megascapheus > Megascapheus bottae. The sequence continues at coordinate 1,413,723 of NC_143518.1, forward strand.
TTGATTATTTGAAATTGGATAGGGAAGGGGGGAAAACAAGATGAGGGGTGGGGGTGGGGAGGAGGGAAATGGGGACTAAGACATGTGAAAGGGTATCAATGTATGGGAAGTAATGCACCATCAATCTGGCAAGTATCATGTAACCCTTCTATTAATTACAATAAAAAATATATGAAAAAAGAAAAGAAACTAGTTAATTACTATGTAATAGATTAATAGGCAGATAGATATTTTTATTCATTTAAAAAAAAGCAACATGGCATTAGCCCAAAAGCATAACTGCTAATTGAAACTGCTGTTCTTGGGTCTTTTCTTAGATTCAGTGCAGTACCTCACCTCACTTTTTTCTACTTTCTTGCTTTTTCTTTTTTTCCATTTACAACTGTGAATCTCTCATTGTTCCTTGTCATAGAAATATAGATTCAGCCAATACTCAGTAAAAAGGTTTGTCAGTAATGCCTTAAGGAGTTAACCTCCACAAAAATCATTTAAATTTTAGAAAAAATCTACTACAGACAAATAGGCTTACATCCCAAAGGAATGATTCTCAGACAACTGAATTTAACATGTACAGGAACATTTAGCCATCTTCTCACACTTTGTGTTATCTTCTGCATTTGGAACAGGAGAATTATGTTACCCATGAAGATCTCAGAATTGCTTTGTCTCAATCAAGGATCTTGACAACTTTTGCTTTATAAAGCCTCTGGAGACAGAGCAGAAGTCAGAAGCATTTTATAGCTACACTGCCATTGTTTCTCCTATAGATTTCATTATTAATATTTTTAAGTAATGGAAACAACTCTTTAATATACTATGTGAACCAAATCTTGTCACCTTGGGAACTTTCATGCATGACTGCATATTACAAAAGATGTGATATAGCTATCATTTCAGTTGCAAGCAAATTTGTGATCTAATGCTTTATGTTACTTTTAGAATGCAATTTTCCATGCTTCTAAATGGTTTTCAAAGATGCTTATCTTAATATCTGAACATTTTTAATAAGTTGATGTAACATAATTTACCTAATCATTATTTATATAATTGTAATTAATGCTCTTTCTATGCCTTTTATTATTTCATGTAATTCTATAATGAGCATAAGGCACAGCTGTAAGCTCTTATTGAATTATTTCTACAAAGTTAAATACCAGTAAAAGTTCCCATCAACTCCTCATTTGCCATTAGATTAAGTTGTTACTATCATTTCATTCTTCTTGTAGAATCTAGTAGAACTATAATCAAATATTAATAATTCATAATGTCCCTACTAAAAGAGAAACCAGATCCTCTCCTCCCTTCACTTTCTCCCTTTCCCTTTTCTGTCCTCTTCTCTCTCCACTCCCTCTCTCCATTTAGACAGGAAAATCTGCAATCTAAAAGAATAGGAAAAGGATAATGCACAGATAAAGGGTGTTCAGCCTATCATTGATCTGAAAAAGTTTCAGATCAACTTGGGGCTTTCAAGTACAGAAAATAAGATCCAGCTATTGAGAAGCTGAGAGAATGCCTTGCATATTCCTGCTGGGCCCCTAAAATGTACTCTGAAACCATTACATTTGAAAGTGTTTGCTATTGTCACTGGAAAGAAATTACTATTAGGCCAGGAACAGTGGCTCATACCTGTAATCCTAGCTACTCAGGAAGCTGAGATCTGAAGATCTAGGTTCAAAGCCAGCCTGGGCACTAAAGACCTGGAGAGTCTTATCTCCAATTAACTCCTAGAAATTGGGAACTGGGGCTTTGCTCCACGGTTAGGGCAGTACCCTTGAGCTGAAGAGCTCAAGGACAGCACCCAGGCCCATTGTTCAAGCCTTATGATCCCCCCCAAAAAAACCAAAATAAATGCAATATAGGGAAAGAAATGGCACCTAAATAGCATACCATCTAAGGACCACAAGAACTGTCAAGACACAGGCCCTAATAAAAGCTTTTAAAAATGGTAGAAACTTGTATGTGAATTAATGCACCTTCTATCTGGCATATATCATGTAACCCTTTTACTAATTACAATAAAAAAAATTTAAAAAATGGTAGGAACTAATAAATATCTCTCAATCCTAACTCTCAATATCAATGGACTTAACTCTCCAATTAAACGGCATAGACAGTCTAGCTGGATCAAAAAGCAAGATCCACTGTTCTGCTGTCTTCAAGAGACACATCTTACCCAAAAAAACAATCACCTTTTGAAAGTAGGAGGTTGGAATAAACTCTATCAAACTAATGGCCACCATAAACAGGCTGGAGTTGCCATCCTCATATCAGATAAAATAGACTTCAAACTAAAATTAGTAAGAAAAGACAAAGAAGGTTACTACATACTACTAAAGGGATCTTTCCTCCAGGAAGACATAACGATCCTAAATATTTACACACCCAACCCTGGAGCTCCAAACTTCATCAAGCAAACTTTACTTTCACTGAAACCATACATAGATCGAAACACAGGGATTGTCGGTGAATTTAACACACCACTCTCACCTATGGACAGATCAACAAGGCAAAAACTCAACAGAGAAACCTTTGAACTGAACAACTATATAGACCAACTAGATCTAACAGACATCTGCAGAATACTCCACCCAGCAACAACACAATATACGTTTTTCTCAGCAGCACATGGAACATTTTCCAAAATAGACCACATCTTAGGCCATAAAACAAACCTGGACAGATTCAGAAACACTGAAATTATTCCCTGCATGCTCTCAGACCACAAAGGCATCAAACTGGAACTGAACACACATCTCCACCAACGAAAACCCTGTAACTCATGGAGACTGAACAACACATTGTTGAATCACCAATGGGTCATCGAAGAGATCAGAACAGAAATCCAACAATTTATGAAATTTAACAATAAGGAGCACACAAAATACCAACTCCTTTGGGACACAGCAAAGGCAGTACTCAGAGGAAAATTTATAGTGCTGAGTGCCTACAACAACAAGTTGGAAAAATCACAACCAACAAGTTAATGTCTCACCTTAAGCTCCTGGAAAAAGAGCAACAAACCAACCCTCATCCCAGTAGAAGAAAGCAAATTATTAAAATCAAAGCAGAATTAAATGAATTGGAATCCAAAAAAACTATAGAAAGAATCAACAAAACAAGAAGTTGGTTCTTTGAAAGAATTAACAAAATTGACAAACCCTTAGCAAATCTTACAAAAACAAGAAGAGAACATACTGAAATAAAAAAAATTGCAGACGAAAATGGTAATATCATGACAGAAATTACCAAGATCCAGAATACCATGAGGGAATACTTCTCAAACCTTTACGCCAACAAATTTGAGAATCTAGAAGAAATGGATGAATTCCTAGCCAATATTAATATACCCACTCTGAACCAAGAAGAACTAACCCAAATCAACAGGCCTATTTCAAGCTCTGAAATAGAAATGGCAATAAGAGAACTTCCACCTAAGAAAAGCCCAGGGCCAGGTGGATTCACAGCTGAATTCTATAAGGTCTTCAAAGCAGAACTCACACCAATACTCCTCAAGCTCTTCAACAAAATTGAAAATGAAGGTTCTTTACCAAACTCATTCTATGAAGCCAGTATAACCCTCATCCCCAAACCAGACAGACAGGCATCAAAGAAAGAGAACTATAGATCTATTTCTTTGATGAACATGATGCAAAACTTCTCAAAAAAATACTGGCCAACTCATCAAAAAAATTATACACTATGATCAAACTGGATTCATCACAGGGAGGCAAAGCTGGTTCAACATATGCAAATCAATTAATATAATTCAACACATCAACAGGAGCAAGGACAAAAATCACATGATTGTCTCAATAGATGCGGAAAAGGCAATTGACAAGATCCAACACCCCATTATGTTAAAAGCTCCGGAGAAACTAGGAATGCATAGAACATTCCTCAATATAATAAAGGCTGTGTATGACAAACCCACTGCTAGTATTACACTTAATGGTAAAAATCTAAAGCCATTCCCTCTAAAATCAGGAAAGAGACAAGGATGCCCACTCTCTCCACTCCTCTTTAACATAGTATTAGAATTCCTAGCCAGTGCAATAAGGCAAGAAGCAAGCATAAAGGGGATCCAAGTAGGGAAAGAGGAAGTAAAACTATCCCTCTTTGTAGACGACATGATTCTGTATTTAAAGAATTCTATAGCCTCTATTCCCAAGCTCCTTGAGCTGATTCAAAACTTTGGCAGGGTAGCAGGCTATAAAATTAACCCTCAAAAATCAACTGCCTTCCTTTACGCCAACAGTGAGAGGAACAAGGCAATAATCAGGAAAGCAACTCCTTTCACAATATCCCCAAAGAAAATAAAGTACCTAGGAATTAACTTAAATAAGAATGTAAAGGACCTTTTTGATGAAAACTTTAAAACCCTGAAAAAGGAAATTAAAGCAGAAATAAGGAAATGGAAAAACCTCCCATGCTCCTGGATTGGAAGAATCAACATCGTGAAAATGGCAGTCTTGCCAAGGGCTATCTACAAATACAACGCAATACCCATCAATATCCCAATGGCATTCTTTAAAGAAATAGAAGAGGCAATCCAAGAGTTCATATGGAATAATAAAAGACCCTGTATAACAAAAACACTTCTTAGCAGAAAGAATAGCGCAGGAGGAATTTCAATTCCAAACTTTAGACTCTATTACAGAGCTATAATTCTCAAAACAGCTTGGTACTGGCACATGAACAGGCCTGAAGACCAATGGAATAGAACTGAGGACTCAGATATTAAACCACAGACCTATGGCCACCTAATCTTTGACAAGGGAGCCAAAAAAAAATAGAATGGAAGAAAGACAGCCTCTTCAACAAGTTGTGCTGGCAGAACTGGTTAAGCACCTTCAGAAAACTAAAGTTGGATCCTTCTTTGTCCCCTTCACCAGGATTAACTCCAAATGGATCAAAGACCTGGAGGTAAAAGCTGACACACTGAAAACTTTACAGGAAGGAATAGGAGATACACTAGGCCTCCTTGGCACAGGTCGAAACTTTCTTAATAAGGACCAAGAATCACAAGAAATCAGAGAAAGGCTTGGATAAGTGGGACTGCATTAAACTGCGGAGCTTTTGTATGGCAAAGGACATAGCTAGTAAATTAATTAGGAAGCCTACAGAGTGGGAGAAGATCTTCACCAACCAAACAACGGACAAAGGCCTCATATCTAAAATATATCAACAACTCAAAACATTAATCACTCCAAAACTAATCTCCAAAGAAACAACCAACCCATTAAAAAATGGGCCAAAGACTTAAAGAGAGTCTTCTCTGAAGAAGAAACAAAAATGGCCTATAGACACATGAAGAAATGCTCAACATCTCTGGTCATAAAAGAAATGCAAATCAAAACAACTCTAAGATTCCACCTCACTCCAATTAGAATGGCCAGGATCAGGAAAACGAATAATAACAGATACTGGAGGGGATGTGACCAGGAGGGATCACTACTACACTGTTGTTGGGAGTGCAAACTCGTTCAACCACTATGGAAAGCAGTGTGGCAGTGCCTCAAAAGGCTAAACATAGAACTCCCCTATGACCCAGCAATTCTACTACTTGGCATTTACCCAACCATCCAGAAACAAGGGCATACTAAATCCACTAGCACAACAACGTTCTTTGCAGCACTATTCACCATAGCAAATATATGGAACCAACCTAGATGTCCCTCAGTTGATGAGTGGATCAACAAGTTGTGCTATTTGTACCCAATGGAATTCTATGCTCCTGTCAGAAAAAACGACATCACCCCATTTGTTAGGAAACAGAAAGACTTAGAAAAAATCGTATTAAGTGAAGTAAGCCAGACTCAAAGGAACTTAGGCTCAATGGTTTCCCTCATTCGTCATAATCAATAGAAACCTTGGGCTCTACTAGCAGAGATCTGCAATAGAGCAAAATCTTGATACATAAGGCCATATATAGTAGGACGCTAAATGAAAGGCTCTCTATGATATAGAAACATAAGCCATATAATGAATGATTGTTGTCCTTAATGTACTATGTTATCTCCCATCTCCTTTGCTGTCCCTTGGGTATCTCATATTGTTACAGTACCTCACTTTGTTATGATATATTGAATTTATTTGTATTTGGTTATTTGAAATTTGATAGGGAAGGGGGGAAAACCAAGATGGGTGGGGGGGATAGGAGGGTGTGTAATGGGTACCAAGACATGTGAAAGGGTATCAATGTATGTGTATTAATGCAGCTTCTATCTGGCAAATATCATATAACCCTTTTATTAATTACAATAAAAAATTAAAATAAAAGCAAAAAAAAGAATGATTGTTGTCCTTAATGTACTATGTTATCTCTCATCTCCTTTGCTGTCCCTTGGGTATCTCATATTGGTATAGTATCTCACTTTGTTATCTGATATATTGAATTTATTTGTATTTGGTTATTTGAAATTTGATAGGGAAGGGGGGAAAACCATGATGGGTGGGGGGGTGGAGGGGGAGTGTAATAGGTACCAAGACATGTGAAAGGGTATCAATGTATGTGAATTAATGCACCTTCTATCTGGCAAATATCATGTAACCCTTTTATTAATTACAATAAAAAATACTTGTACAGGTATATACCACTATATGCACACCAATATAGTACTTCTAAGAATCCTGAGTCCTAATCTCATGGACTCATTTTGTATAATTACTGTTGAAAGAGTAGAATATCAAAAGTATCTAAAGTATGTGTTCATATGTATTCATCTGGTCAGATTTTGAAATAAAATGTTTAATCCAGCACAAATTTCTCATCTTTTTTCTAAGCTTTGAAGGCTCAAAAACAAACATAAAAGAACAAAATAAGCTCCTAGCTATGGTAGATATTCAATATATGCATTATTTTAACTATTTTAAAAGATCCTGTGTGCAAAATGTGGTAATGTAACAAAGAAAGCAGGATCAATATCCAATTTGCAAGAAGAATAGGTGAGCCAGATTTTATTAATGTTAGAGTCTACATGTGCTTCCATTAGGTAGGACACAAGCTTGACATGACCAGTGGGAAACACAAGCACATTTTACAAGATTTGCTTTGCTGAATTCTTGGGGAACCTCTGGCTTCATGGAGGTACTTAAACTCTGCCATTTCATATTGAAATAAAGCAAATGTTAATTTTGTGGCACTTTAGATTTCTACTTGGAGGAAAAAAAAGGTTAGGTGCCATGCTTTACTGAAGTTTTTTTCCAGTTTCTATAGTCATATCATTTTTATATTGCAAAGATAATCTAGGAAAATATTTTATGTGTGATCTCTCTTTCATTTGTCTCACTCTAAATGAAGTCCTCATTACAACAAAAAAAAGAAAAGAAAATGAAATTACCATTAAAAAAGCAGTAACAACTTTGTCATATCACAACATAACAAGATTGCAAGTATCAGACATTTTATTATAGTCATAAATTGAAAGTAGTAATTATAATTGTTCAATTAATGTTTAAAAGATAATAGTTGTAAAATGAAATTAATCCCGCTTCTCTAACCACCACACGAACTAACCAACTAAACATTTTTTTGTCTTTATTATTGCATTAAACTTATTCATTTTTTTAATTCTTGGGAACTAAAAGTAGGAACACTAACTATTTTATTACTCAGTAATGAATATGCCAATAATGTTAATGACAACTCATGCATTTCCAATAGCTTCCAAATCACAACTTTCTTATTGGTGTTTTATATTGACAGCTGTTCCACTATTCCACTGGTCCTTCATTAAAAGTTCTAGGCTGAAGAAAAGCCATGGTAAAAACCAGAGTAAGTTGATAAAAGTAGACACAATGATTGCTAAAGATTCCTGACTGGACTTTTGTATCTAAGCTATCATATAATATTGGCCAAAGCCTAAGTTGATAGTGTAGAAATCTTTAGTTTCCATGGCAGAAACCACAGTGTAGCATAATGGACAGGACTCATAATTCTGTAACCCCTCTATTAATTACTATAAAAAATTAAAGAAATGTCTCATGGAATTTTTGGGCTGTGGCTGGCTTTGAACTGAGACCCTCAGATCTCAGCCTCCTGAGTAGTTAGGATTACAGATGTGAGCCACCAGCACCTGGCCTTTCCTCTGAATTCTTTAAAAAAAATTTTTTTTTGCCAATCTTGGGTCTTGAACTCAGGGCCTGAGCATTGTCCTTGAGCTTTCTCAAGGCTAGAGCTCTACAACTTGAGCAACAGCACCATTTCTGACTTTTTCAGTGTATGTGGTACCAAGGAATCGAACCTATGGCTTTATGCATGCTAAGCAAACACTCTACCATTAGCCACACTTTTGGCCCCTGACTTCTTAAATTTTATAGCACAAGTAACAATCCAGCTGTCATTTTGTGGTATCTCATTTATTCTTGCATTGCATTGAACTTAATATCATTTTGCTGTCAGTTACATGTCGATGCTGAGTCATTTCTTTTGTATGTTTTTACTTATTTTCATCTGTTCTGACAGTGAACACTGAGAATCCTCAATATCTGTTAAGGTGATTCTCTTTGAAATTACCAAATGGTTCAGATGCACAGGACTTCTAAATTGTATTTGAGTTGAAGTTTATAAAAACAATTTATCTTTAATTGCTTAAAATTTTCTTTATTGATGATGTGATTCTCTGTTGTCTAAACTTACAGCTACTTTCTCCACTGGCACTTTATATGTAAGGCAATTACAAAAGACAAAAGCAATACTACCTAATTACAATTTCATATGTTTTTGTTTGTTTTGTTTGCCAGAGGTCTTGAACTCAGGGTCTCCACTTCTGGCTTCTTTTTACTAGTTAATTGGATATGAGATCTCAGTTTTGTTTGGCTTTTAACCACAGTCCACAGATTTCAGCCTTCTGAATAGTTATGATTACAGATGTGAGCCACAAGACCCAGTTCAAAGTCAATCTCATGAATGAATTAACAGACAAGTAAAACTAAGTTCACCAGAAGGGCAACATCAATTTACTTCTCAAGGTTGCCTAAAAGACAAATATTTTTACATACCAAAATTGAAGTCAAATATGCAGTGCTGATTGTTCTTCAAAATAATAAACCATAATTGATTTTATCAAGCAGGAAGAATTTTGTCTTTATTTTTATTTCTTTTCTTTTTTTTAGTTTTTAGTGAGAATTGAACCCAGGGCCTTATGTATGCTACACATATGTACCACTGAGTTACATTCTAGATCTTTTCAAGAACTTTTATTTTCTGATAGAATCTCAATAAAATTTCCCCAGGAGGGCCTGAACATTTTAATCCTTCTACTCAAGCCTTTTGGATAGGTGACAACCACCTCTAGAAACAATACAACTTATTTAAAGAACCAAACTATAAACACTATGATAGAAAAACATATTTTGCTATATTTATTTTGTATCCAATGAAAACCAAGTCCCAATTTCTACCATCAAAGGTGGAGAGAACATACCGCTAGCTCATGGCATCTCTGTACTGGTATTTAAATGAAGAACTGTACTTACTTGCTAGGCAGTCACTGTACCTCTTGAACAATAATGCTGACCTCTGAGCTACAATTGTTTATTTCTCCCTATTTCCCCCTTGATCTACTGTTTTTACTTCTCCTTTTCTTGTTTTCAAAATTAACAGACAGCCACCTGTATATCAGTTAAAATAGACCCTTAAAAACATCACAGTAAAACATTTCTACCTCCACCGAGCATGTTGGCTCACCCTGCAATCCTAGCTACTCAGGAGGCTGAGATCTGAGGATCAAGGTTCAAAACCAGCCAGGACACAAAAGGACCTAAGTCTCTTATCTCCAATTAACCTCTAGAAAATGGGAAGTGGGGCTCAAGGGTAGGGCGGTAGCCACGAACAGAAGAGCTCAGGGATAATGCCCAGGTCCAGGGGTAGGGTGGTAGCCTTGAGCTGAAGAGCTCAGGGACAGCGCCCAGGCTGATTTCAAGCCCCATGACCCCCCCCCCACACACACAGATTTCCACCTCCAACAAAAACAACACAAGGGAAAAATGAGCATGAAACAAATTGTTAGCATAGTGGGACCCCAGACCCTCAAAAAACTAGCATGTCTACCATTCTTGGGAAAGCTGAATATATAATAAGCCCAGCAGTGAGAAATGTTTCATTTATAGATAAAAGTAATTGATATATTTGAATAATTAATAACTACTCTCTTTATAATGAAAATTGAAATTGCTTATGAAAATAGATTACTCTTAAAGATTAAGCAAAGACAACAAAATTATACTGAGTAAGAATTAATGACTATCTGTCAAGTATTAAATCAGTAAAAGGATGTTAATTTTCATTTAGCAATGGAGTTTTTTCTGTAATCTGTTTCAATCAAGAATAGAAGACAAATTTGCTAATTTTAAACGCTGAATTATGAAGTAATTTTCTCTAAACATTTGCTTCTACTCCACTGTCACTCCATTCAAAAGAACGGGATTCTTTTGTTCTTTTGTTCATCCAGTTCTTAATTACCTTCAAAAGATATCTTACTGAGAACCCTCTCCAACTTAACAGTGCTTTAGTGCAAGAAAAATGAGACTACTGGGTAGTCTCCCCCCACCCACCATCCCAGCTGACAGGGAAGTGGGGGAAGGAAAGCTCAGCAAGAATGGAAATAGTGACTTCTCCTTACCTCACACTGTGCATTGTGAGAACGGTTAGACAAGGGACGCTAGTTTTCAATTCATACACTATCCTGTAAGCATGTCTTTTGCAAGATCCAACCACGAAATGTCTTAAACCTAAAATCACTTACCTTGAGCTCAACTTAAACTTTTTTTTCTATGAAACAAGCATAATTTCAGAATATCTTTCTAAAAACTTAGACCTCTGGTATCGCAATAAAGAATCTAGGAACAGAGATTAGTGAAGTATATTGAATTTAAGTTAGAAAATGTTATTAAATGAACTCTAGGATATGGAAGCAAGAGGTTTATCTTTGTGATTGTACTATGTACAGTTATTTATTTTCTCTTTCTCCCCCTTAAGGTTAAGCTCATATGGTTACTGTATATGACTTTGTTACCTGGTGTATTGGATATACATTTATTTGTTTACTTGAAATAGAGAAGGGGGGAAGATGATTGAGAGGGGGTGGGTGGAAGGAAAGGGGGACAAAAACATGAGAAAGGGTATCAATGTTCAAGAACTAATGCGCCCACTCCCTGATGGATGTAATTATAACCCCTCTATACATTACCCAGACAATAAAATAAAATTTTAAAAAATATTATTAATCCAGGCTCAATTCACATGGCACAACAAAGTAATTCTTTTGTTTGATTTTAACACAATTGTTAAAAATGGTTAAATTGTACTACTAACAAGGCTTCTGATATTTTAACTCAGTATCATTAGCTATAAGTAATCCATTGAATAAACCAATGAGTAGATGATACCGTGAAATACAATAATTTGGAGATCATCACTTAATAACAAATAACATTTTGTTGGATTATTAGTGTTTAAGTTACAATACCCACCATAATTAAAAAATAGCAAATACAAACTTCATATTTATCACTAGAGTAATCTTTTATAATATTCTTTGGTGTTTTTGGTTCATGCAGCTTTATCCTATACTTCAATTTCTTCCACATTAAAATGGATAAGGTTGGTGCCAGGAGTGTGGCCTAGTGGTAGAGTGCTTGCCTTGCATGCACAAAGACCCGGGTTCGATTCCTGAGTACCACATACGTAGAAAAAAGCTGAAAGTGGTTCTGAGGCTCAAGTGGTAGAGCCACTTGAGAAACCCAGGCAGGACTGGCAAAATAATAATAATAATAATAATAATAATAATAATAATAATAAATGGATAAGGTTATTTTGAGAATTTAATGAGCTAATACATGTGATGTGGTTACAAACATTCCAGGGAAATGTCCAAATATGCATTCACTATTACAATATTAAAAACTGCCATTTTGTCTAACTACTAAATTCTGTACTAAATTCTGGATACATTCAATTACTTTCAATACATTATCATTAGTCCTTTAAAGCTTTTAAGTATTTTTTATTAGTCTGCAGGATAAATGTGGAAACTGAGGCACATATAAGTTCAATAGCTTGTAGAATTATTAAGTAGGGAAGAAAGGGTTAAAGAATATATCTGTAGGATCTCCAATTCTCATATCATCTCAGTTACACTTAGTGTAATCAGAATTTCCCCGAGAGCTTATTCAAGCAGTGTCTGGTTCCCAGCGAATGACATTTTGACTAATAGGTTAAGGTCATTGCTCTTCAGAAACTTGGGTTTGTACCAAGTTTGTGTAACAGGTATTGCTAAGGTTACACAAAGTTATGGAATAAATCAGTCCCCCTTCCCCCCGATGTTTGGAGAAAGCATATGAAATGATTAGACAGACTTAACCATCAAAATACTAGATTGTGTGCTTATAGTCAATGCTATTATCTCAAGATGCAAGGAAATTGTTGGTTTTAACATTGCATCTGGAAAAACTGCATTTCTTCATGATCTGGGAGTTTTGAATCTTATCTTCCTCTACATCACACCTACACAAAATCTTTCTGCAACCAATCTTGCTTTCCTAAAACATTTAGTAAATAAAATCAAGTTTACGTATGAGTATTTTACCTCTTAACTTTAAAATTAAATAAAATACGTTATGCATTGTAAACAATATGCAGTACCTTCATCTTGTTTCCACGCTACAGAAGGTGGCATGCACAATATTTCTTGGAAGTCTTGGAAGAACTGTCTAGACAAGTGCTTTATGTGCATGCAGGATTCACTTATCTAAAGCTTCTGTACTTCCAGGACAAGATTCAAGAAGTCTTATAAATTTGAATGCACTCCTTAAGCAAAAAGCAATAAAGAGGACTGACAGAAAAAAATATAAAATTGATTAAAATTCATAGTTTTTTCTGCAAAACTCAAAACAAATGATCATGTATTCATCCCAGAATTCTTGAACTCTTGAGGCTGTCTACCTCATTTCTCATCAATTCTATTTTATAGAATTCTTTCACTTTCAACTTAGAAAAATATCATATTAAGTGAAGTAAGCCAGACTCAAAGGAACATAGGCTCAATGGTTTCCCTCATTTGTCATAATCAGTAGAAACCTTGGGCTCTCCTAGCAGAGATTTACAATAGAGCAAAACCTAGATAAATAAGGCCATACAGTATGATGCTAAATGAAAGGACCTCTAGGATATAGAAACAAAAACCATATAATGAGTGATTGTTGTCCTTAATGTACTATGCTATCTCTCATCTCTTTTGCTGTCCCTTGGTTATCTCATATTGTTAGAGTATCCCACTTTGTTAGCTGATATATTGGATATATTTGTATTTGGTTATTTGAAATTGGATAGGGAAGGGGGGAAACAAAATGAGGGGGCGCTGGGGGGGAAAGAAATGGGGACCAAGACATGAGAAAGGGTATCAATGTATGTGCACCTTCTATCTGGTGAATATAATGTAACCCTTCTATTAATTACAATAAAAAATATATGAAAAAAAGAAATTGGATAGGGAAGGGGGAAACAAGATGAGAGGTGGGAGTCAGGGGGAGGGAAATGGGGAGCAAGACATGAGAAAAGGTTTCAACATACGTGAAGTAATGCACCTTCTATCTTATGAATATAATGTAACCCTTCTATTAATTACAATAAAATATTTTTTAAAAGAATTCTTTCACTTTCTCTCTTTTTTTCTCACTCACTTTTTCCCTCCTTGGTTCTGTATTTCTCGTGACAGTCTTGGTATGTATCCTTGGCTGCCTCAGATCTGTGACCCTCTCCTTCAGTCTCCTAAAAGATGGGATTACAAAGTGTATCATTATTGTACCACTTCCAGCCTTTAGAAATTACTCTAAAGATCTTTAATCTGATATTCATGAACTTGAAGTCTTATGCAATTTTTAGTATGCATGTTGAAATTTACATCTTCCATTAGTCTGGTGACTTAGATAAAATTAGGAGCCACTACTTAAGAAGAATTTTTCCTTCTAATTGCGCCATTAAATATTTTACTTATTTTATTGCTATTATTATTGTTATTTTTTAGTAATGGGTTTTGAACTCAGGGCCTCAGGCTTGCTCAGTTTGCATATTCTGCTGGCACTCTGCTATTTGAGCCACATCTCCATCCCAACTTTTTGTTGGTTGTTTTGGAGATGAAGTCTCAAAGGCGTTTCTGCCTTTTTGGGCCTTGAACATTAAAATTCCAGGAATCAGCCTCCTGCATAGATAGAAGTATAGCAATGAGCAACCAGCGCCCAGATAACATTGGAAATGTCACCATTTAAAAGTACAATACCTTTTTAACTTATCAGACTTCCCATTAATTTGAAAGCTGCAATCCTGTCATCCCCTAATTGACCATCTTTTACAGACTAAATAATTCCAATCATTCTACCATTCCAATGCTTTCTCTAATCCAAATTTGGTATATATATATATAAATATATATATGTATGTATGTGCTTCATATTTTTTTGTTGGTTGTGGGGCTTGAACTTAGGGCCTGCAAGCTGTCCCTGAGCTTCTTTGCACAAGGCTAGCATTTTACCACTTTCAGCCAGAGTGCCACTCTGGTTTTCTGATGGTTAATTGGGGATAAGTCTCATGGACTTTCCTGCTTGGGATGGCTTTGAACTACAATCCTCAAATTTCGGCCTCCCAAATAGGTAGGATTACAGGCAAGAGTCCCATATTTTTATGAAACTGAATTTTATGTAATTGAATTTACATTCTTAACTTTCCTAATTATTGTTATACCAAATATAAATTACAATGCAATTATTGTTCTAGTATCTACAATAGGGACTATGAATGTATGTATGTATGTATGCTATTTGGTGTATGCTTATTTTCATTCGGAAAAAAATTTCAATCACAAATATTTTACACTTGCACCTTGATCCTTAAAACTATGGAGATAGAGAGATAGACAAAGAAGCTATGAATTGTAGTTTTCCAAGATAGAGAAACCTTTAGAGAGAATTACCTTTAGAGCAATCAGCTATTATTGGATTATTACTAAAGTCACTAAAAAGTTGATCTGATGGGGCTGGGAATTGGGTCTAGTGGTAGAGTGCTTGCCTAGCATGCACGAAGACCCGGGTTAGATTCCTCGGTACCACATACATAGCAAAAAAAAAAGCCAGAAGTGGTGCTGCGGCTCAAGTGGTAGAGCTCTAGCCTTGAGAAAAACACGAAGATAGTGCCCAAGCCAAGGACTGGCCAAAAAAAAAGTTGGTTTGACATAAACTATGCTCGAATTTTAAATTAAGTTTTAGATGTCTACAAAACAATGTAGATAAAATGTTTTGAGCAGAGTTTGGTGCTCAGCCTGTAATCCCAGCACTCAGGAGCCTGAGGTAGAAAGAGGGAAAGATTGAAGCCACCCTTCACTACCCAGCCAGTTTATGGCAGACAGTGCATTATATTGGCACCTTACCTCATAATAATAAAAAATTAAAAAATGTTTGATTAATGCTAAATCATCACTACTCATTTATTCCTAAACGATACTACTAAATCTTACTTAACATAGTCTCAAAGTAATCTAGAATTTAACTGAAGATTGGCTTACCATCCAGAAATAACAAAACAGATAAGAATAATTGGTTACCTGAGATTTTGCCATGTATTTAACACCCTTAGTCTTTGATATCTATAATGATGCTAGTAGCAGTTTTAATAAAAACAGTAATATATTTACTGAGTTCTTGCATTGCATAAGCGTTCTCCTTAGCATCTTACCTATATTCCCTGATTAATATCTTAATTATCAAACAGGCCAGGCATTGACAAGCTAGTTCCTGAAAGCCAAATCTAACTGGCACATTTCCTTGCAAATAAAGATGGATTGGAACATTATTATTCATGCATTACAAATTCCCTGTGTCTACTTTGTAATGGTAAAACTTAGTAGTGTGGCAGACTATATGTTAAGTCTAAAGTATTTGTTATCTGTCCAGTTTACCCTTTGAATAAAGAGACTGTCTAGTGTAGCAGGTAATATTTTACACTTATCTTGCTTGTATTAGTGTGGTGGTTCAAACCAGTGTGTGAAGTACATGCTCGAGGCCTCTCAGTCACTCAATGATAACCTATCCCTTGAGCCATACTTCCAGCCTGGCTTTTTGCTGATTAGTTTTGAGATGGAGTCTCTTGGAGGTCTTTTGTCTGCTGGCCTTCAACTATGATCTTCCAGATCTCTGTCTTCTGAGTAACTAGCATCACAGACTTGATCCACCAGCACCTAGCATATAGTTGTCTTTCAAATACAATAAATATTCCATGGGATTGAAGGACATTCACACAGTGACACATTGAGAAAGAAATAATTATTTTTTTACTATGTCCCACATCTTGCAAACTATCATATTACAAGTAAATTTTAGACACTTGCAAAAGAGAAAATTATAAATTCGTATATGAAAATCTATTAAAAAATAATTCTATATCCCTATACACAGGAGGTTAAGATCTGAGAACTGAAGTTTGAGGCCAGCCAAAAGAGACAAATCTCAAAGATGCTTAACTCTAATTAACCAGCAAAATAGCAGAGGTGACTCTGTGGCTCAAGTGGTAAAGCATCAGCATTGGGCTAAAAAGCTAAGGGAGAATACAGGAAATGAGCTCAATCCTCATGACTGGCACCAAGAAAATAAATGAGCAAATAAAGAAGTGAAAGAGAAAAGGTATCTTGCACTAACTATAATATAAAAACCACAGATTCAAATACAAAAGATGTTATTAATTGATGAAAAGACACATGTATAAAATTAATGATTCTAAAACAATTATTCAATGTAAGAAGAACATTACATTCAATTTTACAAGAAAAAAATCGGAAAGAACTCCTAAAGCTTGTAAAAGAATATAAATTGGGGCCGGGAGTTTGCCTACTGGTAGAGTGCTTGCCTAGCATGCACAAAGACCCAAGTTCAATTCCTTGGTACCACATACATAGAAAATGCCGGAAGTGTTGCTGTGGCTCAAATGATAGAGCACTAGCCTTGAGGAAAGCCCAAGGACAGTGCTCAGACCCTGAGTTCAAGCTCCAGGCCTGGCCAAAAGAAAAAGAAAAAGAAAGAAAAGAAACAATGATACAATGGTGAGGAAATATGTTGTGAAACTATGCCCATTTATAAGCTCTGAATTAAGTAAGGGTAACAAATATACTGTAAAATTATTTTTTTTCTCCTCTTTCTTTTTTTTAGGATTGGATTTTAATTCAGGGCATTGCTCCTGCTGAGCTGCCACTCTGTCCCTAGACTATTAGTGATTCCTGGACATGGAGTCTAGTCAACTATTCTGCCTAGGCTGGCCTTGAATTCCAGTCACCCAGATCTCAGTTATTTGAGTAGTTAGGATTTACCACCAACTCCTGGCTTTAAGTTACATTTTCTTACAGCTTGAGCATGCTTACATTCTAAATGAATTAACCAAAGTGTACTAGACTCAACAGAGAATTAATCAGTGCAAGATAAAGTGACTATTAGTAAAAGACAAATCCTAACCAAATAAGCACCAGGAAATGAGTACTTGCAAAGGAGAGATGGGATCAAAGAGGGAAAGGGCAGACAAATGATAGAGGGGGAGAATGTAATCAAGAAATTGTAAATACCACAAAATTAAGAAAAGTTAGGAAGGGCTGTGTCAGATGGGAGTATGAGAATGATCCAGGGTTGATAATGATCAAGATGCATTGCATTCGTAGACTCTGTTCAATGGTACAGCTACTTAGAGATAAAAAGGAAAAGGAGAAGGGCCAGGAGTTTGGTCTAGTGGTTGAGTGTTTGCCTAGCATGCAGGAAGATCTGGGTTCGATTACTCGGTATCACATACATAGGAAGAAAAATTTCAAGCGGTGTTGTGTCTCAAATGGTAGAGCTCTAGTCTTGAGAAGGCCCAAGGTCAGTGCTCAGGCCAAGTTCAAGTCCCAGGACTGGCAAAAAATAAATTATAGGTAGAGTGCTGGTGGACTCAAGCCAGTAATCCTAGCTACACAGGATGAGAACTAGGGTTAGGGTTTCAAAGCCAAATCAAGCAGGAAAGTCTGAAAGCAGTGTTGTGGTTCCAGTGGTAGAGCTCTAGCTTTGAGCAAAAATATTCAAGAACAGTGCCCAGGCGTTCAGTTCAAGTCCCAGGACTGGCACAAAAATAAAATTTAAAAAATATTAAATATTACATTAAATTATGCAATTATATAATAATTGTATGAAGAAAGAGAATCTTCAAATGTAAATTTAAAAATTGATTATTTGGGAACCACTAGTTCATAACTGTAATCTTAGCTACACGGGAGTCTAAGATATGAAATAACTGATTGGAAGCCAGCTCTGGACTGCAAATCTGAGAGACTCTGTGATTAATCAGCAGAAAGCTGGAAGTGGAGGTGATAGAGAGAAGGGTCCCGAGTTCAGTTTCAAAGTATTTCAGCCGTAAGGTATTTCAGTTAGTAAGGTGAATATGGTATGTTTGTAGTTGAGAAAACTGTAAGCCACCACTTTAACCAAAACCCCACATTGTTATCACTAGAAATGGGTCACCGTGTGTGTCCTGGAATGAAGCACCTGAAACACATCACTTTGTGGCACACCTGCCCCAAACTCACAAACTAAGGCTACATGCATCGCATGGATCTGAGCTAAGGGGACATCTCTAGAGCAAATAGCCAACAGACATCTCAAGTGCCACAGCCAAGAGACCCAAAAAAATGGACTTGAGAAACAAAGTCAAGCCCAGAGGGATGGCTCAGCCTCAAGAGACTGAGATCAGAGGACCATGATTCAAAGCCAGCCTGAACAAACAAGTCCACAGAATACTTATTTCCAGTTAACCACCAAAAAGCCAGAAGTTGAGGTATAGATTGAGTGGTAGAGTACTAGTTAAATGAGGGTGTGAGGCCATGAGTTCAAGCTCCAGGACCAGTTCTCTCTATCTCTGTCTCTCTCGCCCTCTCTGTCTGTCTGTCTGTCTGTCTGTCTGTCTGTCTGTCTCTCTCTCTCTCTCTCTCTCTCTCTCTCTCTCTCTCTCTCTCTCTCTCTCTCTCTCACACACACACACACACACACACACACACACACACACACACACACACACAATTAAAGAAAGCAATAGCAGACAGAAGGAACTTTCTTTCACTGAAATTACCAATCTGTAAAATTTTTGCCTGATCATTTAACCAATCGTCCAAAAACAAGGAATACTAAATCCACTAGCACAATGATGTTCATTGCAGCACTATTTACCATAGCAAAGATATGGAACCAACACAGATGTCCCGCAGTAGATGAGTGGATCAACAAGATGTGGTATTTATGCTGCTGTCAGAACGACATTGTCCCATTTGTAAGGAAAAGGAAAGACTTAGAAAAAATCATATTAAGTGAAGTAAGCCAGACTCAAAGGAACATAGGCTCAATGGTTTCTCTCATTTGTCATAATCAGTAGAAACCTTGGGCTCTCCTAGCAGAGATTTACAATAGAACAAAATCTAGATACATAAGGCCATATAGTATGATGCTAAATGTAAGGACCTTCAGGATAAGGAAACAAAAGCCATATAATGAGTGATTGTTGTCCTTAATGTACTGTGTTATCTCTCATCTCCTTTGCTGTCCCTTGGTTATCTCATATTGTTACAATATTTCACCTTGTTATCTGATACATTGGATATATTTGTATTCGGTTATTTGAAATTGGATAGGGTAGGGGGGAATCAAGATGAGTGGGAGGGAAGTGGGGACCATGGCATGAAAAAGGGTATCAATGTTTGTGAAGTAATGTATCTTCTGTCTGGTGAATATAATGTAACCCTTCTATTAATTACAATAAAAATATATGGAAAAAAATAAAGGAAAGGTGGAACCAGGTGCCAATGGCTCACACCTGTAAGCCTAGCTACTCGGGAGGCGGAGACCTGAGGATTGTGGTTCAAAAAAAATTTTTTTTGCCTGACAAGAATGGTAAAAAAATAATTATTTCATTGTTATTTTCATATTCCAGATTCTTGTGTTTCAGGCTCTTTCCTATGATTCTAAGTATTTTATAAGTGGGTGAACTGGTAATATATCTCCTGTTATCCATTTACCTCTCAACTCATTTATTTCAATTTTGTACAAATATTAAGCCAAATTTATTTTCTCAGTTAACTGCTCTTGCTGCTTCCAGACCTTTGTGCCAGAGCTGTGGTGGAAGGTACTTTGTAAAGCAGACAATCAGAGGCATTGAACTTCTGGTTTCGTGTAAATGCTGCTCCTCAGGAAAGCTGTCCAGAGGGTTTCTGAACTTTGATAAACATCTAAATTTACCCTCTGGTTATTACACCACTCTTTGTTTAATTAGAAGTATTTACCACCACATGTAACTGTTCTTTATGTTTGCTCATTTACAATTTTTTTTGCTGGTTCTGGGGCTTGAATTCAGGCCTGGGCTCTGTCCTTGAGCTTCTCTGTGCTCTATCACTTAAGCCACAGCACCACTTCCAGCTTTTTTCTGCTTATATGGCCCTGAAGAATCAAACCCAGGACTTCATGTGTACCAGGCAAGCACTCTACCACTAAGCCACATTCCCAGCCCTGTTTGTATTTTTAATCCTGTTTTTAGTATCTTATGTAGTTGTTACAAAAGGTTACAATTTAACAAGTCAGTTTATAAGAAGAGTTTCTTGATCAATATCACCCCTCTCATGGTGCTCTTACATCCTTCCCAATTCCACCCATTCCTTCCAATTTCCTAGTTTCATGAGATATACATTGAACATTATTACTGTGTGTTCTTTCACTAAGGTTAATGCTTGTGGACAATCCTTCCAACTGCATGTGCTTGGATGTATTTGAAAAATGACAAGAAAAGGAGGAAGGCAGAGGAGAGAAGAGAGAATTGTATTGTACTAAATGAGGTTCTGGTAGTAAATCCTTTTCATTCAAGAGAAAAACATAGCCAAAAAAATGTTTGCTTTGCTCTACTATTGATTTTTGTTGCTCGAATCAGACCAGAAGGCACTCCATGGAATAAGATAAAATAAGAGATGTCTTTTTGATTAATAAGTTATTTCCTCTAAATTTTAGTCAACTTTTCACCTGATCTACTCAGTTATGTATAAATTCTTTTTTAATGAATAAATTCTAATCCAAGATTCTTTTACATAATAGAAGAGAACAGAATATAGTTCAAACTGCCATATTCAGCAAATCTGTAAGTGCAGAATATTACAATCTAATGGTCCAGTAGGAATAAATTTTCATTAAGAGCAACTAAAATGGAACTGCTACAGAAGGCTTTTTATCAAAAGTTGAACAAGAGTTAAATGGCCTAATAAATTATGAAAATTTATGTAACCAGGCAAATGCTGTAAATAAATGGCTGTTACTAAAAGCTGATCTAAAAGGATTTTTTTTCTCGTTTCCATAAGCTACCCAAATATCTATTACTGTCATGGGAAAATACCTAAAAGGTCATGAGAAATTGTATTTGCAAATTAGCATCCATGTATTATATCACTTAGAATTTTGCTGATAACACAGTTATAAGAGAAGGACATTAATTCAACAAATGACAGACAGGACTTTCTGAGACAGTGGCTGAGTGGTGAGGCACCCTTCCCGTCCATAGGATTCCCGTCTCATGGAAAAAAAGAAAATAAGCACATAGGGTAATTCAGTTTACAATGACAATAACCAATACAACCCTCCATTTAGCATGCTAAAAGAAGAAAACCTTGAGAAGCACATGAAATAAATGAAGAATGCCTAAATGATCACTGTCTACCAGAGCTTACTACAGAAGTGAAACTAGCCATTATCTTGTGTGTGTTGCAGAGCCTCCAAGACAAGAGGAGGAGTGAGAAAAGTTTCTTGGGAAAGGGAATTTTTGGATTGCCCGGATGTGAGACTGCTGGCATGCAGGGTTGTAGGCAACTAACTGGAAGTACAGTGGCTGTGTAAAAAAAAGGAAGTGTATTTGACTTTCTTCAGTTCGTTCTAAGTTGTAGGTGGAAAAACACTGAGAAAGTTGTCAGTCTTAAAGGACTGGCTGTACTGCACCAAATGCTTCTGGAGTTGCTAGCTGACTTCTTGGCCTTCTCTAAGTTTTTGGTCGGAGTTCAATTCTTATATATAATCTGGCCATTGTTTGTACTTGCAATCACTCATATATGGATAATGCTGCAAGTCTGAAGTAAAAAGTTAGCTTTAGATTCGAATTAATTTTGTCCTTCCATTTTTCTTCTTATAAAATTTCCTTCCTCTGACTTCCATTTTCTAAAAATCTTCATATCAAAGGAGTCATGTGTTAATGAAAACTGGCTTGACTTCTGCAAAAACTGAGTTATAAGATCAGTGCTGGCACAGAAACGATGATAAAGCAACAGATTGAACTACCTAGAAAGTTGTGACTTTAAATATCCATTGCACTTATCTTTTCAATTAAAAAAAAAGGGTATTTGGTAAACCAAGTGAGAATCTCTACTGTCCACCTAACCTTTCAGTGACTGTATTCCTCATATGACTTATGCACCCAGAATTTACCTTTATTTTGTCTAGAAAACATCTTTCAATTTCAGGATGCATAATTATATGTTTGTTCACTTTTATATTTCATCTTCACTAAGATAAAATGGGAAAAAAGAAAAAAGAAGAAAGAAACTGAACAAAAGCCTAATTACATCCAGATGGTAAACTTATGATTATGAATACCATATGGTATAATACTCAAGATTATCTCTGTAAAGTATTTTGTGTATACTTGCATACCACCCAATGTATTTACTTACCAGTTTGTGAGCTTTAGCTGACATAGAAGAAAAACTCAGATGCTTTGTCTCTCTAGGCCTCACTAACTTCGCATAACAATTTTTTGCCAGTCTGTAGACTTGAACTCAGGGCTTCGGCACTGTCCTTGTGCTTTCTTAAGGCTAGCATAGTGCCACTTGAGCCACAATACCACTGGCTATTTCTAGGTATGTGGAACCGGGGAATCGAACCTAGGGCTTCATGCATGCTAGGTGAGCACTCTACCACCAGCCCAACTTAACGTAATAGTTTCTCCAAGTCTTACCATTTCTTTATAGATGATACAATATCATCTATAATAATGGATGAGTAAAATTCCATTGTGTATATGTATCACATTTTTTAGATCCATTCATTCATTGAGGAGCACCTGGGTTGGTTCCATACCTTGGCTACGGTGAATAGTGCTGCAAAAATATGATTTGGGATGGTGGTTAATGAAGAAGGGAAGGGGAAAGAGTGAAATGTAGACAAGAATCTAAGGTCTATATTACAAAATTAAGAAGCCTGAAAGAAGGGTGGATAGGGGAGGGATGGGTGGAAATGTTTTAAGGGGTGACATTCGTCATTGCATGCATAAAAAGGTTTGTTACATGTCCACTCCTTTGTACCATAACTTAAAGATACTACGAAACCATGTAAAAACTAAAAAATTATAATAAATATTTTGATGGCATTAGTCAAGATTCATTGTACTCACAAACTGACATACTGAATTGAAACCTCTTTATTCAAATACTTAAGTATAATTTGAAAAATAAAACATATTTTCCATTTTGTCATTGAGGACATGTTGCTGAAGACTGATGTAAAAATGGTAAATGTTCAAATTCTACTCATAATACCATTTATGTATGTGTATATATACTTTCTTTACTGTATTTATTTGCTTTGCTCAAATTTTCAAATGTAAGGCAACTTAATGTAAATTCAACAGTTCACATTCCCTACAGTTTCCCACTATTGCATGGATTGTGCCAACTTTTGCTGTCTTGCTTTAAATAGACTCCAGAAAATGTATAACCTGTTTCAGCTTAAGAATTTAAGTGAGCTCTATGTTAAGTCTTTCGAGGAACCGACTAAACACAGAGCTCCCCCCTGACCCCGCAATTCCACTACTGGGCATTTACCCAATCATCCAGAAACCAGGACACTAAATTCACTAGCACAACGATGTTCATTGCAGCCCTATTTACCACAGCAAAGATATGGAACCAACCCAGATGCCCCTCAGTTGATGAGTGGATCAACAAGATGTGGTATTTATACACAATGGAATTCTATGCTGCCATCAGAAAGAACGACATATGCACCATTTGTAAGGAAATGGAAAGACTTGGAAAAAAAATCATATTAAGTGAAGTAAGCCAGACTCAAAGGAACGTAGGCTCAATGTTTTCCCTAATTTGTCATAATCAGTAGAAACCTTGGGCTCTCCTAGCAGGGATTTACAATAGTTCAAACCCTAGATACATAAGGCCATGTAGGATGAGGCCAAATTAATGGACCTCCAGGACACGGAAACAAGAGCTTAATTATAAGTGACTGTTACTCTTTATATGTTTTTCTCCCTTCTCTTGTGTTGCCCTTTGGTTAATCTCATTTTGTTACTGTGTCCCACTTTGTTACCTAGTATATTATATAGATGTTTACCTGTTTATTTGAAATAGGAGGAGAAAAATAAAGAGAGGGGATGGGGGAGGGAATTGGGGACAAAAACATAAGAAGGGATATCAATGTGTGAGAAGTAATGCATCTACTACCTGGGAAATGTAACTGTAACCCCTCTAAACATGGAAAGAAAAATTAATTAATTAATTAATAATAAAGCATTTAAATGAACTGCATCACTGGAAAGGCCAGGTTATGAGTCCACATCAGATTATTGTGAAAAATAACCATTATTCAACATGTTTTTGTATTTATTAACAATACAATTGATTGCCATGGTAAAAAAAAAGAGAATTTAAATGCAAACAGATTATTTTCTGATTCAAAGTCATACACATCTTAAATTGTTAGAAACCCAGGAGAAAATTGTTGTTGTCTGCAATTTAGCAAGCATATAGGTACCTTGGGTTTTTTTAACCAAACTATAAATACATATAAAGATAGATGAATGGAAGATGAAGAGAATGGATGGATGAATAGATAGATAGACAGACATAGATGATAGATAAACTATTATTACTCTAGCTTAAATTATATGTGCTTTAGACAAAGTCACATAGGTGCCTAATATTTCAAGAACTAGTTACTGGCTTGGCTCATTATATCAATGGATATTAGCACTAAATATATGAAAATCTCAAACAGCACATCTCCAATTATCTTGATTTTTTCCCAATCTATTTATACAAGAAATGTTAACTTCAAGCTCACAGTTACCCTTCATGAAGCCCATAAACTGAAATCTTAAAGGGGTACAATTTTTTTCTGCAAAGAGAATGCCTATTTATAGTTTTTTTAAAAAAATAATTGGTTGGTTAAATATAAAAGCATAAAATTTAGTTGTTTATAGTAAGTAATCAACTTGTAGAATAATATTCTTAGATGTCTTTAAAAGTTAGTGACTAAAATTTTCTTTTATATCTGCTAGTGATATTTATTCCTCTTCTCTAATGCCTGTGCATTTCCTTAAGAATTTATTTTCACAGAGCTGCAATTTCCACATATTTGCTATAGATACCTTTGTTTCCAACAACAGAGCCCCTTCCAAGCAGAAGATAATATTAAGAGCATGAGGGTAGTTAAAGAAATTCTGTCTCAAGGACACATATTTAAGTGCTAGACAGCTGGGAAAATGCAACTCGATGGGACTCTGATATTGCTCTACTACAAGCTCTAATGTGGCTGCGGCATGCTGCCACAGTAAGCCAGAGGGATCAAGTTTTTTGAAAGCTACCAGGAACTTGAACAACGTATCTATTGTTTGTCATTTCCTACTCTGTCCAAGGTGCTAGTCATCCACTTCCATTAATAGGTTATTCACTCTTATGGCATCTCTTTAAGTGGACTGGTGGGCTATTGGGGAAAAAAATTGGAGAAAGACTATGAAATTTGTTTATTTAGATTTCTCCTTAATTTGCTTCAATCTATATTAGTCTTCTTAGGAAAATTGACTTTTAAAACTCTCTCTGTATCTAGATTCCACAAACCTAACCCATTTCTTATCCCCTTTCAGGCAGGTCTAATAAACATTATGCTGCTGCTAGGTTGGAATTCTTGCTGTACTAAGATGTCCTACATTTCCAGATGTTGGCAATTAGTCCTCTGTAAACAGACAGCTTGTCCTTCATTGCTTGCTCTCCAAGCTGTTCTCCTCATTCATTCATCTGTACCTGCTGCAGCTTACTTCTTCACTCTCAAAACACAACCATAAAGCTACCTGGTACACATGAGATAATGTGAAGAATTGAAGTTCCACAGGGCATGTGAAATTTAATTTTAGGTTTTCAGTCTCAGTAATTCAGCAAGATACATCAGAGGGCTAGAGAGCCTGAGTAAACACACCATTATTTACTGTATGAGTTGCAAAGTAAACATTTATGACACTTAACCTCTAATAATATTTTCTATAAATCATTTATGTATACACTTTTTGTGATTTGGAGCAAATATTATGGATATTAATCAAAGAGAAAAATTTCAATAATATGCAAAGAGTATTATCAATAGTACAATAAAATCGTAAGAAATTAATAGGATAACTGCTTATTATTATATTCAGAATATATAATTTTCACATTTACAAAAAGTAAAATTAAAATTTGTCCTAATAAATATATCCTTAAAATGCATAGATGGGAGACAAGTCTACTTCTTGTGAATTCTAGACTGTAGATTGTAATAACAGAAAATAGTCCCAGGAATGGCATATTATCAATTGACTATTATTCTCCATTTCTCAAATACAGACTGATCTATTTCCCAAACACTTAAATAAATATACTGTGTTTATATAAATATATACAGTGCATGTATGTATATACACATATATACATATTCAGTGGCATATATACATACATATATATACCTATATATATATATAAAGTTTATGTGAATTGGTTTGACCCATAGGATATTAACAAATTATGGTACTGGAAAAGATATTAAAAAGCATTTGTACCTTTGTCTTCTAGTTCACTCTTTGGAGAACTTGACAACATCATAACTTAAATAATACTGGAATAACCTGACAAAATTATGATAAATACAAGATCACCAAGATCACCCTTCTTTCTTTTTTTGTAGTTTTCTTTTTAATTGTAATTAATAGAAGGGTTACATTATATTCGCCAGATAGAAGGTGCATAACTTCATGTACATTGATATTCCTTCTCATGTTTTGTCCTCATTTACCTCCCCCTACATCCTCCCCTCATCTTGTTTTCCCCATTCCCTTTCCTATTTCAAATAAACAAATAAACATATACACAATACACCAGATGACAAGGTGAGATACTGTAACAATATGAGAATAACCAAGGGACAACAAAAGAAATGAGAAATAACAGTACATTAATAACAACAATCACACATTATATGGCTCTTGCTTCCATATCCTGGAGTCCTTCCATTTAATCTCATCCTATATGGCCTTATGTATCTAGGTTTTGTCCTATTTTAATCCTCTGCTAGGAGAATCCAAGGTTTATACTAATTATGACAAATGAGGGAAAACATTGAGCCTATGTTCCTTGAGTGTGGCTTACATCTCTTATTATGATTTTTTCCAAGTCTTTCCATTGCATACAAATGGGGCAATGTCATTCTTTCTGATGGCAGCATAGATTTCCATTGTGTATAAATACAACATCTTTTTGATCCACTCATCAACTGAGGGACATCTGGGTTGGTTCCAAAACTTTGCTATGGTAAATAGTGCTGCAATAAACATCATTGTGCTAATGGCTTTAGTCTGTCCTTATTTCTGGATGACTGGGTAAATGCCAAGTGGTAAGATCATCCTTCTTTCTACCCTCCCTATACCTCTCCCTCTCTCCCTTCCGTCTTTTGTACTTTCCATACTTTTTGGTTGCTTTTCTTCCAGTATCAGAATTTGAACCCAAGGCTTGGTGCTTGTTCAGCTTGTTTGTTTGCTTGATTGGCATTTTGCCCTTTGTGCCATGCTTCCAGCTTGACTTTTGCTTTTTTTAATTTTTGAGATGGAGGCTTGTTGACTTTTTTGCCCAGGTAGGCTTGTCTGAGATCTTAGGGATGAGCCTCTAATGTAGCTAGGATTATGAGCATGTGCCACCAAGATCAGTCTTTATTATTTCTTCTCTCTACTCATCAGCTAACCAATCATCAAACACATCTGTAAGTTCATCTGGACCATTCCTCTTCCAACTAGCTTGCCAAGTAATGGCAGATAATTACCTAGCCAAAATGAAATGAGACAAGCCATTATAGCTCAGAAGTCAGTACCGAACCTGCCCCTACGAGAAGACCCATAAAATGATGATTCTGAAGTACTTTTTTTCACACATAATTGATTGATGGATAGGCAATTAGAAGAAGTATATACCTGCTCAGAAATCACTTGTATGCAATACTGAGAATGAATATGGCAGTAGGTTCATATCCAAAGCTGAAAAGGCCATGCAGATACTGGTTGATGATGTTTCTCACTAACAGATCTAGTCACTTGTAGTAATGCTTCTGAGACCTGGTGCTAATTGTTCATGCCTGCAATCATAGCTACTCAGGAGGCTGAGACCTGAGGATCACAGTTTGAAGTCAGACGGAGTGGAAAAGTCTTATCTCAAATTTATTATGAAAAAAGATGAAAGTGAAGCGATGGCTCAAGGGGTAGAGAGCTAGCCTTGAGCACAAGAGCTCATCAACAGCTCCCAGGCCGAGTTTAAGCCCTAGTATCTACTAGAAAACACACACACACAAGTTGAACAACTCCTAATGAGAAAATTTGCTCATACTTACCACTTTATAAATTATGAGTAGTTGTAAAAATCTCTCAGAGATAGGTCGGGGGTGTGGCCTAGGGGTAGAGTGCTTGCCTAGTATGCAAGAAGCCCTGGATTCAAATCCTCAGTACCACATACATAGGAAAAAAACAGAAGTAATGCTATGGTTCAAGTGGTGGAGCTCTAGTCTTGAGAAAGCTCAAGGACAGGCCAAAAAAAAAAAATCCCTCACAGAGTTTAGTATTAGTTTGGGGAAAACACTGTCATTTGTTTAAAAGCAAATGATAATGTTAAAAATTTTAGTACTGTGGACAGGGAGTTTGGTCTAGTGGTAGAGTGCTTGCCTAGCATGCACGAAGACCCAGGTTCAATTCCTTGGCACCACATACATAGAAAAAAGCCGGAAGTGGTGCTGAGGCTCAAGTGGTAGAGTGCTAGCCTTGAGAAAGTCCAAGGACAGTGCTCAGGCCCTGAGCTCAAGCCCAGGACTGGCAAAAAAAAAATCAGTACTGACCAGTACCAAAGACAACTTTAGTAGAGTAGGACAGCGGAGTGGGTAAAGAGGCTGTATCTATGCCAGTTAGCAGGGAACATGCCTGTTACCCTAACTACTCAGGAGGCTCAGAAGCCAGCCTGGACAGCTAAATCCATGAGACTCTTACTACAGTCAACTAGCAAAATGCCAGAATAGACCTGTATAGCTCAAGTGGTAGAGCCCTAGCCTTGAGTACAAAAGCACAGAGACAGCACCCAACCCTGAATTCAAGCCCAGGACTGCCAATAAATGAAAAGAAAGAAAAGGGTCAACTCTGGGACACAACTTTTTTTTTCTATCTGCTCCTGTCTCTAAAATTTACCTCCTAAGAAGGGCAGTTTTTTTTTTAATCTCTCTGGGCATCTTTCCTGATCTGTAAAATAGTACCCACATCCTGGAAAATTATGGAGAATGAATATGTAAATTGTAAGTTTATCTAATGGAAGTGCTGAGCACATAGTATTATTATATAAATCTAGGGTCTCCCTATATATAGTAAGTGAATAGGGGAAAATGGTAGTATATGAACTGCTTTAAGAAGAAAAAGTAGCAGCCTCTGCAAAAACAAAATGTTAACAGGCTGGGAGCAGAGCCTAGTGGTAGAATGCTTGCCTAGCATGTGCTGGATACCACATACACAGAAAAGGCTGGAAGTGGCACTGTGGCTCAAATGGCAAAGTAACTATCTAGCAAGAGAGAGGTGGGTCCTGAGTTCAAATTCTATTTAGACTCTAGTAATGCAAAAAAAAAGGGAGATAAGAAACTATTTAGGGAAAAGAAATTAAGTGGTAAGTATGTAAAGTAATGCATATTTTAATTGTCTTAATCATTCTACAATGTATGCACATCTCAAAACAGCATATTTTGCATGATAATTAATTATAACTATACATATAAATATAAATAAGTTCTAAATTTAATTTTGGATTCATTTTAATTTTTTTAACCTATAGAACTTTCTTTTTGGAAAGGTCAATGAAACCTAAATCTCTTAGCTGAACAATCATATCTACTATTTTATTTTTAAAATAATGTTATCTTTAGTATTCCTTATCTACTAATATTTCTTTTAGCATATTCATTTATTCGGAGAATATTTACTAAGTAACTACTGTGGACCAATTTCCAGGCATAAACACAGCATGCATACAAAGCATACATGAATTTTCCTATGAAAATACATCTGGCATAGACATAAAGTTTTTAACAATCAATTATAAGCAGAATTCAAGCAATATTATATGTGTGTGTGTACCAGGACTGGGTCTTGAACACAGGATCTAGGAACTGTTTCTTAACTGCTGCACTCAAAGCTAGTGCTTTACCACTTGAGCCACAGCTCTACTTCTGGATTTTTTAGATAAGAATCTTATGGTATTTCCTGCCTGATAAATTTCAGCCTCCTGAGCAGGTAGGATTTCAGATGTGAGTCACTGATGCCCAGCTGCAACACATTATTAACTTGCATAACGAACTGGGAGAATACACTTATTCTGAGAACTTAAATGCCTTGAATAAAGACACAGAGATACAAATTACATGTGGACCAGGAGTGTGGCCTAGTGGTAGAGTGCTTGCCTAGCATACAGAAGTTCAATTCTTCAGTATCACACACACAGAAAAAAAAACAAAAACAGATGTGGCACTGTGGCTAATGTAGTAGAGTGCTAGCCTTGAGAAAGCTCAAACAAAGACAGTGCCCAAGTCCTGAGTTCAAACCCCAGGACTAGCAAAAAAAAATGGAGTAAGAACTTGAACATAAAAGTTTTCTCAATGTATATCCTTTTATGGAATTTTTTCCAAAAGAACCAAAAGAAGAAACAAAAAGTACACAATGGAATTCTATGCTGCTGTCAGAAAAAACGACATGGACCCATTTGTTAGGAAATAGAAAGACTTAGAAAAAATCATATTAAGTGAAGTAAGCCAGACTCAAAGGAACTTAGGCTCAATGGTTTCTCTCATTTGTCATAATCAGTAGAAACCTTGGGCTCTACTAGCAGAGATCTGCAATAGAGCAAAACCTTGATACATAAGGCCATATAGTATGAAGCTAATTGAAAGGACCTCCAGGATATTGAAACAAAAGCCATATAATGAATGATTGTTGTCCTTAATGTACTATGTTGTCTCTCATCTCCTTTGCTGTCCCTTGGTTATCTCATATTGTTACAGTATCTCACTTTGTTATCTGATATATTGAATTTATTTGTACTTGGTTATTTGAAATTTGATAGGGAAGGGGGGAAAACCAAAATGGGGGGGGAGGGGGGGAGGAGGGTAAAGGGTACCAAGACATGTGAAAGGGTATCAATGTATGTGAATTAATGCACCGTCTATCTGGCAAATATCATGTAACCCTTTTATTAATTACAATAAAAATATTAAAAAAGAGAAGAATGTAACCTGTGAAAAACAATCTAAAAAAAGAAATAGTTGAATTAAGCTTGAATTAATTGTGTTTTGTAATTACATTTAACATTTAACATGAAATATATTTAATGTACAGAAAATGTTTTCTATGGGACCACGGTTATCTTCACTGAAGTTTGAGACACTATCACTTGAGACAATCCTATAATTCCTAGGACCCAGCATCTTCATTGAAAATTGGACCTAAAATTTTTAATAGTGACTGTTGAAATACACAAAGGTAAGGAAATTTTCTGATCTATTTTAACATCAGACACTGTTCAGTTGATAGGAGAAACTACCATTTGTAAAGCCATTTTGTGATGAGTGTTTTACTTCTCTAAGTGGGAGATCAACATAGTCCAGCTGGAGGCTAAAGGACTCACATATTATTGTCTGGGTCTATGCCAATAGCCAAGAATCTCCATCTGTCCATATATAGACCTCAAGTAGACAGAATTATGGGTCTCTTTATAGAATTAAAGAAAAGGAAGAATAACATACTATCCTCCCTTTCTAATAACGTATGTGTGTTGTCTGCCCTAAAATTTTCATGGGTCTTCTCTCTTGAATAATATTGATATTGTCCTTCCCAGCATTTTGGACACATTTCAGTTAATTATATATGGACTATTGACTACTACTGTATCGGAAGCCGAGCCCTCTTTCCTATTTCCCACTTTGAGTGTCCCTCAAGCTACTCGAGGCTTCCCAGAGTCTTTCTCTGTCTACAACCAAATGTCCAACAAAAGAATGACTTCCCCCCACACACACACACAAAACAGAGACATTTTTCATAGAAAGCAGAGGTGACACAAGAAAACCACTCAGAAAATGTTCAGCCTCCACAGTTCATAATATAAATTAGATCTATTGTTGCCTCACCTGACAGGCATGACTGGCTCTGAACTGTACTCTTTCAGCCAGACTTCTCATTTTTCCCAGGAGCCTCATTGATGGTCTCTCAGTACCTAAATTCTAATTGTCTTCATTCTTATGACGACAGCCTAGCAGATGTAACCATATTGAAACAGATGGCATTTAATTTCCTTTTATAGTCTCACAAACCTCTGCAAAAAATGATGAATGTATCTTTTACAGGAGAGTGTGTGTGTGTGTGTGTGTGTGTGTGTGTGTGTGTGTGTGTGTGTGTGTGTGTATCTGAGGGGGGGAGTGTTACCATCTTCTAAATCTATCACTCATATAGAAGAGAAAATGTGTGACCTTTGTCTTTCTGAACCTGGCTTCTATCACTTACCATGATGTATCTAGTTTTATCCACTTCCCTCAAACTACATGATTTATTCTTTTTCATTGTTCAATAATGCTCCATTGTGCAGATATACCCTTTTCCTTGATTCATTCATCAGTTGTGGAGCAACTGGGCAGTTTTCACAGTTTGCCTGTAGTAAATGGTCCTGAAAATGAACATCTTTTCTAAACAGACAAGAATAGAGGTAATACACTAGTAAAACATCTAAATGAAATTCAGACAGGAAGTATATTACGATACTTCTCATGCAACAGCATGTTACTTCCTTGAAAAGGAAACAAAGGAGAAGAATTTATTCAGACATCATTTTTTTGTGTTCTATTTATGTCGCAAGCATTCTAAGAGAGAATTTGGAGAGTTGCCTCACTATTTCCAATAATTTAATTAGTATATCAGTACAGGTGTTTCAAAATATGGCACCAATGATCAGATATTCCTCTCATCAGAAACTAGAGTCAGATTTCCTTCCTCTTGAATATGCATTGGCCTTAAAGAATCATTGTAAGGAAAACTTTCTGACACGAGTGGGGGTAAAGTGATGGGTGACTTCAAAGGTCAAAATCTTGTTTTTACCTCTTTCTCTCTCTCTCTCTCTCTCTCTCTCTCTCTCTCTCTCTCTCTCTCTCTCTCTTTCTCTCTCTCTCTCTGCTCTCTATGTGACTCTTTCTCTCTGCTCTCTCACTTTCTTCCTCTCAAAATCTATACCTATCTGTCTATTGATCTATCCATTTACTTGTCTCTACTTCAAGCAGAAGGAAGAACAATGAGCAACAGTATTGTCTCTCAAATTGGTATAAACTGTATAACCTACACTCAAAACTAGTAAAGTTTGGAAAAAGAGAAGTGGAGAC
This sequence comes from Megascapheus bottae, assembly GCF_031878675.1. Lineage (NCBI taxonomy): Eukaryota > Metazoa > Chordata > Mammalia > Rodentia > Geomyidae > Megascapheus > Megascapheus bottae. The sequence goes on from NC_143518.1 coordinate 1,447,488, forward strand.
TGACTGATATAAGACTGTGATAACTTACTCATGCAAACTAACAGCAAGGAAACATACTCAACAGGTAACAGAAGTCCCTTCTTCAGAACCAAGATAAGGAGTTTAGACCTAGAGAACATAGTAAGGCTGGTAGGCATGTAAGACAGAACAGAAGCAAGTTGTGCTGCTGCTCTGTGGACTACTGGCATATTTTCTTACTGGAAATCTCTAGAGAAATAGTATAGAGTGCTCTCTTGACATTTCCTCATAGCCTAAGCATGCTACAGTATTTCCATCAAGTCTTATCCTTGCTTGCTGGAGACTGTCCCAAGGATATGAACGCACCAGCATAGCTGGACAGTCTATCTGTAAGAGAGCATGCTTACAGAACTGAAGAATGGCTTCAGCAGACCTAGAGAGCTCAAATAATCTTCCTGTGAATGACCATAAATAGAGCTTTCTGAAGGAACAATGCAGCCAGTGTGAACTTGAGATCAAGTCTTGGAAATATAAATTAAAGTAATTCTGAAGAGGACTGACTGAAGCAAGAGGAAAGACATGGCAATAACAGATGTTTTATGGTTCTCACACTTCATTCCTAGAATCAGTGCTTTAGCACTCAGCATTTCAACTGGCATATTATACAGGACAGCTGGACGTGACAGCAGCTCAAGTGTTTGTCCAAACTCACACAGCTTCACTATGAGAATATTTATGTACAGACATCTGTGCATATATCACAGATCTCTTCACTACACCCTTTGATCTGTAAATGATTCTGAGAGAGAGAAAGAGGGAAAGGGTGAAAAGAAGGAAGAGAAAGCACAACCAAAGTAAAGATATGCCTAGCTGCATTCAGCAGAGATCAGGAAGCTACTGGAGAGGAGAAGTACAGGTGATCGGAAGACTTATCCAGCATGAGAAAGTTTCTTGAAATGGGTATAAGTGTTTTTCCCAATAGAACAAAATCTAGATACATAACGCCATATAGTATGACGATAAATGTAAGGACCTCCAGGATATAGAAACAAAAGCCATAAAATAAGTAATTGTTGTCCTTAATGTGCTATACTATCTCTCATCTCTTTTGCTATCCCTTGGTTATCTCATATTCTTACAGAATTTCACCTTGTTATCTGATATATTTCATATATGCTTAATCGGTTATTTGAAATTGGATAGGGAAGGGGGGAAATCAAGATGAGTGAGGGGGAAGGGGGGAGGGAAATGGAGACCATGACATGAGAAAGAGTATCAATGTTTGTGAAGTAATGCACCTTCTATCTGGTGAATATAATGTAACCTTTCTATTAATTACAATAAAAATATATAGAAAAAAAGAAAATAAATCTTTTTTCCACAAATACAGTTTTTTTCCCTCTATTTTTGCAGTTTCTACTCTTTTGGAAAAAGTAAAAAAAAAAAAAAAAGCATAGAATATTTCGCACACCAGGTCTGGCTCTGCAGGAGGCACCATCGTGGGAGTTGATATCCACCACAACAAGAACCGCAGGGTTCGGCGCAAAGAACCCAAGAGCCAGGACATCTACCTGAGGCAGCTGGTCAAGCTGTACAGGTTTCTGGCCAGACGAACTAACTCTACCTTCAACCAAGTGGTGCTGAAAAGGTTGTTCATGAGTCGTACCAACCAGCCTCCCCGGTCCTTGACCAGGATGATCTGGAAGATGAAGCTTCCTGGTCGGGAGAACAAGACAGCCGTCCTCGTAGGGACCGTCACAGATGACGTGCGCGTCCTGGAGGTGCCCAAACTCAAGGTGTGTGCGCTGCGTGTGACCGGCCGGGCCCGCACCCGCATCCTCAAGGCTGGGGGCAAGATCCTCACCTTTGACCAGCTGGCCCTGGAATCCGGAAAGGCCGGGGCACCATCCTGCTGTCTGGTCCTCGCAAGGGCAGAGAGGTTTATCAACACTTTGGCAAGGCTCCAGCAGTCCCGCACAGCCACACCAAACCCTATGTCCGCTCCAAGGGCCGGAAGTTTGAGCCTGCCAGAGGCCAACGGCCCAGCCCAGGATACAAAAACTAATCCTGGACCTTTTCTCATCATTAAAAGGTATTTTGGATGCCAAAAAAAAAGAATATTTTGCACAGAATACTGCTGTTTTCTATTGATATTTAAGCACATAAAATAATACATAAGGAAAACTAGATTTCCCCTCTTTAGGAATAAAGAGTAAATCTAAAATAGGAAATGCCCTCATATGCAAGTCATTCTCCAAGTTACTAGGGGAGCAGGATTCAGCTAAATGCAGATTTATCATGGCTTCTAAGAAATGGTCTTAGGAATGAGTGCAGAATCAGCCACTTAGAGAAGGATGGCATTCTCAGAACAGGACTTTAGGAAATGCCTCAAATTTTATCACTTAATATAAGACTATTCTTCTTGCATGTTGTCTTGCTAGAGATCATGTTCACACAGAATGATTTACTCAAAGAATAAGGAAGCATAGAGAGTAAAATCTCACATTTGAAAGGCTATCTTCTGTGCCTGGACAATAATTATTCATGAGAGTAAAATATGACATGAAAAACAAGATGTTGATCAATATCAAACTTTAGACTCTATTACAGAGCTATAGTGACCAAAACAGCTTGGTCCTGGCACAAGAACAGGCCTGAAGACCAATGGAATAGAACTGAGGACTCAGATATTAACCCACAGACCTAGGGCCACCTAATCTTTGATAAGGGAGCAAAACAAATAGAATGGAGAAAGACACCCTCTTCAACAAGTGGTGTTGGCAAAACTGGTTAAGCAGCTGCAGAGAACTAAAGTTGGATCCTTCTTTGTCACCCTTCACCAGGATTAACTCCAAATGGATCGAAGACTTCGAGGTAAAAGCAGATACACTGAAAACATTGTAAGAAGGAACAGGAGATACACTAGGTCTCCTTGGCACAGGTCGAAACTTTCTTAATAAGGCCAAGAAACACAACAAATCAGAGAAAGTCTGGATAAGTGGGACTGCATTAAACTGCGAAGCTTCTGTATGGCAAAGGACATAGCTAGCAAATTAACTAGAAAGCCTACAGAGTGGGAGAAGATCTTCACGAACCATACAACAGACAAATATATCAACAACAGACAAATATATCAACAGCTCAAAAATTTGAATCACTCCAAAACTAATCTCCAAAGAAACAACCATCCCATTAAAAGATGGGCCAAAGACTTAAAGAGAGTCTTCTCTGAAGAAGAAACAAAAATGGCCTATAGACACATGAAGAAATGCTTGATATCTCTGGTCATAAAAGAAATACAAATCAAAACAACTCTAAGATTCCACCTCACTCCAGTTAGAATGGCCAGGATCAGGAAAACTAATAACAACAGATGCTGGAAGGGATGTGGCCAGGAGGGATCACTACTACATTGTTGGTGGGAGTGCAAACTCGTTCAACCACTATGGAAAGCAGTATGGCAGTTCCTCAAAAGACTAAACATAGAACTCCCCTATGTCCCAGCAATTCTACTACTTGGCATTTACCCAATTGTTCAGAAACAAGGACATACTAAATCCACTAGCACAATGATGTTCATTGAAGCACTGCTTACCATAGCAAAGATGTGGAACCAACCCAAATGCCCCTCAGGGCATCTTCCAGTTTCTTTTATTTTTTTGCCCAATCAAGCAAACTGATTTGAAAAACCACAAGGCCAAATCACAAGAGAAAAAGACTTTTTGAAGTGCTTGGATCCTGAATTTAGTGGAGACACAAGTTTCTGATCCTGCCCCCACCCCCCCAAAAAAAAACAAACTGAAAAATACCCCTTTTTTCTCTTTCTTTTTTTTCTTTTTCTACCCTTTTTCATTTGCATTTTTACGTGTTCTTTTTTTAACATTTTACCTACACCTTTTTTTTTTAATGTTATGATTCTTTCCTTTTTTTTTCTTTTCTCGTATTCCTTCTGTCATTGTGGTCGTTCCTAGAAACATAGTGACAGCACTGGGTACAGACTGGATACAAATGATATTTATATTGATACAGTCACCTGCTTTTTAATCTGTTGGTTCTTAACCCTAGTATTTCTTGTCTAAGAAATCACAATAGTGTGGGATCTCCCCCCCACCTTTTTTCTTTTTTTTTGTTTTATTTTTACATTTCAAAATTTTTATCATTGAACTCTCCTATAAATACTGTCCTCTTTTCTCTATATATTCTTCTTATTACTCTTCTTATTTTCATAAGTTTTATGTTATTTTTTCTAAACTTTGTACTCAAGTATTTTACCTTTCTATCACCTTAGGTCAGTTATCCCTACGCTATCCCTTTTCTTCATTACTATATTAATATTACACTCCTACATTACTCTTTTCTTACCTCCCCTCTTGTCTTTCATAATATTTTTCTATCTCTGGTCCTCTGTTCATCCTTCAACTCTTATAATTCATGGATCTACAGTTGATGGTTGTTGAGCAATACTGTATATCTAGGTGTTCAATTATACTCTAGGTCCAGAGGGACTTAAATACAATAGAGATTGGATTGAGGGGTTTATTGTTTTGGTCATAAAACGATGATCAGTGGTTGTATTAGAGTTGTCTGTAAGTGCACAAAAGAAAGAGTGATAATACCAATCTAAAATTATGAATATCTATTGTCTGGCCAGCTAAAGAGGTCTAGATTGGTTATATCTTAAAAATTGTAATCTTTTGCAGTATTAATCTTGCTCCCATTTTCAAATGGGCAGAACAAGAAACTCAAGAAAAATGTCAAATCAAGGAATAGCATCTTCCACCCAGTATAAACAGGCAAAGGAACAGTCAATGGCAAAACTAGAGGAGAGTCCTCTAAGTGCTAAACAAATGCAATTGATAAACATGATTAATGAATAGTTTGAAAACACACAGAAAGAGATACGGGAGGAAGCCATATCTAAAGGAGATGAAATCAACAATTTTTTAATGGTTGAGTTAGGAAACCATTTAAGTGTCATCACCTGGGATCAGTAGGATACAACGCTGTTCCTCCTGGCTTGCTGAGGGAAACTCTGCTCTCATTTCCCACTTGACGTCACACATTTTGCTTCTCCCAAGAAGATACTTTTATCAAAGTTGGGTGGAGAAAAGAAGAGGTAAGCATTGCTTTTTCAATATTCATAAAAAATGAAACCAACGAACTTGAAAACTGGACACTAAATTACCAAGCCTTCCTTTTTTTCTTTGACAGTATACCCCCTTTTTTTTTACATTTTCCATTTATGAACTTCCATTTTCGCCATTTGACACTTTCCATATCACACATGTTTTTCTCAAAGTAGTACAACTTCCAGGAGATCATCTGAAATTCTCTTTTTTGTAATGACTTCATATTTGGCTTCTTCCAATTTAGAATTTAAAAATTTAAGACAGAGCATGACATAAGCACCAAAAAATTACACTGAAGGGTGTCAAAGTTAACTAGAATCATCACCAAAGAGATGAATGATAAAATTTGCATATAAGTGTTTTGCTTAAGGTTTCTTTACAAAATATCTGCAGAAAGTAAAGCAGGATAATGTGAGGAAACTGAGGCTTGGTGAAGACAACTCAGAAATACGATATTGAGAAACATAGAAGTGCCATCTTTGCTTCAGAGAGAGACAATAGGATGCATTCTTTCTGAGGGATGCATTCCTGAACCTAAGAATTAACTTATCTGACAGAGTATATGCCTTCCTCAGGAAAATGCTTCCCCCAAATTAAGCCACCTCCAGCCCCTCTCTGTTTGTCTCTCTGTGCCTCTCTCTCACACTCTATTACAGTGTGCCCCTGCCCTTCTGTTTGTGTTTTTTTTTTGTCTGTTGGTTGCCTGCTTGTTTATTCACTCAAAAAAGCACTGTCAAGTTTTCTTAACATTGTGACTTGTCCAGAAATTCTTATTCTACCATGCAAGTCAAGGATCCTGCTGGTCACTGATGGCTCACACCTGTCATCCTAGCTCTTCAGGAGGCTGAGATCTGAGAATCGAGGTTCAAAGCCATCCCAGGTATGAAGGTCCACCAAACTCTTATCTCCAATTAATAACCATCAGAAGTAGCTCTGTGGCTCAAAGTGGTAGAGCACTAGCCTTGAGCTGAAGAGCTCACGGACAGCACCCAGGCCCAGAGTTCAAGCCTCATAATCAACAACAACAACAACAGCAACAAAAAATGGGATCCCAAGTGAAGAGTTCCTGCATTTCTGCATTTAAAGGGAAGCTTCACTAAACCTCACCTCCATCCCATGACAGAAGTATTACCTGTTTAGCAGGTATGGCATTGTTTCTGCAAATTACAACTGCTCTTATCTCCTAAGTAATTACCAAAAGCAGTTAAAGACATGAAAAAAAATTATTTGCACTAGATACCTGCTAAAAAGTATCCAATAGTCCTCTGTATCAGAGCATTCCACAGGAAACTAGACAAAAAATGACAATTGTGTCTATGTGCAGATGAGTAAACATAAGTATGCACATACATTATGATATTAAAAAGGGGTCCTGGAACCAAGCTCCTTAAGATCCCAAGGGACAATTATATCCAGACTCTCAAGAACTGAGCCAATCCCAGAAATATGCCATCAATACTAAGTTTATGTAAAGCTCTCTAATTGAAGAAAGTACACTAAGATAATAACAAAGCTGTACTCCTTCCCTAGAATTTTATTGGTAGGAGATGCCCAATACTTGAAATAGATATGTTTTCATAGATTTCTGACTGGACTCATAACAGAAGACTATGATATTCTTGAATAATTTGCCTGAAGGATTTTATGTTTTTTCCAATTTATTATATAATCTACAGTACCTAATTAATAATATTAAGCTGTAGTAAAGACTAATGGAACTTTCTTAAACCGTAGGTATTAAAACTAAAAAAAAAAAAACTACTCAAAACCTAAGTGACTCATTCCCTGTGGCTTAACACCCCCTTGCACACAAATCACACTTTTATCTTATAAAATGAAAAAATTGACAGATTTTAAACAATGTTGTTGAAGCAGTGCCAAAGCTCTGCCTCTCTCTTTTCTGTTTCATAAAATGCTCATCTGTTGGCCTGCAAAAAGCCAACATTGAATACAGAGTATTGTATTACATTTTATTTCAGGTTACATAAGGAAATCTAATCACTTATTTAATTGCTTCTTCTAGACAACTTCCTCTGACTTTTTAAAGCTTGTTAGATATGTTCCCGTTTTCCCACAGGGTGTCATTGCCAATCAGTTTGGTCTAATTAGGAAGAAGCTTTTCCAGGGATTGCTCAATGACTACTCGAGTTTCTCACTAAATCTGACATTTTAATACTTTGTTGAAAGTTAATGATCCATAATAGCCTGGAGTGAAGGTATGAGATTTTATTCAATTCACAGAATGGGCTACAAAAAAAGAAGGCGACATGTGGGCACCAGTGACTCACATTTGTAATCCTAATCACTCAGAAGGCTGAGATCTGAGGATCTTGATTCAAAACTAGCACCAGCAGGAAAGTCCATGAGACAGACTGAGACTCATCTCCAGCTAATCACAGGAGAAGCCGGAAGTGAAGCTGTGGTTCAAGAGCTAGACTGCTAGCCTTTATCAAAGCCTTGATACAAATTTCTGAAATGTATATAAATGCTGACTATTCTGTTGTGGACACTCAACATTTAAAAATCATTTAGATGATGCACAAATAAAACTAATGAGTCACAACGGTGAGCCCACATTCTTTTCTAACAAAATTAATTTTATCATCAAGGTGAGGTACAGAGGGGTTACAGTTACAGCCACAAGGTAGCAAGTACATTGCTTATCCAACATTTTTACCCCCTCCCCTCATTTTTTCCCATCTTTTCTACCCCCACCCCGTATCCCAAGTTGGAAAGTTCATTTCCAACATATTGTCTTATGAGGTGAAGCCAAGGACAAGGGCAAACCATTGAAACAGCACTACTCACAAGCCTACATTCTTTAGAGCCCAAAAATACTGTTTCAATTCCTGGCTTATGACTCAACCTCCATTTCAAGAGAAGTAACATATCTATTTTACTTTTATAACTGGGTACCTAACCAAAGAATGATCAATAGGCCGTGCTGGGCTGGTTGTTGAACCCAGGGACACCACTGCTGCGATCCACATCTAGCACTTTTTCCTTAAACTATTTGGAAGTTAAGGGCCGTTGGCAAGAAATGTGGATGCTTGCGTATTTTGGATAAGTTTCTTCATATAGGTTTAAAACTTGGGGGCATTTTCATAAAGATAAAAGTTTCCTATTTTGGAATAACTTCATAAATTGGAATTGTACACTGAAAAGTGCTTGGAGATCACCTATACTATAATTTTGTATAACTCAACAATCTGAGTCTTGTGAATGTATGATTTCATCTATTTTTTTATTTTTTAGGATACAGTGAAGTTTTATAAAATACTAATCATCTGTAACCTAAGCACTCAGTGGCATATCCATGGGATTATATCTCTACCCTATAAATTTATCTCTAAAGGTAATAGACATTGGTTATTCTTAGGCACTGAAGCAAGTTTTTATGACAAAAAAAAGCACTGGGAAAATTTACACATGCAGTTGTCATTCCCTAAATAGCTACTGCAAATCAAATTTTAAATAGGTAGACAGAAAAGAATACAGTCTTGGAGTGATTCAATTTTTTGAGTTGTTGGTATATTTTAGATATGAGGCCTTTGTCCATTGTATGGTTAGTGAAGATCTTCTCCCACTCTGTAGGCTTTCTAGTTAAGCATTCATGAGCCTACAAGAAGGATAAAGCTCATAGTAGCAACAGAAAAATGAGAAAGTTATAGAACCATGTGAAAGGAGGGACCCCAGGACCAAGATGAGAATAGAGCTTAATACTTTAAAAGATTATTAAAATAATTACTTTTCAAATGCTTTTTCACAGTGTATGTGAATTAATGCACCTTCTATCTGCCAAATATCATGTAACCCTTTTATTAATTACAATAAAAAATATCAAAAAAAACTTATCTGGTTTATGTAATGCCTGATATTCTAATGTTTCATGTGCTCTATTTACCTCTACTATAATGTAGAATCAATACTTTTCTTTTGTTGCATTTGTATGCAATTAAAGTAATACATTACTCAAGATTCTTAAGGTTGGATCAAGAATATGTGGTACTTATTCACAATGGAATTCTATGATGCCATTAGAAAGAATGACGTCGCCCCATTCATAAGGAAATGGAAAGACCTGGGAAAAAATCATATTAAGTGAAGTAAGCCAGTCCCAAAGGAACATAGGCTCGGTGGGTTCCCTCATTTGTGCTAATTAGTACACACCTAGGACTCTCCTAGCAGAGGAATACAACAGCTCAAATCTTAGGTATATAAGGTCATATAGGATGAGACTAAATGAAAGGATTTCTAGGATATGGAAACAAGGGCTTTATCTTCTATGATTGTTGTTCTTAATATACTAGGTTATTTATCTTCTGTTGTTTTTGTCCTTTGGTTAATCTCACATTGTTACTATCTCTGACTTTGTTACCTGGTATATTGTATATTTGTTTATTTGTTTATTTCAAATAGGAAAGGAAAGGGGGAAAACAAGATGATTAGGAGGGGGTGAGGGGAGGGGAATGGGGACAAAAATATGAGAAGGGGTTTAATGTTTGAGAAGTAATTCACCTACTTCCTGGCGAATGTAACTGTAACCCCTCTATACATTACCCCAATAATAAAAAATAAAATGAATAAAAAAGAAAAAAGAAAGAAAAGAATACTGTCCAAAATATACATTATTTTCAAAAACAAATGGATTTAATTTATCACATAATTTCTATTTTTTGTTTTACTTCCTAACATGAATACAAACAATGTTTGAAATTTAGGCATCAAATATAATATTTAAAGTATATGACTTCTCTATCCCTTTAAAACCAATGATTTCTTCCTAAAACATATAAATAAGTTTAAATGATACGCAGAAAATTGGAATTACCCAATTCATTTTGTCTTTAGTATGAAGCATTTGCAAAGTATATCCATTAAAATAAGGAAATGCAAGCTCATTTAATGAGCTAATACTCGTCGATATATGGTTTTTAGGTTACATATCCCTACATAACAACACTGGTTGCTGAAATATTTATTATCTCCCAGCTTCAAGGGATCAAACATCAGGTATAGCTTAATGTTGATTGTTCTACCTTGGGGTTTTAATGTCAGTCAATGAATCCTACAGCCAGTGCAGGCCTAGGAGCGCTTAGCCATTTCACTCTCCTACTCCTCTCCATATTTCTGCTTTACCTCAGAGCAGCTGCTTCCTCCCCTTATCCTCCACCCAGAGTAAACTGAAGATGAAACCATAATTGTTGTTGTAGTTTTAACATCCTTTATGACATTCTGTGTCTGCCCTATTCTATTTGTTGACACACCAGTAAGTTTCACTCAAATTCCAGGAAAGGCGATCACACATAGTGTGAATGGGAGACAGAATCTGGGGTAAAAGTCAATACTTCTTTCTCCTATTCTACTGAGTCTCTTAGAATTATATCCTTTATGTGGACAGTTTTTGTAATTATCTATCATTTGTTTTTTATTTTATTTTTGTATTTATTTATTTTTTCCCATTCTGGAGCTTGAACTCAGGGCCTAGTCTCTGTCCCTGAGACCCTCTATGATCAATGTTAGCACTTTACTAATTGAGCCATAGTGCCACTTCTGGCTTTTTCTATTTATGTGGTAATGAGAAATCAAACCCAGGGCTTCATGCATGCTAAGCAAGCACTCTACCACTAAGCCACACTTCCAGCCCCACATATCTATCATTTCTTTTACATCAGGCATGAAACTTGATTCAAATAATCTTGGCTGTGATGATCTAGCTAGCTAAATCATTTCTTTGCATCTACTACACTGAAGTATCCAAAGTATGTTTTTAAATATAATCTGCTCTTCATGAAAAATCAGATACCTGGGGCCGGGAGTTTGGCCTAGTGGTTAAAGTGCTTGCCTAGCATGCGTGAAGACCCGGGTTAGATTCCTCGGTACCACATACATAGAAAAAAGCCAGAAGTGGTGCTGAGGATCAAGTGGTGGAGCTCTAGCCTTGAGAAAGTCCAAGGACAGTGCAACCATCCCATTAAAAGATGGGCCAAAGTCTTAAAGAGAGTCTTCTCTGAAGAAGAAACAAAAATGGCCAATAGACACATGAAGAAATGCTCAACATCTCTGGTCATAAAAGAAATGCAAATCAAAACAACTCTAAGATTCCACCTCACTCCAGTTAGAATGGCTAGGATCAGGAAAACTAATAACAACAGATGCTGGAGGGGATGTGGCCAGGAGGGATCACTACTACACTGTTGGTGGGAGTGCAAACTCGTTCAACCACTATGGAAAGCAGTGTGGCAGTGCCTCAAAAGACTAAACATAGAACTCCCCTATGACCCAGCAATTCCACTACTTGGCATTTACCCAATCATACTAAATCAACTAGCACAATGATGTTCATTGGAGCACTATTTACCATAGCAAAGATATGGAACCAACCTAGATGTCCCTCAGTTGATGAGTGGATCAACAAGATGTGGTACTTGTACACAATGGAATTCTATGCTGCTGTCAGAAAGAATGACATTGCCCCATTTGTTAGGAAATGGAAAGACTTAGAAAAGATCATATTAAGTGAAGTAAGCCAGACTCAAAGGAACTTAGGCTCAATGGTTTCCCTCATTTGTCATAATCAGTAGAAACCTTGGGCTCTCCTAGCCGAGATTTGCAATAGAGCAAAACCTTGATACAAAAGGCCCTGTAGTAGGACGCTAAATGAAAGGATCTCTAGGATATAGAAACATAAGCCATATAATGAATGATTGTTGTTCTTAAGGTACTATGTTATCTCTCATCTCTTTTGCTGTCCCTTGGTTATCTCACATTGTTACAGTATCTCACTTCGTTACCTGATATATAGGCTATATTTGTATTTGGTTATTTGAAATTGGATAGGGAAGGGGGCAAAACAAGATGAGGGTTGGGGGTGGGGGGGAGAGAAATGGGGACCAAGACATGTGAAAGGGTATCAGTGTATGGGAATTAATGCACCATCTATCTGGCAAATATCATGCAACCCTTCTATTAATTACAATAAAAATATATGAAAAAAAGAAAAATGAGATACCTTTCAACATGTGACATTTTTATACTTTGGAAAATAAAACTAATTTGATCTGTGCTAAAATTGCTGATACTGATTACTATTTAATAATTTTTACTTTCAAACATAATTTCTAATTATTGACAAGTTATTTAATGTTACTCTTTCTTTAGAAATGAGCTTGCAAAATCTTCTAGATTTAGACTCCTCTACAATTGAAAATAGCTCTAAATCTGGTCTGATTTATGTTTTAATTTGCCAAGGAAACGTTCCTGATTCAACAGAATGAGTTTTAAATGGGTAGATAAAAATTGGGGAAAAAAGAATTAGAAAACTCAGTTCCATACAGAACTTTCATTTACTATGTTTTTAATATAAAGAAGATAAAATATCAATCACAAACAGTATAACATTTATACTTGTACTTCAGCTGCATACATTGATGTTATTCATAGCCAAAAGTAAAGCAATTAATTCAGACTTTGCTCCCAATCTTTTGTATTATTCTTTCCATAACTATCATCAGGATTACTTTTAAATTTCAAAAGAAGTGGCCACTTCTGAGCTTCCATAGTATTCGAAAGGAGTTTTTGTGTATTTATCTATTTTGTACTATTTTACATAAAATGTATGTTCTTTTCTTGAGACACAAATAACAGTATCAAACCACCAAAATCATACTGGGTCCCTCCTCACTGTATCTTTTTTTAAATTTTGTGGGCTAGACCAATCCTATGACCCTAAGCAGATATCATGGAATGAGTACTATATCCTTTATGAGCATTGTTTCCTGACTGGCTCTGGCTTATACTTGGCATTAAATTGATACTAGTGGATGTGATAGAAGTCAGATGTGAAGAATCATATATTCCTGCAAGATTCACACCTCACAAAAACCTGCTCAAGCCTTTTCCAAGTAGCCTCTGGTGAAATGATCAATCACTTTCAACAATGTCAACTTGAAATATTTCTAGCAATTTTGTAAGTCACATGCTGAGAACGCTGTAATGAGATACTTTCAAATGGATATAAAATGAATTCTTTTATCTGTGTTTATTAATTAAAATATTATTTACCAGTTATTATCATAATTAAAACATTCTCAACTTAAAGATTATATTGTATACATAAATTACAAGCACATGTAAAAATTGTTCATAAATGCTTGATCACACCTTTTATTTTTTGACTCACACATACTGTAAACAATAACATAACTGTTTTTATCTATGATGATGTTGAAATATATTTTTGCCAAAGCACAAAGGTCACTTGTATAAATACATATGCATCCAACTGTTAAGATTTGCAAATAGAACAAATTTAAATTTAAAAAGAAATAATGAGTGCTGAACAGTTTCATCATGGTTTGGCCCATATGAGCCCCCAAATACCTAACACCAAGAAGACATATACCTCTATATCTTTCTTCTTTCTGCCTTTCTCTCTCTGTCTTTCTTCCTTTCTCTCTCTCTCTTTCTTTCTTTTGTTCTTTCTTTCCTGTCAGGTTGAACTTTGTGCTGTCCATGAGCTTTTTCTGCTCAAGGCAAGCACTCTACCACTTTGAGCCATGGTGCAGCTTCCAGTTTCTGGTTGTTAATTGGAGATTAAGAGTTTCACAGAATTTCCTGTCTGGACTGACTTTAAGCCACAATCCTAGATCTCAGCCTCTTCAGTAGCTAGGATTACACATATGAGCCACCCATGCCCACCTTACATCCTAATTGTGAGAAGAAATTTGTCCCTAAACTACTATGTGAATTCAGCACCTTTCAATTTTAAACAACATAGCTGGTCTTTCTCTTGAGGTGTTTTCTTAAGGTGAATACAAAGTCTTATTCAAATCTTTATAAACACAGAAATTAGTTCTCCTGGCAATGACACTACTAAGTTATATGGCAACTTTAAGTCAAGATGTTTTGTGGCTTTTTGTAACTGTAAAATAATTTCTTAGGGTAAACTATCAGAGAGAAATTGGTTTATAATCAAAATTAATAATTAAAGGGAAGCAGAATATTTGGATTTGGAAAACACGAACCTAGCCATAAAAGGAATGATAATGCTTCAATACGTCATGCCTTTGAAGTTTCTATCACCTACAAACTGCTCCTCAAATTATGAGCACAATTCGTAGATTGCTTACAAATGAAGACAGAGCACTCATGACCTAATCATTTCTCTGAATCTCCACCTCTAAAGATGGTTGCACTGAGAACCAAATCATAACAACCTTGAAGACATACCAGGGAGCTCTGAGGAAAGCCAAGGTCTTATAGGCAAAAAGGGCTCATTGTGCCAAGTCTCAGCTCCTCAAATTCCAGTACAGCATTCTGTGGTCAGCTGAACTGTGGTTCAAGCTGCTGCTCCCCACACACACACGAAAAAAACCCAGAAAACAACAAAATGACAAGCTATAAAACTTGATGGCATTTATGAGATGCTAATTCAGAAAATGGAAAGAATTTGTAGACAGTGAGTACATGATTTCCTCCACCCAGATTTCAAGGGGAATTTCAGAGAGTCTAGGGAAGGATGACCTGGGATTATGGCTTTCTTAATTTATAATATCTAAAAAGTCAGACAGACTCAAGGAAGTTTGTTTTGGAGTCTTAATACTTAATAAAACCTGCCCTCTGGGGTTCTAAACTTAATCTGGGATAATTTGGCATCTCTTCTTGACTATGATTTTCTTTTGGAATATGAATGTTTATCCTATGCCTCCATCATCACTGTATTTTGGTAGAGGATACATTGTTTTGATTTCACTGACTCACAAGAAAATGTGTCTCATCTTTCAATCTCATCCATACCTGGTTTAGATGATATTCTGTGCTCCAAAATTTTGAGTTGCTGCTAAAATTAATTAAAATGCTTTGCTTAAAAGAGCAGAATGCCTGTATTCTGTGATAGAGGATAAGAATGTTAGGATCCAATAGAAACATAAGCCATATAATGAATGATTGTTGTTCTTAAGGTACTATGTTATCTCTCATCCCTTGGTTATCTCATATTGTTACAGTATCTCACTTTATTACCTGATATATCAGATATATTTGTATTTGGTTATTTGAAATTGGATAGGGAAGGGGGGAAAACAAGATGAGGGGTGGAGGTGGGGGGGAGGGAAATGGGGACCAAGACATGTGAAAGGGTATCAATGTATGGGAATTAATGCACCATCTATCTGGCAAATATCATGTAACCCTTTTATTAATTACAATAATAAATATATGAAAAAGAATGTTAGGATCCAGTGCATAGTGCAATGGCTTTGATGATTTTCTCTCTTAAACTATTCAACTTTCATCATTGTGATGGTTAGTGCTTTGAATGGTAGATTCTGTTTTCATGAAAGAATAATGCATATTCTTGCTGTCTGTTTCTCTGTGTGTGTGTGTTTCTGTGTGTGTGTGTATTTCTTTGTGTGTGTGTCTCTCTGTGTCTCTGTATCTCTGTGTCTCTGTCTCTCTGTCTCTGTCTGTCTCTCTGTCTCTCTGTCTCTGTCTCTGTGTGTGTGTGTCTGTCTGTCTGTCTCTGTCTCTCTCTCTGTCTCTGTCTCTCTCTGTCTCTCTCTCTGTCTCTCTCTCTGTCTCTCTCTCTCTCTCTCTGTCTCTCTCTCTCTCTCTCTTTCTCTCTCTCCCTCTCCCTCCTCCACTCTGTTTTCCTCTGTACTTACCATTCTGCAATGGTATTGTCAGGTGTTGACACCTAGACATTGAACCTCTAGCAATCGAAACTGGTGAGTCAGCAAATAATTGTCTTGGATTGGGATAATGTATTAATGGCACAGAAGAGATCTAGACAAATCCTTAGTCAAATTAATTAACATGAGAAAATTAAAGTCTAGGAGATTTAAAAGGAGAAATCTGAAATTCATAGAGAATATACCAGAGAACATCAAAACCACAAGCTATGAGCAATTATAAAATCCATAACAATAATTCTAGCAACCTTAGTGCCTACTCTCAGGAAGTACTATGTGCGAGAAAACAAGAAAAGTAAAATGCCTTTATTGCATACATTTTTTTTTTGCCAATCCTGGAACTTGAACTTAGGCCTGAGCACTGTCCTTGGGCTTTCTCAAGGTTACTACTCTACCATTTGAGCCTCAGCACCATTTCCACCTTTTCCTGAGATATGTGGTACCAAGGAACTGAACCCAGAACTTCGTGTATGCAAAGCAGACACTCTACCACTGGGCCACGCTCCTGGTCCCATTGCACACATTTTATTTCTATTTTTCTGATTGGATTACACATATTCTCTAGAAAGAATCTTTGAGCTGCGATATACCTTAAATGACACATACTAAAAGCAAAGCAATAAAAGCCTCTTGCAGGCAGAAGATGAAAAAAGAAAAGAGGAAGATTTTTTTATTAATTTTATTGTAATTAATAGAAGGGTTACATTATATTCACCAGATAGAAGGTGCATTACTTCACAAACATTGATATCCTTTCTCATGACATGGTTCCCATTTCCCTCCCCTTTCCCCCCGCTCTTTTTGATTTCCTCCCTTTCCTATCCAATTTCAAATAACCAATTAAGATTTTTAAGAATTAGTTGGGCAAAAGTGGCTAATTGGGCAGTAAAGTCTCAAAGGTTCCCTGCATATACTTTTAGATATTTTCCGATATTAACACAGAGAAGAATATACCTTACCCTCTTAAAGGACTGCATAATATTTCAATAGTTTCACATTAGCTATATACAGCACCATTATAGAATTAACATTGCTCTGTTTTTTCTTTTTTTTTCACAGTGTCAGCCGGGGGCTTGAATTCAAATTCTGGGCACTGACCTGGAATTCCTTTTTTCTAACACTATCATTCTACTACTTGAGCAACAGCTCTACTTCCAGTTGTTTTAAGGGTTAACTGGAGATTAGAGTCTCATGTACTTCCTGCCCAGGCTGGCTTTGAATCACAATTTTCAGATCTCAGCCTCTTGAGTAATTAAATATTACATTTTGTTATCTTTTTCCACTACTAAATTTTTTTTCTAGATAATATATTTCTCAATTCAGATTGCTAAAAAGTTTGTAAAATATTCAGGTAGGATTTATGCGTTGTCTTTCTAGTGGCTTCCCACAGTACTAACACGGTGCTCCAAGACACAATAGGCATTACCTTCTGTTGGCAGACTCGAGTTATTTAGGGAATTAATTATTCTAAAATAAAACCAACCTCTGTGTAATGATCTTTCTAAGTGTGCTATTTTGTTTCATTATTTGTTTTGTTTGAGCTAGCATGCATTTATAATATGAGTGGAATGTACTTGGGTATTTTTATACATACACACAGTGTACTTTGAACAAATTCACTCTCTCCACCATCTTCCCATTGCCCCCTTTCCTTCCTCACTTTTTACCAAACAGGATTCATTGGGTTTTATTTTGCTATATTCATGTGTGTGTGTGTGTGTGTGTGTGTGTGTGAGAGAGAGAGAGAGAGAGAGAGAGAGAGAGAGAGAGAGAGAGAGAGAGAGAGAGAGAGAGAGAGAGAGAGATGTTACTAAGGAGATAGGTCAAAGGACTCAACTTTCATTTACATAGGAACAAATTAAATGATGACTGGTACTTTTTCCTCTGTTGGTCCATTCCCCATGGTCCTCTCTAGCTCCAGCTAAGGAGGAGGCTGGTAAAGCCAACTCCTTATTATAAAGTAGCATTTAATTTATTTGGTTTAACTCTGATACAAGTAAATGACATTCTTCCTTTGTCACTAAATAAACACTATTTCTGGGTTACTGTATTCAAACATATGCATCATCATTGGTATCACATACTGAAAGAATACAATTCTAAGACACAGCTATCAAAATATGTAACCATACCAGCACTCTAACACACAGCTTTCCTAACTATAAAACAACAGACATGAAATAGGCAAACTTAGTAGTCCTTCTTGATTTTCAGATTCTCTTCTATAATTCTTTTCAATAATTACAGTATAGCCATGCTACTCAACATTCTTCCTATTTCAACTGAAAAAGAATTACTAAAAACATTTTCTACTAGCCACACAATTTGCATAAAACTACAGATAACCGGAATATGTTGTCTGTAGCTTAGCCTGTTAAAATTCATCTACTGCTTCGCATTATCTAGTACTTTGGTGAGGATTCACTGAAAGAACTCTCTGAGCTTTGCCGCGTGCTTACTACTCTGTGATCCTCTTTCCATTGGAATCACTGTATGTTAAAGTATAAATTTTTCAAAATACTAGAACTAAATAGGCATTATCAAGAAGATTTTAATTCTGTACCATTGTACTCAGACTTACTCTTGTGTCCGTACCAAGCTATTTTTATTACTAGGGCTTTGTAATAGGGTTTGAAGTTTGGTAATAATATTTCTCCAACACTTCTGCCGGCTAAGGATTATTTTTGCTATTCAGTCTTTTATTATCTCATATGATTTTCTCTATTTCATTGAAGAATGTTGTTGTGTATTGCATATAATTTGTAAGTTGTTTGGGGAAGTATTGCCATTTTTGAAAGACTTAAAGAAAATTATATTAAGTGAAGTAAGCCAGACCCAAAGAAACATAGGTTGCATAGTTTCCCTCATTCATAGTAGCTAGAATGTGCCTATAAACCTACAAGTAAACACACTGGATAGTCAAAAAATACACTGGGACATGATAAATTATATAAGTCTCTAGGCATTCACGTATAGTGAGATCAAAGAAAGATATTCTTACCAAGAGATGAGAAAGGGTATCAATGTATGTGAATTAATGCACCTCCTATCTGGCAAATATAATGTAAACCTTCTATTAATTACAATAAAAAACATATAAAAAATGAAAAAAAGAAAGATATTCTTAGTGGAGGAGCACAGATGCTCAATGCCTATGTGCATCTGAACATGTAAAATAATATTTATTGAAAGGAACTCCAGGAAATGGAAACAACAGGTTTTTCTTTGTTGGTGTGTTTATTTCTTCTCTGTTTGTCTTGTTTGTTCATTTATCTGTCTTTGGCAGGGTGACGTGGGGCACAGAAATGCTAGGACAAAGAGTGAACAAATGCAACAGTGATACTCACTAGACACTAAGATGAAAATGAACTATACACCTTATGGATGAGGAAAAGAAAGAACAACTAGGAGGAAGAAAGGGAAGGGGTGACATTTCCAAAAGGAAATGTACTCTTTACTTGACTTATTTAAATGTAACCCCTGTGTATATCATCCTTAAAACTGTATAAGTAGATTTTTTAATGGCATTAAATTTTTTTGAGCTGGGCCAGGATTATAGCCTCGTGGTAGAATGTTTGTCTAGCATGCGCGAAGCCCTAGGTTCGATTCCTTGGTACCACATACTCAGAAAAAAAGCCAGAAGTGGTGTGGTGGATCAAGTGGCAGAGCACTAGCCTTGAGCAACAGTATTCAAGGACAGTGCCCAAGCCTTGAGTTCCAGGCCCAGGACTGGCAAAAATGTATGTTTGAGTTTTAAAACAAATAAAAATTACTTTAAAAAAGCCAGTTTACTTCTGAATAAATAGCTAAGAAATAAGGAGCAGAGAATATGCCTATAGTCACCAGCCACTGTCTCTGTACTTAGGTCCAATCCTTGAACTGACTGGCCCCCTGTACTACATGACCTGGCTGATAATGCCAAGCCACATCTCTGATGGAAGCAGCTTCCTTGCAGAGTTCCAAAACTTAAAATGTCTACACAGGAGGCTATGTCCAAATACCCTTAGCCTCCACACAGGAGGAGATATCCACACACAGTGCATATGTCTCTGCTAACTTTTATATATCATATATCTTCTCGCTATAACACATTATAGCAAGTTAAGAACATGTACACCATAAAATACTTTCAGCTATAAAGATGATTTAAAAACCCTTGTCTGACTTCAAATCTACTTTGACCTTTTGCAGCATAGGGCACTGAAGACATAGGGAACGGAATAGAACTGATTTATATTGAAGATGGCACTTTATTCAACCTTCCAGATACAAAATCAATCTCAACCTACGGTTGGCATCTACCATCAACAGAATCAGAATAACAATGAAAAAATAAAGGCCATTGATTAGGTTATGGCTCCAATCATTAACCTATACCTACCCTAAACTTTGTTCTTAAAGCATAATTTAGAAACGAGAAATATTATTGACTTGAGGGAATTTTAGTCCACAGTTCATTTCATTAACAACATTGCTGAGTGCACTGTGTTAGGTATAACATTGAAAATGCTATAAATACAGCATGAAAAAGGAGAGGATGCCTCCAAACAAACAGGGTCTCTCAATTTAGTGAAGTAAACAGAGTAAATGCATAATTATTTGTGCCATAAGAGTACAAATGGAAGGGACTGTGAAACTGGCTATAAACCTTGATCCTCAGATACCGGTCTCCTGAGTAGCTGGGATTGCAAGTGTGATCTATTGATGCTGGGCCTAAAATATTTTTTTTTTTGGAAATGGGTCTACAAAGATACAGAAAGGCAGGGTAAGGAGATATAGTTGTATGGCTGGAAGAAAACAGAAGTATTAATGATACTCAATAGAAACTATGTTAAAAATGAACTGTACAACTGGGGGGGGGGTGGGAGGAAAAAACTGAAAAAACTTAGAGAAAACATGAGAAGTGACATTGTTCAAAAAGAAATGTACTCATTATTTCACTCATCTAACTATAACCGCTCTGTGCAACACCTTTACAATAACATTTTTTAAATTGCAAAAAAATACCTTGCAATTAGTGCTGATTGCAATAATGTTTCGAATAGTGGACACAGGAAACCGAAACACCAGGGAAAGGAGTGAATGATGTGATAGAGCGTCTAACTGAAAGTTCATAATTGGGGGCTGGAGCAATATCCATAAAGAAGAAAAGAGTAAGTGTTCCAAGGTCATGGCTTTGCAAAGAACAATAAAAAGGTACAAATCACGAAGGATGGTTCAATTCTATTTATATCTTGTTCAGTCATCTGTTGCACTGTTTGAGCAGTAGATTGGAATAGCATCAGAGTCTGCTATCTGATGGCCCATCCACAGAGGCATGCTCTAGCTTTAGCACCTGTTGTCTCCCTCAGTTTAATCTGATTCTACCACAACATATGTTCCCTATCTTCTGAGTTTTTATTAGGCTCAGGACAGCCATTACCAAAAGTCCAGGAAAGAAAGTTAATTAACTCAAGGTACTTATTGCACTGGCTTATTCCCTTCAAGGATTCCTGCTGTTGGCCTTATTCCTTGACCAGCGAACCTGCATTTCTCTAGTTGGATCTTTCTGAACACCATGCCCTCTGCTGGGTTCTGGTAAGCCCTCTTCCCTTTGATACTAGCTCCAGGGTGCGAAACTATCTCTTCTCACTTTTCAAGCTTTCTAGAAGTATTTCAGTTTATCTGTGCCATATGTTTTCTGCCGTGCCCTTTGCTAAGCATCATAACACATGAAACCAGAAAATCAGTTTGTGATAAATCCTGCAAAGAGAAATCCCTTCAGAAACTTTTTACTACTTGTGTGCACTCTTTTCTACAAGTTTGTAACAAGAGTCCCTGTAATTCTATTAGAAAGGCAGTGCTCAGACACTTGGGTGGCTTTGGCACTACAGAGCTAGTCATAGAGTGGAAATGTATACACTTTCCTAGAGTGACTATGGCTGGTGTGAGAGCGTGACAGTCCGGGTCTTGCTACAGTTTAAGATCATGTCTAAGGCACATCTGTGAGTCCTGTGTATCAAGGGGATTAATGGGAGTTATACTATCTGTGGGATCCAGTAGAAAATAAAAAGTAGTGCTACTCTCCTCAGAAGATGGGGGAGTACTATTAAAGTTATTAAATGGTACAATATTTCCCTATTCCTCTGTGCTATTTAATATCATTCCAAGTTTTAAACTGTACAATAAAACACTCCAGTAGCTGATTTGGACTGTGCAACAGCTAACTACAAATATAAAACACAATTAACTCATATTCAAAATAACTGGAATTACACAATTCGCACTTTGTAACAAACATGCACATGAATTTCATTATTACCAATAGCAGCAACACTACCCAAAAGGAACTGAAGTATTTCCCTATATTTAAAATTTTATACACATTCTATCAACTCTGCCTCTGCTATGATTCTAAGAAAATAACAAAAAGCAAATGAGCTATGGACTATTTTATCCCCTACTTCCTGTGTGATCATTTTCAGCATAAGTGAATAAGGGACACTAGTAACAAAAGACCAATCTGTTTCTTCTGTCATGTATGCCTCTGAATGCTACTGACTTCTTCCTGCATTCCAAGCAAGTTCTGCTTTGAAGGAAAAGGCTGGCTTTGAAACCTATTGGCACGCCATGTGCTAAGTGAGCATGCTCACTATGTACTAGCTTGAGTGTTCTCAAACTCCCATCCAACTTCTCTACCTACCAACTGTGATCAAAGGCATGTACACTGCTACCTATGAGTGAAGGAAAAAATGCACAAACTGCTCCTGCTCTATTGTCCCATCAGACCTCACCCAGAATATAGAAAGTTAAAGATAAATTTAGTAAGAAAGATCAGAGCATGAAACCAAGCACAGCCTGCTGTAGAGTAAGGCCCTGTGCCCTTACACAGCTACTACAGCTGTGAAACTGGCTTTGTCAGTGCTGGTCTTGGTAGAAATCATACCTTTTTATTGCTTCTCCTTTTTCTGCTTCCACTAAATCCTTACTGTTTTTATTTTGTTGTTGTTTTCAGAAAGCATACCTTTCATAAATCACCTATAAATGAGTTTCTCTCAAGGCTTGCTTTGAGAAAGCAACTAAAAATAGACTACGACTACGCTGGAAGTTTTTCCAAGACATAAATCTAAAATGAGACTCGGCACCGGAATGACTTACTCACAGATAATAACAGCCCTGCTGAGCTCCCACAGCTCCAGTGAAGAGGGGAGGGCGGCAGTTCCTAGAATGGGGCAGCATGGTCGCTACTAACATTGGCTTCTAGGTTCCTGGGTCACAGACCCAGAAGTTGTCCAGAGTATGCAATAAACTCTCAGTTTAGGTTATGATGGAGATGTAGAGTTGATTTTACTCTGTTCAACTAATTTCTTAAACAAGGCCAGGACAGGCTCTATGGAGTTAATTACTAGCTTAATGGTATAAACATCAGAAATATTCCTGAAAGCATAGACTCTCATCTCTGAGATCAGCAAACCACAGATTTAGGGCTAAGTTTAGTTTTGTTATTGTGACATGAAAGCAATCAAAGACTGTATTTAAATAAACAGGGCTCAGGGAAATATTAGCTTGCTAAGAAACAAAGAGATTATATACAGAAAGAACTACAAATCTGGCTTTTAGACATAAATTGGGAGTGCAAATTTGGGTGGTAGGTTAGGATGAGTGCTAAGCTATTTGAGTATGGAACTGTGCATTTTTCATAATGGGATACTCTTTTCAATGACTCAATATTTAATGCCCTGACTAGGTAAGCCACAGCTATATTAGCACACTGCTGGGGATGGCTCTTTTAAATCTTAATAAAAACTGACATTCCATGTTAATGAGGAATAAATAACAGACCTTTTCTGCAGAAGAAATGAGCCTTATCTGTTTCTCAATTTTAAGGTGAGGAGAAGTTCAAAAAGTGAGCATGCTAAATAGAATAGATGTATCAAATAAATTCCTAGCATTCACCAGCTGAATATATTGCAGGGAAACTGGAGGACATTGTTAACACAGTTGGAAAAGAATGGGACAATGAAAAACTCAATAGTATTCAAAAGACAAAAGGCAAAAGCTAGCACTGATTTTACACATAAACTTGAATTCATTATTATCACTGACTATGACAAAATCCTAGTACAGCAACAGCATAAAACTATGAGGAAAGAACTTACCATAGAGAAAGGAAGATCAAAATGACAACTATGAGCATTGACGACCTACAGAGACATTATAATTACAGTGACTGACATTATTATTACAGTGACTATAAATGGCCAAATACCCTGATACACATAACACAAAAATATGTGATATTGTCATCTACCAAATGGAAAATTACAAACAGTTGTTCAGTTTCCAGATATATACCAATTTGCACACTCAAATCCATCAAGTGCAGGAGAAATTTTATCTCCGCATAGACGGACCAGAACAAGTATATACAATTTCAATTCTGCCTTTCCTTTTCCAGTGGGACTGTGATGATTAACTTTCATTGTTCACTTGATTAGAGTTGGACTTGTATAGATTAGTAAAGTACACCTCTCAGTGTGCAGGCATTTCCAGAGATGTAAAACTAAGGCAAGAAGGCTTCCTATAAATGTGGGGAGCACCATTCTTCCCATAGACTATGGCATGAAGTAATAAAAGAAGGGAAAAAGACACAACTAACTACTAAAGGTAGTCTTTGTGTCTGTCACTATCTTGGATTCTCTCTGACTCTCTCTCTCTCTCTCTCTCTCTCTCTCTCTCTCTCTCTCTCTCTCTCTCGTGTGTGTGTGTGTGTGTGTAAGAGAGAGAGAGAGAGAGAGAGAGAGAGAGAGAGAGAGAGAGAGAGAGAGAGAGAGAGAGAGAGAGAGAGGCTATCTGTCTGTTCGTCTGTCTGTCATCTATCTCTGTCTCCTTCCTATTGACTGTGATATGAGCATCTCTATTCCACCCTATGGTCCATGATGGATTGAAATCTCTGCAATTGTGATCCAAATCAAATTCTTCCTTGCTAAAGCTATAAAGTTGTTTTGTATGGATATTTGTCAAGGACTTAGAGACATTGGCTTGAGTGGTCAGTCATACACTGGTGAGTTTCCCCCAAAAAAACTGAAAAATACCTTTCTTCTCATAATTTTTTAATTTTTACTACTTTTTACATTTTCATTTTTACTTATTCCTTTATTTTGACATTTTTCTACATTCTTTTTTGCTTCTTTTTTTTCATTATGGATCTGTTCACTCCTAGAAATGTAGCAACAGTAATTATTAGATGTCCTCCTTCATTGTGTACATTTTGTTTCAGATTATATTTTTATTGAGTCAGTCCCCTGTTTTTTAATCTGTCTTTTTTAATCTTGGTATTTGTTTAAATACTCATAATTCTGAGGATTTTTTATCATTGATCTCTTATATTTTTCCTCTTTTTATACATTCTTGCTTTAAGTTTAATTTTTTAATTTGTTATGCATTTATCTTCTCTTTCTATCACTTTAGGTCACAGCTATCTTTATCCTTTTCCTTCATTACTACATTACTCTTACATTCCTACATTACTCTTCCCTTATTTTCTCCTCTTCTCTTTCATAATATGTTTCTATCTCTGGTCTTTTGCTCCTTCTTTGATTTCTATAGTTTGTTGATTTACGGTTGAATATTGTTGAACTAGACTGTATATGTATTCATTGAATTATACTGTAGGTCCACAGTAATGTAAATCTCATAGAAATTGGATTGTGGTTTTTTTGTCATAAAACTGTGTTTGGTGGGGGTATCCCATTTGTTTGTAAGTGCAAAAAAAGGAGAGAGAGAAACAGTGAAAATACCAGTCTAAGACTATGAACCTCTATTCTGGGCAGCTATAGAGCACTAAGTTGGTTATTATCTTAAAATTATAACCTTGTGTGGTATTAGTTTGCTCCCATTTTCAAATGGGCAGAGCAAGAAACTTAAGAAAAATGGCAAATCAAGGAATTATATTTACAACTCAAATTAAATAGAAAACAGAGCAGTCAATGGGATAACTGTGAGACTGAACAATACATTGTTGAATCACCAGTGGATCATTGAGGAGATCAGAATAGAAATTCAAAAGTTTATGGTTTTTAACAAAAGGGAGCACACCAAATACCAGCTCTGTTGGGACACAGCAAAGGCAGTACTAAGAGGAAAATTTATGGCGCTGAGTGCTTACATCAACAAATTAGAAAAATTGAACACCAACAATTTAATGGTGCACCTTAAACTCTGGGAAAAAGAGCAACAAACCAATCCCAATTCCACTATATGGAAACAAAATATTAAAGCAGAATTAAATGAATAACAGTACAAAAACCCCCACATAAACGGAAGCAATGAAACATGGAGATGGTACTTTGAAAAACCTAACAAAATTGACAGATGCTTAGCAAATCTTACCAAAAAAAGAGAAGGGGGGACACCCAAATAAACAAAATCATGAACAAGAATGGAAATATCATAACAAAATTACCAAGATCCAGAACAACATAAGGGAATACTTTTTCAAAACTTTGACAATAAATTTGAGAATCTAGAACAGACGGATTAATTTCTAGCGAATATTATCATACCCAAACTGAACCAAGAAGACCTAAATCAATTAAACAGACCTATTTCAAGTAATGAAATAGAAATGGCAATAAGAGACCTCACATCCTTGAAAATCCCAGGCCCAGATGGATTCATAGCTGAATTCTATGAGGTCTTGAAAGCAGAGCTCACACCAATATTCCTCAAGCTATTCAATGAAAGTGAAAGCGAAGGGTCTCTGCCAAACTCATTTATGAAGCCAGCATAACCCTCATCCCAAAACCAGACAGGGACTCATCAAAGAAAGAGAATTATAGACCCATTTCTTTGATGAATATTGATGCAACACTTCTCAACAAAATACTGGCCAACTCTTCAGCAACTCATAAAAAAATATACACTATGATCAAACAGGATTCATCACAAGGATGCAAAGCTAGTTCAAATATACACAAGTCAATTCATATAATTCATAACATCAACAGGAGCAAGGACAAGAATCACATGATTGTCTCAATAGATGCAGAAAAGGCATTTGACAAAATCCAATGCCCCTTTATGTTAAAAGCTCTGGAGAATCTAGGAATCAATGGAACATTCCTCAGTATATTAAAGGCTGTGTATGAAAAACCCACAGCTAGCATTTTATTTAATAGCGAAAAGCTAAAGCCATTTCCTCTAAAATCAGGAATGAGACAAGGATGCCCACTCTCTCCACTCCTCTTTGACATAGTATTAAAAATCCTAGCCAGAGCAATAAGGCAAGAAGCAAGCATAAAGGAGATCCTAATAGGGAAAGAGGAAGTGAAATTTTCCCTCTTTACAGATGACATGATTCTATATTTAAAGAATCCTATAGACTCCACTCCCAAGTTGCTTGAGCTGATTTGAAACTTTGGCAGGGTATAAAATTAACCCTCAAAATCAACTGCTTTCTCCCCTTCTCAAGGGGATAGGGGAGAGGGAAATGGGAACCAAAACTGTGAGAAGGGGTATCAATGTATGAGAAGTAACACATCTACTACCTGGCAAAAGTAACTACAACCCCTGTACACATGATCCCGACAATAAGAAACAAAACAAAATCAACTGCTTTCCTGTAATACCAACAACGAAAAGATTAAGGTAGAAATCAGGAAAGCAACTCCTTTTGTGATAGCCTCAAAGCAAATAAAAGACTTAGGAATTAAGTAAGAATGTAAAGGGCCTTTATGATGAAAACTTTGAAATCCTGAAAAGGGAAATTAAAGCAGAAATGAAAAGTGGAAAAACCTTCAATGCTCCAGGATTGGAAGAATTAACATGGTGAAAATGGCAATCCTGCCAAGGGCTATCCACCAATTCAATGCAATAATACCCATCAACATCCCAATATCATTCTTTAAAGAAAGGGAAGAGACAATCCAAAATTTCATATGGAAAAACAAAGACCCCGTATAGCAAAAGCAGTGCTTTACAGAAAGAACAGAGCTGGAGGAATAGCAATACCAAACTTTAGACTCTATTACAGAGTTATAGTAACCAAAACAGCTTGGTACTGGCACAAGAACAGGCCTGAGGACCAATGGAAGAGACCTAAAGACCCACAAATCAACCCTGCAGACCTATGGCCACCTAATCTTTGATAAGGGAGCCAAAAAAATAGAATGGAAGAAAGACAGCCTCTTCAACAAATGGTGCTGCCTGAATTGGTTAAGCACCTGCAGAAAACTAAAGTTGGATCCTTCTATGTTACCCTGCACCAGAATTGATTCCAAAGGGATCAAAGACCTGAGGTAAAAGCAGATACCCTGAAAACCTTACAAGAAGGAATAGGAGATACACTAGGTATCCTTAAAACAGGTTGAAACTTTCTCTTTTTTTGTCAGTCTCAGGCCTTGAACTCAGGGCCTGAATATTGTCCTTGGGTTTCTTAAGGTAGAGTTCTATCACTTGATCCACTGTACCATTTCTGGCTTTTTTCTATATATTGGCTACTGAGGAATTGAACCCAGGTCTTCATGCATGCTAGGCAAGCACTCTATTACTACGCCAAACTGCCCACCCTAGGCCCAACTTAAAGACCCAGAAACACAACAAATTACAGAAAGTTTGACAAATGGGACTGCAATAAACTGCAGAGCTTCTGTATGGCAAAGGACATAGATAGCAAGTTAAATAGAAAGGCCACAGAGTGGGAGATCCTCACTAGCCATACAACAGGCAAGGGCCTCATACCTATAATATACCCACAGCTAAAACAATTGAATCTCTCAAAGACAAATCTTCAAAGAAATAAACAGTGGATCAAAAGGTGGGCTAATGACTTCAAGAGAGACTGAAGAGGAACTAAGAATGGTCTGAATACACAAGAAAAAATGTTCCACATCTCTGGCCATAAAAGAAATGCAAATCAAAACAACTTTGAGATTCCAACTCACTCCACTTAGAATGGTCATTATCAAAAAATCTAATAACAACAGATGTTGCCCGGGATGTGGCCAGGAGGGATCACTATTATTCTGTTGGTAGGAGCGTAAACTAGTTCAACCACTCTGGAAAGCATTACAGCGATTCCTCAAAAGACTAAACATAGAACTCCTTTATGACCCAGGAATCTCACTGCTCACATTTACCCGTGTCCAGAAACAAAACCATACTAAAGCTACTAGCACAATGATGTTCATTGCAGCATCACTTGCCATAGCTAAGATGTGCAACCAACCCAGATGCCCCTCAGTGTATAATCTTGTAAAAAATCTTGAAAATCAAGAAGACATGGTACTTATGTACAATGACATTCTATGCTGCCATCAAAAAGAATGACAACGCCCCTTTTGTAAGGAAATTGAAAGACTTGGAAAAAAATCATATTAAGTATGCCAAACTCAGAAGAACATAGGCCCAATGGTTTCCCTAATTGTAATAATTAGTACATAGTTAGGACTTTCCTGGCAGAAGATTATAATAACTTAAAAACCTATGTACATAAAGTAATATAGGATGAGACTAAATAAAATGAACTTCATGATATGGAAACCAGAGGTTTATCTTGTGGGATGGTTGTTCTTAATGTACTTTTATTTCTCTTCTCTTTTTTTGCCCTTATGGTTAATCTCAGGTTGTTACTATACCTGACTTTGTTACCTGGTATAATGTATATATGTTTATTTGTTTATTTGAAATAGGAAAGGGGAGGGGGGAAACAAGATGATTGGGAGGGGGTGGAGGGAGGGAAACGGGGACAAAACATGAGGAATATCAGTGTGTGATGAGTAATGCACCTACTACCTGATGAATGTAACTGTAACTCCTCTATACATTATCCTGACAATAAAATTTTTTTAATTTTTTATTGTAATTAATAAAAGGGTTACATGATATTTGCCAGATAGGATGCATTAATTCACATACATTGATACCCTTTCACATGTCTTGATACCCATTACCCTCCCCCCCAACCCTCCCACCCGTCTTGGTTTTCCCCCCTTTCCTATCAAATTACAAATAACCAAATACAAATAAATTCAATATATCAGATAACAAAGTGAGGTACTGAAACAATATGAGATACCCAAGGGACAGCAAAGGAGATGAGAGACATCATAGTACATTAAAGACAACAATCATTCATTATATGGCTTTTGTTTCAATATCCTGGAGGACAATAAAATTTTTTAAAAAGAGCTTTTGAGTATAGAGTCCAGTTGATACCAATGTCTAGATAGCCCCACTATCACAGTAAGGAAATATGGAACTCTTATAACAAAAAGAAGCCACGTTCCTGAATTGTCTCAGTATTGGTGCATCCATGAACCTATGCAGCTGTCATTATCCCTGTTCCTTAATGGAAATCCAAATGGAATGTGCATTCCTAGCAGGTCTCGTATCTCTCATGTTGTTTCCTTATATTATGTAGTATATACCATTGTAAAATGGCTGAAGCTACCTAACTTCTCTCCCACTGATGCTATTGAAGCACAAGTGACATCTTAATTGGAATGACAGCGGTCGGTATCATCTTCACACTTAAATCAGAGAGATATTATTACATGATTCTGTATCCACCCAACTCACTAAATTACTCTCTGCAAAAAAAATTCAAGGGAATTACAATTAAGTTCAGATGTACTTATATCCAAGTGGTAGTCCTCATAACATCTGATATTCTGAGTATGACAGCTTTATCAAAAAAATCAAAGTACCTAGCTCATAGTCGCACAGTATGTGTATTATGATCTAGTGCATATTACTTTTATTATCAGTCATAAAGTCATAAAAGATCACGCAACAGCAATATTCACAAGACAATATATGGGAAGTGAACTTTACAAATTGTTTGGAGGGGGTGAGTTTGGGGGGAAAGTGGGAGAAAAATGAGGGGGGTAACAATGTTAGATGAGAAATATACTTAATATATGCAGCTGTAACCCCTCTGTACATCACCTTGACAATAAAGTTAAATTTAAGAAAGGCTCATCTGAGGCAATTCACATTCCCCTAGGACAAGCAGCAGAATCGTCATGGTGTTGCATCTGCATTACTTGCTCTCTAACACAATAAATCCAGATAGCTGCATTTATTAATACTTGACAGAGTATTGTATTAGAATCATAACATCAAGTTAGTATACCCGAAGACCACAAAAGGCCTATGGATAGGCAACTAAGAGGAGAGAGGAGGGAAGATGAGTACTTTGTTTTTTGTTTTGTTTTTTTAAATATTACAGAGCTTTTATTCAACAACATGGACTTTACATGTTATTTTCTGAAGACTACCAAAATGAAATACCATGCATGGGAAGACTTAAAACAACAGAAATACATCGCCCCACAGTTCTGAAGATTAGAAGAAGCCAGAACCAAGATGGCAACAGCACTGATTTCTTTCAGAATATTAACACTTTCCTAGCTACTTAGGCAATGTTCTTTTTTTCCATATATTTTTATTGCAATTAATAGAAGGGTTATATTATATTCACCATATAGAAGGTGCATTACTTCACAAGCATTGACACCCTTTCTCATGTCTTGTCCCCATTTTCCTCCCCCGCCCCCACCCTTCATCTTGTTTTCCCCCCTTCCCTATCCAATTTCAAATAACCAAATTTGCAAAAATACAATATATCAGATAACGAGGTAAAATACTGTAACAATAGGAGATAGCCAAGGGACAGCAAAAGGGATGAGAGATAACATAGTACATTAAGGACAACAGTCACTCATTATATGGCTTTTGTTTCTATATCCTGGAGGTCCTTTCATGTAGAGTCATACTATATGGCCTTATGTAAGATGAGTACTTGTTAAAGCTTTAGTAGTCTAGTGGTTTAAGGCATAGCAATCAGATTTCTTCCAAGGTAAATAAGGAATTATTCACCTTACACTTCAATGCCAGATGGATAAAATGTACAAATAATGTGCTTGTAAGGCACAGTGGTTCACACCTGTAATCCTAGCGACTCAGGAGGCTGTAATCTGAGGATCTAGGTTCAAAGCCAGCCTGGGCACAAAAGGACCTGAGACTCTTATCTCCAATTAACCTCTAAAGAACAAGAAGTGGGGCTTGGCTCAAAGGTAGTCTTGAGCTGAAGAGCTCAGGGACACTGCCCAGGCCGAGTTCAAGCCCCATGACTCACAAAAAAATGAATAAATAAAACAATAATGATAATGTGCTAAACCTCTTCCAGTTTTACAGGAAGCATATATTATACTTGAGAACTTGGTTTGACTAATTCTTTAGGGGATCTCAGATATTTCTCAGATTTGTATGTTGTCACCATTTAGTTCAACTCTATTGAAGGGAAGAAACAGCAAAAGTTGTTAAAAAAAAAAAGAGTTAATTTAGAATTCTGAAAGATTTTCCAGTGATAATGCTAAGAAGAGCAAGGCGTGGAATGTGTTTTCCTCTAGAAAGAAGCCTATGTTGTTGCCTATTGTAACCCTTCAGTTATCTCATTAACAGAAAGTACGCAACACACAGTGATCAGTGGCTTAGAGGAGACGCGCATTAGCAATGGAAATGAAGAGCTGCTTATCTGACTGGCTTTGTTCGCTCAAACAGGGACTAGAAAGAAAAACAAAAAAACACCTTCATTGAAAATAAACTACTGAGGAGTAGAGATACCATTCGTTATTTCTTTTTGTCTTGATTTTTGGGTGTTTCCATCCATGAATGTTAAGGGAAGAATGCTCTTCAAATATTTCCAAGGTATGTAAAGTCATTGGAAATATAAACACAACTACATAGACATAAAAGTTTATGACTCTATGGACATAGTTTTATTACATAGATTAATATGTATCTATGACATACAAACCCTCAGTCTATTTTTAATTATCTTCTAAAATCTAAGTGCCAATGATTGTATATAGTGATTCCCTTCTTGAATACTTGTTAAACACATTTGAAATATGATGTAAAAATCAATGTTAATAAATTCTTTAATAATACATATCTATGAAGAATGAAGTGAAAAAAAGACTAATATATTTGTAAAGGAGAAATTATTATTCTTTGGAGACTGAAATACTATGGTACAAATGTTTTCTGTAGAGCTTCAAAGAACTTAAATTGAAGCCATCATCCAACATACTTTATAAAACTATACATGAAAATCTGATAGGCTGCATGAAGGCTTTGTTTCAACTGTAATTTGAGCCAAGTATTGAAAAACATCTATCTTTACTTCTTAATGTGTGTCATATATTGTGCTAAGTTTGGGAATTTTTAAAAGTAAAATAGGCTCTTAGGATATTCATGCACAACTTCACACATAAAAACACACACTTGCACAGCACACACTTGCAGGAATTTTAACATAACATAAAATACTCTCAATATATAACGAGACACTGGAAAAAATAGCACTCTGAATGGTGTTACTTAAGGCCTTAGAGAGAAGGGATTTTAAAGGTGAGCAAGACTTCAATAAGGAGTAAAGGAACACTACGATGCATTTTTTATTTTCAAGCAGTTAAAGATTACAATTTCAGAATATAGACTAAAAGTTGACCCTCCTAAAAACAATACAGCTCAATGACTGTGACTTTAAAAGAGAAAATTTCTCAAAGCAAAGAATACACACTCATTTATGAAAAATTAAGTTGGAAAACTCAGAGCAGCTGTGCATAGAGAACTCTCACCTGTTCTTCTAGAATAGAAGAAGGTAGGCAAAAATAGCCATCTTGGGCCCCCACAGCTCCTCGCAGGGTGACAGAACCCTGCCCTGAGGAGCTCTGCATCCCTACATGACAAGATCCCAGGGGAAAGCCACAGGTATGCTCTAAGCTAGGCTAGTGTGGCACAAGCAGAAGTCTTGAGAAGGTCACCACAGGGCCTTCTCAACCCCATACATTCCATGTGAAAGAAGGACTGGACTTCCCACAGTTCTTTTACTTCTCTGAATATTTTTGTTACAGATTTTTTAAATCCTTTCCTCCAACATCAATACGTGTTACCTCTTGTGCTTAATTTTCAAAGTATTCTTACTTCTTTTTTGGTTCTTTTTGCTCTTCGCATTTTATAGACTTCCCTGGACTTCATTACCCAGGCTCAGTGCTCACTTAGGAGACCATCTGAGTGAGTGGACTTTTTCAGGTACTTCCTTAGAGAGATAACACTTCCCCTTCTGCATTTGGTACAATTATGCAGAAGATATGAGTAGTTACATAGATTTGAAAGGGGGGAAAACAAGATAAGGGGCAGGGGTGGGGGGAAGGAAATGGGGACCAAGACATGAGAAAGGGTATCAATGTATGTGAAGTAATGCACCTTCCATCTGGCGAATGTAATATAACCCTTCTATTAATTACTATAAAAATTATATGGAAAAATAAAAAATAAAAAAATAAAATAAAATTCAAAAAAATACTGAACAATCTATGGAAGAAAAAGTAAAGGTTCTAGGTGAAAGAAGGAAGTAAAGAGACAGAGGAAGTTTGTGGAGTGCTCCAGGCAGAGAAGCCACTAGAGTTGTATTTGTATTTTGTCAGAATAACATTAATTTTATTGTGAATATCCATCAAATACAAATTCATTCTGGGAGTCTGACAAATTTTGCCAGACTTTGTAAGGAGAGATCTTGTTGAGGATATAACATTTAGATTTAGCTTTGTGTCATGTTTGACATCCCATTTCATGGATTGCAGTTGTTTCGTAACTATACATTTTATTACTTTGGGGATAAATACAGACATGAAGAGTGTAAATTTTCTTTCAATGCTAGCATCATTTAACATCAAAAGCATTTTCATAATCTCTCTTCAGGGAGCTACCTAGCATGGTTGGGAAAAATAAAAATGAAATGGGTATAGAAAAGTCAAAAGTAGTGAGAAATGGTCTGATGAGTATAGATCATCTACTAGCAGAATTTCAAAGCATTACGAACTATTTTTATTCATGGTAGCCAGCTATAAGAAGCTCTGTTGAGAGTATGGAGCTTACAACTAAACTATACATTTTTACATTCTCAAATAATAAAGTAATTTCTACCTCACTACTCACATATAGCAACAATATATTGCAGTTTTTTGTAAGTTATGTAGGTCTTTCTGTATTCAAAAATAACAATTTTTTGCTTAATAATGATTGCTTTGGAGAATTAAACCAAAACTGAAGAAAATAACCTATTAA
Source organism: Megascapheus bottae (assembly GCF_031878675.1). Lineage (NCBI taxonomy): Eukaryota > Metazoa > Chordata > Mammalia > Rodentia > Geomyidae > Megascapheus > Megascapheus bottae. The sequence continues at coordinate 1,482,382 of NC_143518.1, forward strand.
ATGATATTCTCAGTGCTTATAATGAATCCAACACTGTATTGAGGGCGCTAAACACATTCTCTTATTTACCCACCTATAAAAAGTAAATCATTGGGCTGGGAGTTTGGCCTAGTGGTTAAAGTGCTTGCCTAGCATGCACAAAGACCCGGGTTCGATTCCTTGGTACCACATACATAGAAAAAAGCTAGAAATGGTGCTGAGGCTCAAGTGGTAGAGCTCTAGCCTTGAGAAAGTCCAACAACAGTGCTCAGGCCCTGAGCCAAAGCCCAAGACTGGCAAAAAAAAAAAAAGTAAATCATATCCTAAATTAGCACTTAGGAAACTGACATAAGTATGTAATCTGATTTATTTGAGCAAGTGAAGGAAAGATAAGGTACTTTGGAGAAGGTAATATACAGATGATATAAAGATGTCCTAAGTGAAAGTCATACTAATTCAACTAATGAACATATTGACTAGCAAATCTAATCATTATATGAAAACAACCCAAACAGAGAAAATATTGGAACAAATACTTCACCAAAAATGTACTGTAGGCAAAGAAACACATAACAAGTAATATAAAGAATTACATAATGTAATTATTGGGAATGCAAATTTCAATCACAAATCTCTCAGAATGGCTAAAGTGTTAAAAATGTTATTTAACTTCCCATTAAATACCTGACACTATGAGTGAAAAAAATGGGCATAAAGGAATACAGACTGATATTGCATTACATATTTTGAATTCTAGAAAAGGCAAAATATTTTGTGAAGTAGCGCAGATCCGTAGTGATCTTGGTTGGGTTGAGTGGGGCAAGACAAAATTACAAGGTAAAAAGTGGGGGCATGCAGAAACTTTGGTGTGATCAATATATTAATCATACATTATCTGGATTTAGATAATGGTCCACAGATGTATAAATGTCAAACTATCAAACTATCCTATGGACCTGCAATTCATTACATTTCCATTATTCTTTTGTGAAGCTTCTACATATATATGCTAAGAGTATATATTTCTCATTATCTTTCTTTTCTACCAGTCCTGGGGCCTAGGCACTGTCCATGAGCTTTCTCAAGGCTAGCACTCTATCCCGTGAGTCACAGCACCACTTCCATCTTTTTCTGCATAGGTGGTGCCGAGGGAGAAGCCAGAGCTTCGTGTATGGTAGACAAGCACTCTACCGCTAGGCCATGCTCCCAGTTCCTCTTGTTATCTTTTTAATCAGTGAGAATAATCAACCTTTTAGCAATGATTATTCCTGGGAAGAAAAGTAATCAATGAGGGCTGTTTGGAATTTTCTTCAGAGCTGCTTCATCATTTGAATGCAATGATTTTAAATCTTCTTTAAAGACTAACTATTCTAGCCAGATATTGTCGCACAAGTTTATAATCTCAGCTACTTAGAAGGTAGAGGCTGGTGGATCTTAATTCCAGAGCAGGCCAGGCAAAAGGAGAAAGACTGGTTCTCAAAAAAAACAAGGTAAAAGGGCCTGGTTTAAATCCTGGTACAGAAAAAGAGGGCAGGAAAGACCAGAGAAGAGAAGGGGGAAAGAAGGGAGAGGGAAAGGAGAGAAGGGAGAGGAAGAGGGGGAGATGGAGGAGGAGGATGGGATGAGAGAGATAAGGAAAACGGAGAGGGAGGGAGGGAGAAAAGGAAGAGAAAGATAAAAGAAAGGAAGGAGGGAGGGAGGGAGAGCTTCAAAAGAAAACTGTCATTGCAGATACTTGAAAAGCTATTCAGTGTATTGGCAATTATTTCCATACTTATGTGTATTAAACTAAGGATTCAGTTTATAAACACTGGCTTTGGATTTGAACCTTTGCTCTCATAGATGAATTAATGCTGGCTTTCGCTGACCTCCCTCTGCCACCTCTTGGCCCTTGAACAGGAAAAGATTGGCAAGGGAGGCCCAGAAGCCCTCGGTGCGTTCCTTCAGAAGTGGCATAGCCTACTCTTATTAGGTCCAGCACTCCAGGGTAAAGAGCTGGTATGCAGAACACCAGCGAAATTCCCAGTGGAAGCCCAGGCTTTGTGACGCTGTCGCTGTCGCTTGCTCCTGCATAGTGATTCACACGTGACCCAGCCCTCGCAGAGCACGCACTGAGCTCACCTGGCCTCAGTTTCCCCACTTCATCCAAGAGGAGCCATGCCGTCTTGTTTCTGGCTCCTCGCCAAGCACATCCGCCCTTCACTGGGGCCCCTGCGAAGCGCACGAAGCAGCTTTGGGCTGCCCCAGCACTGGACAGCCTGGCATCCCCCCACTCCCCTGCTGACCACCCCCAGACGCCAGCTGGCCTCAAGGGCCACTGCCCAAGGCCCCGCGAAGCCTTCTCGGGTGCGCCAGAACTTCCATCCGGATTGTGAAGCTGCCATCAACCACCAGATCAACATGGAGCTCCACGCGTCCTACGTGTACCTGTCCATGGCCTATTACTTTTCGCGAGATGACGTGGCCTTAAACAACTTCTCCAGGTATTTCCTCCACCAGTCCCAGGAGGAGAGGGAGCATGCGGAGAAGCTGCTGAGGCTTCAGAACCAGAGAGGAGGCCGCATCTGCCTACAGGACATCAAGAAGCCGGCGCAGGACGACTGGGAAAACGGCTTGCAGGCCATGGAGCGAGCTCTGCTCTTAGAAAAGGATGTCAACCAGTCCTTGTTGGACTTGCACACTCTGGCCTCAGAAAAAGGTGACCCCCACTTGTGTGACTTTCTGGAAACCTACTACCTGAACGAGCAGGTAAAGTCTATCAAAGAACTAGCTGATCATGTGCACAATTTAGTTTCCATGGGGGCCCCAGATTCTGGCCTCGCTGAATACCTTTTTGACAGACACACGCTTGGAAATGAAAACAAACAGAATTAAGCCACCAGCTTCCTTTCCCTTTGTCCAATACATTCCAAGACCTGGACATCAATTGTCACCTAGTTTCTTGCTCTTAAAACTCACCTCTGCGTTTAAATTCTATGGTTACACTGTTCCTCCAATAAAATGATTTATAGAGAAAATATTGTTGGCTACCAACAGCAATCTTCCAGCATCAAGATACTGTTCTTTCTCAGCCTAAAAGACAGCCCAGGATGTGATGATATTAAAAGGCCTGTAGGAAAAGTACTGAAAACAGCTGAAAACTGTTCTCCAGTTACCAAATATTATTCCAACCATGAACATACACTGCAATTCCATGATTTTTCAATTCAATAAGTGCTGTTTTCAAGGTTTTATGCAAAATACTAAAGCTGGAAAACATCATACAAATAACTTACAAGACCAAGAATACATTTTGTATGATTAAAAAACATACTTGAGGAATTCTGTGATAATGTGTACTTTTTCCCAGTGTGTGCCACGAAATAGTAATGTCTAGAGATGATCTATTTTCTGAAAAAAAATTGGTCTTCAATAACAGTTGGGATAAGCCATACATCAGTGTATCAAGGCTGCCTTTGGAAAGTCAGTGTGTATTTGAATTTTAAGGGCTCTGAGCATTGTTGCAATTCAGAACAGAAAATTGGAAAAGCTTGAGCGGTTTTTGTGTAGTACAGAGTTCCCCCAATCATTTCCCATTGCATACAGCTCTTTGCCTTTAAAAAATGATGACAAAGCAAGTGCTTGGCCCCATACTCTATACTTTGCTATTGGGCTATATAACGTTTGAACATACTTCTTGGAATGAAGATACAGCATAAAACATTTTATAGGCCCTTAGAATTAAGAGGAAAGAACATTGGAGTGGAAAATTTTAGCTGTGGATCCAAAACAAGGGAAGCAACTGCTGAATAGATGCTTTCTTTGGCAAGGGTAAGGGTGAGGTAAGTGGGAAAACACTTGAACAAGCAGGCACTGGGCTAGATTAGAATGGAAATTGAAAGGATAGGCAGGCAAAAGGTGGATAGCTGGGAAGAAAATAAAAAGGCAATGTCTAACATTGAACAATCAGAAGCTTAAATCTGGTTGTGTAGAATAATCTGACAAGCACCTGATTGTCTCTGGTTGGTTTCTTTGGATTATGTGAGACCTCGATGCCAAGATAGAATTAACTATACAAGAAATCAGAAGAAAATGAGAAAGGCGCTAAGAGAAGCAAGGAGTCTTAACACTTTGTGTAAGTCTGGTCAAAGAGGGAAAAAGGAAAGTTTTATAAGGACGTCAAGATCTCCAGCCAGTCACTAAGCAGAGTCCTCCATGTCTCCCAGAAAGGAGCCACCTAAGTACATTTCCTGTATTCACTTACTGACTGAGAGTGAACCATACAGAATACAGACTGGCAACAAATTAATGAATCAGTTTCAGAGCACAGAAGTAGGGACCTTTATCAAATTATGTTTCCAGCAGCCTAACAGCTAAATAGTACATACACAGGACTGCATAAATCCAACATGTTTGTAGACTAAAACGCCACATGTAGAATGACACTGAAAGTTGCTATTAAATAGTTTTGTCAAACATCATAATGTAACAGATTTCACAGTGCATTATTAAATTTATTGTTATTAAGTTGCTATACAGAGGAGTTACCATTTCATAATTCAGGCAGTGAGTACATTTCTTTTTTGGACAATATCACCATTTCCTTCACTTTCCCTCTTCAGCCCCTGCCCACAGCTGCACAGTTCATTTTCCCCTGTCTACATGATTGCATTTGTTCATCCTCCCTCCCTCCCTTTCTGTGTTCCCTTTTGCTTCCCTAAAAAGTCAAAAAAATCTCAAAGCAAAAACAAACACCACCAACAACAATGAAAACCCTTATTTCCATTTTGAGGAATTAATTTTGATAATTAGTATTTTTAATGTCTGGGGGCATTGCTCCCCTAAGAGTATTCTCCTTTAGTCTGACTGTGAATGCTATAGTACTGGGATAGCATGCACAGCTGCATTTTAGATTTATCTTTCACACATGAGAGAAAACAGTCATCATTTGTCTCTCTCAGCTTGGCTAATATATTACTTTTCAAACAAGCACTAGTATGAAACAGAGTTACTCTTTGTAACTACACAGAAAAATTTATGGTATGTATGTACTAAAATTGTTGGAAACCTACAAGTTCAGATAGAAAATTACTTAATCGGTGATCTTTTGTCTTTTAACACAAAATTTTAGTATGGATAAAAGGAAGTATAAGGTGAAAAAAGCAATAGAGACCTGAAGTATGTTTAAACCAATGAGAATGAAGCAAATAAAATTGTAAAGTAGGTTAAATTTGTTCCTGCTCATGTATGTGTGTGTGTATGTCTATATGTCTGTGTGTCTATGTATGTGTGTGTCTGTGTGTGTGTTCTCATGAATACTGGTATTTTTTAAACCACTTGAGCCATACCTCCAGTTTGGCATTTTGTTGGTTAATAAGAAATGTAATATTCAATACTTTTATCCTAGGATTGCCTTCAAACATGATTTTCTAGGTCTTAGCCTCCTGAACAGCTAACATTATAAGTGTGCCACTGGTACCTAGCTGTGATAGTTCATATTCTATGTTGTTATTGTAAGTATTCAATAGCTACACTCTTAGGAAATTATTTTTGTCTCCTCTCTCCTGAAAACCCCAAATTTCCTTTCCCTACTGTTAGTTGATAATCCTCTTACTTCACCAAGAAATTAGAAATCACCACAGGAGAATTTCACTCTGCATTGAATTAATCACCTGCTTACATCTGTATTCACTTGTTATACCTTTTGTTCTGCTATAATGAATACACATATTTGTGCACATATCCATATATATTTTATACTATATATCCACTGCATGTATACACATATATGTTCCAGAGGTATCTCAATGTTGGAGCATCCTATGTTGTATCTCTATAATAAAAGAGAGTAAAAAGCAGAACAAAAAGGAGAAAGAGAATATCTTTAATTTACTATACTCTAGTAATATTTGCACCCTATTCCTCAAGGCCTGTTTTATTCAGGAGGAACTTTTTGCTTCTGAACATGAGCATAGTCTGCATTCAATCCTTCAGTTTTCTGGTTTTCATATGTAGGGATTCCACTGGTCATGTGTTCTACCATGTTTCCTGTTATTTGATTTCGTCTTCTCTGTAGCACGTTCTACCATATGACTCCTTTGTTTTGTTTTATAATGCCTTCCTCTTTCACAAAAACTTAAGCCTTTTGTTTTTCTTGTAGCCATTGCATAGTTTGAAGAACTAACAATTTATTGGTACATTAACAATAAAAATAAATGAATTAAATAAATAATCAAATTAATGACTAAAATACAAATTAGCTGGAGGTTCTTCATGTGGAATTTCCACAAAGGATCAGAGAAGTTAGTGTGGAAGTTATTATTGAAGAGATGAATAAAGTTGAATTAAGAGTACAAAGACAACATGGATATAAAGGACTCATACAGACACTTGCAAAATGGAGAAAGTCTAGATTTAGGGGAGATTGAAAAGGTTCAGAAGAGGAACCTAAAATCAAAACAAAAAATAACCTGGTCTTCGAGGTTATGGAGATAGAGGACAGGAAGAACATCAGAACAGAGAGCAATAAGTTTCAGGGTGTGCATTATAAGTTAAGCAGTTTGATAGTCAAGGACAAAGTCAAATAAGAATATAAAATTCTCTTGCAGGAAGCTTTTGCTTTTGAAATAATTAAGAGCACAAGACATTGGTGGATGGATATGTAGCCAGGCAACGAAATAAGTCAGTAAACACTTGAGAAATAAGACAGTAAGTTTCTGGGGAGAAAGGAGAACAAGATAAAGATAAACCTGAATCTGTCTCCACAAAGCACAAAAGAAAGAAGAAACAGTAGAAACTTTTAAAAAGAAAGGAGGGTAATTAAAGATGCCTACATTGGCTAATCTCAGATTTCTAAATAAATTTAATAAAATGAGTTACGTGGAGATGGCTAGCTTATATAGAAATAATTTGACTTGTAAATATAACAAAAAGTAAGCTATTTTGCCAACGGAAAATGAGGCATTCTTATGTTTAAAACCCTAGAAGTTTCACAATATAAAATACATGCAGCTGGAATTGAACCAGAACCAAACTGAGGTTCAAACAAAACTGCAGTATGCAGAAAGAAATATTAAGTCCCACATATCATGATGTTAACACTGTTCATGTGAAAGTTTAGTATTGCAAGACAATACTTACCATAGGTATCCATACGAGTTGCTCTTGAGAGCTATCATCTTTCACATAAAATTGTTAATTAAGTCTTGTGAAGTTCACATAAAAGGCTAGAAGATCCTTGGAGAAGCAATTAGTCTGCATGCTAAAACAGTCCACGACAGAGATTATCTATGGGAGCTGGTGTGTGTGTGTGTGTGTGTGTGTGTGTGTGTGTGTGTGTGTGTGTGTGTGACTTGACTTTAAAAATTGGAACTTTGGGGCCAGGAGTTTGGACTAGTGGTAGAGTTCTTGCCTTGCATGCAGGAAGGTCCGGGTTCAATTCCTCAGTACCACATACATAGAAAAAAGCTAGAAGTGGTGCTCAGGCTCAAGTGGTAGAGCTCTGGCCTTGAGAAAGTCCAAGGACAGTGCTCAGACCCCGAGCTCAAGCTCGGGACTGGCAAAAAAAAAAAATTGAACTTTGACTTCAAGCTTTCCACATTCAGAAAAAAGACAAAACATTCAACCCCTTTACTATTACAGGTAAAATAAGAAAGAGGAAGGCATAGCGGACAACAATGAACAAAACAAGTCTCCAACTCAGAGTACTCCTCCTATACTTCTAAACATCTGGAAATACACACACTTGTTAACCAAGACTGACAAGTGTATTATCTTGGCTTAAAAGTGACTGTTATACACAAACTGTCAAGCAGCCAGGAAGGTATGAAACCAGAAAGGTGCACAGGCCTTGGGATGTTATACCACCTTGCCTAAGCATATTTCTTTTTACTTTTTATGTCCTGGGGCTAAAACTCTGGGCCTGGGAACTGTTCTGAACTTCTTTTGCTCAAGGAATGTGTTCTACTACTTGAGCCACAGCTCCACTTTTGGTTTTTTGTTTGTTGTTTTGTTTTTTGTTTCTGGTGTTTCCAATTAAATAAGAGTCTTAGGGACTTTTCTGCCTGGGCTGGCTTCAACTTCAGTCCTCAGATTTCAGCCTCTTGAGTAGCTAGTATGTATGTATTACATATCTACTGATTATCAGGTGGAACTACAACATCCAATAAAGAGAAGATTGCATGGCGATATCAGAGAACAGACTACAACCAGACACTTACTTAGGCTTGGGATCCTTCCAAGCAAGCTGGCTGGTTTCCCAGTACACACAGTGGCCAACATTCTCCTGAGAGAACTATTTAATGTTTTCTGCAGACACCTTAAGCTCTCTCAAATCCCCTTGGCACCAAATTTTTATAGGCTGAAATAGCAAAAGGAGTTTCTAATACCATGAAAAGACTGTCAGATTACTTAAGTGCTGTTGCGTGACAAAGACACGGGTTCTAGCCAGTGTAGTCTGGCCTACTAAACATTTCCCTGGGAAAAACCAAAAAAATTAAGATCAGAATAGCTGCCCCACAGCTGTTATTTGGGAAATAAAAGTTAATTTTAAAGAATGATTTTCTTCTAATGCTATAATTACCTACCTGAGTTTATTGTGAGGCTTAAGCATGTAAAGTTCAGAACACTGCCTGGTGCAGAGCAAATAAGTAATAAATGTTAGATGCTTAGAATTTCTGTGTAAAGGGAGAGAAAAGAATACGGATATTATTTCCACTTGCTATGTACACATTACCTAAGCTGTAAGACTTTAGTAACTGCTAGAATTTAACTACTTTAATTTTCATCTATTTGAAATAATAAAATACCAAGAACAAATTTAAATAGCTGCTGCTAATCTTACTCATTACTAAACAGGGCACATGGCTATTGTTATATCTAAATAGACAGATATCCTCTAGAATAGTACCTTGATTCACTAATAATTCTGTGTAGATAAACTCATGCAGCAGGCACCAGAACAAATTTTGCTCCTAGCTTCAACCTTGAACAGATATCCTCACTCAACTCCCTATCTCCAAGATTGACTTAATTTTCCACAATGTGTCTCACCACTAGTTACTTTGAAAACACCTCTACTAGACAATTTTAGCATATTTTTAGACCTACTATAAATACTTCAGATTATAAGCAAGGAGTGAGACTCTTAACTTTGCCTAGAGGCAAACCCCTTAACAAGTTTTTTTTTTCTTTCTAATAAGCTGTGCTGGTTTTGAGCTATCTCTTTATCTACCTTTTTTCCCTCCTTCTGAACCTAACAGTTATGAGTTTTGCCATTGAATGAATGTATAATCTAATTAGTAATTGGAAAAATGACAAGAAAAGGACTCATATTGTTTTTCTTCCAGTCGAAGGACTGTCCCAACATTAATTTTTCTCTCTCTCCTTCACTACTGATTAACATATTACTCTTTACTTTGCAATTCTCCATACTGGATAAGTTCTGTTAACATAGTTTAGTTAAATAACAATAATATCCCAACAATCTATTTTAAACTTCATTTACTGTAATATTTTTAAATCAAGAGGCAATTATGCCACTTCTAGCTAGGACTGCTGCTAATTGGCTACCTTGCCACTGCTACTTAGTTTATCCTCAGTAAACTGTGTAGTATTATCTCTTGTTCTCTCATTAAGAAACCCAGGATGGATTCAAAGGCTGAATTAATGACAAGATTAAAGCACAGAAAAGGAATGAAAACATATGCAACATATGCCATTCTTAGCACTCACTGATTAAAATGAACAATTATGCTTTAAAAAAAGATGAAGCTATCCCTGAGAAATAATAATTTTGTAACCCCATCCAAATTTGGGAAGGAATATAACCAGTCACCATGATATTTTAATGACAATTTCCCATGATAATTTAGAATCTAATAAGCTTTATTCAAGTTTATCTTCACTGTTTTTTTGTTTTTACAAAATTAAAGTGTAGTATTAGGAAATGCAGTTGAGGAAGTGGCGCTGTGGATCAAAGTGATAGAGCACTAGTCTTGAGCAAAAAGCTCAGGGACAGTGTCTGAGTTCAAGTCTTATGATAAAACTAAAAAGGAAAGAAGGAAGGAAGGAAGGAAGGAAGGAAGGAAGGAAGGAAGGAAGGAAGGAAGGAAGGAAGGAAGGAAGGAAGGACGGGAAGGAGGGAGGAAGGAAAGAAGGAAGGAAGGAAGGAAGGAAGGAAGGAAGGAAGGAAGGAAGGAAGGAAGGTTCTGATATTTCTGTTGTATAATTTCCTACAGAAGAATTCAAAATCAAATCCATAGTTTCTCATATGAGGAATTGGATACAGTGTAATTCTTTTCCTCCAAAAGGGAACTATACGCTAATTTTTTCTTTCCTTTTTTTTGTTTTTGGTCGGTTCTGGGCCTGGGCGCTGGCCCTGAGCTCTTTAGCTCAAGGCTACCACCCTACCCCCTGAACTACAGCACCACTTCCCTACATGCTAATCTTAATAACATGATTTATAAACTCAACCATAGTCCTTAATGGAACATACTAATGAAAGTTCAATTATGACATGTATTTTCAATTGCATTGACATTGAAAATATTATATATTTAATCAGGATTTGAGTTTCATGCCTTGTTAGCATTCCATTGGAACATATAAGGTATTCACATTTCTAGATGCACAGTAATAAAAAAAACAATGTAATAGTTGAGCAGTATCCACACAAAGTAATTGAAGGTCTTTTAGTTTATCCTCTATCAGCATGAATTCAGGAGAGTCTATCCATCATTGATGAAAACACTTGACATCTGCTTCACAATTTTCTTTACAGATAAACATACAATATCTGAAGAATAACTCCATTTTAGGATGATGTATTACTAGTGGATTTTCTGAATCTAAGAGATTTCCGAAGAAGGAAACAAAAGTCTCAGAGTCTCAGAGGGCAAACCACCTATTATTCACAGGCTGCAACAGGAAGATCATGAGTTCAAGGCGAACCTAAGCTTACCTAAGTAGCTTTACCTAAGTGGTAAAACCATTTTCAAAAACCAGAAGCATGGTAAATATAAATGGAAAGTATTGGGTCATGAGCAGGGCCTGGTGGTGGTATACCTGCCTGGCATGCACAAAGCTCTGGGTTGGATTCCTGGGTACCACATATACAGAAAAAAGTGATAGAGTGCTAGCCTTGAGAAAGCCCAAAGACAGTGCCCAGGCCCTGAGTTCAAGCCCCAGGACTGGCAGAAAAATGGAAACTATGACTGGAGATTCTAATTTCTCCAAGTTGTAGAAATGTTAGTGACTCCCAAGTGTAACTGGCAGCACACTCACCAATTGCAAAGGACAGGAGAGAAGGGAGAACTAAGGTGCTGTGTGGGAGATTCATAGACTGAAATCTATAAAATTAATGATTTGGTAAAAAAGAAAATACAAGGATACATAGAAATTGATCAAGAATAGATGAAATTTTCATTATAATAACTGATTTGAGAGAAGTATTACAAAGAATATAAGAATCAGTTACAGCTCTTCAAGAAATTTAAAAAAATATTTTCACAGAATGCCTTGCATCTAGTCAAAAATGTAATTATCAGACTTGGAAATTCTCTTTCCTGCCAGTCCATGAGGTCTGCTGGTTTTTATCTGCTTAGCATTGTATGTTCTTCCTGCAACTTGCCCATGGGTCTTGGGCACATCAGCCAGCCAGCATGGTCTGGGTTAGCGGACTTAAACCACTCTTGGTTGGCTGGGAATTTTTCTACTTCTCCTTTGCCCCAGTCAGCTCCCCAGATGCACACGCCACTCTCATCTGTTCTGGGCTTCAAGTGCTGTCACAAGAACTCATTACAGTGCTCTTCCTCTTCCACAGAAAAATGTATTCCTCCAGCTCCCTTGTCTTTACCAGGTTTGGCCCATCCTTCCACAACAAGATAGCTCCCTCCAAATAGCTCCTTTCTTTCTAGAACTAATCTTCCCCAGAGCACCATGCTTCCTACAGGAGCCCTATGTAAATGTCCAACTCTTCCTCCTTTTCCCTCTTTGTAAATAGTTCCTATATTGTATGATCTTTGTGGTATCCTCTTGTGACCATATGTTTCTTTTCAGACTCCTGATAAGGATGATCTTTCTCCATTTCATTTTTCAAGGTGATTTCCTAATTACCTGGCTCTCATCCCAGCTCACACCATTTACAGTTTCCACAGCAGCACACTAAACTATTTACACTTCCCTGGGTGTACCCTTATGACTTGCAGATATTTGATCTTACTATTCACCTGCCTCTAATCCATCCCACAAGTCAGGAAATTCTCTCTGATGTTCCCAACTTGTCCTCTTCTCATTTGTGTTTGGCTTGTCATTTGAGTTCCCATAGCACTTAACTAGCTATACCACAGCTTTTATCACTCTCACTACCTGGTTGAGTGCCCATCTATCTTACAAATCTCTGAGTCGCTCTATCTTTAGTTTCTCTTCTCCAGGACCTAATAAACTGCCTCCATATGAGGCCTTTTCAATGAATGAATCAAACCACAAACAGTATGTACCATCTCACTAGAGAAGTCCAGACATTGTACTATCAGCATCTTTATCTATTATTGGTAACAATTCTGTTGTCAAGTGCAGCATTTAATGTGAATAAGGTTATTACCAAAATGCAGCAATAAGTGTGCAGGAGCATGTCTTGATCAAGTCTTTCAAACAATAGCTTGAAGTTCTTTATTGAACACTTTAGCTTTCTATATAGCATTTTCTACAAACATAAGATACATTTGGCAGGTAAGGATAGTCTTGGAATCTGAACCAAGAAAGGTTTCAGAAGTAGGTATTTCTAAGTAAAACATAATGAATTTTTCATCATATTCTGACTTGCAGCAAATTTTCTTTTCTTTGTTGAGGCAGGGTCATGCTATATTAAGTGGGTTAGCCTGATATATACTATTTAGCCTCAAATTTGGGGTCCTCCTCCTTCTCCACTCACCCAAGCGCTGAGATTACAGGATTGTACCACCATATCTGGCTGAATTTGTATTAGTGACACATATTTGCCACTTGTTTAAATAATATGTGAAAAATTTCCACATCACAGGGCCAGGAGCATAGCCTAGCAGTAGAGTGCTCACCTATCATGCTAGAAGCCCTGAGTTCAATTCCTCGATATAACAGACACAAAAAACCAGAAGTGCTGTGGCTCAAGTGGCAGAGTGCTGGCTTTGAGAAAAAAAAAGTGCCCACAGTCAGTGCCCAGGCCCTCTGTTCAAGCCCCAAGACTGGAAAAATAAAAATTCCACATCACTAATCAATGGAAATGCAAATTAAAACCACAATGAGACTTTACCTAGTACTCGTTAGAATGGTCATGATCAAATAATTTATTAAAGTGTTATTCAAGAAAAAGGAACCGAGATACACAGTTATAGGACAGGAAAAGTATGGATGAGAAAAAGATTTTAGAGACTCCCCAAAAAGCTAAGAGTAGAAATACCAGTAATCCACTTAGTCTCATTTCTGGGTACTACATATTCAGAGAAAATTGTATCATATATTTAAGAGACACTAACATTCTCATTCTTTCATAACACTAGTGCATGCTATTAGCTTAGGTGAATGAATGCTGTGGGCACTGGTGGCTCATCTTATATCCTAGCTACTCAAAGGCTAAGATCAGAGGATCACAGCTTGAGCAGAAAAATCCATAAGACTTTTATTTCCCTTTAACCAGCAAAAATCTGTCAGTGCAGTAATAGTTTCAAGTAGTATAGTGCTAGCCTTAATTGAAAAAGCTAAAAGGGATAGCACCCAGGCTTTGAAGCCCCAGTACCAGCACACATACACATACAGAGAGCACAATATGCATGCATGTATAATACACGTGTACACATGAACAAATGCAAATATTCAAGCATATATACATTCCCTTCCCAGCAACCAACTATGACTAGAATTTTTTTTGGGGGGGGGTTCCTGCAATTTCCTATCACCCTCTATTTCTTCACTGTTCTCCTGTAGCAGCCCATCGCACCCCAAGTTTTGGCTCACCATATCACAATTTCAGTGTGCACTGGAGAAGATTTCCTTGAACTGGGTCAGAGAAGATGTGATGTTAATTCCAATTTTAAAAAAGTTTTCCTGATGAGGTATTGGGGACAATGAGAAAAAGTTTAATAATTTCTCCCACTCTAGGTAAGCTGTTGGTGAAATTGTCATCTAGTCCTTATGTGGACGTATCTCAACGTCTTTCAAAGTTGGAGGTGTTTTCCTAGCTGTACCAAGTGACATTTGAATTCTGAAGGATTGTGACAAATTGATGATGTTGAGAGGCAGAGACTGGCCAAAAGGTTCATGTCTTTCTCCCTTCCCTTCCCTTTCCTTCCCTTCCCTTCCCTTCTTTTCCCTTCACTTCCCTTCCTTTCCCTTCCCTTCTTTTTCCTTCTCTTTCCTTCCTTTTCTTTCCCCTCCCCTGCCCTCCCCTGTGTATATCATACTTAACAAATAATTTCTTAATCTGATTCCTCCTAATTTAAACTAACTGAAACTATGTCCTTCACCATCCTCTCCTCAGTCATCTTATCTCCAGATAAATGTAAACTCCATTCATTTCCTTCCCAGGTTCTGTGAATTTGCTGTTTTACATTCCTATGTGTATGAAATTGTACTGCTGTGAATTTTTCCACATGTATTATACATACATGGACATATATATGTAATGCGTACATGTATCATACATGTGTATACATGAACAAATGCATGTAATATGTATAAATATATTCACACTATGGAAACATACATATATTTAATACATTGTATACATGTGCATATACCTGTAACAGACACAAATATATATGATACACATATTAGGCATTAGTGTATAACTTTTGGAAAGGAATTTTTGTCCTTTAAGACAACACAGATAAAACTAGAGATTTTATGTAAGTGAAATGAATCAGGAATAGAAAAATTCACAGCAGCACAATCTCATACACATGGGAACATGAGATACCAAACTCACAGCAGCTGGGAAGAGAATGAATGGAATTTACATTCATCTGGAGGTAGGATGACTGAGGAGAGGATGGCGAAAGGATATTTTCAGTTTAAATTTGGTGGAATAAGTTTAAGAAATGAATTGTAAAACATGATATGCACAGAAAGCACAAATTATGTTCCTAAAAATTGCTAAAAGAAACTGCGCATCAGTGGCTCATGCCTGTAAACATCTCAGGAGGCTGAGATCTGAGGATCACAGTTCAAGTCAGCAAGACCACAAAAAATCCATGAGCCTTATTTTTTTGGCAAGTTCAGGGCATGAGCACTGTCCTTGGGCTTTCTCAAGGCTAGAGCTCTACCACGTGAGCCACAGCACCATTTCCAGCTTTTTCTATGTGTGTGGTACCGAAGACTCGAACTGGAGTCTTCCTGCATGCTAGACAAGCACTCTACCACTAGGCCAAACTCCGGGCACTCCATGAGCCTCTTATCACCAATTAACCACCAGAAAATGGAAGTGGTGCCCTGGCTCAAAGTGGTAGAGTACTAGCCTTGAGCTGAAGAACTCAGGGTTATGCCCAGGCCTAGAGTTCAAGCTTCATGATCTACAAAAAAAATTGCTATAAGAGTAACTTGCTAACAAAAATTATTATTGGAGGAAATGGACATATAGATTGGCTTGATTTTAGCTACACCATAATATATACAAATATCAAAATGTCACATTGTATGTCACAAAATATACTCAATGCTTTTCAACTAAAATTTAATAAATGCATAAATAGCAGTTCTATTACAAAAAGGAAAAAGGGTCAATGTCACTGACCCCTTTCAACATAGTCTCCTATATATCCCAACCCCCACACACCTTCACATTACCTGGTTCCATTTTCACGTTGAACATCATGATTGCAGTTTCAGATATTAAATGTAAATATACCATGCAAGATTAACTGTTCTCATCATTTTTCTTTTTTATTAAAGAATTTATTAACATTGATTTTTACATCATATTTCAAATGACAGGTTTAACAAACAAGTGTTCAAGAAGGGAATCTTTATATACAATCACTGGCACTTAGCTTTTAGAACATAATCAAAACTAGGCTAAGGGTTTGTATATCATAGATACATATTAATTTATGAAATAAAACATTATGTCTATACAGTCATAGGTTTTTATGTCTATGTAGTTATGTTTATATTTCCAATACCATGTCCATAGCATTGGGTATGCAAATATTGAGTCATCACTCTTGTACTGTTGGATCTAATAGCAACATATTAAGGATACCATGCGCCTTTTGTTCCTTTGGTCTTGACTTGTCTCATTCAACATGATTCGCTCTAGATTCATCCACTTCCCTGCGAATGCCATTATTTTATCTTGTCTGTTGGCTATGTAAAATTCCATTGTATATATATACATATATATATATACCACATTTTCTGTATCCATTCATCTGCAGTAGGGCATGTGGATTGTTTCCATCGCCTGGCTATTGTGAATAGTGCAGAGGTAAACATAGCTGAGCAGGTGTCCTTATCATATCTTGGGTTATGATGTTCAGGGTAGATGCTCAGAAGTGGTATGGCACAATTGTAGGGAAGGTAAATTTTCAGTTCTTTAAGAAATCTCCACACTGCTTTCCAGGGTGTCTGAACTAGTTTACAATCCCACCAGCAATGTAGTAGGGTTCCTTTTTCTCCACTACCCCGCCAGCAACTGTCATTGTCTGAGTTCAAAATCTTGGCCATTCTTGTTGGGGTAAGGTGGTATCTTAGGGTTGTTTTTATTTGCATTTCCTTTATGACCATAGATGAAGATTTTCTCATGTGCTTTTCTTCTGATAAGTCTCTCTTTAGTTCCCTTGCCCATTTAGTGAATAGTTTGTTGGGTTTGGGGGGGCTTAGTTTCTTGAGTTCCCTGTAGATACTATAAAGACAAACCAATCAGAATAACCCCAGATTTTTCAGCACAGACCATGCAAGCAAGAAGTGGTTGGAAGCATATATGTCATGCCCTTAAGACAAATAACTACCAACCAAGAATACTGTACCCAGCTAAGCTCTCATTCATAACTGAGGGAACAATAAAAAACATTCCACTCCAGGGAAAAGCTGCAACATTATGTAGCAACCAAACCAACATTACAAAAAATTCTCAAAGATGTTCTACACATAGAAAACCAACATAAATGCAATACAGAGAAAGAAATGGAACCTAAACAGTGGTGTACTTCTTCATCCTTTGACATGCCATTTCTGTCTCCTCCTTACCCTCCCAAAGAGAGATTCATTTTCATTTCTTTTTGTCTTGTTTGTTCTTTTATCTATATGATTTTTCTATGGCAAATCATTGGTGAATTTTTTTAACATGATGAAAGTCTTTAAGTTCTTAAGTTGATTCTGCTGACATCCATAAAATGTATGTCACATGAAGGTCACCTAATGTGCTATTTGAAAATTTGATTTGATTTGCATGAAAATACAATTTCCTGTTTTAACTAAAGTAGAAGTTAAAGTACAAATAAAGGGAAGGGGGGAAACAAGATGATTGGGGGGTGGGAGGAGGGAAATGGGGACAAAAATATGAGGCGTATCAATGTGTGAGAAGTAATGTACCTACTACCTGAAGAATGTAACTGTAACCCCTCCGTACATTACCCTGACAACTAAAAAATTTAAAAAGAGTAGGAACAGTAAAAAAGAAAAAGAAAATTTTATTTGATTTGTAAGAAAACACAATTTTCTGTTTTAGCTAAAGTAGAAGTTAATGAACTGAATATTCTACTACAACAAATGTAAACAAATACAAACCCATAACAAAGACAGTAAAATTGAACTGAACAAACATTTTTCAAAGTACATTCTGAAATCAACCACAAGCCAAAAACTAATAATTTTATGTATAGTCACTTGGCATTTTCAACTTATAAAATGTTTTGTGTCAACTTATAAAATGTTTTGTGCCATTTGCAAGTTCTACCTACTGACTGTTGGTGTTAGATCACCATCTTGTGGATGAACACTTAATTTAGGACTGTGTCCCTTTGATAGTCTTCATATAGAGGAAAAGGTAAAATGCCTTTTCAATATCACAGAAATTCATCAATAGCTTCACCCTTAAGGTATTAGCAAGTACACCCAAAGTTAATGTTAAGAAATAGAGACTGAATAACTTTTTATTATATAAACTCTTACTGTACATCTATTACCCACTGTTTTTTCCAAAAGAGGTATATGAGAAAACATTTCAATGGAATCTTTCTTCTCAATGAATTAACAAAATCTCTGTTAGTGGAGATTTATTTTCATGTAGTAAAATAAATAGTGCCTGATACACTCAGTGTGTTATATGGGGCCTACTGATTGTTCTTGGGCATTATAAGGTCAGTTTTCATAAATGTATGCTAATCTCAAATATTGAGTTGCTTTTGTCATCAAAATGTACTAAGATCTTGCTGAGCACTAGTGGCTCATGTCTATAATCCTACTACCCACGAAGCTGACATAATAGGATTACAGTTCAAAGCCAGCTAAGGAAAGCAAGTTGTGAGACTTTTATCTCCAATTAACCAACAGAAAGCCAGAAGGGGAGCTCAATCAGGAGTGTCAGCTTTGAGGAAAAAAAGCTACAGGACAATATCCAGGCCCTGAGTTCAAGACCCAGTATCAGTGCAAGAAAAATAAAATTAAGATCTGTATTCTTATGCTTGCTTATTTACCTAAGAAAGAGTATAATACTTCCAGCGATTCTAAAACAATTTGACTACATAAAGCATAGATTAGTGAACCAGTACAGAAGCTGCCTGTGTGATTAATTGACTACTCATTTTGAACAATCAATACATGAATTCTTTATTATGTTTAGTTATTTTAGATATCAATAGAGATTATGAAAACTTATACAAAGAATTTTTGTAGATATTAATTTTAGAGGCATATCACAATATAAGAATGAAAGGAGAAATAGGTCTGATTTTATGCCCAATCCTTGTTTAAACACCTAGCCTCTAAAACATTCATATTGCTTTACCTTTTTCATGAATTCTGAGACCTCTATGCCCCTGCCTATATCCACCAAAGCACTATTAACTGCAGCTAATAGTACATCAGGACCTGAGCAATGTCCTTGAGCTTCCCTCAAGGCTAGACCTCTACCACTGGAGCCACAGCACCACTTCCAGCTTTTCTACATATGTGGTGCCAAGGAATGGAACCAAGGTCTTCATGCATCCTAGGCAAGAATTCTACCACTAGGCCAAACTCCCAGCCCCCTAATAGTACATCTTAACCAACACTTAGCCATGTGACATGGGAAGAAAATTCTACTCAATCAGAAGGAGAAGGATTAATAATAATTTTAATGAAATAGATCTGAGTTGAAAGTCTTATTTTCTCTCTTACAACTTACTGAGCTTTTGTTGCTTTGGTTTCATCATTGTCTTCACCAACTAATGCTAAAATTGAAGTGTGTTTTATTGTCTGAGCTATAAAAGATGAGATCTGTCAGAAAAATACATGGATTACTATAGCTATGACAAATAAATATTATTTAGGTTGATCTCTTTTGAAATCTAAAGGTAAGTCAGAGTGTGAAACTGTTACCAATCATAATATTTGTAAAAGAAATAATTCTGTATGTATTAAGGCCCATATAGTATTTGGCCAGAAAAAAATTCAAATCATGCTTTAATGGAATCTGACACCATTTGTCTAATGCTCTAAAAGAAGTTGTAATTTCCCAGCTACTCCATAATACACAGACAAAGGTATGTTCAATTCTTCCAAATATTCAAATCTTCACAGATCATTAATCTGTAACAAAAGTAGCATATGAGAATCTTTGACTTCAAAAGGCATCTTCTTTTCCTAGTAAAGAAAGCATGCTAAGTCAACAATCAGCAACCATTCAGCTATTTCATAACAGTCACCAAATGTCTGGGCAAAGGACTTAGTCTCTTCTTTCTTATTGTGTAATAGTTTGAAAAGCAAAAATACTAATTGATTATTTGGGAACTGAGAGTCTTCACTGTCCTCAGCTACACAAGTGAACCACATGTATGACTTGTGACATTCCAAATCCAGTTACCGAAGCAAAAACATACAAATTTTTTTTAAAAAGCCAACTTTTCCTTTACCTGACACATTCTCTTCTTTTTTTGACTTTCTTCATTTTGTGTTCATCTCAGTCCTTAGTGTATCCGTCCTTCTCCATTCATCTAACAACTGTGAGTCACCAGCTGCAGTGCACTGTACTTATACTTAAAAAGAATTCCATAAGATCTATAGCTTTTAAATATGAATTTAATACTTATCTTGTCAGAAATGGTATTTTGTTCTGTAAAGTGTACATCTCTTTCTTCATATTAAGCTGTGTGACATTTTTACACACACTAGCAGTTTATTTGGATAGCTTGTCACTTCACATTTTTTCTCTTGAAATTTAGCTCAATCACATTAACATCCAAAACAAAACAAAGCAAAACTGTTTCCTTAGCATACACAAGACCTTGGGTTAAATCTCCAGTGCCAACAAGATAGCAAAATAAAAACACAGACATACTTCCAACTTCTCTTCCAAAATATATGTGCTTTTTTTCTAGTATTCTTACCCACAAAACATTTCAAACATGTCTGCAGTCTTTGCTATTGCTAGCATTTTCTTATGTAGCATCTTAAGCCTAAGACACACATGAATGACCTTAAACTGTAGACAAAAGAAAATACTGTTTCCTGCTAAACTATATTTCCTCATTTGCCAGTCAAAAATTCAGCTATCATGATTGCCACTCTCAGATGGTTGCCAGCTGGGTGGTATGGTCTAAATTTGTTCACTATACCTTCCTGGCACTTGTTTAGGTCAGCAATGGTGAAATTTGTCTTTTAACCTGAAATTCTATTTATAGAAGCTGATTAGAGTGTAAGAAGTTACATGTTAATTACAGATTGAATGCTTAAGCATTTAGCCCTGTGTATGCCTTGTGATGTCAGCTACTGTAGAAGCTGAAGTACAAGGAAAAGCTCTACCTGGGAAATAAGTAAAGGCAAACCACTGAGGTTGCAGCCAAAGTAGTGGAGCTCCTGACTACCTACATTCTCAATTCAAACTCCACATCACAAAACAATACAACAACTACAAATACTACTAGCATTTTAGAATAGTTTGACCTACACTAGGCACATAGTGTGGACCTTTTAAATTTTATAAGGACTTCCAATCAATCTATTGTTTACATGCCTCTGTACCACATCTCCAAACTGTGTCCCCTGTCAAAAGGCACTTCCTAATATAGCTTGAATTAGGAATGCTTAGCTCACAATATTAGCATTTTTACTGCTTTGCTAAATTGATATTTTTTCAGATTACAGTTCTATGTGTTCACAGTCTACTTAATAACCTTTTAATAGAAATCCATAGTGCATTCTATTATGTACAGTTTTAACTGGCAGTAAATACTTAAGAGAATTGTATTGCAATATTGCTTTCAGCTGAATACAATTGATCCAGGATGTTATATTAAGAATATTTTTCAGTGAAACCAGTGGAGCACAGCTTGGAATAAGAATGCTCCACTGCTTGTGAAGAAGTTCAGTTATAAATCTTATTATGCTTGTGTCAATAGCCTTTTTCACCTCCCACCCTTCTACAATACAGATGTACCATCCTTTAACCCAAGATAGCTCGATATTATTACTTATCTGAAGATATGTTGCAGAAATTTATTGCAGAGAATGTTGAAATCTAGTCAAAGGTCTCAATTCATTGTTGCTATAGTTAGTGATTAAAACAAAACTTAAATGTCTGTGATACAGTTTTCACGCTTTACTTTTGTATCTAAGTTGTTACAACTGGACAATTCTGTCATATGCCTTTGACATAACAGTCCTTTAGCTAAGACACAATGGCAGAGCTGTTGCTAATGCTGAGTTGTTTTCTTTGCAGTCCTGGTTAATAGTTGCGCTGAATTTTTTTCCCATTAAAAACCCATTGTAAAGCCATATAATGAGTGATTGTTGTCCTATACTATGTTATCTCTCATCTCTTTTACTGTCCCTTGGTTATCTCATATTGTTACAATAGTTCACCTTGTTATCTGATATATTTTATATATGCTTAATTGGTTATTTGAAATAGGAGAGGGTGGGGGGGAATCAAATTGTGCTGGGTGGGGGGAGGGAAATGGGGACCATGACATGAGAAAGGGTATCAATATTTGTGAAGTAATGTATCTTCTATCTGGTGAATATAATGTAACCCCTCTATTAATTACAATAAAAATATATGAAACAATGATAAGTAGGTGCAGAGAAGTGGATGAATCTAGAGTGAGTCATGTTGAGTGAGACAAGTCAAGACCAAAGGAACAAAAGGTGCATGGTATCCTTAATATGTGGCTATTAGATCCAAACAACACAAAAGCAAGGACTCAATAGTTGCATACCCAATGCTATGGACATGGTACAGGAAATATAAACACAACTACATAGACATATAAACTTAGGATTCTATAGACATAATGTTTTATTACATTGATTAATACGTATCTATGATATACAAACCCTTAGCCTAAATTTGATTATGTTCTAAAAACTAAATACCTGTGATTGCATATAGAGATTCCATTCTTGAATACTTGTTTGTTAAACACATCATTTGAAATAGGATGTAAAAAATCAATGTTAATAAATTCTTTAATTAAAAAATAAATAATAAAAACCCATTGTAATTCCAGGCACTGGTGCTTCACACCTATAATCCTAAATATTCAGGAAGCTGAGATCTGAGGATCAAGGTTCAAAGCTAGCCTGGATGTGAAAGTCTGTGAGACTCTTATCTCCAATTAAACTCAGAAAATCAGAAATGGAGCTGTGGCTCGAGTGGT
The DNA here is from genome assembly GCF_031878675.1 of Megascapheus bottae. Taxonomy (NCBI): domain Eukaryota; kingdom Metazoa; phylum Chordata; class Mammalia; order Rodentia; family Geomyidae; genus Megascapheus; species Megascapheus bottae. The sequence continues at coordinate 1,505,166 of NC_143518.1, forward strand.
AGAGCACTAGGCTTTTGAGAAGAAGAGCTCAGAGACCAGGCCCAGAGTTCAAGCCCCACTACTGACAAAAAACAAACAAACAAATCTATGTACTATAAGTGTCCAGTGTGTACTATTTTATTTTTGTTTTGCAAGAAAAGTTGAACTATTTTTGATAACATGAGTAAATGGTGGAAAATTTTTAAAAAACTATTGTAACACCCACTGTCCTCCAGGACAGGGAACACATCAGAATCTACATATCCATAGATATGGATAAGGTAAGGAGAAAGAATCTCTACATGATAGGAAATCCAATCATTTTTACCTCATTGGCATTAGAGTTGAACTGAATTGAGAAAAATTATAGTCAGTAATTATAGAAAAATTATAGTTGTCTCTAATTCCCTGACTTATGAACTTTCATATATGTAATTAAACATGTAGCACAATATAATAAGTGATGTTTCACAGAATTATTGAATTACTGTTTTGACTGAAAAGTTTAAAAATATTATCTTGTCCTACTGTTAACTACTCAGCTTGCTCATGTGAAACATCAAATAGATAAATTCAGGACTGATAAAGTTAAAAAGAATGACAACCTCTATAGGGTAGATATTAGAAATATCTTTTCTAAGGACTTCACACATTTGAATAGTTACAATATAACTATTTAAGAAAGAATTTTTTAAAAAATCATTGAATTGTCAATAAGAAGAAATATAACATATTATTAAAACTTATGCCTATAAATATTAACCTACAATAGGCACAGATACAACCGACATTAAAATTACTCTGTTTAATCCAGCTGCTACTGGATCACACCTATGATTCTAGCTACTCGGGAGGCTGAGATATTAGAATTTTAGTTCAAAATGAGTCGGGGGGGGGTGGGAGTTTGGCCTAGTGGTTAAAGTGCTTGCCTAGCATGCATGAAGACCCGGGTTCGATTCCTCAGTACCGCATGTAGAAAAAAGCCGGAAGTGGTGCTGAGGCTCAAGTGGTAGAGCTCTAGCCTTGAGAAAGTCCAAAGACAGTGCTCATGCCCTGAGCTCAAGCCCAGGACTGGCAAAAAAAAAATGAGCCAGAGAAGGAAAATCCTATCTCCAATTAACCACTAATGAGCTAGAAGAAGCAAAGATGTAGCTCAAGTGGTAGAGTGCTGGCCTTAAGCAGAAAAAGCTCAGGGACAGTGCCAAAGCCCTGAAGTGAAACCCCAGGACCAACACACACACACACACACACACACACACACACACACACACACACACACACACACAGCATTCTCTTCCTTTTTATGCTATAGAAGACATGATGAGAAGTAGTTATACAGTCAATGCCTCTCTCTTACTCATGGAGAACATGTCCAAGAACCCCACAGCATCAAATCTAGCTACTACCAAAGCATATCAATAGTTTTCCTCATATATTTATATCTATGATAAATTAAATTTCTAAATTAAAAACAATATGAAATTAATACTAACAATAAATGAATTCTAATAATGTAATCCAGTTATGTGAAGATAGAATATAGACTCTATGCCCCTCTGTTTCTCTCTCAAGATATCTTGTAATTATTATGCAAATTTCCATATCCATGGCTCATGGCTCACACCTGTAATCCTACCTAGCTACTCAGGAGGCTGTGATCTGAGGATCACAGTTCAAAACCAGCTCAGGCACAAAAAGTCTGTGAGACTCTTCAATTAACAACCAGAATGCCAGAAGTGGTACTGTGGCTCAAGTGGTAGAGTGAGCAATAGCCTTGATGATCTGAAGAGTTCAGGCCCACAAGCAACAACAACAACAAAAAAAAGACAATAAAAAAAAGACAATAGAAAGAAGGAAGAAGATTCTTGCCTTGGTAGAAATTGGGAGAAGTTAGCCTCAATGCACACTGGAACCAAATAATTTGGGTAGTGAGGAAGAAATGGTTAATTTATGTCAGACCCAGTTGGGGTTCTGAGTATGATCAATGGGCACTAGTTTTTCCTGGCCATATCCATCCCAATTTTAATTACTTATTTTTTGCCTGTAGTACTATTGCTTTGTTTGGAAAGTTCTGCCGTTTGCCAGTCTTGATTATCAAGGCTTACATCCAGTATGCTCACTCAGGAAGAAATAGGCATTGGAAGGAAAACAAATAGTAGAGTTTACTTCTTAAATATTGGACTAAGATCTCAGATGCCTTTACTTTGTCTTAAATACAGTCTATTTCCACATAAGACTGCATTCTGAGCTTCTCGATGGTCATGAGTTGTGGTAATGGGAGCAACGTCACTCAGTCCCACACAATCTCACAAGTATCATCACTACTCAGATTTAGTCAAGGCATTTGCAAGATTCCAATACTTCCAGAATAACCACAATGGGAGAGAGGCAGGTGCCACAGCTTCACAGTTCAATGTGGGTAATGTGGCTTGTATCTAGGTTTGCATATGATCTATTATTCTCATATAAATTGTGTTATCATTATCTGACAATAATTATTTGACATGTTGTGTTGTCATTATTTACTTACAAATTTCTTCAAAACAGGAGGCCATTGAAGCATGGACAATGGGGGCATTCCCTCAGGAAGGAGGGAGAGAGTATTAGAAAGGCCATGGACTGAAGTTCAGTACAAGAACTGAACCTGGGTCCAGGTTAACAGGACAAATAACAGACTGCCCCTGGGTCTGGGACAAAACAAAACCATGAAAAAGCTTTTCTATAGTTAGAAAAAGCATATAGGTCTGTTTTGGGTTCTAAAAGTTTCATGTATCTGGATGGGCCTGCCCTTCTGGATATTTGGGAAGTTCTGAAATGATTCCCTGAAGTACATTTCCAATACCATTGACCTCTTTCTCCAGACCCTCCTCAATACCAATAAGCCTTAAATTAGGTTTTCTAATTGTATCTTGGACGTCCTGAAGCGTTCTCTCATATTTCCTAGATTTGGTTTGATTATTTTCTGTTCTTTCTCTATAACAACTAAATTATCTTCAACCCTGGAAATTCTCTCTTTTGCATTGTCAAACCTGCTATCAAAGCTATCTACTTTATTCTTCATCTCCCTTGCTTCTAATTGCTCATTTTTGATGATTTGCATCATGTATGGATTTCTTTAACTCCTTGATTTACATTTGAGTGGTTAGCTCAGTAGCTTTATTCTCTTTGGACATTTGTTGGAGTTCAGTCACCTTTTTGTTTGTGGATTCTATTAATTCGTCCATTTTTCTCTGAAAAACCTTTATTATGGCCTCCTTTATGGCTTCCCCTTTTTCACATATCACCATGCTTATGGTTTCCTATTGTTTAGCTATGGCTTCCTCCCTTATCTCTTTATGTTTTCACACTTTTCATTAATGATGTTTATCAATTGCATTTGTATAGCACTTGGAAGATTCTCCTCTAGATTTGCCATTGACTGCTCCATTGCCTGTTTATATTGGGTGGGAAATGCTATTCCTTGATTCCATCAAAAAGAATGACATCGATGGTTGTTCTTAATGTACTGTTATTTCTCTTCTTATTTTTGCCCTTTGGTTGATCTCATATTGTTACTGAATCTGACTTTGTTACCTGGCATATTGTATATATGTTTAACTTTTTTATTTGAAATAGGAAAGGGAAAGGGAGGGAAAACAAGATGATTGGGAGGTGGCAGGAGGAGGGAAATTGGGACAAAAACACAAGAAAGGGTATCAGTGTGTGAGAAGTAATTACTACTTGGGGAATGTAACTGTAACCCCTCTATACATTACCCTAACAAGCAAGCAAGCAAGCAAGCAAGCAAGCAAGCAAGCAAGCAAGCAAGCAAGCAAGAAAGAAAGAAAGAAAGAAAGAAAGAAAGAAAGAAAGAAAAAAAGAAAGAAAGAAAGAAAGAGAAAGGATGAAAGAAAGAAAGAGAAAGGAAGGAAAGAAAGAAAAGAAAGAAAGAAGGAAAGAAAGAAGGAAGGAAGGAAGGAAGGAAGGAAGGAAGGAAGGAAAGAAAGAAAGAAGAAAGAAGGAAGGAAGGAAGGAAAGAAAGAAAGAAAGAAAGAAGAAAGAAGGAAGGAAGGAAAGAAAGAAAGAAAGAAAGAAAGAAGAAGAAGAAGAAGAAGAAGGAAGGAAGGAAGGAAGGAAGGAAGGAAGGAAGGAAAGAAAGAAAGAAAGAAAGAAAGAAAGAAAGAAAGAAAGAAAGAAAAGAAAGAAGACATTCATAAGGAAATGGAAAGAAGAAAGAAAGAAAGAAAAGAAAGAAGACATTCATAAGGAAATGGAAAGACTTGGAAAAAATCATATTAAGTGAAGTAAGCCAGACCCAAAGAAACATAGGCTGCATGGTTCCCCTCATTTGAAATAATTAGTACATGTCTAGGATTGTCCTAGCAGAGGGTCACAAAAGCTCAATAGCTATATACATCCAAGCATATAAAATGATGTTATTCAAAGCAAACCCCAAGACGTGGAAACAAGAGAGCTTGGGGGGTTTGTTTGTTTTGATTTTTAATGTACTGTATGAAGTTATTTCTTTTCTTTTCCTCCATTTTTCCCAAACTTTGATTTATCCTTTGTTATCACTGGTTGTTATTTTGGTATGCTGTGTTTATGAGATATGTGTTTATCAGATCTAAGGAAGGGAAGGGGGTAGTAAAATGATGAGACAAAGGACAAAGAGTGAACCTGTGCAATAGAGATTACTTACAAGACACTGTTTGAAATGAACTTTACAACTTAGGGGAAGGGGAGCCAGGGGGAGGGAAAGAGGGAGAAAAAGAGGGAGCCAGTGACAGTGTTCAACAAGAAATGTACTTTTTACCTTACTTAGGTAACTGTAATTATACATCATCCTTGAAATAAATATTTTTCTTTAAGAAGCTCCAAACTGGAGTAAAATCAATGTTGTTTCCACCTAAAAAGTAATCAAAATAAAAGGGACTAGGGAATTTCTCAAGTGGTAGAGTATCTTCTAGCAAACATAAAGCCCTGAGTTTGAATCTCAGGACTACAGAAACCAAAAATGAAATAAATTGTTTTGTAACATTTTAGATTCACTTAGTTCAGCAATTTATAGTGCAAAAACATGTATATAAACTCCCCCCCACACCTTGTATCCTCTGCAAGAGTGGTGCTTGTGGTGGGGGAGGCCTTTTTGCAAAGATAGTAATATGTCTAAACTTTATTTATAATGGCTTGTAAGCATTCATATCAAAGTTTATACTACTGTTTCTTTGGATATTTTAATAAAGCTCAGTGCATGTTGCATCCATCAGATGTTCTGGCAGTTTATAAGACAACCATCCTGCAAAATACTCCACCTACATTTTCACTTATGTTCCTGAAGTTTGACATTACAAAGCAGTGCCTCAAATTTTTTAACAAGTAATGATGCTAGTTCATTTATAAGGAAAACCTTGATTTCAAAATCATAGCAAGTTGAAGAACTGTCTTTTCAACTATCAGGTCCTGAAAATGTGCATGCCGTACAGTAGAGTTTGTGCGGTGACAGATGAAGCCTCCCACCAAAACTCTTCTTTTCAATAGCACTTTGTATTAATTGTACCACACAGAGTATAAAAGGAATGCTTCCTTCTAAAAGGTTAACATAACCTGCATCGTCCAACTTTTTAAAAGAAAAGAATGCTCCTAATTAGCATTAGGGTCACCCTAATGATGTAGTGACATTTTTGGCCTATCTTGTTGTTTGGTTTCTTACTGTGTCTTTTTGAAAAAATGCAAAATGACCTTATATTTTTAGACAATCTTTAACTCCATGGAGACATACAAACTAATTGAAAATTCCACTTTCACCTAGGAGAGAAAAGAATAAGATTTCTAGTGTCCTGAAAATGTTCTCCAAAACTCTCTCCTCAGAAAACTTTCTATTCCACAATTCAAAGGAAACCTTTGAATTCCTAAACCAGCATTGCTTCATTAGCAGCTCCATGAAAACAGATGCGGTGTGGCTATCTCTGTGACACTGTATGTAATAAAAGATGAGATGAACAGAAATTGATCCTGTTGATGGAACTCAGGCTATTAACAGTCCTTCCTCCACAGTAGCTTTATGATGCTATTAAAGCTCTGTCTCCTTGTATTGGAGCTCCATGACCCTGTGAACCAGGGCACAGCTCACTCACTCCATCATGAGGCTGGAGGAATAAGTCATTCCAGGCCTGTCTTCATTTTGTGGAAGAAGAGAACAAACTGGTTCAACAGGAAGGTTCCAGTTCTTCTACCCTAACTATGCAAACTATGAGAGACATGATGTTGGATTCGAAAAAGAGGAAGTGTTCAATAGACAGGAGTACAGAGCGACAGACCATAACATATGGCCAACAACATGTGTCCCACCATGGTGCTTCTTGTTCCCATAATGCCTTGGACTCCATGTCAAATGCTTCTTCTGTCTCAAACTCTTTTTTTCCCCATAATGCCCTAGGTGCCTTCTCAAAAGTCCCTTTTCGAATGCAGAGTTTCTGCTTCTTTCTTTTTTCCCCTTTCTTTATTTACTTTAAATAAATCAAGAATAGCTTAATAGTAATAATTTAATGGATAGAGAAAATGCATCTGCCCACAGACAGTAACAACACCTCTCTTTGATTTCCCACCATTCCAAAATATACTCCAAGAAACAAGAGGGAGAAGTCAAAGAAGACCCCGGATGGCAGGGTGTTCTTCTACATTCCTTGGTGCATAGGACAGCAGAATCCTATGGATCTTCCCAACAGATAAGTTTCATGGGCATCAGTAAGCAAAATTTTTTTAAATGTGGGCCTCCAAGTTAATGGGAGCTATGAAGACTTGTGCCAACTCTAAAATCATAAGGGAATTATCTACTCCGTACAATGTGTCACAATCAGTTGTCAAAATCATCTGATGATATATCTATTTATGGCCCTGATTCTTATTTTCTCTTTTTTTATTCTTATTTTCTTCTACTTGGGATAAATATTTTTAGACTTGTTTGGATAACCGTGCTTTTGTGGCAGCTAAACTATATCTATAAAACTTTCTGTCATTTTTATGTAATCACAAAAGGACTGAGTTTTATTTCTTACATGGTCGACAATTTTTAAATAATGCTACCAAAAACCATTACATCTGCAATTTGCTTCAGATTTCTTAGCAAAGTTCTCTCCCCAAGGACCTGTGAAGTTTCCTCAACCTAGCCTCAAATACAAATGCAGCAGTGGTATACACACACACACACACACACACACACACACACACACACGCATGTGCGTGAGCACAATTATTCATTCCCTTACACTTATAGCAAAAGTCCCAACAGGCTATATGATTTCTGACATTTAATGAAATTATTTGAAAATAATTTACTCTGTAAATGGTCAGTATGTACATGATTGCATAACAAATATAAACTGAATCACCATCAGAAAGCATTGCTATGGATTTAATTCTCTGTGCTATAATACAAAAGAAATAAACAATATGGCATAACCTCAGAACAGGATATGTATTTCCATAAACTGATGATAGATGATAAACTGCCTGACCTACATAGGTTAGTTTACTTTACATGATGAAACAATTAGAAATACTAATAACAGCATGAGTTTATTAAGGCAAAATTGGAAGTATTTAAACCAGGCACTAGTGATTCACACTTGTAATCACAGCTGCTCAGGAAGCAGAAATCTGAGGATCAAAACTAAAAGCCAGCCCACACAGAAAAGCCTGTGAGACTCTTATCTCCAATTAACCAGCTACAAAGTGGTAGTAGAGGTATGGTTCAAATATAGAGCACTAACCTTGAGCAAGAAGCCAAGTGAAATCCCCAGTGTTATAACAAGAGATTGAAAATGTATTTATTATGGAGTACTAGGTACTAGGATGTGTGGAAGGAGTAGGGGATAGAGATTTGGACTATGGTATGATAAATGAGTAACTTTTCATTTCTATAGCAAAGTATGGTAACTGTGGTTGGTAGCAATTAACTACATATTCAATCTTGCTAGTAGAGAGGATTTTCAATAGTCACAATGCAAAGAAATGATGAAGCTTTGAGATAAAGGACATACCTATTATCCTATTCTGAGCATTGTACGTAATATGTACTATTATACATATTATGTACTATTCTTATAAAAAAATAAAAGATTGCACTGATCTATAAATGGGAATCTTAGTCCCTGTCCTTCAAAACTAACAATATACCAGGAGGTGCAAAGAACACAGCAAGTACATACAAATAATAAAATGTTGAAAAATAAATTACAGTAAGTTAATTTTTAGGTAAAACATTAATTCTCTGCTAAGTAAAGGAAGTTAATGTGAATGTGTAATCTGCAGAAAATTATTGAAGACAAAAAATTGAATTTCTTCACTTATCTATAATTCAAAACTCTCACTTAGGCCGGGAGTTTGGCCTAGTGGTTAAAGTGCTTGCCTAGCATGCATGAAGACCCGGGTTCGATTCCTCGGTACCACATATATAGAAAAAAGCCGGAAGTGGTGCTGAGGCTCAAGTGGTAGAGCTCTAGCCTTGAGAAAGTCCAAGGACAGTGCTCAGGCCCTGAGCTCAAGCCCAGGACTGGCAAAAAAATAAAAATACAAAGTAATGAAGCACTATTTACCATAGCAAAGATATGGAACCAAACCAGATGCCCTTCAGTACATGATTGGATCAAGAAAATGTGAAATTTTATGCTGCCATCAGAAAGAATGACATCGCCCCATTTGGAAGGAAATGGAAAGACTTGGAAAAAATCAATTAAGTGAGGTAATCCAGACCCAAAGGAACATAGACTCAATGTTTTCCCTCATTTGTAATAATTAGTACACATCTAGGACTCTCCTAGCAGAGGATTACAACAGTGCAAATCTAGATACATAGATCATATAGGATGAAACTAAATGAAAGGATCTCTAGGATATGAAACAAGAGCTTTATCTTGAGTGATTGTTCTTAATGTACTGTGGTATTTCTCTTCTCCTTTATTGCCCTTTGGTTAATCTCATATTGTTACTGTATCTGACTTTGTTACCTGGTATATTGTATATATGTTTATTTGTTTATTTGAAATAGGAAAGGCAAGGTGATTGAGAGGGGGTGGGGAGAGGGAAATGGGGACCAAAACATAAGAAGGAATATCAATGTCTGAGAAGTAATGCACCTACAACCTGGCGAATGTAACTTAACCCCTCTATACATTACCTTGACAATAAAAATGAAATAAAATAAATAAAAAATTCAAAGCAATAAAATTAGTAAAGCACAATACTCAATATAATTTGATGCACTGATTTGTTTTCAAGACAATGCTAAAATTGGGCATTTCTAGCAATTTCTGTTCTCCCAGTGTGAGCAAAATATCGCTGTTAAATTAGACAAAAATCACTTAACTCTTGCAAATGTTACATTCTCTGACAAAATAGGAAATTTCATTCTTTTCAGCTTAGGTGTTAGAATATCTTTTATAAGGATTAAGAAATTTCAGGGTCTCAGAAACCAATAGAAAATCCAAATCAATTTATACTTTGCATTGTTTTCTACCCAACACAAAGCCATGTACAAAGCATCCCTTTATCTCCCTAAACTGTGTGTTCTCAAGAAGGGTTATCTGTAGCCCTCAACTGACATATTGACTGGGAAATAAGGACACAAGAGGCAGTGTGCCACCAATCCTGAGCCAGAAGCTAGAGTCAAGTAGAGTACTGGCTTTAAAGTGGAAAGTATTTCCAAATATAGATCCGGACTGTCTGACAATCATCTTCTATTCTCTTTTATTGATATGTTTTCTAAAACTATATTCCCTAGAATAGAAATTATTTTTAGTTTCCTCACCACTGAGCTCATTACCTATTTAGGGATTTATAACTCCTAATATGTGACTTCTACACCTGAGGTTCAACTCTTCTCAACTACATTTTCATGTATTCCCCCACAAAGTTAATAATTTGAATCCCTGATTTATCCCTGAAATTTATTTCCTTAATCATAAATTTTCACACCTCCATTTTTTTCACTTGGGGGGAAAAACAGATTCATACTAAATTATTTATCTAATCATGTGATTTTGTGCTGCACAGATACACTGGGGGAAAAAAGCACAAACAAACTAGAAGCTGGTATGTCTCCATGTTAGGAGTGATGGACCCACAGCACCAAATGTACTAGATGCAGAAGTGGTTCAGTGACTACAGAGTCTAGATTGAACAGATAGGTGAAAACTGGGAGAAAGGCCAGCACAACATGGCAGCGAATTGACATCAGGACTAATGAAAGACACAAACAGATTCTGCATTAGAAATTAAAATTTCAAAGGTTGGGATCAAATAACCAAGATTTATAAAGTAAGCTATTTGAGGTAATTTTTTAATATTGGGTGAGAATTACTGGAAGTGAATAGCCTCCTATGATTTTTTGAGTGGAAGGATGCCAAGGGACCAGAATGGAGGAATTTGAGAATAGAGACTGATCTAGTAACATCATCTTGTTCTCATTGCCATCCCAGAGTGTTTCAACCAGTCCTGAAAAGACTAAAAAGGTAAAAATAGGCCGAGCTTTAAATTGCAGATGAAGCATGCTGTTTAGCCCCAGGAGAGCGCTGCTCCAGAGACTATACAGATGTGTCATGCAGGTTGTTCCCTGGAATCATTTGGTTGTCTTATCCCTGACTATTCCTCTAGATGGTAACCCTTTTGTTAGATTTGGTTTTTTACCTCACCTGTGGTTTTGCCTTTAAAAGCTTTCTGCCAGCTGTATTCAAGGCTGCAGGTCTTTGGGACAGGTGTCCATGTGCAGATGGCAGCTCCCAATTCACCTTTTAAAGTGTGGTTTCTCAGTATCTCACTGATCAGATTCCCATGTAACAGTACCACCAATGTAAAGGGTGACGGTGCACAGTCAGCTCTCCTGCTTGAGGTGGATAGCAATGGAAAAGATGGAAAAGAAAATAACAAAAAAGTGAAAGCACAGAGAAAACACAAACTGCAGTTCCATAAGCCACCTAATACCAAACTAAAATGTGTCTGGTGTAAATACTCTAAATGAAATATGATTTACAATAACTGTCATATAAAACCACTTCCCCTAAAAATTACCCTCATCAACTTAAACTTGATGAGTTTTGGAACTGATTAAAAGCAAAAGATGCATCTTAACATGCAATCATCAGTCATATCTAAAAAAAAGTACACGAGATGAAGAACTGAATTTAGTAATACTCATGTGAGCAGGTGAGCAGGTGACTTGTAACTCATGTTACAATACCAAAAGGCTTAGCTTCTAGACAAAATGTAAAATGTAGAAAAATGGTTTGAAATATTTTAAGGGAAATATACAGATACTACTATTGCATAGTAAGGTGGCTGTGCTTAGCAATAAATATTTATATACGAACAAACAGTCAACAATATTTTATGTTTGTACTAATACATTAAATGAGCCAGTATATATAAAATATCTATGAAAATGCTAGCATATGGGAATAAAAAATTAATTTTAATAAGTATATGTGTGTGTGTGTGTGCTGGAGCTTGAACTCAGGGCTTCCAGCTCTTGCTGGGAGGGATCAGCAGGAAAACTGGAACAGGCAGAATAGAGGCTAAGGTGCCCAGGCAATACATATAGGTTTTTGAATGCCACTTTAGTGTGGTCAGTATCCATGGAGAAATAAAATAAAGTTCCCATGGAGCCTAGCTTCCTTTGGGTCTGGCTTATTTCACCTCATATTATTTTTTTCCAAGTCTTTCCATTTCCTTATGAATGGGGCCAAATCATTTTTTTCTCACAGAAGCATAGAATTCAATTGTGTGCATGTACCACATTTTCTTGAACTATTCATCTACTGAGGGGCATCTGGGTTCCATATCTTAGCTATGATAAATAATGCTGCAATGAACATAGTTTTGCTGGTAGCATTAGTGTGGCCTTCTTTGTTTCTGGGTGAACACCCAGAAGTGGGATTGCTGGATCACAGGGAAGCTGTATGTTTAGTATTTTGAAGAACCTCCATTCTGCTCTCTAGAGTTGTTGAACCAGTTTACATTCTCACCAAATGTGCAACAGAATTCCCTTCTTGCCACATCCCGGGCAGCATCTGTTAATTTTTGTTTTCTTGATGATAGCCATTCTAACTGGGGTGAGGTGGAATCTCAATGTGGTTTTTATTTGCATTTCTTGTATGGCCAGACACATTGATTATTCACTTGAAACAATTAATATGTGTCTAGGACAGTCCTAGCAGAGGATCACACTAGCTCAATAGCTAGTTATATATGATAACATAAAAATGATGCTAATCAAGATACGCCTTTTTGATGCAACCGAGGAAGCATCGCTCAAGTGTCTCTTCCCACCCTCCTCTTGCCGTCATGTCTAAGTCCGAGTCCTAAGGAGCCGAACAGCTGCAGAAGCTCTTCATCGGAGGGCTGAGCTTTGAAACGACCGATCTGAGGAGCCATTTTGAGCAATGGAGAACCGTCATGGACTGTGTGGTAATGACCCACACACCAAGCGTTCCAGGGACTTTGGGTTTGTAACATACGCCACTGTGGAGGAAGTGGATGCAACTATGAATGCAAGACCACACAAAGTGGATGGAAGAGTCGTGGAACCAAAAAGAGCCGTCTCCAGAGAAGATGCTCAGAGACCAGGTGCGCACTTAACTGTGAAAAAGATTTTTGTCGGTGGCATTAAAGACACTGAAGAACACCACCTACGAGATTATTTTAAACAAAATGGGAAAATTGAAGTGATTGAAATCATGAGTGACCGAGGCAGTGGAAAGAAGAGAGGCTTTGCGTTTGTAACCTTTGACGACCATGACTCTGTGGACAAGATTGTCATTCAGAAATACCATACTGTGAATGGCCACAACTGTGAAGTAAGGAAAGCCTCATCAAAGCAAGAGATGGCTAGTGCTTCATCCAGCCAAAGAGGCCGAGGTGGTTCTAGAAACTTTGGTGGTGGTCGTGGAGGTGGTTTTGGTGGCAATGTCAATTTTGGTCATAGAGGAAACTTCAGTGGTCCAGATGGCTTTGGTGGCAGCCAAGATGGTGGTGGATATGGTGGCAGTGGGGATGGTTACAAGGGATTTGGTAAATGATGGTGGTTATGGAGGAGGCGGCCCTGGTTACTTTGCAAGCAGAGGCTATGGAAGTAGTGGATAGGGTTATGGAAACCAGGGCAGTGGCTATGGCGGTAGTGGCAGCTATGACAGCTATAAAAACAGAGGAGGCGGGTTGGCTTTGGCGGTGGTAGTGGTAGCAGTTTTGGAGGTGGTGGAAGCTACAATGATTTTGGCAGTTACAACAATAGGTCTTCAAATTTTGAACCCATGAAGGGAGGAAACTTTGGAGGCAGAAGCTCTGGACCCTGTGGTGGTGGAGGCCAATACTTCGACAAACCACAAAACCAAAATGGCTGTGGTGGTTCCAGCAGCAGCAGTAGCTATGGCAGTGACAGAAGGTTTTAAATTACTGCCAGGAAACAAAGCTTAGCAGGAGAGGAGAGCAGGAGAAGTGACAGGGAGGCTACAGGTTACAACAGATTTGTGAACTCAGCCAAGCACTGTGGTGGCAGGGCCTAGCTGCTACAAAGAAGACATGTTTTAGACAATACTCATGTGTATGGGCAAAACAAAACAAAACAACAAAACTCGAGGACTGTATTTGTGACTAATTGTATAAAAGGTTATTTTAATTTCTGTTCTGTGGAAAGTGTAAAGCATTCCAACAAAAGGGTTTTAATGAAGACTATTTTTCTTTTTTGCACCCATGCTGTTGATTGCTAAACGTAATAGTCTGATCATGATGCTAAATAAATGTGTCTTTTTTAAAAAATGATGCTAATCGAAATGAACTCCAACATATGGAAACAACCAGTTTTTTATGGTTTTTGCTTTTGTTTTCTTTTGTGTGTGTACTGTGTGATGTTATTTCTTTTTTTGTTTGTATGCTTTCCTATTTTTTTATTTTCTATTTGGAGGTAATGTACAGAGGGGTTACAGTTACATTTGTCAGATAGTAGGTGCACTATTTCTCACACATTGATACCCCTTCTTATGTTTTTGTCCCCATTTCCTTCCCCCGTCTTCTTTTCCCTCCTTCCCTTTCCTATTTCAAATAAATGAATAAATGTATATGCACTATACCAGGTAACAAAGTCAGATACAGTAACAATATGAGATTAATCAACAGGAAACAAAGGAGAAGAGAAATAACATAGTGCATTAAGAGCAACAATTGCCCTTTTTTTCCTTTGATTTACCCTCTGTTAATTTTGGTACCCTATGTCTTGTATATATGATTATCTGATTTGAGGGAATAACAGAATGGTGAAACAAAGTACAAAAAAATGGCACCAGTAATACATCACAAAACACTATGTTAGAAATGAACTTTACAACTTGGGTAAGAGGAGAGTTAAGAGGAGGAGGGAAAGTGGGAGAAAACAAAGCAGATTGTACCAATGTTCAATAAGAAATGTACTAATTTCCCTACTTATGTAACTGTAACTTGTCTGTACATCACAATAAAATAGAGCTTCCTATGCTCAGAAATTTTCTAAAGTTTATTTGGATGCACTGATAAATTAACTAATACACATTTTCCAAAAATTCTACATTTGATATTTTTAATTGGATCTCTGTTAAAAAGCAATAAATAAACCAGGCTTTAGTGGCTCAAACTAACTAGCTACTCAAGAGGCTGAGAATTGAGAATCAAGGCTCAGAACCATCCCAAAAAGACAAGACTGTAAGACTCTAAGCTTAGCCAGCAAAAAGAAGTAAATTTGTGGCTCAAATGTTAGTCACCAGCCTTAAACAAAAAAGCTATGACCCGGAGTTCAACCCTAGTGCCTGCATTGGAAAAAAAAAAAAAAACTGAGGGCTGGGAGCATGGTAGAGTACCTGCTTAGCATGCACGAAGTCCTGGGTTTATTCCTTGGTACCAAATGCACATACAAAATGCAGGAAGTGGGACCTGTCCTTTTGAGCTTTGTGTGGGACTTTGATTATTTATGTATGTCATAATTCATCTTTGCGCTCTCCAAGGCATTGAGGACTGTTACTGTAGGTTCACTTTGTAGTCGGTAGGTGGCAGTCTTTACTTGTCTTGGGACTGGTGGTTCTGGGAATCTGTGTATACCTGTGGTTCTTGGCCAAACTGATTCCGCTGCTAACTAGGTCAGAGTTTGCAGTTTTTGCAGGTGTTCAGCCTGTTCCCAGAGGCTGTGTGCCACTGCACGACTAGCTCTCAGCCCAACCAGTGGCCTCACAGTGGGCCATGGGATGTTGCTGCCCGCTTAAGTCTCAGCATGCTGGGCGGATGGTTGATATTCCTACCCTGTTTACAGGGGCGGGCCCCAGCCAAGGGCCTGGGGTTTGGGAATTTCTGGGAGCTCTCAGCTAGACCAGCTGGTTTCTACTCTGTTCCCAGGGGCGGGGCCCAGCCACTCTGGAAAGCAGTGTGGAGGTTTCTTAAAGAACTGAAAATTTACCTTCCCTATGATCCCGCCATACCACTTCTGGGCATCTATCCTGAACATCATGATCCAAGATATGATAAGGACACCTGTTCAGCTATGTTCATCTCTGCACTATTCACAATAGCCAGGCAATGGAAACAATCCATATGCCCTACTGCAGATGAAAGGATACAGAAAATGTGGTATATATATACATATATATATATATATATACAATGGAATTGTACATAGCCAAAAGATGAGATAAAATAATGGCATTTGCAGGGAAGTGAATGAATCTAGAGCGAATCATGTTGAGTGAGATAAGTCAAGACCAAAGGAACAAAAGGCACATGGTATCCTTATATGTGGCTATTAGATCCAAAGAGTACAAGAGTGAAGACAATATTTGCATACCCAATGCTATGGACATGGTAATGGAAATATAAACATAACTATATAGACATAAAAACCTATGACTCTATAGACAGTGTTTTATTTCATAAAAAAGAAAGAAAGAAAGAGAGAAAAAAAAGAGAAAAAACTGAAAACACAAAATAAATTTTAACTTTTCTGGCTCTCAAGACAGCCAGGTACTAGTGGCTCATGCCTGTAATCCTAGCTATTCAGGAGGCTGAACTCTAAGAATTGTGATTCAAAGCCAGTCCAAGCATGAAAGTCCATGAGCCTCTTATCTCCAATCAACCACCAGAAAAGTGGAAGTGGCACTGTAGCTCAAAATGGTAGAGCAATAGCTTTTCGCTGAAGAGTTTGGGGAGCCCAGACTTCAAGCCCCCAAACTGAAAACTGATATTATGCTGTTTTAAGGAATAATGCATAGTTGTGAGTAAAAGGATGACTTTCAAGTTTGTAAAGAATTTTGAAGAGGTATCAATATGTGAGAATATAACTGTAACCCCTCTTGCATTACAATTTTTTAAAAAAAAGAATTTTGATTATTGACGATAATGGGAATTAGGACATACATAAAATTTGTACCTTATAATCCCAAATATCAAGTTATTCAGTCGTTTTTATCTTCCCCTGTTCCCTAGCAAGGAAGAAAAAAATGATAATTCGATTCCATCACATTTTTCTTCCATTGGGCATACTATAAGAGCAGTAGGAATTATAAAGTGTGGACAAGGATCAAGTCAGCAAATAATAAAAGGCAAGTTAGAAATTGATAATCGCTCCCTGCGGAATAGACAATGGTTGTGCAGCTTTATGGTTAATTACCCTTTCAGAAGCACTTCAATGATACTACCACTTACATAGTCCTAGAGAGTTCACAACCTAACTAGCCCTATTTGCACTTGCTGCTGCCAGAACTAATGTATGCACAACCTGGGCTGAAGTCTTCTCCTGGATCAAAGACAATAGTCCAGGTTAAGTACTACTAGGATATGACTATAAGGAGTAAATCCCTGCAGAGGCAAAAAAAATCAGAATGACTGCATCAAGGCTGATTTCCCTGTGACTAGTATGACCTTAGACAAAGGTTGCCAACTACTCCGTGCCCGAGTTTCTCATCTTAAACGGCAGCTACCTTCTTCTGATGGGAGTGTATATAAGTTTACACATGTAAAACAATGAGAAGAGTGTCGAGAACAAAAGTGAACAAAAGCCAAGTTACAATAAGCTGTCTGAAACCTAGATACATAAGGCCATATAGAATGACACTAAATGAAAGGAACTCCAGGATATAAAAGCAAAAGCCATATATAATGAGTGATTGCTGTCCTTAATGTACTATGTTATCTCTCATCTCTTTTGCTATCCCTTGGTTATCTCATATTGTTACAATTTTTCACCTTGTTATCTGATATATTGGATATGTGCTTATTTGGTTAGGATAGGGAAGGGAGGAAAACAAAATGAGGGGTAGGGGTGGGGGGAGGGAAATGGGGACCAAGACATGAGAAAGGGTATCAATGTATGTGAAGTAATGCACCTTCTATCTGGTGAATATAATGTAACCCTTCTAGTAATTACAATAAAAAATATATGAAAAAACCAATTAGCTATCTGAACAAACAATAAAAAGACTGCGAGAGCAGAAAACAATTGCTTCCCTGGGTGATAAGATGTGGGAGTCAGGGCTGGCTTCAGAACAGAGATAATACTTAGACTTGAGAGCTTGTAATGAAGGAAAAAAAGGAAAGGCAATTCCAGCAAGAAAAAAAAATGAACCAACAAAGGCAAGGAACAAACAAGGAACAGAACAATGTAGACAAGAAAAGCAAACGAACAAGACCAGTGAAGAAAAGTAGACCTGTCTTCCAGAAGTGGTGGGAAGTGAACCAGAATCATGAAGAAAGGGATCCCATTGTAAGATCCTCAAAATCTCCTTCATTTTAGGCAATAGGAAGTTTTGAAGGTTTTTGGACTTGAAATAGGCTTAACTAGACCACAGATTTTGATACAATTTAGGCAGTAATGTAAATGGAGTTATAGGTAAGAAAACTGTATCAGCCAGAATCATTCAAATACTTATGTGTCTACTATGTGTCTTACTGAAATCCTGAGACTATCAGGCATTATGTTGAAAACATAGTTGTATCCATTCCTTACAAAAAAAAAGTCACATCAAAATTATTTGAGCCTCAGTGGCTCATGCCTGTAATCCTAGCTAGTCAGGAAATTGAGATCTGGGTTCATATTTTGAAGCAGGCCCAGGCATGAAAGTCTGTAACTTGAAAACTGTTCTTGAAATGGCTGTGAGACATTCATTTTACAGGTGGAGATGGAGTTGAGAATCTGGAGCTTGGGGAAACAGCCTGCAGAGAGTTTTGCAATATCACACAACAGTTAAGATTGTAGAAAGAAAAATTTGCATGGGTCAAACAGGTAACAAAAGTAACATTCTTTTGTAAAAGACAATTTAAAAAAAGTTGTTGGTCTAAGAAAACGAGCATTTTGAATCCTGTATCAATTACTGAATGTGCCTCAACTATTGAACTCTCATAGTTATTCAATGACAGACATTTTTCAATTCGTGGTTATACTTTAAGCCAGAAAATACATTAAAAACATGCCAACACTGTCTAAAATACATTGAGTTCTTTTTTGTTTATTTTAGAATGTATTGACTATCAAAATATTTCTAAAAGCAAAGGTCAAAATCACAATATTCTCATCGATAAAGAATTTCTGAGACAGAATAAGAGAACTGCAAAATTCCTGGTATAGCAGCATCCCAGACAGCTGGCCAGTTCAGGCCAGAACCTCACACAGCTCAGTGCGTACATCTGTTGACACAGTGTACATCGGCCCCTCCATGGAACTCGCATGAACAAAATTATTTACATAGTTGTCTTGATAGTTGTAAAATTATAATTGCTACTCACTGCTAAATTAGACTTGGCCATGATTTCCTGGTAATTTTCTTCATTAGTAATGTATCAAATTTCCTTTACTTCCTCCATCTTCTTTCTGCCAAGTATTTCATTCTATAATGACAATATGTAAAATAGCAATGTGATAAAAATTGTGACTCTTGCTAGGCAAATGAGACTATAGTTTAACTTCTTTGTATTTAAAATAATGTTATCATCACGTATCATAAAAATGGAAGACTTAATAACAAGTTTAATCCCTGTCTTTGCCCAAGCACAAATTCTCTTCTGAATGGTCAACCAATGTCACTAATAACCATACCATGAAAACTATGAAATTCAAATATGCCTCACATTTTGGTTTAAATAACATCAGATTTCTGTCTTATCAACTTACCATTATGTTGTTATTACCCTTCAAATTTGAAGCCATAGTCTTACACTTAGCAAAAAGAAGGTATTTCTAAATTCCAGTGGAAAAAAATAGAAATTTTGATTTAATTTTTTATACCATTTTAGGAATAATAACTAAATGTCACTAGCAAAATAATGTATTGTAAAAGCAAGGTATATTTTACTGCATCAAAGCACAAAAGCTAAATTATAACCTTGATTAAATACTCTTAACTTTTAGGCTTCAGTTCCATCAACATTTTGAAGTCATTTCAATAATTCTATATATGTAGTGTGAGTATTATAGTGTAATATGAAAGAAGTTTGGAACTGAAGACCACACACACATAAACATTCCAGTGGAGTAAGACCGTGGGCTCCTATGCATGAATGACCTAATCCAATTTCCCAGAGCACCTGCTAACCCCAGCCTTCTCTCACACAGACATTCTGGAACTGAGCTTTTCACTTTCTTCATTCAATATTTATATGTAACATTGAAGCTCATTACAAAACAATGAACAATTAATCAATCAAGAAGAAACTTTAAAGCATACTTTCTAGAAAAGGTACAGCACCATCCTGTTGCCCACAGTTCAAGAAAAGGAAAATAAATACTATACTACTTTCTCATATTTGTATCACCATTATTCTAACAGTAGGTCCACGATGGTGGTTTAAAGTTGTACTATGCTTCCAATAAGAACACAGGAGTCCTGTTAAGTAGGCTTTCTTTTCAAGGTCACTGACACCTGGGAGATAGTATTGATGAGACAGAAGTTCAACTAAACTATATTGAGAAGTACTTAATGCCAAATTATTCACTCAGGTTCTGGAACTTGAATGCCTATGGCACCGTTACATTAAAGTTTTCACATAAAATGTTCTGCTTATGATTCTGTTCTGATTACTTCTTGTCACTAATATGCCCCCCAAAAAAGGCCATTTGGAAGGTACCAGGGTAGAGGCAATAAGTAATTAACTTCATCCCATTTAAAATCATTAGCATACAAGCAAGAAATTTCATCTCCCAAAGGCATTGCCTTAGTTAAAATGAATAATGCATGGCCAAGAATGTGTCCCTGAAGTTCAAAGAGGAAAATTGACCCTGTTTTAGTGCATTGTGCAGAAAAGGCAAAGGCAATTTTCATTAAAATGTTGAACAATTTGTCCAAGATCAAAGAGGCCCCAAAGAATTATGTGCATCTCCCAGAAGACAGAGACCATTCATAATGTTACACACACTCAGGTACCAGAACTAAAGCAAACCATAGCAGCATTTATCTCCAATGCTCTTGCAAGCACCTGAGGAAAGTTTTATAAAATCTTAAGTCTTCCTTTCTCTCTTCTAATTTTGAAAAAGGACTGAGGCTATAACACATTTTGATGAAGATGAAAATAAACAGGGGAAATAATTTTATCTTTTCCTAGGTTAAATTATTTCCTTAAACTGATACCATGTGTTTTCTTAATCATAAATAAAAATATGCTTGTTTAAATACCACCAGATTTAGTGGCAGTTCTTTTCTCTCTTTTCCCCTTATGGTTAATGTCATGTGGTTACTATATCTGACTTATTGTACATGTGTTTATTTACTGATATATTGTACATATGTTTACTTGTTTATTTGAAATAAAGAAGAGAAGGTGGCAAACAAGATGATTAGGAGGGGAGGAGGGAAGGAAAAGGGGACAAGAACATGAGAAGGGGTGTCAAGTTTCAAGAAATAATGCACCCATTACCTGATAAATGTAAATAAATTATGTACAATATTCTTTTTTAAGTATTCTATTTTAATGAAAATGCCTTTAAATATTCTTTATAGCTTACTGTATTTTTTCAACTGAATATTCTGAATGTTTTATGAAAATAATTTATTTTTAATTGATGATCTCTAATAAGGTATACAATACTTCAAAGCATAACTTTACCGGTTTTTAAATTTTAATTTATTTGGGGACTAATACTGGGACTTGAACTCGGAGCCTCACAATCTCACTTGACTTTTTTGATCACCACTGCACTTTACAATGTAAGCCACATCTCCAAACTTGCATTTTGCTGGTTAGTTTGAAATGGCATTTCAAAGAATGGTCTACAAAGGCTGGATTTGAACCTTAATCCTCCAAGTCTCAAATTTCTGAGCTAGGAAGACATGAGCCATATGTGCCCAGCTTATTTCTTATGACATTAAGTGAATTATAAGCCAGTGTTAGTACCTCACACTATAATCCTAGCTTCACAAGAGGCTGAGATCTGGAGAAACAAGTGGCTCAAGTGGATGATGCCAACTGCTCAAGCAGGTATGAGATACTGAGTTCAAACCCCACTATACACATATATACATATGAATGAATTATATTATAATCTTTCCATATAGCCTCCTAAGACAAAGATCTCCTACACTTGTTTTCCATAGGAGCTGCTCCTGCTTGAACAGCAACATACTTTAAGTCATCAGAATTCATTATGCATGTATTTTTATTTTTATACACTTTGTATGTGCTTGTCTTGGGGCTTGAACTCTAGGTCTGGGTTCTGTTCCTGAGCTTTTGTGCTAAAGGCTAGGGCTCTATGACTTGAGCCATAGCTCTACTTCCAGCTTTTTGTAATTTATTAGAGATAAGACTCTCTTCCTGGACTGGCTTTGAACTACAATTCTCAGATTTCAGCGTATTGAGTAGCTACCATTACAGGTGTGAGTCACTGGTATTCAGATAAATGTCTTCTTAAAGAAAAATGATGGATGCTGATTTAAGTAAATATGTAGTTTCAAGGATTATGTGCATTTTGTGTGTGTGTGCATGCTGGAGGTTGTACATCTAATGTTTTCCTTGGGTGGTTACATTTTCTTTTCCAGTATAGAAAACAAATAAAACACTTATTCAACCAAATGCAGAAAAATCAGTGTGGAGAAATCCATAAGGTACAGATCAGGGCATTGACATGCACCAAATCACTCCATCTAACTCATCTCATCCTCACATAAAACATAAAGTAACCCCGGACTTAAGCGTTCCTCCCTCACCCTCACAAGTTAGTTCCAGCCAGGGGGATTATGAACTATATAAATATAATGAGCTTGTTACATTACTATATCCTAGTGAATAAGGAGCATAAGATTTGAGAGACTATGAAGTCCACCCAAATACATGGAGAAAAAGAAGTAAAGAAGGAAGGAAGGAAGGGAGGGAGGGAAGAAGGGGGGGAGGGAGAGTGGAAGGGAGGAAGGAAGGAAGGAAGGGATACTTATAATACACAACACTCAAATTAGTAGATATTTATTCCTCTTCATGAAAGAAAGACTACCAGCAGAAATTCTAATAGCCTTTAAACAACTTTTACTGTGTTTAAAAGACAAAACAGAAAGAAGAGTTGCATTCCCCTGCTATTAGGTATTTTATTGTTTGACCATAAAATATTAAAACACTGATAGGATAGTTAAGAGGAAGAGACATGCCAGATGTCTGCTCTTAAGCATATTTCCCCAGCTCTAAATTGGCATTGTTTCAGTAGGGACTAGGAATGACAAATAATAATTGTACTTCCTTTTTAACATCTGGACATTTAGCACTGATTCATTATGAAACTATGGTACAATTGGTTCATTTTACTCTTTAGCTAAAAACAGGGCACAGGAGCTGGCAGTTTGGCCTAGTGGTAGAGTGCTTGCCTAGCATGCACAAAACCCTGGAACAATTCCTAAGTATCACATACATAGAAAAGCCAGAAGTAGTGTTATGGCTCAGGTAATAGAGGGCTAGCCATCAGGAAAAGCTGAAGGACAATGTTCAGGCCCTGAGTTCAAGCCTCAGGACTGACCAAAAAAAAAATAACCAAGGCACAAAACCAAGACTTTGCTGCAGAGGTTTTATAAATGCAATCTTCCTATGTAGATAACTTTCCTAGTGCTAAAATACTCTATTCCTAAAGATGGTCAACTTCAGTTATAGGACACCTGTTTTAGAAAAAATAGCAAAAAGTTTATGTCATTTATATTTATGTTTGACCATAAGATCAAACTGAATTGCTAAGAGAATATAGCCAAAAATGTTGTTTCCAAGTTCCAGTGGCTAGGGTAGTGTGGAGTTAGATCCAGAAATTTGCTTTTAGAAAGTACAGAGTACAGGTTTTGACTCATAAGTTATTTGTGTTATCTAGAACACATTTCGGAAACACATACATAAAAGGCAGGAACCACACCTGAGTGATTACTATCAAATCCATCTACTTTTTTTGTTCCCACAGTTGTCTAGGCAACTACCCGATGTCAGACTTCAAGTGGGTCAGAAGAAACCATGGTCAGGTTGCCACTGCCTTGGAAGGTTTCATAGGTAAGTTGGACTGCCATGGTGCTTCAAGATGGGTGTTGTCATTTTCAAGGTTACAATGGATGCCCCCCATATTATTTTCCACCAGGCCCCTCCCTGGAGTGCAAATGTATTCACAGATGGGGGAAAGGCAGGATCTGCCGTAGTGATATACCCCACCTCCCTATCTACCAAAGAAAGGAAAGGCACCCACTATTTTGAGCCAGTCACAGGATCTGCACAGTTTAAAGAGCTGTATGCAGTTGCCTTGGCCTTAACCCATGTCCATGGATCAAGGAATTTGTTTTCTGATAGCCTATACATAGTCAATTTGCAACCAACCTTAGTAACTGGCTATATAAAACTGGATAGGAACCCAATTACTCCTTTAATGATTCAAGTCTGATCTCTGTTAAACAAACAAGCTAATCCCATCTTTTTACAGCATCTCAGAGGACACCAGGATTTGCCTGGGAGGCTGACACAAGGAAACCAAATGGCTGACCAATTGGCATCCAATGGGATTATTACAGCTACTGCTCAGCCTCGCCAGGACTTTCAATTAGCTCAAGGGTTATATGAACTAACTCACTTAAATTGGAGAGGGTTGCATCAGAGATTCCCCCTAGTCCCTATAAAGGACTTAAAAAAGATCGTGAGAACATGTAAATGGTGTATGCCATTTTTACAAGTCCCACCCTTGCAATCCCCTGGGGTCAATCCCTGGGGCCTTAAACCTAAGGTTATCTGGCAGACTGATGTAACTATGCACCCTTTGGGAAATTAAAATATGTATTTACGTCTATAAACACTTATTCACATGCTTGTTGGGCTACTGCACATTTCAGAGAAGAGGCCCGACACGTGGAAAGCCATTTTTTACAATGCTTTGCTATTTTGGGTTTACCCATACGGTTAAAACACATAATGGGCCTTGTTTTATGAGTAAATCATTACAAGATTTTTTTCAGACTTGAAATATTAGATATACCACTGGGATACCATAAAATCCCAGGGGACAAGCTATAATTGAGAGACACAATAAGACCTTAAAAAATCAATTAATAAAACAAAAAGTGGGAGGCAACCCCCATGATCAATTGAGGACAGCTATGCTTACATTAAATATTTTAAATTTCTCCAAGGAACAGCCTCTGACTACCTTTCAGAGACATTGGTCTAATCAGACACCTTATTTAAAGGTTGAAGTCCATTGGAGGGAATCTCTTACTGGATCATGGAAAGGCCCTGATCCCCTCATTAGTGTGGGGAGAAGATATGGATGTGTCTTACCAGTGGGAGAACCAAACCCAATTTGGGTATCAGCTAGAGATTTAAAATATTGTCAGCAAACTAAAAAATAATTACCTAAGAGCACCCCCTCTTGAGGTATGCTTTCTCCCTCTCATTCACAGGAATGAGGAGACCATACTGGACACCCTGCTTAGCTGTGGTTGGAATCCTCAGTCACCTTCCTTCTCCTCATCCTGGGCATCATTATCCACGCTGTCCACAAAGACACTTCCTACAATATCAGCTTGATTTCCTGACTGCATTAGTCCTCCAAAATCATCGAGGCCTTGATCTGCTTAAAAAGGCTACTGGAGGTTCTCAATTGCCACCAAAATGAACTTGATGCAAACTATCTATGGACTGGACTAAATGGTTAGCTCCCTTACCTTCTTCCCTTTATGGGTGGGCTCCTTGGTTAAAGTGGGTATTGTATTCACATTCAGACCTTGTGTAATCAATAAGCTCCTTCAGTTTCTTAGAGATCTGGATCAGGTAAAGCTTTTCAGCTACTGGTGGTCTGGCAACAATATGCTGTGCTATGAGATGGTGGACTGGGAACCCTATGAGGTTGGCCCTGGCCGTTACCAGGATGCTCAGGTGTGTTCCTTCACTGACGTTGGCCATCCCCCCTATTTAAAAATCTCCATTTGGGTCTGCCAACCCTACAGGTAAATTGCCTGAAGTGCTAGAGTGGTAGTCAATGACGGGTAAGATCCCTAGAGCGGGACAACCTAAGACAGGCACACTTCATGAGTAAGGCAAATACCTGCTTAATAAAACAAAAGGGAGGAGATGTGAGGCATGTCACATCAGGAAAATGGGCTCATTTCCTGGTCTTGAGATTCAACCTGCCTGTCACCTCGTTGGGAGGCTTGGCTGTGGTTTGTAATGTAAAATAGGCTACCTCTAAGTCTGGGATTGGCCCCGATGCCCTCTCATACAGCACCTACCTCCCCTGCCATGCCCACCTCTATGCTGATAGGCTCCTGCATCCTAATTTAGCCCAAAGTACTTCTGGAATTAATGAGTTTCTGCTGCAACAGACCTCCCTGGCATGTCTGTCTATTCTCCGGTGAGGGAGGGCTGGGTGTGGGGCGCCAGTCAGCCCTAACCTTTCTTGGTCTCATCTTAGTTGGGGCATGTTCTCCTTGTCCCTCCTGCGGGTCAGGAGGCAGAAGAACTAAAAAGCCCGACAAGTTTCTATAAAATAATTATTACTCTAGGTCTACAAAATATCTGAACATATGAATAAACATTTTTTCCAATGCTTATGGATAAAAACCATGTAGAGGAGGTGAGCATTTTAAACACATGTTCTATTACCACTGAGTTACATTCCCAATACTACAACTAAGCACTTTCCAACAAGTAAGTCAGGTACTATAACTTCTGAGAAGATATGTAAGAAGAAATATGACCTATCTTTTTTTTTGCCAATCCTGGGGCTTGAATTCAGGGCCTGAGCACTAACTATCCTTGAGCTTTCTCAAGGCTACAGCTCTACCACTTGAGCCACAGTGCCACTTCAAGCTTTTTCTATGCATACCAAAGAATCAAACCCAGGGTTTTGTGCATGTTAGGCAAGCACTGTAGCACTAGCTCACAATCCTGGCTGGGACTATCTTTCCTGGCTCGGCTATCTTTTTTTTTTTTTTTTTTTTTTGCTAGTCCTATGGCTTGAACTCAGGGCGAAGTACTGTCCTTGGGCTTTTCTCAATGGTAGTGCTCTACCACTTGAGCCATAGCACCACTTCTGGTTTTTCTATGTACCAAGGAGGTGAACCTGGGTTTTCATGCATGCTAGGCAAGCACTCTACCACTAGGCCATGCTCCCAGGCCCTGTCTTTAACTATTACATTGAGCACAGTAAATAAAATCACCTGGGTTTATAGCACTGCCATAACTTTTATAGCAATCACTGAAAGGCATGTCAAGTAAAGAAGTTTACACAAATATATCTCAAGAACATGGATACTTGTATCTTAAACAGTGTGCTTGAAAATTGAATTTTCAAAGTTTAATAAAATAATAATCATTCAAGCCAACAATAGAAAAAGAAAAAAAATAGTCATTATGCAACTATTATATTTATTTCAGGGATACAAGGTTGTTTTAACATTTGAAAATCAATAGACACCACAGCAATATTCTAAACATAAAATTGCCTGATCACCCTAATTTAGTGCTCACGTTTATCAAATTAAAAGGAGAAATGTTATTAATAATTCCACAAAGAGAATCTATTTTTTAAATCTACCATGTACTTGAAAAGGAAGTATTGAGGACCTTTCTTCTTGAAATTGGAAATATTATTGAGTACATATTATCTTAAGAGCTCCAATGTGAAATAGAGTATAATTAGTTGGAAAAGAAGAAAATCTGTTCTCTACAGAACAATTTATAGACAAAAAATGAAGAAGTACAAAATATGTTAAGTTCTATGCATCAGTTTTCCCCAGGAGGGTCTTTTCCTACTGTATTGCACCTTATAATGTATATTATTTCCTACAATAAAAACATTTTTAATCTACGTGTACATACATGGATTAGTATATAAGCAACACTTCCTTATTATTGAGAAGGCCTAAATGAAGTAACACCTTAGTAACAAGCACACCCTGCACTCAGAGCCTGGGCACTCTCCTTGGGCTTTCTCAAAGCTAGTGCTCTACCACTTGAACCACAGCACCACTTCTGGCCTTTTCTGTGTGTGTGTGATACTGAGGAATCGAACCAGCGTCTTCATGCATTCTAGGCAAGCACTCTACCACTAGGTCACACTCCCAGCCCAACACTCAGATCTTTTCCAGTGAAATGATTAGTGATTTTTGGGAGTACAGTGATTCTAGGACTGGAACAGGAAGTATACCAGATAGACAGGAGTATCTTGTAGTGGCAGAAAACTAGAGAGATCATTGGATCCCTACAAGTATGAGAGGGAGAAATATAAGACATATAGATATAGGAGTGAACTGCAGTAGTCCATAACATAAAATTGGAAACTGGAAAATGAGTAGAAGAAAACATAGGGGAAACAATCTATGACACTGGTCTAGGCAAAGACTTTTTGTCGGTTGTGGGACTTGAACTCTATGCCTGGGCATTGTCCCTGGCTCTTCAGCCTAAGGCTTCCATATCCCTTGAGCCACCATTTCCATAAGTAAAGACCTTTTATTTACCTTTTTTGTAGGGGTGATGGGTGATAGGGCTTGAACTCTGGGCCTAGACATTGTTCCTGAGCTCTTCAGCTCAAGGCTACATAGGTAAAGACTTTTTTTAAAATCCTTTTTTTTTTAAACTGTAAGTGGTTCCAGTTATATTGGTCAGACAGTAGGTGCATTGCTTTTTGAACACTGATACTCTTCCCATGTTTTTCTTCCACTTTCCTTTCCCTACTCCCTCCCAATCATCTTGTTTTCCCCTTCCCTTCCCTACTTCAAATAAACAAACATATATACAATATACCAGGTACCAAAATTAGATACAGTAATAAGATGAGTTGTCACAAGGAGAAAAAGAAAAGAAAAGAAATAACTTCACATGGTACATTAAGAACAACTATAACAAAGATAAACCTCTTGTTTCCATATCCTGGAGTTCATTTTGCTTACACTCCACCTATATGGCCATGTGTACATAGCTTTTGAGCTATTGTGATCCTCTACTAGGAGAATCCTAAACATACTGGAAAAAGCATGGAGCCTATGATTTTTTGGTCTGACTTACTTAATATGATTTTTTTCCAATTCTTTCCATTTCCTTACAAACATGGTGGATTTCATTCTTTCTGATGGTAGTATAGAATTCCATTGTGTATTATTCCCACATCTTCTTGGTCCATTCAACTACTGAGGAGCATCTGAGTTGGTTTCATATCTTAGCTATGGTAAATAATACTGCAACAAATATTGTTTTGCTAGCAGCTTTAGTATGTCCTTGTTTATGGATATTTGGGTAAATGCCCACGAGTGGGATTGCTGGGTCACAGGGGAGCTCTATGTTTAGTCTCTTAAGGAATCTCCATACTGCTTCCCAGAGTGATTGAACAAGTTTACACTCCCACCAACAGTGTAGTAGTATTCCCTTATGGCCACATCCCCTAGGCAAAGGCTTTTTTTTTCTAGTCCTGGGTCTTGAACTCAGGGCCTGGACACTGTCCTTGGACACTTTTTGCTCAAAGTTAGCAATATGCCACTTGAGCCACAGTACCACTTCTACCTTTTTTTCTGTGTATATGGTACTGAGGAAGTGAATACAGAGCTTTGTGCATACTAGGCAAGCACTCTACCACCAGGCGACACTTCTGGCCCCCTGCAAAGACTTTGAAAAAAGAAAAGAATGTAAATGCACAGGCAACAAAATCAAAAGCTGAAAAGTTAGACTATGCAAACTAAAATAACTCTGGGTATCATGGTGCACATCTATAATCACATCTGCTCAGGAGGCTGAGACAGAAGGGTCATGTGTTGGACAACATGCTGAGCTATGTGGCATGTTCAAAAGCAGCCTTGTATACAGAGACTGTGTTTTATTTAATTAATTAAATGAAAATAAATAAAATTCTCTTTATAAAGAGGGAGAAAATAGTTATAAAGTATATATGCCACAATATGATAATATCCAGGATATGCAAGGAATTAACTCAAAAATTAAGTAATATTAATAATAATAATATAGTTAAAGTGAATAGCACTGAATAGTCTATTTCAAAAGAAGGCACAAATGGCTGAACACATGAAAATGTTCAGCATCATTAATCATCAGGGAGATGCAAATCAAAGCCCTAATAAAACAATGTCTCCTTGGTCAGAATGGCTAAGATTGAAAAACAAAGGAAGCTGTTGGCTCATGTTGTAATCCTTGCTATTAGGGAAGCTGAGATCCAAGGACTGCAATTTGAAGCCACCCCAGACAAGAAAGTCTGTGAGACTCTTATTTCCAATTAACTACCAAAAAACAGGACTTGGAGCTGTGGTTCACTTGATAGAGCTTTAGCTTTGAGCAAAGGAGCTCAGGGACAGGACCCAGGCCCTGAGTTCAAGCTCCAGGACCTATATATAATTCCTCCTACCCCCTCCCCCATCCCCCCCAAAAAACCTAATTCTATGAGTAGATCCAGGCATGGTGGCTCCTGCTCAACACTTGTGGATGCCTTTGAATGTCTCCTCTGTCAAGTCAATCATACTAAACCATTCTAAGCCAGCTAAGTGCTGGCTCTAGTAGCTCCCAGCTGTAATCCCAGATTCTCAAGCTACAGAAATTGAAAGAGGCCCTAGTGGCCATGGTTTCTTGCTTCAACAGGGTTTGAATAGAACCTGCTTAACCCTCCCATCCTGGCCACCAACCTCCAGCCACCTCTTCACTTCCCCATGTCCTTGGATTGCTCCTGGCCTCCACTGCCACTCCTGCAACTCCCAAGTCTCTCCTAGCTGCTTCCATGACCACCACAAACCCGTGCAGGTTCGCCAGAACTACCACCATGACTGGGAGGCTGCCAATTAACCACCCGCTCAACCTGGAGCTCTACACCTCCTCCTCTCCCTGTCCCTGTCTTACTACTTTGACCAAGATGACGTGGCTTTGAAGAACTTTGCTGAATATTTTCTTCACCAGTCTCATGAGGAGAGAGACCATGCAGAGAAACTGATGAAGCTGCAGAAGCTGCGCAGTGGCTGCAGGCTATCAAGAAACCAGACCATGATGAGTTGGAAAGCAGGCCGAGTGCAATGGAGTGTGTGTTGCATTGGAAAAAACATGTGAATCCATCACTATTGGAACTGCACAAACTGGCCACTAAAAAACATGACTCCCACTTGTGTGTCCTTCCTTGAGACTCATTACCTGAATGAGCAGGGGAAATGCAGGAGCATGTCACCAACTTGGGCTAGATGGGAGCCCCTGACAGAGAATTTTCCCACTTTTATCTAAGAAATTAAAATATTTCACATGGCTTAGTAAAATATGACTGCCAATTTTAAAATGCTTATTTCCACCACTTATTTCAACTTCATTGTTTCAACTTTATTGTTATGATGTAGACTATTCCTATTCCAATTGTAAGGGGAAAAAATTAGTTTGTATAGCACTAAAATATATAGCACAGATTACTTGAGGTCAGTTTCTTAACAAAAGTATCCACTAGCCAATATTTATAAACCTCTCCTAGAGAAGACTATGAAGCATGACCATGCTAGACTCTCTCATAACTCTGTTTCAATTTCTTTTGGGGGGAGGGGTACCAAATTTATTTATTTGAAGAAATGATACAAATTAAAAGAACTTAGGACTTTTATAGAAAGTCATTTCTTACAAAACTAAAATCAAACTTCAACAAAATAAAGCACAGGAAGCAGGAACTCAAAAGGGGTGAGGTCAAGGGGAATCAGTAGAGGAAGAGAAGAAGGAGAAAATGCAGTCAAGAATCCAATGTAAATTCTACAAAATTAAGAGAAATGAGGGAAGGGGTTGATAGAGGAGGAATGGATAAGAATGTTGAACAGGTAACAATGATCAAGAAGCATTGTTTTCATAAATTACTTTGTTACATAAAACTCCTTTGTACAACTACCTAAAGAGAATAATTTTTAAAAATGCTTCTTTGAAAATAATGTTGTTTTCCCAGGGCATCAGTGGCTCATACCTGTAATCCTAGCTACTCAAGAGGCTGAGACATGGGATCATGGTTCAAAGCCAGCCTGAGCCTTATTCCCAATTAAGCACAAAAATGCCAAAAGTGCAACTGTGATTTAAGTGGTAGAGTGTGGCCTCTAGGAACAGTGCCTAAGCCCTTAGTTTAAGCCTCAGGACTGGCACAAAAAAAGAAAAGAAGAAACTCATTTCTCCTCACTTAAGTATCAGAAATAATTTTCTCCTCAAAATTATTATTAATTATTATGAATGTAACTGTAACCCCTCTATACATTATATCACCTACACAGTATTATTCTTTTGCCAGTCTGGAGCTTGAACTCAAAGCCTGGGCACTGTCCTTGGACACTTTGCTCAAGGCTAGCATTCTGCCACTTGAGATACAGCACTAATTGAGGCTTTTTCTGAGTATGTGGTACTGAGAAATTGAACCCAGAGCTTTATTGATGTTAGTCAAGCACTCTAGCACTAGGCCACATTCCCAGCCCGTAATTTTTTTAAGTGCTATCTTAGTAATAATTTAATATTAATTTATTGACTTAATACTAACTTAAATAATATTAGTAAATATTAACTCAAAATAATAATTATTACTATTATATTAAGTAATTTAATGTTAATTTAAATCAATTGTTAATACTGATATTAACTTAATTGTGTATTTAATATTTAAGTTATTTGATACTGATAATTATCAATAACGTATCAATTGATTATATAGTTATATAGTATGTTTAATATAATAAATTATTTATAATGTATGTAATATTTATTAGTAGGGTATAACAATCATAATTCCTATTAATTTAATTAATTATTACTATTAATAGTCACTTAAATATTAAAATCATATTAAATTCATATCTAAAAACATAAAAACAAAAATTAGCCATATTCTCTTGTTCAACTTACTGTCTCCAACTTATAACAGGATTGGTAGGGATTTTCCTTTTGGGGGATGAGTTAAGTTTGTAGTCCTACCTATAGAAATTGAAAGCAGAGTAAACGACTGACAATGTACTAAGCAGCCTTCCATTAACAAGATTTATATTAGACTTAATTCATGCAGAGAGAGGAATGTCTTCTGGGTCACATATTAGCCTCTTGTTTTTTTCTGTACCTTCTATTAGACATTAGGAGAGGGAGGACACTGTGAGTCTCAGTGCCATGTAAGACACCTATATTTCCAAGGTGCACTTTACTGAAAGCCTGCCAGACATCTCATTTTCTATCTGCTCAGCCAGCACAACAGCAGCAAGATTAAATCTGCAATATGTGCTGTGGGGCCCCCTTCCTGCTGACACAACAGGAAGACCAACAGTGTCTCTTCAAAATAAGGCTTAGTTTTGTAGACATAGAGTATGAAAGTCAGTATATGTTCCAGATTGATAATGATTTCCTACATTTATTAGCATATATATGGATATTTTATTTGGTAACATTAACTGTAATTCACTTGTGGCCACAAACCTTATTGAGCTTTCAAAAAATCATTTCTAATCTATTGCCTGCCAAGACTTCATAAGGAACCTTTGCCATGCTATTTACTCAATTTCAGACTAGGAAAATTATCTCAAGACTAACATGTACCAGTAAAAGGAATGGAACACATAAAAATTTCCTTTATCTTTTTATTTGTTTTCAACCTAAGTGCGCCATTTTAAAAATAAGATGTAGAAATGTTCATTCCGTTCCTCAGTTGATATTCTACCTTGATCTCTCTGTTTTCACAAGCAGGTGCTTTAAAAATGCTTTGAGGATAACAGCCTATGTCCTAATCATCACAATAACACACAGGGCAAACATTTCTCAGTATGCTTTCCCTCAGGACATTTGGGATGTGAACAGAAGTTAAATCTCCACAAGCTTTCAGGCTTTCAACTCTAGGTGATCTATGTTTAATGTATTTAAGGTTATAGTATCTCAGAAAGTATATTATCTGTCTGATATGAAAATTGGTATTGCCAAAATGAAAGGTTTGCACCATTGCTGAAATAAACCAAGATGCACATAGTCATGTATCAAGACTTGCCTGAGTTAAGTCCATTTCCTCATGGATTATTCAACATAAAAATAAAATTACTGCCTTAATCACAATAAAAATAGAAAAATAATCCCAAAGCCAATGCTTATAAATACACAGAGTTTGCATTTACCTTCCCTATCCAAAGTTGACTAAGTATGTCATTTATTTTTATCTACCGCCCAACTCCACTCACTAAGTCAGATTCATGATGTTCCTGGTGCCTTTGTCAAATAATCTCTCAACAGATTACCAACGTGTAGTTCTTCAGGTTTCACCACTGAGTCTTTCCATTTTTAATGTATCATCATAGATGTTTGAGGTAGCTCATGAAAGGGAAACAAATGTTTAAATTGTTGTAAAGGCACATTCTCAGTCCAGTGTGTGCTGCTCATTATATTCAGATCAAATACCAGGCAAACAGGTGCCTTAGGCTAGAATGCAGAGACATGGGGTAAGTTCATACCCAGCATGAACTAGCCAACTTAACCTGTTCAAATTACCCTGTTCCTGTTTTATTGAACTGATCACAGTTTTCTACTATAATCAACCCATGTATGTAGGTGATTCAATTTGCACCAAGTATGAAATTTACCTCCAAGTTACAATTAATTATACAAGGTGCATCTTCTTTTCTGAGATTCAGAAAATACAGTCCTAAATGTTTCAGCACGCACCTTGACTGATCTCCACGCATCTTGCCTAAGTGAGCTCCAAAAGCGACTCCTAGCTGAACATAGCTGAGCATCTTGTCATTCTGGAGGATATAGATAAACGTGTTCCCTAACAACATCCTCTGCTTCAAACCATCCATTCATTATTCTCATGAGTAAAAGAGCAAAATTTAATATATTTTCTAAGACTGGTCTAAAGTATTGTCCAGAAAAAAAATATTCCTACCTGCCAGGAAACATAGCACCCACCTGTAATCTCAAATATTCAGAAGGCAGAGATCAGGGTATATCTTAGTTGAAGCCATCCCAGGGAAGGTACTAGTAAGACCTCATCTGAAAAAAAAAAGAGCTGGAAGTGAGTATGGTGGCATGCAGCTGTGATTCAAGCTATGCAAGAGTTTGTAGATAAAATGATTACTGCCAAGTCAAATGCCCATGGCTCAAGCCAATAATTCCACCTAGAATGCTGAGATCTGAAGATCATGGTTCAAAGCTAACCCAGACAAGAAATTCCAAGAGACCCTTAGCGCTAATTAACCACTAGAAAACTGGAAGTGAGGCAGTGGCTAAAAGTGGTAGAGTACTAGCCTTGAGCAAAAGCGGTCATGACAGTGCCCAGGCACTAATTTGAAGCCCCTAGGAAGGAGGAGGAGGAGGAGGAGGAGGAGGAGGAGGAGGAGGAGGAGGAGGAGGAGGAGGAGGAGGAGGAGGAGGAGGAAAAAGAAAACAGATTATTGTCACAGACCACCCAGGCAAAAGCATGAAGCAATGTCTAAAATAAAATTTTTAAAAGGATGAGGGTGTAGGTTAACTTAAAAAGTTCCTACCTAGCACGAAAGAGGCCTTGATTTTAAAACTCAGCACTGTACCACTAAAAAAGAATGCTCCCAGTAACTGGGAATTTGTTTAAGGAGCTCCATCCGCAATTAAAGATAAAATGTGAATACAGCTGGCATAAGTATGCCAATTCAGTCTACATTAATGAGTAAGTAGAATAAGACTTCTATGAATGAAAAAATAAAAATCAATTGTTGACTTGCCAGGCAGACTTCATGCATTAAATGAATACGTGCTAATTGTTAGGGAGTCCTGGAATTGGTTTCAACTGGCTAATTCTTCTACCAGAATTGAAATTGGCTGACCTTTTCTTTTTAAATGAATTACATACTCAGAAACTGATTAGGACTGCGAATTACGCTTCTGGTAACAGAATAAAGAAGCAGCAATAAATGTGTGCACAGATGTCTCCATAAAGGGGCAGAGCAGTTACCTGGGCACTTGCTGACTTCTGACAGGAGAACCAGCTGTAAGTCTCTTTCCACAAGGTGCAGATCAGGCTATGGGCCATGAAATAGGAATTAAAACGTTTTCTCTGTATATTTCTGCTCAATTTCTTTAACAACCCTATTATGTTAGTAGTAAGAACAAAAAAAGGAAACCCAGATTTTACTTAAAATGTGTTTTCCAGACATTACTAATTTACAATCTGCTCAAAATAAGCAAATTTGCAGGAACTGCATTATTTCTACCTTTTCATTAAATGAAATTTGTCACAAAAATGTATTATTTGTACTTACCTACTAGAGGCTATGTTTTCCTTTAACAATGGCTATTTATTAGCTGAAATTTACAATTCACATTCATTTGCCTTTAATCATAAACTTGCTCTGTGTGTGTGTGTTCACCCTTTCTTTTTTTCCATATATTTTTTGTAATTGATAGAAGGGTTATATCATATTCACCAGATAGACGGTACATTACTTCAATACATTGATACCCTTTCTCATGTCTTGATTCTAATTTTCTTCCCCCACCCCCACCCTTCATCTTGTTTTCCCCCTTTCCCCATCCTATTTCAAATAACCAAATATGCATATATACAATATATTACATAACAAGGTGAAATACTGTAACAATATGAGATAGCCAATGGGCAACAAAAGAGATAAGAGATAACAGTACATTAAGGACAACAATCACTTATTATATGGCTTTTGTTTCTATATCCTGGAGGTCCTTTCATTTTAGCATCATACTATATGACCTTAAGTACCTAGGTTTTGTTCTATTGTATATCTCTGCTAGGAGAACACAAGGTTTCTACTGATTATGACAAATGAGGGAAACCATTGAGCCTATGTTCCTTTGAGTCTGGGTTACTTCACTTAATATGATTTTTTCTAAGTCTTTCCATTTCCTTACAAATGGGGTGATGTCATTCTTTCTGACAGCAGCATACATACACAATGGAATTCCATTGTGTATAAATACCACACCTTGTTGATCCACTCATCAACTGAGGGTCATCTGGGTTGGTTCCATATCTCTGCTTTGGTAAATAGTGCTGCAATGAACATCGTTGTGCTAGTGGATTCAGTATGTCCTTGTTTCTGGATGATTGGGTAAATGCCAAGTAGTGGAATTGCTGGGTCATAGGGGAGCTCTATGTTTAGCCTTTTGAGGAACTGCCATACTTCTTTCCATAGTGGTTGAATGACTTTGCACTCCCACCAACAGTGTAGTAGTGATCCCTCCTGGCCACCTCCCCTCCAGCATCTGTTGTTAGATTTCTTGATCATGGCCATTCAAAGATGTTTTGATTTGCATTTCTTTTATGGCCAGAGATGTTGAGCTATTCATGTGTCCATAGGACATTCTTATTTCTTCTTCAGAGAAAACTCTAAGTCTTTGGCCCATCTGTGTGTTCACTCTTTCTGACACAGGTATCAATGATGATCCAAATTCAAAGCCTGGCCATCATTTTCACTTTTTCCTGCAGGCCTAGCCTTCTCCTTTCAGGAAAGTCTCCTGGCCTCCAGTGCAACCTCTGAATGATTCCTCTCCAAATTCACCTTGCACAGTTCCAGCTGGTTATATATCCAGCTTCTGTTCAAATGGCTCACAGTTTCCAGAGGTCACAAAATAAAGTCAAAGCACTTTATTTAATGTGACCAAATCAACACTCTGACCACACCCCACCCTCAGCTTCTTCCACACTTTCCCACTGCTCCTCTTAAAATCCTGTTGCACTCCCTCCCTTAAGACCCCCTTATCTGTGCCACAGAACAGTCAGAAATAATCTGCTGCCAATTGCACCTGGACAATTGCTGGTCTCCTTAGATTCTGTCTTCCTGGAAGGACCTTGGTCAGTGTTCACAGTAAAGAGCCTGGCTCAAACTCTCCTGAAATCCATGCTTCTCCTTTGCAGGGTTCACAGCACATAGGACTAATTGAATATTAATCAGTTGTCTGATTCTGTTCTTGCTACAGACAGCAACTATCATTAAGGAAAAAACTGGGATTCATTTTTTCTCTGTATGCCTAGGAATTGGAAATGCAATAAATTCTTTCTACGTCTCTTCATGCAATTCTTTTTTTCTTTTTTCTTTTTTTCATTTTGACCAGTCCTGGAGCTTGAACTGGAGGCCTGGTCACTGTCCTTGGGCTTTCTCAGTGATAGCACTCTACCACTTGAGCCACAAGTACCACTTCTGGCTTTTTTTGTGCATGCTAGGCAAGCACTCTACCACTAGGCCACACTCCCGGCAATTCTGTGCAATGTTTTTTGTTGATGATGTTGTTGCCAATCCTAGGGTCTGGGCACTGCCCTTGGGCTTTCTCAAGGCTAACACTCTATCAACTGAGCTACAGCACTACTTCCAGCTTTTTCTATGTGTGATACACTGAGGGATCTAGACAAGTACTCTACCACTAGGCCAAGCTCCTGGTCCCTGTGCAATGTTTTTATTCCCAGTATTTCTAAAACAGAATGGGCATTAAAGTAAGGTGTTGTGACAGTGCAGCAGTTGTCTTATCTAAAGCCTTCATGCTTTATTTACTTTTACTTTTTTCCTTTCTGTTAGTACCTTACATGAATATGTGCAAGTTGTGTTTTATAAATATTTACTTAAACAAGCTGGATAAAAAAAATAACGAAAGCTTATTTATACTGAAAACTCACACCTAAAAACTGATGGATGGCAGACTGTGATTATTTGCTCTGACTTCAGATAATAAGTATAAATTCTTGTCCAAGAGGATAAATTGATGCTATCAATTTTAGTACATCTAAGGTCATAACTCCTGGGCTTCTCTACGAATCTTTGACAAGCTCATTTTTATTGTGTTTAAATATAGTTGTTCTTTCATATAGCTCTTGAAGTTTATTGCACTTTCTTTTTCATACACATGTACTATATGATTTTAAAAATATATGTATGTATATATACATATATATGGTTAAAAATACAGTTTTTATATAAAGTATTTGCTAAATAGTGCCAAGTGCAGTTTCCAACTTTCACAGCAGCTCCATAATCTATGCATACAAATATGCTAGTGTGTTTTGAAAGAGCCAAAGCACTGTGAACAATTTACAGCTGGTGTGCTATTATCATTTAAACTGTTTGTTTGAAGTTGTTTTTGTTGTAACATTATGAGGAACATATACTTGTACTACCAAGAGATGGCACCACTACCCACATCAAGAAAAACCTACTCTGAGCAGCATGGTGGTATTGGCCCAGCTATGCATTAGGAAGAAAGAGATCATGGGCCAAAGCCAGTTTGAACAAAGCATGAGAACATATCTAAAAAACAAACAAGAGCTTCATCTTGTGTGATTGTTGTTTCCTAATGTACTATATTTCTCTTCTCTTTTGTTGCCCTTTAGTTAATCTCATTGTTACAGTATCTGACTTTGTTACCTGGTATACTGTATATACATTTATTGATTTATTTGAAATAGGAAAGGGAAGGGAGGAAAACAAGATGATTGGGAGAAAGTTGGGGAAAGGAAGTGAGGACAAAAACATGAGAGGGGATGTCAATGCGTGAGAAGTAATGCATCTTCTATCTGGAGAATATAACTATAACCCCTCTATACATTACAATAAAATAATAAAATAAAAAAGGAAAATATTGACAAAGTGCATAATGAAAAACACAAGCTCTCTATACATTACAATAAAAAATGATTAAAAAATCAGTCCTGGGCCAGGAGTTTGGCTAGTGGTAGAGTGCTTGCCTAGCATGCATGAAGACACGGGTTCGATTCCTTGGTACCACATATATAGAAAAAAAGCCAGAAGTAGTGCTGAGGCTCAAGTGGTAGAGCTCTAGCCTTGAGAAAGTCCAAGGACAGTGTTCAGGCCCTGAGTTCAAGTCCAGGACTGGCAAAAAATACCAGTTTTGATTTTGAGGCCTGTTTGAGCTACTGAATAAGAATGAAGTACAAAATAAATGATCACAACAACAAAAACTTTAATGTATTAAAAGTGAATCCACAACTTATAAGCCAGTCAGAGAGAGGAGGAAATAGTGTGAAGTTTTGCTCCTGATTTCTTTTTTTTCCTTTTTGCTCTTTCTTTCTCTTTCTTTTTTTCTCTCTCTCTTTCTTTCTTTCTTTCTTTCTTTCTTTCTTTCTTTCTTTCTTTCTTTCTTTCTTTGTTGGTTGTGGGACTTGGATTCTGGGCTTGGGTACTGTCCCTGAGTTCTTTAGCTTAAGGCAACCACCCTACTCCTTGAGCAACAGTGTCACTTCTGGTTTTCTAGAGGTTAATTGGAGATAAGAGTCTCATAGTCCTTAGTGCCTAGGCTGGCTCAGATCTCACTCAGCCTCCTGAGTAGCTAGGATTACAGGGGTGAGCCACCATGCCTTGCTTGCTCTTGATTTCCTCCTCCTCCTCCTCCTCCTCCTCTTCTTCCTCTTCTTCTTCTCCTTCTTCTGCAAAATTCTTAGCACTTTTTAAAAACCTTGTTTGAATGTTGTAAGTTTGCATTATTTCGTTTGGATCAGTGCCTTGGTTAGGATTCTTTATGATAATCAACAGAAACTGGCTTTAGTTTAAGAAAAAAGAAAGGGCATGGAAAGCTCTGTGCTTACCAGGACTACAAAGGTAATAAAGATAAATAAGATCCAGTTCCTGCCTTCAACCAACTAGTGGGCTTGGTGATATAAGGACCATGGTCCCCAGTACAGACAGCAAAGACCACTAGAGAAGACATAGGGATCTGGGCACAGAAGCTGGAAGGTGACATGTAATTCTGGGGGGGCCTAGACAGATTCACCAAAGAAGATATACTGTTTGAGGTGGGCCCTGATGGGTAGACTGATGTTGGCAAGTACAGAGAAGTCAGAATAGAAGGCTGTGCAAGAGAGAAAGAAGAGAGCGGAGATTGCCCCCATTCAAAAGAAACACATGAAGAGAAGGCCGAGGTAATATAAAAGCAAGAGCATTCCAAGAAAATTGCCCTGTCCATCTAGAATATTGGCAGGTTGCTAAGAGTAAAGCATTTTAATTAACCCTGTAGGCAATAGGGAGCTATTAAAAGTACTACAGTCCTACCCTCAGACTGGATATTTGGTGAGGAAGGAAAAATGATCATCCTATTTAAATAGATGGAATTTCATACAGCTCAAGGAACACTTTAAGCAAGAGACTAATTTAAAACCTAACTCACATTTAGAGCCTGTGAGAAGCAAAGGAACTGAGATAGGCAATAAAATAAAAAAAATTAAAAAAAAGAAAAAAGAAAGGTGGTGTGTTTTATAAGTAAGATAGTGCATTATGCATAATATAAAATGGTGTTAGAAAGCAAAATCCAGGAAAAACATCAATAAGCCACTCTAGATCCAGAGATCTAAATGGTGAGAGCTCATCATCATTTTTATTTATTTGCTTGTTTTTCCAGTCCTGCAGTTTGAACTCTGGCACCTGGGTGCTGTCCCTGGACCTTTTTTTTTTTTAATTTTTTTTTGCCAGTCCTGGGCTTGGGCTCAGGGCCTGAGTACTGTCCTTGGACTTTCTCAAGGCTAGAGCTCTACCATTTGAGCCTCAGCACCATTTCCGGCTTTTACTATATATGTTACTGAGGAATCGAACCTGGGTCTTCGTGCATGCTAGGCAAGCACTCTACCATTAGGCCAAACTCCCGGCCCCCAGGACTTCTTTTGCTTAAATGTAACACTCTACTACTTGTGCCACAGTGCCACTTCTGGCTTTTTTTTTGTGATTAATAGGAGTTAAGAGTCTCAGGAACTTTCCTGCCTGGGCTGGCTTCCAATTGTGATTCTCAGATCTCAGCCTCTTGAGTAACTAGGATTATAAGTATGACACACTGATGTCTGACTTTTATAATCATTTTATTAGGAAGAACTTAGCACCATGTCTCTACTTTTTTCTTTCCACTCAGTATTAAGCGAATCCTGTTGCTCTAATATGTCATGCGGTTATACTTGGGGTAAGGCATGTGACAGCTGTAGCATGATTTCTAGTTTTGCTAGAACTACATGGATGAGGAGAGTTGTTTCCCAAGAGAAGAGTGGGATGCTAATTGGAAAATACAATATGAAATGGTGAAGATGGGAAGATGATTCTTAGGGAATAGAAATAAATGACTTCTATCAATTGAAAGATACTCAATCTCATCCCTCAAATTTTATTTATCCATGTTAGCAATATTATAGAAAGATCAAGCATTTCATAGGACTGAGTGTGGAAGACAAAATGTTCACTGTTTCTTGGTTTAAAATAATATGAAATATTAATCCATTAGGATAATATCATTTCCTGCCCAGTGGTCCTGTTAACTCAAGAGAGCTCGGTGACAGGACAGAGTTCTTAATAATTTCTGCCACTTGCATAATCTCCAAAATATTCCTATGGATAAAATGGAACACATAAAATTTTATTTTAAAACCCAGTTTTACTTTGACAGGTAACTTCTTTTGTATGTGGGAATTGGACCATTGCTTGAAATATAAATATGAAAAAAATTTCCAGGCAGATTATTATAATTATTATTATTTTTGCCAGTTCTGGGCTTAAGCTCAGGGCATGAGCATTGTCCTTGGATTTACTCAAGGCTAGAGCTCTATCACTTGAGCCTCAGCACCACTTCCAGCATTTTTCTATATATTTGGTTCCAAGGAATTGAACCCAGGTCTTCATGCATGCTGGGCAAGCACTCTACCACTAGGCCAAACTCCCGGCCCCAGATTATTATTTCTTTTATTGTTGGGGTAATGTACAGAGGGGTTACAGTTACATTTGTTAGGTAGTGGATGCATCACTTTTTGAACATTGATACCTTTTCTCATGTTTTTGTTCCCATTTCCTACTCCCACCCCTCCCAATCATCTTGTTTGCCCCCCCTTCACTTCCCTATTTCAAATAAACAAATAAATGTGTATACGATATTCCAGGTAACAAAGTCAGATATGGTAACCACATGAGATTAAGCATAAGAGGGAAAAGAAAAGAAATAACATGGTACATTAAGAACAACAATCACTATGAGAAGTAATGCACTTACTACCTGGCAAATATAACTGTAACCCCTCTGTACATTTCCTTGACAATAAAACATAAAATAAAATAAATTAGAAATAATAAAAAAGACCAACAATCACAAAGATAAACCTCTTGTTTCCATATCCAGGAGTTCACTTTGCTTAGACTCCTCCTAAATGGCCAGGTGTACATAGCTTTTGAGCTATTGTGATACGCTGCAAGAAGAATCCTAAACATATACTAATTATTACAAATGAGAGAAACCATGGAACCTATGGTTTTTGGGTCTGTTTTACTTCACTTAATATGATTTATTTTCCAATTCTTTCCATTTCCTTACAAATGGGGTAATGTCATTCTTTCTGATGGTAGCATAGAATTCCATTGTGTATAAATACCACATTTTATTGATCCAATCATCTAAGGGGCATCTGGATTGGTTCCATGCCTTAGCTTTGCTAAATAATGCTGCGAAGAACATCATTGTCCTAGTGGATTTAGTATGCCCTTGTTTCTGGACAAATGGGTAAATGCCAAGTAGTGGAATTGCTGGGTCATAGGGGAGCTCTATGTTTAGTCTTTTCAGGAACCACCATACTGCTTTCCATAGTGATTGAACAAGTTTACACTCCCACCAACAGTGTAGTAGTGATTCCTTCTGGCCACATCTCTGCCAGCATCTGTTATTAGATTTCATGATCTTGGCCATTCTAACTGGAATGAGGTGAAATTTCAAAGTTGTTCCTTTGGATTGTGTGCTTGTTCTATGATGTGTGCAGGACTAACTCAATGTCCTCTACTTTTCTTCATGGAATGAGCTGTGTTGAGAGTACCCATTTATTTGTATATAAATTCATATTGGGCTTTTATCTTAGATTCTAAATTAGGGAACAAGTTTCAGTGTGATGGATAAGACAGAAGGAACTGATATTGGGGTAATGAAAGTACCCAAGTGGGAGGCAGATAATATAGAATATGTAGAAATTAGGTAGGTAATTCAGGATCTATAGAAATTAGATTGCTATGGAAATGGACATGTTTCCTTTCTCTATTTCAAAGCCTTTTATTCAATGAAAAAGAGTGAAACAAGCCATATCTTTTATAGGATGACTTAACTTTACAGAATCTACTGATGCAGGGCTGCAAAACATTCCATTTAAAAATAGATGTTGATTTTTATTTGTTTGTGAGTTTGGGTATTTTACCTGTGAAATTTCCTATTTTGCACAGTTGGGTAGTGCTGAAAACAAAAAAAAATATTTTAAGTTTTAGCATTGTATAATTTAGGATTTTGACCTAAGGTAGTAGAAAAAGCAGTTGCTAGTTAGTATAAAGTTGTTGACTGGAGAAGAATAAAAAGTGGATGCCTCATTTTTGCTTCATAAATAAGGGGAAATTTGGCCTTAATGTGAAAAATGTGACAATTAAAAATGTTTTATTTGTTTGTTATACATGTTTTTCTATTATAATATTAAGGATTTGCTAATTGAACTCAGCCTCATGCTTGATAAGCAAATGGTACCCCTTGAGATAAAACTCAGTTCTGATGTGTTTTGTTAGTTGATCTTTGGGCCTGGGCCCTGTCTGTGAGCTCTTCAGCTCAAGGCTAGTGCTCTACCACTTGAGCCACAGCATCAGCTTAAATGGGCTCAATTTAATGTACTCTTTAAACTGGATGGTACTGTTCACACTTACAATCCTAGCTGCACAGGGGGCTGAGATTTAAAGATTCCTGATGGAAGCAAGCCCAAGAAGACAGACATGAGACTCTTACCACATAATAATTACCAAGAAGCCAGAAGTGGAGGGTGGTTTGAGTGGGTAGAGCAGAGCGAAAAAGCCCAATAAGAGCACAGGAATCTGAGTTA
Source organism: Megascapheus bottae (assembly GCF_031878675.1). Taxonomy (NCBI): domain Eukaryota; kingdom Metazoa; phylum Chordata; class Mammalia; order Rodentia; family Geomyidae; genus Megascapheus; species Megascapheus bottae. The sequence continues at coordinate 1,549,399 of NC_143518.1, forward strand.
AAGCTGACTTAAACCATGTGTGTGTGTGTGTGTGTGTGTGTGTGTGTGTACATGCATACATATATGTGTATATGTATGTGTATATATATGTATGTATTCGTGTGTGTATATATGTATGTGTGTATGTGCATTGTGTGTGTGTGTGTGTGTGTGTGTGTGTGTGTGTGTACAGTGATCTCTCCCCTATGGCTGTAGCTATGTTCCAGAGCCCCTCTCAATGTGTAAAAACCCAGGGACTAGCTCCATTATACAGTTGTCTCTGCTGTATCTCAGTTCACTTATTGCTGCTTTGCAGGTTTCACCTGGTGTGGGAGCTCTGGAATGTAACTCCAGTGACAGGTGAGGGATCACTGTTTACAATAGTAAATGAATCATAATATAGCAAGGGAAAATATATATGAATACTATAATATATAATACATATAATGTATAGCATATATTTGACATATTAACAGAATATAAAGCATATATAACAATATGCTATATATTTTAATATAGTATGTATCTTTATAGCCTATATTATATAATTTGTGTATAAATTTATGTGTACATATATTTTTTCATTATAACATGCCACCATTATAATCATATTTTGTTCTTTAGTTAACCATAAAATCTGAATTAATTACCTTTTACATCCCAAATATATTTTTGTTGTGGAGCTTAAGAGTGTGGCTTTTGGTAGATACTTGTTCAAATAGTCACTCTACATGTTATTCAAAGTATGATAAATTCAATTAAATTAGTTAAACTCTTTGTGCTTAGTTTCTGAACAATTGGAAAACTTTTTTTACTAGAGACAAGAGTAGTATCACTTAAGTAGTTATTTTAAAGATAAAATTGACTGAAACATATTATGTACTTTGAATAATATTTGGCATTTGGAAAACCAGAGTTGCTGTGCCCTTACTACCATAAGTGCTACAGCCATTTCAGTTAAATTATTTACTATCATTACTATTCTTAGACTTTAACTGTTCTGTTTTTTCATCCTTCCTAGGATATAAATATGTTAAAAATAGGAAGTTGGTTTTGCGGCAGGCCAAACACACAACCTACTGACCCTGAAATAATATATTCTTTCTCTATACCCTTGGAGCCTACAGGAAGCTAAAATCCCTTCAGTTTTGAAAATGAGAAGCACATGATGCACATAAAGTACATACAGATAACCTTTTACAACTAAGCACTAATACAAAAAGTGTCAAATTATCTTCTTCACAATTTATCACTGTTCTTTATTTTCTTAGAAAAGAGAAAATAAAAGTGTCCTTGATTCAGGGAGGGGCACTATATTCAGGTATTTTAGGGACATATAAAACAACCAAGAAATATTTCTCTATGCATTTCAGTGCCTTAATTGGAGCTATTACTTTCCCTTCTGCTGTCTTGCCTGTCTTTATAATTACGTATTCCGTTGGTAACAGTGGATGAAGGTGCCCATATGATTTACAAAATTCCTAGGCACATACTCTAGCTAGTGGTCAAATAATTTCAAACTTGATGGTTAGAACCAAGATGTCCAATCTTTACTCCAGTGGTTTGGTGTAATGATCCATCCTTACAAGCTAACTGAGAACTTGACTTTACAGGTATGAGAATCAACAAGAGAATGCACTTGGGAAGCATTTGAGCTGTACTGACATATTCCATTAGCTGGTTGGGGCATAAACAAAATATAGATGAATATTACCCAGCATAGCACTTGGCAAAAGATTCTTGTGTAAATTTCATTTTGTGTTTCCTCTCTATAAAAATATCATTTCTGTGGCTTTCCTTGCATTATACATTTGGAAACCCTCCAACTGTCAAAAACTCCTTAGTTAATTTACATGTCATTTGCCAAACTAATCCCACTTAATGTCACTATTTTAAAATTTAAATTTTCTAATTTTAAAATTAATATAGTGCAATGTCTCCTGTAAATTTTCTAAAAATGACTTCAACATAGTGAGAGCTCAGTGCTAGTCCTGGGCTTGAGCTCAGGGCTTGAGCACTGTCCTTGGACTTTCTCAAGGCTAGCACTCTACCACTTGGGCCTCAGCACCACTTCCAGCTTTTTGCTATGTATGTGGGGTACCGAGGAATCGAACCCGAGTCTTTGTACATGCTAGGCAAGCACTCTACCACTAGGCCAAACTCCCGGTTCCCAAGAGAGAGACCTCAATTTTTTAAATAAAACATTTAAAACTGGATTGGCAGTTTAGATATGAGGTCAGGGATTTTGTCATTCATAAAGATAAAATTCATGGTGAGCAAAAGTAAAATAGAGTGTTATAAAAACTAAGTTAAAAATAAGCATTGTGACTGAAATAGAAATGGCAATAAGAGACCTTCCACCTAAGAAAAGCCCAGGGCAAGATGGATTCACAGCTGAATTCTATAAGATCTTCAAAGCAGAACTCAAACCAATACTCCTCAAGCTCTTCAACGAAATTGAAAATGAAGGTTCTTTACCAAACTCATTCTATGAAGCCAGTATAACCCTCATCCCCAAACCAGACAGAGATTCATCAAAGAAAGAGAAATATAGACTATTGCTTTGATGAACATCGATGCAAAACTTCTCAACAAAATACTGGCCAACTGTCTACAACAACTCATCAAAAAAATTATACACTATGATCAAACAGGATTCATCACAGGGAGCCAAAGCTGGTTCAACATACACAAATCAATTAATATAATTCAACACATCAACAGGACCAAGGACAAAAATCACATGATTGTCTCAATAGATGCAGAAAAGGCATTTGACAAGATCCAACACCCCTTTATGTTAAAAGCTCTGGAGAAACGAGGAATCCATGGAATATTCCTCAGTATAATAAAGGCTGTGTATGACAAACTCACAGCTAGTATTATGCTTAATGGCAAAAAGCTAAAGCCATTCCCTCTAAAATCAGGAAAGAGACAAGGATGCCCACTCTCTCCACTCCTCTTTAACATAGTATTAGATTCCTAGCCAGTGCAATAAGGCAAGAAGCAAGCATAAAGGGGGTCCAAATAGGGAAAGAGGAAGTAAAACTATCCCTCTTTGCAGATGACATTATTCTGTATTTAAAGAATCCTATAGACTCCACTCCCAAGCTCCTTGAGCTGATTTAAAACTTTGGAAGGGTAGCAGGGTATGAAATTAACCCTCAAAAATCAACTGTTTTCCTCTATGCCAAAAGTGAGAGGAATGAGGCAACAATCAGGAAAGCAACTCCTTCTGCAATAGCCTCAGAGAAAATAAAGTACCTAGGAATTATCTTAACTAAGAATGTAAAGGACCTTTTTGATGAAAACTTTAAAACCCTGAAAAAGGAAATTAAAGCAGAACTGAGGAAATGGAAAAACCTCCCATGCTCCTGGATTGGAAGAATCAACATCGTAAAAATGACAATCTTGCCAAGGGCTCTCTACAAATTCAATGCAATACCCATCAATATCCCAATGTCATTCTTTAAAGAAATAGAAGAGGCAATCCAAAATTTCATATGGAATAATAAAAGACCCGGTATAGCAAAAACACTACTTAGCAGAAAGAACAGTGCTGGAGGAATTTCAATACCAAACTTTACCTGTATTACAGAGCTATAATTCTCAAAACAGCTTGGTACTGGCACACGAACAGGCCTGAAGACCAGTGGAATAGAACTGAGGACCCAGATATCAAACCACAGACCTATGGCGACCTAATCTTTGACAAGGGAGCCAAAAAAATAGAATGGAAGAAAGACAGCCTCTTCAACAAATGTTGCTGGCAGAATTGGTTAAGCACCTGCAGAAAACTAAAGTTGGATCCTTCTTTGTCACTCTGCACTAGAATTAACTCCAAATGGATCAAAGACTTCGAGGTAAAAGCAAATGCACTGAAAACTTTACAAAAAGGAATAGGAGATACACTAGGTCTCCTTGGCACAGGTAGAAACTTTCTTAATAAGGACCAAGAATCACAACAAATCAGAGAAAGGCTGGATAAGTGGGACTGCATTAAACTGCAGAGTTTTTGTATGGCAAAGGACATAGCTAGTAAATTAATTAGGAAGCCTACAGAGTGGGAGAAGATCTTCACCAACCAAACAACGGACAAAGGCCTCATATCTAAAATATATTAACAGCTCAAAATATTGAATCACTCCAAAACTAATCTCCAAAGTAACAACCATCCCATTGAAAGATGGGCCAAAGACTTAAAGAGAGTCTTCTCTGAAGAAGAAACAAAATGGCCTATAGACACATGAAGAAATGCTCAACATCTCTGGTCATAAAAGAAATGCAAATCAAAACAACTCTAAGATTCTACCTCACTCCAGTTAGAATGGCCAGGATCAAGAAAACTAATAACAACAGATACTGGAGGTGATGTGGCCAGGAGGGATCACTACTACACTGTTGGTGGGAGTGCAAACTTGTTCAACCACTATGGAAAGTAGTATGGCAGTTCCTCAAAAGAGTAACATAGAGCTCCCCTATGACCCAGCAATTCCACTACTAGGCATTTACCCAATTGTCCAGAAACAAGGATATACTAAGTCCACTAGCACAATGATGTGCACATTGCAGCACTATTTACCATAGCAAAGATATGGAACCAACCCAGATGTCCCTCAGTTGATGAGTGGACCAACAAGATGTGGTATTTGTACACAATGGAATTCTATGCTGCTGTCAGAAAGAACAACATCATCCCATTTGTAAGGAAATGGAAAGACTTGGGAAAAAATCGTATTAGGTGAAGTAAGCCAGACTCAAAGGAACATAGGCTCAATGGTTTCCTTCATTTGTCATAATCAGTAGAAACCTTGTGTTCTCCTAGCAGAGATTTGCAATAGAGCAAAACCTAGATATATAAGGCCATATAGTATGACGCTAAATGAAAGGTCCTCTAGGATATAGAAACAAAAGCCATATAATAAGTGATTGTTGGGGCCGGGAGTTTGGCCTAGTGGTTAAAGTGCTTGCCTAGTATGCATGAAGACCCGGGTTCGATTCCTCGGTACCACATACATAGAAAAAAAGCCGGAAGTGGTGCTGAGGCTCAAGTGGTAGAGCTCTAGCCTTGAGAAAGTCCAAGGACCGTGCTCAGGCCCTGAGCTCAAGCCCAGGACTGGCAAAAAAAAAAAAATAAGTGATTGTTGTCCTTAATGTACTATGTTATCTCTCATCTCTTTTGCTGTCCCTTGGTTATCTCATATTGTTACAGTATCTCACTTTGTTACCTGATATATTGGATATATTTGTTTTTGGTTATTTGAAATTGGATAGGGAAGGAGAGAAAACAAGATGAGGGTTGGGGGTCGGGGGGAGGGAAATGGGGACCAAAACATGAGAAAGGGTATCAATGTATGTGAAATAATGCACCTTCCATTTGGCAAATGTAATGTAACCCTTCTATTAATTACAATAAAAATATATGACAAATAAGCATTGTGATTCATGTGTGTGATCACATTACTGGGAGGCATTGACAGAGGGCACCTGCCAGTCTTCGCTACAGCAATACCTTGACTCAAAGTAAACCAGGAAAACCCAGAATATATATGTGCACAGGAAAAGGATAAACTTTTGATTGCTTAACTGGACATTCTTAATTTGAACTTTTATCATTTTTACCAGTGTTGCTTAAGGAAGGACATATCACTATATGCATCCAATGTACCTTAATCAGACTCATCCTTTATTCCTTTTCGCTTCCCAAATCAATCTCAACACACAAGTACTTTGACCACATTCACCCTTAACTTCAGTTAACTTTTGAGGGCAAAGCCAGTTATGGGGAATTGATCTTAAATGTATAGAGCACAAGATTCCTACACTGTACTATACATCAGTGCCAACTGTTCTACAGCTGAAAGAGGGAGTTCCACATTCAAAAAATTTCTGTGGCTATAATATCCTAGATAAACCAGCAGAGCTCATTTATATACACATCAAACTCCACACTGCTACAGATCAACTCCAGCCTGGGGCTCAGCATTTCTTTACATTCTCCATATAAAATATTTTCATTACTAAGAAATTATTAATTTGTACTGTTTTATTTGTATGTCTTTTACTTTTTCACTTGATGTTTAGTACAGACCAATAAAGACAATCTATGATTAAATTTTAATTACAGAATAGACTAATACACACCTCCTTTTTTTTTTATCAGTCTTGGGCTTGAGCTCAGGGCCTGAGCACTTTCCTTGGACTTTCTTAAGGCCAGAGCTCTACTATTTGAGCTTCAACACCACTTATGGCTTTTTTCTATGTATGTTGGTACCTAGGAATTGAACTTGGGTATTCATGAATGAGAGGCAAGCGTTCTACTACTAGGCCAAACTCCCAGCCCCTAGACTAATACACAGTTCATTTAAAAAATTCAAACATCACCCACAATCCTAGTCTCTTTCTCTATTGTAGAAATAACTTTATGTTTAGTTTGGCATGGAATTTTTGAGAAATGTTTACATATTATCTTTACCTATATATAGCAGCTTTAGCAGCTATTTTAAGGAAATGCACTCTTAACCAAGAAAATCATGAGAATCACGGAACATATCCCTTCCCCCACAACAATGATACTACACTTTAAAAAAAAAAATCCAACGAACAAAACAAGCCCAAGGGCTTGAGCCCAGAGAAAATCAGGGACAGAACAACCACCCTAAATTCAAGCCCAAAAATAAAAACAAAAATCAGGAGAGGAAGATGGCGCCGAGACAATAGGAATGCTGCCTAGCTCTCTCTCACGAAAAGAGAGAACCAGGGAGTCCCACGAATCAATTACCTTAAGAAATCCACAACAACAACTCAGGAAGCAAAGGAAATGGACCCAAACTGGAAAAGAAATCCAGATAAAGCTCACATCCAACTTTCTCAAAGAATTCGGAACGCAAGGACCCCTCCCCCACAGCGCCAGCTCCGAGCCAAGAAAAGCGGTGGTGGAGGGGGCGGTGGTGGGAGTCGGGCGGGGCAGCACTGGGCCGGGCAATCTGGCCAGCGAGCCATAGAAGCAGCGGAACCCAGACACGGAACCAGAACAGCAAGCAACAGAACCCAGACGCGGACCACAAGTGGAGGCAGAGATCCGAGGGGAGTGAAGGATTCTCCAACACGATGCAGCACCCACAGACGAACGCAGAGGCGTGAGTACTACAGCGGGCCCCCAAACACAAGCGGGTGCCAAGCCATAGAACTTAACTCAGACCCCTCCACCCTGCCTGAGAAGAGCAGGAGCAGGGGGGCAAGGAATTTAGAATCCTGTCCCTTCCCTCAACAGCCCCCTCCCCCAGGCCAATGACTGGAGACTGACAGGCGGGAGGCGCTAAGACCCAGCACCCCACCAAGGGAGGCGGAGCTGTCCCAGTCCCCACATGCCCACCAGGTTCCTCTCCCAGGCCTCTGACTGGAGACTGACAGGCAGGCTACACCAAGACCCAGCACCCCACCAGGGGAGCGGGGGTGTCCCAGCTCCCACCCACTCACCTGGTTCCTCTCCCAGGCCACTGGGTCTGGAGAGTGGGGAGCACTGTGTCCCTGCCTTACAACAGCGCGTGGGGTGTACGGGACAATAGGAGCCAGCATCTGTCCCCCTCAAATCTTGAGCCGGGCATTCTCCAGCTGGGAATCCTGAGCAAGACAGCACTGAGGGGCCCCCCACAGTCACAGACTCTCTGACAAAGCAGCAGGGAACTGAAGGGCTGACCAGCAGCCAAGCTAGCCTTCTGAGAAACAGAAAGGCGCGACTCCCCCCTTGGAGTGCAAGTCCCCAGCTGGGCCCTGCCCCTGGGAACAGAGCAGACAGCTGCAGGTCCTGCTGAGAGCCCCTGGAAACTCCCAAACCCCAGACCCTTGGCTGGGGGCCCGCCCATAGAAGCAGCACAGGAAAACCAACCATCCACCCAGCACGCTGAGACTGAAGCTCACAGATCCATCCCACGACCCACTGTGAGGCCACTGGCCGGGCTGAGAGCTAGTCCTACAGCAGCACACAGCCTCTGGGAATCTACTGAACACCTACAAAAATGGGAAACTCTGCATAGTCAGCAGAGGAATCAATTTGGCTGAGAACCACAGGTATTCACATACTCCCAGAACCACGGTCCCAATCCAAGCAAAGACTGCTACCTACGGACCACAGAGTGAACTACAACAACAGTTCTCAATGCCGAGGAGAGCTCAAAGAAGAATCACGACATACATAAATAATCAAAGTCCCATGCAAAGCCCAAAAGGCAACAAGAGCAAAGGGACGAGAGAGATGTCACCATCCCAAGAAATGACACCTGAAGAGACACGAAACATGACCCTATTCAAGGAGATGATTGTGAACATGACTAAAGAGATTAAAAAAGAATTACAAAAACAATTCCAGGAACATAAGCAGGAAATCTCCAAAGAGCTCCTCGTATTCAAAAGAGAAATGGAAGAAAAGATTAATACTCTCAGAGCAGACATGATCAGCTCAGCATCCACACTTCAAGCAAAAATGGAGGCATTAAGCAGCAGATTGATGGAGATGGAGAATAGAACATCAGAAACGGAAGACAAAACCCAAGAGCTGGAACAGAGAATCGCCACCTTGGAAAAATCAGTCAGAATCTACCAGAGAGAGCTCCAGGAAGTGGCACATGCAGCAAAGAAGTCTAATCTTCGTATAATAGGGATTGAGGAGGGGGCCGAATTCCAACCTTTATTCACCAAAATCATAGCAGAGAACTTCCCCAACTTCAAAAGGGAAAATACTCACATTGTTGAAGGTTTCAGGACCCCAAGCAGGCAAGATCCTAGAAGGAACTCACCTAGACATATCATAGTAAAGACATTAGACCCGAATACCAAGGAATTGATCTTAAATGCTGCAAAAACAAAGAAGGAGCTATATTATAATGGGAAGAACATTCGAATTACAGAAAACCTCTCCACGCAAACCATAAATGCAAGAAAAGCTTGGAAAAACATCATTGATGTCCTGAAGACCAATAACTGCCAACCCAGACTGATATATCCAGCAAAACTAGCATTTACATTTGAGGGAGAAACAAGAATATTTCACTTCAAAGAGAAGCTTTATGAATACGTGCACACTAAACCAGCATTACAAAGAATACTAATTAACCGAGAACAAATTGTAGAACATGAAGAACCCCCATCAAGAAGCAAACATCTATAATTCACTAAACACAAAGAGGGAAAAAAGAGAAAGAAACTTAGAAGTAAAAATAAATAACAACAATGGACACTGACCACTTCTCCATAATCTCCCTAAACGTGCTGAACAATCCAATCAAAAGACACAGAGCAGCAGACTGGATTAAGAAACACCACCCATCCATATGTTGCCTCCAAGAGACACACCTCACTGCCAAAGACAGAAACAAGTTCCAAGTGAAAGGATGGAAATGAATTTTCCACTCCAATGCACCAGGCAAAAAAGCAGGAGTACCAATCTTAATCTCCGATAAAATTAACTTCCCAGTAAAATCAGTACACAAAGATAGAGATGGCCATTATATATTAGTAAAGGGTACAATCCATGCCCATAATATTACAGTTATAAACATCTACTCCCCCAACACAGGAGTACCCAAATTTGTCAAACAAACTCTTTTAGAACTATAGAACTAGATAGACTCAAACACAATCATTGTCGGTGACCTCAATACCCCACTCTCAACAAATGACAGGTCAACTCAAAAAAAGTTAAGCAAAGACACCATCAACTTAAATGACACCATAGCCCAGCTGGGCTTAACAGATATACACAGAGTCTTCCACCCAAGGCAAAACTTTTTACATTTTTCTCAGCAGCACATGGAACACACTCCAAAATAGATCATATAATAGTTCATACAGAAAACTTAAGCAGATACAAGAAGTCTGATATAATCCCATGCATCCTACCAGACCACAGTGGAGTCAGACTAATTCTGAACAATGCAGTCAATCACATGGAAACTGAACAACACACTTCTGAATAACCCCTGGGTAACAGATCAGATCAGAAATGAAATTAAAAACTTCCTTGAATGTAATGACAATCAAGAAACATCACAAAGAAACTTATGGGACACAGCAAAGGCAGTTCTAAGAGGCAAATTTATCACACTACGGGCGCATATTAAAAAGACAGAAGAAGAGCACTGTAAATAACCTTAAAAAACCTGAAACACCTACAGGAGGAAGCAAAAGTTAATTCTAAAACAGCTAGAAGGACAGAAATAACAAAAATAAAATCAGAAATTTCAGAGATTGAAATAAGATCTACTATACACAAAATTGATAAATCAAAAAGTTGGTTCTTTGAAAGAGTCAACAAAATTGACAGACCCTTGGCAAGATTAATCAAAAAAAGGAAAGGGGAGACTCAAATAAACAAGATTAGAGACCCCACGGGAACAATCACAACTGATTCCCAAGAAATCCTGTCCATAATGAATAGGTACTACCAGGGCCTATATTCAAAGAACCAAGAAAATCTAGTAGAAATGGATGATTTCTTAAATAAATATAGGCTACCCACACTGAACAACGATGAGATAAACAAATTGAACAGACCAATTTCTTACAACAAAATTGTGGAAGCAATCAGGGAAATGCCAACCAAAAAAAGCCCAGGTCCAGATGGTTTCACTGCGGAATTCTACAACACATTAAAGATGAAATAACACCTATACTCTTGAAACTCTTCCGAGAAATAGAACCAGAAGGAGCAATACCAAACTCATTTTATGAAGCTAATATTACTCTCATCCCCAAACCAGGGAAAGACCCAACAAAAAAAGAAAACTACAGACCTATCTCTCTAATGAACACAGACGCAAAACTCCTCAATAAAATATTAGTCAACAGAATCCAGAAACAAATCATACACTATGATCAATTGGGCTTCATCCCACAAATGCAAGGCTGGTTTAACATTCGCAAATCAATCAGTGTAATACATCATATCAATAGAGCTAAAGATAAGAATCATATGATAATTTCTCTGGATGCGGAGAAGGCATTTAACAAAATACAACATCCATTCATGTTGAAAGCACTAGAAAAAATAAGAATAAGAGGTACATTCCTCAAAATAGTGAAAGCCATATATGAAAAGCCTACAGCCACTATTATACTAAATGGTGAAACTGGAACCATTCACCTTAAAATCAGGAACTAGACAGGGATGCCCACTCTCTCCACTTCTCTTCAATATAGTGCTGGAACCCTTAGCCAGAGCAATAAGACAAGAAAAGGACATCAAAGGGAACCACATAGGGAAAGAAGAAATTAAACTATCCTTATTTGCAGATGACAGGATCCTCTACTTGAGTGACCCAACAAACTCCACTCCCAAACTACTAGAATTAATAAACCACTTTAGCAAAGTGGCAGGATACAAAATCAACCTTCAGAAGTCAGTAGCCTTCTTGTACACCAACAATACACAAACAGAAGGCCAAGTCAAGAAAATGATACCATTCGCAATAGCTCCCAAAAGAATAAAATACTTAGGAATATACTTAACCAAAGAAGTAAAGGAATTATTCAATGAAAATTATAAAAGCCTAATGAAAGAAATTAAAGAGGACACTAGGAAATGGAAAGACATCCCATGCTCATGGCTAGGGAGAATTAACATAGTGAAAATGGCTATACTGTCAAAACTGATATACAAATTTAATGCAATCCCCATAAAAATCCCAAAGACATTCTTTATGGAAATTGAAGATATAATCCAAAGATTCATATGGAACACGAAAAGACCTAGAATAGCCAAAACAATTCTAGGCAAAAACAGCAATGCTGGTGGTATCACAATACCAGACTTCAAACTCTACTATAGAGCCATAGTAACAAAAACTGCTTGGTACTGGCACATAAACAGACCAGAAGATCAGTGGAACAGAATAGAAGACCCAGAAATAGAACCATATACCTATAGGCAACTTGTATATGACAAAGGAGCCAAAGATATACAATGGAACGAACACAGTCTATTCAATTATTGGCGCTGGCAAAACTGGGCAGCCACATGCAGAAAACTAAAAATTGACCCTAGCCTTTCGCCATGCACAAGCATTAACTCAAAGTGGATCAAAGATCTCAACGTCAGACCGGAAACCATGAAATTGCTACATGATAATGTAGGAGAGACACTGGAACTCATAGGCACAGGCAACAGATTCCTGAACAGAATCCCAGGGTCACAACAGATTGGAGAGAGACTCGATAAATGGGACTACCTAAAAAGAAAAAGTTTCTGTACAGATAAAAACATAGTTGCAAAAGTAGAGAGACAGCCAACCAACTGGGAAAAGATATTCACCAACAATACATCTGACAAATGCTGGTATCTACAGGGAACTCAAGAAACTAATCCCCCGAATACCCAATAAACCATTCACTAAATGGGCAAGGGCACTAAACAGAGACCTATCAGAAGAAGAGATTAAAATGGCAGAAAAACATATGAGAAAATGTTCATCATCTATGATCATAAAGGAAATGCAAATAAAAACAACCCTGAGATACCACCTTACCCCAACAAGAATGGCCAAGATTTTGAACTCAGACAATGACAGTTGCTGGCAGGGTTGTGGAGAAAAAGGAACCCTACTGCACTGCTGGTGGGATTGTAAATTAGTTCAGCCACTCTGGAAAGCAGTGTGGAGGTTCCTTAAAGAACTGAAAATAGACCTTCCCTATGACCCCGCCATACCACTTCTGGGCATCTATCCTGAACAGCATGACCCAGGGTATTTTAAAGACACCTGCTCAGCTATGTTCATCTCTGCACTATTAACAATAGCCAGGCAATGGAAACAACCCAGATGCCCTACTGCAGATGAATGGATACAGAAAATGTGGTATATATACACAATGGAATTCTACATAGCCAACAGACAAGATAAAATAATGGCATTCGCAGGTAAGTGGATGAATCTAGAGCGAATCATGCTGAGTGAAACAAGCCAAGACCTAAGGAACAAAAGGCGCATGGTATCCTTAATATGCGGTTATTAAATCCAAAGTGTACAAGAGCAAGGACTCAATAACTGCATACCCAAAGCAATGGACATGGTAATGGAAATACAAACATAACTATATAGACAAAAAAACCCTATGACTCTATAATCATAATGATTTATCTCATAAACTGATGTTTCTATGACATACAAACCGTTAGCTTAATTTTGATTAAGTTCTAAAGACTAAGTCCCAGAGAATGTAATTAGAGATTTCCTCCTTGAACAATTGTTTGTTAAACTTGTCATTTAAAATATGATGTAAACATAAGCCATATAATTAATCATTGTTGTTCTTAAGGTAGTATGTTATCTCTCATCACTTCTACTGTCCCTTGGTTATCTCATATTGCTACACTATCTCACTTTGTTCCTGATATATCGGATATAATTGTATTTGGTTATCTGAAATTGGATAGGGAACGGGGAAAACAAGATGAGGGGTGGGGGAGGGGGGAAGGGAAATGGGGACCATGACATGTGAAAGGGTATCAATGTGTGGGAATTAAGGCACCATTTATCTGGCAAATATCATGTAACCCTTCTATTAATTACAATAAAAATATATTAAAAATTACAGGAAGGAATAGGAGATACACTAGGCCTCCTTGGCACAGGTCGAAATTTTCTTAATAAGGACCAAGAATCACAACAAATCAGAGAAAGGCTGGATAAGTGGGACTGCATTAAACTGCGGAGCTTTTGTATGGCAAAGGACATAGCTAGTAAACTAATCAGGAAGCCTACAGAGTGGGAGAAGATCTTCACCAACCAAACAACGGACAAAGGCCTCATATCTAAAATATATCAACAACTCAAAAAATTGAATCACTCCAAAACTAACCTCCAAAGTAACACCCATCCCATTAAAAAATGGGCCAAAGACTTAAAGAGAGTCTTCTCTGAAGAAGAAACAAAAATGGCCTATAGACACATGAAGAAATGCTCAACATCTCTGGTCATAAAAGAAATGCAAATCAAAACAACTCTAAGATTCCACCTCACTCCAGCTAGAATGGCCAGGATCAGGAAAACGAATGACAACAGATGCTGGAGGGGATGTGGCCAGGAGGGATCACTACTACACTGTTGGTGGGAGTGCAAACTCGTTCAACCACTATGGAAAGCAGTGTGGCAGTGCCTCAAAAGGCTAAACATAGAGCTCCCCTATGACCCAGCAATTCCACTACTTGGCATTTACCCAACCACCCAGAAACAAGGACATACTAAACCCACTAGCACAACAATGTTCATTGCAGCACTATTCACCATAGCAAAGATATGGAACCAACCTAGATGTCCCTCAGTTGATGAGTGGATCAACAAGTTGTGGTATTTGTACACAATGGAATTCTATGCTGCTGTCAGAAAGAATGACATCGCCCCATTTGTTAGGAAATGGAAAGACTTAGAAAAAATCATATTAAGTGAAGTAAGCCAGACTCAAAGGAACTTAGGCTCAATGGTTTCCCTCATTCGTCATAATCAGTAGAAACCTTGGGCTCTACTAGCAGAGATTTGCAATAGAACAAAATCTTGATACATAAGGCCATATAATGTGAAGCTAATTGAAAGGACCTCCAGGATAGTGAAACAAAAGCCATATAATGAATGATTGTTGTCCTTAATGTACTATGTTGTCTCTCATCTCCTTTGCTGTCCCTTGGTTATCTCATATTGGTATAGTATCTCACTTTGTTATCTGATATATTGAATTTATTTGTATTTGGATATTTGAAATTTGATAGGGAAGGGGGGAAAACCAAGATGGGTGGGGGGTGTGGGGGGGGAGGGAAACGGGTACCAAGACATGTGAAAGGGTATCAATGTATGTGAATTAATGCACCTTCTATCTGGCAAATATCATGTAACCCTTTTACTAATTACAATAAAGAGTCTCAGGTCCTTTTAAAAAAATATATATTAAAAGAAAACAAAAAAAAAACAAAAATCAATCAAAGAAACCCAAGCCAAAACCTCAGGATGATAGGCACCAAGTCCATTGTCTGTGGTGACTGCTGCTACAGTTTCCAGATCCCGACATGATGTGGGGACATCAGGGAGAATGACCCCTTCCTTGTCTGACCCCATGATTTGCTTGCTGTACATCCCAGAGATATACCAGGTAGGGTGGCAAGGACACACTTGGTGGGATAAAGCCATCACAAAAACGTTGGTGGCCAAGTCTTTCCTTTGATTAGAAAAGGACAGGAAAAAACACTCACCTTTCCTCAAGTAGGAAAGAACAATGTTTCTAGAATAATCAGATTCATCATTCCTTTTTCCATTCATCACTTTAATAGTCATTGCTGAGGTAAGGGGAAGTGATTAGTGCTTGTATGTTAAGCTATATCTTAAAATCATAATGAACTCCAATACAAACAATCCACAAATCTACTCATTTTAATCATCGAGTATTGGGGTTTTCCAAACTGCCAATTTTATTCTTTTTTTATTACTGTTGTTATTTATTTTTTGCCAGTTCTAGTTTTGAACTCAGGGTCTGGGCACAGTCCTTGGGCTTCTTCAAGGCTAGAGCTCTACCACTTGAGCTACAGCACCACTTCCGGCTTTTTCCATGCCTGTGATGCAGAGGAATCCAACCTGGGTCTTCATGCATGCCAGGCAAGCACTCTACCACTAGGCCAAACTCCCAGCCTCCCAAACTGCCAATTCTGTATTTTGACAAGTTTTAAATCTATCTACTTAAACCTAATCATTTTCATATGCATTCTGTCTGATGAAGTTATTTGTGACTTCTGCTTTCTTCTGGTAATCATCAAGTTTTAAATTTTATTTATTTCTTTTTAATTTTTTTGCCAGTCCTGGGCTTGAGCTCAGGGCCTGAGCACTGTTCTTGGACTTTTTCTCAAGGCTAGAGCTCTACCACTTGAGCCTCAGCACCACTTCTAGCTTTTTTTCTATGTATGTGTTATCAAGGAATTGAACCCGGGTCTTCATGCATGCTAAGCCAAACTCCCAGCCCCTAAATTTTATTTTTGAAGAGATATTAGATTCACTGATGAAATCTTCATATCATTTCTTCATGAAATCTTCACTTATTTTCATTTTTACTTTTGTATATTTATTTCAGTAATAAATTCCTTCTAATTTGAAGAGTTATATTTTGTTTGCTTTGGTTTTTTAGTGTCTTAAAAAAGTTTGCATGTTTTCAATAGTTCTAGATTTATTCTATATTTAAGTCATAACAGTTTTGAATATACTGCTTTAGCTACAGCCATAAATATAGGTAAATAGGTATTGTCCAAAATATGAGTAGTTTAAATTTTCATTTATATTTTCTTGAACACAAAAGTTATTTAAGGAGGCAATTTGTATTAGTTGTATACTTTCATGGTTATTACTATATAATCACATTATGAGCAGGAAATATTTTTATCATAGGAAAATAATATTTCTGCTATTTGTTAATTTACTACAAGATCTGAATATAAAAATATTCAAAAAAGGGCCAGGAGTTTGGCCTAGTGGTTAAAGTGCTTGCCTAGCATGCATGAAGACCCAGGTTCGATTCCTCGGTACCACATACATAGAAAAAAAGCCGGAAGTGGTGCTGAGCCTCAAGTGGTAGAGCTCTAGCCTTGAGAACGTCCAAGGACAGTGCTCAGGCCCTGAGCTCCAGCCCAGGACCAGAAAAAAAAATATTCAAAAAACTATTCATGTGTACTTAAAAATATGAATTCTAGATTTGGGGACTAAAACATTTATGTAATTACTTTAAAAATCTAGATTTTGGCATTTTTTTTCCAGTTGTGGGCCTTGAACTCAAGGGCTAGGAGCTGTCCTTGAGCTTTGGTGCTCAAGGCTAGTTCTCTATCTCTTTGAGCCATAGTTCCTATGCCAGTTTTTCAGTGGTTAACTGAAGATGTGACTCTTCCAGACTTTCCCGTCCCGGCCAACTTCAAACTGTGATCCTCAGATCTCAGCCTCCTGAATAGCTAGGAAAACAAGTGTGAGCCTGGCACGTGGCTGACAATCTAATTTCTGAAGTTATAATTTTCAAAGATTAAACTAACTTTAAATGGCACATTCTATACTTTCTAGGGGATGACTATCATAATATTCCAGTAATTGTAGATTTCACATCTAGGTATTTGCCATTGGATTTAATAGTTGGGGTTAGTTTTCATGAAAAGCCTAGATGAGTCATAATTTTCTAACTTGTCATTAGAGTAATAGTTTTCTTCTAATTTTTCAAACTTTACAAATAAAAGTAGAGTGCAAGGCTGAATGCTGACGGTTCATGCCTTTTATCTAAGCTACTCAAGAGGCTGAGATTTGAGGATCTTAACGGGAAGCCAACCCAGGCATAAAGTCCACCAAAAGACACTTAACTCTAATTAATCACTGGAAAGCCAGGAGTTGTGGCATGCCTTATATGATAGAGCCACATGATTGCATAAGTCTAGGAATGCAGCTCCCACTATCATCACCAAAGAAAAAGTAGAGTACAATGAATTACCATGAATATAGCTGTGAATACATCCATAAAAGGTCATCTGTTAACAAAACTGTACGTGAAGCAGAGTTTCTGACACCAAAAGTATATTTCACATTTTAATACATACCACCAAATTTCTGTAACATTATTAGATTACCTATCCATTAAGAGCCTGCCCTTCTGCCCGTATAAAGCAGTAAAAACATAAGTCCAAATATAAAAATGCAAACTCTTGGGGCCGGGAGTTTGGTCTAGTGGTAGAGTGCTTGCCTAGCATGCACAAAGACCTGGGTTCAGTTCCTTGGTACCATATTTATAGAAAAAAGCCGGAAATAGTGCTGAGGCTTAAGTGGTAGAGCTCTACCTTGAGAAAGTCCAAGGACAGTGCTTAGGCTTTGAGCTCTAGTCCAGGACTGGCCAAAAAATTAAAAAATGCAAATTCTTATGGGGAAAAGTGGAAGAGGAAGTACAGACCATGTAATCATTCAAATAACTTTCTATTATATATAAACTCTTCATTCATTTCTTTATGGAAATGTTTTAAGGAAAATATTTTCCTTACTGTAAAAATAATTTACATTGACCAGAAAATATTCTCAACTCAATTATTAATCTTATTAAGGTGCAGGAGTGTATTATCTAATGTTAGTGACAATAAAATTAAGGATGGTTTCTAAACTTACACTGCTTGAATCTGCCAAAACCCACTTCCTGTTCCACATTAATTTTAAGTTTTATTTATTTATTATTTTGCCAGTCCATGGCTTGAGCTCAGGGCCTGAGCACTGTCCTTGGGCTTTCTCAAGACTAGAACTCTACCACTTAAGCCACAGCACCATTTCTAGCTTTTTTCTATATATGTGGTACCAAGGAATCGAACCTGGATCTTCGTGCATGCTAGGCAAGCACTCTACCACTAGGCCAAACTCCCAGTTTAAGTTTTATTTTTATTATTTATTTCATTTTATAATTATGTTTAAGTTTTATTATTTTCTCCCACAAAAGTATGCCATGACACATCACAGTTGAAATAAGAATTCTTATAATTTTATTTTAATAGGTAGAAGTAAATAAAAATAGAATTATAATCAACTTATAAAACTGAATTCAAAACCAGTTTACCTAGTTCTTCATAAACTATGTTAATGAATATGTGTTGTTAATGGTAACAGTTCAATGCTTGCTGTAAACTTAATTACGAAATACTATGATGAAGGGCTGGGAGTAGAGTTTGGTTCGATTCCTCAGTACCACAAACAGAAAAAAAGCCAGAAGTGATGCTGAGGCTCAAGTGGTAGAGCCCTAGCCTTGAGAAAGTCCAAGGACAGTGCTCAGGCCCTGAGCTCAAGCTCAAGACTGGCAAAAAAAGAAAAGAAAAAGAAAAATACAATGACAACGCTAACTGAAAAGAAGCCATATGGACATTTAATATTTCAACCCACAGAGTGTCTGCATTCACTATATGTTTTCATGATCATTTAGGAACAATTTAGAAAGCCATATAGTAATATCAGATGCAATTTGCAGGTAATTATGGAGCAGATGGTTTTGTGATTGCATTTCTGTTTGAAGAGTGTTATTCTATTATGTGAGGGCCACAGCTACAACACATGCTTCTTGGTAGCAAAGTGAAGGGTGTCATAGCAACACATACATTTCTTTCTTTGCATCTGTTCAGTAAGAAAGACTCTCTTAGTAAGAGATATAAATCTCACTGTTATATGGTGGGAAAGATGGTATTTCACATAATCCTACTTTTCTTATTAACATGATGACATCAATACAACATGTGCTACATATAGACAACCATGAAAATGCAGCACAGATGTCTAAAATCTTTACTAAATACATAATGCATACAACTTAACAAGATTTAATGTGAACATTTTCTTCCTTATGTCTTTATGTAGTATGCAATGCATACTTGCTTAACTAGCTCAAAAAAATGGGTAGAAAAAAATTGGCATCAGGGACAGTATCTAAGATGATTCTCTGTGTACTAAATTAGCAATGAAACTATCTTAACTACAACAGAAAATAAATGTAACTACTAAATTAGGCATGCTTTTCTTTTTTGTTGTCTATTGTTATTTTAAAAATAATGTACAGAGGGGTTAGTTACATAAATCAAATAATGAGTACATTTCTTTTTAAACAATGTCACCTTTTCCCTTGTTTTCTTCCAATTTTTTTCCTTCCAGAATCCCACCCACAAAAGTTGTAAAGTTCATTTTCAGCATAATGTCCAATGAGTATCACAGCTGCATTTGTTCACCCTTTGATCCAAGAAATTAAGTATTATATTTTTTTCCTCAAGAAATAAATTGCTTTTTTTCTCCGTGTTCTTGGGATGTAACAAACATAATAAAAGTGCTCAGAAAGAAAGTCTGCCTGGTATATAAATTCAGCTTCTAAGTCTTGCTGGCCTGGTACTATTCCCTGTCTATGTGTGGAAGTGAATGAATCATGTAGTGGAAATGACCCTATAGTCTGAATTCACTAGATTAGCTATACTGTGAGATTTCCTCATTCATTCAATTATCATTCATTTAATATCTACAAATGTTACTGTACTACAAATGCTCTGGCCATTGAAATTATAAATATGTGTGATCAATGTCTGTGCCTTAAGGGGAATGAAGGTAAAGTACTCATGCAAATATTTAATATGTATGTTTATATATGGATTTGTGCATGAAAACATCATAGAGAGAATACGTTATGCATATCCATATAGCATATGTATAATTGTACAACTAAAGCATATTATAATATAAAATATAGTTATACAGATGATTTAAAATATCAGATAAAGTTACTATTATTATAAGCTTATTAAATACAGCTTATGATGTTAATCATAAAAGGTAAAAAGGAGAAAGTACACTGATTCTTGAAATTGTTGATGATAGAAAACAGCCAAGTAAAATATATATTTAAATGAGATAATATAAAAGAAAATATAAATATGTTAATCCACTTGGTGGAATCCATTTGATAGGCATATATATAAGCTTAACTGTAAAAATTTTCAACTTTCCCATATGCTTGTAAATGTTTCATAATAAAATGATGGAATGGAAAAAGAAAGCAAGGTACCCAAAAGTGGATGGCAATTTGGGAGTGAAAAATCAAGTAAATGGAGGAAAGTTGAGGAATTGCAAAAATCAAGCAAGGAACTAGAATGCTAACTAACTTGAGCTTGTATGAGTATTGAAATAGTTCTTTTAATATTCAAACAATCAAATTTACTGTAATGCTATGCTAGGGTGCTAAGAGTCAGGAGTATGTACGTATTTGAGTCTTGACAGAGACTAACCAGGCTAGAGCTAAAAGAAACAATCATGGGAAGCAACAAAGTCTGGTGACAGAAACCTCAATAGGGGAGGCTTGGGGAAAGATGAAGGGAGAAAGTTGTGAACAGGATAGAAAAACAAAGGGCCCTTATTTCTGGCTCAGTAACACAAGAGCAATGAAAGGATATGTGCTCCCAGAGAAGACTACATAAAAGAGGTCACATGAAGGGTCAGAAGACCTAGGAGGTAAGGACAAATCACAAGTTCCTGAGAGTATACTGGAAGAGATTACGAATCAAACTGGGCAAAAGGGTGAAAATAGAATCAGACAAGCTATGTGGATATTAGCATGGTGGACTTCCTTCAGGAGTAAAATAAACTGAAATATAAAGTACATAGAATATTCCCAGTGATCTCAGAGACCAATTCTGATAATGAAATGGAATGATGTAAGGAAAAAGGGAGTTGTGTCATCTAGAAGCATTCCAAAAGAGCACATATTTATTGGAAAAGAAAGAGTCTTTTCAGGCAAGGAAACAGTGTCAGCAAAGGTGTAGAAGCTTTTGATAATAGAGAAGTCTAGGGATAACAGGTTAGTGAGCATTTCTGGTATACAATACAAAAGGATGGAGAGGGCTGGTCAATGGATAATTCTAAGGCTAGGCATGAAGAGATATGAGATAGGTTTAGGATAAAAGATTCAAACACTTCCATAGCTTATGCAAAATATGTAGAAAGGGAAAAATTCATGACATGATTGAGTTTGTAAGGTTATTTAGAAATCAAACACTACATAAATAATGCAGTGAGAGGATGTAGAATAGGGGAGGAGCATGAATTACTTTTATGACAAGAAGGGAAGCACCCAATACACAGTTCTCTATTAACCATGTGAGCTACAGAATTATGGTATGTGTACAAAATGAGAAATATCTTTACTAGTGTAATACTGGATTAAAGTCTCATCACTCTTTGCTATCTAGTGCAATCATCATAATAAAGGAATTCAAATTAGCAGTAGAAAAATGCAGAAACAAAAAAATTAAAGGAGTATTTCCACTTGATATAAAAGTAGTTAAAATAAACAAGTATCTAGAAATGTTTGGTTTTGACTATGACTCAATAATCTTGATCTAGTAATATTTTAATTAGCATAACATCATAACAATGTATTTGTTGCTGTTTTATAGGCCAGTGATATGGCATCATCAAAACTGGAAGCCAAATTTTTACTCTCTTAGAGTAGCTGCAAAGCTGAGTCAAACAAAGCTTAAGGTTATTCCAAAGCTTTGCAGGTAGTTAGTAGGCGCTCACTCCTCTCCATCAGCACTAATAACCTTGTTTCTCTGGATTTGATGCCGGTTACTGTGCCATCTTGAAAGTTTCAACACAAGGCCTCGATGGTTGAACCAAACTCTAAAGAATAGGTTAAACATCCATGATTGTAGGAAAGTATTTAATTAAGAAGTATTTCATAAATGCACTTTTATATTTAGGATGACATCCTAATACTCTGAGACCATAAAACTTATTTGATAAGTGGCATCAGATTATTTGTCACATGCCATTTGAGAGGCAGGAAAGATGCAAGTTCAAAGCCAGTCTAGGCTATACAGTGGGTTCCTCCTGCCCATCCAGGGATATACAGACAGACACAATCTCAGTCACCTCCACCAAAAAGTCAAAATTTAAAAAGTGATAGGTCATTTTTCAGTAAGAATATGCAATAACACAATATTGCTTTAAACTCCTACATTTAAAAGCTTTAGTCTTAGAAAGTTTTCTCATGTTAATATAAAATGGAAATTAGAAATTAACTTCCTCAAAAACTAAAAAGAAGAATATTGCTGTATCTATCTCTAAGGGAAAGATTAAGAAAAGTATCTCACAAAAATTACATTATAAAGTAAAATAAACATAAAACTCTAACATTGGATTTTTTGTTAAACACAAAATTATTATATTTTCACCATTCTACTGATTTCATTAATATATTCTCCCCATTTCTGTTTCAATGCCAAAATCTAGACTGAATGAACAAGTTAATGCTATGTTATAAAAATTACTGACAAATTTATAATCAAAAGTGGTCTATTTTGAAGTGCCTCTGTTAGCACATGGATTGAACATGCTCTCTGTGGTAATGGCCCATCTGTTATTCTCACATAAAATATAAGAGTTTACAAAAACAGTTTCATACTGGTATGTAGAATTGAAATCTTTTTATACAATTTCTTAAACAAAATTAAGAGACAAGATATATTGTATATATGCATATTTGGTTATCTGAAGTCAGATAGGCAAGGGAAGGAAGACAAGATGAGGGGCAGGGGTGAGGGGAGGAAAATGGGGACCAAGACATAAGAAAGGATATCAATGTATGTGAAGTAATGAACCTTCTATCTGGTGGATATAATGTAACCCTTCTATTAATTACAATTAAAAATATATGAAAAAAGACAAATCACACAGAAAAATGTGTGGAAAATAAAATATTTCATACATTCTAGTAAGTTCTATTCACCCTTTCAATCTTGCTGTTCTATCTACTCTGAGAGTCCTTTGGCCTCTAAAGAATTTGCAGAATTTATTTTTATTTAATTACTAGTATTTCTTGTACTAATGACTGTATGTTAGTATTATTATTATTATTGTTATTGTTATGCACCCAAGATAATAAAACCAAGGCAATAACAAGATTAAATACTAACAGTTTCTTCCTTAATACTTCAGGTATAACCCTGCCTCAGTGTTATTTTATCTTAATGTTGAGGATAAAGTAAGTATCCCATCCTGTGAGAGGTACTGTTATCAAGACTCTATTATAATTCCCCCAAGATTTCTGACAAGAAATCCACGCTTAATTTAAGCATTGCTATGATTAACTATCCCTTGTATCATCCAAAAATTGTAGCAACTCCATTTAAAACTGAAATCCATTAATATATGTATACATAATTTAATTCAGTGTATAATCAAAGACACCAACTACCTTGAGCAAAATATGAAAAAATTAGATCACCTCAATAATACAGAAAGAACACTGTAGCATTGTGCAATTTCCTGCTTGCAAGTCTTTCTACTCTTTGGCAAATGAGTCAATGAAATGATCCTTGGATTAAAGATTCTCTGACCTGTTTAAAGCAATGATTTTAGTGCTTTGGTTTACAATTGATCATCCCTTCTTCTGATGGCCTATGTGCACATTCTCTCCTCCAATTTCCAATGCAGCATTAATCAGAAGCTATAAAGAGAGGTTAAAACAACAATAACAACAACAAAAACAGGTAGTAAAACTGGGGTAAATGGAATCAAAGTAAATTATGTGTAGTTTGAATATATTACAATTTTGTACTGTTAATTTACACTCATAAATGATAAGCAAAGCTGAAACCAGTGGACTGTGCAGTTCCTCCTGGTCCCTACCTCTACTGCAGAACTTAGTGGTCTATTGACTTCCTCCACACCTGGACATGGGCTTGTGCCAAGACACTGGGTCCATGGTTAGCCAAGGCTCATCATGGGCCAGCGGCAACTCTGGGTGTGAAGTTTTAAATTCCTTTGCAGAGATTACAGCCCTGTTAAAGGGAGGAGAGAATGCCATTAACCAGCTCTTCTGGCATGAAACAATGGACAGCATTTGTTCAGACTACCTAGAGCACCCACCTTGGGAGAAGACACAAATTAGAATAAACCTGTTATAACTTATCAACCACTACACTGGCAGATGCCAATTTTATAGGATCCAGAAAGAACTTTAAAGACCCAAGAGTCTCAGCTAGAAGGAATTTTCTTCTACTTGTTTTTACTTTCCCCTTTTATTTTTCCCTTTTCTCCCCCCTCTCCCTCCCTCTCCCTCTCCCCCTTCCTTCCTTCCCTCCCTCTCTCCCTCCCTCCCTCCCTCCCTCCCCCCCTCTCTCTCTGTCTCTCTCTCTGTCTCTCTCTCTCTCTCTGTCTCTCTCTCTCTCTGTCTCTCTCTCTCTCTCTGTCTCTCTCTCTCTCTCTCTCTCTCTCTCTCTCTCTCTCTCTCTCTCTCTCTCTCTCTCTCTCTCTCTCTCTCTCTCTCTCTCCTTCCTTTCTGGTTTTCTTTGTTTGTTTGGTACCAGTCCTCGAGTTTGAACTTAAGAGAGTAGGTGCATGCTGTCTTTTAGCTTTAATATGTATTTGTTATTTTGATTAAGAATCGCACTCTACCACTTGGGTCACAGCCCCATTTTTGGCTTTTAGAGATAAAAGTCTATAGACTTTACTGCCCCGGCTGGCTTTGAACTGTGATCTTCACATCTCAGCCTCTTGAATAGCTAGGATTTCAGGGTTAGTCACTGGTTCTCAGCTCAGTTCCTTTTGGGGGGGTAAGTTGTTGGGCTTGAACTCAGGGCCTGTACTTGAGCTTTTTCACTCAAGGCTAGCACTCTATTACTTTGAGGCACAGTACCATTTCCAGTTCTCTGGTGGTTAATTGGAGAGAAGAATCTCACAGACTTCTACATTAGCTGGCTTCAAACTGTGATCCTCAGATCTCAGCTTCTTGAGTAGCTAGGATTACAGGTATGAGCCCTCAACACCATTTACTTTTGTAACTCTTGGATTTCCTTCATCTCTTTTGCTCATTCCTCTTTCTTATTTTCACTGCCTGTTAAAGTATCGCTTCTTTTTTTTTCCCTTTTTCTGCCGCCTCTTTTAAAATACTTCAGGGTTCTTTTTGCCTTTATTAGTTTTTAAATTTATTTTATCCTATATTAATTTTCCTTATATTTCTTCTTGTTATTGACAACATGAGCTTCATATTTAATGTGCTTTTACTGTATGTCTATGTTGGGTTTGTTTTTGTGTTGCTCTTTCAGTAGTTTCTTTTTCTTGAATGATATTAACGATGAAGACATCTTGAGAAGATTAAAAAGACACAAAAAACTGAGAAAATATCTGTTCATGGCAGATTTGGAATATCAATACAGAACACAATACATGTAGCTCCCCGGATAATGGCTGTACTACGAAGTGATTGGGACAATGACAGTAGTGGAAAGTTAATGACAAAATAGACCATTAGAAAGCTGGGCCTGGATGGAAGGAACAGGACACAGATCTGAAGACTGTCTCTGGCTCTGGGCCTTTTTTCTGCTGCATGGCAACTGTGAGTGCATATATCTGTCCAATATACTCTCCAATTGTCATGATGTCATCATCACAGGCCCAGATCAATGGCAGTCAATCATGGGCTGAATACTCTGAAAATAAATCTTTCATCAAGTATTTCCTCAGACACTTTGTCACAGCAATGAAGGTCTAAGCAAGCAACTCTTAGAACTAGAAAGCTCAATAAGTCAAGTAAAATCTCAGGTGAAGCCATATGCTTATAGTTTATGCGTGTAACTGTAGCTACCCAGAAGTCTGAAATCTGGAGATTCACAGTTGATAAGTCAGCCTGGACAGAAAAGCAGAAAAGTATGCAAGACTCTGACTTCAAATTAATCAGCAAAACACAAACTGGAGACAAACCTCAAGTGAGCACCAGCTAAACAAGCAAACCAAGCAAGCACCCAGGTACCACTAAAAAATATATTTTTCTTATTGTTTATTATGATTGTGTTTTATAGGACATTTTTAATTGTTTTATAACTCATTTTAAACTTGTAACTTGAGGCTGGGTGGTGTGGTTCAAGTTCTTGAAAGTGCTCTAGATTATGAAGTGAAACTTGTTGAACAAAGAAAGCCCCGAACTCAAGTCCCAGTATTATCAGAAAATTAAATAAATATCTATAAATAAATAAGCATTTTATTTAAAAAATCAAAACTTGACATTTTAAGCCTTGTGGTAACCTGGAAGATACTTCAAGTTTCCTTCTATTTCTACAAAAGCTGTCTATCAAATGCCCTCTGGGTTGCTTTCATCTTTGCATTTCAGCTGCAGTGTGCAATCAGGGGAACAATGCTACCACCCAGAGGCTAGAGCTGAAAGTGCACAGTCAAAATGAAAACCTTCACAGGGCTGCCCAATGGGTGAAGAAGCACTGTTCACAGATCAAGTGTTGACAAATTCACCTCACTGGGCCTGCACTGTGGATGGAGCATGATGAGTTTCTCAGTGTTGCAACCTGTTAGTTGAATTGCTCAAGTGACAAACACTGAAATCCATGCTTACAAAAAATGACAAGATTCTCAACAGCACCTTCCTTCTCTTTTACCCATTTGTTCAAATACAAGAGGAACGTGTACATTTAACCATTTTGTGGTTGAGGTGTACAACTTTCAAGTTGTAACAAGAAAACCAAAACTATGTGGGGGAGATGGGTTAAATGGAAAAAAATTACCAAAAGCATCAAAATTGGAGTGGTAAATGAAAAAAAAACTCAGCAACCATTTCTACTACTTCTCTAAAAATACCTATTACAAAATAAAATTATTTGAATTTGACTATTCGTTATAAAACGTACCAACTATCATCCTGAATGATGAAATATTGAATTTATTCATATTAAAATGATGTTGGAAATGGAGGCTCATTCCTACAATGCTAGCTGTTCAGGAGGATGAAATGTGAAAATCTCTGCACAAAAGCAGGACAGTAGTCTATAGGGCTTTTTCCCCCTTTGGTGTTGTTACAAAAAAAGCCAGAAAGCTGTAGCACAAATGTCGAGCACAGCCTTGAGAAGAAAGTCTAAGGCGTGTGTGTGTGTGTGTGTGTGTGTGTGCACGCACACGCACGCACGCGTGTGTGGGTAAACAATGTTGATAACTATATATATATAATTTTGGAAGTTCTAACAAAACTAGTATGACAATATATTAAAATGTTAATGAAGACTGAACAGAAAGACAATTATGTTCTCACTAATATGACTAAATGTTTAAAAAAATCCCTCCCAATCAATGAAGCACTTGGAAAGTTAGACAAAAAAACATACCAAAATAGTCCCAACTTTGTGTCTACATCAACAACAAACATTAGCTTGGATTATTTAGAACTTTACAGGAATGGACTTTTATACAAATAGAAAAGAGTCACATACTCTTGTTTGGACTACCTCAGTACAATTGTTCAGAAATTCATCTTTGAAATATTTATCATTCCTTTTTTGTATCTTCTTGTATTTGTGTATTTATATGTAAAAAGCATAATGTTATTGTATAGAATTTTTTCATTGATTTATATGTTGCTCAGTGGTAGAGCACCAGGAAGGATCAAAATATCCTAGCAAGAGGACATAAGTTCAAGTGCTATTATCAGCACAAAAACCAGATAAATTTATTTATTTTTAATTTTTGTAGTCTCATTAAATAGTTGTACAAAGGAGTTTTTATTTGACATGCCAGTTTGTGAATAGAACACATCTTAATCAATGTCAGAACTTCATAATTTCCCACATCTTTCCCCAACCCCACCCATCCCTTCGAGCTCACTAATTCCATTTTCATACATGATGACACATGCCCACTTCTTCTCTCCATTTGTCTACCTTCCTCTTCATAACCTCACCCCCCTCTCACAACATATGTTCCAACTTCCTGTTATTCATTCTGTTAAACAGCTGGCTTAGTTTTTCAAAGGAGTTATACCACCGGAATCCTTCCCTGCACTAACATACTTAATATAGTTGTCCATATGCATATGCATATGACCCTCTGTATGTTTACATAGTATTTATAAATTTCACTTCCACCTATGAAAGAAAACATGCATCCTTTGCCTCTCTGACACTGACTTAGCCCAGTGAACATAAATAAAATTTTAAAACTGTTCAATATTCATACTTGATCCATTTCTCTTTTCATTGAGGAGAAATGCTGCGTCTTCATAAATGCACACTTCCTTGTAATATGGCCAGAGGATTTCTAAAATGATTGTATCATTTTACATTTTTATCAGTGATATCTAAGACCTCTAGTTGTTTTATATGCTATATACACTTATATATACACTTTATATGCTATATACACTTATATATACACTTTATATGCTATATATGTTTTATATGCTATTTACACTTGGTATATATTTAGCCATTCTACTACATATGTAATATTGTTTTATTTTTATTTTTGTCAGCTTTAGAGCTTGTCCTTAGGTCCTGGACCTTGTCCTTGAGTTTTTTCTGCTCAGAGCTAGTGCTCTACCACTTTGAGCCACAGCCCTAAATCTGATTTTCTGGTAATTACTTGGAAATGAATCTCATACACTTTCCTGCCAGGTCTAGCTGCCAGGTCTGTAATCCTCAGATCTCAGACTCCTGAGTAGCTAGTGTTGCAGGCATGAACCACTGGTGTCCAGCTGTTGTTTAATTTCCCCCATAAATACTGGTAGTAAGTGCCTTTTCATATCCTTATTTCCTATCCAAATATTAGCTTAAGTGTAGTTTAAACTCAATTTTTTTACCAAGTTCTTGATTTACTGCATTCAGGATTCTTTCTGTCTCTCCCCCCCCCCCTCACTGTCTTTCTTTCTCTCTCTGTCACACATGCACATACTTTGCTGACTCTATATAGTTTCATTTCACTAATACTACCTTTCTCCTGTCATTGATTTCAGTGCAAAGTGTTAATATATTTCACATGAATTTTGCTTTAGTTTGATATCCAAGAACTCTTCTTCCTAAGGCACAAAGTTTTTAACTATAATCTTCTACAAGTTGTATCTATTGCCATTTAGCCATGAGCCACTTTGCTGTATTGTCTTTTATAGGGTAGGACATAGTTCAAACTGGTCATCTTTCATATTCAATTGTTCATTTACAATTGGTTGGAAAGATTATTTCTCTCAATGAATTGTCTCCATAAATTTGTCGAAATTCATTTGTCCATGATGATTGAGTCTGCGTGTGTGTGTGTGTGTGTGTGTGTGTGTGCATGCACGCACACGTGCACATCCTGTTACTTGGGCTTTCCCTCAAGGCCTGGGTACTACTGTTCCTGAACCTATTCTTTCAAGATTAGCCCCTTGAGCCACACTCCCACTTCTGGCTTTTTATGGTTAATAGAGGTGTCTGACGGACTTTCCTGCCCAGGATGGCTTGGAACCACGATATCCACAACCTGAGGAGCCAGGACTACTAGCATGAGCCATGGGTGCACAACTTGAGTCTATTTCTTGATTCTATTTTGACACCCAACATCCTTGGCTAGCTGAAATCTAGAAAGATGACTGCTGTTTCATAAAAGTAAGAAATCATAGAACTAGCAGTGACAAGGCACATCAGGTAAAGAAAAAGTGACTATGAGGCCATCTGAGTATTGAGGACTAAATGTGCACCTTCCCCCATTCATATGTGAAAGGCTTCATCCCTAATGTCATTAATTTGGGTGGAAGCTAAGGCTAAAGTTTTCCTAATTGTGGGACTGAAATCAATTGTTTTATAAGAAGAATAAGAGATATTAATGAGCTCTCCATAGATGAAAAGTCACAGAAGGGTATAGACAAGGAGAAGGCCTGGCTGAGAATGTGGCCTAGTGGTAGAGTGCTTGTCTAGCATGCATGAAGTCTTCAGTTTGACTCCTCAGGACTACATATGGAGAAAAAGCCAGAAGTGGAGCTGAAGTGGAGCCATGGCTCATGTCCTAAAGCTCTAGCCTTGACAAAGCTCAAGGCCAAGCCCCAGGTCTGTCAAAAAAAAAAAAAAAAAAAAAAAAAAAGCTTGTATCTGTGTATCTGTGTGGCCCAAGGTAGGGGATTCTGTAGAACACAACCAGTTTCTTTGTTGGATATCTGTGAAGATTCTAGAGCTAATTTATGTTTGACATATAACTTGACTCATTTTTAAAGGTCAGTTAATCATTGTTATATTTTCTAATTCAGTGTTAAGTCTTAACTGTCTCCTCTGCCCGCAGACTGACGTTCAGAATAGACATTCTTACAGACAGCCGCAAATGTGTATCCCGGTTTTGTTTCAAATGTTCAATTTACCTAAACTCACACCTTTCTATGACTGCAGGAAGTGATATCATGCCTGTTGTTGAAGAGCTAAAAAAGTGCCCCCATTCTGAAGCAGCAGCCATCTTATGTAAACTGTGAGTGATCCAAAAGTGCACATAAATTAAAAAAACAGAATTGTGGTGCCATTAAGTCCCAGGAATTGACCTGTCTGTGTTAAAATTAACCAGAACTCGTGGCATTTGTTTTCTAAAGCCATAAAACTACCTTCCTACAGTTAATTGGGACTCTACTGGCATGGAAACCTCCACTGCCCTGAACTGTCCCTAACCCCTACCTTATCTCACTCCAGTAGCTGATTGCTGTGTTGATGTAAATCTGTGGTCTTTGCCTTTAAAAGCCCTGTAGAAAGCTGCTCGGGGCTTCTCCTAGGCTCCCGCTGTATGGGAGTGTAGGGCCAAGCCTGAGCTGACAGCCGCCTGAATAAAGCCTTGCTTTTGCATCTAGGACCGTCTGACTCTGGGTGGTCTCTTGGTGGTCGTCTTGAGACTTGGACATAACATTATAAGGGAATAAACCGCTGCTGTGTTGACAAGATGTGCATGTTAAACGTGCGGATATCTCCCAAAAATTAGATTTAAAACTGAAATCCCTCAATGAGTACCTCTCGCATTTTTCCCTATCCCCATTACAGCTGTGTCTACAAGGAAACATAATAAAATTGACACCACGAAACCTAGAACATAACATCACACTAACTTCTCTTAGGAGGACGCCCAGGGGACCGCTCTCGCGCCTGGTTTCCATAGGAACAAGCAATTCCGGCCCGCTGGTTCTTCCTGCCGGAAGTTACCTCTACTTCCGCTCGCCTCTCTTTCCGTCTGCCCCTGATTTCCGGCGGCAGCTGGTGTAGAGGAGTGAATTTTGGCCACAAGCGGTTGCCGTCGGGGGCGGGACGACGCGTCCGCGGGGGGGAGCCGCGGTATTCACGTGCGGAGAGCCTCAGATTCTCTTCCGGGATCTATCATGGCTCCGCCCGGGACTCTGAACCTCAATAATGAGGTGAGTGTTGCATCCTCCGAGACGATAGAGCGGGTGGTGGGCCTCGCAGCCAGAGGTGTCTGTGCGGCTGACGAGCGACGGGCCGGGGTGGAGGGTGTGTGTGTGTGTGTGTGCGAACGTGAGCCCGGCCCGCGGGCTCCACGCCGGCCCCGCGGGCTCTCGGCGCTGGAGAGGGCTTGCCCGGCCTCCCCCCGCCCCGCCCCGGGTCTCGCCGCTTCCTCCGCCCGGCATTCCCCCCACCGCTCCCCCCACCCCGCCACCCCGTCCCCGAGGAGGGCGTCTCCTCCGTGCTCACTGCGCCGCCGCTCGGTGAAGAGCATCTCGAGTGGAGGCTGCAGCCCGCCCCGCGCCCGGCCCTGGCCAGTCTCGGCCCTGGCACATCACCGTGGTGGTAGTTGAGTGGAATGCTTTAATTCCGTTGGAAGGGAATCATAGGTAATAGTGAATCCAGTTGAAACTGCGTTTTGCACTTCCTTCCGTAGGTCATCAGTGACTGTCACAATATTTCAGTACTTTGGTTTAAGTAGCCTTTATTTTACTTCGTAGTAGCCATAAAGTGCTTTTATTGGGGTCCACCGTGGTGGTTATTTTGTTACTGGTTATTTTTATCTTACTGTGTCTAATTTATAAATCAAAATAAATACAGATTTTTAAATAAGTATGTATAGGGGAAAAAAAAAACATGGTAAGTGAGGAGTATGGTGTTCTCTGCAGTTTCAGGTGACCATTGTAGGTGGAGAGCCCTCCACCACTTGGAGAAAGAGGAGCTACTGTAAAGCAAGGGACTAAAATACCAAGGAATAAAGAGATTGTCCTGCGTGTATGGTAAAAGATAGGGGTGTCTAAAAACTGCCTTTGTAGGTCTTTATGAAGTCACAAACTTCTCCATCATAATTGGATGAGATGGCCAGTGCTTTTTAATAGTTGATTCTGAAAGAGGAAGTAGGTTCCATCCATAAGAAGATAACCTTTTTATCCCCATAAATTTTGCTAGGTGGCAGCCTAGGCTCAAAAAAGGTTGGGTTACAGATTATTTCTAAACATTTGTTGGACATCAGAAATGAACACAACCCAACCATCAGTTAATATCTGAATGGCAAGACTAGAATTCTTTGTGAACTTATGATTCATTTTGTTAGCTATAAAATACTTTATATAGAAAACTTATACTAATAGCCTTGTAATCCACTTCTTACATTTAGCAATTACCAGTGTTTTCCATATAATATTTAATCCCATCTTTTTACTCTCCTATCTCAGATTTATTTCATTGTTTACATTTTTCTCACCTATACATTCGATGATTTTATAACATATTTCTGTATTCAGGGTACAGTATTGTATATTTTTAAATTTTGTAGATACAATATCCTATCAGTGTGGCATCCATTTTTATTGTGTAAGCTACTTTTTTCATCAAACAGCATTATTACTGATTCATAATTCATGTAGGTGTTCTGCATTTATTTCAAATGCTACTTTATTGTGCACATTGCATTTATCTCTTACATTATGCAAGAATGCTAAAATAAAAAGTTAGTACATCAGCTTTTCTATTTCCTGAAGATAGATTCTTAGTAATTTTGCAATATTTTCCTTTAGAATGGGTCCATAATTTACATAATTGCAGTAATAATGTGAGAGTGCTTGTTTCTGCACAGTCTCATGGACAGACTGCCTTCTCCTACTTTATTACTTGCCTGTTGGATATATGAGTAGTGAATACCCAGAGGTTTTCATGAATATCCGGAAGTTTCCATGTATTTTTTAAAGCACAGATACATTTATATTTTTCTATTGAGTTTTTGGTATAGGTTAATCTAAATTTGTAGTCAGTAGTCTCCAGTAGAAGTTTCCCTGTATTTTTTTCATATAATTTTTATTATAATTAATAGAAGGGTTACATTATATTCGCCAGATAGAAGGTGCATTAATTTACATACATTGATACCTTTTCTCATGTCTTGGTCCCCATTTCCCTCCTCCCCACCTCCATCTCTCAACTTGTTTTCCCCCTTCCCTATCCAATTTCAAATAACCAAATACAAATATATCCAATACATCAGATAACAAAGTGAGATACTGTAACAATATGAGATAACCAAGGGACAGCAAAAGAGATGAGAGATAACATAGTACATTAAGAACAACAATCACTCATTCCCTGTATTTTTTAAAAGACACATTTACATTTTTCTAATTACAAGTTTTTGGTACAGATTAATTCAAATTGGTGGCAAAGTTAGTCTCCAGTAGAAACTAGTCAGCTGGCTAAAACAGTGCCAAGCCAGCTCAACTCTGCTACCAGTGTTATGTATCAGAAACTCCTTATCTGTACTCCAGAAGCACAACTTATTCTCTCAAAAGCAAATTCACATTAATAACAAATGTATCTTATGTGGCTGTTAAACTCCTGTAAACACTCTTCCTGTCTACTGCTTTTTATGGATTGGAATGCAGCACTACAAAAAGCAATTTTATTTTCTGATTCAATCTTGGCTACAACATAACACTACTCATTGAGCTAGTCCAGGACATACTGGATTTCTGAGTGTCTGAACTATAGACGTTTCTTTGAACTTGCACTGGATTCCTATTTTTATATTTGAGTTGACTCTTTAATTGGTTCACATGGCTCTTACATGCATGTTAACTTTTTACATTATTTATGATCATATTTTGGTATTATTTATCCAAGAAGTGATCCAGCTTCCTTTACTGCTAATTTTACCAAATTTAAAATCATCTGCCTACCTAAATTCTAGGTGTGCCTCACTGATAGCTCTTACATCGTCAACTATAAGCTCTAAATCTTTTTCTTCTGGTTGTCTTAAGTGCATTATTTTGTTGCTTAGAGTTTGTCAACCAGATTTATCAGTCTCTTTTGTTTTAATAACTTTTTCTTTCTTTTCTTTCTTTTTTTTTTTTTTTTTTTTGCCAGTCCTGGCCTTGAGCTCAGGGCACTCAGGGCCTGAGCACTGTCCTTGGGCTTTCTCAAGGCTAGCGCTCTACAGCTTGAACCACAGCACCACTTCCTGCTTAAAGTGAGTGTGATACTGAGAAACCGAACCTAGGTCTTTGTGCATGCTAGGCAAGCACTCTAGCACTAGGCCAAACTCCCAGCCCCAGATGTGTCAGTGTTAATCATGGTGGCAACATACACATACTTCTTTCAGTTCTTTACTTTTTCCTCTACTTTTCTGTCACTTTTTACTGTCTTATTTCATTTCCACTATTATCTCTCTTTTCTCAATTGGCTCACTTTATTCCTCCTTTCTTTCTCTTCCAAACAATGTCATTCTCTTTACAATGTTACTTCTGCTTGCTTGTGGTTAGAGAAGTTGCCCTTGAGTAGTGCTTTGTACTATTGTAACATGAAGTTTTTTATAACTAGAATATTACCATGTCTTGGCCTATTCTGTTCTTCATTCTTAGAATTTGGCAAAGTTCTAGGGGAATGATTTAGCATGTGGAGCAATGTGTGCTCACACATAATGTATCTTTGGTTTTTTTTAATTATGCTTGAAATAGTTCATTATTAAAAATAAGCAATGGATACTTTAAATTAAGTTAAATATCATTTCCATATTTTGTTAATTCAAATGCTTGTTTAATAAATTAAAAACCATTTACAAACACAAAGATGATTAATGAGACACTCTTACGGAATTCATAGTTTGTAACATTCCAAGTTTATTATGTCCAGCAAGGTCTAAGAAAAATATTAATTATTGGAATTGCTGGGTTTTTTAAGATTATAACTTTTTTAACTTCAGCTTTCCAGCATATTTTTAGACTGTTGCTTTATTCCTTTACCATTTTTGGAAAAAATGACTTAATTAAATCATGAATAGAAACAAGAATTAGAGTGGTAAATTAAGTGTATAACATTAAAATTCAAAATAAGTATGTTTGTTTCTAAGCTAATTGGCTTGAATTTTGTTTTTATTCCTCAAAGGTTGTGAAGATGAGAAAAGAAGTGAAACGAATCCGAGTCTTGGTTATTCGAAAACTTGTCCGGAGTGTGAGCAGATTAAAGACAAAAAAGTTAGTTGTTTGAAATAAAGCTCCTGAGACAAGTAAAATGTCAACATTGTTTTGATTTAGTACTAAGATTGTTGGAGGGTGGGTCCTAAAGAATCACACACCATTTTCTCTCATTCTTCACACTGTTTTGCATGGTGATCTGGGCCGGATAGAATCTGCCTTGTCAGCATCGTTGTTTAGGGATACATTTTCTTAATGTATCCATAGATAAAATCTGCTGTTTTGAAATATCTCCTTTTCTCCTCAGAATGAAATTGCCTTGGGATTATTTGTTTTTTCATTATTCAGAGTTATTTTAAAGTAATACATGTAGTATAATCAACAACCAGTTATACTTTCTGTCACCTTTCTTGTGAATTATTGAGAACCTCAATTATTATTAATATTATTATTGAAATCTCAGTGACTTGTAGGTTTATCATGTTATTATATGTCATGTAACTATGAAACAAAATACTTTTTGTGAAAGTTTCTTCCCTATAGTTCTGATTGTTTAATCCTGAAAGAAGTCATAAAAGAAAGCCCTCAAATGTTTGTCCCTAATTTCTTCTTTGTTTGTAAATGTTCTAGAAGATAACCCCACTGTCTGTCATGGACAGACATTTAACCATCTTAATTCTCTTTTATAATTCCAGGGCACAATTTTTTTGTTGAATAAAAATACGCAACCTAATTTTAGCTTATAAAAGTTCTTTTGATCGGACATGTTACCTTAGTATTTAGGACTAAGGAAGGCAATCAGGAACAGTAAAATAGGATCATTGTGTAAGTTGCCAGACTACAGCTTGTTTATAAAATAAGAATGTTTATTAGGGTGGAGGGTGAAAAAAGGGGAAAGTGGTAGTACAAGATAGAGTGTTTTTTTTACACAATGCTCTTTTATGCCATTGTATGTATATTTTTTTGCAGAGGAACTGAAGATGCACTGTTAAAAAACCAAAGACGGGTTCAACGATTGCTTGAAGAAATCCATGCCATGAAGGTGAGCTTGTTAGGATGTGTATGAGTGTGTATTTGTGTGCATTTTGATACTTGTTTGAGTATTACTGAGAGTTTCTAAAAGCTTATTTGTGGGTCTATTTGGTGAAGAATGCAGTACATTTATAAAATTATAATTTGCTTTGGCTTGCTTTTTTTTTATAAACTGACTTTATTGAAGTGCTAGACTAATTTTGAGTCAAAACTGCCAAGACAAACTCATCTCTGCTTAATAATACCTCATGCCTACAGTTTTTTATTTTACTGTAATTTTGGGCATACAGTCTAAATTAAGCTCAGGAATTAAAGTGTCCTTGCCAGTGAGAATGTAGATGATGGCTTTGGTGGCTGACATCATGTTTGCTTAATGCCAACTCAATAAATTTTTGTGTGTGGGGGGTCAGTATGTTACTCAGTTCTGTAGTAACTTAAAATTAGGATTGGACCAATATAGTCTATATTCTTTTCTTTTTCAACCAGACTGTTTCCTACTGTAACTTTTAGCTCTTTTTCATTACTCTTACTTGGTAGAAACTTCCATTTACCAAATGATATACCATTAAATGTCTGGGAGAGAACTTTATTGCAGAACTTAAAACAACAATTGGTACCAGTAATTATTGCAATTACAGGGTACTTTTACATGTATGTTTGGCAATTATAATTTGGCATAACTGCCAATTTTTGAGTTAGATAAAAGAGTAAGAATATTCTCTAACAATATTTTGAATTACATTACCAAAGTTTCTCACTTTTTTTTTTTTTTTTTTTTTTTTTTTTGAGCCAGGTTTGGCGTTTGAATTCAGGCCCATGCACTGTCTCTGAGCCTTTTGCCCAAGACTAGCAAGTACTCTTTCAGCTTTTTGGTGGTTAATTGTTTTTGTTTTGTTTTTTTGCTGTTCCTGGTGTTTGTATTCAGGACTTCAGGACATTGACACTATAAGTAAACTATTCTATCACTTGAGCCACAGCACCATTTCTGGCTTTTTTTGAGTAGTTTTTGAGGGAAGAATCTCACAGGATTTTTCTGCCTGGGCTGGCTTTGAACTGCAATCCTCAGATCTCAGCCTCCTGAGTAGCTAGGATTATACTCATGAGCCACCAGCGCCCAGCTTGGTGATTAATGGAAATGAGTCAGATGAACATTCTGACCAGGCTAGATTTCAGCCTGTTGAGTAGCTAGGATTACACATGGGCCATGGGTAACTGGCACTCCTACTGGTTAAAATGTGGAACATTATCTTAGTTCATTTGAATAAAAACAGGTATAGGAAATGATTCTTTGGTATGAAGTATATGTTCTTATATTTATCCCTCCCTACTTCATAGGACTTTAAAGTTCATGGAATCCCTTTGATACATCTTTTCATTCTCAAAGTTATAATCTCCCCTGTTTTTCTTCATACATTCAAAAAAAAGCAGTGTTCTTTGTTCCCTAAATATTATTGGTGTCCCTTTCAGTTGTAGAGCACTGAGCTTTTTCACATACCTTCTAATTCATGGTATACTATAAGAAAGAAATCTTTGGGAAGTTGTACTTTGAGGATAGCACCAAAATAGGAAGTTATGATTTGTCTTTTTCTTTCACATTCTCAAAACCAAGGTCCTTGTCAAATTACATTGTATCTAATTCTTCTGAATAGTCATTCATAGACTCTGAGCCACTATATATAATTGCTGATTTTATTTTACAGTGGAAAGAATGCAATACATGCAGTAAGCTTATATGCAGTATTTGACGAGTTTGAGAATAGTAGACACTTATTCTTTATAACTACTGTTTTGTAATGTTCAATAATTAATTTGATTTAGTTATTAGATCTCAGCAGAGGGAAATCCAACTGAGTGATCAAGTTTATACATTTAGAAGGTTTCTATCATTGTAATAGTTCTGTCAATGTAATAATTTGGCTTTTTGTTTTTCATAATTATACAAAACCAGTTTTTAGCCTCATAGAGAGCCAGAGTATTCTGCATGTTCTGGACTGGCTAGTCTGACATTTTCTTCTTTTATAACACCA
This sequence comes from Megascapheus bottae, assembly GCF_031878675.1. Taxonomy (NCBI): domain Eukaryota; kingdom Metazoa; phylum Chordata; class Mammalia; order Rodentia; family Geomyidae; genus Megascapheus; species Megascapheus bottae. The sequence goes on from NC_143518.1 coordinate 1,588,116, forward strand.
TTGAAGCACTAAATTTCAAAATGAAAAATATACTACAAAGACTATATGTTTTTGGTACATGAATTTAATTTTATTTTTTAAGCTAATATTTGCTTTTCTTAAGTTTCAAATCTTATTTCTCATTTAGATACTATGTTTGTGTTTGTGTGTGGGTACATGTGCGTGCATATCAATAGTATAACTCAAAGTCTCAGGCTCTTGCTTAGCTTTTTCCACTCAAAGCTGAGCCACACCTCTACTTCCAGCTTTTTAGTTCTTAGTTAGAGATAAAAGTTTGACAGATTTGTCGGCCTTGCTGGCCTCAAACCTCATTTCTCAGATCTCAACTTGCTGAGTAGCTAGGATTGTAGGCATGAGCTGCCAGTGTCTAGCCATTTATGAAGCTTTTATAAAATTGACCTTTTCTCAAAGAAGTAGACATTTAATATTTTTCAGGTAAAAAAATTTGTAATTTTGGGAGTGATTATTTTTCATATATATAGTGCCCAAACAGTAGATTCGGTAGTCTTTGTTAAATTTGAAGGAAAACCTTTGCTTACTCACTTCTGAAAGTTAAAACAAAAAAGGGTTTTTTGTTTTGTTTTGTTTGGCTCACATACCACTAGCCTTGACATACTGTCCTATACTCATTCTCTATGATAACAGGGTATTTTGTTGCCAGATGACATCTTCTTGAAGAAAACCCATGATATTTTTAGAATTGTGAGTTGATTTTTCTAGCCATGATTAAAAGTGGTCTGATCTTTATGATACTATAAAATCATAGGTTCTAATTTTATAGGCTATAATGTATAAATTCCAAGTCTTTGCTGCATTTTCAAGAAGTGTTTATTCGTTGAACTTTTATATTAATGTGAATACTAACTTGCAAAGAATTGCCTTTTCTTTGGGAGTTAAAATACCTTACCACCACATTCAGATCCCTAAGCTTACTTAGCTAAAGACAAAGACATTAAAAATTACTGTACCATTATTCAAAATGTGGACAAAATCCATTTGGTAATGAGAATGGCAATGACTGTGTTTTACTGAGTATTTTCTGTTCCTGGTACAAGTCTTGCATTTTAGTACAGACTGGCCTCAGACTCATAATCCACCTACCTCCCGTATGCTGGGGTTAGAGATGGGAACACTACACCCTGCTGCAATTTGGAGGATGTTTTGTTATTGTTGTTGCTTTTAGTATTATATCAGGAACCAAAGACTGGAAAGGTTCTTCATTTTACAGTCCCCTTAGCCAGTGCCCTATGGCCATGCAGCTCTAATTTTAATTTTTTTTAAGGTAGAAATTTCCTTGTTTCTAAAAAGAGGATCAAGATCTCTTGCTTTAATTGCCCTCTGTACTCTTAGTAGTCTTTTAGGAGATTACTGTACGCTGCTTTCCTCGCTCATCCAACACTTGAAAACATCGTTCTACCGCTTAATCAGTATTTTCAGTATTCCTGAGCCATTAACAATATTGCATGTGCAACATGTATTACACGGTAACATGTGTGGTACTTGAGGGTCTTGGTGTTCATTGTAAATGATGCTGATAGAACAACACATCTAGTTGGTGATATGCTAAAGATACTGTCTTTCTAAAGAGCAGCAGTTGTGACAAATAGAAATGTTGCTCATTCTCGGTCCATACAGCTTCCTACTTCAGTGTGAAAACAAATGTGAGCTTGCAGGCCTTTGTTGGCCAGAGTGATGAGAGAGTTATTACTGTTTAGCACCTAATTTTGGAATCGCTTCCCAGGACTAGTTTACCTCAAAGACTGCTCAGTGTGTAAACAAGATTGAGAAGTGAGAAGTAAGAAGCAATATCATATGGTAGTGGGCTTTTTTTTTTTAAACCATGCTTATTTCTTTTTGACTTTTTTTTTAAAGCTTTGTAATTTGGGAAATTTGAATTTTCAGCCTTGATAGGATATTTCCTAATAACTGAATGTATCCAAAGCACTTTTCAACAATTAATTAAAAAGTTGTAGGCAACCAGTGCTGCTGTTGAAATAATGTGGTGCTCGAAAAAAGAGGTAACTATTACAACACAGTTCCTTGGAAACGCAGTTGAGGAGACAAAGGGCTTTTAAAGCAGCTGAATGATCAGGTTTCAAGAGATGAGATATCTCCCCCCATTTTTAGACTTTTTATCTCCTCAATGGAAACAAATTATTTTCAAATATTTGCACTTGTAAACTTGAATACATACTGTATGATAAAAAGCCATACATTATTTTCTTATTTTGTAATAGGAAAAATGTTAAATGATCTAATTGAATATGAGCTGCTTGGGAATGGTTTTTGGGATATATAGAATGCATCATAACCAAAACACAGAGGTCTGTAAGTTCATGGTGGATCTGGCAGTTGCTTAGTACTCTGGGTCTTTCTTAATATCATTCTTTCAGGATGTAATGTTGTCTTTCTAGCTCATGCTTACTGTATTTATTGGAGCATAAAACAGGTAATCAGCTTGTATTTCTTCAGTGAATTAATGTCGTCATTGGACTATGGAATAAATGTAAAAGTAAAAAGTAAAAGTGACGGGGCCTGGAGTTTGGCCTAGTGGTAGAATGCAAGACCCAGGTTCGATTCCTTGAAACCACATACATAGAAGAAAGCCAGAAGTGGTGCTGAAGCTCAAGTGGTAGAGCTCTAGCCTTGAGAAAGTCCAAGGACAGTGCTCAAACCTTGAGCTCAAGCCCAGGACTGGCACACACACACAAGTACAAGTGACTAAGATAGTAGGTGAGAAGGAAAATAGAATGAAGGAAAATAGAATGAAGGTGAAATATGACTACCTTGTAGACTCATCTTAATCATTCTCATGTATGTGTTAAACAGACTTTTTTTAAGTATTAGAATACTTGTCATGTAATTTGTAAGACTACTGTAAAGCAATCTCACCATATCATACAAGGGAGCAGCTGGGTTATACAATTTTTTAAACAAATCCATTGATAATGAGTATTTTAAAATGTTTAGTAAGGCTGTAAATGTGCTTAGTGGCAGAGTGCTTGCCTAGAATGTTTGAAGCCCTGGTGGGTTCGATTCCTCAGTATCACAAACAGGACAGGCGAGAAGTAGCACTGTTGCTCATGTGGTAGAGTGCTAGCCTTGAGCAAAAGAAGCTCAGAGACAGTACCCAGGCCTGAGTTTAAGCCTCAGGATTGGGAGGGAAAAGGGTTTGTAAGCGTAGATATTGCCACAAATGTTAATCAAGGAAGTATGACAATTTAACCACAAATATTAATTTTATTACTTGATCAAGATGGTAGGGTGTAATCAAGTTCCAATGAAGAATGTCAAGAATTGATACTGTTTCATGCCACAGACTTGTCATTTGACTGAAACTGAGGATTCAAAAGGGTTAATCATTGTGTCTGAAGTCACAGTATTACAGAAAGCCAAAGGTAGGATTCAATCCAAATCTATATTTTCTAACCCATTTTTCTCAGCACTCCTATAGCCTAAATAAAAATATTTCGTAGACAATCATAAGAAAAAAATAGAAATTATGAAGATGCTTCTGTCCTCTTTGCATTAGAATTTTAATGACCACACAATTCTAAAAAGAAATGAAATTAATAAAAATGTACGTTTCGAAAAAGTGAGATTTGGTTATAATTCGGTATATTTTGAAAGGCTATGCCTTCCTAAAGCTGAAGATTACCTGATTAAAGGACTTTGTGCATGTGTTTAAAAATTAATGTCATTTCAAAATAATAACTGAAAGCTAAATAGGAGAAATAATCCTTGCTGGGTGCCAGTGGCTCAAGCCTCTAATTCTAGCCACTCAGGAGACTGATCTTAGGATCAAAGGTTCAAGCTACCCTAGGCAGGAAAGTTTGTGAGGTTCTTATTTCCAATTAACCACCAAAATGCTGGAAGTAGAGCTGTGACAAATCCCCTTTAGGATCAAAAGAATTAGCAACAGAGACTATATTTCAACAAATGTAAAGAGAACATGGAAATAATGGGTAGTATAGATTTTACAAATAATATGTGCTCTTGACTTAAAGGTTCTCAAGAAAATACTTTGAAAGCCTTTGAATTTACAATAACAAATAGGCTAAATTCCCTCAGATTTTGATTTCCTTCAGTTCTTTTCACTCAAAGACCATGTTCTTATAATTCCTCTGTATCCTGTTTAATACATCCTTACATCAGTTCAAATATTTCCTTACATCTACTGTCCCTGTTCCTACATCTTAGCCTGAAAAAGTGTCCCTGTCCCTGTTGCATTTTTGTGAACAGTGTAGGTGATAGACTACATGATATCAGGTAATACATACACACACATGTACATATTTCCCTCACTCCCATCTCTTATTTTCTTATTTATTTTTGCCAGTCCTGGGCCTTGAACTCGGGGTTTGGGCACTGCTCTTGGGTTCTTGGGCTTTCTCAAGGCTAGAAATCTACCACTTGAGCCACAGCACCATTTCTGGCTTTTTTTCTATGTACTGAAGAATCGAACCTGGGTTTTCATACATGCTAAGCAAGCACTCTACCACTAGGCTAAACTCCCGGTCAATTATTTTCTTTTTTAATATACTTTCTTTGACCAATGACATAAAAACTAAGTGTTTTTTAAGCATTTTCTTTATTCTTAGCAGTTTGCCACTTACGAGTATTACATCCTTTTAACACTAATGCTTGGATTTCACATCAAAACCATAACTGTTCTCCTCAGACCAGCCACTTTATTAGAAAGGAATTTCCAGAATGAGAAGAATCTGTCTGGTCTGCTGTATCTTACTCCTTAGACCTCCAGTTTTCCTTTCACTCTGACATAATTCTTGGCTCTCATTTCTCTACCTACATTTTTAAAAATGACCATAGAAAGGAATTCTTTCATGTTTCAGGAGTCATTGGTGTTTTTATTTGCCATAGAATATGTGACTGTGCTTCATCCCTTACGTTTAGCAAGCTGTTCATTTCTTTATTTTCTAAAAAGTATTGCTTTTGTAAGAGATAGTGTATAATAAAAGGGGTAAGAGATAGTCTATAATAAAAGGGGAGAAAAAGGTTTTGCTCTTCATTTTACTAAATTATTAGGTTTATGTTTAATTACTATTCATCTCAATTTTTAGAGTATGAAGATTTAACTTCAGACATGAAATTCAACTTGGAAGTAAAATGAGACAGCACTATTGTAGACATTTAGTAATTGGCTAAGTGTCTACAATGGCTGCCAGCAAAAAACCTGACAGCAATAAAATGTCCTAGTAGTAAATTTACTTTATCATTCTTCTGTTCAAGACCTAAATTAGTTTCCTTCTGCTTGCCAAGATTGATGTTTAATTCTTATTATCAGTAAAAGTTTTTCTCATCCTGACCAACTGTATCTCTTGTCCTCTTTTCCATTATATCCCCTCACTTACTTTACTTTGTGCATTTTCCTTTTTCTATTTCTGTAGGTTTTGTTTTATTTTATCTTTAAGTAGTTGTACAGTGGGGTTTCAGTTGAGTATGTCAGTGAATGTGTACAATGCTTCTTGATCACTGTAACTCCTTTCATCATTCTTTCCCAACTCTACTTGTCCCAATTTTCCTAGTTTCATTTTCACATATATTTGTATGTGTGTATATATATACATATATATATGTATATGAACATATTTGAAATGTTAATTGAACAAACCTAAAATAGATTGGAGAATGTAGTACAGGGGCTTGAAGCCTTGTGCTTGATTGCCAAGCTTACTTGCTTGGCTTGCTTGCTTGGTACCCTACTGGAAATGGGTTTTTAAGACTCCAGATTCTAAGTCCAAGAGTCCCTTGCCTGGCCACTTGCCTCTTACATCTGAGTTATGGTGAACGGCAGAGGAAGACTTACTGAAAGATAGATCTTTACCCATATTTGAGGTGCAGACAGTGGTTTCAGGCTAAACAGGAAATTAAGGACAGGGGAATAAGAAAGGATCTCAGCAGGATTATAGGCATATGTCACCACTGCCCAGTTAAATTACATTTTTGAAGAATGTATACCAAAGGATCACTTTAAATGGCCAAAATGATAACTCTCCGAGTTATTTCATGACTTTTTTTTTTCTTTTTTTTGTTTTTGTGCCTGTCCAGGGGCTTAAAATTCCAGGCCTGGGTGCCATCCTTGAGCCTTTGTGCTCAAGGATAGTGGTCTACCACTTCAGCTACAGTATCACTTTTGGCTTTTTCTGAGTTGTTTATTGGAGATAAGAATCTCACAGGATTTTTCTGCCTGGGTTGGCTTCAAACCTCAGTCCTCAGATCTCAGCCTCCTGAGTAGGGTTATAGGTGTGAGTCACTGACACCTGACTTGTTTTGTGGGCTTTTTAGATATGTGTATGTGTGTGTGCACACATATATGCATGAACTTGGTGTTGAACTCAGCCTGGGTGCTATCCCTGAAGTTTTTAACTCAAAGTTGGTACACTACCACTTGAGCTAGAGCTCCCCTTCCAGATTTTGATGTCTCAAGAACTTTTCTTTCTTGGGCTGGTTTTGAACCTAGATCCTACGAGCTCAGCCTCCTAAGTAGCAAGGATTCCAGGCACCATATTGGTTCCTTGTATAGTTTTTTTTTCTTACCTCCATCAAAACTTTCCTGTTAGCTCAGTTTTTATTTCATGTTTTAAGAATTTTAAACTCAAATGTCATCTTACTGAATTAAGATGAACAGATGACCTAAGCTACAGAAAATTATCATTACAAAAGCAGAAATTAAAATCCTAAGGCTATTAAATACCATTGTTGTGTCTGACCAAGAAAAAAAAATCCTGACGAACACCTTCTCAGGTGTTATTCTCAGAAAGGTGCATAGCACTGACAGAAGGCTTCTTTAGCAGAGAGCCAAGTGTACCATCCCAAGTTGTAGGGTGATATACTTAAATGTGCATCCTTTGGGGCTTTTGGCTTTCGGGTTTTTGTTTTATTTTTGTTTTATTCTATAAGGAAATATCTGTGCTTTTTAAATCCTTAGGTTCAGATTATTTTAAATCATTTCTACACACAGTCTATGTTAGGGTGATAGTACTTAGATTCAAGGTCATAGTACTTAGATTCAAACCTCAACATGGACGACAGTGAAGATTAACTAGGTTTCTAATTTAGATGATTAAGAGAAACTTGAATGAGCGAGAGCTGTTAAATGTCCTGTGAACAGAGATCAGTGTTCTCATTAGATCTACTTTGTGTTGTACCCAGTACTAAGACTCTTGAGCAATACAGTGCAACAAATGATACTGTAGAACACATAAATATACCTTCATGATCTTTTCATTCAACAATAGTAAACTAAAATTCATCTAACTAATGAGTGATTTTTTTTTAATGCAGGAAACTTGATGAGTGTTAGTTTAGGAAGGAACTAAAATATTTTCTAAGCTAAGCATGGTTTTACATGCCTGGCCTCCCAGCACTCCAAAAGTTAATACAAGAGTATTAGGAATTTGAGGCCAACCTAGGCCACATAATGAAACCCTGTAGGGGATAGGGGTGAGGGAGGCGGCCAGGAGGGAGACAGGAAAGAAGAAAACTTGTCATTGACAACAGGATATGGTAATAAAGTATAACTCTTCTAGATCTACCTTTGTGATACCTTAGGTGAGACTCATGTATCATAAAAATGAATGAATGGGTCAGTAGTTCCCAAGACTATTTATTTAGTGAGTCCCTAGTAGTATGCTCAGGACTCAACAAAAGCTGATGTAGGAACAATTACAACTTATTGCTTTGCAAGGATACAGACTAGAGTCAGACACAGGGCTCAGACATTGGGTCCTAGTCCAGGACTTGCAAAAGACCTGTGTCCTGAATGTTATATTCCAGCCATTTTGGGATCCCTGAGCCCCCCAGTCATAGAGTCACCAGCATTCAGTGAAAGGAACTAGGAATCAGTTTAATAGCAGCGCATCGGCTACTTTCCACCTTCGGGCTGACAGAGAGCAGTCCCAACCTTCTGTGGGGCTGAACTTTAAAGGAGAGCAGTACACACAGGTGGTCCTGTTTACCGGGAAAATACCAGAGGCAGGTGCTCAAGCAATTTAAGCACTTTTACAAAAACTGAATTAGACAGCTAATCTTAACGGGTTACTACACTGAAGAGAGAGACCTTCACAGGCTTGTGCAGTGGGAACCATTCAGGATTCTCCACACGAGTGAAAACACAACAGCTGAAGTCATTCTCAGTTCTTTTGTCAATGAATTAGTAAATTCAAGTACTTACACTTTAAAGAATATAATTGTTTATTTTATCATTTAATATAGGTTGGATAATCTGAATGCTTGAAAGCTTAAGAGAAATTAGTGTTACTACAAACCTCTAAGTACCACTTGTCTGTGTTCCCTTTTTAATTAAACTGGGATTTTTTTAAAGTTTTATCCTCAATGTATGACATCTTCACCACTTTCCAGCACTCTTAACTCATTTATTTACAATGAAGAGAGTTGATATTTTGCTGGGTAAGCCTCAAGTCATGGGCCAGACATTCTGGAAAATGACTTCAGATCTTTAAAAATCAGTTCCTTTAACATCCTTTACACTGAATTATTAATCTGATACTGTAGTGAATTTTTCTTTGATTACTAGCTTCCATAATCAGTTTGGAGAGTATTTCTGTATTCTTAAAATAGTATTGAACTCCTACCAAGTTATATTCTATCATAAAATTTAAATACAATCCTAGAATATGGAAAGTAGTTTAAGATTTTTTTGAATATGTATTAAATATTCTCAGTCAAAAAAATAGATAAAATCTAGGTTTAAGAAAAAAAATTGCAATTTAACATGAACTTTTCAAGTGGACTCCAAAGCAGACTTAGGAGGGTACAGAAAGGTTATGGGTAAAATTCCCTCCTAGGTTTTGAGAAGAATACTAACATTTTTAAAAATACTTGTTTGTCTATATTTATTTGCCAATCCTGGGGCTTGAATTCATGGCCTGCATACTGTCCTTGAGGTTTCTCAAGGCTAGTGCTCCACCACTTGAGCCACAGTACCACTTCCAGCTTGTATATGGTGCCAAGGAATTGAACCCAGGGGCTTCATACATGCTAGGCAAGCCCTGTACAAGTAGGCCAAACTCCTAGCCAGAAAACTAACGTTTGCTGATTTACTATAGTATTTGTCCATTTGTAAGAAAGTTAATCTCTGACTTTTTTTTACTTCTTAATAAAAGCAAAATGAAGGGGAAGAATGAGTTCATAATATTTGCATTATATTTGTAGCTTTTGTGTAGTCTAAAAATGTTTATTACTCAATGTGTACTTAAAACAGTTCTGACAAAAAATTTTTATAAAATAGGATTCCTGTCCATACATGTTTGCTAACTTGACTCATATTTTCTGTGAAATTTCTCAGTGGGGCTGCCAGTGTGGCCTAGTGGTAGAGTGTTTGCCTAGCATGCACCAAGCCCTAGGTTGTGTCTCAGTACCACATACACAGAAAAAGCCAAAAGTGGTGCTGTGGCTCAAGTGGCAGAGCGCTGGCCTTGAGCAAAAGTGCTCAAGGACAGTGCCCAGGCCTGAGTGCAAGGAAAAAAAAAAAAAGAATATCTCTGTAGATAACATGTCGGGGTCCTTCGTCCCTGGTCCCCCTCTACTAGTAGGGGGATAGGGAAGAACACACCCCGACTAGGCCAAGCCGCGAGAGGAAGGGGCCCAATGTCCTCCTGCACCCAGCCTTCTTACCCCGGAGCACGAACAGAGACCCCACGCAGCTTCATCAAGGCAGGAAGATCTCTCTCTTTATTCCCTAAATCCCTCCTCCTTATATTGGGTGAGGGAACCTATCAGTATAAAAGATGGACAGGACAAAGAGATCCACATGTTTTATCCCTACTACAAGCCTCAGCAGAAAGTTATTAGACATGGCGTTACTCGGCCCCCAACAGATAACATACCTTTTAATACATAGTTGTTGTGCCAAGATTATCCCATGTTCTGGTGGAATGACCCCCTCCCCCCTCTTGCTCAGGGCCCATGTACTAGGAATCAAAAACACATGTTCCCGGAACTAGCCCTGACTTGAACCCCAGGTGGCAACACAATGCTCAGTGATTAGACACCTGAGCTCTGACCAGTCTTTAAGTGACCAGTGGTTCAGAGTTACAATCAGGTGATTGTAACTATGGAATTCCCCTAAAACTTGTTTGTATAAAAGCTGTGTAAAACCTTTGTTTGGGGTCTCTTAGCATTGCTGGCTACGGGTACACGGAGGTCCGAGTTCGAACTCATAATAAATGACCCTTGCTTCTTTGCTTTGACTTCGGCCTCTGGTGGTTCTTTCGGGGTCCTAGGTATTTGGGTACAACAGTTGTATTAAAAGCAATAAATGTCTTGGCCCAAAGTACTCAAGTATAGGTTTTATGACAAGGACTACTAAATCAGTCAGGGGCCTATATATTTTACTAAGTTTGAAAGTAAATATTAAAATTGTTGGCATTATCTATAGTATATAATAGCAGAAAATATGCTGACTTGTTTTATAATGTGAAGACTAAGGGGAGATAATTTCTGCTGTTTAAGAAAGTAAATGTGGGGGCTGGGAGTTTGGCCTAGTGGTAGAGTGCTTGCCTAGCATGTGTGAAGACCCAGGTTGGAATCCTTGGTACCACATACATGGAGAAAAACTCAGAAGTGCTGCTGAGTCTCAAGTGGTAGAGCTCTAGCCATGAGAAAGTCCAAGGACAGTGCTCAGGCCCTGAACTCAAGCACAAAAAAAGAAAAGAAAAAAAAAAAGAAATGTTAAGTTTTACTGGCATAAAACCTCACAGATAAGGTTTTGGCGACTAGAAATGTTTAGGTGACCTTGAGACTGAACATCTGGTGGCTCTAGGGCAGTCTTTTTACTGCTTTTTCTGCATAGGCCACTGTCACTCTCAGCCTTTTCTTTAAGGTCAATGGCTTATCTTAAGCTTTCTTTCTCCCTCTTGTGTCTCCTGTTCTGGCTTCTGCTTTGTCCTTTCTTCTCTACTCTGCTTCCTTTGCTCTCCTCTGACAAGGAACCTTGAGACCTTTGGGACAGCCTGCATTATCTAGGTCTCATTTCAAGGCCCTTACTTACATCAACCAATATCACACTGGCAGTGTGGAAATGAAGATACAGACATCTTTGGGAAGATGAATTCAGTCCAGCCCAGAGCTAATTATGCCCTAAAAGGAGAGGTTGTTATTATCATAGGTCATATTTGTGAAACTACCAAACCATTTTTATTTTATTTTATAGGGTGTATTTGTTAAATTTAATGTCTACCAGGCATCTGGAGCTAAGAGATGAGTTTGTTGTGTGTGTGTGTGTGTGTGTGTGTGTGTGTGTGTGTGTGTGTGTGTGTGTGTGTGTGTGTGTGTGTATACAGGTACTAAGGCTTGAAATCACTTGGCTCAATTGCAAACTTTGATCCTCAGATCTTAGCCTCCTGAGTAGCTAGAATTACAGGCATAAGCCACCTGCCAGCTTCCTGGCAAGAGATTGTGTTAAATGCAAACGTTTGACAAATATATACAGTGTGAAAGGATCGAACCAGGGTAATTAACCTTTCCTGTTTCTCATTTCTGTGCTGGAAACCTTTAAATTTGGTGTAACTGATAGCAGGATTTCTGAATCATATGGTAGTTCCAGTTACAGAGTTTGGAGGAGCACCTTATTATTTTCCAATTACTTTACTAATTTACTTTTCCAACAGTGTTTAACTCCACATCCTCATTGGCATATGATAAGTTTCATGTTTTTGATAATAAACACTCTGACTAGGGTGAACTGGTATAGTATCTCACTGTGGGTTTTTGCTTGTTTTTATTTTAAATTTCAGAAAAAATATGTTAGTATTACAGGGCTAATGTAGGGAGAAAGAAAATGTTTCCTGCCGAGGAAATTGGAATTAAAGACTGGCATTCTGTGGTTTGGATTTTAGTTCTCTGATGATTAGTGATGTTGGACTATTTTAGGGGAGACCACTTCTATTTTCTTTTTAGAAATAATCTATCCAGATTACTTATCATTTTAAATCAGATTACTTCAGGAGTTTCTGTGGATATTCCATGTGTAATTGAAAATACAATTCCTATTATTTCAATATAGTCTGAGTATATTCACATACAGCTCTACCTTATAAGGCATTATCTTATTAATTTCAGTCATGTCTTATTTAACCGTGGGAATATATTCTGAGAAATATGTCATTGAAAAATTTTGTTCCTGTTGTAACTTCATTGGACTGTAAAACTTAGAAGGCCCTATATCTTTAAGCAATGTAGTTCTTTGTTTAAAATTTAGATTTTGTAAAGCCTTTACAATCACAATAAGAATATATATAAATTTTAAAAATTCATATTGTAAGCAGGGTGCTGATAGTTTATTCCTATAATCTTAGCTCCTTAGGAAGCTGAGGCTTCTATGATTATAGTTCAAAGACAGCATAGGCAAAAAAAGGGGGGGGGGCTATTAATTTCTTCTATAAAACAAGCCTGGGGCTGGAAGGGAGTTTGGCCTAGTGGTAGAGTGCTTGCCTAGCATGCACGAAGACCCAGGTTCAATTCCTCAGTACCACATACATAGAAAAACTCAGCAATGGTGCTGTGGCTCAAGGGGCAGAGTGCTAGCCTTGAGGAAAAAGCCCAAGGACAGAGCTCTGGCCCTGAGTTCATGCCTCAGGACTAGCCAAAAAAAAAAAAAAGCCAAGAGGGTAACTATTTTTTTTTAATGTGCTTTACTTATGTAACTGTAACCCCCTGTTCATAACCCTTAAATTAATAATAATAAATTATATAAAATACAAAAAAAAAACAGTCAAAGGCAGCTAAAGATATATATTCCAGTGGAAGAGTTAAACCAGCCAAGCATGCAAGTTGTGCAAATTAGATTGAAAATAATAATCTTTTTTTTGCCATTCCTGGGGCTCGAACTCAGGCCAGGGCACTGTCCTTGGGCTTCTCAAGGCTAGTGCTCTACCATTTGAACCACATCACTACTTCCAGGTTTTTCTACATATATGGTACTAAGGAATCGAACCTGGGGCTTCATGCATGCAAGGCAAGCACTCTACCACTAGGCCACATTCCCTGCCAATATTATGTTATTTTCTTTCTTTTCTTTTCTTTCTTTTCTTTCTTGCCAGTCCTGGGACTTGAACTCAGGGCCTGAATATTGTCCTTGGGCTTTCTCAAGGCTAGAGCTCTACCATTTGAGCCACAGCACCACTTCTGACTTTTGCTATGTCTGTGATGCTGAGGAATTGAACCCAATTCTTTGTGCATGCTAGACAAGCACTGTACCACTAGGCCAGACTCCTGGTCCAACATTACCTTTCACGATGCAAGATATAGAAGGAATTTAATTCATAATAATAGCTGTTTAACTTGAATTACTGCATTTTTTTCCCGTCACAGGAATTGAAACCTGATGAAGTAACTAAATCTGCTCTTAGTGATGACATCAACTTTGAAAAGATCTGCAAAAAGGTATATCTCTTGTGGGGACTAAGTGCCAGTATGAAACATCTTATCTTGTCCTCTTCCCTGGCCTTCAGCTCTAACCATTTTCCATTCCTCCTTTTCATTTACACCACCACCAGTACCAAATTAAGATATACAATATTAAATATTATAGAACATTATTATAGAATATTATAGTTAATTAAATTATAAAACATTAAATCATATCACTACTATTCTCTTATATCCTACTCTACATTCCTCACCATTTATTTCTGTCATGTTACCATCTCCCTATGGCTTTATATTATTAAAAGAGAAGTTTTTAAAAGTTTATTTTCTTGCTTAGAGGAAGTGCTTGCTTAGAATTCATTACCATTACATGGAGTTAACCACTATATTCTGCTTTATCATTGTTCTTTCAATTTTTTTAATGTGATAATTCTTCACAAACGAAGACTATATGCTGACTATAGACATACCCATTAAGAGACTGATCCATGGCTGAAAATTGGGCCCAGAGAAGGAATATGTTATTTAAGGGAAGGTAAATAACTCTATCCTGTAAAAATTGTCCTAATGACTTAGAGAAAACAGCACATACATGGAGTCTTCTGTCTTTTCAAACAGAAAAGAAGCACAGTTGCTAAAAATACCCTTACCACAGAGCTATTATTTTCTCCAGTTGATTGAGAAATAGCTGGAATGACTAGTATTTCTATTAACATTAAATGGCTGGTTTTATCATTGATACTTATTTACATTGACCTAAATAATGTATATATCAGATTAACTTTGTGAGAAGAAGCCTTATTTGATTTTAACATTTAACAGCATGTATACTGGCTTTGGTATTCTTTAAAATTTCATCTTACATAAGAATTTAGCAAACAAAGCATGACAGTATTTATTATCTATATTTTCCCAACAATGGAAAATATTATCTATTAATTCCAAAATGTCCTTATATAGTTTGCTATAATTCTTATCCAGCCAAGTAAACTTTCCAATTTTCTTGCTAAATGGTTTTGATTGACACAATGTTAATTTTATCCTTAGATAAAGCTTAGCATTACTAAATTCAACTAATTATAACAAGTATCTCTCCTAACATTCTTCCTCCACCAGTTCATTTAGATGCATTTGTTTTATTTTAGACAACATTCCAAAGAATTAGTATTATTTTTAGTCTGTTTACATTCAGAGGTACATTTGCAAAATTCTTTGAAAAATTAAACACCAAATGCTTTGTGTTCACAATAAATACTAGTATGCCAAAACAGAATTTTTCCATGAAAAAAATTAGTTGTTTTCTATCTTTTTATTTAGTTTATTTGAAATGGAAGAAACTAAAGGTGTGTGAAAACCACAGTTTCCTGAGAATTTTCCATGGCAAACATTGTGTCAGTTTTAAATAAGGAAAACTGTGGTTTCCTTCATACCTCCTAATATTTTTTTTCCTGCAGGTGTAAAAACTGCTCATAGAGACTACTTAGTAGACTTGTAAGCTTTAAAATAGATTTATTTAAATTTCAGATATAGCACCATATATGTATTCCTTTTACATCTCCCTATATAACATTTTCAATCTGTCAAGTGAAGTTTATCATTTGAGGTCAGCTGGGTTAGTTATTTGTACATTTATCTTAGCCATTTTTTATTTAAAAGCCACCTTGTGAGCCTCCAAAAATGGTCTTTAAGTCCTTGGGTATAAGATGAGTCTCCATAGTATATAGAAAGAGGGAAGAAGTAGTAAAGGAAGGGTGTGCATGAGGTTAAAGTCTCTCAGAGCAGAGGTTGCCTCATTCTTATAGGCTCCTAAATTGGACCCACAAGTCCCTGCATTTAGCCCAGTGCTGGTGAGCAAGTCACAGACTATACTGAATATGTAAATGTTTTAATGCCACAGAACCCTAACTGCCACCCAAAAACTTTATAATTTTATTGTAATGTTATAGTAATAGTATTTAACCAATAGTGTTGTTTGGGGCTGTGAATTCACTCTCAACAAAGGAAAGTGACTTAAATTTATAGAAGTATAAATGTCAACTAATGTCTGTTGCTTGTTTTGTGACCTCACACAGGTTACTTACCATCTCTACCTGTCATTTTTTTTCCTCCTTTATGTTATGAGCCCTTGCAGATCAGAGGTTCTATTTTCTTAAAACATTTACATTCCTACCTAAGAAGTAATGTTTTAGCCACCATTAGAGACATGACTAGTGCCTATGATTGAAACTGGACTTCATATTTGCAGTTATTCAAAACTTAGAGGTACAAAATATATTCCTTGATATAGAATGATTACAAGAAGTCATGTCCAGCCTCATCCTTTTCCTGGATAAACCACATTTCTATCCTGTATTAGCAGTTTACTAAGAATCCTTTTTATGTTTTACATTCTCCTTAAAAATATCTCTTCAACAAAAGTGCTTATTCATAGAATAATATATATTTATATTTGCATTACTCATTTTTCTTTAAAAAACAAATTTCTTAGTTACCTAGAGGTATAATATTCATAATTTTACATAAGTGATCAATTTTATGTATGATTTTATATATGAAAATTTCTATGCTCTTTTTTGAACTAAATGCACAGCTCCAATTTGACAGCAACATGTATTGTGATCCAGAATTCTGCAGTGCTAACCGCCAGTACCCTTTTCTAATCATTCTTTCATCTTACTAGTCTGATATTCTCCTCAGATATTCAACAAACATTACAACTTGCATAGGAAGACATATATAATAAATATGAACATCTTTAGATTAATATACAACTATAGAATTGTGAAGCTTGTGAGATTGCTAAATTGGACATGATTCTGGGACATCTTCTAGCATAGCAAAAATGCTTTGCTGAATAAATTCAGTGATAAAATGATTACAAAGTAAAAGAGTAGTTTTTATCCAGAGTCAACAATGAATATTCAGATATCACAATTATAAAACTCCTTGTAAATATTACTATAGTAGAAGTATGAAAATACCTACACTGGCATACATTAGCTTACATAAAGTAAATAAAATTAACAGTGATAGAATATTATGCTATTTGAGACTGCAGATGAGATTATTAGTCATTTGTATACCTTTGAATAAAACATTCCAGATAAAAATGATCTTGCAACAGAATGATCCAAACATCTGAAAATAAGAAAGCTTAGAGAAATTAAAATAATCTGATTGCATTTTTAAACATCACTGATCTGATATAGAGAGAATTTATATAGAATAAAATGTGAAGAAGAAGCCAGGCATGGTGGCTCATGCTCTGTAATTCTAGCTACTCAGGAGACTGAGAGCTGAGGGTGGAGGTTCAAAATTCAAACCCAGCCCTGGCACTAAAGTGTCCCTGAGACTCTTATGTCCAATTAATCACCAGAAAAATGGAAATCGCGCAGGTGGCTCAAGGGGTAGGGCCGTAGCCTTAAGCTGAAGAGCTCAGAGACAGTGCCTAGAGCCAGAGTTCAAGTCCCAGGACCCAAAAAAAAAAAAAAAATGGAGAGCAATCATGTGAATTCACAGCGTTTGTCTAGATAGAGGAGTTGATGACTTAATCAGAGATAGAAAGAATAGAAATGATGAGAAGTGACTGATCCGTATGTGTCATGCATGTAGAGTCATGTAATATACTGAGGAATGTATTGTAAAATAGAGGGAAAATGAAGTAAAAGACTCCTTAGAATTTTAGGCCTGACATAAAAGAAGTGCAAATCAAAACACTTTTGAGATTCGACCTTACTTCAGTTAGAATGGCCATTATCAAGAAATCTAATAACAGCAGAGATGTTGGTGGAGATGTGGCCAGAAGGGAATGCTGCTGATACACTGTTGATGGGAATGTAAGCTTGTTCAAACACTGAAAAGCAGTGTGGAGATTCCTCAAAAGACTAAACATAGAGCTCCCCTATGACCCAGAAATCCCACTCATGGACATTTACCCAAATGTCCAGAAACAAGAACATACTAACGCTCCCAGCACAATGTTGATGTAGCATTATTCACCAACCCAAATGCCCCTCAGTAAATGAATGGATCAAGAAAATGTATTTTTGCAGAATGGAGTTCTGTGCTGCCATCAAAGAATGAGATCACCCCATTCGTAAAGAAATGGAAAGCCTTGGAAAAAATCATTAAGTGTAATAAGCCAGACCCGAAGAAACATAGGTTCCATGATTTCCCTCATTTGTAATAATTAGGGTATATATATAATCTATGATTTTCCTAGCAGAGGATCACAGTAGCTCAAAAGCTATGTACATGTGGCTAAATAGGAACAGGCTAAGCGAAATGGAAACAAGAGGTTTATCTTTGTGGTGATTGTTTTTAATGTACTTATTTTCTCTTTATCCTCCCCTCCCCCCACCCCGTGGTTTATCTCCTGTTGTTACTATATCTGGTTTTGGTACCTGGTATATTGTGTATACATTTGTTTGTTTATTTGAAATAGGGATGGGAAGGGGGGGAAAAGATCATTGGGAAGGGGGGGAAGGAAAGTGGGAGAAGAACATTGGAAGTTCAAGACGTAATGTACCCAGTACCTGATGAATGTAGCTATAAACCCTCTATGCATCACCCTGAGAGTAAAATAAAATAAAGAATTTTAGGTCTGAGTGACGAAAAAAACAGAAGTCAGAACAGAGAAGAAAATAGAAAAGAATTGCATAAAAACTAAAACAGAGAAAAGACAAGAAAGACAGAAGCATTTTTGAGGGAGAAAATCGAAGAGTTCTGTCTAGATATGTCAAATATATGTTATGTATGTGGCTGCGTATCATTCTGGGTCCATTTAAAGCTGGAAGTAGAAATTTAGAAGTTGTAGCTACATAATGTACTTAGTACAGTCTACATCCAGAATTCTCTGAATTTTCATTGGATTAAATGTTACATCATAATCTGTTCCCCTCCAGTCATTCCCAGGTATTTCATCTTGATTCTGACAATACAGCAGAGATAGAAGACATTAAAAATACAAGTATACAATATTACATTGTCCTTCATTAGATGGGACTTCAAATATTGCAGTAATCATAACTTGTTTGTATCAGTGACTTTAGTTCTATGGGTTATTAGATCCTTTCATATTTAGATCTTTAAGCTTTTTTATTTTATTGACTTCCAGCAGAACTTGAGTAATTTTTAGCCCCATATATTTGTTTTTGTTTTTTCAATTTTGCAGCCAGATTCTACTGCAACTGAAAGAGCAATTGCCAGACTAGCAGTGCACCCACTGCTTAAGAAAAAAATAGATGTACTGAAAGGTATGAATTAAATGAATTAAAATGTATGAATTAAAGTTAGTCTGCTCAGTGCATTTGCACTTATTTTTCAACTCTTGAGGATATTTGCTATTATAAACAAATCTTTCTGTATTTATACATGTGAACAGATGCCTTAAACTATGAAAAATATACTGCCTGAAAAAAGTAAACTATGGGAGTTTTTCTTAAGTTTTACTGTGATATGTATATATATATATATATATATATATATATGAAATGTGTATGTGTGTGTGTGTGGCCAGGTTGAATGTAATTCTTGATATAACTGCTATTACTTTTATATTTTATTGTCATATAAATTTTATTTAGTATGATAAAATATATAAGATTAATTTTGTCACAATGTTTTATTTTTATGTCTGAAAACATCATAATTCTACTTTATTACCATAGAAAGATGCAAATTTATTTACCTGTGTTAGTGACTTCTGTTCTTCATATCTCAGACATGTAAAAAAGGGCAATTTTCATTTGGCAATTTAACAAGAATATCTGAACACATCTCATAAACCTATTTTTCAAGAAGTCAAATTCTCTGTGAATTCAGACCCATTTTACATATTTAATATAAATTCAACTTGTTCTCTTCCATATTTCAAATCATTTGAAAAATTTGGTAGTGGAACAGTGCTGTTAAATGTGTGTCTTGCACTATTTTTCCGACAGCTGCTGTCCAGTCCTTTAAAGATGCAAGACAGAATGCTGCTGAAGTTCAGCCATCAAATGCCACTTCAGAAGAAAATCATTCTAAACCCACTTTGTGTTCAAATGATATAAGTAAATTGCAGCAGCAGGAGAGGACCATTATTAGTGAACAGAAGGCCAAGAAACCCCAAATACCAGCAAAGAAACCCACCAGTGACTCAAAAGAAAAACTGACCAAGGCACAAGGTGGACCAAAAGCAGGGGACATTTTAGATTCCCCATCAAAGCCTTCGGGAAAAGGGTCTCTTGGTCCCCCTGGACACCAGAAGACACCAGCTGAACCCAGGTTGAAATCATTAAGTGAGGATCCAAAGAAGGAAGTATCTGAGCATTCATTTAGTGAGAACAGTGAAAGTGAGGAAGAATCTGATCAGGAGGAAAAGGAGTACTTTGATGATAGTACAGAAGAGAGGTTCTACAAACAGTCCTCCATGTCTGAAGAGAGTGACAGTGGTGATGACTTCTTCATTGGGAAAGTGAGACTGACAAGAAGGAAGGAAAGTGGTTCCCATTCTTCAAGTAAGGAACAAAGACCTTCCCAAAAGGTGGAGGAGCCCACTGAAGATAAAAGTGTGCCCCATTGGGGCCGAGGAGGTAAACAAAGTAAGCCAACTATGGAAGCCAGGAAGTTTGAATCCATGTTTTTCCATTCATTATCTGGATCCAAAAGCTCCAGAAGGTAAGGGTGCTTTTGTGTTAACATTTTAGAAGAGGAAATACCCATATATTCCCATCAATAAGGGAAGAAATTTCTCCTACACAGAATTGTAATTTGCACAACCCAAACTAGACTTATCACTCTTAACTTTAAGTGGAAAGGCATAGAAAAATACATGTGTGACAGTGCCCCAGTTGTCCAGCTTCAGAATGAAATGAGATGCTATATTAGTCAAATAACATATGGAGCTGACTTAAGTATTTGAATTGTCAGACCTTCAAAACTGTTCATTTGTTATGAAAACCTTTTGAAACTTTCTAGTCTGCTTAAACAGAACTTGGTAAAAAGAAGGGTATTGTGGGGAGTTGATGACTCAGAATCATTGTTGTAGACATCAGTCATTTGTTCTGCTTGCTTTACATACTGAGTTTCCCCACTGCTTTGTCCTTGCATAAGTCATTAAGTTATCTGTTAAAAGATAGCATATTTTAGAATGAAAGTAATGTTTAGCAGATTTCTTTGGTTAACTGCTATTTTTTTTAGGAAGTTATTTTGCTATAGGTCATAGATACTCCTTAATGGAGCAGAATAATGTACTATAAACATTTAAGGGTATTAAAATGTTAGAAGTATCTGTGGGTGTGTGTGTGTGTGTGTGTGTGTGCGCGTGTGCGCGTGGGCTCACGTACATTCCAGTCCTGGCACTTCAACTTAGGGACTGCTGAGTCCTGTCCCTGGTTGTCTTTTGCTCAAGGCTAGTGCTCTACTATTTAAGCCACAGTTGTATTTCTAGCTTTGGAGAGAAGAGTTGCATGAATTTTCCTGTACAGACGGCTTCAAACTACAATCTTCTTATATCTTAGGTTCCTTAGTAGCTAGGATTACAGGCCTGATCCACCAGTGCCTAGCTATATGTTCGTTTGTTTGTTTGTTTGTTTGGGTTGGTGGGGCAGGGGGACTTAAACTCTGAGCCTGGGCCTTGTCCTTGGGCTCTTCAGCTTAAGGTTGTCACCCTACCCTAGAGCTGCAGCACCACTTACCATTTTCTAGTGATTAATTGGAGATAAGAGTCTCACAGTCTTTAGTGCCCAGGCTGGCTTTGAACCTCAATCCTCAGATCTCAGCCTCCAGAGTAGCTAGGATTATAGGCGTGAGCCACCATGCCTAGCCTGGTTATAGGTTGAGAGCCTAAAATTAGTTAAAAATAACTTATATTCCTGCTTCAAAAGGCAGGTTTTTTCCTTCATTTTAAATAATACATAACTATTCCTTTCCACAAGATGTAAATCTTAATCTTAAATATGAGATGTCTGAAATCCTTTAGATAGGCCCCAGAAACAGAGAAAAGAAAACAGAAATAGTCCGTGTTTTTGTTGTTTGGAGATAACTGGGGTTTGAACTCAGGGCCTTGCTAGAAGACAAGTGGCTGGTTTCAGTCACGATCGTCTTACCTATGAGCAGCTGGGATAGACACGAGCTACTGTGCCCAACTTGTTTGTTGAGATGGGAGTCTTGCTAACATTTTGTTCAGGCTGGCCCCAAACTGTAATCCTCCTACTCTTTGCCTCATACATAACTGGTATTCTGTAATCTGTAATGCTTAAGCTACTACCACCAATTTACCTGGCAGATTATTTTTAAATTATAAAACAGATCTTTATAAGGATAGATTGTGAACTCTTTTATATGTCAGAAATAATACTGGAGTCAAACATTGGATGTAGCTAAAATCCACATTCATTTATTGCATGTTGGTTGAATATGAGACTGTGATAGACCTGCGGGTGGGTGAGATTTAGCCTGTTATGTCATCTGCTTAAGAGGATTTGTTTACAAAGCATGTTTTTTGCCAGGCAATAGCTGCTTAGGACTATAATTCTAGCTACTCGGGAAGCTGAAGTCTAAAGTTCAAGATTTGAAGCCAGGTGGAACAGGAAACTTTGTCTCTATCTTCAACGAACCACCAAAAAGGCCAAATAGAGTTGTAGCTCTCAAGTTACAGCATGCCAGCCTTGAGTTAAAAAGTTGAGGGACAGCGCTCAGGTCCTGAGTTGAAGCCCTAATACCAGCACAAAGATAATAACAATAATAATGGTGTCTTTTTTTCTTTTAGGGATTACAGAGAACAAGCTCCAAAAAGCAAAATCTCAGGTATGTATCCATAGCTACTAATCTCCACATGCAGTAGCAGTTCTTTGCCACATGGAAGTATGGAATCACTATTACAAATCCATTGTAGCAGGGCTGAGGTTCATTCTACGTCATGGCAAATAAGGCAGCATAATGTGTATTAGAGTCAATAAACAACCATTTAGGAGGTATAATTACCAAAATTAACCACTCGGGTATAAAATTTCAACTTCAAGCCACTTGGAACTTTTAATTTATGTATTACTCTGTCTTTTCACTAAAGCAAAATTTCCTTAATAATTCATTCAAGTAAGATGCAATCCATTTCATTCTTTTCCTTATATATACTTAGTTTTTATTGTCTTTGTTTTCTCTTCCAAGATTTTTCAGAAAACAAAGCTCAGGTGAAGAGTCAATTTAATAAAAATGTTCTAAGAAGACGTGAGACCACCACACCTCGGTCACATCTCCCCCTTCATCCTTCGTGGGAAGCTAGCAGGAAGCGGAAAGAACAGCAGTGTAACATCGCCGTGTTTCAGGGGAAGAAAATTACATTTGATGATTGAAATGCTACTTCTCTCTATGGCTTACCTGTCTAAAACTCCATCCCCCCCCTTTTTTCCTTACTATCCATTTATAATATAAACTTAAATTGGAATAAATATCTGGGGGGGGTTTCTTTTTTTTAAGTGAATTCAAGTTATATTTACAAAATCACAAGTACTTACAGCTTCATCTGTAATAGTGTCTCCTATGAGTGTGGCGATGATAGCAGTCATAGCTTTTCTCATTGATTGTTTATAAAGTATACAGCAATAGTATTAGCTTAAAGAGAAATTTATTTTCACCTTAAAGATAAATATCAAAACTAACTTTTTTAAAAAGTAGAGAAGTGGACGGGGAATGTGGCTTAGTGGTAGAGTGCTTGCCTAACATGCACAAAGCCCTGGGTTCGATTCCTTAGTACCACATATACAGAAAAAGCCAGAAGTGGCACTGAGGTTCAAGTGGTAAAGTGCTATCCTTGAGCAAAATGAACTCAGGGACAGCATTCAGGCCTTGAGTTCAGCCCCAAGACTGGCCAAAAAAAAAAAGAAAAGTTGAAAAGTGAGATCAATTGCTACATACAGATTCACTTTTGTTAAAAGTAGTTATTCCTAATTAGTAAAATAAAAATAATAACCTCTGTTGAGGATAAACAGATATTAAACTTTATAAATACATATTTTATGCTTTCAATTACTTATGAGCATACACTTTCATTTGCTTAGTATTCTGGAACAAAAGTTTCTTAATTACAATATTCTTTAACTATAGCAGTATAACCAAAAATCAGTAACTCTAAAATACACATTGTCTATTTACTTAACCATATATACACTTTCCTAAAAAAAAATTTTTAGGTAGTAGTTGAAACTGCCCTCAAATTGCAGTCCTTCTGCCTCAGTCTCCCCAAGGCTGGATTCCAAGTCTAACCAAGCATGACATTGAAACTTTTTTTTTTTTTGAAGAATTACAGGTTTGAATTCCTAAGAACAAATTCCAGGAGGAAATAAGTTGAGAACATTTCCACCAATGACTAAGCAGAAAAATAAGAAAATATTTTGTATATTACAGTGGTATCACTTAAAAAGGGAAGGAGACAGAAGGCACACTATGCTAACTTACTATACCACACAAGAGGTAAAGGCTGAATAGAATTGTCATTTCCTTGTCTTAAATGCTGCAAGCATACGCCTTCCCACAGAATCCCCTCACAGAGTGTTTATCTTTAGCCAGTGACTAACACTAAGTCATAGCATCAGACTTTAATGACCGTTTACAACAGAGCTACAGACTTCTCAAAGTATTTCAGAAATGTCACTACATAATCATCAGTGAACCCAGGAACATCCCTAAACCCTGGGCAGAGGTGGTAGTCTCTATTTCATTCAATAGGGAATAATGAGAAATTATGAAAAAAAAATAGGCAAGAAGAATCTGAAGTTGAAAGTTTTAATTTCTAAAAAAAAATTAGCAGTAAGTCTCAATAGTACATTAATCAAGTAAACAAAATACTTGCTGAGTTTAATTGGCCAATTGGGATTGTCCAGTTAGTGGAACAGAATAAACCGATGTACCCACATAGACATTCTCAACATAGATGAGAGTGGATTCTCGTGTGATCTAGAATTTTCACTCAAAGGCAGCCTAAATAATTGAAACATGCTTCTATTGCAACTCAAATACAAATGTTTATGGTACAGATGATAAGATATAGCCCAAATATCCTGTGGATAAACAAAATGTGGTATGTACACACAAATATTAAGCTAAAATATGAAGTGTTGACACAGTACAACCTGAATAAACCTTCAGAACATCATGCTAACTGGAAAGCCACACACCCGAGATGGTTTTGGTGCGCAGATAAGTAAATCTGTTGAGACAAAGTAGAGAAATGACTCCAGAGAGCTGGGGGAGACATGAAATAGGAACTGTCTAAATTTGTCATTTCTTTCTGCAAAGTTGGTGTGTTCTGGGATTGAATAGTAATGTTAGCTGTACAGCTTTGTCAATGTACTAAATCCACTAAATTGTGCACCTTAAAAGCAACCATTGTATCATATTTAAAAAGAACAAGGTAGGCCAGGCTCATGCCCGTAATCCTAGCTTCTCAGGAGGCTGAGATCTGAGGATCTCGGTTCAATGCCAGCCCAGGCACTAAAGCATAAGACTTATCTCCAATTAATCACTAGAAAACTGCAAGTGGTGCTGTGACTCCAGGGGTAGCACAATAGCCTTTAGCTGAAGAGCTCCGGGATAGTGCCCAGGCCCAGAGTTCAAGCCCCAGAACTGTCCGAAAGCGTAAATAAAAACAAAACAACAAAAAGCAAGGTATACCTAGCTTACTGCTTTTTCCTACTATCTTTAAAATACACTGTGGTTCTACATTTCTGATGGTTGTTTTGTTTTAATGATTTTTCTTCTGTTTGTGGTAGTTTTAGGTCCTTAGGAATGTGAGGCTTTAATGGTGTTTCTTAAATCCATTTAGTATAGACAGAAGTTGCTTCCCTCTTGCCTGTCTTTTCTGTCAACACATTTGTTTTATCTCCACCCAGAGATATAATTCCCCTAATGTCTTCTAAATCCTGTTTCTATTTGCAAAATAAACATGTATTTCCTTATTTCCCTTCTTTATACTATATTTCTTAGATTTTTTTAATGATCTCTTTTTTTTTCATTTAAAATTATAAGCTTTAACTCTGCAAATTTTTCAGAAGTCTTTCTCGTTTAAATGGAAGGAAGGAGAAGGAATGGAAAGAAAGAAAAGCAAGGAAGGAAAAGAAAAAATGTCAGGTAAAAAGAAAGGCAGCAAAGGACGGAAGGAATATCAGGCACTGGTGTCTCGCCTGGTCTATTCAGGAGCTGAGATCCAGGGAATTATGGTTACAAGCAAGCTCTGGCAGAGAAGTCCACAAGACTCCATCTCTAGCAATAAGCCAGGCTGAAGGTGTGATTCAAATAGAGATATATCACAAAGTAAACAAGGTAGTTTACTTTGGCAGATTTTGTGAATTTTGTATTTTTATTGCCACTTCAGTACATGAAAGAGACCCAATTCTATCCTGTAATAGATTTGCACCTTACATTTTAATTCTTGGCAGTTCAATGAGTGAGAAATAATTACCTCAGTTTCTTTTATAGTAGGCATATTTGAATATTCCTCATATTTAACCATTTTATGTCCATTTTTGTAAATTTTTCTTTCCTTCCTTTGCTCATTTTTTCATTTGTGAACAATTTTGGGTTTTGGTCACAAACCCTGCTAACTACTAAGCTTCTCCACTAATATTTAAATAAAATATCCTAGCCCTTTATCTGTTGTATATTTTGAAAATGCCTTCCTCACTTTGTCAGTTCTCTTTGATCTGAAGTGGTTTATGTTTCTTAACATGGTATAAGAAAATCTTTCCTGCCAGGAGTTTGGCCTAGTGGTAGAGTGCTTGCCTCGCATGCACAAAGACCCGGGTTCGATTCCTCAGTACCACATACAAAGAAAAAAGCCAGAATTGGTGCTGTGGCTCAAGTGGTAGAGCTGTAGCCTTAAGAAAGTCCAAGGACAGTGCTCAGGCCCTGAGTTCAAGCCCTAGGACTAGCAAAAAAAAAAAACAAGAAAGAAAATCTTTCCTACTTTATCTGCTAGCAGCAGTATTACCCTCTCTATTCTTCGTATTCTTTCCATCTTCCCTGAAGAATTAGCGTTTCTAATAATTCTTTTTAGAGTACATCTCTAGAGCATATGGTTGTTTCTTTTCTCCTTAACAAGCAAATTAGGGACTTAGGTATTTGTTGGAAATACAAATGTTTGTTTTCATCCCTGTTAGGGTACCTTATGCTCAAATTACACTACCACTTCTGGCTTTTCTATGTGGTACCAAGGAATCAAACCCAGGGCTTCATTCATGCTAAGGCAAGCACTCTACCAACGTAACCACATACTGGGCTCTACTATTTCTAGCTGCAGTACCTTTAGTTCATAGAGCACAGCATTATCACATGGCCTTGTTCTAACTTCTCCCCACCTTAATTTAATCTAATTTCCAATTAGATGTATTAAATACTAAATTTCTAAGGCTTCATCAAGGATCATTATTGTTTTCTAATGGACACCTCCAAAAAGGATCTCAGCCATTTGTTGAGCACCTGATATTTTTTAAATGTTTCATCTGAATCTGACATGGAATTATAGTTGGATTTGGGGATTGCAGTTCCTTCTGTTCATGCTACCCTTTTTCCTATGCCACCTTGTTCTTAACTTGGCTAGGATTCAAGGCAACAGATACCCTTGTGCCGCTTCCCAGGGACATACGGACTTTCCAACTAGTATTCGTCTGTACCCTAATGATTTACTTCAGGGAAAGCTTAGGTCAGCTTTTTTGAGACAAACTGAAATAATAGTTGTACCTGATGAGGATTTTTTTTTGTTTGTGCAAGATCTTGAGATTTCTGATAGTTTGATTTGATAATTTATCAGACAATATGAGAAATAATGAGTACCTGTCTGGGAAAATGGAGACTGGCAGCTGAGATCAGTCATGCAGTCAATCCTATGTGACTGACCACAGTAAAATCCAAGGCTCAGTTGTATATCCCTGGTTAACAACACTTGACACCAGTTGTGCCATATTATTGCTAGAGAATTATCTCATTCTGAGAAAGACCTATCTTCAAGAATAAGTCGTTTTTAAACATCTCATTCCTCTTTAACATGAAGTATAAGTGAGTAGCTGAGGTCAGTCATGTTGGGATTCTACCCCTGTGAAGATTCAGTATGGGACAAGCTTCACAAACTGGCATGATGTCATACATAGCCCACCATTACTGGGAGGGTACATAGAACCTAAGTGCAAGAGCACATCCAAAAACTTCTGTCTGTTTTCTCCTGGTCTTCACACTATGCACCTTCCTTGTGCTGGGTTTAATCTGTATTCTTTAACTGTAATGAATCATTCTGAGTGTCTAGCAGTATTTTTCCAACTCCACTGAGACTTAATGAATCATGGAGCCTCAGAGTAGTCCCAAGGACTCAATCCAGTGGGGAGCTGGCACAGAACCCTACAAGGTTTGGTGTAATACAGTTTCTTGACTCTAATCCAGGATCTCAAGTCTCCATCTATCCGTGAAAGCATTATACTCTCTAAAATATGTAGCATTCTCAAATAATCCTATTATGTTTTCCTTTAGCATTTTAATAGGATTATGATTCATCTCCATTTTTTAACTTTCCCTGAAGTTAGATCAAGAGTCATGTGATTTAAATGTGCATAAGGCTTAAGTGAAATAGAGAAAGCTATAAACCACATTTAGGTCTAGCCCATAAAACCTGCTCTGCTTGTCTATTCCATGGCCCACTGCTAGGTGCTAGCTCCCAGCAAGAATCATATGCTCTCTCCTCACCTTTAAGATGAGGACAGCTCAGCCTGAAGAACTTAAGCCATTTGGACTTGAGTCACTGAAGGAAGTTGGAATATTTTAATGGCATAAGTACATCAGATGTAGAAATTAATGCTAGAAGGATATTGATGTGGGGAGGGGTGGAGAGGACTGAAATAGTTATCTGGTCAGGGTGAAAATTACTAGCCATGGTTAGTAGTTTATATACAATTATTAAAAGAAAAAAATGACGTCTTTTGAGGTCATTTGCAGTTACTTAGAAAGTGAACCATATGCTTTCTAACCCCATAGCTTTAGGGGCAAAGATTAAAATATAGGTGGTGAGTATTGTTACTGTTTGCACTTAGGAAATAGTAAAAAATGAGAAAGGTCAGCTGCGGCAATCATTTGCTAGTTTATAAAAAAATCAAACTAAAAGAAGCAACAGGATAAAAAAAACCCACTGCTTTTACTTACAAATGATAAAGAGATTGTACATAAAGATTACTAAGATTTCTGCTTCCAGCATAAATTTGAGAAGATGTAATTTCTCATGAAGACATATCATAATATTATGTGGTATGTAGGCAAAGGAGGAAAAATACAAGACAAGCTTGAAAATAGTGTATTTAGGAAAGAACTTGGGAAAATACTAAGCTGTGTTTTTGGTGGAAGGATCCTGAGACTTCAAAGACCAAATGCAGAATTGCTTAAACCATGCATCACTCTGGTTGCAACATCTGAATCTGACTGGAATTTACTACTTTGGGAAAAACAGAAGTGTGATAGGTAGCCAGAGATCACACTATAGTAGAAACTAAATGCATATATTTCTTTTCCTTAGGCACCAAACTATTTACTTGTCATTTATATATTTGTCAGAATCCTTGGTCTGGTGTTGACCAATAAAATGTGGGTTTAAGTGATTTCAGAATATTCACCTGCCAAATGATTTCCAACTAATTTTCTTGTTCCCAAGTTGGATACTGACAGCATGGATAATTCTAAAATACGAAGTTTCTATTTGCAAGGACCCCTGAATAATTGCATAGAACAACTCCTCACAACCTTTTCCAGTCACTGAGTGTCACATGAGCAAGAAAAGAAATGTTTGGTTAAGTTTCTGATGTTCACAGGATTTAGCTTCCTGTTAGGGTTATTCTGTACATGTACAATATACAGTTGAGCTCTACCTGATTTATTATTTTGTTAAAAATTAATATTGTGGGGGCCAGGAGCGTGGCCTAGTGATAGAGTGCTTGCTTAGCATGCGCAAAGCCCTGGGTTCCTCAGTACCACATGCACAGAAAAAGTGGAAATGGTGCTGTGTCTCAAGTGGTAGAGCTCTAGCATTGAGAAAGTCCAAGAACAGTTCCCAGCCCCCAAATTCAAGCCCCAGGACTGGCATACATACATGAAAATGAATATTATCCTAATGCTCTTTTTCCATCATTCTTTTTTCGCAAATTTTATTTTATTTATTTTTGTTGTGCCAGTGCTGAGAAAAACAAACAAACAAACTCAGGACCACAACACTTTTCCTTAGCTTTCTGGCTTAAGGATAGCACTCTACCACTTTTGAGCCAAACCTCCACTTTTGCTTTTTTCTAGTTAGAGATAAGAATCCTCCTGCACTGATTTCAAGCCATGATTCTCAGATTTCAGCCTCCTGAGTAGTTTTCAGGCCTGAGTCATGAGCACTCACTTGTCTTTACTAACTTAAATGTCACTATATAATAATGGGGATATTCCTTGGCACCCTATTTTTTACTTAACTATCTCATCTAATTTTGTATGGAAGTTATTATGACTTTATCAGGATAACTCATAGCCCTGGATTATCCATAAGTCTTTTTTCCCCAACTTGCCTTAGCTATTTTAATTTATCTTTTAAGATCTGCTTGTCAAATTTCATTCTTAAAAATACAAAGGGAGGGACTGGGAGTTTGGCCTAGTGGTAGAGTGCTAGCCTAGTATGCACGAAGATACGGGTTCAATTCCTTAGTACCACATACATAAAAAAAAGCCTGACGTGGTGCTGAGGCTCAAGTGGTAGAGCTCTAGCCTTGAGAAAGTCCAAGGACAGTGCTCAGGCCCTGAGCTCAAGCCCAGGACTGGCAAAAAAAAAAAAAATACATTGGGAGCTGGGCACTGTGATTCACACCTGTAATCCTAGCTTGTCAGAAAGCTGAGATCTAAGGATCATGGTTCAGAGGCAGCCTGGGTACTAAAGTTTCTATGACTCTTATCTCCAATTAACCACCAGCAAACCGGACTGAAGAGCTCAGGGACAGCACCCAGGCTTAGCAATCAAGCCATTCAAGCCCCATGGCGAAAGAAAGAAAGAAAGAAAGAAAAAAAGAGAGAGAGAGAATACTCGGGTTATTTATAACCTGAGAAGCAACTATATTTCAAATATGTTCTCTTTGCATTTAAAAAAAACTGGAGCTGTTCCTGTGGGTAGGCCTAAATAATATGTAGAGGATCCTACTGTATCTGAATTATGATATCATCCTGCAGAAATTAAGTAGCCTGAAGCTGGACACTGGAATGTTGTTTGTACTTTGAACATGTGTTTCTCTTCAAGGGAAAACTTGTTTTGAAAGAAAGTGATTCTCCATGTTGTTTTCAGGATAAAATTAAAAGGATGTTTTTCAGTAAAGTGGGCCAAGAATTAGAGGGTCATTGAAGGGAGAAGGGTTATTTGTATTTATTTTTAAACTAAACATGGTCTTAATATTCAATAGTCAGTTTTGCTCTTTCTGCCATGAGCACGTACAGGGCAGTCCATTTAGCTCCTGTCTGAAAGAAGCATGAGTTCTGAATTAAATTGTCGCAGACACAACCTAGGATAACAGAAGGGAGGTTATCAAACACTTGGCACTTTGTAATATATGAACACTATAATTGCATTATTAATCGACCTACAATTTGCCTCCTTGAGTACTTAAATTGGAGTCTTCTCCATTTTGATAATAGTAAGGCTCCCTTCCTCAATCTTCCTGGTCTCTGTACAAACCTTCACTGCCTGATGGAAGTTCATATGCTTATCAGTCCTGTCATCTAGGATACAGGCTCTGGGAGTGCAAGGAATTTGTTTCTTTGTGCTAGGTCCCAACTTTGCTGAGTACTTGCTACATTGTATGTGCTTGGTTAATTATTTGCTTGTCCGAAAAGTGCCCTGTATTTAATCATTGATATACACAAATGTTTTCAATTTACCCAAAGGCTCATATAGTTAAGCAGATGGTATGATTTTTAGGAGGCAGACTCTATAATATACACCAAGTGGGAGGGAGGGCAGCAGTGGAAGAGAAAAAGATTAGGAGAAATGGTAGTTGATGGAGGAAGAGATGTATGTGAAACCTCTGAGAAAGTCTAGGATTGACTGAAAGAAGTGTCAGCATTGCCTATTAGTGTCACAGAAGCACTTGTAGTTTGCTGTCATTAATGTGAGACGGGACATCAGATCCACTTGAAATGCATTTTTTACTGTTGGTTTTCTTTTACTATCTTTATTTGAGTTTCTTGGTCTTTTGGGTATGGTTTATAGGAGGTTTTCATATGTTAGAAAAATACAAAGAATCTCCATTCTGTCATTTGTTTTTGACTTTTGATTTTTTTTGTAACCAAACAGAATGTTTGACTTTGTCATATTATAAAAGAGAGTCTTCTACCTCGTAACTGGTTGTTGTTGGTATATTGAAAGGTTATACACATCAAGGAGCTGATCATTTTCTCATCCTCTTTGGTGGTGGTGGTTTGGTTCTTAGTCGTGGGTTTTTACAGCTACAAAATTATATCATCTAAGTTATTAATAACTTTTTAAAATCTAAGTTCATCTTAGTGACTGTGCGTTCCTACCAAGCAGTACATGTGCTTCAGACACCTTTCGCTCTTCTTGTTAATCATGTATTCATTGTGCGAATATTGTAACTGCTTTTAATTCTGTTTTCAAATCAATTTTTATCAATGCCACTTTATATAATCAGTGTTCATATAGTGACTGTGCGTTCCTACCAAGCAGTACATGTGCTTCAGACACCTTTCGCTCTTCTTGTTAATCATGTATTCATTGTGTGAATATTGTAACTGCTTTTAATTCTGTTTTCAAATCAATTTTTATCAATGCCACTTTATATAATCAGTGTTCATATAGATTTATTCACATATTTACCAGATTGCTTTTTCACTATTTTTTCTTTGTGGCCAGCCTTCTGTCTTGTATTGTTTTGCTACTTTCTCTTCTAATTTGAAAGGGAAGGTTGATACTAGAGCTTGAACTCAGGTTCTCGAGCTGACACTTGATCATTTGAGCCATGCCTCCAGTCCAGCCTGGCTTTTTGCTGGTTGTTTTGGAGATGGCCTTTTCTTCCTAAGCTAGCTACAAATCTCAGTCCTACTGAGTCACTGAGATTATAGGAATGAGCCACCAGGCTAATATAAATATTTTTTAACATAACTTAGTTATGTTGAAATATTTAGGATAATCCCTATTACTCAAAAGACAGTGTTGTAGAGCTACTAATTTTAATAAAATTAAAAGTACAATATTGGATGGTTTATAAAAAAAGTTCTTCATGGTTGTGAAAATTCCTCACTGTTTCTGACTTTCTTTATTAAGAAATCTGATGTTACTTTTTTAGAGATATTTGGTGTGCCAATTACTCTTATAAAATTTACTTAATAGATGCTATCTTTATAGTTGTAATTTCTTCATATTATACTTAACAATATTCCATTTATAACAGCAGTCAGAAAACTTCCTGTAAAAGCTGAGCTGCTAAATAGTTTATGTTCATAGGCCAGTAATTCTTGGTGACAGTTATTTACACAGAGAGAAAGAAAGAGAGAGAGCATTCACAAAATAGTATGTAAAGAAAAACTTGAGTGAGGCTCTGTTTCAATATCAATGGAAGTAGTGGAGGGACTGAGTTGGCCTGTATTTATCAACCTGTTCTTCAGAGAGTATCTACTGCCCCATTTCTGACTAATGAAAACAGGTATCCTTCCTTAGCTCCCTTACTTCCCAAACTAAATATGAGTACTAGCACATTTTCTAGGATTTTTATCTTTCTATTGATTAATACACATTTAGGCAGCTGGATATATTTGTGTGCTTTAAATTATATATTCTGGCCTTATCTATATGAAATTGCAAATTTGTTTTTATTTTATTGTCTTATAAAGGTTTGATACAGAGAGGTTACAGTTACATTAGTCAGGTAATGAGTACTTTTCCTTTTTTAATTTTAATGTTTTACATTTCCTTTTGAACAGTGTCCCCCCCCACATCCTCTCCCAGTTTTTCCTCTCCTGACTTCCCCCAAAGTTTTATAGTTCATTTCCAACATAATGTATAGTGAGTTTCACTGCTGAATTGGTTTATCCTTTGTCCCACCATGTTTTAAAATTTATTACTATCTTAACATTTGTTAGTGATGCCATTTCAACCTTGTTAAAGCTTGCAGCTTTTAACAGTAATAAGTCATCCTGTGAGTCAGGTGGCTTATTAAAAATCACAGTAGATATGCATCTGAGCATTCAAAATAATATTTATTTAAATGGGCCCTAGAAAATGAAAACAAGGTGTTTTTTTCTTCCTGATTTTGTTTTATTTTCTCTTTGTCCTCTTTGTCCTCTTTATTCATTTGTCTGTTTTGTTCATTTCTGTCTGTGGTAGTGTAAGAGGAGGCACAGAAATGGAGGGAGAAAGAGGGAACAAATGCAGCAGTGGTACTCACTAGACACTGTGTAGGAATGAGAGAAAAACTGGGAGGGATATCCAAAAGATGATATCCAAAAAGAAATGTACTCTACCTGCCATGTCACTGTAATCCCTCTCTCTATATATATCACCTTTATAATAACAATTTTAATTTTCTTTTTGTGGGGGGGGACTTGAACTCTGACCTGGGTGCTGTCCCTGAGCTCTTCAGCTCAAGGCTAATGCCCTACTCTTGGGCCACAGACCCAATTCCTGATTTCTAATGATTAACTGGAGATAAGAGTCTCAGGGCTGGGCTGGGAGTTTGGCCTAGTGGTAGAGTGCTTTGCCTAGCACGCACGAAGACCCAGATTCGATTCCTCAGTACCACATACATAGAAAAAAGCCAGAAGTGGTACTGAGGCTCAAGTGGTAGAGCTCTAGCCTTGAGAAAGTCCAAGGACAGTGCTCAGGCCCTGAGCTCAAACCCAGGACTGGCACCAAAAAAAAAAAAAAAAAAGAGTCTCAGGGCTTTGTATTTTTGTCTGGGCTGGCTTTGAACCATGTGATCCTCAGATCTCAGCCTCCTGAGTAGCTAGGATTTCGGGCATAAGCCATTGCACCTGGCTCAATTTTAATTTTCTTAATCAGACTGGAGCTAAGATGTGAGCTTGGACAGTTTGTGTGGCTAATGACGATATCATACTGACATTGTCTTAGGCTACTTCAACGAAGTTCATTGGGTAGCTTATAAATAATAATGTTCTTCTCAGGGTTCTAGAGGCCAGGAAATTCAATGTCAGAGTACACAGTGGATTCCAAGTTTAAGAGCCCTTTTCTCGTAGATGAAATCTTCTAGTGAAGTCTTCAAATGGTGAAAGTAACAAATACCATTGTCTTTTAGTAAGACCCTTGATCTCATGCACCATGTTTTACTCTCATTATCTGCATACCTCCCAAAGCCTCTACTTCTGAATGCCACCACTTTGGAGACTGGGATTTCTGCAGAACAGCCGGTGACGGGATTGTGGGGGTAGGGTCAGGGAATTTTCAGACCATTGTTTTATTTTGAAAGGAGGATAATCTTGATATGAGAGTTGAACAAAATTTACGAATGTAGATATGAAAATGCTTAGCAATATAAACCAATATAAAGTATTTTTCATATCTGTTTTAAAAATTAAGAGTCATTTGTCAAATGCTGGTGAGGTTGTGGAGAAACAGGAACCCTACTGCACTGCTGGTGGGAAGGTAAACAGTTCAGTTCTGGAAAGCAGTGTGGAGGTTTCTTAAAAAACTGAAAACAGACCTTTCCTACGATCCCACCATACCACTCCTGGGCATCTACCCTGAGCATCATAACCCAAGATATGATAAGAACTCCTGCTCAGCTATGTTCATCTCTGCACTATTCATAATAGCCAAATGACGGAAACAATCCAGATGCCCTACTGCAGATGAATGGATACATGGCCAGCAGACAAGATAAAATGGTATTTGCAGGAAAGTGGATGAAGCTAGAGCGAATCATGTTGAGTGAGATAAATCAAGACCAAAAGAATCAAAGGTGCATGGTATCCTTAATATGTGGATATTAGATCCAAACAGTACAAGTGTGAGGACTCAATATTTGGGTACCCAATGTTATGGACATTATCTTGGAAATATAAACATAACTACATAGACATAAAAATCTATGATGGGCTATATACTCTGTAGACATAATGTTTTATTACATAGATTAATACTTAATTTTAATTATGTTCTAAAACCTAAGTGCCAGTGATTGTATAGCGATTCCCTTCTTGAATATGTATTTGTTAAATATGATACTTGAAATATGATGAAAAAATTAATGTTAAGAAAGTCTTTAATAAAAAAATTAAGTTATTTTTAAAATCCAGGAAAACAGGATGTTTCCTTAACATGAAAAGTGAATGTCTTAGGTTAATAGCCCATTTTATCCTAATGGAGGAATGTAATGAATATGGCTTCTTCTATTACTACTTCTCCTTAATTTTGTTTTGAAAGCTGAGAATAGTGCAGTTGAAAATTTCTTTTAAAATGTATGTAGGGGCCGGGAGTTTGGCCTAGTGATAAAGTGCTTGCCTAGCATGTATGAAGCATGTATGTTTGATTCCTTGGTACCACATACATAGAAAAAGCCACAAGTGATGCTGTGGCTCAAGTGGTAGAGCTCTGGCCTTGAGAAAGCCCAAGGACAGTGCTCAGTCCCTGAGTTCAAAGCCCAGGACTGGCAAAAATAAATAAATAAATAAATGGAGAAAGCCGGGGGATTGTGCTCAGGCCCTGAGTTCAAGGCCCAAGACTGGCAAAAATAAAAAATAAAAAATAAATAAATAAATAAATAAATAAAATGTATGTATGTATGGATATGGTATGGAAAAAGGAAGAAGCACTAATATGAGCCTCCCACTGCCTTATGCTACTTACAGAGGAATCCTCTTTAAATTCACTCAGTTCCAGTTTAGGGATGAAAGTTTTGATTTTTATTCCTTCCTTCATCTTCATGTTGGTATGCAAGTTCCCTAACCCCTTTCATCTGATAGGTTTATACGTTCTCAGGGCCATTAAGTGAGTGACTACCTTGGTAAAGATGCATAGGGCCTTCCTTCTGTTTCCAGAACTTCTGAAAGATCTTTGCCACTTTCTTTCCATTCTCTATGGGGTTATATAAGTAAAGTAATGAGTACTTTCCTTTGAAACAGTGTTACCCCCACCTCAATTTCTCCTGCTTTCCCTCCTTTCCCCCAAGTTGTAAAGTTCATTTCCTACATAGTGTCTAGTGTGTATTGCTGCTATATTGACTCACCCTTTATCCTGCCTCTATTTTCACTTTCCATTCCCTCTTCCTCCCTTATCCACTTTCCTCCCTCCTGCCCCACTTTTCTCCTCTTGTTCCTCCTTTTGAGGGTAGAAAGAAACAAAAACCACAACTCTACAAATATACCTATAGGAATCTGTTGGGCAAATCCAGGATAAGGACTTTTTTGAGTGTATATTCATTACTAAATATGAATTGAGGGTAGAAAAATGATCGACAAACAAGGAAGAGAATGAGAAAAGTGCAGACAATAACAAGTGTTAAAGGCTGGGAATGTAGCTTGGTGGTAGAGGGTTCACGTCGCAAGAATGAAGTCCTTGGTTCAATTCCTCAATCCCACATAAGCAGAAAATTCTGGAAGTGAAACAATCAGTAGAACACTAGCCTTGATCAAAAGACACTCAGGAAGAGTGACCAGGCCCTGAATTCAAGCCCAGGACTGGCAAAAAAAGTTTTGAAACTCCCCTGCCTCATTTGCCACCAGGATTCTGCCATAGTACAAAATGTTCTTTAACAAGCATTAAGAAAGCATTATTAATTCTCAAGAAACTCATCTGTGCCAATTAGCCATTTCTAGTGGTTATTATCTCTCCATCATTCACTGCCTATTGCTTGCTGTTGGACAGTGATTCACTGTTACACATAAGGAATCAGGCTGCTGATTGCTTTTAAATGCTAGGAAGATGAAGTGTTAGATAAGAAATAGATTGTAAAGCATTTTGAGACAAGGAGAAGTGACTTCATATGCTAGGGAAGAAATAGGACTAAGGGACATGATGCATTGTCCAGTTTAGCTGGATGAGAACTTGGACACAGTCAGATGTGAAGTTGACAAGGGGTCACTGAAGAAAGTCCTTGGGTGTCTGCATGCTTGAATTTATTTTACAGGAAATTGGGAAACCAAACTGAAAATAAAAAAATTGACAAAGAAGAATGTTATGTAAAGCATGTAACATAAGCACCTTGCCAAATGTCCTTAGCTTTCTTGTCTTTCCAGTTACTAACCCCTTTGAAAATGTTCTAGGTCAAATTTGTCCCAGGATATTTCAAATCAACAGATCATTTGTGTAAGGTTAAAATTCCACTTGACCATATTGGGGGAAAATACACATACAGCTCCAAAAACAACGTTTGTCCTTTCTCATTAAACAGTTCCGTACCTTGCCGATTTTCATGAGGTTCCAAAACTCTCAAATTTCAAAGGAAAAAAAAACAAGGCCTATTATCAGGTTTTCATGTTAAAACTTATTTAATTTAATGAAGTATGTTGATTCAAAAATAAATAGAGTTAAAGAAAAAAGAAAATAGGCCATCATGAAATATTCTCAGTATTTTTAATTTGATTTTGATAATTAATGAATCAACACTAAATACTAGTAAAATGAATAGAGGGAAGTCTGAGTGCCAGTGGCTCACTCCTGTAGCTATAGCTAACTCAGAAGATCTGAGGGTTATGACCCAAAGCCAACCTGGGCAGACAAACCCTTGAGACTTTTTTCCAATTAACCAACAAAAAGCCCAAGTGGAGTGTTGATATAAGTGATAGAGTGCAGGCCTTGAGAAAAAAAGGCCAAGTGGAATGTGAGATCCTGAGTTGAAACCCAAGTACAAACGCACACACACCCACACACACACAATTGAGTAGGTGATACTATGATAGCAGTAATCATTAATATTACAGAAAGCTAAGACACCAAGGCTCTTTCATTATAGCTTCCTCATATGGTGCAGTTATCAGTCTCTAGACCATCATAACCTGGTCTTGTTCTCAAGGCAAACCTAATATGCAGTCACCGAAACCTCTAGAACAGCTGTTTTTGTTAGTAAATATAAGGAACATGGAATGTATAAAGAATAACACTGAGAACTCTTGTGTGTGTGTGTGTGTGTGTGTGTGTGTGTGTGTGTGTGTGTGTGTGTCACAGGGCTTGAACGTGGCCTAGGCACTATCCCTGAGCTCTTCAGCTCAAGGCTACCACCTACCTCTCTAGTCCTGGGTGTTGTCCCTGAGCTCTTCAGCTCAAGGTTACCACCCTACCCTTGAGCCAAGCCCCACTTCCCATTTTCTAGAGGTTAATTGGAGATAAGAGTCTCAGGTCCTTTTGTGCCCGGGCAGGCTTTGGATCTTGGTCCTTGTATCTCAGCATCCTGAGGAGCTAGGAACACTGAGAATTCTTTAAGACAAAATACTCATTTTTCTCACCCATTAGTAGCAAGAAAAAGAAAGCAATGATAAAGGAGAAATAATACATATTGGTTAATAATAATGAATAAATTCAATGTGTAGACTATGTTTTAAACTGATGTTGCTCATTTCCATGACATTGCTAGAAAGCAGTTACCAGTCTCTCATGATGGTAATCCTGCAGGGAGCAAAGAGACCTCTCTGACTGGCCCATGGATGCCAAGTTCTTGATGGTGCTGTGCAAAAGAATTTGAGAACACATTGTGGTAGATACCAAGAAAGTTTCTTTCTGAAACAAAGGAAAGAGAAAGGGAGTACACAACCCCAATATGGGCCCAGGCCAATTTGCTATCAGGTACAGTGATTGCTTTAATATCATAGGTATTCATGGTGGAAAGTAGGGTGAGGATTGACACATTCATTTTAAGAAACCATCCTGGGACTGGGAGTTTGGCCTAGTGGCAGAGTGCTTGCCTGGCATACATGAAGACCCGGGTTCCTGGCTCAAGTGGTAGAGCACTAACCTTGAGGAAAGCCCAAGGACAGTGCTCAGGCCCTGAGTTCAGTTCTCAGGATTGGCAAAAAAGAGAGAGAGAGAGAGAGAAACCATCCTCCTTTGTTGTCACATCAGGCAAAATTAATCACTCTAGTTGTTTTATCAATTGGGCACAGAGACTTTAAGACCAACCTGCTTGTTAAACTTCGGACATTGTCTTGGCAACTCTTCAAAGAAAAGATAGCTATTGCCACATGATCCCATCAAAATAGGCATTCATCCTTGTGATAAGTAAAACCTGTCAATACATTTTGTGCCAAGAGGCATCATTTTCCCAAGTGTTCCTTTTCCCAGGATAAGTGTCTTCCTTTAAGATATCCTGGCTGAATTTATGGAGCACATCAATTATTTGAGGCAAGCAGACAAGGTCAGAGGCAAAGAGCTGTTTTTTCCTTTTTTCTTTTTCTTTTTGTTAAATACTAAATGTAAAGTGTATGTGGGAGTATAAGGCTTAAAGCAGACAGCACTTCTGTATTTCAAATAGAATGAACCCCTAATATAGTGTTTGCTTCTTCCCATGCCTCAGTTTTCCTGATTTACTCTGTCCCATAGACCTTGTTTGATCCTGATTCAAGCAAAAATGTTTTTCTTGTGTGAACAGAGAGGGAAATTATGAACAATTCTTTCCAATTAAACTCTAATTTAAATTCTAGTGGATGATATTAAGTGTTATTTCTATTTTTTTTTGCCAGTTCCAGGGCTTGAACTCAGGGCCTGAGCATGGAACTTTCTCAAAACTAGAGCTCTGCCACTTGAGCCACAACATTATTTCTGGCTTTTTCTCTATATGAGGTACCAAGGAAACCAACCCGAGTCTTTGTGCATGCTAGGCAAGCACTCTTCCACTAGGCTAAACTCCCAGCCCTCAAGTGTTATTTTTTAATGAGACAACAATGTATTCGTTTGTTAGAAAAATCCCTAACTCTTTTGAGACACTCACTGAAGAATTTGGATGAAATAATATATCCTATGTTGTCCTTAAATAAAAGGAGGAGCAAGAGGAGTATCAAGTAGAGGAAAAAGCAACAATGGCAGCTCATGCTCATAATTGCTGAAGCTCCTGGGTTGTTATCAGATCACACTCTAATTTTCTGTTTGAAAACTTCCATCTAAAAATAATGCAGGCTACCATTAGAGAAAATCTATAACCTACAAGCTATAGGAAAAGTGAAGGATAAAAACCTTTCTTTTGAGCCTTCAGAAATGCTACTAAGCCATTACACAGTCTTTGAATCTCTTCTTCAAAGGCAAACATTGGCATGTGGAAACATTTAAAATAATATCACTAAAAAATAAAAACATCACTATGTTATACAAAAGCATTTCTTTTTTACATCAAATTTAAAACAACACCTTTAGAGGTTATCCAATAATGTTTTAGAGTAAAATGAAAATTTAACAATTATATAGATGGATTATTTCTAATGATTAAATGGATTTGATTATGCTTCATTATTTCCTTCAGATGGGTTCCTCAGAGTATAATTACTGCCCAACAGGAATTATTTAAGGTTCTTGATATATATTGTGAGATTACGTTCATGAAAAATAACATCAATTTATATTCAAACAGACAATTAAATATTGATCACTTCCTTGATAGAATTGATAGATCATGTTATTAGATAACTTTATTCTACTATTCTGCTGGCTGATTCCAGTAATTGTTTCTTTTGATGTGTAGAAACTTTTAAAATTGAGGCTATCTCATTCATCCATTCTTGCCCTTATTTGCTGTGCTACTGGTGTCTTACTCAGAAAATAATTACATACACATATCTTCCAGACTTTCTCCTATATTTTTCTGTAGTACTTTTAAAGTTTCCGGTCTTCCATTAAAGATGAAAGGGAGAAAGGAAGGGATGAATGGAGTCAAAGGTTGTTACTGATAACTAAATCCATGTATCGACGTTCAAATATACGAAATTATAGGTTAAATCAACTTTACAATGCCCAGTTTTCCTATATAATACTTATTTGTTTTCTTTGCTTAGCAAACAAAATTTTGATTTGTTTTTCCTGGGGCTGGGGCTTGAACTCAGGGCCTAGATGCTGTCCCTGAAAGTCTTAGTGCTCAAGGCAAGCACTACAACCCTTAAGCCACAGTGCCACTTCCAACTTTTTCAGAGGAGTTTATTGGAGATAAGATTTCTTTGACTTTTTCTTCCCCAGCTGACTTCGAACCATGATTCTCAGCCTCCTGAGTATCTGGGATTCTAGGCGCGAGCCACCCACTGGTGCCTTGCTTGAATTTTTCTTTTTTTCTTCTTCTTTTTCTTTTTTTTGTGGGTCATGGGGCTTGAACTCAGCCAGGGCACTCTTCCTGAGCTCTTCAGCTCAAGGCTACTGCCTTATCCTTGAGCCAAGCTCCACTTCCCATTTTCTAGAGATTAATTGGAGAGAAGAGTCTCAGGTCCTTGGTGTTTTTGTTCATGGGTTGCCTTTGAACCTTGATCCTCAGATCTCAGCCTCCTAAGTAGTTAGGATTACAGGCGTGAGCCATTGGGCCCAGCTCTGCTTGAATTTTTCTATATGAGCTTTCATAAAGACTGTTTGTAGCATATTAAAAATAGAATCTTAAGCTGAGAGCTCATTCCTGTAATGCTAGCTACTCAGAACACTGAGATCTGAGGATCACAGTTGCTAACCTTGAGAAAAGAGCTCAGGGATTATGCCCAGGCTCTGAGTTCAAGCCCTATGACTGACTGCCAAAAAAAAAAAATGATCTTTTCAAAGCACAGTTTCAAAATAGTTGTTACTGGCATAGGAAAGTACTTGAGATCTCTTACAAAGTTAACTTAGTCAATTTATGTTAATTGATTTAATTGATCTTGAGTTTTCTCAAAAAGCATCATAACTCCTTGGAGTCTCAATTTTCTGGAAAATTAAGAGCTCCTTCTTCAAAGTTTGAGAGAACAATAACATTCATACTTCTCTGTCTAGAATATAGTAAGAACCCATTAAATACTAATTTGACTCTTTTTGTTGGTCATGGGGCATGAACTCTGGTTCTGGGTGCTGTCTCTGAGCTCTTCGGTTCAGGGCTATCATTCTACCAAATGAGCTGCAGCACCACTTCTTACATATTAATTTGATAATAGTGTCATCCATGTGAACCCTCATGGAAGCCAACACTCCCACCAATGATCTGCTCAAACACTGGTCATTTCTGCCTTATGTCAGATTGTGTTTCCTACTTTATGTCAGACTGAGTAATCCTAGCTACTCAAGAGGCGGAGATCTGAGGATCATGACTCAAAGCCAGCCTGGGCACTAACGTCCATGAGACTTATCTCCAATTAACCACCAGAAAACCAGAAGTGACACTGTCGCTCAAGCAGTAGAGCTGAAGAGCTCAGAGACAGCACCTAGGCCCAGAATTCAAGCCCCATGACTGAAAAAAAAGGGGAGGGAGCCTTTCATACTCTCATACTTTGACTTAATTTTTGATTTACTATTTATATATTATTTGTACATTATTTACATATGTTAATATTTATATATTACATAAGAATACTAATATTACTATTTACTTAATAATTATAGATCAGCTTCAGCACAGTGAACTGACAGAGGAAGTCTGGTAGCCTACTTTTCTCAGGGAAGCAA
Organism: Megascapheus bottae; assembly: GCF_031878675.1. NCBI lineage: Eukaryota > Metazoa > Chordata > Mammalia > Rodentia > Geomyidae > Megascapheus > Megascapheus bottae. The sequence continues at coordinate 1,631,113 of NC_143518.1, forward strand.
AAGTTCTTTGTTGATAACAACCATCCAAAGTGGTTTCAGTGGAGCCCGGATAGAAATATCATTAGGAGTGAAGCTCCAAAATATTCCCATGGGGGCGAATCCAACTCAGATTTTTCTAGTAATTTCAAATGAAGGGCATCTTTGAAGTGAAATCACTCCCACTATCCCTTGTTGCCAGGATATTGAGAAACAGAGACTCCTAGCAGACCCCCTGTAGCTAAATTGTGCAACTTTGTATGGGGGGAGGGTGAAGGGGGAGAATATGTGCTTTTTTAAAATTTTTTCTATGTCTCTATGAACAAAAGTATTTCTCAGAGGAAATGGTGAGAGACAGGAGGGCATTAGACTGCAGTGATCTTGCTCTGGATAAGTTTTCTTAAACTTTGAAAGGACGGCAGGGTAACTCCCACTGGATTAAAAGGCATCTCTGGGCACCTTGGGACTTGGAGAAACTTTTGGCTAAATCAGTCAGTGTTCAGAGGGCAGAGTGCCTAAAGTAGTAAAGAAGCTACACTACGCATGCGTTTCCCATCTGTCCTCTGATCTCATCTCTGGTTTATGATTTGCAAGTCAAATTCAGTACAGATACTGATGTATTCTTGGACTGAAGTTCTGAAGTCTTCTGGATGCATGTCGCATCTTGTAATCATCCCACCTCACTCCAGCACCAGCCACAGTAAAATTCCCTGCTCTGTACCTTGAACAAATATGAGATTGGTGGGGAGGGCAGTTGCTAAATGGTTGTTAATTGTTACTCTCAAATGACCTTACTGTTACCCCTACAGGTTCTCCAGAATACTGGGATCTTACTGGGCTTTTTTTCTCAAGTTTTCTCTTCTTCACTTACCTTGTTATTGAACTGCACCAGCACTATAGGATCTGTGAATAGCTTAGAAGCACACTGTAACTAGCAAAGTAAATAAACCAATGTTCCCCTCCTAAAGTGTATGTGGCTTAGTGGTAGGGTGCTGGCCTAGATGCTTTGAAGCACAACTATGCCTATGAGAATTTGTTGGGTAAATCAGGGTTGAGGACCTTTTTGTTGTTGGTGGTGGTTGTAGGACTTGAACTCTGGGCCTGGATGTTGTCCCTGAGCTCTTCCGCTCAAGGCTAGAATCTTCCGCTGTGGCTAGAATCGAGCCACAGCATCGATTCTGGTTTTCTGGTGGTTAATTGGAGACTCGGGAACTTTAGTGCATGGCTGGCTTTGAACTGCAATCCTTAGATCTCAGGCTCCTGAGTAGCTAGGATTACAGGTGTGAGCCACCAGCACCCAGCAAGGACTTTTTTTTAGTGTATATTCTTTACTGAATATGAATTGAGGATGGAAAAAGACCAATTGACTGCTAGAAAGAATGATGAGTAAAACACAGAAAACAACAAAACAAGTGTTAAGAGCTAGGGATGTAGGCTAGTGGATGTAGGTTCAATTCCTAGGTACCACATAAACAGAAAAGACCAGAAAAGGCATTGTGGCTCAAGTAGTAGAAAACTAGCCTTGAGCAAAAGAAGCTCAGGAACAGTGCCCAAGCCCTGAGCTCAAGCCTCAGGACTGGCAAAGAAAGAAAAAAGAGTAACACTGATTGTCAAAGACAAATAACAGGAATAAAGATGATAGAGAGGCTACCAATTATAGGAGCAAAAGCCTCAAAGAACCTCCTCCTCCTCCTCTTTTGTTCTTCCTCCTTCTCCTCCTCCTCCTCCTCCTCCTCCTCCTCCTCCTCCTCTTCCTCCTCCTCCTCTTCCTCCTCCTCCTCCTCCTCCTCCTCCTCCTCCTCCTCCTCCTTCTTCTTCTTCTTCCTCAAATAAAGCCTTTATACTTGCTTTGCTTACTTGCTCACAGCTCTACCACTTGAGCCCTACTTCCATCTCAGCTTTTGGCTGGTTAATTGGAAATAGAGTCACCAGGAATTTTCTACCTAGCCTGGCTTTGAACAGCAATCCGCAAGGACTCATTCTGAGTAGCTAGGATTACAGGCAAGAGTCATCAGTACCTGGCAGGTCATCATTTTTGAAACTCCAGTGTGACTGGTTGAATAAGAAGGAACTTGGGGCCAGGAGCATAGCTTAGTAGTAGAATGCTTGCCTAGCATGCATGAATCCCTGGGTTCAATTCCTCAATATCATATACTCAGGGGGGAAAAAAGCCAGGAGTGGTGTTGTGCCTCAAGTAGCAGGGCGCTAGCCTTTAGCAAGAAAAAAAAGTGTCCAAGGACAGAAGAAGAAGGGGAAGGGGAAAAGGAGGAGGAGGAAGAGGGGGAGGAGGAGAAGGAAACTTAACTGTTCTTTCACTAGTAAGGATGGATGTTTTCCCATCCATGAAACCCATTAGGGGAAGAAAGGAATGTGGAAGAGGAAAAGAAAGTAGTGACATTCCTTTCTGTGGAAAACTCAATGCATAAATACTGAGAACATGTTAACAAAAACCAAGCTTAGAGGGATAGATTTTTAATTGGATTATATAAATGCTAATTTTATTCATTTTTAATGGACATAAGTTGGGGTTGCTAACCCCTAGTAATTGCCACAATGGTTTATCCATAGTAACTCACTCCTCTGGAAATCCTTTTCATTTCCCCATTCCCACCTTCTTTGCAGCCAAGTAATTTGAAAGGTGGCTGCTATTCTATAGATCGCTACCTTTGGTGAGTAAAATGGTAGGATCACATTACTACCAGAATGCAGTGATTAGACAAAACCATTTTGCTACATGGTGATTGTATAATTCACAAGTCTGTAGAGACTAACTGGTAATATTAACTCCAAATCTGTCAGGCTAAAATGGATGCTTTACTTTAACAATATGTAAAATAAAGACCCATCAAAATTTTGTTAGCCCCTATGTGTCTCTCATTTCACTTTTTTATTTGTTTCTGTTACATATAGTTTTGTCATGAACCCTGGTTTGATTTGGTACACACAGTAATTGGGAACCACCAATAATTGTGTTTCAACAAAGGCATGAGCATATTCTCAAACATTATTGATGGTTCACTTACTGGCTTTGTGGCTATTCTCTGTCTCTCTGTCTCTGTCTCTGTTTCTGTCTCTGTCTCTCTGTCTCTCTGTCTCTCTGTCTCTGTTTCTGTCTCTGTCTCTCTGTCTCTATATCTGTCTCTGTCTCTCTGTCTCTGTCTCTCTGTCTCTCTCTGTCTCTGTCTCTCTGTCTCTGTCTCTCTCTGTCTCTGTCTCTCTCTGTCTCTGTCTCTCTCTCTCTGTCTCTCTGTCTCTCTGTCTCTCTCTCTCTCTCTCTCTCTCTCTCTCTCCCGTCTTCAAAGTCAGTGCCTATTTCTTATTGTATCAAAAGAGAGACCCTGACTCCCCTTAAAAGCATTTGTAAAGCATTGTGAGTATTAATGGTCCATTTTACTGGAAGTACCCTTCCATGTTTTAAAGGGGCAAGACAAAAGCAGATGAGTGGACTGCTTGATTGACAGCTGGCCACCTTTCTCTTTATACCAGGCTGTCTTGAGAGGAGCTGTCAATCAAGCAGCTCCTTTAGTAATGACCAGATTGTCCTCAAGACAGTCTGGCTGTTTTGCACCCTCCACAACACACTCCCCAGTCACTGTGAAAAAAACTCCACTCCACCTGGAAGGAACACTTCAACCATGACTACTACTAAAGCCATGACTTCTGCTTCAGGAATCTCAGAACTAGTCATGACCATTCCAGACAACTTTCACTGGCCCCAGGAGACTTGGCTTTGGCTGTGACAAGTCTCAGTGAACTGGAGGTGACCCCACCTACCCTGGAAGAGCCATTCTCACTCAGGATGGGAGGCCAGCACCTCCTCAGTGACTCAGCATAAAGACTATGATGTATTAGGCTTCAATAATGGCTTCTCCTAAATGGCCTTCTAATGCCTATGAGTGGTCTCTATTATGAGTAGGGTAGGTGAGCTAGGAATGTAGCAAAAATGGCAATAGAGCAAGGAAGTAGCTGAATAGTTGGAGAGAGCAGCTGGGAGCAGAGGTAGTGAGGAAAAGGGATACAGAAGGGATTTTGAGGACAAAGACAACACACTGCAGAGCAGACACGGTGAGCCCTGGTCACCAGAGAATTGCAGAGAAATATATCTCTGATCCGAGCACCAGGAAGTTTCTGGCTTTGAGAGCTTGGTGCCATTAACTAGTTGTCAGGACTTAGTGCTAGAAACTTCCAGGTGGGAAGCCTTTCTGTAAGCCTCTGCCATTCAAGAGCTCAGGGCTGCCAACATAGAAAGCTATATCCCATGTTTATTTGTTATTTCCATACAGAGCCAGCAAAAAGACCCTCTTCCAGCCAGCTGAGGTGCAGAGTTAAACAATGAATTGTTGGCAGCAAATTGCAGGTGCACTCATTTCCTTTAAGGAGATATGTTCTAAGAATCCTACAACACTGAAACCTCTATACTGTTTCTATCACAAAGATGCATATCTGTAGTACGCCTGACTTATCTTTGTTTTGTCGGTCATTGGACTTGAACTCTGAGCCTAGGCACCATCCTTGAGCTCTTCAGCTCAAGGCTACTACCCTACCCCTTGAGCCACAGCGCCACTTCTATTTTTCTGGTGGTTAATTGGAGATAAGAGTCTCACAGATGTTAGTGCCCTGGCTGACTTTGAACTGTGATCCTCAGATCTCAGCCTCCTGAGTAGCTAGGATTACAGGTGTGAGCACCCGGCACACCTGTTTTAAACTCAGGCATAATAAGATATCAACCAACAGTGGCAACTGATAAATAACAAGCTAATGAAATCGAATTTTAATAACATACTATAATAAAAATTGCATTTAAATTTTTACTCGAAGTACTTCATGGCTTCCTTTTGGCAAGTGCAAATTGTAGGCACCGCGACTCTTAGATTGTTTTCAAGTAAAACAAGTGTTACTTGAGCCCAAGCACTGTGATACCACGCAGTCAAGGTGAAAACTGAGAGAGTTAGTTATGACAGTGCACAAATAGCCAGGTGAAAGGCTGATTCAATTTCTGGGCAGAAAAAAAAGCCAGAAGGAATGTCTGAGGAGTCACCATGCCACTTAAAATGGTGTACAATTTTAAATGTATGAGTTAACTCTGGGATTTTCCATTCAGTGTTTTCGGACCACAGCTCACCCCTAGTACATGAAACCACAGAAGGTAAATCTGTGGATGTATGTGTATACACCCCACCACATCATTCATTCCAGTCCAGTTTCTCTCCACTTACCATGAGAAATAGCAAACTTAACTTGAAACTTAATTTATGCAATTGTGTCCAAGAAAGAACACAATGTTTGGTTTACCCTAAATGTCCTTATAAACAACTAACTTTGAAAAAGAAGAAAAAGAAAAAGAAGACACCTAAATTCCAAGTGCTGCTAGCTGGCACCTGTAATCCTAACTACTTAGGAGGCTGAGATCTGAGGACTGAGGTTCAAAACCAGTCAAGACTCTTATCTCAACTTAAATCAACAAACACCAGGAAGTGGAGGTGTGACTCAAATGGTAGACCACCAATAAAAGCTAAGGAAAAGTGCCTGTGTCCAGAGTTTAAGAGAAAGAAAGAAGGGGCGAGGAGGAGAAAGAAAATGAAGGAAGGAAGGAAGGAAGGAAGGAAGGAAGGAAGGAAGGAAGGAAGGAAGGAAGGAAGGAAGGAAGGAAGGAAAGAAGGAAGGAAAGAAGGAAGGAAGGAAGGAAGGAAGGAAGGAAAAACGGAAAGAGGGAAAGAGATAAAGGAAGAAAGGAGAAAGAAGGAAAGAAAAAAAAGAATCACTCCTGTCACCTAATAGGAATGGTCTATATTTTATAAAATAGGTGATTTGCAAACATGAATCTCCCATTGTATGTGTCTGGTTTAAACATACAACTTTTTAATTAGTTATACAGAGGGAGTGGATTTTCTTGCTTAAGATTTGGCTTCCATTTTCAGTGGAAACATCAAACATCAGTCTACGTTTGAAGCTTCAAAGCTTTTTCTGGCCCTGAAAATCCCAGGCAGTATCTTCCTCCACTGTAAGGCTGTTTTGTCTCTGTGGAAACTCTAGTTTAATGCAGCCACCTTCATAAATTATCTTGGCTAGATTTTCTTTTTTATTCTATTTATTTTTTTGTGGGTCATGGAACTCGAACTGGGCTTGAGCACTGTCCCCGAGCTCTTCATCTCGTCTACCTTCCTACCCCTGGGCCTGGACATTGTCCCTGAGCTTTTCAGCTCAAGGCTACTGCCCTACCCTTGAGCCTAGCTCCACTTCTTGTTCTCTATAGAGGTTCATTGGAGATAACAGTCTCAGGTCCTTTTGTGCCCAGACTGGCTTTGAAGCTTGATCCTCAGATCTCAGCCTCCTGAGTAGCTAGGATTACAGGCATGAGTCACTATGCCTGGCTTTCGCCTTGCATTTTTATGACTTAGAAATGTTTTCTGAAACCTCATAATCCAACCATTAGCCTCAGCCACAACTTCTGCAGCTTCTCCAAGTCTCTTAGTCTTCACAGAGTTAGGGCCTGGCTCTGGGAATGTTGTGGTTGGTTTGATCTTCTATCCAGAGAACTGAACACTTGCTCCGGATCACCAACAAGAATGTATCCATTACTATCGATCATGTGTTCACAAGAGTAGCACCTCTGATTTCCTTTGCATTCACAGCTTGGTCTCATTTTTCAGCCTGTCTTAGCTTTCCCTCAGCATTCCACATCACATGCCTTGCTCATTAATCACATCTACTTTTTTTTTAATTTCAAGTGAGAGACATGTGGTTTTCCTTTCATTTGAATGCTTAAGAGGGCATTGCAGGATTAGTATTTGGCCTGACTTTATTATTATAGCTCAGTGAACAAGGAGGCCCACAGAGAGGGAAGAAGATGGCAAATGACTGGAGGAGTGGCCAGAAGGCACACAGCACTTATCTACTAAGTTCTTCATCTTATATGGCGTCCCTAACTAGCTTATCTTTAATCACGGATCATCATATTGTATCATAAGTGATACAATAATAATGAAAAAGCAGGACTATTGTGAGATTATGTTTCAGAGACACAAAGTGAACATGTTAATGGAAAAATTACCAATATGTCTGTTTGATGTGGGGTTACCACTAAAGTTTAATTTATAAAGAACATAGTATCAGCAAAGTAAAATCCCGTGAGGCATAATAAGAGTCTGCCTGCCATATGAGATATTTAGCTGTGTTAAATTACACAGATTGATATAATTTATGTTCGAATACTGTCAATGTATAGGAAGGATTGGAGCATCCACAGATTTTGGTATCCTTGGGGTCCTGAACACATAGATACCAAGAGATTACTGTATATTTCCTAAGGCAATGTCTATTGAGTGCCCTTAGAAGAAGCTAGTAAGGATGATCAGGGTCAGAGTCTATTCATGTATGACATGTATAATTCAGTTCCAATAATGTTTAAAACATTTGGTGGTGCTGGGCACTGGTGGCTCACAACTATAACCCTAATTATTCAGGAGGCTGAAATCTGAGGATCAAGTTTAGAATTCACCCCAGGCAAGACTCTTGCTTCTAATCAACCACAAAACAACAACAACAACAAAAATCAAAACTGAAAATGGAGCATGGTTTAAGTAGTAGAATGCTAGCCTTGAGCAAAATAACTGAGACAATGCTCCAGTCCTGAGTTCAAGACCCAGTACTGACACCTACACAGCCATGTTTATATCTGCCCTATTCACTATAGCCAAGCAATGGAAACTACCTAGATGCCCCACTACAAATGAATGGATGCAAACAATGTGGTACATATATACAATCAAATTATACATAGCCAGCAGACAAGATAAAATAACGGTATTTGCTGGCAAGTGGATGAAACTGGAGTGAATTATGATGAGTGAGATAAGTCAAGACCAAAGGAACAAAAGGCACATGGTCTCTTGGATATGTGGATGTTAGATCCGAACTGTACAAGAGCTATGATTCAATATTCAGTACTCAAGGTCATTGACATGATCTTGCAAGTATAAATATAACTACATAGACATAAATGTTATATAGATCGATATGTATCTATGACATATAAACTCTCAGCTTAATTTTAATTTTGTTCTTAAATTTGTGCCAGTAATTGCATATAGAGATCGCAGTCTTGAATACTTATTTGTTAAACTTGATATTTGAAATACGATGTAAAAAGTCAATGTTAATAAAATCTCAACGAATTTATCCTAGCTACACAAACTTTGAGTCATATGATCTTAAGTAATCAGTTAGAGATACAGAAAAATGAATAGTTGAATCAAATTTGAATGGAGGGATCTAGAGGAAGGGAAGAAAATGAATGAAAAAGCTGAGAGGAGACAGATGCAGTCAGAGTACTCACTCCGTGCTGATACAGGAAGTGAGAAATGAGAAATGCATGTGTGAGTAGGAAACAGACTGAGGGTCGGGAGAATGACAGAAACAGTGACTGAGCAAGACATTGAAAACTTAGATTACGTATTCCATGGCAGCCCTTTGTATAACCTTTCGAAGATTAGAACTTTTTTTTTTTTTTTTGCCAGTCCTGGGCTTGAGCTCAGGGCCTGAGCACTGTCCTTGGACTTTCTCAAGGCTAGAGCTCTACCACTTGAGCCTCAGCACCACCTCCGGCTTTTTTCTATGTATGTGGTACCGAGGAATTGAACTCGGGTCTTCATGCATGCTAGGCAAGCACTTTAACCACTAGGCCAAACTCCCGGCCAAGATTAGAACTTTTTAAAAACACAATTAGTTTGTAACTAAGCAATTAAGCAATTAAGCAAGACCAGCAACAATATGCATATCTTTCACATTTTAACCAAAAATGAAATTTGTATCATTTACTTGTATGTAACAACAAATGATCACTATGGACACTTGAAAACATTTATTCAAGGTATTTTTATGTAGTCTTGCAATTACAGAAAAGGCATGTAATAGTAAAATACATGAAAGCAAAGAACCGAAAGCCAGTGTTTAGGCCTTATAACACAAAGTCTTCAAAAAAGTTACACATAGAATTCTTGAAAATTGGGGGGGGAGGGAGACTAAAGCCTACAACTTCATTGTTAAACATTATACTACCAAATGACATGTCATTTAGTTTGCAACAAGCAGTTATATATTAATTAAATGTCTATATCCTGTGAGCTAAGATTTAATGCATTTACATTCAAGTTGAAATAATTCAGCACCATTTCAATTTTAAGGATAAATATGAAATTCTTGTGTTTGAAAGTGGACTTTGCATAGCTGGGAATGAAACATAATTTGTTTGTTGAATATATTGATAATGTATATAACTTTAAAACATAAAAAATACACAAAGAGGCACTTTTTTAAATCAGTCCAAAATTCTATTAGTATCCAACAAGCTATTTTTAAAACAAAGTATTTCCTGACTGGGAATGTAATGTTATTGTGCAGTCTGCTGAAGATAAATTCTCCCTGCTTGGAGGACTTGTGAACCATGTTTGCTCTAAACCCTGAACATTGATAATGTTTATAAATGTGAAATCATGTGAGATTTCAAAGAGTGAGAAATTGTACAAAAAATGCTTGGTGAATCATTAAATAGAAACTGCTAATAACATTTTTAATAACATTCTTATATAAAAAATATAAGGGTTTTCAGCCAGGCACCACCAGTGGCTAATTCCTGTAATCCTACCTACTCAGGAAGCTGAGATCTAAGGATTGTGGGTTCAAAGCTAGCCTGGGCAGGAAAGTCGGCAAGACTCTTATCTCCAACCACCAGAAAAACCAGAAATGGTGCTGTGGCTCAAAGTAGCAAACAGCAAGCCTTCAGCAAAAGATTCTCTTGTAGTAAGCAAGTTGTGTGTTCATATGTGTTTGGTACTAGCTACATTGAGTACTAGACTAAAAGCCGATGCCATCAGTAAGCCAGAATGTGGTGCACATGCCTTTGAGACCACTAGAAGGCAACCAGAAGGCTGGCCTAAGTGACCTTCACCAATACAAAACCAAGCCCCTTTCTCAGCATTCAATGTTTCTGTCATTTCTACTCTTGTCTTATTAAAATTTAGCAAGTGGTAAGACTGAATTGTGTTCATTTATTTTTAATAACCTCTACCAGCTAATCATCTATAAGTAGTAACAGTTACTTGGAAAAACCATTTTTATCTCAAAACAACTGAAGTTACTTTTATACTATGAGTCATTTGTAAATATTTATGGATGTGAATAAACAAGAAGGCTGAACAAACAAGAATATTTTGCTTCCCAATTGAACAACATAATTTCTCAAAATTATCCAAACAGTATATATTTAAAAGGAAGTCATTTCAGGGATTTGAAATATGTTTTAATTACTAGAAATACATAAATACATATAATGTTCAATTTTTTCTTTTCGTGTGTGTGTGTGTGTGTGTGTGTGTGTGTGTGTGTATGTGTGTGTGTATGGCTGTGGCTTGAACTCAGGGCCTCATGTGTGTGCTTGTTTTGTGTCCAAGACTGGGTATTCTACCCCTTGAGACTTGAGCCACACCTGCACTTCTGGCATTTTTCTACCTAACCGGTGATAACTAACGCTTTGATTTTTCTGTCTGAGCTGGCTTTGAACTGAGATCCTCAGGTCTTAGCTGAGTTTGAGCTGCTGACACGTAGCATAATGTTAAACTTTTATTTTTGAGAAATAAAATACGATCATGAAAAATAAGAGCTTAAAATGGAAATTTTATAGACACTAGCTTCCTGTTGTTAAAAATGACTAAGATGAACCTAATGGAAAAGTAGTGACATTTTTCTTGTATTTGCTGAGGTTTAGAGATATTCTTTTCTTATGTCCCAATGTCCAACATGTGAATAACTGACTTATACTAGTTAGGACTTCAAACTGATGATGGATGCATAGATAGATTAAAGGTCTCTGAAATGACTGGATGATGTGGATATGTGAGAAATGTGTGTGTGTGTGTGTGTGTGTGTGTGTGTGTGTGTGTGTGTGTGTGTGTATGCAGACCATGATATTGGCTGGTTTAGGGGTAAAAATCTTAGTGAAACAGTAGGACTTAGTCTGTAGATGCCAGTCTGGCTTAATGTTAATACTGACAGTAGTTTGTGATGTTTTTATTAAAGAAAGTATATTCAAATATCTCTATTAGAGAAGATTATGATTTTAAAGAATCATTCTACAATCTTAAAACTAGAATTGAAGGCAAAAGAGGTACTTGAAGAAAAGCAATCCCATAGCTCAGACACTAGGTCAACAAAAGTTCTGCCTGCCCACGGTATATGCCCATCTTGTCTCTCTGACCATGCGTGAACCCAGTGAGTACAGGATGGTATTGCTAATTGGTATTAACATCACAACTCTCATGTAAAAGATGTAGTACAACTAACTTTTGCAATGCTGGTGTATTCTTGGGATTTCAACATTGGTCAATGTAGGAGAATTTCTGCTTAAGCACCACTAACTTAAAAAGTTTAAATTTGATTTCTTTTTGCACCTTTGAATTTCAGGGAAAAAAATGACACAATGTTCAACTTCTTTTGTCACCTTGAATTTCACAGTTTAAAATAAGATCACAGCTGTCTTATCATGGAGCTCAGTCCTCAGGTTTGCAGGATTTCTTTCTTTCCCTCACCTACCAACTCCTCAGGTTCATAATGCTTTGTGCTTTGCTATTTCACACTTGAAAACATGTACAACCAGAGTGATAACCTGAATAACCCAGAGTGACATTCCAGTATTATATGCAAACTATGTGATGTTAAGTTGATTTAAAGTTTTTAGTCTTTTTTTTCAACACCTGAAACTTAAAAATGTAGAACAGTTGAAAAAAATCTAGTGTGTTCTTCATTAGTTTTTTAAAGACTTTGACAGGTAGGGTTTTAGAGACCGTTTGTATAATTTTTGTGTGAAGGAGGATTTGGTTTTGGCTTAGACTAGACTAGGCTTTTAGGGCTATACTAAGACTCTGTAGACTATACTAGTCTTAAAAGCCTCTGAATGTATCATGTTGGTCTTCTGGCTTTCCAGATGTACAGATGTCCTATGTATGTCTGTCTCCAGAATGGTAATTTATAGAATGCCACTATAAATACCTCTGCCCATGAAAAAGTCTACAAGTGAGTAAGGAGAAATATCAACAAGGATCAAATAGAAATTGGGCAGCTGGATCCTTCAATTCATTCCAAAACAGAAGTAGACTCAAGTCAGAATAAAACTGTGTACTGGACAGAAAGAAAGATATCTAACTAATTTTAAAATGTAAACAATTTTTATATAGGGATGTAACTATTTGAATACAGCTATTGCCATTTCTCTGCTATATAGAAATATCTCTTCATACCAACGGTAATGTTTTCCTTCCATTCTCAGCACCAAATCTGTCCCTGTTTAAACATATTTACATTGTAGGAGCCTCATTTCTAAATTAATCTACACTAAAACACATATGAGCCTATTATTACACATATGAGTGCATTATTATGTTTCATTTAAGTTTTAGCACTTTAGGGACTAATCAAAATCATTTTGGCTGAATCTCTAAAATATTATTTTTCTCTTTTCAGTATAGTTTCAAACAAAGCAGAAGAAATTTAGATTTCTTTGAGAGAGCTGAGCATGCACTTGCAGGATGAAAACACTGAGTTAGTCACAAAGTAATGTAAATAAGTGCTTAAAACTTCTTGAATATTGCTTATTTAAATATTCAAAATCCAGTTATGTGCTTTGTCATAAAACAGTCCAAATAAAAATTCTTTGTTGTTTTCTGTCCTCTTTTCCAAAATAATGTAAATCCTACTGAAACTAATGTATTTTTTCCCACTTCAGAACACCAGGCACTGAATTATCCACTGGAAGTCTGGCTTGCTTTTTTTTAATACCTAGATTAAGAAAACAAAACAAAAAAGTTATTAACCTGATAATATTATAACTGGGTACAAAAGATACAATTTAAGTCAATCTTTAGAATATTGCATATAGCAATTCTCTCTACCTCAGCAAGAGACACCTTGTGAAATTAGCATTAATACATTATCAGTAGAGAATATGTACTTAATAACTATAATCTTGATGTTTATCATCAAATAGCCTCTGAAATGATGGAATGAGGAAACCCTTACCACCAACAACAATTAGCTGAGGCGATTTCCTCTATAAGAGAAGTGGCATTCCAGCAAGGAGGGGAGTCATACCTTCTGTTCTGCCTGGCATAACTTTTTCTCCAGAGCACTTTGGGTTCAGAATGACACATTAATAGAGGTATGGCCAGAAGAAATTCAGTATTCAAGTATTGTTGTATTTGGATTTTGGTCATATGGAAGGAATGACATTGTTCAAGGTACATTGTACTCACAATCTGAGATACTGAATTGAACCCCCTTTTTACAATTACTTAAATACAATAAATAGATAAATAATAATGACCCTGAATTCCATGTAAGAAAGACTACAGACCAAATCATAAACTATCCATTTCCATGTAGCAAGTTCTGTGAATAGAAGAGAACTTAATCATAGAAATAAAAAAGACTTAAGAGTCATGTGGCCCTCACATTTTGTTTACCATGGAGATAACATGAACAGAACATATCTACTTACTGGGTAGTGTTCTCAAGTACCTGACTGACATGAAAAACAACCAGGACTTAAGAATGATATATCACTAGACTTTTTTTGTTAAGAATAATTATGTGGGGCCGAGAGTTTGGCCTAGTGGTAGAGTGCTTGCCTAGCATGCACAAGAACTCAGGTTCAATTCCTTGGTACCACTATATAGAAAAAGCTGGATGTGGTACTGTGTGGCTCAAGTGGTAGAGCTCTAGTCTTGAGAAAGTCTGAGGACAATGTTCAGGCCCTGAGTTCAAGCCCCAAGACTGGCAAAAAAAAAGAATAATTTAGTTGGCATGGAACTTATACCTGGCTATCTGATCACCTGGCTTTAAGCAAGTTACACCTTCTGCTCAAAAAATTCCTCCTGGCCTTTAAGACAAAATTCAAACTCTTTAGTTTGCTCTTTGATACTTTCTTTACCTAATTCAAACTATCTGATCCCAACAGACATTTCTGTCCTTTCTATTCAACTCTTAATTCCATAAAGTTTATGGTTAGCCAAAGTAGAAGACTTCCTTTGGCAAACATGCCCTGTAATTTCCTCCCCTTATCTCTCCCCAGTGCCTTCCTCAGCCCTCAAAGCCAAGTAAATGATGGATCTCCTTCTGAACTCTGGTCCCTAAGGTGAAAGTCAAATATAAAGGGCAAGTGATTCTGAACATAACATGTTTTTCTTAAATAAAGAGCTTGGCCCATTTCATGCTACACATAAGTATAATTTCATATTTTATTATGAATCACTAATTCAGTTTTACTTTATCAAATTTCCTTCTGGTCAATTTTGGGGGGGGGGAAGGAAGCTGCTCTGAAGCTTGAACTCAAAACTTAGTGCTTTCTCTTGTTTTTCTTTTTGTTTTGTTTCACTTAAATCTGGGGCTACCACTTGAGCCATACTTTCACTTCCACCTTTTGACTGGTTAATGGGCAATATGAATGACATGAATTTTTCTGCCCAATTTCCTTCAGATCTTGACTCTCAGATCTCAGCCTACTGAGTAGCTAGTACTACAGCTATGAACCACCAGCATTCGTCAGTGCTGCATCGTCATTACATTTGTGTGTGGATTTCATACTCCTTTTACTCAGTTTCAAGTTTCTCAAGAGTCAGGGTAGTTTATGTATTAGGTGTTGAGTTTATATATTGTAGTGAGAGGCCTGGACTTGCAGGAATGCAGCAGAAGACAAAAATTAAACAGAAAAGCCCAAGTCATCAGCTGAAATTATTGCAGTAAATCTCCTAGGAAGAAGTATTGAGGCTAGGAACTATTTCTTCCTTTGCATTATTACTCTCTGATATGTATAGTGTAGAACCTTTACAAGCATATACTACAACATGAGAGAAGAAATGAAAACACAAACGGAAATCAATATAGTACATTAAGGAACTATATAAACTGAGAGGAAAAACCTGACTACTAATTTTTTGTTTTTGTTTTTGTTTTTGTTTTTCATATTTTTTATTGTAATTAATAGAAGGGTTACATTATATTTGCCAGATAGAAGGTGCATTAATTTACATACATTGATACCCTTTCTAATGTCTTGGTCCCCGTTTCCCTCCCCCCCACCCCCACCCCTCATCTTGTTTTCCCCCTTCCCTATCCAATTTCAAATATTAAATACAAATATATCCAATATATAAGATAACAAAATGAGATACTGTAAAAATATGATTACTAATTTTTATACTAAATGAAATCCTGGGTCCATACACACTTCAAGCCATAGAGACAGCCAGGTTTCCTGTGCTGTTGACCTATTCAGAATGTCTATGCTTGTTTAGTACTATCCTCTCAGGGCTTTATCTCTCTTTAGTGCTTTGATGATGGTTATAAATCACTGCCTCTACTCCTTAATGCAAATAAGGGAAAGAGACTCTTCGAAAGTGAACAAAAAGGGACTCTTCCAAGGTGAACAAACCCCCTCATGGAGTGTGCCTCTGTGGATGGAGCACAAGCTGGCTGGGCTTCACTTTCTCATCAGGACTCAAGGTTTAGGGCAAAATGTGCACAATTGGATTTAGGTGGACTTGGGAAAACCCACCAGTTACATGCTGCAAACTGCCATTCCAGTTTCTGTATGAGGGAAGATTTGTGTGTGTGTGTGTGTGTGTGTGTGTGTGTGTGTGTGTGTGTGTGTGTGTGTGTGTGTGTACCTGTGCACCAGTACTTGGGGCTTAAACTCAGTTATGCTGTCTATAACATTTTCACTCCCATCTGGCACTCTATCATCTGAGTCACAGTCCAACTTTTGGGTGATTAAATGGAGAGAAGTCTCTGGGTCTTTCTTGCCCAGGTTGGCTTTAACTGATCCTGAGATCTTAGCTTCCCCAGTAGGTTGGATTACAGGTGTATTGCTGATGCCTGCCTCAGAACTTTTTATTTACTGTAACCTTCTTCTCTTTGCTCTCTTACAGCTCCAGCTGGATGACCCAGAGGCTCAGGCCTCGAACACAACGCTGATGCACACATCATTGTCATTCTACGGTCACATCACTGGGAAGGTGTCAACAAGGGAATGGGCAATACTTAAATGGGTAGGGCAGAGCAGATGGACAGTTCCACTGCAGAACCTCCAGACTGATCTTTATCTGCTGGACAAGTTTCCAAATCTCCACATGCATCCTCCTTCAGCAGGGTATTCCCTTAGTAGCTGCTGTTGTGGTACTGGGGTGTGTAACATCAGCCCAGGGAAAAAGGTCTGATAGATTTTGGAAAATACCTTTCATTCAGTGGCTGTTAGAATGTGCTGTGAAGAACTCTAGGAATTTCTTGAGTGGTTCTTCAGAGAATACTGGAAACCCAACTTCTAAAGCTTCTACAAATTTGTCTCTACTGGACGTTGAACAAGACACCATAGCCTCCCACACAGTGTTTACACCTTTCTGGGTACCCTGAGATCTTTGGATACATCTTATCTTGAAAACTAAGCTTTTAGAGTGATTACAAGTTTTATCCATCCTCCTTTCTCTACACTGAGGGAATAAAAAGATCAACTCAACTTTTGTGATTGAGCTTATCTACATAGGGATTTTTCTCTTTCTGTTATCCTTGTAGATTCCTTCCTTAGATAGGGAGTAGATGAAAGAAGATATGAAGTACAGGGAGAATGTAGTCAAGAATTCAATGTGTATCTTACAAAATTCTTTTAGAAAAAGTGAGGGAAAGGGTCAGGTAGGAGGGATGAGTTAATATTTATAAACTGCTTTGTTAAATGGCAACTCCTTTTTAAAACTATTTTAAAATAATAAAAATGTTTTTTAAAAGATTCATTTTTTAAAAGACTGTTGTTCTGAATGTACTATGTTATTTCTCATCTCTTGTTGTCCCTTGGTTATCTCATATTGTTACAGTATCTTACCTTGTTGTGTGATATATTGTATATATGTTTATTTGAAATTAGATAGTGAAGGGGGAAAACAAGATGAGGGGAGGGGGTGGGGGGAGGGAAACGGGGACCAAGACATTAGAAAGGGTAGCAATGACTGTAAAGTAATGCACCTTCTATCTGGCAAATATAATGTAACTGTTCTATTAATTACAATAAAAATATATAGAAAAGATTCATGGCAAGTAGCAGGAAGCTGATACTCAAAAGAGGTAGGATGGAGTCTAGGGGGAAAGGGTAGAAGAATGAAGAATAGAAAAGAGAAACGCTGGTCACCAGTGGTTCATTCCAGTAATCCCGGCTATTCAGGAGGCTGAGATAAACGGATCATGGTTCAAAGTCAACAGGGACAGGAAAACCTGTGAGACTCTTATCTCCATTTAACCACAGAAAAATATGAAGTGGTGCTTTGGCTCAAGTGGTAGAGAAGTAGCCTTGCGCAAAAGAAGCCCAGGGACAGTTCCCAGGCCCAGAGTTTAAGCCTCAGGACCAGCAAAGGACAAAGGGTGAACCATTCCAACAGCAATACTCATAAGACAATATGTTAGAAATGAACTTTAGAATTTGGGGAGCAAGAGTGGGGAATTCGAGTGGAAGAAAGGTGGGAGAAAAATGAGGGGGTAACAACAGTAGACAAGAAATGCACTCATTTCTTTACATATGCAACTGTAACCCCTCTGTACATCATGTTGACAATAAAATTTTGTTTTAAAGATTCATATGGAATGTAAAGAAAATTACTCACGGTGAGATTGTGCAGCCTGAGGCATAGGCATGGTGTCCTGTGTAGCGAATGTCACAGCGGACAACGTTGTTGCTGTAGTCTGATTCAGGCACCAGATAGCTGGGGTTGACACTGACCTAGACATTACCAACAACAATGAGCAAAAGACTTCATCAGAATTAACACTGCTTGCTTTTGTTCCTTTGTTTTGGTATTCTATAGCACTACCTCCAAGGAAGCTGTTGAAAAGGTATTTCATTAGATCAAGCAGGAAGTTTAAGTTAAGCAAGTTGATTCCACCCTGGAGACATTATACAAGGAGCAATTTCCTTCTCACCAACGAATTCTTCCTTTCTTCTATCTTTTCTTGCTTGCTTGCTTGCCTTTCTTACTCCCTCCTCCCTTGCCTCACTCCCTTCCTTCCCTTCTTTTTATTTATTTGTGTGTGTATGTGTGTGTGTGTGTGTGTGTGTGTGTGTGTGTGTGTGTGTGTGTGTGTGTGAGTACTGAGGCTTGAACTCAGGGCCTAGGCTCTGTCCCTCAGCCTTTTCACTCAAAACCATGGCTCTATTTCTGACTTTCTAGTGGTTAATTGGACAAGAATCTCATTGGTTTTCTTACCTGGGCTGGCTTAGAACTATAATCCTAATACACATTCCAGGCCTGAGCCACCAGTGCCAGGCCCAGAGGTTTTTTGTTTTGTTTTGTTTTCCCCCAGAGGTTTCTTTGTTGTTATTATTTTAATGAGAAATATTTCATTTCTCCAATTTACTTAGAAACCATCTTAAAGTATGTAAAGTTGTTTCCAAGGCTAAAATTGTTTAAACATTAAAAAATCACAGGGGAGACCTAGTGATTTACACTGAAATACAGAACCGATGCTAAAGGTTACCTTAAGTATGTAGTTTCCGGGTTGCACATCCGTGATATCAATCCACTGGCAATCGATGTCTGCTGCATAAGTGTCGTAACAACCAGGGCTCAACCCCTAAAGCAAACAACACAAACACACTGGAGTGATCTTGTGGTATAGTTTTCACTATGCTAAATGATTTGCTATTATTTGTGAATTAGTACTTAAGTAGCTAAAAGAGTATGACATAAAACTATACTTCTAGTCCATCTCTCTTCGTAAGTGTGCATTACTACTCAGCCTCACCATTTCTCCAACTAAAACAGATACGGATTACAGTAAGTGCAGTTTACATACCTCAAACCCTTAAAAGATTAGTCAGCAGTGGTAAGTGACAAGATTCACATCAAAATGCTAGAATACTTACTAGTTTATCAGTAATTCATTTAGTTCAACTGTTCTATTAGTGAAATCTTCTCTAATTCTTCTCTAGTAGAAATTAGCTTCTTGACATTTTTTTTTTTTGAGGCTTGAACTCGGGGCCTAGTTGGTGTCCCTGAACCCTTATTGTTCAAGGCTAGCTCTCTACCACTTTGAGCTACAGTGCCACTTTAGATTTTCTGGTGGCTATTTAGATAAGAGTCTAATGGACTTTCCTGCTCAGGCTGGCTTTGAACTGCAATCTTCAGATCTCAGCTTTCTGAGCAGCTGGGATTACAGGCCTGAGCCACCAGCACCTGGCAGCTTCTTAAAATTCTTGAATGTGCCAGGTGCTGGTGGCTCATGCCTGCAATCCTAGCTACTCAAGAGGCTGAGATCTGAGGATCATGGTTCAAAGCTAGCCCAGCATGAAGGTCCATGAGACTCTTATCTCCAGTTAACCACCAGAAAACCAGAAGTGGTACTGTGGCTCAAGGGGTAGGGCAATAGCCTTGAGCTGAAAAGCTCAGGGGCAGAGCCCAGGCCCTGAGTTCAAGCCCCATTTCCTACCAAAAAAAAAAAAAAGAACTTGATGAAAGCTTCCATATTTTCATCCCAGTGCCTTTTATAGTGTTTACCCACTTAAGTTCTGATTTATTTTTCTGCCAATGCTGGCGTTTGAAATCAGGCTTTTGTGCTCAAGACTAGAGCTCTAGAACTTGTGCCACAGTTCTATTTTTAGTGTTTTGGTAGTAAACTGGAGATAGAGAAGAGGGGAGGGGAGGGGAGATAGTAAACTGGAGAGGGAGGGGAGGGGAGGGGAGGGAGGGAGGGGGAGGGGAGGGGGAGGAGAGGGGGGAGGGAGAGGGGAGGGGAGAGGAGAGGGTCTCCCTTTATGCCCAGACTTGCCTGAGCTGGGATTCTTTCACTGGCACTTCCTCATGTGGCTGGGGTCATTGTGCATTCTGGTTGCTAGGGTAACCAGCCATTGTTGTGATTGTCATGGAATCTCCTGAACTTCTGTTTCCCCAGTAGGGAGATTCAAGCCCTGATCTTATTCCCACTTCCAAACTGGCCACTACCCCAGCAACTTGTTAGGTCTGCCCAGGAAAACAGCCCCCCTCCTTCCTCTTCACCTGATTGAAACCAGTCACCTGAGGACTGAGTCAGCAAAGGACCCTGGGCTCTGAAGTCACACCTCATCCACTGAGAAGCCACCTCCCACCTTCCCTTAAACAATCCCTCTTATCCATAGTACCCTCCCTCTTTATTCTCTTTCCTCTCTGCATGCCTCCATCTCGTCTCCCCTTCCTCTCTTCTCTCTCCACATACCTCTGAGTTATGCGTCGCAGCAGTTTGCTCTTTTCTGCCTGAACCACATGGTGGTCATCTTTTGGCAAACCTTACACCAAACTGGTTTTCAGTTTAAAGCCTTCAGAGCCAACAGTCTATGTTCTTAGCAAGCAAACTGTATCAGCTGTCATAATCACTGAAATATTTCATTCTATGTCTTACTAAGATAGTCACTTCAATAGTAAATGTCTTGTATAGAGGACAAAAGTCTAAAGTCTATATTTTCTCTCTCTCTCTCTCTCTCTCTCTCTCTCTCTCTCTCTCTCTCTCTCTCTCTCTCTCTCTCTCTCTCTCTCCCTCTCCCTCTCCCTCTCCCTCTCCCTCTCCCTCTCCCTCTCTAGTCCTGGGCTTGAACTCAGGGACTGGGCACTTTCCTTGGACACTTTCTTTTTGCTCAAGGCTAGCACTCTGCCACTTGCCACTTGAGCCATAGCACCACTTCTGACTTTTTCTGTGGATGTGGTTCCAGGGAATCGAACCCAGGGCTTTGTGCATACTAGGCAAACACTCTACCACTTGGCCACACTCCAAGCCCTAAAGTCTATACTCTCAAGAAAATTATAACCTGAAGAATTTCTTCCTATTGAAGTCAGCTAGTAGATATTTATTTATTTATTTTTGCCAGTCCTAGGGCTTAGACTCAGGGCTTGAGCACTGTCCTTGGGCTTTTTCAAGGCTAGACCTCTTTCACTTGAGCCATAGCACCACTTCTGGCTTTTTCTATGTATGTGGTACTGAGAAATCAAATCCAGATTTTCATGCATACAAGGCAAGCACTCTACCACTAGGCCAATCTCCCGGCCCTAGATCTTTATTTTTAAGTGCTCTTCATAAGAACTTTTAATTGCCATATCTTTATTCTGATAGAAATCTAAAGTAAATTTAGAAAATAATATGCTGTAATAATTAACCCAGTAAAGTCATTTAATTTCAGCACTCAAAACTCCCTCAGTACTTAGTATTTACTTTCTCACCCAAGCCAGGCAAAGTCATCTCTGTATGCTTTGGTCATGCTCTGTTGGCTGTAACTGGATTTAGAGAGAATGAGACAGAACAGGGCTGTCAAGTTATATAGACGGTGATAGTACAGATGGTCCAAACTGAAAAATGCCTCACTGCCACAGCCACAAGCGCATATTCCATTGTGATCACCTGTTTCTGACCTTGGTCCAGACAAATTATGTGAAGAGTAGCAAATACGTAATCAAGAACTTTTGGTCTGATTCTGGCACAGAATTTTGATTCTTGTGTGTCCTGAGTTGTTGGTAAATTTTGGCTGCTGCTATTACCTCTACTGCTACATTTATGAAATTGAAAATACTTAATTGGATTAGATATGCATGGAAGCCAGTTTTAAATATGCTCCTTGCAAATATGTTCATAAGTACATAGAACTTAGCTAGACACAGTGGTTCATGCCTATAATCACAGCTATTCAGGAAGCTAGGGCAGAAGGATCACTTGAGCTTTGAGTTGTGACCAGCCTAGGCCACATAATAAGACTTTGTCCAAAAAAGTAAATAAGAAGGGAACAGAAGAGGAGAAGAGAGAGGGAGGGAGAAAGGGGGGAAGAGAAAGAGGAGAGAGAAAGAAGAAGAAAAAAGAAGGAAGGAAGAAAGGGAGAGATATAGTAGGAGTAATTCACTGACAAGATGAGCTTTGATTATTTGAACTAGGTAATACAAACTGGAGTGGTTAATGCTATAATATTATAAAGCAAACAGACATTTATGGATTCACAGTTAAAACATAAAAACAGATTAAAAGGAAAACCTTAACCCAAGCTAAGTGAGCTATTTGGTTTTAACAAAACCTGTTTGTTTCATTAAATTAGTGAGATCAATGTAACAATAATTTTAGCATATAAATTTACTATGTAAATTTAAGGACACAGGAGTTACATGAGTATAAAGATAAAGAAGCCATACGTTTTTTTATAATTGGATACATTTAAGTTAATCTAAGTCAACCTTAGGGTTAGTGAGAATTTTTTTCCTTCAACAGACACTGATCTAATTTTTTAAAAATGCTTATAATAGTTAAGACATACACAGAGGACAACCAACAAGAAAGCTAGCTTACAAACCAACTCCCACAGGAAGAGAGCAACTAGAATGCAAAACACACATACAATCCAGATTCAAATATTTCAGCCCAGACAGAAACGTTCAGGATGTGTGTTTTATAACTGTGGCAAGCAGGAATATAACTCAGGGCTGGTGGAATGCAAGGAACTCCACACAGACACACATACAATGAGTAGATTCCCTCTCATTTTATAAACTTGAAGGCTAAGTATGGGCCCACACATATCAAATTTAATCTTTGCTCCTTCCAACTGCTATTATGGTTTAAACGCAGAGAAAAAAATTGACAGAACATTTAGGTCACCTCAAGCTTCCAAGCACAGCCATGGAGTTGGCTTCCCAGGGTGTCAGCTGTGGATCCTTGTGCCCTGCACAGCATGCATTCACTACTCTTTGCCAAGATCTGGGTGGTGGTAAAATTATAATATCCTTCTGCAAATTAGGGTTTCAAATGGAAATCAGGATATGGCTTTGAACTGACACATATTTTCCAATTATGGGGGCACACAAATTGCTTGGCTCAGCACTTTAAAAAAAATCATCTAAACGACATCTGACATCAATTACACTGTAGATTTAAATATATATGTGTACAAAAAGAAATGTGTCCTGTTCTTATGTGAATTAATAAGACAGACAATGTTCACGGGGATTTTAAGAAACTATTTTCTCTCCTATTGCTAACTTGAACTGCAATTCTGATTCAAGCGTGACAGGGGGGAAAGAGAGGGGTTCTGCAGGTGAGAAAATGAAGGTATGATTTCAACAGTAACGCCCAGCCAATTAAAGAATACAGACTGAAAGCAAATGTGGTAAAGTACTCATGAATTTCAGCCTGGATTTCTGCTTTTCATGGTGGAATATAATGAGGATGCCACAGCCTGCTGTGATCAGGAGTGGGGCAACATGCCTAGCTGGAAACATTTAATACTTTGCATCATCAAGTTGTCATTTCCAAATTGGTTTCCATATTTACATATTAACCTCAAAATAAGGCCATTTATTTAAAAGGAAGGAAGGAGAAAGATGAGAAGAAAACAGTCAATGACTTGGGTTTTTCTCAAAGCCTATGAGTTCCTGAATTACAGTACCAATTTACCTGTGTGTGTGCTGTGCATGCGAATCGCCTGTGGTACCCATAGTCACACGAAGTGTCCTCAAGGCAGAAACTGGCTTTGTGGCCTTCAGCCACTCTCCTCTGTGTGTTGGCATCAAGCAGGTCATAGTGGCTGAATTCATCCATGCTGTGATAGTGTCTAATATTCCACACGACAAAGAGATTGTGGTGAGTTGCACATACAGAAAGCACAAGGATATGAGATTTGCAATCCCATTAACATGGAATCCCAGGCTTGGAGCTCACATTGGATTTTTCCCACTCATGGATGATGTTGCACTCCTAGAGCTATACTTCCACTCCCAGCTCTAACTACCTAACTGCAGATAAGAAACCAAGGATTTAGTCTACACAGGCTGACTCCTAGCCTTGACTGTCCTGTCTCAGGAGGAAATTATGGTAAGGGTTATAGGCATGAGCCACCAGCACCTGGCTAAATTGACTCAAGGGAGACTCATTAAAAAAAAAAATAGAATCATAGGCCAGCACGGTGGCTCAAGCCTGTAATCCTACCTATTCAGGAAGCTGAGATCTAAGGATCACTGTTCAAAGCCAGCCCCGACACTAAAGAACATGAGACTCTTATCTCCAATTAATCTCTAGAAAACAGAAAGGGTCTCAAGGGTAGGGTGGTAGCCTAGAGCTGAAGAGCCCAGGGACAATGCCCAGGCCCAAGCCCAGGACCCACAACTACACAAAAGATAAGAGTTCTCACACATTTAAATTTTAATGCAAGGACAAAAAGGCAGCAATGACTTATGCATTACTGGTGTTTAAATAGCAGAAGCTTTTATTTGCAAATAAGATATTTCTTAGTCAGATGCCAGGGGCTCATACCTATAATGCTTACGAATCTTAAATCTGAAGACCGGGCCGGGAGTTTGGCCTAGTGGTTAAAGTGCTTGCCTAGCATGCATGAAGACCCGGGTTCGATTCCTCGGTACCACATATAGAAAAAAAGCCAGAAGTGGTGCTGAGGCTCAAGTGGTAGAGCTCTAGCCTTGAGAAAGTCCAAGGACAGTGCTCAGGCCCTGAGCTCAAGCCCAGGACTGGCAAAAAAAAAAAATCTGAGGACCACGACTTTGAAGTCATCCTTAGAATATGAAGCTAAGAGATAATCATTTTCAGTTAATCATCAGAAAGCCAGAAATACAGGTGTAGCTCAAGTGGTCAAGTAGTAGAGTACCACCCTTGAGCAAAAAGTCAAGCAAGAGCAGAAGGCCCTGAGTCCAAGCCCATACTGGTAGACATATACACACAAAATGCACACAGAGGAAGAACAAAGAAGGAAGGGAGGGAGGGAGGAGGAAGGGAGAGAGGGAGAAAGAAAAGAGAAAGAAAGAAAAAGGAAGGAAGAAGAAAGAAAGAAAAAAGAAAGAAAATATATCACTCTTATCTTCATGTATGCCTCATACCCACTGTTCTCCTTTTAGTCAATGGAAGGTGCTAGGCTATTCTCCAATTTAAAAAAAAAGGAAATATTTAAGGAATATTAAGGCCACATATCAAGAACTCCAGACAATAAATCCTTGGACAAGTACTTACAACGCAGGTAATAGCATTACTTTGTATAACTTAAGAATTTTAAATTTATAACATCACAGAGCAGATCAGGCAAGAACTCTGGGTTTCATACAGACCTTTAAAAATATGGAACTATATCAGTTCATGAAACGTAACAGCTACCATGCTCAGAGAAAAATGGAATGAAGTCTTTATTAAATGCTATTGGAAACTGTAGATGCTCTTGGGACACAATATATAATTTGTGAAACTCTATCTGAAATAGAGTATAGTAAACTTTACTGAAATTGATTAAACTGTATCCTCTCCACAGCTTTAAAGAACTATATTTAGAGTTTCTAGTTCAAAAGACAATACAGTCTCCTCTTTGTGACCTAGGTTTCTAATCTACACCATGGAGCAAATATTCCCACAGCGTAGTTGTCTGCATTGAGAACATATATATATATATATATATATTTGTATATATTTACACATACATATATACATATACATATATACGTATGTATATAGGTTGGAGGCTCACATGTATAATTCTAACTGCTCAGAAGGTTAAGAGAATAGCCAGCTCAGAAAGAAAGAGTTTGGGAGACTGTGGCTCAAATGGTAGGGTGAAAAAGCCAAGCAAGAGAGCAAAGCCCTGAGTTTAAGTCCCTGTACCAAACCAAAGAAAACAAACAAAAAAGAATAATTGTGACATACAGAAAGATAATGTGATTCAATAGTGGACAGATGATATTCAAAACAGATTCCTTTTATTTTACCAAACTGAATAGAGAAAATTCCAACTGCTATTCATGATGAATTTCTGGGGTAAGAAATTAGCCCCGTTGTTAGATAATGAATCATGTGAACATACAGAGGATTTAACTGTGGAATACTCAGGAGACCTGTGCACTTACTGGTGACAACTGTGCCATTCCCAGGAATATCTCGGGCGGCTTGGCAGGAAGTCTGATGTACCTTGGTTTTTTACTCGTTGGGGAAATCTTAGCAGTACCCTGTGATCATAATCTCTCACATCTCCCCTATATGCTGAGCTGGGGTTGGGGAAAAAGAAACAATTTATTTTTCAGGTATTATTTTTTTAATATATGATCTTCAAATAGTTGTACCAAGAGGTTTCATTGCAACATGACAGTGTAGGTGTACTTTGCATCTTGATCAATGTCACCCCTCCTCTGTCTGTCCCAGCCCCACTTGTCCTCTCTAGTGGGGCTCTGGTTCACTCTACACAGGTGTACATTGTATGAGTACATCCACCCCCCTATCCTCTCCCCATCCACCTGACTGCCCCTCCTCCCTGTATCTCCTCCTATCAGACACATTTCTGCTTCCTAGTATTTTTATTGTTGTTAAAGTGTTCATTATTCAAAGGGGTTACACCCTGGAAAATCACTCTCTATATGCCATACTTTAGTTAGTTTGAGCTTGTGTGTCTGTATATGATTCTAACTTCAGAATACCAGCCAAGGACAAAACTATGACCAAAACTTATTCATTACATAGTACCAATACCCCCTTCCCACTCCACCGAGGCCACTGCCATTTTGAGGGCCTGGCCTCACAGGCAATGAGATATATATTTATCTGACTGAATTCCAAGATCCTAGAATCAGCCCTGAAAACGTCAGAATTCAATGAACAAGTCAATCCATGACCACAGAAACCTATGGAAAGTGAATGTCAAAACCCCATATACTAGGATCCACACTAAAAATCTACACGTGAGAAGTAAACTGTCCCTAAAGTGAATTCAACACGGACCATGAGAGAAGCAGAAATCACTGTATCAAAAAAAAAAAAGATTCATAAATATTATGAAGAACTTTGGATTTAATAAAATACTTCTTCCTACATGGTTAAGATAAACAGCGAAGAAATAAACGCAACCAGATATAGGTAAAGAGCTTTGTAATTTCACTATCTTTAAATTAAAGTCACTACTGTGATAACGTAGTAAGTTTAATGGTGTATTGGATGGATATAAGACTCAGGAATGAAAATGAACTCAATTTCTTTCCTTCTTATACTCTAACAGATACGTTGAATAAATGTGAAAACAAACATGATTGTGTGGCCAGGAGTAAAACTTTTTGTGCCTATATGTTGGAATACTTTGTTACCTTCTCTTGTATGTTACAGTATTATTGGAAACATCTCCTGCTCCCTCTGCTGGCAACCAGTGGCAAACTCAAAGAACCCGATTCCAGATTTATTTTAGGACCGATGGAAAAACAAAATTCTTGCTCACGGTCTTATTCTGGCTGAAGTGAATACCAAAACAACTCAGTTGATCATGGCCGGAAGTGCAAGAGAAAAAAGAGCCTTTGCCAATGAAGGGGCGCCACGGTGGCACATTTGCCCCCAGACCTTATTAACAAGCTCTTCCATGACCATGGTTGTCTATGTGAAGGATCAGTCAGTTCTTTCACAGACTGTGGCTGAAAAGGTGAAGGTGTTGTGGGGAGAGAATAGGAGACGCTCAGGCTCCAGGATACACCAGCTCCCTGACCATCCTGCAGTTTGGGGCAGCGCCCATGGAAACCTGGCAGATGCCACCTCTGCCTCCAGACCCGCGTGCCCCGCAGGTCCCATCCCGCGTCCCAGCCTGGACCCACTCCCCGGCTTCAGTCTGCGGAACGGGAGCAGGCCGACCCCACACCGGGGCTATCCCAGAACCCAGGCAGGGGAGCGGGCAGCCGCGGCCACTCCCCGCGCGTACCTGGCCAGGCAGTTTTCTTCGGCCGCGCACCTCAGGTTGTACATGGCCATCTTCTGCACGTACGTGGAGGCCTGGATGTAGTAAGGGTCGGGCACCAGGTCCGGGAGACCTAAAGTGAACAACCGGCGGACTCAGCGACCCTGAGGGGCGGGGAACTGGCGGAGAAAGGAGGCCGAGGGGGCCGGGCGCGCGGTACGCACGAGATCCCGGCCCGGCTGGCGCCGCGGGCGGGGTGTGGGGAGGAAGGTCGGCGGCGGGGTGGCCGTGCCCGCCGGGAAAGCCGCGTACCGCCGAGGGGGCGGCCTGGACGGGCGAGCGCTGCGGCTTCCCCGGGGCTCGGGTGCTTACCGTACTGGAAGTAGCCGGTGCCGTACCCCGGCCGGTACCTGCTCCCGGGCCGGGGCCGCTCGTACGTGTCGTAGTAGTTGTAGTAGGGGTTGTCGTCCGAGTACTTGTAGGGGTTGTAGGGATCATCGCCCACCATGCGGTCCACGTGGCTGGGCGGGCGCAGGCTGCTCGGCGGCGGGCGCGGCGCCGGCGCGCTCCGGTTAGCCGCGCTCGAGGCGCCGGCGTCGCGGGCTCCCGAGGGCGAGTAGCCAGCTTGGAACCAGTGGCGGGCGGCGGACCTGGGGCGCCCCGAGACCGTGCCCGACGAGCCGGCCGGCCGCGCCCGCGAGGCGGCCGTGCGATTGTCGCGCAGCAGCAGGATGGGCGTGCGGGGCTGCGGGGCGGAGGCGCCGGCACCGCCGTCTGCTCCTGGGGCCGCGGCGCTCGGGTCCCGGCGGCGCTGCGGCTGGTACTGAGCGCCCAGGCTCAGCAGGCTGAACACCTGCCCGTTGTTCTCCCATTGGATCGTCTGGCGCCAGGCGCCCGGAGCGGCCGGCGCCTCGCGCGGGGGCTGCGGCTGACCGGAGGCCGGCGGGGCGCAGCGGAGGAGCGGGCAGAGCTGCAGCGGCCCCAGCAGGAGCACCGTCCAGGCGAAGCGCATCGCGCCTTCCGACGGGCCACCCTCCCTCGGGGAGGACGAGGCACGGAAGAAATGAAAGCTGGGCTCAGATCCCTCGAGGGAGGGCCCGGGGAGGCGGGCGCGGCGCGGGAAGCCCAGTCCCCGCCTGGCAGGGCCGAGGGTGGGCGGCAGCCCCTTGCCCACCTTCCCCGCTCCGCGCGGCGGCTCTGCGGGGACGTGGCACCCGCGCCCCTCGGGTTTCTGGGTCCGGGAAGGCGCCTGCCTGGGAGCGATCTCCAAGAGCCGGCAGCGTCTGGAGCCAAGGAAGGAGGAGAGATTTTTAAACTTTCTGGCAGGTTTGCAAAGTTACACAAGCGGTTCTGGCCCCGCTGCCCCTCCGCGATTTGTTCACGTAATGCGATTGGAAACGTGCGAGGCGGACAGCTCCCCAGCCCGGCCCTGTCCGTCCTCCCGCCCCGGCCCCCTCTTCTTCCCCCTCCCCCTCCCCTCCCCCCCCCTCGCCGTCCCTCAGACACGTTGCACGGGGAGGGGTCAGGGGAAAAGAACAAAACGGAACACACATCCTGAGACTGTGCTGGGCTTAATCTGGGGCGAACATGCAGGAATTTCAAAAGACTCAGACAGGCCAAGGCAGCCAGGCCATGGGGCTAAGCCAAGATATGCATGGAGAAAAAATGCTATTAGGTCACCAGCCCTTGGAGAGGCGGGAAGCGGGGAGGTGGGGACGTGGGGTGAGGGGGAGAACGTGTGTGGGTTGGGGGTGGGGGCCACCGTGGTGACTAAGGCTTATTTCCCAAGTCACATTTATCCACTCTGATGGGAAGTGCCCTCCGCAAATAAACCCCAGGATATCAAATTTTGTTTTTCTGAGGGGAGGTAATATGAGAAATGGGTTACAAATGTGTTTCCTTACAGTGAATAGTTTAATAGCTACAAAAGTCCAGTTTTACCGGAGGCGTCGCTTCCTTGTGCTGATGTAATGATCAAACGTGTCTCTTCACCAAAAAAACAGAATAAAAAAGACTGGCTTGGTTTGTACTTTGGGAGAAAGTGAATTACCTTTTCTCACCACAGTTTACCAGGGAGTCTGCCCAAGGGAACTGAATATTCAAGGAAATTGTGGGTCTGACTTTGTCCCTTTTCTCTTCTACTTGTAACAGGGAGGTTTTACTCAGAATCTACAAGTTTTAAGTCTCCATTGTTAAATCTGGAAATCCAGCTAAGTACGTAATGGTGTTGATTCTTCTTCCAATCTGAACAAAGGGTTTGAAAAAGGACAGCCTTTGAGTGCAGAAGAGCTCAGGAGGCCAGATAGGGGTAGAACGATAAATTCTGTTGGCTGGAAACACATACTTTCTGATCAATTATTGATCTAGCACTGCCCAAAGAATTGCAAAGTGATGAATAACTGAGGCATAAATGATTCCTCAGTGCTAGAGTTTAAAGTCTTTTGTTGTTCTCCTCATTGGGTAGTTTTAGGTCTACTGCAGTGTTCATCCCTTTGTTAATCTCTGTCTTTCCCTAAGAAATCGTCACATTTGGAGGTGGGGTGGACTTGTTGACTTGAGTCATTTATTTCTCCTTTCTTTCTGTGGAGAACAAGTAAGCTGTCAGGAGCCCATGGCTCACAACTGTAACCCTAGCTACTCAGGAGGCTGAGATCTAAAGATCATGATTCACAGATAGCCAGGGAAGGAAAGCCAGGGAAACTCTCATCTCCAATTAACCAGCAAAAAAAAAAAAAAAAAAAAAAAAAAAACCTGGAAGCAGAACTATGGCTCAAGTGATACCACACTAATCTTGAACTAAAACAATTCAGTTACAGTGCCAAGGTCCTGTTTTCAAGCCCCAGAACTTAAACATACACAGAAAACTCAAAGTGGTGAGAATCCTGTAATCCTATCTACTCAGGAAGCTGAAATTTGAACTCAGCCCTTAGTAGACAAATTCATGAGACTCGTATCTAAGCAGCAACAAGATGGTAGTACAGATGTGGCTCAAGTGGCAAATAATCAGCCTTGGATTCAAGCACCAGTACTAGCTTAAAGAACAAGTACACATTGTTCAGTTTCCTACCCACTGCTTCCCAAGCAATGATCATGGGAACCCTGTTTGATGAATGAATTCTTCCCAGAGTGTGAATCGTGCGGAAAACACTTGGTCACAAATATCTCTCCTCTCACAACTAGAGATATCCCTGAACTATTTCAGGCCAATGCATTCCCAGACCTTGTTCTTCAGTTTTTCCTTCCATTCTCCCAATGTATTCCATTGGGGTTTAATCTAGTCAGAGTCAATTTCTGTTGTTTGCTACCTCCAAATTTTATGGGACACTGAAGGGATTGGACTGGTTCCCTCAGATAGTCAAACCACAGGACTGTAGTTCAGGGTGGTGAGTTTGGCTCTCTTTCAGTCAACTTTGATTTATACCGTCTGTGATCACATAGCATCTTTGGTCACAAAGGGATATTACTAGGAAGCTTGCCAGTCGGTTGACAAATCTATTGCTTATAAGATGAAGATGAAAATCCAAGTATCAGCTCACCAAGGGCAAGTCAGTAGTGAAGGCCTTTCTGAACAAAAGTCATAGATAGCCTGAACTGTGGTTTCCTACACTATCTGCAGTGCTTAAAGTTCACTTCTCAAGTTCTTCAAAAGTGTGGAGGCCGCTGACGACGCACAGGTGTACATAATTTGAGTGGACAGATGGAATTTTAGGAGAAATGGGAAAGAAGGAGTATAATTATCTGTCCTCTGGAAAAGGCTCTGCATATGCCTATGATCAGCTGATTCTCCATGAGACCAATGGCTATTACTTGAGCACGGGTTTCTGAGGGCAGAACTTGCAATTGAGGTCAAACTGTTAAAGTGGCTGACCACAGTTGCCCCTAATAGGATAGCAGAAACCACCCACTGGACGTCGGACAAAGTGCTCTTGCTTCCAAGCCTGATGCTTTCTAGAGCTCAGGAGATCTGTAGAGCTGGAGGATTAACCCATCATTTCAGAAGCATTTTTCATAGTTTCAAAATCACTGATTTTTTTTGACTATTCAAGCTCTTTTTTTTCCCTTTTTTTTTTGTTTTTGGTCAGTTATGGGGCTTGAACTCTGGGCCCTGTCCCTAAGCTCTTCATCTCAAGACTACTGCTCTACCCCTTGAACCACAATACCACTTCCAGTTTTCTGGTGGTTAATTTAAGAGAAGAGTCTCAAAGACTTTATTGCCCAGACTGGCTTTGAACGTGATCCTCAGATCTCAGCCTCCTGAGTAGCTAGGATTACAGGTATTAGCTATCAGTACCCAATTTATCCAAGTCATTTCTACTATGGCAATTTATTCATTGTGTTGCATGATGTGTCTATTAATACTTCATTCCTTTACTTGAACTTTAAACCATTGGACAAACTGTTTTCCATCAGTGTAATTCTTTTTTTCTTCTAAGCTCACCACACACACACACACACACACACACACACACACACATACATAGCTTAGGGGGAAACTCATAACCCATCATCATATTGCCTAAGGAAAAGCTGAATTCATTTTTTTCCCTTTCATTTACTCTAAATTCTCTGGCTGAAGACCTACCCAGCTGAAATGGAAACACATGGCTACCACATTGGGTCAACAGAAAGTGCATGAGAGACCATGTAGTTACATTTTTATTTTCTGCTCAGTGGCAAAACTACTAACAAAATTAAAGGAATCAATTTCTTCCCAGTCAACACTGAAATTATTATTTTTTTAAAAAGCATAGTAGGAGTTTTTGAGATACCTCCAGTTTTTTAAATTTTGGTGAGATCCACAGCTCAGTTCACTTTTAATGGCATGACTTACTTTTTGCCATTCACCCATAAAAAAGCTTTGAGATTTTTCTTGTGTTGTTTGTTTTGTTTTGTTTTTAAGACAGCATCTTGCTATGTATACTTCCTGCTTCGCCTTGAACTCATGATCCTCCTGCTTTAGTCTCTAGAGGTTTTGTTTGCTTACTTCCTTTCAGTACTGGTGTCCACACTCAAAGCCTCATGCTCACTAGAGGGGCAATAGAATTTAATCTATGCTCCAGTCTCTTCTATATTTTAAAACAGGGTCTTGTGGTATGTACTCAGGGTTGGCTTTGGACAAAGCTCCTCCTATTTATGTCTTTCACACAGCTGAGATTACAGGAATGAATCCACTATACCTAGCTTGGGGTCTTGCTAAATTTTGAAGAGGCTAGCCTCCAACTATGATCCTTTTGACTTTTTTTCTTTCGTCTGTTCTGTAGCTTGAACTCTGGGCCTGGGGGCTGTCCCAGAGCTCATCAGCTCAAGGCTAGCGCTCCAATATTTGAGCCACAGTGCCTCCTCCAGTTTTCTAGAGGTTAATTGGAGATAAGAGTCTCAGGTCCTTTTGTGCCTGGGCTGACTTTGAACCTTGATCCTCAGATCTCAGCCTCCTGAGTAGCTAGGATCACAGGCATGAGCTACTAGTGCCCGGCTGATCCTTCAGTCAACCCTCCTGATCTTTATCTCCATCATAGCAGGATTAAGGTATGAGCCACTAGATCTGGCTCCACCACATAGTTTTAAGCCCTCATAACAAATAAGATAAAGGAAATAGAGAACAGGAAAACATGATTAAGTAAATAGGACGATATCCAACACGAGGCGAACGAGTTGAGTTTTGAATAAAGACAGCAAACACACTCATAAAAGTAGCTCAAAAATAACTAAATGAAATAAGGTTCATGATTTAAAAACAACTGGAAGTAGAATGGAGGAAAGAAATGAGTTTGACTTGAAGCTAGTTGTGTGTTTGTGTTTCTGCTCCTCACCCTCTCCCACACAGCACTTCCAGGAATTCACCTAAATGCAAAAGGGGACAGTTGTTACACACTTGTCTATGTGTCAAGAATGAGCCGAAAAGAAAATTTGCAAACAAACTGGGTAGAACGGTTCCAGAAATAATGAATTTTAAGTGTCTTTTTTGGTTACCTATTGCTTAGCCACCTTAGGAATAGAAAAATGGAATTATCTTCAGTAAATGGGGAAGTATTTTATTCTGGAGTCTTTAATGTATATTTATATGTGATGAAGTAGAGAATGAGTTGGGAGCTGAGGGCTCACGCCTATAATCCTGGCTGTTCAGTAAACTGGTGCCTAGAAGATTGTAGTTTGAAGCCAGCCTGAACTATCTCATGGAAAATGTCCTTCAGACTTCATCTCCAGAATACCCAATCAAAACATGGCTGGGGAAAGGACAACATGGTAGAGCAACCAGCTCTTAGTTCAAAACCAAGTATTGCTGGAAGGAAAAACCAAACAACAAACATTTCAGGTGCTGCTAGTTTATACTTTTCATCTCAGCTACTAAGGAAGCTGAGATCTGAGGATCATGGTTTGAAGCTAGCCAGAGTGGAAAAGTCCGTGAGACTTGTATCTTCAAGAAGTAGAGCACTAGCCTTGAGTGAAAAGGCCAAGTAAGAGTGGAAGGCACTGAATTCAAATCCCAATACTGGAGAAAACAAAAAACAAACAAACAGACAAATCAATATTGTCACTACAGCAGAACAGAAAATGGTGAGGAGAGGGCCAGGAGTTTGGCCTAGTGGTTAAAGTGCTTGCCTAGCATGCATGAAGACCCGGGTTCGATTCTTTGGTACCACATACATAGAAAAAAGCCGGAAGTGGTGCTGAGGCTCAAGTGGTAGAGCTCTAGCCTTGAGAAAGTTCAAGGACAGTGCTCAGGCCCTGAGCTCAAGCCCAGGACTGGCAAAAAAAAAAAAAAAAAGAAAATGATGAGGAGAATGGGAAAATGGGTCTCTCCAGTGTATTGGGTAATAAAGTAATTTGATTCTATTGAACCCTAGAATCAAGGACTAACCAGTGGGATAAAGTCCTCATAAATAAACATTTATTTGGCCCTGTTGATGGGTCCAGTGACAAAATGTTCATTGCCTTTCATGCTGTGGGGTGTTTCAGAGTCATTTCTGTTGAGTTGGTAAAAAGGGGAGCTACAGTCTATGACTTGGGTTATAAGCTCTTACCAGCTCTTCCTGTGTTCAAGACACAGCCCCAGTATTCGATGCATCATCTGACCCAATGTAATTAGGGAGGCAAGATTCTGTGAGATGGGAGTGACACAGCAGACAAGATGCTCAGGCTTAACTTGGCTCCTCCTTCATCTGCCTATCACAGGTAATGACTGTGGTTGTCCTTTGGACAGTTACCTGCTTTAACCTGCTAACCTGCATTGCCTTCTCAAGAAGAGCTGGTGGCTCACACCTGTAATCCTTGCTCTTCAGAAGGCAGAGATAAGAAGATAGCAGTTCAAAGCCGGCTTGAGCAGGAAAGTCTAGGAGACTCTAATCTCTAATTAAGCTAAAAAGCCAGAAGAGGAGGTGTGGCTCAAGTGATCGAGCACTAGCTTTGAGCAAAAAACAAAACAAAGCAAAAAAGTTCTGAGCCGGGAGTGGTGGCTCACACCTGTAATTCTAGCTACTCAGGAGGCTGAGATCTTAGGGTAGAGGTTCAAAGCCAGCCCAGGCACTAAAGTCCGTGAGAATCTTATCTCCAATTAACTACTAGAAAATCAGAAGTGGTCCTGTAGCTCAAGGGGTAGGGTGGTAGCCTTGAGCTGAAAGAGCTCAGGGACAGCATCCAGGCACAGAGTTCAAGATCCAGGACTAGTACGGATGGGGGAGCAACAACAACAAAAAAGAGTTCAGGAAGAATGTGTGACAAATGACTAGCAGCCTAATAGAAACAATGTGGATATGGATATCACTGATATTATCTCCCTCTCCTATATGGTGTTAGCTCTTAAGATAGTTGCAAGTGTTTTAGCTCTCTGGAGTAGGAGAGAAGATTTTGATGGAGCTATGAAAGCAGAAATGTATTTCCTACTTGTGGATGATATCAATTTTGAGAATCATAGTTCTTTTTCTGATAGGAGAGAACACTACCTAATTTTCCATCTTATTAGCTCTTGAGTCTGCAGCACCTTCAGCAAGAATAATTTTTATATAATGATACATAAAGCTAAAAAAAAGAAAAACAACCCTGTGTGTGTATGTGTGTGAGTGTGTGTGTGTGTGTGTGTGTGTGTGTGTGTGTGTATTATATGTACTGTGGAGTATGGTTTCTCTAGTTTCTTTATTCTTCTCTTGCAGTTTTTTTTTTCTTTTCCCTTGCTCTTCTTTTTCTTTCTCTAGGAGTTTGAACTCAGGCCTTACTTTGCTTGGCTTGCTTGCTCAACTGGCATTGTTCCATACCTTTAGCCCAGCTTTTTGCTGGTTATTTTGGAGATGAAGTCTCTTGGACTTTGCCTAGGCTGAGTTCAAACCATGATCTAGGATAAAGATGTAAGCCACCAGCACCAAGATTTTACATTTAATTTTTTTTGTCATCCAGAAGATTCGGAGAGCTGGAGAGAATTGGAAACCCAGTTGTCAAGACTTTCAGACTACTTACAGAAACATAATAGGCTATCTGCAGGGGATACTTTGTATTGACTATCTCTTTTACAAACAGTTAATAATACAAGAGCTTATAATACAGTGGCATCTTGGAAAGTATTATATCCACTGATTAAATTAAAAGATTAAACAGCTATTAAGTAAAAACTGAAATGGATTTATATGCCCTCAAAGTGATGTGTGGCTAAAAGATCTCTGATGCTTGAATAATTGCGTTCAACCTACAAGATCCTTCTGAGTTTACTAAATGAATTCCTAACACAGGAAGGAAGTAGTAAGTAAAACGGACAATGTAATTGCCGTGACTTAACAATGCCTGTCTTTTCATTAATAATTTCCATTTCTTGTCATTTACTAAGCTCCTGGAACATACAAGTGCTTCAAGGTATTAGTCATTGTATCCTCACAACAACTTCGTGAGGTGGTTTCATTTTATGGATAAAAAAGTGAGGCTTAGACCGGGAGTTTGGCCTAGTGGCAGAGTGCTTGCCTAGCATGCACGAAGACTCGGGTTCAATTCCTCAGTACCACATACATAGAAAAATGCCTGAAGTGGTGCTGAGGCTCAAGTGGTAGAGCTCTAGCCTTGAGAAAGTCCAAGGACAGTGCTCAGGCCCTGAGCTCAAGCCCAGGACTGGCAAAAAAACGAAAAAAGGTGAGGATTTGTACGCGCGCGCATGTGTGTGTGTGTGTGTGTGTGTGTGTGTGTGTGTGTGTGCATACTAAGCAATATTCTTAGTTATAAATTGAGACAACTGACTGGGTAACAGTAGCTTACACCTGTAATCTGTCTACTCAGGAGGCTGAGATCTGGGAATTAAAGTTCAAAGCCAGCCTAGGCAGGAAAGTCTTTGGGACTTCACCCCGGCCCTGAGTTCAAGCCCCAGGACTGAAACCACTATCTTCCACATATTGGCACAACCAGATCTTGGAGCCAGTTCTATGCTGTCATAAATTACCACAGTAAACTCTCACTGCATGTAATAGAAAGAAGGTGTTATTTTTTTCATTTTCTTAAAAATTAATTTTTTTTGCTTTTTTTTTTTTTGCCAGTCCTGGGCTTGAGCTCAGGGCCTGAGTACTGTCCTTGGACTTTCTCCAGTCTAGAGCTCTACCACTTGAGCCTCAGCACCACTTTGGGCATTTTTCTATGTATGTGGTACCGAGTAATCAAACTGGGGTCTTCGTGCATACTAGGCAAGCACTCTACCACTAGCCTAAACTCCCAGCCCTTTTAAAAATCTTTTTAAAAATTATTCAGAGAAATAAGCTATGTGATTTACTACAGATTGCCATCATAGAAAGGCCAATTATGGAATTATAAACTGTAGAAACTGCTACCTGAAAGTATTTATGCTTTGAATAAATAGCTTTGGGATAAAGATGACATACAAATTAGCTGGGAAGATGACAAATAGGAAAAAAATACATGATTGATTGAAACAGACAGTCCTTGAATAACGTAAGCTCTTGGATTTCTGTGGCAAAAATGAATATAATATGTAGGAGTTTTGTGAGGGTGAAATATTTAGAAATATACAGCATAGACTCTAGCTCACATGAGGCACTTTGTAGGTTGTCATTATCACTTTTTATTTGAATGTTATAATGCCAGTGTAGATGAAGACTATTTGTATAGAGGCAATCAGACAGAAGGGTGTTTTCTCTAAACAGAAAAGGGGGCATTCTTTATTTTGTAAAGTGCCTGTTTTGTTCCTTTAGTGAGACCAGAGTTTTAAAAACTAAGTAATGGGCCTCGAGGTTGGCCTAGTGGTTAAAGTGCTTGCCTAGCATGCATGAGGACCCGGGTTCAATTCCTCGGTACCACATACATAGAAAAAAGCCAGAAGTGGTGCTGAGGCTCAAGTGGTAGAGCTCTAGCCTTCAGAAAGTCCAAGGACAGTGCTCAGGCCCTGAGCCCAAGCCCAGGACTGGCAAAAAAAACCAAAAAACAAAAAATAAAAACTAAGTAATAACTTAAATAATATAAAATATACGATTTTCAAGGGTGCTGCTTATGAATTAAAACAAATATATATACACATCATTGTAACCAGTAGCACAATCCAGAGAGAAATTTCCACAATTGCACAAACTTTCCTTCAGCTTATTCCTCTGGATTTCTTTCTTTCTTTTTTTTTTTTTTGCCAGTCCTGGGCTTGAGCTCAGGGCCTGAGCACTGTCCTTGGACTTTTTCAAGGCTAGAGTTCTACCACTTGAGCCTCAGCACCACTTCTGGCTTTTTTCTATGTATGTGGTACCGAGGAACCGAACCCAGGTCTTCGTGCATGCTAGGCAAGCACTCAATCACTAGGCTAAACTCCTGGCCCCATTCCTCTGGATTTCTTTTTCCTAGGTTCATTTTCTCTACTTGAGGACTGCATATAAATTAAATTATATAGCAGATCCATTTTTGTGTCTGTTCTTTTGGATGTCTGCAAAATTCATCTGTGTCATTGCTCAGTCAGTGGTTCATTTGTTTTCCTTACTGAGTAATTTTCCATGCTCTGAGCATACCGTAAGGTTCAACTGTTAATTTGTTTCTTTGCTTGCTCGTTTCATCCAGAGATTGATGGTATTATGAATAAAGCTACTATTAAACATTCTTTAATATAACAGTCTTCATTTCTTTTTGGTAAATGCTCAAGTTACAGGTTTATTTTTTTTTTAAATTGGTCATGCGCTCGAACTCTGGGCCTGAGTATTGTTCCTGAGTTCTTCAGCTCAAGGTTATTGCCCTACTGCTTCAACCACAGTGCCACTTCCACTTTTCTGGTGGTTAATTGGAGATAAGAGTCTCACGGACTTTAGTGCCCAGAATGTCTTAGAACCGAGATCCTCAGATCTCAGCCTTCTGACTAGCTAGGATTACAGTCATGAGCCACTGCACCCAGCTCAGTTTAGGTATTTTTTTTAAGCCCTCGAATTCTTTTTAAGTACTTATATTGTTTTACAGTTATACTCACTGTGTATATAGTTCAGTTTCACTCCCGCCCCCATCTTTTCTTTCTGTATGTATGAAATTATTTCATACTGTCATTTTCATTTGGTATAAATTAATAAATTATCATTTAATGGCTATAGTCTTTTTTAACATAAGCACTATATGTGTGTGTGTGTCTGTGTGTAATATTATATATTTGAGTGTGTGTGCTAGTACATACACTTGAATTTAGGACCTTGACTCTTACTTGGCTTGCATACCCACAGATGGTACTCAATCTACTCTATCACACTTCTTCTAGTCAAGCATTTTGCTAGTTATTTGTAGATGAGATCTTTCAGACTTTTCTGCCTGGACTGGCCTTGAACTGTGCGCCTTTGGATTTTACCTTATTACATAGCTAGGACTTGCACCTGGTTTGAATATTTTTTTTTCATGTACTGTTATATAATTGTGTTTTTTTGAACTAATTTGAATTTATGTGAATTTTCACTGAATTATAAAAGTTTTTTGATACAATCTGGTTGTAAGATTGACATGAAATTTACATATTCATCACAAATATAATTTTTCCCATTGGTGAACTTGTACGATTACCCTTCCTTCCTTTGTTCCTTCCTTCCTTCGTTCCTTCCTTCCTCTCTTGTGTGCACGTGTGTGTGTGTGTGTGTGCGCACATACATATGCATTCATGTTGGTCCTGGAGCTTGAACTCAGGGCCTGGGAATGATCTTTTAGGTTTTTTTTTTTGCTCAAGGCTACACTTGAGCCACACTTGAGTCTCAGCTCCATTGTTTGCTTTTTGCTGGTTAGTTGGAAATAAGTCTCCCAGACTTTACTGCCCGACTGGCTTTGAACTGTGATTCTCAGACCTCAGTCTCCTGAGTAGCTAGTACCTTTTTTTTTTTTTAATAAGCCACAGTGCTGAAACACCATTTCTTTACTTTCTTTTTCCTGTTTGCAGGAATGGGTTTGAATTCAGGGGCTGGGAACTATCTCTCAGCTGTTCACTAAGGATAGCTCTCTACCACTTGAGCCACAGCTCCACTTCTGACTTATTTTTTTGTAGTCAATTGGAGATAAGAATCTCATGGGCTTTCCTGCCTTAGGCCAGCTTTAAACCACAATGCTCAGTTCTCAGCGGTTCTCAGTTCTCAGTTAGCTCACTTCTCTCTGGAGTAGCTAGGGTGCTAGGTGTTAAGCACCAGTAATTGGCATTGTTGCATTTTTTTTTTTTGCCATTCCTAGGGCTTGAACTCAGTGCCTGAGCACTGCCCTTGGGCTTTTCCTCAAGGCTAGGACTTTACCCCTAAAGCCACAGAACCACTTCTGGCTTTTCTACGTCTGTGGTACCGAGGAATTGAACCGGATCTTTGTGCCTGGTAGGCAAGCACTCTATTACTAGGCGTAACTCGCGACTCCACTGTTGCATTTTTAAATGATGTCTTTTGAAGAACAGAATGTTGTCATAATAAAATTTAGTTTGGGCTGGGGCGCTGTGGCTTGTGCTGTAATCCTAGCTACTAGGAGGCTGAGATCTGAGGATCATAGTTCAAAGCTAGCGCAGGCACTAAAAAAGTGTGAGACTCATTTCCAATTAACTACTAGAAAACTGGAAGTGGCATTGTAGCTCTAGGGGTAGGGCAGTAGACTTGTGCTGAAGAGCTCAGGGACAACGCCCAGGCCCAGAGTTCACGTCCCAAGACAACAAAATAAATACAAATAAAATAAAGTAAAATAAAATCTAGTTTGATAATTTACAATTTCTCTTATGGTTAGTGTGCTTTAAACCTTAAGAAATTTTATTCTGGCTGAAGGACACAAAGATTGGCCTCCGTGTTTGTATTCTATGTGCTTTCTTGTCCTTATTCTGTTTATAGCTGTGTTCCATTTTGAAACGCTTTTGTTTCTGACAGGAAGTAGGAGTGAGGGTTACATTTTTTCTGCATGGATTTCTAGTTGATTACTCTATTTCTAAAACACCTCTTTACATGTTGGTCTAAAATCAATTTATTCAATATGTTCCTGAAGCCT
This sequence comes from Megascapheus bottae, assembly GCF_031878675.1. Classification (NCBI taxonomy): domain Eukaryota; kingdom Metazoa; phylum Chordata; class Mammalia; order Rodentia; family Geomyidae; genus Megascapheus; species Megascapheus bottae. The sequence continues at coordinate 1,672,244 of NC_143518.1, forward strand.
CAATATTTTTATATATGAAAGAATTCTTCACTTGCTCCTATATAAGCAAAATTATTTTAAGATAAAATGTTGTAAAATAATCATGTACAGGAGTATGTGAATGCACATGTCTTCTAAAACTTTTTTCTTTTTGTTGGTTGTGGGATTTGAACTCTGGGTCTGGGTGTTTCAGCTCAAGGCTAGTGCTCTACCACTTATGCCACAGTGCTACTTCTGGTTTTCTGGCAGTTAATTGGAGATAAGAGTCTCAGGCACTTTTTTTGCCCGGGCTGGCTTTCAACCATGATCCTCAGATCTCAGCCTCCTGAGTAGCTAGGAATGCAGGCATGAGCCACTGGCACCCGGCTAAAACTCTTAATAAACAATATAAAATACCAGACATTTTCTTTATTGTTTTCTGTCTTCATAACATCAGAAAACTAAGCTTCATCCTTAGGTCACTCTAAACCTTAACTCAGCATCTAATAAATAAATCTCCAAATATGGCCCATTATATCCCCTTTATATTTATGGGTCATTTCCACTTCTACCTATCTTCATTCTAGCTCCCATTCTCAAGTCAAGTAACAAACCATTTCTGTCTTCAGTCATAGCGTCCTAAATAGCCCCTCCCCCATCTATGCATGCCCACCACTCAAATATTCCACACTGTAGGCAAGGGGACAAATGAGGAGCCAGTGGTTCATACTTGTAACTCTAGCTACTCAGGAAGCTGAGATCTGAGGCTGCTGATCCAATGCCAGCCCAAGCAGGAAAGTCCATTAGACTCTTCTCTCCAATTAAATGCTACAAAGCTCGAAGTGGAAGTGTGGATCAAAAATGGTAGAGCAGCACCTTTGAGGGGGAAAAAGCTAAGGGCTTAGCACTTAGTTAAAGCCCGGGTCCTGGCACACAAAAAACAAAGACAATTTAGGAAAATCCCATTAAGGTACTCTAAAACCCACACTATGCCATACAGGAACTCTCCAGGTTCAACACCCGGGCTTTTTCTCCCATTATCCTGCTATATTTCATTGAAGTGTACAGACCAGTCTCTCTAGCTTTCTTCCTTAGGGTTTTTTACTTTTTCTATTCCCTTGAGGAAACCATTTTCCTTCTGCTCTTCTGCTATCCACCTTTGTCTCACCCTTTAAGTCCCAGCAGGCTGTCTTCAACCCCAGATAAGGTCATAGATACAGAAGGCACAGCAATGCTTTGCCAAGCTGCTCATATGTGATTATGTATTCAATGTGTATCTCCTCAACTGAACTGCAACCTCCATGAGCCTACAAACTGAACCAGCAATATATTCCCTCAGGCTATTCACAGGCTACCCATAGGAATTATGACTTCCTTTATGTATTGTATGTGCAGACCAAGTACAATATCTACTTTTAACACATGGTAATAAGTGCTAATCATAACAAAAATTATTTGTCCCAACCCAACCCTGCCTGCTTTCAACAAGCATGTGTTCCACTGTAAGGATCAGTGTGCCAAATGAATAGTCACTTCAGCTGTCTCCGCCTGGGATCATGATTTGGGAGAGAAACAGGCCTAGTTGAACCAGAATAGCAAGAGTGTCTGCACCAGTGAGGTCTCAAGCTGAGCAATTGGAACCTTCATCTTGTTGAAATGACAGGGCCTTGGCAGATGGGAATAAGACTCTTGCCCAATGGTTGACCACACCAAGCTGGCTTTAGTCAGGTCTCACATTACATGTGCCAAAAAAAGAAATCACATGCTTCACAATTTAGAAAAGGTAAGAGTTCTATACTACATAAATAGCTTAAGGGATATACCACTTACATTTATTTGCAACTGAATAATCTTTTTAATTGAGTAGTGTTTTGCATGTCTTTAGGACTCTAGTTATTGTGTGAGTTGTATTAAGAATTGTGGTTGGGTATATAAAACTATATGGTGACCATATGGTGATGGTGAGTACAATGCATCTTGATCTCTTATCCTTCTCCCTAACTCAGACCCAGCTCCTAAAACTCCTGTGGCTCCTTCTGGAAGATAGATAGCTGAGTCCAGCTAAAAGCGCCATCTGGAATCCAAATCAAGATATATTCCTATGTAAAATGCTAAGTGATCATTTAGTGATCTCTCAAGGTAACCACAGAGGAAATCCACAAATTACAATAGCAAACTTTGTGTATGTTCACAGTTGTGCACACAATCAAATAGGCTTCATTTTCTAAGTGTACTTGTTATATGGGAATTGAGTCATGAGAAACAGAGAAGCCACATTTTGAGAGGTTGAATTGGGAGTCTTTATTGGAGATCCAGTGGCTGCAGGTAAACTCCGGTCTCAAAGACCTACAGCCCAGAATTGAGCTTGAACAAAGCTTTTAAAGAAAAAAAAAATCAGGGGCTGGTAATTTGGCCTAGTGGTAGAGTGCTTGCCTAGCATGCATGAAGACCCAGGTTTGATTCCTCAGTACCACATACATAGAAAAAAAGCTGGAAGTGGTGCTGTGGCTCAAGTGGTAGAGAACTAGCCTTGAGAAAAGTCCAAGGACAGTGCTGAGGCCCTGAGTTCAAGCCCCACGACTGGCAAAAAAGAAAGAAAAAAAAATCACATACTTGGGGCAGAGATCCAACAGAAGCATGCATTATAGAGAGATACTCAGATGCAAGCAAAACTTTCCATCTAGGGAAATAAGTTAGGGTTCAGCTAAACTTTCCATATAGGGGGTTACTCAGAGGCTATGGAATTAAACCATCTGGGGAAAGTCAGAGGCAAATGTTCTCTGTAGCAAAGCTCTCCTGGGGCTAAATAGCATGACATTTGCAATGCAATGAATGGTCTGTCTCACCTCTAGGCTTTTCTGGGTTGGGTGGAAAAACCTCTACCTAGCAAGGCACCAAGATGGCTATGAGAACCAGGCGAAGTTATTTTGACCCAGTATGCTTATTTCATTCTCATTAAAAGGTTAAAAATATAATCCCAGCAAAAAGGACAGGAATAAGCATAAACAAAAATGATTATTTCCTGTATCAACATTTTTTATCAAGCTATAACTCTTCCCTAATAATCAGTCATGTAAGCAAGTGACTGGTGATTATGGCATTGAAAGAATTCACTCATTTGTACATCAGTAGTAGCACATAATATTAATTACTTTGGGAAAGAAACACGCTATCCTACTGTTACTAAGGGAATTTCCAATAAGGCATGACTACATTATATTATGGTATATTTACTTATCTTTTTTCAGAAAGGTACATTTTACATGATGACACTTTAACTTGATTTTTGAGGCAGGCCATAACTCCATAAGAGAATAGAGATCTGTCCTAATGACTCAGTGTTTTTCTTAGTTGATTAGAGATTGAGTCTGAAGATCTTGTCTAAAGAGATGTTTTTTGCTAGCCCTGGGGCCTGAGCACTGTCTTTGAGCACTTTTACTTGAGGCTAGCTAGTGCTCTGCCATTTGAACCACAGCACTACTTCCAGTTTTTTCTGTGTATGTAGTACTAAGGAATTGAACCTAGGGGTACATGCATGTTAGGCAAGCACTCTACCACTAGGGTACTCTCTAGGCCCTAAAGAGATTTTTTTTTTTAAGAGAAGACTAGTTATGTGTTGCATAAGGGTTATTTTGACATTGTCTTTGGAGACTGTACCTTCTGACTACTGCATTACTGGTGGGGTGATGTTCCATTGTTTTTGAATTGACACCCTGATGGTTTTGTCTGGAAGACGTTTTTTGTCATTATTTCTTGAATTTTAAAGTCTCTTTTTTTTTGCCAGTCCTGGGCTTGAGCTCAGGGCCTGAGCACTGTCCTTGGACTTTCTCAAGGCTAGAGCTCTACCACTTGAGCCTGAGCACCACTTCCGGCTTTTTTCTATGTATGTGGTACCGAGGAATCGAACCTGGGTCTTCATGCATGCTAGGAAAGCACTTTAACCACTAGGCCAAACTCCCGGCCCTATTTCTTGAATTTTAATAGCAGTGTCTTGTCATAATTCTTAGGCAGGGGAAGATCATGATAGGTTGTTTAAACTTGTTCTTACAAATTTAAGATCTCTGCTCCTTTTGCAAAATCCTCATGTCCTGAAAACATGGCTTCCATGGGGAGACTTGAAATCAACATTTTTTTTGGGGGGGTGGGATTTACTGATTCAGGCTAGGTGCCACTAGGAATGTGAATGGAGTCACATAGTGTGGGAGTGTTTCAATAGGAACCTAAGAAATGGAATGTTAGGTATGGCTAGTGAATGACTTAAAACTACTTTAGTAGACCTCCTTGAAGACAAAAAAATGTTCCCTGTAAGTTTAGAGGAGTCAAAGCTACAATATATTTTCCCTTCCATAATGGACTTCCTTGGTTTCTAGAATGAAGACTTGCTGGGATCATAACTGTGAGTGGGTGAAAGCATTGCTTTAAAAGGCCTCCTACAGAATACCACTAACATGAGTCATCCTCGAGGGGGCAGTAGAGTGACTCAGGCACGGCATGACCTAGATCAAGTAACTGATCATGAGAACTGACTAATCAATCCTGGGGCTTGAGAGAACCTTAAGCAGCCTTAGCCCTTTTATAGCATTCCCAGAATTGTCATGAGTTATGAAGGATAACTGAAGTGGTGTCCACTTGTCCTGTGGGAATACAATGGAGGCTAATCCCCGGATTTGGGAAGACTTGAAGAATAAGTCCTGACTCTTGGAATGGGTTTCCAGGGGCCTATGTAAAACAGGCCCCTGTATTTGATTCCTGGCGTTAGCTGCTCAACTTTGTGTTTTGTAGAGTCTGGGATGAATGGAAACATTTTCTAGATCACTACAGATTCCCCAAACATTAGTGACTTGGTTTGTACCCAACTGTCTGTGTTGGGTTGGTGTATTTGTGCATATAATACAAAAAAAGCTTGGTGAAATCACTGTGAAGTAGGACCCCAGACCGGGAGTGTGGCCTAGTGGTAGAGTGCTCACCTAGCATGCACAAAGGCCTGGGTTCGATTCCTGGGTACCACATACACAGAACAATCCATAAATGGTGTTGTGGCTCAAGTGGTAGAGCATTAACCTTGAGAAAACCCAAGGACAGTGCCCAGGCCCTGAGTTTAAGCTCTAGGACTGGCAAAAAGGAAGGAAGGAAGGAAGGAAAGAAGGAAGGAAGGAAGGAAGGAAGGAAGAAAGGAAGGAAGGAAGGAAGGAAGGAAGAGAGGGAAGAGAGGGAAGGAGGGAGGAGGGAAGGAAGAAATAGGATCCCAGTGGGTGGGACTAAAGTTTTAATGTCAATGTATTGTTGTATGGAAATTCTGCCTTCCTTATTTTGTGATAAGCTCAGGCGTAGGCTAAGTACACTTTCCAGGCTTCTGGTGGAAAATCAGCTTATGTAAAGGGAAGAAGAAAGTAAAAATTAGAGTTCAATGAGTGATGGGAGGTATTGTGGAAACACAAGACCACCTAAACACATAAAAACAAATGGTAGGCCAGGCATTAGTGGCTCATGTCTATAATCCTAGATATTCAAGAGACTGAGATCTGCAGACTGAAGTTTGAATCTAGCCTGAGCAGAGTAGTCATGATAGGCTTATCTCCAATTAATCACCAAAAAAGTGGAAGTAGAGCTATGGCTCAAGTGGTGGAGCACAAGTCTTGAGTGAAAAAGTTAAAGGACAGCAAGGTCAACTCCCAGAGTCTGAGTTCAAGCCCCAGTGCTGGCCAAAGTACACTTGGAGGAAGAATGGGGCGGTGGTAATATCGGAATCAAATTACAAATATCCATAGCGTTTTCCATCTCTGTTTTTGTTTTCCCTCTAGAGAAAACTTCTTTCTATCTGGATCTCATTTCTATGTAGAATTTGAATTGTGGGATAGTTTTTGTTTGTGTGTATACCAGTCCTGGGGCTTGAACTCAGGGCCTAGGCACTGTCCTTGAGCTTTCTCAAGGCTAGCACAATCTCACTGTAGTCATAGCACCACTATCAGCCTTTTCTGTGTATGTGACAATGAAGAATCAAACTCAGGGCTTCATGCATGCTAGGCAAGCACCTTATTACTAAGCCACACTCCTGGGCTTCTTAGGAACAAATCAAAGCCTAAGACAAAGGGCTGTGGGAAGCAGGCAGCCACAGCTGTGGGTGGGAGATTGGCCTTAGCTAAAGGACATTGCTGCAAGCACAAGGAGAGGAAAGAGAGCTGATATTTTAAATGACTGAGAACAATAAAACCATGCAAAAGAAGAAAAAGTGTATTAATTCATATGGCTTATATTAAAAATACAGTTTATTTTCAGAAGTTTTTTTTTTCCAAATGTTTTATTTACTATTTCAGAATAGGCCATTTGGGGGAAGAGACTTAATCATAGATTATACTTACATAGTATATTGCTTGGGAATATGGGTCTCTGTTAGTCTGATACTTCTTTTACTTCTTTCTCCACTTTATATTTTGATAATGCACTCTACTAAGTAGCAATAAATCTCACAAATATTTTAGAAATGTATTTTTAAGTCAATAAAAAAATAAAGTTCCAGCGCAGTATGACAAGCTTTCTGCCAAGCACAGTAACTGTTACTTGTGGAATTTTCGTGGAATGGCCAAGGCGTTTGCCTCAGGAACTATAACTTTGGAAAGAGTATCTGGGTGGAAACATTTACTGTGAAGCTAGCTGGTGAGCCAGTTCACGACCATGTGTTCTACAGGATTTCTTGGTAGAATCACTACCTCCATCCAAGAAACACAGAGTGGGTTTTGTTCAAAGTGGACATATCAAACTTAAATTCACATAAAACTTTGCTGCTTTCTCCCTTTGCTTCCAAGTAGATACTTTTCTCCTTTTTCTAGTTATCATTTTTGTTCATTTTCATAGTGTGATGAAACACATTCATTGGTTTACACAAAGCCTGCACTCCAGTCACCTGAAGTACCAGTGGCACTTATAATCCTAGCCACTTAGGAGGCTGAGATCTGAGGATCATGGTTCAAAACTAGCCTGGGTAGATAAGTCTGTGAGACTCATCTCCAGGTAAGCAACAGGAAGCTGGAAGTGGCTCAAGTAATAGAGCACCAGCATTTAGTTAAATAGCCAAGCAACAAGTGAATGCAGAAGGCCATAGGTTCAAGCCCCCTTATCTGCACAAAAGACAGAGGAAGAGGAATAGAAGGAAGAGGAGGAAGAGCAGGAAGGGGACTAAAAAGATGATGATGATGAGGAGGAGGAGGAGGAGGAGGAGGAAATTTTATGGTTATTTAATAGTATACCTGTACTGGAAACAAGCAAAAAAAAAAAAAGAAAAGAAACCATAAAAGTTAGAGGAACTGAGGCAAGAAGAGAGTAGAAGATCACACAATCAGATGGGAGCATAGCCATGAGGAGGAGACAGTTGTGAGCCATGGGGTTCAGCATCCTTCAAGCTGAAATTGAATTTCCTTATTCTTTCTTAGGTGGCCATGTAGGGAACCTAAAATTTGTAGAAATACAATATAAATGAAGAATTTGCAAATGGGTTATCAGTGTAAAAGTTAACTTAAAAAATTCATTTGTGAATGGGTTGGTTCATTTGTCAAGTGTTAGTCTATTTGGGCCCAAATAGAAAGAAAAAAAAACATTTTAATGAAATTTCCACTAGTGTTCATTTATTAGGTTATAAAAATGAATTTGATAGCCTTAGTTTTTTCCCTTTTACTCTACTCTACTGAACATATGTGTGCTGATTTGCTTTTCAATGCAAACTATTACCATAAATAATTAAAAAGAATAAAGTTTTTCCTCTTCCTTCATTAGACACACAAGAACACCAGATGTGGCCGTTCAGATCTCCTGTGGCATTTTGAGGTGCGCTGGTCCATTTGCAAGCACAGCAGTTAGGGAGAGACTGGTGGGGGCTGGGAATCCCAGCTGCCTCTGTACTCATTCTAAGCTGCTTTAAGCTTGGGAAATCCCTGCATCTCATCAAGATAGAATTGGTTACTTTATCAGATTGTATAAATAAAAGATAAGCAGGTTTTAAAATTTTAAGTTTACTTTGTGTAATAATTTATGTCTGTGAGAGAGAGAAAGAGAGAGACAAAGACAGAGACAGACAGAGACAGAGAGCGTACTGGGGCTTGAGATTTTTGTGCCAGTGCCAGTGCCAGGCCTGGACAGTGTCCCTTAGCTTTTTCTTCAAGGTTAGTGCTCTATCACTTGAGCCACTGCTCTACTTCCAGCTTTTTTATGTTTAATTGGAGAGAAGAACTTCACAAACTTTTCTGCCTGGGCTAGCTTTGAATCTTCTGAATTTTGGGGGGGGGGGAGGTACGAGGGGAGCAGGTCCTGAGGCTTGAACTCAGGGTCTGGGCACTGTCGCTGAGCTTGTTTTGCTCAAGGCTAACACTCTGCCATGTGAACCACAGTGCTACTTTCAGCTTTTTTTCTTCTCTCTCTTTCTCTCTCTCTCTCTCTCTCTCTCTCTCTCTCTCTCTCTCTCTCTCTCTCTCTCTGTCTCTCTCTATCTCTCTCTCTCTCTCTCTCTCTCTCTCTCTCTCTCTCTCTCTCTCTCTCTCTCTCTCTCTCTCTCTCTCTCTGTGTGTGTGTGTGTGGTACTGAGGGCTTCATGCATGTGAGGCAAGCACTCTATCACTAATCCTCATTCCCAGCCCTCGCTTTGAATCTTAATCCTCAGATCCCAGTCTCCTAAATTGCTAGGGTTACAAGCATGTTTCACTAATACCTAGCCTAACACTACATTTGAAAAGAAGCTAGCAGACAAAACCAAGGAAGAAACTACTCAAGCAGAGAACATTTCTTTGTTCTAGCAACAGCCTCTAGAATCAGACTCAAAGTACGAAACATAGCTAAACTACATTTATCATCAATGAGCTTAAGTCTCTCAACTTTTATTTCAGAACTTTAGAGAAGATGTGACTTCTTCCTAACCTGGGGAGCTGGAGAGCTCAAATCTCTCACTGTTCATCTCCCTTCAAGCTAGAGTTCGAGTCAGGTGCTAATATTCAATGTTCATATATGAGAATATATGAACATTGGGAAGGCTAGAGGAGAATGGGAGTGGTGGCATCGATTGAGAGTCATGGTACTTCATGCATTGTTGAATTGTAACCCTTTTGTATAACTAGTTAAAGATAAAAATAATTACGATAAAGAAAAAGTCAGGTTCTGTACAGATTTACGGATTAACTGGATTCTCTTCAAGCGGTGTCTTCTGATGTTCTGATACAAAGGTGGATCAATTGGAATTGTAGTGGCAGAAGAGTGCCAAGTGTGTTCAGTATCTTTGTGGATTTGGGACGTAATAGAACAGAGCCAAGCAATCCAGAATGGCTCTGGAACTCTTCGGGCCCAGGTCCACAGCAAAAGCATATGTTACAGGAGCAAGGCTTTCATAGCCAACAGCCAGGCCCCTAGCTTCCCCAATTACCTTCCAAGTCTTTCAGCAGTTATTTCTAGAAGCTAAGCTTGATCCCATTTTTTTCCCATAACTTTCTGTGATTTTATGAGGACCCAATTACCCAACTTAAATTCCTTTCTGGGTAAGAGAGAGTGTTTTCAGTTATTTGTACCTGAATCCACATAACAATGTTTCAGTCAACACTTTGGCATTTTGCCTACTTAAGTGAAAAGGAAATGAGAATCTACTTCCTAGTAAGTGATAGAATATCTACACTCTTCTTTTTTGGAGGTGGTAGCTGGGGTTTGAACTCAGAGCCTGTGTTTGCTTAGCTGGTACTCTACCACTTGAGCAGTACCACCAGCCTGGATTTTTGCTGGCCATTTCTGTAGATAAAATCTCTTGGCCTGGGCTGGGTTTGAAATGTGATCCTCTGAATCTCACCCTCCTGGGTAGCTAGCATTGAATGTATAAGCCATGGCAGCCGACTGAGTAACAGTAACTGTTGGCAGCAGGTGGTAATATGGTGATTCACCTTGAAAGAAGCACCATAGTAGATGTTGGCTGGGTGGAAAGGGCTCTGGTGCAGCTGGAGTACAAGATGGGCAAAATAAATTGGCAGCTATGCAAGGCACCAAGGAGATTTAAAAAGAAATGAAAAGTCCAGGGCTTAAAATCATCCATGCAATGTGGTTACAGAAGCAGGGAAAGTTTAGCCTTAAAAGAATCATCTTTCTTGTGGCTGTTGGGCTGATGTGGCCAAAAATCAATCACAGAGTCTGGGCCCTTGGCTTGGTAAATTATAGCATAAGCTGAAACCAGAGTAATCTGTCAGAATTCTTATATGAAAATACATTGCTTTGGAAAGAACGAGACTCAAACTTGGAGAAGCAGTCTTTGAGAGGGTTCAGAGTTTTATTTAATCCAGAACAAAATCCACTGGCCTTCCCATGTCAGCAGATGTGGCCTCTCTATCCCCGTGCAATGAGACACATCTCTTTGGACATTAAAACCTGTAGCTGGCAGGGGTGATGGTATGAGCCTATAATCCCAACTAGAGGAAGAGAAGCATTTTTCAAGGCAAACCTGGAGAAAAAGTTAGTGACATCCTATTTCACAAAACAAACTAGAGATAGCAGTTGGTAACTCACACCTATAATTCTAGCTACTCAGGATGCTGAGATCTGCGGATGGCAATTCAAAGCCAGCCCAGGCAGGAAAGTCTCGGAGACTCTTATTTCCAATTACCCACCAATTAACAGAAATGGATATGGATCAAATGGTAGAGGACTAGCCTTGAGCAGTCTAGCTTAGGGATAACACCCAGGCCCTGAGTTTAAGTTTAGAAAAAGCAGAAATCTTTATCTGAAAAATAAACTAAAGCAAAAAAGTGGGAGAGGATTGATAGTCTGAAATAAAAACTCCTCCACTATCACAAATTCCCCCAAACTTGTAGTAATCTTTGCTGACACAGAAATATTACATCAGATGCTAACTTGCCTTGTATACTTACCCTCTTAGCAGCATTTTCTCAAGAGCCCTAGGTGGAATCTGACCCCTGATACCAGATGGGGTCAGATTGCAAAGCTATACTTAGGAAGCAAGTGCTTTGTCCTTCAAGACACTGGAAATGTCTCTAAAAGCATTGAAGAAAAAGTGTTCTTATCACTGGATTTTAGACCTTCCCCCACATCCCACTGTTTGAAGAGCAGTGTCATGGAAGAATGGAATGGTCCATGAAACCTATGACTTCAACTCTGATTTGAGCTCTGCAGGGATGGACATCAGCTGTGAATGTGCAGGGCCTGGCGAAAGGTGGAACTCTGAGAACTCTATGATGAAATGACCACACATGCTACTTCGCAAGGACTGTGGAACTCAAGTGCCTCAGATATTGGTTCTGTGCCAAAACCTAGAATGGCTTGAGGATCCAAAAGAAATATAAAATGCCAGAAAAAGGGGAAAGAATTTTGGGGAGCCAACAGGCAGGTGTGAAGTCACTTCAGAAGCCATTGTCATAATTATCCCCTAGTCTATCAGAAAGCCTGGAAACATGGTACAAGGAAGCAGTGACTACTACTGAAGACGTGTCCGGACACCTGCCAGTGTGACCTACTGATTGCCTTCTCTTCCCTCTAAGCCCCAGAGCTCTGACAATCTGTCCATAGATCTGCTTGATTGCAAAGTCTCTGTATGTTCAAAGCAAGTGAGGAAACAGGCATGCACACATCTGATTCCAGCTAGCTTGGGCATCTGCCACCAAGTTTTGTGTTCTTCTGTGCACACCCATCTGCACACAGGTAAAAGCACATATAACCTTTTTATCCTAAAAAATGTAAGAAGATAGTATTACATCATATTTTATTTATTTATTTTTCTAAATTCACCTAGCTATCTTAGCAATTATTGCAAATTCTTCCAGGAGACTGCTCTTGTATTTACTAATTCCTCTAGTTCATTTTCTGTGTGAAGTCTATATGTAGAGTACTAGCTATCTGTAGCCTACAATCTGTAACTCTATACTCTATATTCTAGGGCTCTATACTCTATAACTCTTCTCTGTAGCTGTACTAACACATCCTTAAGTTCTTTCCAATCTTTTCCTATTGCAGGCATTGCTTTTAAAAAAAAAAAGAACACAAAAACTCTTGTTTGTATAAGTTTGAGCTCATGCTCAAATGTACGAACATGCAGGATAAATTCCGAAAATAAAAATTTTAAATTAAACCACATGTGCATTTTTAATTTGCTAGTTATAGCCAGATTGCCTTCCAAAAGGATCCATTCCATGTGTGCTAACAAGAACAGAATAGGAGGCGTCTACTTCTAAATCCTCCTTAGCTTAGGGCATAACTTGCTATTTTGGTGTTCATTAACCTGATAAATAGGATTTTATTGGGGTTAATTTTGGATATCTGCTCTTAAATATAAAAGTAATTTGTCTTGCCATTCCTAAGCATTCATAGCCTTTGTCTCCTGCAGTGTTAGTCCTTTTGACTTGATCGATGGTAGTTAATTATATATTAATAAAAAAGAATGATGTATTACATATTAATGGAAGAAGAGGAATGTGGAAATATGGTTCTCATCTGTTGATAGTATATTTATTCATAAGCAAAATAGGTTTTAACTTCCATGTAGTGCATATGGTCCCCCGTGTAGCTGAGGTGGTGAAAGTTTTAATGGATGGGGCCTACTGAAAGGCATGGGTCATGGGGTGACCACCATCATAGGAAATGAACATTGTCTTGCGATAGGCTCTTAAAAGACAATGCCATTGGGATGGCTCACCATGGAGCCTGGGTCTCATTCCCTTCCCACTTCTCTGGGTGGTGTGCTGCTAACAGGAAGCCCTTGCATCATTCCCAACTTCTAGGCACCAGAATTATGAACCAAATAAGCCTCTTTACTTTCTATGGGACTTAGCCCCAACTATTCTGTTACAGCAGCACAAAACCGATGAAGATAGTCTTATTCTAGACTAACTCAGCATTTTTTTTTTTGTCTGTCATGAGTCTTGAACTCTGGGCCTGGGCACTGTCCCTGAGCTCTTCAGCTCAAGGATACCATTTGATCCACTGTGGCACTTGTGGTTTTCTGGTGGTTAATTGGATGTAAGAGTTTCATGGACTTTTGTGCCCAGGCTGGCTTTGAACTGTAATCCTCAGATTTTAGCCTCCTGAGTAGCTAGGATTACAGGCATGAGCCATCAGCATCCAGCTGATTTATATTTCTAAAGAGAGGCTAAAAATGAGCTATTCTTTTCAATAAGTTTATTTTTGGTTCAAATAAAGAATTTTCCAATAGCTTAATAAAAGGGTTTTGCTGTTGTTGTGGTTTTGTTTTACTGTTCCTGGGGTTTGAACTCAAGGTCTGGGTGATATCCCTGAACTTTTGTGCTCAAGGCTAGCACTCTACCATTTTGAGCCACTGTGCCAGGTTCCAAGTTTTTGTGATTAATTGGAGATAAGAGTCTCATAGACCTTCCTGCCCAGGCTGAACAGAGCGCCATAGATCTCAGCCTCTCAAGTAGCTTGGGTTATTGTTATGAACCATCATCACTCTGCTGAGTTTACTTTTCTTTTTCTTTTTTTTTTTTGCCAATCCTGGGGCTTGAACTCAGAGCACTGTGCTTGGTCTTTCTCAAGACTGAAGCTCTACCACTTGAGCCACAGCACCACTTTTTTGGCTTTTTCTATGTATGTGGTACTGAGGAATTGAACCTGGGTCTTAGTGCAAGCTAGGCAAGCACTCTACCACTAGGTCAACTGAAAGTTTTAATTTTTATTTTTATTGTTGGGATAATGTATAGAGGGGTTACAGTTATATTCATTAGGTGGTAGGTGCATTACTTCTCACACATTGATATTCCTTCTCATGTTTTTGTCCCCATTTCCCTCCCCCAACCCCTCACAATCACTTTTTTTTTTGTCAGTCTTGGAGCTTGGACTCTGGGCCTAGGTGTTGTCCCTGAGCTCTTCAGCTCAAGGCTACCAGCCTATCCCTGGAGCCACAGCCCCATTCCAGTTTTCTAGTGGTTATTTGGAGGTAAGAGTCTCACGGACTTTAGTGCCAGGCTGGCTTTGAACCAGGATCCTCAAATCTTAGCCTCTTGAGTAGCTAGGATTACAGAAGTGAACCACTGTGCCCAGCACAATTGTTTTATTTTTAAAGAATAAACTACAAATTATAAATGTCATGTACATTTATGTTATAAACAGAAAACAACTAAAAATTAGAAATATTAAGACTGACTTCTGATCAACTCTCAGCTTACAATTAGTTTTTTGAAATAGGCTCTTGTCAAGTTTCTTATTTCTACATTGCTTAGCAAACGTTCCTGCAGGTTAAAGCAGCAGGCCTTTTTATGTGATTGCAGCCACTAATCTGGTGCCAGCCCCACTGGCCACGCGAAACATCTGTCCAGCTCGTCATGTGGAAACCAAACGTAGGCTGTAAAAAGACATCCTGGAACACAGGATGGGTTTTCCTCAGCAGTTCTCCCAACAGCTGGTTCTCTTTCACCTCTGCCTCCGGGGGACCCACAACGAAGAGGGCAATGCCAGGGGCCTGACATGGAGGATGCCCTTTGTTTGAGCACTGGGTGGTCCCTCTGAAGAAAACCAGTGGCCATGAGGGGATCCAGGCCTCCTCTTCCCACCAGCTAAGCGGCCACGGGCTGGGGGTTCCAGGATGTGAGGCAGCAGCTGGAGAATTTCTGGGCTCTGCATCTGTAGGGCACACTGGCGCTCCAAGCCCCCTCGAGGGCTCCTTCCAAAGTCAAGATCAGGCCAGAGACTCGCGGCTACCCACCAGGAAAGGAAGAAGTCAGAGGCCGGTGGCCAGGCTGGTCTGGCTTGGGGCGCCCCAGATCCTATCCTCTTGTCACCTGTGGGTGCTTTCCCCAGAGGGCCCCCTGCTGCTAAGGAGCGGCTAGGGCCGCCAGTGACACATGGGAAAACCTTTCCTGTTATTTTTACACAGAAGCTCACAGGAAGTTTTTACATGTTCCAAAAAAAAAAAAAAAAAAAAAAAAAAAGGGAACTGCACACACAATCTTAGGTACCTCAGCAAAAGAAAAAAAATATATATATATAATAAGAAAGCTCTCAAGTCTGTTGTATCACCTTGATAAAGCACAGAAAAGTCTTAAATTGCTGTGTGACTCTATAGCATATAGTGTTATACAATCAACCTCTTTGAAGTTTATATCTTATCCCAGATAATTGTAGATTTCTATGTCGAAAACTTGATAATTTGCTCATTATTTGATTAACAAGGCTTTGGTTTGGATTTAAAATAAAATATACAAGTAAATAGTAAAAAAAGTTCTAATATTTTATGAAGTAAGTATTGGGAAATGTATATTGTAAGCTTGGTACTTGAGTATCATGCCCACAGCCTACAATCTTGGCTACTCAGCAGGCTGAGAACTGAGGATCACAATCAGCCTTTGGAAAAAAATCTGAGAAACTCTAATGTTCCATTTATCTGGAAAAAGCCAGAAGCAGAGTTTTGGCTCATCCACTTGAGTGGGAAAAAGATAAGCAAGATCATGAAGTCCTAAGTTCTAGTTCCAGTCCTGGCACAAAAGAAAAACCCACTTAAAAAGTGAGACAAGAGTCTTTTGCACAGTTAAGTAATGAGGCTTACAAAGAGAATGGGATTAAGAGCCAGACAAAGCTGGGGCCAACTATCTTGTACCAAGATCTCTCTGTATTTGGGGGATAGTTTTCCCTCAGTCTTTATTTTGATAGGGTAGAGATAAAAAACACTATCTTGTATGACATTAAGCAGACAATGGCACATAGCAGACACTTAGCAATGGTACTAGTTATTAATGATACCGGATGAATTTCCAGTGTGTATTTCTTTCTTTCCTTTGAATGGGAAGTAACACAATGTGTGACTAAAGCTGGTTTCAGTTACTGTAATATAAATTAAACAGTAATTTGTTTGGATTGTAAGGATTTCTTCATATTTGTAGAAAAGAAAGATTGGAATTTGTGGATAATGTTATGGTATAAAAACATTACTTCATGATTGGAAATATTACCCCAATTTAAAGACATGGGATGTCCTTAAAACAAACCTGTCACAATTTTATTCTTTCTGAAATATTGCAACTAGGAAGGTACATTCAGGTTAAAATTAAGAACCATGATGATTTTGCTTTGGCAAAAAAAATTAGTTCATCAATATGTTTTTCTCCATAGCTATAAATATTTGAAAATAAAGTAGTAAATCTCTTGGTATGTATTTTTCCCTTGGATGATGAGGTGCTCATTCAAGTTTTCTTGGAAAAGATTATTTTGTGCTCTGGTCAAAGTGGCCTACTTTCTTTTTGTGTTGAAAGGCTCTGAAAATTAGAAGTTATTTGTATTTTCTCAGGGAGTTGTCCACTTCAGGAAGAAAGAAAATTATATGTCTGAAGAACATGGTTTGCCAATTTATTGTTTATGTCTGCTAGGTCTGGAAGACAGCACATAGAATTTGAATTTCTTCTTTTTATTCTGAGAAATACAGTGTTCCACTTTGTTTTACAATGGTGCAATTCCACCCCCACGCCCTTTTATTTGGCAGTATTAAAAGATGAATTCACTGAGTATGGTTTACAATCAAACCACAGACATATATAAGAAATGGGGGGGGGCCAAATACATTTGTGAGTTTAACCTCACCTGAAAGAGTGCTTAAATACATGTGGTTGCTCTCAAGTTTTGGATTTGGGGAACTATCTACAAAAGTAAATAATTCCTTCATAATTATTTTGTATTGGGGACTGTCATCCAAAAGAATGTGTATGTACCATTACTTTTAGATTGTTATGTGATCACAAAAAGTGAAATTGATTTGTAAAGTTCAGTGTGGAGTGGAGTTAAGGAGTATTCTTTAAAGAAATCCTGGTTGGCTGAGTTACCTCATTTGTTTGTGCTAGGTGCCCTCTTCTGGTCATGATGAGTACTGTTTATTAGCTTATTTCTGGATTCTGCTTTACAATGAAACCTGTATAACCAGCACATATACTGATGGCTAGACTTCAGGTAACAAGCAAACATCTTAAGATAACTGGTGTTTAGTTTGATAAGAGTTGGACTCTCTGGAGCCAGTGGCTCACAATAGTAATTCTAACTACACAGGGGGCTGAGATCTGAGGACCATGGTTCAAAACCCACTCAGGTAGTCAAATCCCAGAGATTCTTATCTCCCAGCAAAAAGCCAGAAGTATAAGCATGGCTTAAGTGATGGCCCACCATCACTCAAAAAGATGAGGCTCTTGAATTCAAGATCTATTACTGACACATATCTACAAAAATGTATTTATTTATTTATTTATTTATTAATTTCTACACCCATACTTTTGATCACCAGTGTTTTGCCATCATAATGTGTGGTTAACTTTTTCCTCCTGGTTTTACTATTAGTGAGGTTACTCTCTGCCTTTGACTTGTTACTTCATGATAGGAGTCATACAGGGAGCAGGAAGTTTCTGGAACCTGAGCAGACCTGTATGTGGACATGCTCCTTTCCCCTCAGGAAATGAGATGCCCATTGGGATTGAATGTGACACTTGAAATATACTAGAAATCACTCAATTTTACATTATTTTACCTTAAGTTTGTGGTATCAGAATGACAACCCCCAAACCTGAAACATTACTGGCTTATTGTTGAAAAATGATGTTTTGTAATACTTGCTTAAAAGTGGCTTGAATTAGGGACTCTCATGCCAAATGGCTTCACTAAGAAATCACAACTGCAGATCACAAGAGAATTAGAAAGTGAACAAATATGTCCTCTAGCCTAAATTCTAGTCTGGGATACACTTGAACTTTCTATCTGTTCTGAGATGTGGTAAGTGTATTCAACTAGGGAAACAAGAAAACCAACCAGACAAACCACAGTATCAAAAGAAATCAGTCTCACTTAACTGTTTGTTATAAAATCTGTGATTCCTCAAGACCAGCATTCATAGCTGTGATGCAAATCCTTCCAAGCTTGCTGAGTCAAGCCAGTGGGATCTAGCCATGGGAGGAGGGAATGAGAAAGTGCCCTGAGCATATCAGTCAGTTCTGAGGCCTCCAGTGTCTATCTGCTGCCAGCAAGGCAGAGACAGACTAACATACATACTAGTATGGAACTAGGTGTATGTACATAATCAGAGCCCAGAGTTGGCAGTGCCCCCTACTGAGCTGTTCTTTTTCACTCTATTATTCTAAAATTTCCTGTTACTTTTTTATATCTGTATATGAGATGCTCAGCCAAATTCAAAAGCAAATTCTTCTTCTCTTAGTGATCGATCTCATAGGTGACAGGCTATTTAGACAAAACAATAGATTTAAAATACTCAGAATATGAAAATATGTTGTTCCTACAATTACTATGTTTCTTATCAGAAAGCAAAATGCAGTACTATTTAAGGATGGATATTTTGATTTTCCAAATGAGAAAATAGCCTAAATTCTGTGCACATTTTGTAATTGTGGGTTTTTCGTGTTAAGCTTTTTGTAAAGTGTCAGATAAAATGAAATCCACTAAGCCTGTTTTGCTGGAAGAAAAAGCATTGGCAATCCAGTGACTCTGAGTATCTGTGGAGCTAGTTTACAATATGTGGTGGCCACTCTATAGTAATGTAAACGAGAAAATGTCATTAAAATTACCAGAGATGGGATGAACTTTTCTTCTACTGTCTTGTAAAGCTATGCTCGTGTTCCTGAAGGTTAGTGTTTCTTTTCAGGGAGAACTGGAAAAAGAAGGAAAGTTGGCCAGGTCCTGTGGTTCAGGCTTGAGAAGGTTAAGATCTGAGGATCCTGGTTTAAAGTTCGACTGAGCCAGAAGGTCCATGAAATCTTATCTCTAATTAACTTTCAAAGCTCTGGAAGTAGAGGTGTGACTCAAGTGGTAGAGTACCTGTGTCGAGTGAAAAAGCTAAAGGGCCTCACTTAGGCTTTGAGTTCAAGCCTAAATAAAAAGAGAATTTCCTTTCATCATTGTTGGTTTCATCTGTAAAATTTGATTTTCATAAAAGACTGACATTGTAGTGTGCCTTCAGGTTTGTGTATCTTAGTACTCTCTAGTGAACTTAGTTTAATAATGTTGGTAAAAAAACATTCATACTTCAAATTTCTCACATTTTTAAGTACAGCTCAGAAAGCACTATTACTTGGACGCATTTACGCTATTTTCATCCTTTAGTCAAGTAAACTATCTTTTCTAAATCTTTTTCTTTCTTAAAAGTGTTTTCCTTCTTTACTAACAGGTATTAGCTATAGAAAGATGTGTCATGAACATGTATTCCCTAAATGCATACAATGTCTCACTGAGACTTGGAAAGGAGTGACTTCACTAAACACTGATAAACTACTACATTTTCTTAACATTGCAGGAAGAGTTCAGTAAATAAACCAAAACTTTGTGTACTCTGATGGTGAGCTCAAAATAGTTTCTCCAGTTCTCATAAAGAGGACTACTATGAGCAAATGAAAAAGAGCTTATTTTAATAAGAGATTAATTTTATTTGTGTGTTAGTATGGAAGCTTGAATTTAGGGCCTTTCTGTCTTGCTTAGCTTATCCACTCAAGGCTATCATTCTATTACCACTTATATATACATATATGAATGGATGAAGATTAGTACATGTGTGTGATCAACTTCATTAAAGCATGGCATAGTATGTGTGAAATGGCATAGTGAAAACCCTTTGAGCAAATAATATGTACTTTAACAAAAATAGACACTAGGAAGTTGAAGCATGTCCTGTTCTGGGTGTGTGGGTACTAACTGGAGATAAGCAGATAAATGGGGGGGAATGGAGAAAGGTGAATCTGATCATAATACTTTATGTACACATGTGATAATAGACCAAAAGCCTACTGATACTGGTTTGGAAAGAGGAGGAAGAGCGATAGAAGAAATGACTCTGATCACAATATATTGTACATATATTGTACATATGTACACATATGTATGTATACATATATATATATACATCTAATTGAACATAGTACAATGAAAACCTCTTATAATTAACTGATGCTAATTTAATTCATTAAAAAATAAAATGGTTGTTAAATTAGTTTTAAAATACCTTTTAAGAGAAAGATGTGAAATCAGAGTACAAAAAAAGACAAATATAATCTACCTGAGTGTTTGTACCCCAGATATGTAAAGAGTTCTCAAAATTCAGTAATGGGGTAACAATGGGTATACAATTCTACTTTCTATTTTTAATGGGAAAATGTTTTAACAGATTTTTCACCTATAGAAATCTAGCAATAAATAAATACCTGAACAGATGATTAAAATCGTCACCAAGGAAATATAAGAAAAGACACAATAAGAAAGTACTAATCATCTATTAAAAAAGGTACAATTGGGGGCTGGGAGTTTGGCCTAGTGGTAAAGTGCTTGCCTAGAATGGACAAAGACCCGGGTTCAATTTCTCAGTACCACATATAGAAAAGGCCAGAAATGGTGCTATGGCTCAAGTGGCAGAGTGCTAGTCTTGAGGAAAAAGTCCAAGGACAATGCCCAGACTGAGTTCAAGCCCCAGGACTGGAAAAAAAAAATAAAGCTACAATTAAAGGATTAATCACATCAAGTATTGGCAAGGCTGTGGAGGATAATAATCCTTCATCTGTTGCTATTGAGAATATAAAGTGTCCCAAGTACTTTGGAAAGCAATTCTGTAATTTCTTTGACAGATAAACTTATATCTATCATAGCATTCAATTGTTCTACTTCCTTTGAAGCATTTAACAAAGAAAAATGATCGTGTACATCAAAGACTTACATACATACATTCACAGCAGTTCTATTGATAACAGCAAACCACCCACCACAGATGGGTGCTGATTTTCAAAATTGTAACTCTTTGTACAGCTACTTAATAATAATAAAAATTTAAAAAACGAACACACCATATATTCATCAGTATATGACTACATTGACATAGTAACATATTTGGTGAAACTCTACAATGGCATCCTATGCCATTGAGCTGATGAATAAATGCAACATGAGTGAAATAAAATAATTTTGCTGAGTGAACAAAATTGAATAGAAGAAAATATATACCGCATTTTCTTTTTTTATTAAAAGAATTTGTTAACATTGACTTTTACATCTTCTTATGATTCCAATTTTCATATGATTCCAATTATACACAATTCTAGAAAATACAAACAAATCTATATTGCCTGAGAGTATGAGTGGTTACTAACAAAAGTTAAAAAGATAGCTTATTAGTGGGATTGGAGGGTTTGAGTGGCGTGGTCAGAAGAGAGACATTCAAAGAGCTAAGGGGGACTTTTAGAGGCTCTGGAGGTGTTCAGGACATTGATTATGATAATGCTCGTGTGTGTGTGTGTGTGTGTGTGTGTGTGTGTGTGTACACAAAGCTTGCCTCTTGACTCTGGTGTGCTGAAAACACACCCACTGCCCACCCTCAAGGATGAAGAGAAAGAAAATTTCCCTTCTTGCTCTACATATATTAAAGATATTGCATGTGTACATTTCCTCTTCATCTGTGTTCTGTGGATTAAGAACAGCTGGTGGCTGAGATCTAAGGACAGTGTTTTGAAGCCAGCCTGAGCAGAGAAAGTCTGTGAGAAGAAGCAGTGGGGACAAAGATGAGCTGATCATGAATGATACTACACATGAACTACACAACTCATGGGGGAGGATGGGGAGGGAAAAACAGGGAGAATCCGAGGGAAGATGTGACACTGTTCACACTGTTCAAAAAGAAATGGATTCATTACTTGACCTATGTAACTGTAACCCCTCTCACATTTACAAAAAAATAATAAAGTCTGTGAGACTCTGATCTCCAATGAACCACCAGAAAATGAGAAGTTAGACCACAGCTCAACGTGGTAAAGCACTAGCCTTGAGCAAACACAGCTCAGGGACAGCGTCCTCAGTTCAAGCCCCCCAATGTTAGTTTTCTGGATTCTTGTTTTTCCAAGTAAAGTTTCATTTGAGGAAGATTAGATCTGCCACCATCTTACAGAATATTGAGGAATATATTAATTGATCAATTCAATGCCTGAATATACCTGGCAAGAAAAATCCAAACACTCTGTGTCACCCCCAGAAGAGCATCGCCATTATAAAGTAACTGGAATTAGGAAGTAGAAAGGAGGGTCTGAAAAAATATAAATAAATAAAAAGAAAGGAAGGTCTGTTATGTAGCTTCATGATGAAATTTCCATTTACTTTATTACTTTAATGGACTTCCTTTGACTAGAGCATGGATATCTGATTGCTGTGAATGATCAGATGCAAGTGTGTGTGTGTGTGTGTGTGTGTGTGTGTGTGTGTGTGTGTGTGTGTGTGCGTGTGTGTGTGTGTGTTGGTACTGGGTCTTTACCTCAGGGCCTGGATACTGTTCCTTACCTTTTTTTTTTTTTTTTTTTTTTTGCTCAAGGCTGGGGAAAAGCTTCTTTTCAACTGAGTGGGACTAACAATTTGGTCGTACAATTGTGTAAGATACACCAGATGTTTGGCTAGACCTAGAAAATACACAATTGCTTTCAATAAACCTTGGGCCAGTGTTCTATGTTTGGAGAGTCAGGGCATGCGCTCTGCCAGTGAAGCCAGGGTCTGTGGGTGACTGGAGTCTCCTGCCAGGGCGTCTCTTCAGCCCAGGCCAAACACACAGTGGGACCAGAAATGCAAGAGACCAGGCAGAAACAACCCACCTGCTGGACCTGGCATGTGCTGGGGGACCAGGGGTCGTGACATCCATGGCTGCTCAGTTCTTTGTGCTGCCAAGTGGCAAACCTGTCACAAACAGTCACATCTGTGACTGAAGGGAAAGAAAATGTTCGGTGTTGATGCAATGACAGCTCCCAGGACATCCGTGTGCTCAGCGGAGGAAATGCCACAGTTATTTTTGGGATTCCTTTCATTTAGGAAGCCTTTACTATTTGCAAGGCTGACCAAAGGACTTTACAAATCCCTAAATAAACACACCACATTCTTGTTTAATATGGCGGATGTTATTGGTCTTTGAAAAAGAAAGAAGCAGTCAGTCATTCTTCCACCCATCCAACAAGCTTAACAGCTTAACAAGCTGTTTCCCCCCTTCCCTTTCCTATTTCAAATAAACAAATAAATGTATATAAAATATACCAGGTATCGAAGTCAGATACAGTAACAACATGAGATTAACCATAAAGGCAGAAAAAGAGAAGAGAAATAACATAGTACATGAAGAACAACAATCACTCAAGATAAAGCTCTTGTTTCCATATGCTAGAGATCCTTTCATTTAGTCTCATCCTGTAAGACTTTATGTACCTAGGTTTTACGCTGTTGTAATCCTCTGCTAGGAGAGTCCTAAATGTGTACTAATTATTATAAATGAGGGAAACCATTGAGCCTATGTTCCTTTGGGTCTGGCTAACTTCACTTAATATGATTTTCCCCAAATCTTTCCATTTCTTTACAAATGGGAGATGTCATTCTTTCTGATGACAGCAGAGAATTCCATTGCGTGTAAGTATCACATTTTCTTGATCCATTCATCTACTGAGGGGCATCTGGGTTGGTTCCATACCTTTGCTTTTGAGTATTTGAGGGATTCAAATTTTTTAGCTGTAGGTATATTTTAGATATGAGGCCATTGTCTGTTATATGGCTAGTAAGATCTTCGCCCACTCTGGGTTTTCTATTTAAAGTGTTAGCAACGTCCTTTGCCGTTCAGAAGCTCTGCAGTTTAATGCAGTCCCATTTGTCCAAACTTCCTTTAATTTGTTGTGTTTCTGGGTCTTTATTAAGAAAGTTTCAACCTGTGCCAAGGAGACCTAGTGTATGTCTTAGTCTGTATTCTTCAGGAAAAAAGGAGTTCTGTGAGAGAAACTTTTGTGGTAGGACTAGCAATTACCTCCTGTTAACTTTATCATACTCATCTTGATGTCTGATCAAATCAGTTCTGATTTCTGCTTGTTGGATCTTTATTTTTGAAACTTTCAATCATGGCAGCTGGGAAAGCTGTATTTTTATTTATGTATATCTTTCATTTCCCCTGATACCAGAATCTGAACTCAGGGCTTCATACTTGCTTGGTTTGTTTGGCTGGCATTTTGCAACTGGAATCTATATCCAGCCTGCTTTTCCTTGCAATTTTCAATGTGGGGTCTCATAGACTTTTCTTCTGAAGCTAATTTAAAACCATGATCCTCCAGTGCACAGCCTCCTAAGTAGCTGGGATTATAGATTAGCTTTTGTTTTGCTATCCATAATATATATTAGTTAACTTTTAAAGTCGCTAATTTTTTTTTGCCAGTCCGGGGGGCTTGAACTCAGGGCCTGAACATTGTCCTTGGGCTTTCTCAAGGCTAGTGCTCTACTCCTAGAGCCACAGCACCACTTCCAGCTTTTTTTTTCTATGTATGTGGTACCGAGGACTCAAACTCAGGTCTTAATGCATGCTAGGCAAGCACTCTACTACTAGGCCAAACTCCTGGACCATCACTAATATTTTTATTGCATGGTCTCATTTAGAAATGTACATCCTATGGATGAAATATAAGCTGAAGAAAACATAACCATCTACCAGTTTAATACAATACTTCTCAAACGTCTATATCCACACAACACAATTACTTTATAATTAGTCAGCTTTTTTCCCCCATTTTTTGTTATGACGTTGGGGCTTCAAATTGGGGTGTAGGCCCTGTACCTGAATAATTTTTGCTCAAGGCTAGTTCTTTGAGCCACAGTACCACTTCAGGATTTCTGGTGTTTAATTAAAATATAAGAGTCTTATAGACTTTCTTACCCTGGCTGGCTTTGAACTATGATCCTAAGATCTCAGTCTCCTGAATAGCTAGGATTACAGCCATGAGCCACCGATGCCCAGATTTATTTAATACTTCACTGCAAGCCTTTTTCCCCCCATGTTATGACAGCCTCGTCAATTTCCTTTTAAACTTTTTAGCACACCATCATCTCAATGGGTTTAAATTATTCCATTCAGATATTATACTACATTACTAAAACATTTCCCAATTGATTAACATTTAGAATATACCAAATTTGAGTTTGATAAACAAGGCATCTTTGTGCTTAGTGGTTTTTTTTTTTTGCTAGTCCTGGGGCTTGAACTCAGAACCTGAGCACTGTCCTTGGCCTTTATCAAAGATAGATCTCTACCTCTTGAACTACAGTACCATTTCTGGCTTATTTTTCTATGTATGTAGTACAAAGGAATTGACCCCAGTTCTTTGTGCATGTTAGGCAAGCCCTCTACCACTAGGCCAAACACTCAACCCCTGTGGTTAGTGGGTTTTTTTTTTTTGCCAGTCCTGGGGCTTAAACTCAGAGCCTGAGCACTGTCCTTGGGCTTTCTCAAGGCTAGAGCTCTATCACTTGAGCCACAGCACCATTTCTGGCGTTTTCTATGTATGTGGTAATGAGGAATTGAACCTAGGTCTTTGTGCATACTAGGCAACCATTCTACCACTAGGCCATCTCCCAGCCCCAATGTTTTTAACATAATTTGTTTAAAATAATTATAAGAGTATTATTTATTAGAAACTTATTTATTCACTTACATCTATATCTACCAGTCCAATTTGGAACTGGACTCTGGTGGCTCAATCTTAGCTTTTCAGGAGGCTGAGATCTGAGGACCACAGTTCAAAGTCAGCCACCAGCCCAAACAGAATGTCTCTGAGATATTTTATCTCCATTTAACCAGTAAAAAGCCATAATTGGACATGTGACTCAGGTGGAAGAGCACCAGACTTTAGTGAAAAAGCCAAGCAAGCGTGTAAGGTTCTGAGTTCAAGCCCCATTACAGTATATAAAAATGAATAAATAAGATAAAAGGGTTGGAGTCCTAACTTCAGGCAAGAATATATTCATTAGGCAAGATAATACTCAGTAAATATTAGGAAATGATATAATTTTCTACATGCTTAGTGTACTAATTTATTGATATATTCTTTTTGAGCACCATATCCCTGTGACCTAGTTTTTTATTCCAGTTAGTATAGCAAACAGCTTGGGTTGGGCAGCTTTAAACAAGAAATTTCTGAGTTCTACCAAGTGGTAGAGTGCTTGCCTAGTGTGTACAAAGACATGAGTTTGATTCTTTGGTACCACATACATGGAAAAAAAAGCCCAGAGTGGTGCTGTGGCTCATGCGGTAGAGTACACTAGCTTTGAGAAAGCCCAAGGACACTGCTCAGGCTCTGAGTTCAAGCCCAAGACTGGAAAAGAAAAGAAAAGTTCTGAAAGCTGGGAGGTTCAATGAAGGTGCATGCCAGGTTCTGGCAAGAGCTATCTTCCTACTTGTGTCTTCACACAGTAGCCCCATTCAGTGGAATGGTAAATAAATACCCACTGGCTTTATTTATTGAGAGAGGACACAGCCTTCAGAGCATTTTCCCTACAGTGGCACCGTGGGCATTTCCTCTCATGAGTGATGTAGACCGTCTACAGAGCGATATTCAGGAAGTTAGAGGTCTTATGGGAACACTAAGGAGGAGCCAAAGCCCTGTTCTCAGAGCCTGGAGTGTCTTCTTGAAGGAAGTGCCATTCAGTGAAATCTTGACAAAGGAGGAACTCATCAGCCAGATCATAGGATAGGAGAGGAAAAGAGTTGAGTGCATCTCAGGAAGAACACATAGCAAAGTGAAAAATATGGGACAGGGTAACAATGTTTGATAAGAAATATACTCATTATCTTACGTAACTGCAACCCCTCTGTATATCATCCTTACAATCAAATAAAAGAAAACAGAAATGTTCTTTTTCCTTGTTATCAGGCATGTGACAATTGAACAAGGAGGAGAGAAGGGAAGTGTGAAGCATTAGCTAGTGGAAGATGAGATCAGATGGACTAACTTTGAGCTACACCCATTAAAAAGCCTTCAGTGAATATAGAGCTGTTCTCTTCAACATAGCAAGAGGGGGAAATGGAAAATTACAAGTAAATATTTCTCTGGCCACACTTTTTTTTGTGTGTGTGTGTGGGGGGTGGTCACGGGCTTGAACATAGCCTGGGCACTGTCCCTGAGCTCTTCAGCTCAAGGTTACCGCCCTACCCTTGAGCCACAGCCCCGATTCCCATTTTCTAGAGGGTAATCCGAGAGTCTCAGGTCTTTTTTGGCCCAGGCTTTCAACTTTGATCCTCAGATCTCAGCCTCCTGAGTAGCCAGGATTATAGGCGAGAGCCACATCACCCAGCTGGCCACACCCTCTTTTGTATCATCTGTGATTAATGTTTGCTTATGGTGGCAGGGATTATGGACAAAGCAGAAATGTACCTCAGGATACCTTTACTGCTCTGCTTCTTATTGCTGAGCCAAAGTGGCAATGCCATATTGCACAGGCAGTACTATCTAGACCAGAAGTTCTGCTGTCACCATGAATACAAATGGAGGCTTGGAGTGCTGACACAACAATGCTCTGTAATCTCAAACATGTTATCTAGTTTTGCTTTAATTCATTTCTTTTCATTACAATTCCTTTTGGTCTCTGAGCATAAATGTGAGGTAATGGAGGCTAAAATAAAGTGAGGCAGAAATTGGGCCATAACCTGAATCATGTTTACCTTTTGCCTCTCCACTTCAAGTAAACCATTGCATCTTGGGTTGGGCACAGGGTTTACCCCAATAATTCCAGCTACTCAGGAGGCTGAGATCTGAAAAGCAAGGTTCAAAGACAGCAAAAGCAGACACATTCAAGGGACTTTTATCTGTAATTATCCAGCAAAAAAATTGGAAGTGGAAGTGTCACTCAAGAATTGCAGCCTAAAAGCTGGGTTTAGTGGCTCACACCTGTAATCCTAGCTACTCTGGAGGCTGACATGTGAGGATCTTAGTTCAAAGGCAGCCCAGGCGCGAAAAAGTTCTCGAGACTCTTATCTCCAATTAATCACCAGAAAACCAGAAGTGGCACTGCCACCTGAACCACAGTTTCCATTTGGAAAGCAATTTTGTTTTTGCCAGTCCTGGCCTGGAGCTTGGGGCCTGACACTGTCCTTGGGCTTTCTCAAGGCTAGAGCTCTACCACTTGAGCCTCAGCACCTTCCTGCTTTTTCTATGAAGTGGTACCGAGTAATCGAACCCAGGTTTTTGTGCATCCTAGGCAAGCACTATACCACTAGGCCCAACTCCCGGCCCTAAACTCATGGTTTATTGTAGTGCAATTCTATTGATACTCTTCACTACAATGAAGAATTTTTCCAAAATTATTTGTAGGAGGGTCCCTAAGATATTAATAGATCTGGAGAAATGTCATTCTAATCTATTAAATTTCTGTGTGGAAATGAGCCCAGGGAGTTATTTCAGCAGGAAGTAATGTCCAAAAAGGAATCCTCTAGATGCAATGTTCTGTTTTGTCTTTGTTTCTTTTTTGCTGATAATGGAGCTTGAACTCAGGGCCTTACATTTTTGCCTGACCTTTTCACTTTAGGCTTTTGGTTTTTTTTTAGTCATGGGACTTGAACTATGGGCCTGGGCATTGAGCTCTTCAGCTTTCTAAGTAACTAGGAGAACAAGTACTTTGCTTGTTTCTATCTAATTTAAGCTACTGATATTTGTTTTGTTTTGTTTTTACAGTTGTAGTCTAACTGATAAAAATGTGAAAATTGAGATGGCAGAAAAAATAACACCATAGATTTTGACAGGACTAGACTGATAAGTACTCATTGCAGGTAAATGGCATTTAAGATTTCAAATACTTGGCTGATAAAGCTGCATCACCTTATTTCTGTTTAATGTTCGGAACAGCAAATGTTAGGCTTATCTAAAATAGGACACACTGGTTAATTTATTCTAATTCTTCCATCCATATACTCAATACCAAGTACCAAATATTGCCTTTTGATGTCAGTCAGATTTAACAACTAACTTCAACTTGTAGATTCGGGCATGGAAAATCACTTACTCTTTCAGAAACAATCCTCAGAATCATTAGGAGGAAAAAATACAGAGGAAACGCTTCCAGGTTATGTGTTTCTCTTCACTTTTCTTCTGTCCACTTAGTACCACAGGTTAAAAATCAGATTGCCACAGTCCAAAGAATATCTTTTCTAGTGGCACGAATGAATGTCCTCTGCTTCTATAAGCCCTGGAGTCATAAAGTTACCATTAATTTTTATTTTTTTTGTTTTATCAGTCGTGGGACTTGAACTCTGGGCCTGGGCACTGCCCCTGAACTCTTCAGCTCAAGGCTATCACTCTATCACTTGAGGCACAGCACCACTTCTGGTTTTCTGGCAGTTAATTGGAGATAAGAGTCTCATGTATTTTCCTGCCCGGGCAGATTTTGAACCTCAATCCTGTGAGCTCAGCATCCTGGGTAAAGATCACAGGTGTGAGCCACCAGAGGCTGGCTAACCCATTTCTTTAATTTACTTGTCTGTCCAAAGCAAAAAACTCTTTCCAGTAGTCTTTTAATACTTTGCAACTCAAATTATGGTTTGTAGATCACAGAATTGCCCACCTGTACACTTATTAAAATGCAGTGTCCCAGGCTTGGCCCATATTACTCACTGAGATTCAGCATTTTAACAGTACACATGATTCCTATGCATAGTAAAGCATTGAAGACCCCTGCTCTAATAAATGCTTTCCTAGGCATTTTAGTTAGAACCTAGTAGCAGAGATGATGGGAAGGATAGCAAATGAAAACTGATGTAAGTAAAAAAAGAAAGACTCTAAAGTAGGAAATTCCCTAAGGTAGGGATTTTTTTCTGGGGACAGAGTGGTACCCAGTGTGATTCTTCCTGTGGCTCAGTGGCTCACTGTTGCTTGCTGTGATCACATCTGTGGGGCCTATAAACACTGCTCATAGAATGGAGCTCTGGCCTGTGTGCAGTATTTTTAACAGCAGGTTGAGACTTTCCCCATGTGATTTTGGAAAAGTTACTTGTTTTTATAATCTTGAGGTTAAGAGCACTGTCTGACCCAGGGGAATTCCAAGGGGAAACTTTAAAGCTAGCATAATTGAAGGGAAGGTGAAGGTTGTAAAATAGCAGGTCTCTTTTTAGTTCTAGTTGGTATGAAATGTTTTTATTCACTAGAACAGCTAATAAAATGAATTCTCATGTACATTTCCCCCCTCTGCTATGTGTCAATTTTCTAGCTTTACTGAAAATATTTACTAAGAAAGTTGTACAAAACTATAAAATGGCTTGGCTTAGAGGGCTTTGGATGAATTTAAAAAATGAGAATTGTACTGTTGAAAAGATTGAGCCATTAAATACTAAGTCTTAGCCTGGCACTTATGGCTCATACCTGTAATCTTAGTTACCCAGAAGGCTGAGATCTGAGGATTGAGACTTGAAGCAATAACAGGCAGAAAAGTCAGTGTGACTCTTATCTCCAGTTACCCAGCAAAATATCCAGAAGTGGAGGTGTGGCTGACATCATACGTTGCCAATCTTGAGCAGAAAAGGCCAAGTGAGAGCTCAAGCCCTTGACTTAAAGCCCTAGAGTTGACATGCCAAAATATTGCTAAGTATTTCATTAAATAAAATGGTAGCAAGCTTTCCAATCATACAAAGAACTAAAACACAATGATAAATTGCCATAGATGCAATAAGATATTGTGAAAATCTTGGGAAAAGGGTTTTGTGAACTCCAATTTAAGCCAATTTCAGTTTGACTTCTTTATGATTATATGATGATCTGTGTTATTATGGGAAAGCAAAACCTGCGTATTTTGAAGCTTATTAATGAGTATACTGGTCTCACTGCTTATCCAAGAGCATGTCTTCAATCAACAATAGGCCTCACCTTTTTCTAACCAAATCTTTATTTTGTTGCAAACAAGCCCACCTACCTCATTATTGCCTTACCAGTTTGAAGTAATAACAATGGTTGTTTTACAAAAAAGATGCAACTCAGAGAAACAGACACATTGGCAAGGGAAAAGCGGAGGTCTCCTCAGTACAGAAATCACTGATTGCCATGGGGAAACATGAAATAAACATTTCCTGATGATCATGTTTCTGATCACAAGTGGGAGAGCAGAAAAGCAGAGACATGGCATTTCTCTCAGCACTTGGCATGCCATTGGTGCACACGGTTCTCTTGGCACTGGCTGGAAAAACCTTCAGAACTCTTCTGGCAGACTATGGCACTCACTAAAACAACTGTGATTTTCAATAAGGCTCCATACCATGGGTTCCAAAGCAAACTTGTGAAAATTGTCCACTTTCAGGCCATAAACCTTAGGAGGGCTGGCAACACTATTTAAAGGGTGCTATAAGAGCCAAGAGAAAATGTATCCCTGATTTATTTCAACCCTGGTTCTTGCAAATGGCAAAGCCACAATTCGCCAAATTCACATTTCATACCTGGAGCCTGGAGTAGGTTCAGCTGGATCCAGCCAGCCAGTGAGGCAGTTTGGCCTTCGCACTTGCACATTGACCAGAGATATCAGAAATTTGGTGAGGTTTGATCTGCAATGTCGAGATTTGCTTATAAATTTGTGACTTAAAAGACAGTTTTAGTTCTTCCTTTTTGTGTCAACTAAAAGGAAGATGAAGTTCTCAAGAAAACAGAAAAGACAACTTTTATTAAGAAACTAGAAACTACTCCCCCTCCTCAAATTTGCCTTTCAGATTCTCATTATGTCCATTTACTTTAGGGGTAAATACGAATGTCCAACTTGACATTGGCACAGGAACCTGGTAATGAGGATGAAAGGTGCACGGAACAATTTTGTCTATCTGAGTCACCGTGTTTCCTCCATCACCAATGTGTCATCTGTTTTGTCCTGTCTCGTCTTGAGCAATAGAAGCTGTTGTGGCCACAGACAGATGGGAAGAGCCTTGCTCTGCAAGTCAGGAGGCAGAAATACCACATAGGTATGAGCTGATTTTCCAGAAGAATTACCAAAAATGGATAATAAATGTTGTTGATGGGGTAGATTTCTAGAATTGGGAACCTGATGAGTCATTGTGAAAAGTAGATTTTATTATTTTATTTTTTTCTTTTTAATTTTTTTTCTTTTTTAATTATTTTTTTCTCTTGTTTTAAAGTATATGTGGATGATGGATGGAGAGATAGATAGATTTTGAGGAAGTAAGTAATAATCAAAAAGAAAAAAAGATCTTTATTGGCTCTGGAAAAATAATTTCCTCCCTCTGGATTTCAGTTCCTGTATTTTAACAAAAGGTGAAAGAATCCAGAGGCATCAATAGCCTATGCTTGTAATCCTAGATACTCAGGAGGCTGAGATCTGAGGACTGTGGCTTGAAGCTAGCCTGGGCAGGAAAGTGTGAGACCCTTATCTCCAATGAACTACTCAGAAAAGGCAGGAAGTGGTGCTGTGGCTCAAGTGAAAGAGTGCTAGCCTTGAGTCAAAGAAGCTCAGGGACAGTGCCCAGGCCCTGAGTTCAAGCCCCAGGACTGGAATAAATAGATAGATAGATAGATAGATAGATAGATAGATAGAAAGAGAGGGAAAATAGTGATTATTTCTTAAAGCAGCAACTCTACAATTACAGAATTAAATTTTTAGCCAGGCACTGGTGGCTTATGCCTGTAATCCTAGCTACTCAGAAGGTAAAACCTGGAGGTCTGTGGTTTGAAAAAAGTCAACAAAACTTCACCTCCAATTAAGCAGCCAAATGCTGGGCTAGAGAGATGGCTTAAGTGGTAGAGCACCAATCATGAACAAGAAAATCAAATGGATATATAGGCCTTAAATTCAAACCTCAGTTCCAGGGGGGAAAAAAGAAGAAAACACATTGCATTCTGAGTCTCCTGTTGAAGTGATAATGCATTATTAATAGGAACAATGTGTCAATAAGTAACAATGTTTACTGGACAACTGCTCTCAGGAGCTTCGGGAGAGAAGAGAGGGAAGAAACCTTTGTGTTGGCATGGGAGCAGTGGAGGGCAGGACTGCAGAGCTTGATTATTCAGAGCCCAGGAGATGGAACCAAAAGGGGGAATATAAGGATGAAATGTGCTGTTGAGGGAAGGGACAAGATTCTAAATTCCTTGAAAGCGCCTCACTTTCTTACTTGGCTTTTTTTGTTTTTTTTTGCTCATATTCCCACTTCTGGATTTTTGGTGGTTAATTGGAGAGAAGAGTCCCACAGACTTTGCTATCTGGACTGGCTTAAAATCCCAGTCCTTGAATCTCAGCTATCTCAGTAGCTAGGATTGCAGGGTTGAGCCACTGGCACCAGGCTGTAATCTGAATTTTTTTTTTTGCCAGTCCTGGGCTTGAGCTCAGGGCCTGAGCGCTGTCCTTGGACTTTCCTCAAGGCCAGAACTCTACCACTTGAGCCTCAGCACCACTTCTGGCTTTTTTCTATGTGGTACTGAGGAATCGATCCTGGGTCTTTGTGCGTGCTAGGCAAACACTCTACCACTAGGCCAAAATCCAGGCTCTGGAATCTGATTTTAAATTTAAGTCACATAAACAAATATGCGTCTACATAAATGACTCATTAATTCAAAAACAAAATAAAGAAAATCATCAGTGCTTGAAGAAAGCTGACTAGTATGGGTGCTATTGTTTTTGTTGTGTTTTTAAATTTAATGTTATTGTCAGGGTGATGGATAGAGGGGCTACAGTTGCATATATAAGTACATTTCTTATTGGACATTGTTACCCCCTCCCATATTTATCTCCCACTTTCCCTCTCCCCCTCCCCAAGTTGTAGAGTTCATTTCCAACATATTGTCTTTTGTGTATTGCTGCTAGAGTGGATCATCCTTTGCTCTTTGTCTCCCCATTTTTCTGTTCCCCTTCCCTTCCCTAATTCAAAATAAGCGGATATACAATGCACCAGGTACCCAAATCAGATACAATGACAGCAGGGAATAAAACCATGGGCGGGGGAAGGAAACAGAAAGAAAAAAAATAACTTCAATTGGCACATTAAAAACAACAACCCCAAAGAAAGACATCTTGTATCCATATCCTGGAGTTCATTTCACCTAACATAGGTGCTATTTTGAACTTCAGTTTTACTCCCAGATTTCTAGTTGTTTGAAAAAAATGTTCAATAGCATAAACATATATTACATTTATTACTTCTTTTCAAGTAAGTTTATTTTATTTTGTTTTACCACAGTGAAAGGAAGATTTGCTGTGCTTTTTGATTTGGGCAATTTAGAACCCGAATTGCTAACCCATTGGTGTTTGGGTCACTTTTTTAGCACCATTTTGACCATGAAAGGACAGAATTCCAAAGAGCTGACATGTCCTTACCATGAATTACACCCTGGGGCCATAAAACCTGAAATGATATAAACTTAGATACTACATAGTTCATGGTCCACCAAAGGCCATAATACAAACATAGATAAAATATATATTTTAATATTAAAATTTCATGATGAGAACAAGATGATAAAAAAGAAACACCTAAAAATCCTGGCAACAAGGGAGGTGTGGAGGGTAGGACTCCAGCTATCAAACACGTGGCTTCCTAACCCCCCCAAAGTTGCATATCTTCCTCCTTTTTTGCTTATCTCCTCATGGACGCTTTTAGCAATGTTTTAAATTTTAAACTTTTCAAAATCAATGAAAAATATAAAACTGAGTTTATGTCAAGTTATTATTTTTTAATAACAGAAGACATTTTAGACAACCTATTGTGTAAGGCCGATCTAGCAGCAAAGTTTTTCAAGGGGCAGGAAAGAAATACCAACTATCACAAGAAAGACATCTCAAATTTGCTTTGTGTTATTTTTTGCAATCTATGACAAGTTCCTTAGTATCCAAGAGACCCAATTTCCTCATTTATCAAGAAAGGATACTAATCCAAGCCATTGCCAAGCTGTTGGGCTGGCACAGAGTTTCAGATATTGGAGGTGAGCTGACTGGTGCCACTGCTTTTGAATTTGTAAATGATCATTGTGTAAAACAGAACAAGATACCAGTGGGACTCTTTTGTAAGACTTCATAAACATCTTGGTTTTCATTCCATTAAAAAAAGCAAACAAAATTTAAATAAATAAAAGTGAGTTATCAGCTACCTTTGGAGTAAGGTTCAGTTTTTTTTTTTTTTTTTTTTTTTTTTTTTGCCAGTCCTGGGCTTGAGCTCAGGGTTTGAGCACTGTCCTTGGACTTTCTCAAGGATAGCAGTCTACCATTTGAGCCTCAGTACCACTTCCAGCTTTTTGCTATGTATGTGGGGTACCAAGGAATCGAACCTGGATATTCGTGCATGCTAGGCAAGCACTCTACCACTAGGCCAAACTCCCGGCCCCCAAGGTTCAGTTTTTATTCAAGACAGGAGGATGGTGAGAAACATTTCTCTTACCATAAAAATCATCATGATTTATTGGCTTACTGAGAAAGGCAAGGGCTTGAGTGGACCCCATAGCTGTGGTTCTCGAGGTGAAAATGAGTCAGAATTTCTTTTTTTTTTTATGGTAGAGCCATAAAGGGTCACATCTGGATTATGCCATCACCCCATATTGACATAAATCTGATGGGATATCATCTAATTTGATGTAATTTGTAAGTCTTTTAGGTGAGAAAAATCTCAGTCTATAGCAAACCAGGCAGTTCTGTTTCACTGAGGGTTTGGGTGACTTTGGTCTGAGCTTGAGCTGAGCATTTAGTCTGGGACGAGTAGGGAACATGGTTATCTTAAAGCTCATGCCCATCCAACAGATGTGAGCAGTTTAGCTGTCACCATAAATCAAGGCCTTTCCCCCCAATGTTATAAATAGAGATGGATAAATATTTTGGATTCATCAGCCTCCAACTATTCTTCAGATGTTTTGAGTTCAACCAAATAGAACACGTCGTGCAGAACACAGCCCTCCTTGCGTATTTTAGAACTGTATGTGATTTATGGGAAATAGAATCCATATGTTTCTGCTTCATTTACACTTAAATAATAAAAAGATTGTGTGTTGTCAGAACTGTTTGATAGCCAAGGTGCTTTCTTATTTCTTAATTTTCTTGCTCCTCCCCTCAAATATAAGCTTTAGGACCAAGACCAAAACAGACATCAGTGGCTCAAACTTGTAATGCTAGCTACTCAGGAAGCTGAAAACTGAGGATCACAGCTCAAAGCCAGCCCAGGCAGGAAAGTCCATAAGACTCACGTCTCCAATCAGCTACCAAAAGCTGCAAGCACAATTGTGGCTTATGTGGTGGAGAGCCAGCCTTGAGCAAAAACACTAATGGGCAGTGCTCAGGCCATGAGTTCATGTACCAGTACTTGTATGAAGGAGAGAGAGAGAGAGAGAGAGAGAGAGAGAGAGAGAGAGAGAGAGAGAGAGAGAGAGAGAGAGAGAGGGAGGGAGGGAGGGAGGGAGGGAGGGAGGGAGGGAGGGAGGGAGGGAGGGAGGGAGGGAGGGAGGAGGGGGGAGGGAGGGAGGGAGGGAGGGAGGGAGGGAGGGAGAGAGGGAGGGAGGGAGAGAGGGAGGGAGAGAGGCAGAGAGAGAGAAAGAGGAAAAGAAGAAAGGAAAGAAGAAAAGTGAGGGAGGAAAGAAGAAAAGTGAGGGAGGAAAGGAAGGAGGAAAAGAAGGAAAAGAGAAGGAAAAACAGAAGACAGAGAGAAAGAAAGATAGAGAGAAAGAATGCAAGAGAAAGCAAACAATAAAGAGAGCTACAAAGAGAGAAAGCAAGGAAAGGAAGGAAGGAAGGAAGGAAGGAAGGAAGGAAGGAAGGAAGGAAGGAAGGAAAGAGAAAGAGAGAAAGAAAAGAGAAACAAAAAAGAGAGGGAGGGAGGGGAAGGAAGGAGGGAGAGAGGAAGAGAAGAAACAGGAGGGGAGAGGGAGAAACCATACAAAGTCTGTGTTGTCAAAATGAAATAAATGTGAATGCCAGGGAGTTTAATTTAGGTTGGAATTACAAACCCATGAATTTCAAGTGATTCCAGAATTCAGGTCAAAACAAAGACTGCTTTCCAGCCCTGACAAATGCAGAAAAGAGACTGGTGCCTGGGTCACCACAGCAGGGAAGCAGACTGTGAAAGCCCCTAGCCAAGAGCTGCTGGGGGCTGCGCTCTGTGGGGTTTTAAGAGTGGTTTCTCTATTGCCAGTGAAGAACTCTGCCTGATTTTAGCCTGGCAATGTCTGGGCAATGTCTTATGATGGGCAAGTTCTTTAGAAGAAATGTCTCACTTAGCTCATAACAGGGTGAGTAAAGCATGCAATTTGTATAACAAGGGAAATAAGTTGACTAAGCTCTTCCAAAATAACAAATGTAAATAACAAAATGTAAAAGTAGGTTTTCTTCATTTCCACATTCAGTCCCTAATAGCTTTCAATCACTCTTATCATTTTAAACATGTATTGTATTTTAGTAGGGCATCTTATAAATGTTTCAGATAGAAATATTCAAATTAGTAATACTTAAGGAATAGTCCTTTCAATAGAAATCTCTTCAACAGAGATTTCTCTTCAGAGAGAAAGAAAGAAGAGAGAAAGAAAGAAAGAAAGAAAGAAAGAAAGAAAGAAAGAAAGAAAGAAAGGGAAAGAAAAAAAGGTACAGAGAAAGGAAGAAAAGAAGGAAGGAAAGAGAAAGAAAAGAGAAACAGAAAAGAAAGGGAGAAGGGGGAAGGAAGGAAGGAAGGACGGAGGGAGAGGAGAAACAGGAGAGAAAAGGAGATCGCAACAGAGGTATCCCTGGAAGAGATTTGTATTGAGTTTTACAGCATTATAGCAAATCTGGTCTGAAGTCACGTCAACAGAATTAGTTCTGTGAATCACTTGTTTAGGGGCCAGGGGGCAGGACTTTGAATATCACATACTAAAATTTTTTTCCTAACCCTATTTCCTAACATTGAATAATACATTCCTTAATCTTACCAGTTGCTGGCAATCACTGTAAACCTTTTGCTGTAGCCCCTTTAGTCTTGCATGTTGTACACACACTTGTGTACACAATGAAACTAGATTGTTTATTGTTTTGTAGCTTGTTCTGAGCATTCTGAACTCTCTCCCATATTAATCAATTATTTTGCCTTTTCATTTGTATACTTCTAGAGCATTCCAGGGTGAGGTTGTACCACAATTATCTCAACTTCTCTGAGGAGTCCTAGACATGAAAAATTTGTAAACATGTATTTCACATTTACATTTTAATGGTGAACTTGGTTTCTCAAACATGTCTTGTGTATTTTAGGACATGCCAGAAATGAGTGGAGCATAACTTTTGCATGTAGCAGTTTCTTGCATTTTAGAACAGAGTATTGAAGGTTACTTGTGATCCATTCAGACTGTCCATGCTCCTGTTCTAGAAGAGATCAAGCTCTTAGATGTATAAATTAACTTTCAGGGCCTGGAGTTTGGCATAGTGGTAAAAGTGCTTGTCTAGCATGCATGAAAACCCGGGTTCGATTCCTCAGTACCACATACGTAGAAAAAAGCCGAAAGTGGCGCTGGGGCTCAAGCGGTAGAGCTCTAACCTTGAGAAAGTCCGAGGACAGCGCTCAGGCCCTGAGCTCAAGCCCAGGACTGGCAAAATAAATAAATACATAAAATGAAAAAAATAAATTAACTTCCAATTCCATAGAAAATGAGATTGACAAACCAGTAAATTCCAAGGTTTTTGTATCTTCATAACATACATTGTTTCCACCCTATTCTGATACCCAGATGAACCCCACGACAAATCATCTTGTTTCTATCTGCTTCTGATTTTTGCTTCCCTTGGTACAGATTATTTTTTTTTCCAATCCAGTCACTAGAGAACTCAGTCTTTCCCCTTTTGTTGGCAGGTTGCTAGGAAACATCCAGGCAACCACAGCTGGGCTCCTGTTACTAAGCATCCTCAGGACTCAAACACACTCCCACAAGAAGGGTGTGAGGGCTGAACTTCCAAGCATTCTATTCCATGTCCACCAGTCTTCTGCTTGGGTCTTCAGAGAGACAGACTCAGAATGCCATAACAAAGGCCGCTATGAAATGATAAAGACAAATATAAGGTAAAATGATGATTAGTGATATTGAGTATCAGTGGTTACTGAGGGTGGAGTCTAGGAGAGGGAGACTAATTAAAGGCTCCTTATCTTTAGCTGCAAGATGAAGCACTGTTGGAGAACGAATGTACACTTCAGGGACCATTATTAATAATAATGCGTTATATATATATACTGAAAGTTGGTAATGGATTACAAGTATTACGACTGCAAAAAAAACAAATAAAGGAACTGTGAGACAATAGATACTCAATCTTTTTTATTTCCAATGTGTATATATATCATCGTGTTCTCTAAATATCTGCAGGCTTGTCCATCAAACTTATGAAAATGGAAAATATGTAAAACATAAAATTAGGGGGAAAGATTCATGCTAAAATATTTAGATATAGAAGACTCTTAGGCAGTTAGATATCGCCATTTAGATATAGAAGACTCAAATGGGACAAATGTCAATCAAGAGAACGGATATGAAATGATCATATGGTACAATTATTCTCACCTATAGAAAGAACTGAACTATTGGCATGCAAAGCAGCATGGAACAGCTTCTAACCATTCTTATTTATTTACCAATTTATTTATTTTTTGTTGATCATGAGTCTTGAACTCAGGGCCTGGACGCTGTCCCTGCTCTCTTTTGCTCAAGGCTAGCACTCTACCACTTTAAGCCACATCTCTATGGTTTTCTGTTCAGTAAGTGGAGAAAAGTATCTCCCAGATTTTCTTGCCCAAGGTGCCTTTGAACTATGATTCTCAGATCTCAGCCTCCTCATGAGCTAGGATTACATGCATGGGAATCTTTTGGTGGATATATGTTTTTATTGAATCTCATAGGATAGAGTCACTTAAGTATACAAAGTGATATTTGACAATTGATTATCTGTAGATAATCATTAATTCTTAAACCACATCCCTACCCACCGAGCTATCACTGGTCAGTTCAACCTGCCAATTAGGCAGCATGTCTTTGAGAGAATCCAGGCTGTGTGTACTGGTGTTTTGTTTATTTTTAATGTGAAGCAAGTTTCACCGAATGAATATGTCCTGATTTGTATGCATAATCATGAGGATTTATATCACTTCCAATTTCTCATTATTAGTAGCAAAACAAAAGTCTTTTATATGCTGTAGTGTGGAGTCACGGTTCCATTTCTTGAAAGTAATTATGTAGAATATGTACACCACTGGGAAGGTGCAGTTTTAACTTTGTAAGAAACTACCCAACAGTTTTTGAGAGTGATTATAATATTTTGCATTGCTACCAGAAATGTGTGGATTCTAGCTTTCCACATCCCATAACACTTATACTGGCAATTGTTTTAACTTTCCATTACAGTTTGTATAATTAGTGTCTTTGGGGCTTTTACTTAGGTTTTCTTTATGACGAACAACTAGAAATTTCAAATTTCATTTCATTAACTTATTGAATATATATTTTTGGTTGTCTATAATGTATTCAAGGATTTTCCTCATTTAAAACACTGGGATCTTTGTTTCATTATACATAATAACATAACCATAGAATTAATGATTAATATAAAAACAATATAGGGAATAAAAGCACATTAATCTTTTTCAAGTGTGTTAGTGTTTTTTACCTTTTTTTTTCCCTGTCACTTCTTCCTGGCCTTACACTCCACACGCAAACCCACTGTAAAACTCAGGATCTACTTGGAGTGTTAGGGCAAAGGAAATCCTTGTTACCTGACCTCATCAACAGTGTGACTTCTCCCAAGTTAAAAGTTACAATAAAAAGTGTAGATGAATAAAACTACAGTGAACCCCAACAAAGAATGAAATGACAAAGAGAATTGGAGGTAGAAGAAATAAATAAGAAGAAAGAGTAGAACTCTATTTTTGGCCAACAGTTGTTCTCTCTCTCTCCTTCCTTCCTTCCTTCCTTCCTTCCTTCCTTCCTTCCTTCCTTCCTTCCTTCCTTCCTTCCTTCTTTCTTTCTTTTGTCAGTCCTGGGGCTTGAACTCAGGGTCTGAGCACTGTCCTTGGGCTCTCTTAAGGCTAGTGCACTACCACTTGAGCCAAAGCACCATTTCCAGCTTTTTCTATGTATGTGGTTCCTAGGAATCATCGTGCATGTTAGGCAAGCACTTTACTACTAGGTCAAATTCCTGGCCCAGCAATTGTTCTTATTAGTACCATCTGACCAGCAGGTCATAACCAAATATGCATTAGACAGACAAGCATGCATTGTTACAGGATGGTTATGATTATTATCAATGTAATATTTCTCTGAGAAAGAATATGAAAAAAATATATATATATACATATATATATATATATATGTTGTTGTTGTTCATCATGGGGCTTGAATTCTGGGCCTGGGCACGGTCCCTGAGCTCTTCTCGAGGCTATTGCTCTACCACTTAAGACACAGCGCCACTTCTGGTTTTCTGGTGGTTAATTAGA
This sequence comes from Megascapheus bottae, assembly GCF_031878675.1. Classification (NCBI taxonomy): domain Eukaryota; kingdom Metazoa; phylum Chordata; class Mammalia; order Rodentia; family Geomyidae; genus Megascapheus; species Megascapheus bottae. The sequence goes on from NC_143518.1 coordinate 1,713,372, forward strand.
GATAAGAGTCTCACAGACTTCCATGCCTGGCCTGGCTTTGAACTGCAATCCTCAGATCTCAGTCACCTGGGTTGCTAGGATTACAAGCACGAGCCACTGGCACTCAGCTATGTGTATATTTCCATGAATAAGAAATTGAAGGCAGATTGCTCAGTGAAATGATGCAGTTAATAAAATTTCAGTTCATTGTTAGTCAAATATGTACTTATTCATTAAACAATGTAAGTGCATATATAGTAAATATATAGTAAAATACTATTTTAAATATATACTCAAAAGCTAATATTTATATCACTTGAATTACTTCATAGCATTTTTCTTTCAGAAAGCCTGGATGATTGTGCAATTCTAAAATCAGATAAATGTTGGATTACTTCATCTGTTTATTTCCAAACGAACCATCTTATACATGAAATTCATGCCATCCAATAAACAAAATTAAAACCATATTTTCCTCCTCAGTCTATCTCTTGTGTAAAACTATGTAAAACATTATATCAAGTGAAATTTAATTATCCCAGCTATTGGAGCATATATGACTGATAAGAAATTCCTAAATAATGATTTCCACAGAGACTCCCAGAAGAACAGACGCAAGACCTGTTTTAATCACAGTCAAACAGACGCCTGGACAAAATAAAATAAGTTTCATTGTGATTTCCTCACACTTTAATAATCTTTACTATAATCGAACCAATTTTATTACTAACTTGTTAAACTGGAATTTTACAATTAGCTAAAAAGAATCAAAATGAAGCCAAGCTCCGGAGCTGGATGCCAATGGTTTATTCCTGTGGTCCTGGCTTCTCATGAAGCTGAGATTTGAGAATCAAAGTTCCAAGCTAGTTCAGGCAAAGAAATTCATGAGATTCTTATCTCCAAATAACCAGGAAAAGGCTGGAAGTGGAAGTGTTGCTCAAGTGGTAGAGCGCCAGCACTGGGCAAAAAAATTATGCAAGAGAAGGGAGGCACTAAGTTCCATTTCCAGGACTGACATTAAGAAAAAGGAAAGAAAAAAAAGTATTTGATTATTTAAACTTTGCAGAAAACGATGAAACAATTCAGACGTATTTGTCAAGATTTTAACGAAATTAGACATATATCAGCTACTATGGACAACGATTTTGTTAGTGAAAGGGATATTCAAGTTGTGATTCGACATCTTTTAGAAGCTGGGTGCAAACTGTGGTTTGCAAATCAGAGCAGTGTTTTCCTACTGAAGGTTTTCATTGAGAGGAAACTTGGTAATATGTTCTTTTTGGAAAGAACTTGCTTTAGTTGGTCCTTAAAATATTTCATAACTCATGTAATACTTTCAGCCTTACGTGTTACATATTGTTAAAAAAAATACGTATCTTTCCCATTTCCCAGAGAGAACTCATAGTTACTGATTTCAATATAAGGTTTTTCATTGTTTGTTTCCAGCATACTTCCCCAATCAAATATTTCCTATGTTCCTCTCCTTTTACCCACATGCACACATACACAGTTATAAACACACACACACACACACACACACACACACACACACACACATTTACAGCTCACGCCTCTCCATAGAACTCTTTGGCAAACTCCTATGGTTATGTACATTCATCTTCTCATCTCTGAACATTGATTCCTCAATCACTCACAACCATCTATGTATTTCTACTCATATCCATATACTTACTATCTATTATAATTCATAATATTTAAGCTGTCATGTCTCTGTATTCCTCGATACCATCACACTCACATCCGTGACTATACGCCATCCACATACTTACAGTCATCAATATACACACCCATCCTCACAAGCCCATAAACAAACTAAGAGAAATTAAAAAATCTATGATGGGATATATACTGTAGACATAATGTTATATAGATTGATAGGGATCTATGACATACAAACCCTCAGCTTAATTTTAATTATGTTCTAAAATCTATGTACCAGTGATTGTATATAGAGATTCCTTTCTTGAACACCTGCTTGTTAAACATGACATTTGAAATAGGATGTAAAAATCAGTGTTAATAAAATCTTTCAGTAAACACCCTACATGCATCTATATACACATCCTAATCTCATATGTGAACACAACTTACTCAAGCCCTCTCTGACAGCATAACACATGTATGTCATATACTTGCATCCATCCTGCCACAGCAAAATCCCACAATTTTCGAGAATATCTTTAAATACTTGTACCTTTGCAACACACCACTTGATAAACTAGACATAACTTTTTTCTTCTCATTCATCTTTCAAAAACAGCTCATGAGCATATGAATGGTCATAGTAGCTTTAGTTATAACAGCCAAACCATACTCGCTTGTAAAACACTATTTATAGTACGTACATACCAGTAGATATTATTAAGCAGTTCGAGCTAATTAGACACATGGACATTTGAACGACTTTCCAAGAAATTAACCAAGTGAAAATGTTCATCTGAAATGGTATACTTCCATTCATGCAACACTTTGAAATGATCAACTTTATTTAGTTAGTTAGTTGTGGGGCTTGAACTCTGGGCCTGGGCGCTGTCCCTGAGCTCTTCAGCTTAAGGCTATTGCTCTACCACTTGAGCCACAATGCCACTTCTGGTTTTCTGATGGTTCCTTGGTGATAAGAGTCTCACAGACTTTTGTGTCCAAGCTGGCTTTGACCCCTGATTCTCAGATTTCAGCCTCCTGAGTAGCTAGGATTACAGGTGTGAGCTGCCAGTGCCCAGCATAACCAGCTTTTAGAAAAGAAGGGCAGGTAATGCATTCCAGGAGTGAGGGATGTGATTTGGTAGAGCAGTGGGAAGAAGATGGAGGTATTTACATGAGATCTTTGTGGTATTACATCTCTTCAGGACCTTGACTATGACAGAGTATATGCCCCATAATTGTATCATTAAAATTGTATGGATCTTATGACAGCATGTGCAAACAAATGAAATCAGGTTATGAAATGAAATTCTGTGTTAGGTGGGTAGATTCTATCAACATCAATTGGCTTGGTTGAGATCTTATACTATAGTTTTGCTTTGTTTGTTTGGTTTTTTTTTTTTGGCACAAAATGTTACCATTGAGGAAAACACAAAAGCTCTTCACATTCTTTCAACTGCATTTACATCTATAATTATTCTTTATTGCAATTGATATTTTATCACAATGTCTCCGGTCCACTGGGTCTAAAACATTAGCATTCTTAATATCTGAGTGGAAAAATGTATTTTAAAGGGGCATATTGTAATAGGATAGAACAGGATCGAGTGCAACCTCAGACAGTCTGAGCTTCTATGAGTAAATAGCCAATTCTACCAGACCACATAGAGTGAGACTTGGCTGAGCAGCAAGCCAAGCTAGGACCAGAGCTAGGAATTGGGGACATGATGACAAGCAGGGCACAGCCCTGCACAAGGCTCAAATCAATGATCTCTGAGGTTGAATTATTGCACATGTTCTTTTTCATGAGGGAGCCCACAAGAAAAAAAAAGACATGCCTTATCCTTGGGATGAGTATATAACATAAATGTTAACTATTTGTTTGTGCTTTTCTCCTACTTGTGAAAAAATCCCAAATATGAATCATTTCAATCAAAATAATCTCCCCTTCATTCAAAGAAAATACATTTATTGTGTGTATGCGTGTGTGCGTGTGTGTGTGTGTGTGTGTGTGTGTGTGTGTGTGTGTGCCAGTACATAGTGCTGTCCCTTAGCTTTATTTGTTCAATGCTGGGGTTCTGTCACTTGAGCCACACCTCTATTTCTGGCTTTTTTCTGGTTAGTCAGAGATAAGGATCTCACAGACTTTCCTGCCTGGACTGGCTTTGCTTAACTTTTATTTTTTCTTTCTTTCTGAGAACAATAGACAATAATTACTGAAGATCAAGTGAACTATCTTCCAAGTTCCATCTACTTTGCCTGTGTTTGTGTACAGCATACACACTAGTGTGATCTAGATAAGTAGTAATTTCACTAGCAACTGATGTGGGACCATAGAAGTAAGACACTGTATGATACAGGATACTTCATGTGCTAGAAGTTCAAATTGGAAATGATTGTGTAAGACAGAAATGTGTTTTCATCTCCACCCAAGATGTTTCAGCACTGACACTCAACCGAAGATGTTATTGAGGGTTCTGGGGAGGCAAGTGAAGAAAAAGAGAAAACACTGCTATCCTATAAGTCTCATTAGTGAGAAATGCAGCTGGCTGTGCCTGCTGTCCTAGTGGCTCAGAAAGCTGAGCTCTTAGGATCTATGTTTCAAGCCAGTCTAAGCAGACAAATCCTGTAGTCTCTTAAATTTCCAATTAGCCAGCAAAAAATAGGAAGTGGTGAATGGCTCATGTAGTCCAGTGGTGGCCTTGAGAAAAAAAAAAAGGCTAACTGAGGGCACAAGGTCCTGAGTTCAAGCCCCAGTTCAAGCATAAGAAATAATAACACACTCAGTTTCTCAGAAGTAGTGTCGAATGTACGAATGTAAGTGCGTTTCTGAAGTAAACCACATAAAGATATTCTCTGATGCAACTATGCAGATGTAGAGCAAAGAATGTAAATGCAATGAAAAATTAAGGGAGGGAGAGACTAATGGTACGCACCAAGAAAGACGTACTCACCACTCTGTAGGGAGAGCAAATGTGACAAGTATTTTTTCAGATTTGAGTATTCTCACCAGATTAAGAAAGGGAAAGACTGTGGTGGTATGTATTTAGGCTTCTGTTACTACAGAGTGAATTGTATAACTTGTTCTAGAAACCTGACCACGCCAGCTCTGATAGGTTCAGGAGGTAGAGTCTCCTCTTATAGTGTGTTTTTTTGTTTGTTTTTGCCAGTCCTGGCTTGAATTCAGGGCCTGAGCACTGTCCTTGCCCTTTCTCAAGGCTAGAGCACTACCACTTGAGCCACAGCACCACTTTTGGCTTTTTTCTATGTATGTGGTACTGAGGAATCGAACCCCGGTCTTTGTGCATGCTAGGCAAGTACTCTACTACTAGGCCAAACTCCCGGCCCTCTTGTAGTGTTTTCTACAGAGACTTGAGCTGGTTTTCTATCCCCTGGCTGTTAAGACTGGGGCACAGTGTGGACTAAGGCAGCTAAATAATTTCATTTTTTTCTCCCGTAAAAACCTGTATTTACAAAGAAGCTTTCTTTCTCTTGAAAAGGTAGTTCTGTTACTAAAATAGCAAACTCATGAAATTGGTTTTTAAGGTGTGTGTATGTGCATGTACATACACATGCCACTGGAGCTTTGAAGTCAGGGACTTGTACTCTCTTAGCTTTCTTGCTGATTACCACTTGAGCCACATCTTTACTTCCAGCTTTTTCTTGATTAATTGAAAATAATCTGATAACTTTTTTTCTGCCTATACTATCTTGGAATTGTGATCCTCAGATCTTAGCCTCCTGAGTAACTAGGATTACAGGTGTGAACCACTAGCACCTTGCTAATTAGTTTGTTTCTTGCCAGTCCTGGGGCTTGAACTCAGGGCCTGAGCACTGTCCTTGGGCTTTCTCAAGGCTAGGGTTCTACCACTTGAGCCTCAGCATTATTTCCAGCTTTTTACTATGTATGTGGTACCCAGGAATCAAATCCAGGTCTTCGTGCATGCTAGGCAAGCACTCTATCACTAGGCCAAACTCCCAGCCAAGGTTGGGTTTCTTTTGAAGGCCATTAATAAAGTCTGTTCTTGGATCTTCCCAGCTTCTTGAAGGAAACCATCTGGTTCAAAAAAAAAAGTAAGAAAATAGAAAGAAAAAGAGGTTGCTCAGTACTAGCACAGGTTTATCATGGGAAAGACCTGTGAGAAAAACCTCTAGATACATCTCGAGACTCACTCCTTACTCATACTTGCAGATACTTATAGTAGGTACCAAAGAATCTGGAGTTTTCTGATGGGAGCTTGTACAAAAGTAACTCATCGTAGTATATAGATAATGTGGAAAAGGGTCACAGCTGAGGGTAGGTAGGAGGCTCAGGCAAGAACATCTGCTCAAAGCTTTATTGGCAGAAAAAGTTTGATCTAGTGTGACCCACGTGACTTCAATCAGCTAAGGATGGAGGATAAGGTTAATAGGTTAGGTGTTAGTAAATTAAGGCACTGATCCAGGGTCTCATGGTAAGTACATCTGGCTATTCAGACCTAACAGGGCCATATTTCTTGGATCATAGACCTCTTCCTTCATCTTCAAAGTTAGCAACAGCTCCTTGAACTTCTCTCTAGAGCTTCGTCTGAGATTAGACTAGGTACAGCATCTCTTTTACATCCTGTTCATTTTCTAGAACAGATTGGATTTCCAATATAAACCACATTTCCAGTTGCTAGCTGGTTAGTATTGCCTTTGTCCATCCAGCCAAATGGAAAAACAGGAGAAAAATAATGGTAGTGTCAACCACCAGATGTATTATTCTTTCTTCTCTTTCTAACCTTGTGCCCATTGGAATGGGTTTACCTAGATTTATTGTGAAGACACACAATGCAAATAATAAATCAAGGTGCATAAGACACAAGGGGAAGAAAGTCTGTTGAAAGCACCAAAAGATAAGAACAAATCAGTTTCTGTGAATTTGATTTGTAATTTAATTCTTCTAGTCAAATTTATAATCATTTGTGTAATTAATATATGTGTAAACCTTCCTGTTGATTAGTTCAGGAATTCAGAACAAGAAAGTTGACATTTTCACTGACTTCTCTAGTTAATAGCACTTGAACATGGAGTGGAAGGATGCTTTCAGTAAATTTTAAACCACAAAATATTTAAACTATAAGCTAAAGAGATTTTCAAATAAAGAGCTGTCACCACATTTATTCTTTATCTGGGCTCTTGGGACACAGAGAATGAAGAAATTCATGCAGGACACCGGGAGATTCCTTCTAGTGGTTTTCTCCTGGGGTTATCCTCTCTATGTGCTCCTAAGATGAGAAAAGATGCAGTGTGGAGGATTCTGGGTTATATATTAGCTCTAACCATATGGCCAATGAGGGAATGCCTTGTTTATAAGATTCAGCAATGTCAAATGGATTGACAATAACTTTTTGGATGACTTACCTATATCTGAGAATGAGAAATGTGGGCATAAGAGTTACAAAATGATGAACAGTACTCAGCTCATGAGCATGCATAAACAATCAGGTCTCTAGAGTCACCAATGGGGAAATGATGGGAAACATATGAGAAAACAGAGGGCTCATTCTCTGATGCACACTGCCCAAACTACCTTGTAGGCCCTGCTCTATTTCACTCTGCCCAGGGACTTTCCCTCCATTCAGTTTTGGATAATGAAAGCATTATTAACAAAGGGTGTTGAGGTCTGTAATGAATGGTAATAATGATCAATTTAAGAGTTAGTCAGGCTCTGGGAGGCACTGACCCAGAGGTGGGTAGAGAAAAGGCACAACTTTGAGCCTGTTGTAGAATAAATGGGTGTGGAGGGAAGTGTGGGAAGGCAGTGGATGTGGATGGGGGAATTAAAACATTCCTCCAAAACACAGGCTCATCTTTCTTTTATTGATCTATCCTAGCCAAACAACTGCTTTCGAGGTCAGTTGTATCCACTGTTTTATATCCACCTGGACATACTGACGCTGAGATTACTCTTCAAGGCCTACCATCATGTGGCATGGAGCTCCAGTGACAGATGAGAAAAGGAGAATGAAGGCTCTGGAACTCTGCCAAGTTTATCATAGAAGGGGGCTAGTAAACACATGCATCTATCGCCATTTTTATCTGTCTTTCCCCTAAATTAAAATCATCATAACATGTCAGTTTCAGAGACCTGATAGAGTTAGATCTCATTCTAGATTGAGAAGAAATGGCTGTTCTTTTCTTCCACATTTCCAGTTCTAATTTATAAGTACTTCTTGACATTTTGACCAACTTGTCAAAAAGGAAAATTGTATCAAATTCTCTAATCCCCCCATGGAAGTGTAGTTATCCAAAGAAGTTATTTACAGAATAAATCTTGAAAAGCTAATGACAGTTTATTTTGTTAACAGAATACTTATGGCTTTCTTTTTCTTATTCTTTTATAGCCCTGGGGATTGAACTTGGGGCCTAATGTTTGCTAGACAAGTATTTTACCACATGAGCTGTGCCCCTACCCTGTTTGTATTTCACTTTTGAGACAAAGTTTTGTTAACTTCGCTTTAGCTAGACTTGAACTCATGATCTTTCTGTCCCCACCAGATTATCTGAAATTATAGATATGCACTACCATTCCCCATGGGATTCTTTTTAACTGACTAGTTGATATTAGAATATATCTAACATACACCATCAGGAAAATTTATGGTTGATAATGGAATATCTACTCGCTTAAGTAGAAGAGTAGATCTTCATTACATCAATTAATTGATAACTTTCAAATGATCTTCAAAACACATTTTTGTTGTTTTCTAGTGCTTTATCTTTCATCTTTTGTCTTTCTGGTGGAAATTCTAAACACTGAGTTTGTATTCTTTTCTCTCTGGAACTGTATGTACTATCTTCTGTGACCCTCCAATAATTTAGGAACATTCAATCATGCAATTTAACTATCGTCTATTTTCATAAGGAAGATTCCCTTGTAAATTTTACTAGTATGTTTGTTTTTAGTAGTAATGTATTCCAGATAAGATAGGATTATCTCCAATTGGAATCTTAGTTTCTGAAGAGATAGAATTCACAGTTCCTTTCAAATATCTAATTAAAAAGAAAAATGTGGGAAAGGGACAATTTTGAGCAAGGATCACAAGCCCTAATGCCCGTGAGGATGAAACATAAACTATAAAGAGGCATGCTGGAGGGGAACTTTGAAAGAATTCAGACCAGCTGTCTGACCAACAGGGAAAGATTTTACATGGAAATAGGGCCTCCTTATGGCCTCTTTATGGCCCTTTCAAGAGCAACACAAATCCCTGTTTTATCTCTCAGCCTGATTTCTCTCTTGCATAGTTTTTTATTTTTTATTTTTTAATTTGTTTGCCAGTCCTGGGACTTAACCTCTGGTCTGGGCACTGTCCTTGATTTTCCTTTGCTTAAGGCTACCACTCCAATTCTTCAGCCACAGTGCCACTTTTGGCCTTTTCTGTTTATGTGGTGCTGAGGAATTAAATCTAGGGCTTAATGCATGCTACCCAAGCACTCTACCATGAAGCCACATTCCTAGCTCTATCACTGAATTTTTATTTATTATTTATGAATGGATACGCATTTGTAACATGCAAATGTGTCATTTTGACATGTCCATACATGCATACAGAGTACTTTTAGCAACTTATCCTTTCTGCTATACTGCAATATATGAGTAGGTGTGTGCTTGTTCTCTGGAATTGTATAGTCAGAACAGTGAAACACTTGGGCTGACAAAGACTTTACTGAGAAACAAAAAGAGAAAAGCTACCCAGAAGAATGGGCAGCAAGACCTGAAAATCAATAATCTGTTCTTGCGGCTGGCCATAAGGGTTTCCATTTATTCCTTTTTCCATGAGTTGGGGTTCTACCCCCATGGGGGTACACAGACAAAGACCTAGAGAACAGGAGCCTCAAGTAGGAGGGAGTTGTTTGAGTAGTATTTTTTTATTAAAAGATTTTATTAACATTAGTTTTTACATATTTCAAATGTCATGTTTAACAAACAAGTATTCAAGAAGGGAATCTATGCATTTCCTTTATGGCCATGGATGATGAACATTTTCCCTTTTTTTTTTGGCATTTTTACCTCTTTCTCTGATAAGTCTTTAGTTCCCTTGCATATTTAGTGATTGGTTTGTTGGGTTCGGGGGGAATTAGTTTCTTGAGTTCCCTGTAGATATTGGATATTAAGCCTTTGTCTGATGTACTATTGGTAAATATCTTTTCCCAGTTGGTTGGCTGTCTTTCTACTTTAGTAGCTATGTCTTTATCTGGGCAGAAACTTTTTATTTTTAGGAAGTTCCATTTGTCGAGTCTCTCTCCAATCTGTTGTGACATTGGGACTCTGTTCAGGAAGTTTTTGCCTGTGCCTATGAGTTCCAGTGTTTCTTCTACTCTGTTGTGTAGCAGTTTCTGAGTTTCACGTCTGATATTGAGATCTTTATTCCCTCTTGGGTTAATATTTGTGCATGGCGAAATGCTGGGAACAATTTTTAGTTTTCTGCATGTGGCTGCCCAGTTTTGCCAGCACCAATAATTGAAGAGGCTGTGTTTATTCCAGGGTATATCTCTGAATCCTTTGTCGAATATGAGTTGACTGTAAATATATGGTTTCATTTCTGGATCTTCTGTTCCATTGATCTTCTGGTCTATTTTGAGTTGAGTAGTTTTGCAGGAACTGGGGACTTGATAGGGAAAGGTGAGTTTTCAGAATGCCTATTTGCACATAATCAGGAGACTCCCAGCATGCTAGTGAGAAGACTGGGTGAGTGCAGACAAGTAAGTGTCCCGAGAACACTAATGGGGCCTGGATGGGGGTCACAACACAGCTATTGAAAGTTTACTAACTAAAGCTTTTCCCAGCATTCCGTTGCTTTAGCCTGTAAATTTTATTATATGACAGACCCTTAATACTATTCTACCAAAGTTTCTGGAACTGGTTCTCCATCACTCCAAATGCCAGTGTCACAATCCCATTATCATACCTGTGTATGCCAGCACTCTGTGATTTGGATACTCAATATAGAGTGGAAAGTGCAGGCTTGCTCTAACAACAGCTTGCATAGCGTGACATTATGAGCCTTAATGACATGTCCCTGTTCTAGGCTCTACTTAGAAGTATAAAAGCACATTTCTCTCATTTTAAAAAAAATGCCCCCATAGCTTTGCTTACACTATAGACTATGAGGCCAACACCAATTAGACTGAAGGAAAGTGAGAGTATTTCTGTTGGCTTAAATTTCCTCACAGTGATGGAAAGACAAGAAGAGGAATTTTTTATTGATAATTTAGCATCCATTGGAAATGCTAATATTTCTCCCAAACCAGTCTAGCTTTGCTGGAAGTATTTCTACTTCTTTTCTACTACTTTTCTACTTCCCCTTCCTGTGTATCTCAAACCCTCCCCTCCCTCATTCTCAGATGTTCTCATGGTGAGTTTTGTCCACTCATATCACTAAGACTGGTAGATACTGGAGGCTGTAATGTTGCCTAGAGGGAGTGAGGAGTGGGTAATGGGCTGTACTGGAAACCTCAGCTCTACTGGGTAAGCTCTCCTGAGTAGGACTTTTGATGTGGATTTCCTCTGTGAGATTAGCAGAGAAATATATATGTATATATACATATATATATATATAGAGAGAGAGAGAGAGAGAGAGGGTATATATAGTATATATACACACATGTATTTTTTCTTATATATATTCTTACTCAAATATTGCTATGCTTAAAATGGCTGATTTCCCTCTTTGATTTAGTTGCTATTGGTAAAAGGAATAGCTCTTAAAATATGGTGGTGGCATGAAAATTATGAAATTATGTTTTCTGCATTTGGAATGAGGTGTGTGTGTGTGTGTGTGTGTGTGTGTGTGTGTGTGTGTTTACTGGGGCTTACAAAGTCTCGCACTCTAGTTTGGCTTCTTTGCTCTACTAGCTGGTCAGACCTCCACTTCTGGCCTCTTTGGTGGTTAAACTGGAGATAAGAGTCTCATCCTTTTTCCTGCCAGGATTGTTTTAGAACCATGATCCCCAGACCTTAGCTTCTTGGGTATCTAGACTTATAGGAATGCACATTGAGTGCCTGGCTCTTACTTTGGGAATGAATTTTAGCATTAAGGCAGTATAAAATGCTGCAAAAGAATTCCTTTGACTCTTGCAATAAACAGCTTGAACAGCATCAATTGTTTTTTCTAGAGGCTAGCACTCTACCACTTGAGTCACAACTCCACTTCTGGGTTTTTGGTGGTTTATTGGAGAAGAGAGTCTCATGGGCTTTCCCGGTCGGGCTGGCTTTGAACTGTGATTCTGGGATCTCGGCCTCCCGAGTAGCTAGGATGAGAGGTGTGAGAGACCAAGCGTCAGGCAACAGCGTAGACTTTCGTTACTCGTTTTCTGGGTATGGTTGTCTGTATACGGAGACGAAACCATCGCAACTATTTAAACAGAAGGGATTTAATAGAAAGTGCTAAGGACTAGGAATGTAGGGATTCAGTCGTTAAGGAACGCAGTGCGGGTAGTGGGAGGGGCAGGGACAACGGCTGCTCTTTCGGGCTGCAGTAGGATCAACGGGAAAAGGGACTCGAGCTATGAAAGCCTAGAAGTCCCCAATGGAAAAGCCTGTCAGAGCTTCAAGGACGGTGTCCGTCTGTCCGCAGGGAAAGGTCAGGAAGTGTGGATTTACAAATGTTGGAAGGAACATGAACTCAGCAGCTGCTCAGAACACAAATGCTGCTTTGGGAACTTAAATGGTGCTGGAGGGGTGCGCTTAGCACCTACAACCAGATAGGAAGCTTTTCTAAAGGAGTGGCGCTTCCTAGCCCAGGTGCCAGCCTCAGACAGCGCATACAGAGCTAGGGCGCAGAGTGCAGGTGTGACACACTCATCACTGGCACAATAATGCTCCTCTCTTTGAAAAGCTCCTTTAAAAAAACTGTCATTTTCTTGTATTCAGTATTCATTTAAAAACTTGTTTCTTAAAATATTACTAGGCAAGAGGAAAGTGCTGCATATGAATCTTTCTTTGTGATGGACCTGGGGCTGGAAATTGAGACCGAGGCACTATCTTTGAGCATATTTTGTTCAAGATTGGTACTATACTGCTATAGAGCCACAAGCTGGCTGCACTTGAGACTTTTTGGTAGTTTTCGAAGGTAAGAGTCTCACTGAACTTTTCTGCTGAGACTGGCTTCGAACTTGTGTCCTCAGATCTCAGTCTTCTAAGTAGCTAGGATTATAGACATGAGCTACCAGCACTGGGTTTTGAATCATCTTTTTAAGAAGCCTTTTAGAACTTATACTATTTTCTTTTTGAAAAAAGTGTTTAAAGGCTTTATTAATCTTGTCTTTAGACATTCAAATATTTCTGATTTTCAGGAAAAGCACATATTTTAATAACTCAAGTTAGCTCTCAAAATATACCCTTCAATGAAGAATTCTCTAATGAAAATAGAATTTTAAAATTTGAAATATCACTGGTATTCATTCATTTTTACCAAGACACAAGCTATTATTAAATCTATATTATTAAGATACACATAAAATTCTATCAAAATTTTATATGAATAAGCAAGCTCTTAAAAAATCAGCTAAATGGCCAGGAGTTTGGCCTAGTGGTTTAGTGCTTGTCTAGCATGCACAAAGACCCGGGTTTGATTCCTCAGTACCACACACATAAGAAAAATCAGAAGTGGTGCTGTGGCTCAAGTGGTAGAGCGTTAGTCTTGAGAAAACCCAAGGACAGTGCTCAGTCCTCAGTCCAAGCTCCAGGACTGGCAAAAAAAAAATCAGCTAAAATTAGCTGGGGACTAAGTGGCTTATGCCTATAATCCTAGCTACTCAGGAGGCTAGGATCTCAAGCCAGCCCAGATGAGAAAGTTTGGGAGACTCTTATTCCCAACTAAGTACCAAAATAATAATAATTAAAAAAAAACGCAAAGACAATGCAAGCCCTGAGTTCAAGCCTCAGGACAGGGGAAAAAATAAAATGCAGTTAAAATAGAAGCGGATATCTCTTATGTGTGAAGATTATCTAATTGTCTAATTATATGGTGGCTTCAGCACTTAGCAAGGACCCAAATCTATTTGGTCTCTGTCTTACCATGTGGTACATCATTGTAATCTGGCCCAATATAGATGTTACAGTTCAGACTCTACATCTGTGTTCTAAGAATCACCATGAAGAAAGAAAGAGAAGTAACCAGGTAGTCTCTGACTTTTCTTCTCCTATTTTCTTCTTTCTTTTTGGTACTGGGCTTAAGTTTAGGGCCTTCAGCTATTGCTTATGATTTTTCTACCCTAGCTTGACAATTTACTACTTGAGCCACACCTCCACTTTCGGCTTTTTATTTGTTGTTGTTGTTAATTAGAGATAAGAGACTCATGTATCTATCTGTCCAAGCTGTCTACGAACAGTGATTCTCAAGTCTCAGCCTCCTGAGTAGCTAGGATTACACATGTGAGCCAACAGTGCCCCATTCTGCTCCTAACTTTTCAAAAGCATCTTACAAGGCCTACCAATTCTTCCAATAACTACAAAGGAATTCATAGACTTTCACCTAAAAATAAAGGCTGCATTAATTTGAGAAAATTGGGCAGCATTGCCATTAGCTATGCTTGCCAGACTCTTGGAGAGGTATTACTCACCAGTCATTAGCCTTGGCGTGAAGGAGTCTATCAGTTCCTTTTTGAAAACAGACTTCATATGTGAGAAAGACCAGAGCATTATAAGGATTTTAGCCTGAAAAAGGTGTAAGCTGTTGAGTGATATGAAGAATATTGGAAACAAGCCAGCTCTATTTTAGAGTTTCTTCCCAGGCAATATTAGCCTCAACACATTTACAGTTGTTTTTTTACTTAAGGATTTCAGTTTGTGCCAGTTGCCAGGGGCTCATGCCTGCTAGTCTTAGCTACTCAAGAGTCTGAGACATGAAGATCCAGGTTCAGAGTCAGCTTGGGAAGAAAAATTTAGGAGATTCTAATATCCAATTAGCGAAAAGTTTAGGAGATTCTAATATCCAATTAGCCAGCTAAAAGCTAGAAGTGGAGCTGTGGCTCAAGTAATAGAATACTAGCCTTGAGCAAGAAAGCTAAAGACAGTTCAAGCCCCAGTACTGGCAGAAAAAAAATCAGATTTGATAGTAACAGAAGAGGGACCATCCTATTTACTTTTATTCCAAAGAACTGAATTTGGATTGTATTTTTTTCACCTCTCTTAGAGAAACACCTCTTAATGCCAAAATAGGTTTTAGATTTCCATGGTTATTATATTCAGCTTTGTGAGTTTGTTTCTCTCTTCTCAGGAACCCCAAAGGGAATGGAAAAATGGCATCATATTGATAAAACATAAGCCTTCCAAGACATTCTTTAAATGGCCAATGTGCAAATATGGTCAAAATGGATGACTCAGGCCAACAAAGTGCAGATTGCTTTGCAGATGCTTGGGGTGAGGCTGGCTGGCTTTGCGAAGTGGTTTTCTGTATAAACTAGTAACATTGCTTTATGATGTGTCTCGGCGACAGGCCAGTTTCTTAAGTGATTTAAGTAAGTTATGCATTTTGTATCTTCCAGTCCTTTTGCTTTTCAAATGAACCTATAGGGAACAGCATCTGATCCTGCTGGGCCATGGCACATTGCCTTAGGAGAATCACTGGCAGAAAGTGAAGGAACTTCATTTGTTTCCAACATCAGTTGTTTCCTCATCTTTTATTTTCACCTGTACTAGGGCTTGGGCACTGCCCTTTAGCTTATTCACTCAAAGCTGATGCTTTACCTCGAGAGCCACAGCTCTGCGTCCAGCTTTTTTGTTGGTGACAGTCTCATGGACTCTTCTGCCCAGGTTGGTTTTGAACTACTATCTTAAGATCCCAGGATCCCGAGTAGCTAGGATTACAGGTGTGAGCTACAGCACTTGACTACTCCTCATTTATATCTTCACTCATGGTAGTACATTTCAGCAAGAAAGGGATGGTAGAAAAGGCAACCTGAAGATTCCAATAGAATTTTACAGTGGTTGATGGTGCTTGCTGCAGAATCCTGAACAAGAACTTCCCTAATCAAAGTAGTGGGGCAGCTGCAAACTGAGCCTCACCTGGCATTTTGGGTGACTCTGTCTTTGGGCCTGCATTCCTTATAAAGGCTAAACTTCACCGTGTCAGGTCTGAGGCACCCGATGCCTGTTCACCCTCTCCTTTTCTAGCTTCTTGTACAGGTCTTCTTAAGAACTTCAGGGAGTGGCCAGGAGTTTGGCCTAGTGGTAGGGTGCTTGCCTAGCATGCACAGAAACCTGGGATTAAATCCTCGGTACCTCATACATAGAAAATCTGGAAGTGGTGCTGTGGCTCAAGTGGTAAAGCTCTAGCCTTGAAAAAACCCAAGGTCAGTGCTCAGGCCCTGAGTTCAAGCCCCAGGACTGGCAACAAAAAGGAGCCTCAGGGAAATCAGGGAGAGTCCATGTTGTATTTTACTCAGTAAAGTACCAGAAAAATTATAAAGAGAACAAAATCAAGTGATTGCTCTACATAAGGAGAAACTGGTGTATGGTTCTCTAGTTTCTTCAGAGAACCAAGTGTTCCCGTTCATTCCTATGAGGCACAGGGATAGTACTTTAAAACCAGGATAAAACTAAGAAGAAGCTCTAAACCAGGATAAAACTAAGAAGAAGTTCTATCAGAATTTAGGCAGCTTGATTCTTGGGAAGTGCCATATACTGGAGCCAAAGAGACCTGGAACTGATTCATAGTTCTGTTAGTTAGAAACTGTCTCAGGCAAATTACTTACCTAAGTTACAGCTTGTTTATAAAATTGAAATAATCATACCTGCCTCATCATCATTTGAGAATGAACTGAAATTATGAATATAAAAAGTCAGCGTAGTTTCTGGCACATATCTGACTTTTAAAATAAATTCTATGCCGTTACCACAGTAGAAAGGACATTGAAGAGTTTCTGGAGAAAGTTATGGGGCTTTCTCAGAATTCTAAGGGAGGGGCAGATTTTGTGTGTGTGTGTGTGTCAGAGAGAGGAGAGGAGAGAGAGAGGGAGAAAGGTAGGGAGGGAGAGAGGGAGAGGGAGAGAGGCAAACAGCAAGAGGAAATTGAGGGAAAGGAAGCTTCTTTACTGCATATATTCTTCTGATCCATCTTCAGTACTTTTAATTCCTGTAACTTCCTCATGTCAGGGAAAATAGGAAAGCAAATCAGAAGAGCATTGGTGATCAAGAAATAGGAGCCAAGAAAACAGGGTGGTTCGGGGATATTTTATTCACGTGCTGATTAAGATCTAATGAAATTTTTTAACCTTATTTCTGAGGCTCACAGATTCACTTTGATTTCAGGATAGTACTGATCAAGTGATAAATTTCCCGGAGTCTCATTTTCTCTGCTGGCTACTCTACTTTGGGCCAGAACATTCTTTTGTCACATGTTAATATCACTGTCTCAGGCACTGTCAAAATGAAGAATAACATTTTTTTTGTGCCAGACCTGATCTGATACTTTCAACTGCAAAGATTCAAACCTTCCCTGGCACTGAAACACAGGAACAAGGCTCAGACCTCACAGTTCTTTGTGTCTATTATAATCTCAGAGCCAAATGTTTCCATAGAGCCTGAGCTCTTGCCCTGCATGAGCTTATGTTTTCCATGCTGTGCAAGATCCCATTCTCCCCCACTCCACCCCACCCTGATAAAGTGACGCTTCCACTGCAGTCTCAATACATGCTTTTGAGTCCCAAGTCCTGATCTGGGGCATCTGGGGTACCCAGGAAATAAAAATTCTTGAGACTTCTAAAGGCAATCATTCTTAGGGCTAGATCATCTACGGGGCATAAAAGTAATGCATGAATTTCCTCAATATAAAAACACTTAAGCTTTTTTTTTCTGCCCATAATGAGATCTTCTTTTTTTGGGCCCTTTTTCTAGTTTGTTTTAGAAGAATAGTGGCTTATAGGTGTTATATATAGCACTTAAGAAAGAGTGTCAAGTAACCCTTGGACATTTTCATACCAGATGTGAGAAGGTGGGAGTTTTCCCACCAGAGTTCTTCACTTAAGGTCCAAGGTCAAGAATTCTGTGGTGCACTGCTTCTCAATTTCAATGCATAGCAAAGCTGGATGCTGATGGCTGGTGATACCTGTCATCCTAGTTACTTAGGACTCTGAGATCTGAGGATCATGGTTCAAAGCCAGCCCAGGTGGAAAAGTCTGTAAGATTCTTCTATTTCCAATATACCTGCAAAAAGCCAGGCCCAATGGTAGAGTACCAACCTGGAATGAAAGCACTAAGTAAGGGTACAAAGCTCAAGCACATGTGCACGCAAGCACCCCCTCCCACATACATACAATGCAATTAAAATCGACAACTTTCAACAACACTGATTTTACTTTTAGGACTACAAATTATATTGTTTGCTTTTTTATTTATTTTATTAGTTTTTCTACTTAAAAAACAACAACACCCTGAGATGCTTCAATGGCTCACACCTGTAATCCTAGATACTTGGGAGGCTGATATCTGAGGTTTGAAGCCAGTTTGGGTAGGAAACTCCATCGCATTATTTTTTTAATTTTTTTATTTTTAACTGTTATTATAAAGGTGATATACAGAGCAGTTACAGTTATATAAGCCAAGTAATTAGTACATTTCTTTTTGAACATTGTCCTATTTTCCCCCAGCTTTTCCCTTCTGACCCCTCCCAAGTTGCACAGCTCATTTTCAACATAGAGTCTAGTGATATCACTACTACATTTGTTCACCTTTTGACAGGCCATTTCTGTGCTCCCCCTTATTCTCTCTAAAACAGATAAGCTTACATATAAGACAAAAGACACAAAAATCAAAAACAGTGACAAAAGAGAAAAAGAAAAAAGAAAAATCACAAGAAAACTGTTATTTCCATTCCTTGTACTTAATTTTAATAAACACAATTTTATATGGTATGCATATAGCTACTAAGCCTTTAAAAATGTCTTCTGAGAATACCCTCATTTGATTTCACTGAGTGAATATCTACAGTTCTATAGTATTTATGTTGAACTGTAATCGTTTTGCTATTTCACCATCTAGTGTGTTTACTTGTAGATTTATAGACAACAAACAAGGGAAACCATTCAGCCTATGTTTCTTTGGGTTTGGCTTACTTTAATTTTTTCCAAGTCTTTCTATTTCCTTATGAACGGTACAATGTCATTCTTTCTGATGGAAGTATAGAATTCCATTGTGTATAAATACCACATTTTCTTGATCCATTCATCTACTAAGGGGCATCTGGTTTGATTCCATATCTTGGCTATGGTAAACAATGCTACAATGAACATAGTTGTGCTGGTAGCTTTAGTGTGGCCTTATTTGTATTTTATTGAGTAAATGCCCAAAAGTGGAATTGCTGGGTAATAGGATATCTCTATGTTTAGTCTTTTGAGGAACCACCATACTGCTTTCCAGAGTGGTTGAACAAGTTTACATTCCCATCTATTGTGTAGTAGAGTTCCATTTTGGTTGTATCTAATAGATGATATTTTAGGCCATAAAGAAAATCGGTGTAAATTCAAAATAATTGAAATAATTCCCTGAATCATATCAGATCACAATGAAATAAAACATTAGAGTTCAACACCAAAAACCATCCCAGAAACTTCCCTAACTCAGGGAGACAAAACAATACATTGTTTAATGACTAGTGGGTCATTGAAGAGATTAGAGTGGAAATGCAAATGTTTATGGAATTTAGCAAAAATTAACATCCAGGATACAAGCTCTTTTGGGACAGAGCTAAGGCAGTCCTCAGAGGAAAATTTATAGCTCTGAGTTCCTACATTAATAAATTAGAGAACTCTCACACCAACACTTTAATAATGCACCTGAAGCTCCTTGAAAAACAGGATTAAGCCAAAACCCCAAACCAGTAGAAGCAAACAAATAAAAAAATTAAATCACAAATAAATGACTTAGAGGCTAAAAAAACATAGAATCAACAAAACAAAGAGTTGGTTCTTTGAAAAAAGTTAACAAAATTAACAGACCCTTAGCAAATCTGATAAAGAAAAAAGAAAACACACCCAAATAAAATTAGAGATGAAAATTGGAACAACAAAAGAGAAACAAGCAGGGTGCAGTACATTATAAGGGAATACTTTACATGGGACTCATATCCAATTAAGCACCAAAAAGAATTGTAACTGTGTTTCAAGTGGTAGAGTGCTAGACTTGAGAGGGAAAAAAATCTCAGTTACAGCACTCAAGCCCTAAGTTCAAGCTATACTCTTTTCCCTCTCCTCCCCAACACACACTAACAAGTCCACAGGCCTCATGGAATTGTCAAAGGATGCCACGACACAAAAGATTGAGCCATTGGTGAGGTAGGAAGATGCTGTGGCATCTGAGGAGTCTTTCCCCGTGATCTGTTGACTTTAGGGATTTCATTTTCACTGCTCATTTCTCCATGGTGTCCTCACCCTGGACTTGGACAGCGCTCCCTGTGTTTATGCTAAGTTCAAATGATCAGTCCTTCTTTGGTCTGAACACACATTTCCATTAAGTAGCAGTAAAATCTGTATATTCATTTGTGACATGATTTCTTTTTATTAAATTATATATGCGGGTCTCTATATTAGCCAAGGAGGTTTTAAAGCCATTTTTTTAAAAGTATTGCTTTTTATCATCTTATTATCTAAAGGGTATATAATAACAACTTGATTTCTGTCTTCCCCCCAGATCCTGGAGACATCGGGGGTTTAGGGGGGACTTTCCAGGACTCCAGGCTGTGGCCTGCAATGATTGCTCTGAGTCACCGGCTTTGGGCTGAAGATTCTGGCCAGGATGTGGAACCCCCAGGCATCCAAGCTTGCTAAATTCCATGTTAAGCACGGGCCCGGGTCGAGTCTAGCCTGAAATCAGAGCAAGAGCTAGAGGAGCCTTCTCTGCTCATGGAAAGAGGAAAAAAGAAGAAAATTCCCAGCAAACTCCAGCAAACCTTCTACCGCTCCAAAGAATCCACCTTCTTTATCAACCGCGCCACTCTACCCAGTGACTCTCATTCTACCGAGAGCGTCAATCTAGGGGAAAAACTCACAACAAACGCTCTGACAAGCAGGCCTGGAACGGTGATTTTGTCAAAAGGGACGAGCAGAAGTATGTCCGAGAGGCAGCTTCAGCCTCCTGTCATCGCATCCCGCAGGCCTGGCTTTCACGTCTGTTACATCTGTGGCCGAGAGTTCGGGTCCCTCTCTATAGGCATCCACGAGCCCCAGTGCTTGGAGAAGTGGCGCATTGAAAACAGCAAGCTGCCCGCGAACCTGCGGCGTCCAGAGCCCTCCAAACCGCAGCCTGTGGGCCCCAGCGGGACCGGTGGTCTTCAGGCTGCAAACGAGGCGGCATTTCAGAGTGCCCAAGCCCAGCTGGTGCCCTGCATGTGGTGTGGCCGCACCTTCTTGCCAGATCGCCTCCTTGTTCACCAGAGAATCTGTAAGCCCAAGAGTGGGGACCTGCAAGCCCCAAACTCCAACAGTTCTCAGGATCTTACTGGCCCCCAAAACGCTTCCAGCGGCGTTCCAGGCCAACCGAGGATGCTTATCTGCTATATTTGTGGTAGGGGATTTGGCACTCAGTCCCTTCCCATTCACGAGCCCAAATGCCTGGAGAAGTGGAAAGTAGAAAATGACCAGCTCCCTAGGGAGCTGCGCCGGCCACTCCCGCAGAAGCCACAGCCCCTTCCAACTGGACAGCCTCGTCAAGAGGGGACAAACGCAGCCCAGCTTGTACCCTGCCCAAACTGTGGCCGGACTTTCGCACCAGATCGCTTGCTGGTACATCAGCGAAGCTGTAAAGCTCAGCCGAGTGGAGCAAAAGTTCCAAATGTGACACTGGGAAATAAAGGTGGCCTCGATGCATCCATGTACCCCAAGCAGCCAAGGAATGTGCCTGCGCCCAGTGTGACAGACAAGGTAATTCATGCCAGGTAGGACACAGTAGGGTTTCCCGGTGTCCACTCTGCCTCTGGGGGAATGAGAGAACTTTCCAGAACTGGCCAACTCATCTCCTAGAATGCCCCTCCCCAACCCGCAACTTCCTCCGGCCTCAGTGCAGCCATTTCAAGTGGACCTCCCCCCCTCCCCAATAGATCCTCTGATGGACTCCAGGGCCTGCCACCAGTCTTTCGACAAAACAGATGACAGAGCCTCCGGGGCCGACAGGTTCTTCTTCCTCTTCTGCTTAAAGGAAGTGGACATTTTTTCTCCTTGATCCCCCTCATAACAGCAATCCCTAGGGGAGACTGTTCTTTGAAAATGACTCAATGCTGTGGCTACATTTCAGAGCTATAATTCCCATTCCAACGGCCAATATTTACTGCTGGTTTACTTTAGTCATCTACCTTAGGAATTCAGTTTGGGCAACGGTGCATTACATTGAGCTTATCTTACAAAAATAGAATCTGTGTCAAAAACCTCGAATGATTTTAGCAGTAATTAACCAGTGGAGTGCTTGCAGAAAGACATACAGATACAGCATGCTTTGGTTTAGAATATGAATTTGTCTATGTAATTAACCATTGTAGAGAAACTGAAAACAAGTAATGTACATACATGGTTCTGCTCTGTCCCTGGTGTGGAAACTGTTCACAGAGCCCAAACCCAATCTTGATCGTTCTAAACAAGCATAACCACAGATGGCCCCAGCCCGTGTGTTGGGGAGGTACTAAACTCTTCCCTGAGGTCTTATAATAAGCCAGGATTGGGTGGGAATGTTTTTGAGGGTGGACACCTGCAAGACAGCATATGATCACAATTCTTTGATCACTGAGCCAGTGAGTGGATGCATATATTACAGAATATCAACTCCTGTGAAACAGGAGCTGATGTCTCATTGGTTGAATATCTTGATAACAATAGTCCCTACAACATTTAGACCATTAAATTTGACTGTTTTAAGGAAACAAAGATTATTCAAACTATTGTTAAAAAAAAGATTAAATCAGAGACACTGGAAGGGGGGAATGGAGGGGATGTGCCTCTTTGTTTTTAATCTAATTAAAATAGTCCTTGTTCCTAAGTTCCATACTTAGAATAAAATGATTGTGGACTGAAGATTCCAAGACAATGATTCCAAAGCTCAAGAGTCAGACTAACATATGCTGGGCAAGTTTTCCAATGAACATCGAAGAAAAAATATAAACCCAGCTGGTTTCTTTGCTTTGTGAAAACCCAAGTATGCCACGGGCTTCAAGCTGATCTTATAAACACAGATCCGCTCTCCCCATCTTCGGGTTGTTGCTTTCCTTCCAAAGTGTGTGGAGTCTGGGAGGAGAGAGTGAAAGGAGCTGTGACTGGGCTGCAAAGCACACAGCCCCTCTGCATTCTCATACACAGTCCTGCTTCCTGCTTTTATGCACTGCACTCAAATGGTCTCATGACAGATGCAGAGCTAGCCAGGCCTGCGGTCAGGATTTGACAAAGTATACAAAGAATGTAACACATACACATACTTGGTGTCCAATCTCTGAGCCAACAGGCTGAGCACAGTGTGTTCTCTCCACTACAGGAGGCTGGCCCAGCACACAGCATCACAAAAAGACACCTTCCTGACTCACTGGGTCACCAGGACAAGAGAGTGTTGGGAGTGGCTAAGAGGGGCTGCTTGGTGACTCGGGAATGTAGAGGGTGGAAGGGCGCACTTAGAGGCCATACTTTGTCAGACTACACCCAGTCCTGTTTCCAGACCCCCACTGTCACATGTGTGCTAACCCTTTGGGGATCGTAAATTCATTAGTGAGGACAGATCATGCAACATCAAATTCCTGTATACGTCAGACTGAAAGCAACGTTGGGCTAATTAAAAATTGCTTGGCTTCAGAAAAGTAAAGGACTTTTATGATCTACCAGTTTTATCCCTTCTCTAGATTAGACATTTGTCATTCCACAGTGCTTTTCAACAGAGAGCCTGGGTTGATTGTGTTTGCTTTGGTTTTTTTCTTCATTCACAACTTGATAGTGCTGTGAATCATTAGATTCTCCTAAAGAACATTGCCCTATACATGATTAAATTTCATCAGTGCATCTGCCCATGACTGCTGACTTTTGGCTGACTGTGGCATGCATGCATTCCTTTCTACAATGAAGAAGTTTGCTTCCTTTCTTCTGAGGCTGACTCAAGTTTTTTTTCTAGACTCCTTCATCGGATTCTGCACTAGAATCAGCTAAGTTGTCTGATGATCACAAGGGGTTCAATTTGAAGTCAACTGAAGGAAAAGACTCAGAACCATGATTGCTGTACTTGGCAAACAACACATGCCATGTGGATGACAATGACTGTTTTGCTGGCAGGGTGTGATACCCTCAGCAGGGAATGTTCCTCCAAGATGGGCTGGGTTACTTCATGACACAGATGCTCCTGCCGTCTTTTTTTGTGCCAGTTTGGAGCCTTGAATTCAGGCCCCTTGGTCTCCCTTGACATTTTCTACTCAAGGCTGGCCCTCTACCACTCGAGCCACACCCCAACTTCCAACTTCTGTTATCTTCCAATCAGATCTGAGCCCCAACAAACACCAGAAAGACATACTATCCTCCAAAACTCAGTGCACATCTCGCTTTGTGTCCTCTAATCACTATATTTGAATTGTCCCAAATATCTGTACTGCAAAGCCAGATTTCTTCCTTCTGTCCTCACAGGAATGTCATGAAGGACACCAAAAGTGTTTTTAAGGAGGAAATCAATTCCAGCACGGAACTATATATTTCGAGGGTGTGACTGTTCTGGGCCTTGCTTGTTCATGAGCAGCAGAAGTCTTCTGATTGTTTTTTCCCCTCTGAAAAAGAAAAGTCAGGGGCCAAGAGCACTCAGCCTAGTGGTAGAGTGCTTGCCTAGTATGTATGAAGCCCTGGGTTTGATTCCTAGGGACCACATACACAGAAAAAGCCAGAAGTGGCACTGTAGTTCAAGTGGCAGAACACTAACCAGGCCCTGAGTTCAAGCCCAAGGACTGGCAAAAAACAAAACAAAACAAAAAAAAAACTGGCTGAGTAATATGTAATTTAGCAAGAATTAAAAGATAGACTGTATTTATTGTATTTATCAACTGTTTTGTTACATGGCAACTCTCTCATACAACTATTTAAAAAAAATTTAAAAATTTGTTATTCCAGATGAAACTTTGGTACATGATGAAGAAAATTAGCGAACATTATTCCTGAGATTATTTTATATTCATTTAGTAAGAAATTTTCTAATCAATGATGGGGAATATAGAATTTATTATTCCTTACTTGAATGAAGAGACTTTAATATTTGCCTTAATGTTTAGTTGTTTTCTGGGAGCTGATAATTTATTGTTTAGCTTTAGAACCTTGCAGGCTATTGGAGCACATGCTGATAAAATAAAGAAATATAACTACCAACTACAATAGAACCCTTTCACTAGGCAGTGATGCTTGGAGTTATTTTCTCAGGATTTTGCTGGTAGCATATGAAAGACTGTCAATAAAAATTTGTGTCCCATAGAGAAATTGAAAAGCAGACATTATTTTCTTTAACTGTCATTATCTTCTTCACAAATGATTGCTAGTCTGAGCTCAGCTTTAACGCTATCTTTGGCATCCACCAAGGTCAAGTTTGAGTAAAAGTTCTTCAGACACATCTCCAGCATCTGGTGCTGCCACCTGGTGTTTTCTTTTAAAGTCATGTTTCCTACACTAGTAAGTTTATTATTGCCTTTCTCCTCTTTGTTTTACCACTATATATTTTTGAGGAAGTACTCTTATAATATGAACTCTGGCTAGAGATAGTTATATATCAGCAAGTTTTGAAATGCCAATCTAGTAAACCACCTCACTCTTTAAAGGAAAAGCTTTCTGTGCAATGTCACAGAAGGCAGGAAGGAAGTCTCACATTTCCATATTTTGGAGATGTACCTGTAGATCTGTGAAATAAGAATTTAGCATTGAGGTGTAGAAAGAGAAGGAAAGGAACTAATTTTATTCTGGTTTAAGGTCTTGCATGCTACTGTAACAAAATACTGGGGATGAGTGAAAGTAGTTCTTTTTTTTCTTTCCGTGTGTTTGTGTGTGTGTGTGTGTGTGTGTGTGTGTGTGTGTGTGTGTGTGTGTGTGTGTCTTGGGGCTTGAACTTGGCCTGGGCACTGTCCCTGAGCTCTTCAGCTCAAGGCTACCGCCCTATCTTTGAACCAAGCCCCATATCCCATTTTCTAGAGGTTAATTGGAGATAAGAGTCTCAGTTCTTTGCCTGGGCTGGCTTTGAATCTTGATCCTCACATCTCAGCCTCCTGAGTGGCTAGAATTACAGGCATGAGCCACCCTGCCCAGCTTTTTTTTTAATGGGTCATGGGGCTTGAACTCTGGGCTTGGGCACTGTCCCTGAGCTTTTTCAGCTCAAGGCTACCACCCTACCCCTACCGCCCTACCGCTACCCCAGGGCCTGGGCCTTGTCCCCGAGCTCTTCAGTGCAAGGCTACCACCCTACCCTTTGAGCAATAGCCTCACTTTCAATTTTCTTGTGATTTGTGACTGGGCTAGCTTTGAACCGGTATCCTCAGATCTCAGCCTCCTGAGTAGCTAGGATTATAGGCATGAGCCACAGCTCCTGGCTTACACTTATTTTTCGTAGCACTAATGGATGAAAAGTCCAAGGTCAAGGCACCAGTAAGATGTGTCTTAGTGTCTTACTGCTTCAAGATGGTGCTTCTTTGCTGCATGCCGTGGTGGGAAGATGGCAGAGTGAGCGAGTGCTCCCTTCAGCTTCAAGCCTTCTTGCAGTGGTGCCGGTTCCATTTGCCAGGAAGAAGCTCTTCTGACTTGCCACTTCTTAGGATCAACATTGAGTTTTGGAGGGAGATCTTTATTCAAACCATAGCCCTTGGTGATTAACATTTATGTCTAACCTATTTTATGTGTTACTATAAGATAGATACTAATTGCCCTAATATCCAGGTGGAAAGACTGAGGTTATGCAGTACTTTCTCAGTTACCTTGGGGGTTCGCAGATACCAGAGTCAGGTCTCTCTAATTTTCAGAACTCATATATTTTTCACATATTTTTATTGGAATTAATAGAGGGGTTACATTATATTCACCAGACAGAAGGTGCATTACTTCACATACCCTTTCTCATGTCTTGGTCCCCATTTCCCTCCTCCCACCCCCACCCCTCATCTTGTTTCCCCCCCATCCCTATCCAACTTCAAATAACCAAATAGGCATATATACAATATATCAAATAACTAGGTGAAATATTGGAATATGAAGTAACCAAGGACAGCAAAAGAGATGAGAGATAACATAGTACATTAAGGACAACCATCACTCATTATATGACTTTTCTTTCTATATTCTGGAGGTCCTTTCATTTAGGATCATTCTATATGGCCTTAGGTTTTGTTCTATTGTAAATCTCTGCTAGGAGAGCCCAAGGTTTCTACTGATTATGACAAATGATGGAAACCACTGAGCGTATGTTCCTTTGAGTCTGGCTTACTTCACTTAATATGATTTTTTCTAAGTCTTTCCATTTCCTTACAAATGGGGTGATGTCGTTTTTTTTTTTCTGACAGCAGCATAGAATTACATTGTGTATAAATACCACATCTTGTTGATTCACTCATGAACTGAGGGGCATCTAGGTTGGTTCCATATCTTTGCTATGGTAAATCGTGCTGCAATGAACATCGTTGTGCTAGTGGATTTAGTATGTCCTTGTTTCTGGACGATTGGGTAAATGGCAAGTAGTGGAATTGCTGGGTCATAGGGGAGTTCTATGGTTAGCCTTTTGAGGAACTGCCATACTGCTTTCCATAGAGGTTGAACGAGTTTGCACTCCCACCAACAGTGTAGTAGTGATTCCTCCTGGCGGCATTCCCTCCAGCATCTGTTGTTACTAGATTTCTTGATCCTGGCCATTCTACCTGGAGTGAGGTGGAATCTTAGAGTTGTTTTTATTTGCATTTCTTTTATGACCAGAAATGTTGAGCATTTCTTTATGTGTCTATAGGCCATTCTTATTTCTTCTTCAAAGAAGACTCTCTTTAATTCTCTGGCCTATCTTTTAATGGGATGGTTGTTTCCTTGGAGATTAGTTTGGGAGTGATTCAGTTTTTAGAACTCATATTTTTAAGGCACTGGGAAAGAGGCACAAGTGGCATAAATGTCAAGGCCATGGTGAATGGGGTTATAACTCAGTGCTATAACATGGCAGGCATGAGACCCTGGATTTTACCTCAGCATCTCCAAAAAAGTATGCATGGGGTGAGTAGCTACTTTCCAAGCTTCAGAATTAGCAGTCCAAGGATGCAAGAAGTTTATTTTTCAGTATTTTCCATTAGGCATTGGCCTACATACTAACTACCTAGTCATAGAAAGAATTAATAGACACAGCATGGTGTTTTATATCCTGTGGAGGAAATGTGAAATCATCCACACAGTCTGACAATGTATTACAGTAGGAGGATCTTGGTTTAGAGAAAATCTCAAGGAAGGACACGTTTCAGCTGCAACCCGAAAGCAAGGGTTAAGGAAACCATGAACAAAGCTGTAGGAGAAGGGAACCACTGTAACAGGAGACATTTGGACTTAGGCAACATATCCTAAAGGCTCTGAGGTGATAAAGATCATATAATGGTACCACAAAACTCACATGCAGCCAGTGCCTAACAAGGGAGGGAGAGGCGTATAGGATAAAGCTGGGTGTGTGTGTAGGGGGGGAAGCATGGATTTGTCTAGTTGCTCTTCACAGAGCAGAGTTCAATGGCTATCTCAGGAACTCAGGTAAGAGCTAAGGGCAGCTTAACCTATGTTCTTTGTAGCAAAGATAGAGATCGGGGGGCCGGGAGTCTGGCCTAGTGGTACAATGCTTGCCTAGCATGCACTAAGACCCGGGTTCAATTCCTTGGTACCCCACATACATAGCAAAAAGCCGGAAGTGGTGTTGAGGCTTAAGTGGTAGAGTGCTATCCTTGAGAAAGTCCAAGGACAGTGCTCAAGCCCTGAGCTCAAGCCCAGGACTGGCAAAAAAAGAAAGACAGAGATCAAATATGATTGGGTAGGTCTTGATGACTGTCCAGGTACAAATGATTTGAAAGGAAATCAGGAATCGTTCTAAGATTTCTCTCTTGAGCACTAGTTTTGTCATTTTATAAGATGGAAAAGATTTAAAGAAGGATCGGCCTCAAGGTATTCAGATGAATAATTTCACAGTGACCATACTGAATTGAAAATGCTTGCGAGACACTTCAGGAAGTTACACTGGGTGGGAGACTGAAACCCAGAGGAGAGGACTCTCCAGGAAAGTTGTGGTTTATTAACAAGTGCTTAATAGAAATCAGATTGTGGTTCAGAGTTCAGTGGTTCGTACCTTAGCTATTCAGGAGGCTGAGATCTGAAGATTGCAGTTCAAAGCCAGCCCCCGGGCAAGGAAAATTCTGTGAGACTGTTACCTCCAATTAACAACTAAAAAGGTGGAAATGCCATTGTGTCTCAAGTGGAAAAGTGCTACACTTGAGGAAAAATTTGAAGAGACAAGGCCCAGGCTCTGAGTTCAGGCCCAAGGACAACAAGCAAACAAACCATCAGACTGAGTATGGGCTTTGGAAAGTAATAAGAGTGAGCTTAGAAGCAGCTGGAGAATGAGTTAGGAAGTATTAGACAAATACCCAGAGAGTATGCTGCTGTAAAAGCTGAGCTCAGGGAAAATGTCTGGAGTGAGGATATAGGAAACAAGGCAGCACACTAAACAATTAAGCAAGATAAGGATCAGAAAATATCTATTTAATTTGGCAATGTGGATTTAGTTACTAACCTTCAGTGTGATAGAGGTTGTAGACTTAAGTGTTAAAGAGAAGGAATGCTTTGAGAACTTTAATCAGGGAGATGAAAGAAAGAAATTATAGGTATGTTAGCAATGGAGAGAGGTAGATTTCTTTATAAGATGGAAGCTTCTAGCCTACATTTGAATGAGAAGGATCATGAGCCAGTGGAGAGAGAAGGTAAAAGAACCAAGAGATCCAATCATGAAATGTGGAAAACATGGGGTGACCCCCTGCATAGGAAATTATG
The DNA here is from genome assembly GCF_031878675.1 of Megascapheus bottae. NCBI lineage: Eukaryota > Metazoa > Chordata > Mammalia > Rodentia > Geomyidae > Megascapheus > Megascapheus bottae. Next base: position 1,743,006 of record NC_143518.1, read on the forward strand.
GTGCTGGTTTAAGCAAGAAGGATGCTTGGAAGTAGTCCAGGAGGATGTGGAAGAAGTTTGTATGTGATCAGCAAGAAGGTGGAGGAGCTGCAATCTGCGGTTTTACTTATTTTCTCAATGGAATGTCAAATGAATTTAGCAGATAATTGAGGGACAGAAAGGAGCTATTTTTTTTTTGACGGTTTGGGCTTGAGCTCAGGGCCTGAGCACTGTCCTTGGACTTTCTCAAGGCTAGAGCTCTACTATTTGAGCCTCAGCACCACTTCCAGCTTTTTTTTTTTCTATGTATGTGGTACCGAGGAATTGAACCTGGGCTTTCGTGCATCCTAGGCAATCACTCTACCACTAGGCTAAACTCCTGGCCCTGAAAGGAGCTAATTTTAAGAACTTCTTTAAGTGCACTGTCCCTTTCCCTACCATTTTGTTAAGCTAAGGTGGTGATATCAAGACTTAGGCCACCATTACTACTTGCCTCTGATTTCTAAACCCAGCCATAACTTGGAGTTCTTTGGAAATACTGGATAAAGTATTCAGTACCTCCAAGCTGAAGTTCTGACCCTTTCAATTGCCTCCAGTGGTTCTAGTTCAGAGGCTCAGCTGTTCTGATGTCAGCAAAAACCAGACTTGACGTCACAAAGTACCTTTTGATGATGCTGCAAATCAGGCCACATAGGTCCATCTGCATGGCCCATCTCTCCAACTTCCCTTGGGGCCAACCATGCCTGGATATCAGGGCAGCAATATAAGATCCTGTACTTCTCTGATGTACAGCGCCCAACAATAAGGTAATACAATGGGTTCTAAGAGCTGACTCAGGAGATTCTATGCATGTGTGTTCAGGATGTGGCTTATGTGAGTGATGGGTAGAGGTATAAATTTTAAAGCATCAGCATCAACAGTGACATTATCTTACGATAGAATCTAACATCTACCTATATAAACTGTAATCTACTATAATTATGTTTTTAAAAAATTGACCTCATCCTATACTTATACAAGAAGTATCTGTGTGTAGAAGACCAAAACAGGTACTAGTTACCTCTCTCCAAGCCAAGAGCCCCCAAACAAACATGTACAATCTTTTTAATTGTGTATCCTGCTTCTCTAGGAAGAAATAAAATACTACAACTTCTATAAGAAGATAGGATCGTGTCATAAGCCAAATATTATGCAGACCTAGAACGAACAATAATTGCAACATATTCTCCACAAGTTAACATAGCTTAGATGATTTTACTAATGCCAGGTGCTTAGGAACTCTTCATGTAATGGCTGAATGTGCATATGCATAGCTCTGGGAAATGAAAATTCCAAAGCCAACACTAAAATATTTCTGAAGATTCTTAGAAATCCCTCAAAGATGGAACTGTTCAGCCTGGAAGGAGACATTATTGAAATAGCAGTGATTGATACTTTCCAGAAACGACCCTGTACAAGATCAATTTGTAGAACAGAGATTTAAGACTTTACCTTCTGCTCTCTGTGTTATATCATCCTTCTTACAACCTCTTCTTTCTGTTTACCTCTTTCTGATTCTCTTGTATTTTAACAAAGTCCTACAAATTTTGTAAAGGTCTAATAAATCCAGTAATTTTCAAGTTTCTAGCATTCCTCTTGCAGGCTCCTGCTTGAATACCATGACCATAACTTTTTAAGAATCATACACATTTTAGTTTTTCTCCTTTTTATTTTAGGTTTCCAAATAGCATAAACTGAAAATATATACTTCATATGCATATATGTCTTGCTTTGTGTCATGAATAAAATCACATTAGAACGTGTTGAAAGTAAGGTATAAAAGCACAATGAGAAATATGCTTGCTTTATAGACATCAAGGATGTGAGAATTGGGCACTCTGCTATGACCTCATTTTCACTCCCCAAATAACACTCCCATCCCAGGCTACCTTCAAGCAGAAAAGGAGAAAACGAGTCCTAACTTAGAACTTCAGAAAAGATGGAGGCATGTGGCAGAGAGCAAAGATGGGAAAGTTCTGGGTCTAACAGCCATGATAGAAAAAGAAAAGAAAGCCATCTTAGAGTCCATGGTAGCCTTCTTTCCATGGAGAACTCTCTTTGTTGACTTCACTCTGGAGCTAGAAGTATTTATAATGAGACTTATGAACATATTAGGTGCTTAAAAAACAACTAAGTTCAGGCCAGATGATCTTTTCCTATTTGTCTAACTGTGCCTCCTGGTGGCTTTTTCTGTCTTTCCTTGATTCTGTTTTTCCTTTGCTCTGTAAGCCATGAGGGTGGGCTAGAGGCCTAAACACAAGGGATATCTTTCCTCGGGAGAAGTAATTCCCACCAAGAAATTTCATCTATCAATGTCTATTAAAGTACTGGGGTAGGGCAGCCAGAAAGCTTTCAGCTCCAGTGTGAAAAAAAAGGGGAAAAAATTAAATGTTTTCCTTTTAGGAGCATAGCTGGATATTTGGAATTAGTTATTTGACCTGCATTTTTATACTACATCTTAGAATCAACAAATAAACACCATATACATACACACACGCACATATATAGTTACCTACACAGCACACACATATGTATGTATGTACTTATGACATATACAGGCACTTGTTTATATACATTTGTGTATTTATGTGTATAGCTGTACATACACATACAATACACATAATCCAGTGCGCCTTTTTTAAAAGCAAGGTCTAGCAACAACTTTAATAGTAAGAGTTTCCCATTGTGTGAGAAGTGATGTATCCTCTGTCTGGAAATTGTAACTGTGACCCCCTCTATACATAGTAAGAGTTTCCAACTGAACAGGCAACTCAAAGTTGCAAAATAAAACTCTAAATCATAAGGAACGGGCTGTCCCTTATAGTTGACCCATAGACAGGCAGGGTTGGAAAATTCCTTTACGTGGTATCCAGTGATTTCCAAAAACAATTTTGTTTCAAACAATGATCCTTCCAGATGTTACATTTGGATAGAATTGTTTGAAAACACCAGAAGTAAATGAAACCCCTGTGGTTTCTAAAACAATCACATTCTAAAATTGTTGAGGTTTAAAGTTGAACTGGGCAGTTACTTCTGTATTTAAGAAAAGCTATTGGGGGGGGGGAGGGTAATGGGTACCAAGACATGTGAAAGGGTATCAATGTATGTGAATTAATGCACCTTCTATCTGGCAAATATCATGTAACCCTTTTATTAATTACAATAAAAATTAAAAAAAAGAAAAGCTATTTGTATTTTATATGCCATGCTGGGCATGTTTGAGGGTAATCATCTTCCTGATACTTGTTTAGCCTCAGTGAAGTTGAGTCAAGTTGTTTTAATGGCCATGGAGAAAATTCTCACATTCGGAGATGAGTCCTCATAGTCAAACCTTTTCTTTTTAATTCTCTCAATCCTTGAGATAACCTGATAAACTTTGTCAGAGAAAAAATCTCCCTCTCTCTTTTGCATTCTGAAAGGGAGTCCAAAATAAAATGATGCTTAAGCCAAAGAATAGACTTTTGAGTCATCTAGGGGGAGCAGGAGCTTCAGTGGTTCATCTCAAATCCTATGGCGAATTCAACAGACATGGAAGACAGAGTGTGACACTCCTATAAATCCTGGGCAACCATCACACAAACTTACATTTACATCCAGATGCACTGCAAAAAGTACATATGATTGAGCTCATTACTTAATTTCCCCAAGTTCCTCAGCGGTGGAACATGAGAAGTAGACATAAGATAATGCCAGCAAAGGTTCTATGAAGAGGGTTTGCTCTTCTTTTCCACAAACGACAGAAGTGACTTTCCCTTTCGTTTTTCCCATGTAAGCTTTCTGAATTTTGATATGCCCTGTGCTCCTTTCCTAATAGAGAGGATCGTGAGGGTGGAAAATCTAAACTAGCCACAAAGACCCAACTTCTTTATATTTAAATTTGTCCTATAGAAAAAGAAACATTGATGGAGGGATACCCATTCAAACAGCTGCACAACTGCATTCTGGAGAGATGGGTCTTGTTGTCTGGGATCCAGCCAGACTGAAGAAAACAAATCCTCCAGCAAGTAAATGGCTTGCTTATCCATCATTACTGTGGGCATTTCATGCCTTATTGCAGCAGTTTTTTTTTTTTTTGGTCAGTTATGGGGCTTGAAATTGGGGGCCTGGGCACTGTTCCTGAACTCTTCAGCTCAAGGCTAGCACTCTACTATTTGAGCTACAGAGATACTTCCAGTTTTCAGGTGGTTAATTGGAGATGAGTTTCACAGATTTTTATGCCCGGGCTGACTTTGAACCATGATTCTCAGATCTCATCCTCCTGAGTAGCTAGGATTACAGGCGTGAACCCCTGGTACCCAGCTGCAGCAGCGTCTTTTATGTAAGATTTGGCTTTCTAGGTCACATTCTCTTCAGCTCTAAGTCCAGTCATGCTTAAATGTGAAGTGAGTGGACAATCCATTGTGGTGATCCCTTAAGGGATTACTTTTGCCATAATATAGGCCCTGCTTACCTGGTTTTTTTTTTTGTCATTTTAATGTCCTTTGAATTAAAGTGCTGACTCTATAAGAGATCCCCAGTAAAAGGCCAAGATTCTTTAGATAGGTGACAACTCCTTTTCTAGCCATTGGTACATAAAAAGCAATCACATAGTATTCATAGATAGGAGAATAGAAGCAAACAACTGTTTATTGGGAAAACAAACTTCTCAGTCTTACAGCTCAAAAGTGTTCAAAGATAGTGGGCTACACAGAGAGCATTAAAAATGAAGTGGAGCCTGTGTTCTCTTGGACAGTTGTGGAGCCTGTGTTCTCTTGGACAGTTGTCCCATCTGAAGACATTCACATGCAAGACTTTGGGAGAATGCCAGACTACCAAACTAAAATGTGGCTAGCTAAAATGGCTGAAGTTCCATCAGCTTACCCTCTGACAGGCATAGGGAAGGCCTATAGTGGAGTGATAGGGAGTGAGATGTCATAGAGAGACCAGCTAGATGTGGATGCAGATAGATCCACAGGATCTAGTGACAGAGCAGAGAGCAGGAGCACGCACGTTTCACGCCTACACTCAAGTAACACACCCATGGCCAGTGGAAATCTCCAAAACATAAGGTCAGTCTTACAAATCAGATACATGAGAGCCAAAATCTTGTGAGAACTTAATAGGTCACAAACAATTGAACATCCGTGTCTACACAACTGTCCTAACAAGCTAATCTGAGTGTCACACAATCTAGCCTCTCACCTGCACCTCTCCCCCCCCCTTTTTTTTTCTGTGGGTCCTGGGACTTAAACTTAGGGACTGAACACTGTCCCTGAATGTTTTTTGCTCAAGGCTAGTTCACTACCACTTGAGCCTCTGCTCCACTTCTAGCTTTTTGGATAGATTAGTGGAGGTAAGAGTCTCACAGACTTTGTTTGTCCCGGCTGGCTTTAACCTGCAATTCTCAGGTCTCAGCCTAAGATCTAGGATCACCATAGTTAGGATTTTAAGCAGGGGCCATTGGTGCCTGGCTTCTCCCCACTTTTTGACTAATTTCATGTGGAAATTCACCTAGAAACAGAACTCAGAATAAAAGCTGAGTATAGCCAGTCTACTGTTAGGGCTGGTTCTTAGGTGCCTTCAGTCCATGGGCAAAACTTGCTTCCTGAGCAACATCTGGGCTGCTGTGGAGTGAAGGCTGAGATGGCCTTTCCTCCAGATGTGTTTGGTCTTGGAGCAGGGCTTATTTGAATCAGCCCCAACTGGGCTGTCAGCAGTATCTCTGCTGCTGAATATAATGCAACTACTCCTATTAATATTTAGAAACCCATAGTATTATTAACTTACATGAAGTTGAAAACTACCTGATCAAATCCATAGACTGGCTGAGCTAGTTACCAGTCCGGCGCCATCTGAGAGACAAAAAAAATTACATATTGGCACAATGGGGCCAGTCTTGGACAGTAAAAATTGTCATGTCTATCTTTCCCAGATTGTGTTGTCTTGTATTGTTACACATTAATTATTACAACCATATGGTTGGACGGCATCTGGAAGTAGGCGTGACTTTTTTTTTTTAACAAAATTTCAGGCAGGCAGAAGCTTCCCTGCTGGATTCTCTTGAGTTCTGCTTAACTTGACTCTTAGGTTAATGAATGACTTCAAATGAGCCCAAGGAATAGGATTGTTCTATATAAGGATGCATTATCCCCGCTCCCCACCCAAAAAAGACCATTAAAGTTTCTACATTTTAAATTAGATACCAAGTGTGTTCTTTAGAAGACACTTTAGAATCTAGGTGTTTAGTCCATTAAGTTTGCTTGCATGTTAGTAACACTGAGAATATCATTTACACATAAACATGTCTTTCTTTGACCTCTCTCCATTCAAATGGTGTTATCAGCCTGGGCACTTATGGTTCACACCTGTAATCCTAGCTACTCAGGAGGTTGAGATCTGAGGATCGAGCTTCAAAGTCATCCCAGGCAGGAAAGCCGATGAGACTTAACCGCCAGAAAACTGGAGTGGCACTGTGATAAAGAACTAGCCTTGAGCAAACAGAGCTCAGGGATAGCACCCCAGCCCTGGATTCAAGCCCTCCGACTGATAAAAAAATAAATTAAAATAAAATGATGGCATCAAAAAGAATAAACTAGTACTTTGGTGACAAAAAAGTAAACATGAGCTGGGCGCAGTGGCTCTCGCCTGTAATGCTAGCCACCCAGGAAGCTGAAATCAGAGGATTGTGGTTCAAAGCCAGCCTGGGCACTGAAGTCCATAAGACTGTTTTATTTTTGTTTTTTGTTTTGTTTTTCCATAAGACTCTTATCTCCAGTTGACCACTAGAAAACTGGAAGTGGATCAAGGGGTAGGGTGGTAGCTTTGAACTGAAGAGCTCAAGGACAGTGCCTAGGCCCAGAGTTCAAGCCCCATGACCAACTAAACAAACAAACAAACAAGCAAACAAACAAATGAATGAATGAATAAATGTGAGAAATGGATAGGTTGAGGCCAAGGGGACCTTACTGATATCCCTAAAGTCATATGGAAGCAATGACTACCTGAATATGTTTCTGTGCATGCTTGCTTGCACACATGTGCCTGCACAGGAGTATGTCTGCACAAAGGGTCTTGAAGTTTGTCTTACTGAATGGTGAGAAACTAGTTCATTAATGTCTTAAGAGAGAGTGGCCTGAACTTCGTCTCTGATTGTAGGGCTCCATCTGACACTTTTGAGTTGGACTTTGCTGGACAAAATTATATGGGAATAAAGTTGATTGCCATTACTATTTTCCAGGGGTGGAAAATAAATAGCCCTTTAATGTCTTAAAAAAAGCCTTTGATAATTTTAAAAATTGTTCTCTAGGTCTACGTTGTTTTTATTTTTTTTCAGTATGACTATATATATGTGAACATGTGTCTGCCTGTTTTAGTTTGTTGACCTAGAAAACTTCTGCATCTGTATCATCTAAAATATTCTCTAGTTGCTGACAAAACTGACTAATAAATTTATTATTTGATTTTGGATTTTTGCTCATTGAGCTGCCTGCCTGGTACAAGCATACAAATGAATATGGATTCCACTAAACTCTATCTCTGCACATGAATGTTTTTCATTTCAAAATACCTATCGGATCAGCTAAAAGATGAATGTTAATTTTATTGTTGGGGTGATGTACAAAGGGTTACAGTTAACATTCATCAGATAGTGGGTACATTACTTCTTGAATATTGTTACTCCTTCCCATGTTTTTCTCCCCCCACCCCCTTCCACTCAACTTGTTTTTCCCTTAACTTCCTTTTTCAAATAAGCAAATAAACAAATACAATACACCAGGTACCAAAGTCAGATACAGTAACTGCATGAGATAAACCAAAAGGGGAAAAGAAGAGAGAAGAAATAGCACATTCACAAAGTACATTAAGAACAACAATCACAAAGATAAATCTCTTGTTTCCATATCCCAGCGTTCATTTCACTTGGCCTCATCCTATGTGGACATATGTACATAGCTTTTTTTTTCCTTTTTCTTTTGTCGATCATGGGACTTGAACTCTGGACATGGGCACTGCCCCTGAGCTCTTTAGCTCAAGGCTACCACCCTACCCCTTGAGCCATAGTGCTACTTCTGGTTTTCTGGTGATTAATTGGAGCTAAGAGTTTCACAGACTTTAGTGCCTAGGCTGGCTTTGAACTGCAATCCTCAGATCTCAGCCTCCTGAGTAGTTAGGATTACAGGCATGAGCCAACTACGTCCAGCATGTATATAGCTTTTGAACTAGGTGAATCCTAGACATGTACTAATTGTTATAAATGAGGGAAACCATGGAATCTATGTTTCTTTGGGTCTGGCTTACTTCACTTATGATTTTTTTCCAACTGTTTCCATTTCCTTACAAATGGGGCAATGTCATTCTTTCTGATGGCAGCGTAGAATTCCATGGTGTAAATATACCACATCTTCATGATCCATTCATCTAATGAGGGGCATCTGGGTTGGTTCCATAGCTTAGCTATGGTGAATAGTGCTGCAATAAACATGGTTGTGCTGATAGCTATAGTATGGCCATGTTTCTGGACATTTGGGTAATTGTAGAGGAGTGGGATTGTCTTATGTTTAGTCTTTTGAGGAACCAACATACTGCTTTCTATAGTGGTTGAATGAGTTTACACACCTACCAACAGTGTAGTAGTGATCCCTCCTGGCCATGTCCCCACCAGCATCTGCTGTTATTAGATTTCTTGATAATGGCTAGTCTAGCTGAGGTGAAGTGAAATCTCAAAGTTGTTTTGATTTGCATTTCTTTGATGGCCAGAGATGTTGAGCATTTTTTCATGTGTATATTGGTCATTCTTATTTCCTCTTCAGAGAAGTGCCTCTTTAAGCCTTTGGCCCATCTTTTAATGGGATGGTTGTTTCTTTGAGGATTTGTTTTTGAGAGATTTAATTTCTTGAGTTGTAGGTATATTTTAGATATAAGACCCTTGTCTGTTGTAGGCCTAGTAAAGCTCTTCTGCCACTCTGTGGGTTATTTATCTTGCTGGCTATGTCCTTTGCCATACAGAAGCTCTGCAGTTTAATGCAGTCCCATTTGTCCAAACTGTCTTTGATTTGTTGTGTTTCTGGGCCTTTATTAAGAAAGTTTCAACCCATGCCAAGGAGCCCAAGTGAGTCTCCCATTTCTTCTTGTAAAATTTTCAGAGTATCTGCTTTTACCTCAAGGTCTTAAATTCACTCAGAGTTGATTCTGCTGCAGGGAGACAGATAAGGATCCGACTTTAGTTTTCTACATGTGTTCAGCCAGTTCTGCCAGCACCATTTGTTGAAGAGGCTGTCTTTCTTCCAGCCAGTATTCTTTGCCATAAGTCTGTGGGATGATTTCTGCGTCTTCAGTTCTATTTTATTGGTCCTCAGGCCTGTTTTGTGTCAGTGCCAAGCTGTTTTTATTACTATAGCTTCGTAGTAGAGTTTGAAGTTCGGTATTGATTTTCCTCCAGCTCTACTCTTTCTGCTAAGGATTGCTTTTGCTATTGGGATCTTTAATTATTCCATTTAAATTTTTGGATTTCTTCCTCTATTTGGTTAAAGAATTACATTGGCATATTGATGGTTATTGGATTGAATTTGTAGATAGAATGTTAATATTAATTTTTTTAGTGTGTCAGTGCTGGAGTTTGAACTCTGATCCTGGGCACTATCCCTGAACTTGTTTTGCTCAAGGATAGCACTCATTTGAAACACAACTCCCCTTTTAGATTCATTTTTTTGCAAGTTAATTGGAAATAAGAGTCTCATGTCCTTTCCTATTCGGGCTGTCTTTGAACTGCAGTCCTGAATCTCAGCTTCCTCAGTGGCTAGGATTACAGGTCTGAGTTACTGGCACTCAGCTAAAAGTTGATTTTGTGAAAAATGGGTGATGGATGAGCAGCCATGGCACCATGGATTAGGAGAAAACTCATTCAGTACCCACTTCCCTTTGTGTTTAAACTAGAGTTGGCCTAAAACATTGTACATGAGGTATTCCTGATAGAGGAAAAAAAACATTGGAAAAAGATGTTGCATGAAAAATACTGTCATTAAAATGGTTGAAAGCATATGAAAAGTGAGTGGATTCAAGTTCCAAGACAACTCACATAAGCATTCCCTGAAGTGTCCGAGGGTGTATATTTGTATTCAGCTTAAGTCAACTTTCCCAGGAAACTAACAAGACAAAGTTGTGTACAGGGACACCCTCTCTTCGCCAGTCCATAAAATGGCTCACATCTGGCATAGTGCTTTATGTAGATTTAATGGGTAACTTTTTTTTTTCAAATCTTCCCCCCTGGTAATAAAGTGAATGCCACAAATATTATCTGAAATGTTCATAGGAAAACTGTAATTGTAATCCTTTGCCCTGTAGACACTTTCAGCTTCCTCCCTGCCTTCCTTTGATTACTGTTTGCTGGCCCTGGCAGGCTGCACAGATTCTCAGGTTACCAGAGGCCACCTTTTCCTGCCTTCCCCTGGCCTTGCTCTGTGTGAGGCCATGTCACCTAAAACTCACTGGATATTAGGCAGGAACAGCTCTGCGGGTTCTGTCAGGTAGTGTCTCCATCTCCCACACAGCCACTGTCTGAAAACATTAAAGAAAAATGTTAAGAATTGGGGTGGGGAAGAGTGAAGCTTGTTCAGCTTTCCTGGTAAGTTTCAGACTAACAATTATGAAGTTAATGACAAATAATGTAGGTTATCTCGTCTCTCATCAGATCTACAGGAATGTGCTTTTCTCTTCAGCTACAGCTGAGTGGGTTCCACTTCCCCAGAGAATGGCTTAGAAGTAAGATGTTCAAAACCTTAGAATATGAAGGAGGCTTCAAGTTCAGCTGAAGTTCAGCCACAAAGCCAGAGCAGAGATGTAATATAGAATATCTTGCCAATTTAATGGTATTAATTTCCCCCACATCCCTTTCAGTTGTTCACTGTGTGTACTCTGGCCTCTATGCCTGCCTATTTTTTTCTAATTTTACTTTATTAATGAAACCTTTTGATTCTTTGACATGAATATCTTTATTTATGACCCACACCATTGAGTTTACTAATATGCTCCATTAAATCCAGGGTTGGGCTCACATTTTCCATATGGAATTTTAATGCATTCACAATACTCATTGTTAAAAAATAACTTTCCATTTTTCAACTAAAAATACCGTATTTAATTAACCTTTCAAATAAATAAACATATAAAAATAGCAAAATAAAATTATTTTGAGTGTCGTGAAAGTTATTGCTTTTTAGACCTTAATCTTCTGGGTAGTTTTAAACTCATCTTTCAGGTGTTAGACTTTGACACAGCCTAAGTAAAGGAAAAACAACTACTGATTTTGATAAAAATATAGTCAAATTGGCATAATTTAGGTGGGGCCAGGAGTTCGGCCTAGTGGTAGAGTGCTTGCCTAGCATGCATAAAGACCTGGGTTGGATTCCTTGGTATCACAAACATAGAAAAAGCCGGAAGGGGTGCTGTGATTCAAGTGGTAGAGCTCCAGCCTTGAGAAAGTCCAGGTTCCAAGGTTCAAGCCCCAGGACTGGTAATCAATCAATGCCAAAGCAAATAAAATCTATCTCAAATAATATAAAACTTCGAGTGCCTTGGAGTTGCTCCCTGAATATGTGGAGATTCAGATATTAACAGATTCTATTTCAGTGCCCAGGCCCTGAGTTTAAGCCCGAGGACTGGCAGGAAAAAAAAAAAAAGGGCAGGCTGATTATAAAACAAACATATGTGTCATGTCATAATTTAATTCCATCAACAATGTATCAAGGTAATTTGTTTCTATTTCAATGTCCCCTGCTGCTACTAAAGAGGTGTCAAACGGTTTGTAACTGTACACACATTTCTTGAATTTTGTACTATTTTATTGAATTAGATCTTTTGCATAAATTAGTGAGACTCTTTCTCTAATTGAATTACAATATCTAACTTTATTTTACTCTTCTATTTCTCAAAATCTGAATGTCTGCATTTCTCATTCAGGACTAAGGCCCATTTATGTGGCTTCTGTCTAATCCTTGCATCTCTAAAGCCACCTCCCTCTAACCTCATCCTCTGCCTCTTGCTGCCCTTACAGACTACTTTAATCATTCCATTGCTCCCCATTTCTTGCCACCTTTTCTGAGCTCTTCCTCTATGGATTGTCCAGTTTTCCATTGGACCAATAATCTCTCACCTTCTGAATGAGATAGCTCTATCCTATAAGTCACAAACAAATCTTTCTTTTAAAATCTGTATTGTAAAGAAGGTATACAGAGGGGTTACAGTTACCTAAGTCCAGTATTGAGCACATTTCTTTTGGAACAGTATCATCTCTTCCCTCACTCTCCTAGCCTCCCTCCTCCACAAGTTGTCAAGTTCATTTTCAACATAGTGTCTAGTGAGTACCACCACTGTGTTAGTTCACCCTCGATCCCGTCATTTCCGTGCTTCCCTTTCCCTTCCCCTCAAACAGCAAAACTTACATACAAGAAAAAGGTGCAGACATTTTTTTTTCAAAAATCAACAGCAAAAGGGAGAAAAAGGCCCACAAAAAGTAAAAACCTTCTATACATCACAAATGGTTCTTTGACTAGACTTATGTCTTGACTCTTTTTGTTTCTTTTACCAACTCTTAAAACCTTTCTTCCTTGATCGAATTTTAACTCCCAACTATTTATTTGTCATCCTTACCAATCCATTAGAACTAAACTCTTCAAAGTCACTGGTATATAATATGTTGCTAACTAAATTTACTGTAATCAAGCATTACTTATTAGAGCATTTGCCAGAAAGGGTAATGCCATTCTTTCTGGAAATGAGAATAAATGGATTCCCAGGACTTAGAATGAAATCTTTTCTCTGTTCAATTGTAATTTCCTTTGTCTCCAAGATCCTTAATAGACATTCTACAAAAAATATTTCTCTGTAGTCCTTTTGGGTATACCTCTGGTTTCTCTGTTTTAAACATTTTCTGTGCTCTTTAGCTCACTTGTATTTATTGCAATATTCACCCATTGGAAGGTTTTATTTGGTGAAGTAGGGTTGTTACTGGGATTTTGAGTTCTGTCCCTCAGTTTTTTCACCCAAGGCTTTTGCTTTATCACTTGAACCATACCTCCACTTCTAGTGTTTTGGTGATGGATTTGAAACAAGTCTCTTGGACTGTGATCCTCAGAGTTCAGCCTTTTGAGTAGCTATGGTTACAGACATGAGCCATCAGTGCCCCCATTGAAGTTTTAGTTCTATTAAACTACTTAATTCTGTTAAAGACAGTGGTGGGAGGGGCTTTACTAAGCCCCTTTGTTTCTTCTTCCTACTTTATGCTGGGGAAGGTTCATTAATCCATCATATTTCTTAAAATACTTTTATTTCTTCTCTTAATTTTCAGTTATACCTCTTTGCATCTGTTTTGTACTAATGGCTATAAGTTAATTATAGGCGTTAAAATAAGCATTTTTCACTTGTATTCAAAACTATTTCAAGGAAAATGCAAAGAAAACAAGCATCTTGACATTTTGTGCTCTTGTTTGACAAGTAATACACATATATACTATGACTATTGTCTTTTGTTATATTTTTAAAGCCCATTATGAAAAGAAATTCATACAAAAATTAGAAATATCTGGACATTTTTATAGTTTATTGACTTGTTTGCATTTATACTGTTCCTATTCTTTCTTACACAGTCAGATTTCTGATATTTTTAACATTTAGAGTTTCTTGTAATTTTTTTGTAGAATAAGTTTGTCAGGAATGAATTGTCTCACCTTTTTGTTTGGCAAAATATGTCTTGATTTCTTCTTCACATTTGAATTTAGAATTTTTAATCAATATGGTATTATATTTGGGGAGTTGGGTCTTTCCTTTCTCTTCTGTATGCTTAGATTTGTTTTTTGTTTTGCTTTCTGGCATTGCTTTCTTTTTCTGATGAGAAATTACTTGGAATTCCTAATACACTTTGTATAGAGATTTTAATTCTGTACTATCACTCAATCTTTTTTTTCTCTGTGTCATTCTTTCTTTACCTTTTTGACTACAAATATATACATGTATATACCACTTGATATTTTCTACTTTTTCTCACTGTTTAAATTTTTCCATCTTTGGAATAGTTTTAAAATTTTTACTATTAGATTTTCATGTTTATTTTTTGTATTTAGTATGGGCTTTTCCTAAAAGACCTATCAAATTGATATTTCATCATGTTTTTAGTTCTTCCCATTGGTCTCTCTCCTTAAAAAAATAATATATATATATATGCATACATATAAGCTGGAATTTCCTATACTTTCATACATGCTTTCTGTCTTGTCACACTTTAACATATTCAATGTAATTAATTTTAGATTTAAATAAAAAATAATTATATTAAAATAAACATTGTAAAGCCCTGATAAATGTCTATGTCAATAGTAGATAGCTTATTCTCTTGGTCTGGTAATTTTTTTTTTCCGGTTTTGGGACTTGGACTCAGGGCCTGGGCACTGCCACTGAACCTTATCATTCAAGCCTAGAACTCTTTCATTTTGAGGCACAATTGTGCCTCTGGAATTGACTTCCCAGGCTGGCTTCGAACTGTGATCTCAGACTTCTAAGTAACTAGGTTTATAGGCATAAGCCGCTGGCCTCTAGCTTGTTCTGATGATATTTTGTATTGTATCTGTTGATGGTAGGTACATATGTGTGTGTGTGTGTGTGTGTGTGTGTGTGTGTGTGTGTGTGTGTGGAGGGGGTTCCTGAACTTGAACACAGGGTCTAGTTGCTGTCCCTGAGCTCCTTTTGCTGAAGGCTAATATCCTACCTACCACTTCAGCCACAGCTCTACTTCTGGCTTTTTATGGTATTTTGTTAGACATAAGAGTCTCATGGTCTTTCCTGTCCAGGCTGGCTTCAAATCATGATCTTCAGATGTCAGCCTCCTGAGTGCTGGAGATTTATAATTCCTCTCGGAATTATAAGCATGAGCCACTGGTGCCACGTTGTGCTTTGTAATTTTGATTGAATACTGGATATCATGTGTAACAGAATAGTGTATTTTGAGATAAAGTATACCTACACTCAGAAATGCCATATTGCCTTTTCTGCCAGGCTGTCACTATAAGTGGTTTATCGATGTCATCTGTACTTCCAATACCAATATAGAGACTTCTGGTCGATTCTTTTTTTTAAAAATTGTATTTTAGGGGCTGGGAGTTTGACCTATTGTAGAGTGCTTGCCTAGCATGCACGAAGACCCAGGTTCAACTCCTCTATGTATGTACCACATACATAGAAAAAAGCTGGAAGTGGTGCAGAGGCTCAAGTGGTAGAGCTCTGGCCTTGAGAAAGTCCAAGGACAGCGCTCAGGCCCTGAGTTCAAGCCCAGGACTGGCAAAAAAATTGTATTTTATCGTCAGGGTGATGTATAGAGGGGTTACAGTTACATTATCAAGTGGTGGGTACATAACTTCTTAAACATTGAAACCTCTTCCCATGTTTTTCTCACATTTCCCTTTCTCCTTTCCCTTGGTTGATTCTCCATTTCCTTCCAAACTAACAACCACTCATATAACATAGTTTAGTAGTCTCTTAATTGCCAGAAAGGTTAATTTCAACACTTGGGTTGATTTTGTTTAAGTCATATTAAGTTTCAAACTAGTTTTTATATGTTATAATTTTAAAAATACAATTTCCAAATACAAATGTTAATGGATATTTTCTATTATTCTTAGTCAACAATGATAAGACGTCCACCAACTGTTGTTTGTTACATCTGTGGTCGTGAATATGGAACAAAATCTATCAGTATCCATGAGCCACAATGTCTGAAGAAATGGCACAACGAAAACAACCTGCTGCCTAAAGAACTAAGGAGACCAGAACCCAAAAAAATAGAAATCAGGACCATCACTGGTAAGTTCCTCATTAAAAAGACTTTTGTATATCATGGGACCTGTCTACATATATGTAGAGGGATATTTGCTCAAACATTTAAAATCAACGTTTACTGCCTTGGCCATAGCCAAATAGGAAGCACCAGTTCTGGAATCCTGTTGAGTAGCATTGTCAGACATACACCATAGAGACACTGTACTCTGGCACCATGAACCTGGACAGCCCCCTGGCGTTCACTGTATTTTCCAGAATTTACTTTCCTCTATGATCAAGCACAATACTTTAGAAACATGAAGTTTATCTAAAACCTTTGGAGACAGATATCCAGGGTAATTGTGCTGATGCTCAGATAGCAGAAGTACCAAACTGATATTACTAAGGCCCACTTAGCTTAGTGATAAAATTGGAATAAATCGATTAATGTATGAAAAAGCAGGAAGGTAGGAACTATGCTGAGCTCTCTCTAAAAGAAGCAGCAGTTTCTCAGTTCCAGCTGGTGTTATCATTAAGAAAGTTGGGGTCCAAAGCAGGAAGATATTTCAATAACAGAAAGGAAACTGGAAATCCAGACATCTGTGTAAAATATCCAGACTTAAGAACTTTTTTTTTCAATGAACAATTTGTAAAGAACTACAAGCCAAATGAAACTGGAACTATGTTGTCACTTTGTCACAGTGTCTTGTGCTTACTCATATGGAGTGCAATGGTTAAGAGAATAGTTAAGGGCCAGGAGTTTGGCTTGTCTATCATGCAGGAAGACCGGGGTTTGATTCCTTGGTACCACATACATAGAAGAAAAAAAAAAGGCCAGAAGTGGTGCTGTGGCTCAAATGGCAGAGACTTGGCATTGAGAAAGCCCAAGGACTGTAAAAAGGAAAGAGAGAGAGAGAGAGAGAGAGAGAGAGAGAGAGAGAGAGAGAGAGAGAGAGAGAGAGAAATAAAAGAATGTCAGCTAGTGAAAATAATCACTAAGAGATTTTTTTGCCATTCACTCGCAGATTCACTTATCACATTTCTAGCACTGACCTTTTCTCAGTTTACTTCATTCCTTCAGAGGAGATTTGAAAAGGAATAGCTTTCAATTCCTTCATACTTGATTAGCAGCCACAGTGACCATGGAGATATAGGGTGTCATTAGTCCAAGGCACTCTTCTTACAGATCCCATCCTAGGAGTTAATGAATCTAGATTTCCACAAGAACGCTCTAGAAGCTCCACCAGTCAGTCCTTGAGAAGACTGAGACTCGCACACAAATGGAAAAAGAACCCAAGATGAAAACTGTAACTGAAATTAGAGCAGTTGCCCATTGAGCTTGCTTACCTTTTCTTTCTGAAAGTGTCTGTCTACTGTAGGCAACTGAATGTCATTCGGGTTCAATGTAGTCATAGAGTTCAAGTCTAGATTCAAGGCTTTGGGACCAAATATTTAGAAATGTGATGAATCACCCTCAAATGGGGACTATTCCAGTGCTTTTGAAACCACATTAAAACTCATATGAATAATTTAAAAATACGTGCTGTTGTTTCTTCAACAGATTTTCAAAATATTCAAAACACAATACACAGGGTGCTGGTGGCTCACATCTGTAATCCTAGCTACTTAAGAGGCTGAGATCTGAGGATTGTGATTCAAAGCCAGCAGAAGGAAAGCTTTGGCTCAAGTGGTGCAGTGCTAGCCTTGAGTAAAAAAAGTTCAGGGACAGGTCCAGGCACTGAGTTCAAGCCCCAAAAGCAGCACACACACACACACACACACACACACACACACACACACACACACACACACACACACATTTATAACCTACATCAAATGTGATCTTTGCTTTATCCAAAGGATAAAGTTGGACAAGGCTTTAATTTTCATGCCTATCGCTGTTGGGCACTGGTAGTTCATGCCTATAATCCTTCAATCTCACTGAAATTGGAGGGTCTTGGTTCAAATCGGACAGTGCAAAAGTCTGAGACACTTATCTCCAGTGAGCCAGAAAAATGGTGCATGGATCAAGTGGTAGACTATAGACTGGAGTGAAAAAGCTAAGGGACATCCTCAGGCCCTGGGTTCAAACGCTCAGTACCAGTACCCCACAGAAAAATTCCCATGGGAAAGGAAAATGAACTGAAGGCAGACATGTTAAGAATCTAAGGTTTGTTATGGTTGTATGAACTATTTGATGAAAATCACATGAGAAATGCTGAGACTTTCTAAAGTAATCTAGGCTTTGCCAATGATAAAAACTAAGCAATATGGTTTTGAGTGCTTCATTACATTTGGGGGGGCCTATTTGGGGTGATTCTAAGACATAGTTAATTCTATGTTCTCATTCTATTTAAATAAAGCTTATTAAAATAAGCTGTTTCTCTAAAATAAATCCATATGGCTTTTCCCCATGCTCTACCAAAGAAAATTATACATTTCTCAGCTGCCTGCTCTGTTTTCCTAAGAACACTTCTTTTCATCAGATTAACTCTTCTGTTTGCATTCTTTATTTTAATTACATAAAGAATCTCAGCGTTCACAGCCATGAAGAGATGGTAAATTTTTAGGACATAATTCATCTCAAATTTACTCTCAACTGTCAGTTGTGGCCTCTGAAAACATTCCATTGAAGGATTACAGAGGAGGAAAATAACAAATACATGTTCTTTCCCCATTATAAGCTTAAATTTAGAGTCAACTGAAAGGAAGCCAACAGTTATATTTGCAAGATAATATATAAGCAAAGATGTTAATAATTAGTGAAGAATGCATGTCAAAACACATAAAACTCCATTTTAAAGTCCAAAGACTAAAGACTCTGCTTCAAAGCTCACTTGACTCAATCCCTGAAAGAGAGAGAGGCACTTTTTTATTTACTTATTTACCTATTTACTTTGGACAAAAGTCATATGATTTATTTAAAATCTCAGCCAACAGGTATTTCCTGAAAATAGTTTATTTAAAAAAAAAAGGTTCTGAGGAATGAAAACTAATCTAATCTACCTTTCCTCCCCCTACTTTCATTTTCCTCTTTCTTTCTCTGTCTCTGCCTCTTTTTCTCTTTGTCTCTCTTCCTCTATCTCCCTCCTTGCCTTTGTCTGTCTGTCTGTCTGTCTGTCTGTCTGTCTGTCTGTCTGTCTGTCTGCGTCTCTCTGCAGCCAAAGGGTTCTACGATCTCGATGCCCTAAATGAAGCAGCTTGGACAAGTGCCCAGAGCCAGCTAGTTGCCTGCAACATTTGTGGGCGGACCTTCCTGCCAGACAGACTCATTGTTCACCAGCGATCATGTAAACCCAAGGCTGCCAAGTAAAGCCCTTGTCTCTCCACTGGAATCAATCTCTTTGAACCGTCATCAGAAAACGGAGATGGGGAGAATCCCCATCTCCCCCACTCCCTCCGTGCTTTGATGACAAGCCTGTTTGCCCATCCTTAGGCCCCAGATTGAACAAGCAGTTGCATGTGGTTAGGGCACACTAGGGAACTTTTCACACTTGTTCGTCAGGCAGAATTTCAAGCGGCCTGCTTCTTATCAGAGCTGGAAATTTTGTCCAAAGGAAATTTCTGAGCCAATTGTTGGCTTCTCCCATCCCCCACTGCCCTTTCCTGAGCAAAAGTTTTGAACCCCACGATTTCCAGCGCACTGAAGAGAGACGGTGGGAAGTAAATCTCAGTCCGTTTCTTCTTGTACCATTGTTTTCTGACCTAGGGTGCTTTCTGAGTTATGCATTGAAAAGTTTCTTTTCTCTAAGATCAGGAAAGACATTTTAAGATTTATTGAGGACAGAACAGGGACCCTTGTTGACTCCTGGTCTCTGTTTTTTTTTTTTTTTTTTTTTTTGTACCAAGTGATGTTACAAAGATTTCCTGAGGAGGGCAGGCTTGTGTCAAAAGACTGTCCTGATGCATTCATTACCATGGGTTGAGGCTACCTCCTTTCTCGCAGGGAATACCTAGCCCTTGGTACCCTCATAAGGATTTAGGGCTGTTTCATTGTCTCTGTGCTTGGAGTGGTTTGGAAAGTGCTCTGTATTTGAGAGTCCTCCATTGTGAGTTCAAGCAGGTAAGGCTCTGTCACAGAAAGAGAGCGGAAGGAGGGTGGGGCTTGCCCAGGAAATTCAGCTATGCTGGGAAGATGAGGCTTCTCCTCTACGACTAGTGATCTTGCTTGAGATCTTTCTTTTATAGCTGAATTCCAGGGTTATGCCTGATGCACTGTAAGCCTCACCTCTTTGACCTTACACAGCACAGTCAGCTCAAAATGATGTAGACTGACTTATTCATCCTAATCATTCGGTCATCCAACTACTTATTATTCAAGGTTGGGTAAAGGTAAATGTGCTAGCCATTCTGTTTTTTTCTGCTTGTTCCAAAGGAATCAAGAAATATGTGTCTCATGAGAGACATGGCATTTAATGAATTGTAGTGGATTGCTTAGTTGGTTTGTTTTTGTTTTTGTTTTTGTTTTTGCCAGTCCTGAGGTTTGAACTCAGGGCTTGAGCACTGTTCCTAAGCTTATTTTGCTCAAGGTTAGCAGTCTACCACTTGAGCCACAGCGCCACTTCTTTTTTTTTTTTTTTGTCTTTTCTTTTTTGGGGGGCACTGGGGATCGAACCCAGGACGTTGCACTTCCTAGGCAAGCGCCTTGCCACTGAGCTACATCCCAGCCCTGCCACTTCTTTTTCTATGTATGTGGTATTGAGGAATCGAACCTAGGGCTTCATGCATACTAGGCAAGTACTCTACCTCTAAGCCACCTTCCCAGTCCAACTCCCTAGTTCTTTTATCTTGTTGACTAACAACTTGAGAACATTTAACGTATTCTAAGCGGGTACGGGTTTGGCACAGTTATAAGCACTTTGTGTGCATCAGTTTATACACACCTTTCATTGGCCCTACAAGAGGATATATCCTGATTTCACAAGATAGGAAATACTTAAAGAGCTAACTCAGGCTCACCCTGGATTTGAGTTAAGGGACAGAGTACAGAGGCCAACTCAAAAGTATTGTGCTTTAAGTACACAATTGTTATCTGTAGCTATTTGACAGTTATCATCATCAATAAGATTGCACATAAAAGATCTGCAAATGGAAATATTTTGTAAAATGTACACTGACACTTCACACAGGAAATTTTTTCAATTGAATGTTCATGTACGCGAGGGTATAAGTAGAATTTCATGATTCCATGATACTCATTCGTACACTGAATTTACATCAGAGTTCCAGTGTCTGTCTTACCCTAAGAAAACTAAGCTCCTTCTAGTAAGGAATATGACAAATGGGATCTCAAGGACAGCTTCCTGTTATTGCTTTGGTTTGGAGAACCCTGGTCTCTTTTTTTATTTAAAAAGACATTACTAAAAATTGCAGTTAGCAGGCCAGGAGTTTGGCCTAGTGGTAGAGTGCTTGCCTACCATGCACGAAGACCCGGGTTCGATTCCTCGGTACCACATACATAGCATACATAGCAAAAAGCCAGAAGTGGTGCTGTGGCTCAAGTGGTAGAGCCCTAGCCTTGAGAAAATCCAGGGACAGTGCTCAGGCCCTGAGCTCATGCCCAGGACTGGAAAAAAAATTTTTTTTTGCAGTTATTTGTGAGCAAGGAAGAGATTAAAAAAAAGCAGATGCCCAAAGTCCTCTGCTCCCTGAAAAATCTGAAAATATCCCTATTCCTTCTGTGCTTGTCTGCTTCTGATACAGCATTTCTTCTATATATTTCAAGCTTGCATGGCTTGAATGCGGTATCATGTCAGAGCAGGAAGTTCTGCCCCTTCCTTCCCCGGTCTCAGAGCTCCCTTCCTTCCTCTGGCAGTGGTCCCCTTTTCCTTATCACTTGAGGCTTGCACAGTGATTCAGTATCTGGCCCATGCAAATGGTTATGCTTGTTTCTGCTGGCCTTGCTCGCTTTCTGTGACCAGAAGAGGCAAATGAGATTTTTTCCTGAACTGCGAAGACATGACACAAATGAAAATCAGTGGAGTTTTCCATAGAGCCAAATTGGGTGCTGTAGAGAGAGCAGAGGAGGAAAAAAAATCTCTGTTGAGTTTTAACAGGATAGTACTTTTTTGTAGGGGGGCTACAGGGGTGCTGTTTCTGGGGCTTGAACTCAAAACCTGGGCACTGTATCTGAGCCTTTTTTGCTCAAGGGCTAGCATTTTAACACTTGAGCCACAGCTTTCCTTTTAGCTTTTGTTGTAATTAATCGGAGATGAGTGTCTCAAGGGCTTTCCTGCCTGAGCTGGATTTTTGAACCATGAGCCAGACCTCACAGCTCAGCATGGATGGGAAGCATTTATTCTTTATTCCATTAAAATTCTGTTACAAAAATATTCAAACAGGGCCGGGAGCGTAGCCTAGTGGTAGAGTGCTTGCCTAGCATGCACGAAGACCTGGGTTAGGTACCACATACACAGAAAAAGCCAGAAGTGGTGCTGTGGCTCAAGTGGCAGAGCACTAGCCCAAAGCAAAAGGTGTCCAAGGGCAGTGCCCAGCCTCGGGACTGACAAAAAAATTCAATTATATATTCAAATAGGAAAGTGTAATGAAATGTAATGTTCTTTACATTCAGGTAAATGTAGTTTTAAATCTCAGCTATTATTTTTGGGTAAATGGCAGATAGAAATATCAGCCCAATATTCTGCTTGCTCTTCAACACCTTTTATTTCCATTTATGGAATCATGAGATAAAGCTAGCACAAAGCTAGGCTTCGTGGAGCTATGCTTATTACTAAACTGGGAAAAAAAACTTTCAAATGATTTTAGCAAAGGATGTGTTATGCAAAATAATGGCTTCCAAAAATACTGACATTGTGGGCTGGGCGTTTGGCCTAGTGGTAGAATGCTTGCCTAGCATGCATGAAAACCCGGGTTCGATTCCTTGGTACCACATGCATGGACAAAAGCCAGAAGTGATGCTGAGGCTCTAGCCTTGGGAAAGTCCAATGACAGTGCTCAGGCCCTGAGCTCAAGCCCAGGACTGGAAAAAAAAAATACTGACATTGTAAACGCTGAAGCTTCTCGATGCAGGGCTAACACTGTCAACCTTGAAAACTGGGCTCTGGTGGCCCAATCCTGAATTCTAGTTCTAAAAATGATGGTTTGAAGCCAGCCAGGGCAGAAAAATGTCTGCTATACCTCATCTTTAAAATAACCAGCAAAAATCAGGGCTAGAAAAATGTCTGCTATACCTCATCTTTAAAATAACCAGCAAAAATCAGGGCTAGAAAAATGGCTGATGTTTCAAAGCACTAGCTGAGCAAAGAATCTCACAAAGCCCCAAGTGTGTAGAGGAGAATACACACACACACACACACACACACACACATCTATATAGGTATGTACATATATATATAGGTACATATATACCCACATATATGTATTACATATACATATATGTATATGTAGGTATATATTAACATTGGGATGGAAAGATGATCCTGGTGAGACCACTATAAACACAGAAGTCTCTAGAAGAAGCCAGAAGAGGTCAGGTGATAGAGATGGCAGCATAAGAGTTTAACATCCTGCTGGTGGCTCTGAAATGTAGGGAACTGTTTAAGGACCAAAAGAGGCCAAGAGGAGCTAAGGGTACCCCCAAGTGATAGCTCAGAAACTGAAGTCTCTGGCCCATTCCTACGTGCAACTGAATCCTGCCAGCAATAAGAATGGGCACGCATTCACCTCGAAACATAATCCGCTCAAAGCAGCACTTATATTCCTCCAGAGGAATGCATGGTTCAGCTGGTAAGCACAGGATCAGGAGAATATCTATGCTGCTTAGGCTACTCGACTGGTAGAAGTCTGTGATGGCAACACTGGATGACTAGCACAAAACCCATCTGCATGGGCTAAAGCAAAACAAAATCTGAGCACATCAGAGAGGCAGAACTCCCCAGTCCCGAGGGGACGATGGATTCCATTACCTGGCCTTCTTGCTTTCAAGAGAGACTGGACAACACACACTGAGACACCTAAGGCAAACTGAATCTAATGTTTTCCACTGGCAATGCCTTCCTCCTGAAAAATCAGTATTCACAAACCCAGGAGAACAAATAAATTTGGTAAATTAGGACAAAAAGGAGATGTTAAAGTTTGTGACCATTTTCACACATTGGGAATGCCAGCATTATTTCATTTTTAGGAGAAACTTGCTATTTGTATGAAAAAAGGGTTTTTCCTTTACTTTTATTAGAATATCTTAATTGCATAAAATGGTTTGTTAGTGGTGATGACATCATGTCTAAGAATGGGGTTTGTTTCTCTACTGATGAAAGAATTAAAAGGCATGAGAGTGTTTAAATCAGAAAGAGTAAGTTTATTTCAATGCAAAAGGAAAACAGTGAAACCAGCTCTCCAAAGAGAGGATCCCAGAGTCTAGGGAGTCCTTTCAGAGGATGGTTATATAGTCTCCTTCCCACTTCCTCTTCCCCCACCTCCTCCCCCCCATCCACCATAAGTTTTCCAGTTATTACCTGATGGCTTGTGTATGCTCCACCCTGGCTCTTTACACTGGTTGATCAGGAACCCAGGGCATTATGGGGGGGAAGAAGCACCATGAATAGCCATATATTACATCCACCACTTTTTAACAGTTTCCCATTTCTATGCCTCAAAGAGATAGGATAGAGAAGGAAAATTATATTTTTTTCAAACAAATCTCAAATGGGCCAAACTTTGGAGTTGAAAACAGGAGGTAGGCCGAGGAAAAATAACAGCTCCTCTCATACCACATCTAATTCTGGATGATAAATGACAAGAATAAGAGACTCTAATCTGCCTTCTCCTTAAAAAGGATAAAACGTGGTGACCTCTCCACAAATGAGTAGAGCTAGGAAATGAGGAGCACATGCTTTCACTTCTTGTCCTTGTCTTTTAAGTACTCATCTCACCCACCCACCCACCCAGAATGCCCATCTCACCCACCCACAACCATTGGCAAGGGGTTGCTAGATTTCATGACTACATGGAATCTCCCAGCTCAGAAAGTATAAAGGCTTCAGGTAGGAGCTCTCATTTGAAGTTCATAACTCATTACCTGAATGAGAAGCAGGTAATGTTTCTCTTCTCCACTTTGAGCTACTTGTATTTTGTTAAACACAATAAAACTTGTTAAAATTTCAACTTGTGACACTCTCCTTTGTCATGAGATCCATTGGGATTCTTTGCATGAGTGACTCTGTGATTGATTGTGGACACTGGAAGTAAAGGACCCTGCCCTCCAGTGTCCATGGTGTTTTCATTCATGCTTATAACATACTTTGGCCATATTCTCATATGACTCTCACTTATTCTCTCTCTACCTCCCCAATCCACTTCCTCTTCCACAAGAACGTTTAAGAGTCTTTTTTTTATCTATGTTAGTCCTGGATTTAGACTTACAAGGGCAGTTGGACACAAAGATGAGAAACCATTCTGTAAAATAATGTGAATGGCCAGCTCCAGCCAGTTTTGTGAACTAAAACTGGTTTTTCCATACACTCCCAAGCACTTAAAAGAAAGTGGAATTTTAGACTCAGTGTTAGGTAAAGGGAAGCTGCCACTTACCGAAGAAAGGTCTAGAGCCTAATAGCTGCCAAGTTCTCATTTTCTGCATTCTACTTTTTTTTATTAAAGAATTTATTAGCATTGCTTTTTGCATCCTATTTCAAATGGCGTATTTAACAAGTGTTCAAGAAGGGTGCATTCTACTAATTTTATGTATTGTTTTATTCTTTACTCTGGCTGATCACTCTGGGTAATGGAAGGGAACTATGATGTATCAGAGGGGAGATGAGGTCTGTAGAAGAACAAATAGCACAGTGGTTGACACTTCCCAGAACAAGCAAAACAGCATCTTAGAAACACCACAGTGTGATCAGGAGGCTGGTGGAATACTACAGTGACCCTTAGAATCCCTGCAGGAGGAGGCTAGCTTTGCTAACTTCCTAGAATTTGGATTTGGATAGTGTTCCTTGGGCTAGCAAAGGGGTTTGAGATCGTGGAAATGCAGAGAACACGGGCACATAGTCAGACGTAGTCAACTAACACATGAGCAAATAGTGCACGACTGTGGTTTGCCAAATGGCACCAAACAGGCTCTAAACCTTGCAGCCAACATGCAGGGGAAGAATAAAGCCATTAAAGATCTCACCAGAAGAGGAAAGTAGAGTAAAAGGCAGCAAGGGCATTAGAGGGCAGCCCACGAAGAAACCCCAGGAACTGCAACCATTTCTAGGGAGTGACCAGAGGACAGAGTTTTGTTTCTATTCCAATTGGCCTGGTTTTCCATGGGGTTGGGCCACAGAATTTCCTGTTAAGTTGATAAGGCATGTTACATTACCTTATTCTGTTGTATTTTCTAGACCATTTCTGTCTACTCTGCCTGTGTTGCTAGCATTATCTTCCCCAGCCCTCCAGGCTGTCTTCCAGGCACTGGGGTCATTACCCCTGGCTAGAAGCAGTCACCTTGGTTCATTGTGGCATGAAGAAAAAGAATCAGCACATTTTTAGAAGTGCTCTAGAGGGAGAGGAGAGGAGATTTGTATTCTGTATGTTATTTGGGGATAGTGACCAACGGGGTGGTGGGGGATAGGTATAAGAGCCTGTGGCATTCTACACTGTGGAGGCAACTTCTAAGGAATTTACAAAGGTTGGGGGTGTGGCTCAGTTGGTGGCAGGCCAGCCAATAGGCAAAGTGTTAGGTACTGAGTTCCAGTCCTCATCTCAGAACAAAAATGAAAATAAAGAGGAAGTGATCAAAGTTAATGTTTAACGACTTATTCTAGTTCAAGTTATGATGCCACTTCCTTTTGGGGGGTGGGGCTTGAACTTTGACTCTGAACAGTGTCCTTGAGCTCTTCAGCTCAAGCCTACTGCCCAAACACTTAACCCACAGAGCCACTTCCAGTTTTCCGGTAGTTAATGGGAGATAAGAGTCTCTAGGCCTTCCCTGCCTGGGCTGGCTTTGAACTGTTATCCTCAGATCTCAGGCTCCTGAGTAGCTAGGATTACAGGCATGAGCCACCAGTGCAGGGCCCTGCCTCCTTTTTTCTTTACCTGATTATTCCTCCAACTTTTTATCACCATTGAGATGTTTTCCAGACCATTGTAGTTCCCATATCTAGGAGATGGAAAATCAGTGCCATATCCTTCGCTCTAGCACTGTGCAAAGAAAATTCACATAGAGAGCAGCGACAAGGGTTCTGGAAGCATTTGAGAGTAAGCATGTAGTGTGTGGTATGGACCTTATCTTGAAGAGAATGAAGGGTAGCATAGGATTTGCATGCTGGGAGAAGAGAAGAGTTACCAATGAAAAGATTAGCTGTAGCTTTCCATTCCATGAATGCCTGTTGAACAAGTGAATTAATGACTTTCCTGTTGCTGGTCAGAAGGGCTGTGGACAAGATAATCTTTTCAGGAAGAGTGGGTGAATAGACATAAAGACAAAAGGACATAAATCTGCTTTGCCATTGTGTGTGTGTGTGTGTGTGTGTGTGTGTGTGTGTGTGTAGGTGTGTGTATGTAGGTCCTAGGGCTAGAATTCAGGGCCTAAGTGTTGTCCTTGAGCTTTGATTGCTCAAGTCTAATGCTCTACCACTCAAATCACAGCTCCACTTTTGGTGTTTTGCTGATTAATTGAAGGTAAGAGTCTCAGGGACTTTTCTGAACAAGCTGGTTTCAAACCTTGATCCTCAGATCTCAGCCTCCTGAAGAGCTAGGATTACATGTATGAGCCACCAGCACCCAGCTTTGCCATCTTTGTTCCCACATTTATCTTCCCATTTCTACTCTCACAGTATTGGGAGTGTCTCTGTTTCATTTCTCTTTCAATAAACAGCTCTAGTCACTCCAGCACTTTCTGGCCAGCAGAGGGCAGTATTTGGATGCAATGAATGTAAAAATCTTCAGCGCATGTATTACAGGCAGGGAATGGAACATCTTTATATATATTTTAAACTGCACTAGAGCAAGCTATAAAAAGAACATGGGCTCAACTCCTGAAGTCATATCAAGTGAATCTTCCATCTCTCATCTCCCTGCCAACTTTGCAAAGGAGTAAGCAAAAATATTTAAGATATAGATTTCATCTTGGCTTCATTACAAGGCTATGTTTTGGCCAGTTCTCTAACAAAATGTACACTGAATATAGAATGCAAATATCTTGATACTGAAATCATAATGCATGCAGTGACTCTGGAAAACACTTTTTCTTGTTTTCCTGCTCTCTTGCACCTGTGCAAGTAAGCTAAATATTTTACCAGGTTTTAAAGTATGTTCAAGCCATTTCTTATTCCCAACACATATTAATCAAGCACCTACTAAGTGATATGTGCTGGCTAGAAAAGAAAAGGCACACAGAAG
Source organism: Megascapheus bottae (assembly GCF_031878675.1). NCBI lineage: Eukaryota > Metazoa > Chordata > Mammalia > Rodentia > Geomyidae > Megascapheus > Megascapheus bottae. Next base: position 1,771,146 of record NC_143518.1, read on the forward strand.
GGTGCAACAGGAAGGGATTCTGAATGGCACTAGTGAAAGGTATGGGATTCAAAAGAGTAGTTTTTGTAGAAAGCAAAAACACTGCACCCTTTCCCTACCCTTGGTATGTGAGATATGGCAATATGATAGATAATGTTCTCAAAAGCAGCTCAATTTCAAATCAAGAATTCTTATTTAGCAGAGTGACTCAGGCTTGTAATCCTAGCTACTGAGGAGTCTGAAATAACAGTTCAAAGCCAGCCCAGGCAGAAAAGTCAATGAGATCCTTATCTTGAGTTTACCAGTAAGAAGCCAAAATGGAGCTGTGGCTCAACTGGTCAAGTGCTAGCTTTGAGGAACAGAGCTAAGGAACAGTACCCAGACCCTGAGTTCAAATCCCAGTATTGCTTTCTCCCTCCCCTCCTCAAAAAAAAAAAGATAATGCTTTTTAAAATCCTGCTGTAGCCAGGCTATATGTGGAGAGAGACAGTCTTATTAAAAACCATTTAGCAAATCCAACATTTCAATGTAGTCAAATATGCTAGAATTTTACCTGCTTTTTCTAACATATGAAGGTAGTTTTGCCACCTTCACAACTCCCTCTCAAAACTATTCAGTGTTTTAATTTTCTTTTTTTTTCTTTTTTTGCCAGTCCTGGGGACTGAACTCTGGGCCTGAGCATTGTCCTTGGACTTTCTCAAGACTAGCACTCTACCACTTGAGCTGAAGCACAACTTCTAGCTTGTTCTATGTATGTGGTTCCGAGGAATTGAACCCCAGTTGTCATGCATACTAGGCAAGCACTCTAGCAATAAGCCAAACTCATGGCCCCTTAATTTTCTTTTAGTAGTGTTTACTTTTAGACTTTACCTCTAGATATATTTTATTTGGTGAATATATTTCTCTAATGAAGTTTTCCACTCTCACTGTCAATCTCTTTCTCCTACATATAAGTAAATCCACTTTGAATATTCCATGTTGTATTATTAATCTCCACTTGTGCATTTCTAACATTACCATTTAATAATTAAATATGACTTTACAAGGTATTTTAATATTGTGTGACAAAGCCTGTCCTTTTTTTCTTTTTGAAGCCAGTCCTGGGCTTGAATTCAGGGTCTGGGTGATATCCCTGAGCTATTTTGCTTAATACTAGTGCACTACCACTTGAGCTGCAGCTCCACTTCTAGCTTTTTTTTGTAGTTATTTGGAGATAAAAGTCTCACTCACTTTCTTGCCCAACCTAGCTTCCAACCTTGATCCTCAGCTCTTAGCTTCCTGAGTAGTTAGGATTACAGGCATGAGCCATGGATGCTAGCTTTTGTCTTTTTTGTTGTTGTTGTTTCTGTTTGTTTGGTTGTGGGGTTTGAACTCAGTGCCTGTGGGCTGTCCCTGAGCTTTTTTGCTCAAGGCTAGTGCTCTACCACTTTAAGCCAAAGCTCCACTTCTGGTATTAAGAGTGGTTAATTGGAAGTCAGAGTTTCACAGAATACCAGCCTCTGGTGCCTGGCTGAACATACTATTTTCTTTTCTGTCTTTTCCTTTCTTTTCTTTTCTTTCTTTTTTGGTCAGTCATGTTTTTGTGCATGTAGTAATTAAAATCTTCAAAAATACCCGTTTTATAAAATAAGGATATTCTGAAAGAAGAAATATTTTTCAGCTAGTCCACTCATTCACTGTCCTAGGGTAATCAAAGCAGATAATTAATAATAGAGTATTCTCTTAAACTTGTATGGTGGGCAGTGTTTTCACTTCGCTTTAATGAAAAACACTTGGAGGCGGCCCAGTGCTGTGGAGAAATGGTTAGTTATTATCCTTGTTTATAAGTTTAAAGAGGAGTTGATGCTGAAGACTAAATTTTTCCATTTCTTTTTCACCAGTATTTTTCCATACAAAGTAAAACTAAAACACTGACAGACTCAGAGGTGAAGGTTAGCCTTCCAGAAGAAGCAAGAGGCAGAGATTGGGAACAGCCATGCTAGACTGGAGAATCCCAGGAAAACATACAGAGGGAGCTCAGCAGGGGGCGATAGAGGTTCTTCTCTGCCCTCCAAGTCTGAGTTTTTAAGTCACTAGCTTCTTAACCCATCATTAAAGAAAACATAATTACAATTTTCTATGGTTCCCTTGTTCTCATGGAAATAATGATAGGACGAGTTAGAGCTCAGTCACAAGAACACAAACTGTACAAAATATCTGACCCTGCAGTAGTTTGCTTTCCCCAGTCACTGAAGACCCCTAGTCTGTAAAGCACGGTTGAGCAACCTCCAGATATGTTAACATGGTAAGGATTTTTATGTTTTAGTTAGGGAAAACAGTAAAATTTTAATCAAAAGTTGCTTTCAGCTTTCAGCAGTAGGACTCTTGGCAGACTGTTTGACATGGCTTATTAGTTCAAAGGGAGATCACTGAAAGCTTTCAGATATTAAATGGCTGTTATAAAAAGTGAGAATTTTTAAATTCCAACTAATCTCATGCAGAACAGAGAGAAACTAAGCATGAACCTTCAGAAGGATTTGGGGGGACTTGGATTCTGTTATAGACTAGATTAGTGTTTGTTTGTAGATTATACCAAAATGAAAGGCCTTCCTATAAGATGTTCTCACAAAGATTTGTCCTGAAAGGAAACAGACACTTGTATAAAGAGGTTTATTTTGTTTAATTTTTAAAGTATACTAGGTGGAAATAGAGTGAATCTCAGAGTTTAGAGGTTGAGATTTAAAAAAAAATCTCACTATCAACCAGGTAGTGGTGGCTCAAATCTATAACCCTAGGATTCTAGAATTCTAATCAGGAGGCTGAGATCTGATGATCTTGGTTCAAAACCAGATGAGGCTTGGAAAGTTGAGGAGACTACAAAAAACAGTAGTAGAGGCATGTAGCTCAAGTGTCACACTTGAGTAAAAGAGCTAATATATAAAGGTATAGCACCCAGGCGTTTGAGGTCATGCAACAGTACACACATACACACACACACACACACACACACTTCACCATCACCAATTATTGCTCATAGGTTCTTGAGAAAATAATTTCTAAGCCTAGAAAATTGAATTGATATGTTTTTATCTCATAAATTTATAGTAAATGCAAATCATTCAGAGTAAGTATTGTCACATAGAAGTACTCACACAGTGGCTGTTATGGCAAACAGGCTTGCTGCTTCTTGATTTCTCTTTTTCCCTTTCCCAGACTCCTTTGCTAACAGATTAAGGCCATGAGCCTGATCATAACCAAGCCAAGGACTGAGTTAAGAACCTGTGTGCCCTAAGCAGTCTCCTTGATGAAGAGAACTTGAGGACCACCTAGTCCAGATGGTTCAGCTCCAAGATAGAGCAGAACAATGAGCCCCACATCAGGGTAGGATGAGAATGACAAATATGTTCAGTTACTGACAACTCAGGGCTAATTAATAACTACAATTTTACTGTGTTAGTACAAATGGAAGATTAACCTATCTGAATTTCCTGATAATGAAATACCAAAATGAAGGAAGTAGCAGATAAACTTTTAGATCTTAATAATGAAAAGTCATCACCTTTGACAGTTGGCTTTCTATCTTACTTACCTTTGAAATGATAGTACCAAGAATAGTTGTTGGCATGAGCTAAGTATTAAAATGTGTGTGTATGTGTGTGTGTGCGTGCGTGAGTGCGTGTGTATGCCATACATTTTCAATTCACCAAGCACTCCGAATACATTAAATAAGAAATCCAAACCTTTCTTTGTCTTCAAAGAGTATATAATCTAAAGAGAAATTCATTTATCTTTTGTTGCCCATTCTGGCATGATATACACAGCAATGGCATTGCAGCTTCACATAAGAAATGTTGTATTTAAATGCTCGTTTAAATCAGGCACCAGTGGCTCAAACCTGTAATCTTAGATACACAGGAGGCTGAGATCTGAGGATTGTGGTTTAAAGCCAGCCAAGGCAGAAAAGTCCACGAGATTCTTATTTCCAGTTAACTAACAAAAAGCTGAAAGTGGAACTATGGCTCCAATGGTAGCGTGTCATCCTTGAACAGAAAAGCTACAGTACAGTTCCCAGGCCTTGAGCCCAAGCCGTAGTACTAGTGCACACGTGTGCATTACACACACACACACACACACACACACACACACACACACACGCTCAATTTTGCCATGACTGGAGACGCATTCAAATGATATGAGGCTCAGATAAGGCTGCAAATACTTGGGAAGCAAAGAAGGAATAGTATCTCAACAGATTAGAGAAAGAAAGGCCAGGTTAGTAGGTTAGATAGAGAGATTAGTAAAGTAGAAGAGATAATAAAGAATTGGTTTCTGAACCTGAGAATACGGATGCTCATGAGCTAGAGCCTACCTAAAAGAATAAAACATGCTAGAAGGAAATTTTTTCAGGTGGATGTGCCACCTAGAAACATCTTTCAGAATGGTTTTGTGACTGAGCTCTTAGTTCAAGGGGGCTTATATACTGTATTGTTGATTGAGCTGATGCTATATTGTTTAAAGATGAAGATGTATTTATTCACATTAGTGAAAGCTAGAATATGTACTAGAGCAAATCAGAACAACTGAGTCTGGAATGGGGAGCCACAGTGAGAAAAGACTGCTTTATTTCCTTCCTTCCTTCCTTCCTTCCTTCCTTCCTTCCTTCCTTCCTTCCTTCCTTCCTTCCTTTTCATGTGGTGTGTGTGTGTGTGTGTGTGTGTGTGTGTGTGTGTGTGTCCAGGGCTTGCATTCACTCAGGGCCTGGACCATGTCCCTGACCATTTTTGTCTGTGTGTTTGTTTTCAAGGCTCTGTTCTACCCCTTAAGCCACAGTTCCACCTCCAATATTTTGCTGGTTAGTTGGAGATAGAAGTCTAACTGATTTTCCTGCCTAGGCTAGTTTCAAATGTCAGATCCTAGTCTCCTGAGCAGCTAGGGTTACCAGCACTCAGCTTCAGAGAAATTTTTTGTGAACCCCAAGAACTACTAGCTAAAGCAGATAATTCCAGCACTTCTGATAAAAGAAACGCAAGGGAAGATGATGTGGTTAGAGGAATCTGAGTTCACCGAGTGTCAACCTGCAGCTATACAACCTTGCCTAGCTTCCTTCATCTCTCCAACCCTCAGTTTCTAATATGGAATGGGTGCTAGAAACCAATGAGAATGCATGTAAACTGTTGGGGACCCAGTGTGAGGTCAGAGCGACCTTAAACCTGCACAACTGAGTACCCAAGGAAATACATTGTTATCATGATGACTTTGGGCTATGCCAATCGCTTCTCCTTTAACTTATCTGAGACTTGCTTGCTGTTTTGTATGAATGTAACCTCGGGCAGTTTCCTGGTTTTAAGAAAAGTCTTTAAGATTGGAACTTGATATAAACGGGGCTACAGTCTTAAGCTCACAGCCTTCTTGGGCTACTGACTTGAGCTGTAGACCTCCTGACCCCATCTTTTTCTTGTCTTCTTCTTTTCCAAGTCCTCACCCCCTAAATCAGGCATTCCCATTTGCTGCCAGCCGGCAGTGAAGTGGTAAACCCAATATCTAACATTCTAAGTCTGGAATATATTTACATGTGCTGCATGCTGGGAAAATACCACTGAAGAGGGGGATTTGACTAGGGAAAGTAAAAGATCACCTAGCCTTAGGACACAGTCTTTGCAAATGCACTTTCCTGAAGTTCCAAAGATGGAAATGGAAAAAAAAGACCCAACACTAAGACCAACAGTACTCTTTGAAGTCTATCTCACTGCAGACAATCACACCAAGATTTCTTTCCACCTAAGTTTATAACTTACACAGTGTCTTGGCATCTGAGAGACTGCAGATACCTTCTGATGAGACTTAAGTAACTTTCTCAATAATTCTTCCTACATGCCAAGTCTGCATGAATAATTTCTGGGTGATGAATTAGTGTATAAATCCTCAAGAGCTTTATGCAATTCATTGAAAAGACTTTGCAGGGTCTATCTGTGGAGCTGGGGGCTTGTTGAATGGTAAGAGACAAGAGCCATGTGCTCTAAATACTGGCGCATTGTCCTGTGTGAGAAAGGCTCTGAGATTCTCTACATCTTGAAACTATTCTTGGCTTTTAGCGTAAGTGCTTTACCAAGAGCAGCAGTGAGCCGGGTCCACAGAACAATTCTGTTCTCACTGCTTGGTCCTTGTGAGGCGTCACAACAAATGACTTTTCTTCTTGTTTCTTGACCCTGGAAACTGCTGACCTATCTGAATTCTTTCTCCTGAGCCTTCGGTGGCCTTGGAGCAGGATAAAATTATTGCATATTAAGTAAGCTTTAAAAGGGTCATCTTGACTTTGATAGTATAGCTCCTCTGAACAAAATAAAATGAATTTTAATAAAATGAATTCCAGGAAGCTGGAACTGGTAGTAATGGTGCAGTTCCATCAAGGGGCATGGAGTAGACACACGGAGAGAGGAAGGATGGATGCATGCAGTCATAACATCCAAGATACACAGGTGAAAATGGAATTAGGAAAATTGAGAGGCTGGGTGGGGCTGGAGGGAGAATGGGGAGAATAATAGAAGAACTGACATTGATCAAGACGCATCATATGCAAACTTTGACATGCCGCATGGAAACTCCTTTGTGTAACTACTTAAAGATAACTGAAAAAGCTAAAAAAAAAAATAGCAGGCACTGGTGGCTTATGCTGCTCAGCAGGATAAGATCAGAGGATTGTAGTTTGAAGTCGGACAGGTCAGGAAAGTCTGTGAGTTCTCTCCAATTAATTACTCCCAAAAGCCAGAACTAGAGCTGTGCCTCGAGTGGTAGAATGTTAGCCTTGAACAACAACAAAAAAAACTCAAGGATAGTGCCCAGGCCTCAAGTGCAAGTCCCAAGACTGTCACACACAGAGACAAAAAAAAAAGACTAGTTAAAGTCAACGTTCAGCACAATATAATACCAGGAAGTGGGTACTTGAAAGACGTAGAGCAAGGTCAAGGAAAAGGGGATAAACAAATGAGGAGGAGAAGGGGGGAGAATGCAGTGAAGAAGCCAGTGTATATCCTACAAAATTACGAGTGAGAGAATGGGGTAGTTGAAAGTGGTGACATTAAGAAAGATACGTTATGTTCATAAACTGCTTTTGTAAATGGCAACCCCATTGTACAACTACTTAAAAATAAACATGGCTTAGTGGTAGAGTGTTTGCCTAGCATGCATGAAGCCTTTGGTTCAATTCCTCAGTACTACTACACACAGAAAAAGCTGGAAAAGGTGCTGTTGCTCAAGTGGTAGAGCACTAGTCTTGAAGCCAAAGAAGCTCAGGGACTGTGCCCAGGACCCTGAGGTCAACCCCAAGACTGGCAAAACAACAAAAAAGTTAATAAGCAATATTAATGCTTAATGGAAAAAAATAGGAGAGAATAAATGCAAACAAAGAGCTTTGTCTCATGACAGTACAGCCTAACAGAAGCAGAGGAACAACCTACTGAGTTTTCTCTTCCTACTCGCTGTGTTCTGCATTAATCCTGAACTCCCACCAGACACAGGAAAGCCAGCTGGTGGAGGGCACAGTTACTACCCCCTCCCCCAACCCCTCCCACCTGCTCTCTCTCAACTGGTCACTGACATGTCTGGCCTTTCACATGCCTCACTTTATCCCCTGATAGTATGCACAATACTGAATTAACTATCTTAGTAAAGTTCTTAGAGAAAAAAAGCCCCACAGACATAATGTTGAGTTCTTTGTGTATCTCATGTTTCTGCACAATTTATTGATGCTACTGGTTATTAGTTGACTGCACTCTATTTTTCATGTGGGTAGATAGTAAACAACCTTAGATGATATGGTATCTTCATCCAAAGCAAAAAGATAGGAAAACTGTAGGTGTTCTGGGCTTTTAATTCCTGTCCTGTAGAAAATCACTACAAACCCGGGTCTCTTCAATTGATTGGGAAGCATGGAGGCTCAGGGACCAGCATTACAAATGTGATTGCTACGGCTGCATCTAATCAACAATTTATCTCTCTCATTGGGATCCTTATGTCTTCTGCCAGTGGCTATGAAGCTGTGGCAAGCTAACTTATTTGTAGAATAAATTAGAAGTTTAGCTCTTTCCCAGACTCAATATATACATCCGCACTTAAAGTGATCTCAAAATATCTAATTTACAGTGTGTTAACCAGGTGATGGGTTACTAAGCTCCTCATTATATATGCTGCTTTTCTTTCATTTTCTTCTTTCTCTTTTTCTGGTTCTACTGGAATTTGAACTCAGAGCTTTGAGCTTGCTAGCCTGACATACTACCATTTGAGCCATGCTTCTAGCCCATTTGGGGCTGGTTATGTTGGAGATGGAGTCTAGGAAACTTTTCTGCCTAAGGTGTCCTCGAACCATAATCCTCCAGATTTCAGCCTCATGGGTAGCTAGAATTACAAGCTTGTGCTACCAGTGCCTTTTTTGGCCTCCTTAACATCTCAAAAACTCATCCTGGTATGAGTTTGTAAAACCAGCTCTATTTAATTAGCATTACCCTGAATCTTTATTTCTAGAACCTTCTTAAAAGATGGCAAAGGTACATGTTAAATGTTCTTGTGCACAAAGAATTAAATCCACATTAATGGCTAGGACAAACTGTTTTTAGCAAGAACATGAAAAGTGTGTGTGCTTTTGCTGTAAAGATCATGCAGACATTAAGGATCATTTGTTTATCCAAACAATTTATCTATTAACTTTAAAAATACTCTTCATAGATGTAGTAAGCAAGTCAAACCTGCAAGGAACTTTCCCACTAATAAGGAGGAAAAGATTTAATAATATTACATAAAAAGTACTTCTCCAAACTGGGCACAAGTTGATTGTAATTCTAGCTACTCAGGAGACTGAGATCTGAGAATCAAGCTTCAAAGCCAGCTCTGGTAAGAAATTTTTTGAGACTCTTACCTTCAATTAACAACCAAAGAAGCTAAGTGGAGGTGCGACTCAAGTGGTACAGGGATAATCTTGAGAACAGAATCTAAGGAACAGAGCCCAGGCCACGAGTCTAAGCCCCAATGCCAGAAAACACACAATGAAAACACTTAATGGATCAGGAAGGCGATAAAAGAAATAAATTCTCTGACATAAATTCATGACATATTTTTATAGTCATGATGCAAAAGGATAAAACAAGGGATAATTTTTATTCTCATAAATCAGAATTCATATAGGTTAGCATATAATGCTATTTCGAAGCTTCCCCTCATCCTTCCCCTCTCTTAGCTTGGATTTAGCAGGTAGACAAGAAATAAGAACTAAAATAGATGTTCTTTGTCATTTACCCAAATAAAGAAGTAATTAGTTACTTGCTTCACTAACCTGGATTTGGTGAAGGTGCTAGGCAACTCTCTTTAGAGAATGAAAACTTTGTTTAGTTGACAATCTCTGAAGAGAAGTTTACTGGTTATTACGGACGAATTAGAAGCCGGAGGGAGTGTGTGGAAAACAAAAGATGAACTCTATTGCTCCAAACTGCAAAGCCACACACTTGGAGACTAGAAGAGCAAAGACACACCCTTGAAGAGCTAGAAGAGCGTGTCCACCCTCACCAGTGATTAGACTGTCAGCTCTGTTGGGGATGAGCAACTGCTCTTAATTGAAAAACCAGACTGTGAGAACAATGGTAGGTTAAAAAAAAAGTGAAATAGCACTTAGCTACAAACATTTTAAATAAAAATTTCAGAGATGCAGAAACTGCAACTTTCTAAACACTTCAGCTTCCTTGACTCTACAGGTGTGTTCTAGGCAGAATGATTACGAAGTACATTGAATCAGCCAGTGCCCTGGAGCTACAGGGAATAGGGGAATACTTGCTTTCCCTCCCCTCCTCTCTCCTTCCCATCTCCTCTCTCCTTCCCCTTCCTCTTCCCTTTTCTCCCCTCCCTTCCCTTCTCCTCTTCTCCCCTCTACTCTCTATTCCACTCTCTTTCTCTTCTCCCTCTCCTGCTCTCTCTTCCTCTCTTTTTTCCTCCCCTACACACACACACACACACACACACACACACACACACACACACACACACACATATCTACATATACATGTGTAAAGCAATAAGTATTTCTCAATAATTTAGTTACTCACTTTCTCAAAATTGGTACTCTTATATGTTAAGGATTATTCAGAAAAATCTGAGTAACAAAAGCTGTTTCATGTTGGTAATACTGGCGTATGAACTCAAGTACTCTACTACTTGATCCTAGCTCCAATCTTCTTTTTTTACTTTAGTTTATTTTAATAATCTCCTTCATTGGTCCTGGGACCAGCTCAGGAATAAGAACCTTGTAACTCTGTCCCTCAAATGGCTGGGATTCCAAGCATGAATAACAGTTCCCAGCCCCAACTAAAGGCTATTTTTAAGTGTTAAAAGAAGGATGGGTTAGGGAAGAATGTGGCAAAGATTTTTTTCAATACGTATTATTTTCATCTAGATTAAAAAAAACTAATCCCACTGAAATTCTTCCTTTAAGATGGTGCCAGAAAGGAATGTTTCTTTGTAGTAATATGAGGACTTAAAATAACTTACCTAGTAATTAGCTACTTCATGGGAAAGAAAAATCCCATTTGTGTTCACATCACTAAAAATGAAGCCCAAGAAGTGAAGATGCTGTAGAGCAGGTCTCTCCGCCTGTCAGTAATGGCAGATGTTTATCTATGTATATCTGGATGAGGCTGAGGCTTTCTGCCAAGGCACACAGACTCCTCCTTCTTATCTACCAACCACATTGCTTGCAGCTATTGTTCTGGCTTGTGACCCTCACTTCATAACTCATTCTGGGCAAGGATTGTTTGATACCATTGTTACTGGCTCTGCAAATTAAATCCATTTTATAAACAAATGCAAACAGCTTATTTCCTTTTAGACACTGTTTTGTGCTAACACATACTCTTTTCTCTGACATTTTTTAAAATTTTTTTATTGTGATTAACAGAAGGGTTACATTATATTCACCAGATAGAAGGTGAATAACTTCACAAACATTGATACCCTTTCTCATGACATGGTCCCCATTGCCCTCCCACCCTCTCCCCCTCCCAGCTCATCTTGATTTCCCCTTCCCTATCCAATTTCAAATAACCAATTAAGCACATATAAACTATATCAGATAAGGTGAAATATTGTAACAATATGAGATAACCAAGGGACAGCAAAAGAGATGAGAGATAACACAGTACATTAAGGACAACAATCACTCATTATATAGCTTTTGTTTCCTTATCCTGCAAGTCCTTACATTTAGCATCAGATTATCTGGCCTTATGTCTCTAGATTTTGTTCTATTGTAAATTTCTGCTAGGAGAGCCCAAGGTTTCTACTGATTTGATTATGACAAATGAGGGAAACTATTGAGCCTATGTTCCTTTGAGTGTGGCTTACTTTACTTAATATGATTTTTTTTCTAAGTCTTTCCATTTTCTTACAAATGGGGCAATGTCATTCTCTATGACAGTAGCATAGAATTCCATTGTGTATAAATACCACATCTTGTTGATCCACTCATCAACTGAGGGTTGGTTCCAGATCTTTGCTATGGTAAATTGTGCTGCAATGAACATCATTGTGCTAGTGGATTTAGTATGTCCTTGTTTCTAGACAATTGGGTAAATGGCAAGTAGTGGAATCGCTGGGTCATAGGGGAGGTCTATGTTTAGTCTTTTGAGGAACTGCCATATTGCTTTCCATAGTGGTTGAATGAGTTTGCACTCCCACCAACAGTGTAATGGTGATCCCTCCTGGCCACATCCTCTCCAGCATCTGTTATTAGTTTTTTTGATCCTGGCCATTCTAACTGGAGTGAGGTGGAATCTTAGAGTTCTTTTGATTTACATTTCTTTTATGACCAGAGATGTCGAGCACTTCTTCATGTGTCTATGGGCCATTTTTTTTTTTGGCCAGTCCTCAGCTTGAGCTCAGGGCCTGAGCACTGTTCTTGGACTTTCTCAAGGCTAGAGCTCAACCACTTGAGCCTCAGCACCACTCTGGCTTTTTTCTATGTATGTGGTACTGAGGAATCGAACCCCGGGCCTTCGTGCATGCTAGGCAAGCACTCTACCACTAGGCCAAACTCCCGGCCCTCTATAGGCCATTTTTATTTCTTCTTCAGAGAAGACTCTCTTTAAGTCTTTGGCCCATCTTTTAATGGGATGGTTGTTACTTTGGAGATTAGTTTTGGAGTGATTCAATTTTTTGAGCTGTTGATATATTTTAGATATGAGACCTTTGTCCGTTGTATGGTTGGTGAAGATCTTCTCCCATTCTGTAGGCTTCCTAATTAATTTACTAGCTATGTCCTTTGCCATACAGAAGCTCTGCAGTTTAATGCAGTCCCACTTATCCAGACTTTCTCTGATTTGTTGTGTTTTTTGGTCCTTATTAAGAAAGTTTCAACCTGTGCCAAGGAGACCTAGTGTATCTCCTATTCCTTCTTGTGAAGTTTTCAGTGTATTTGCTTTTACCTCAAAGTCTTTGATCCATTTGGAGTTAATTCTAGTGCAGGGTGACAATCTCCTTCCACATTTTAACTATATGAAACCTTCAATCCTGCTAGCAAGACGAATCAAGGATCCCAAAGGCTGTGGGAACTACTTCTTCCACTTCTCCATCCCATTGAGGGAGTGAATCTGGGCATGGCACAGAAGGGGTTAAGAAATCTTTCTGTGTAAAGAACAAGCCTTTATTGATTGTGTTACCTGATTTGGAAATATCCAAGTGGTGTTCAATTTCACATGCAACTCTGGCTGTTTCTGGCACCCAACAATAAAAATCCTAATGTTTCCTGTGGGATTCTTGGTGACTGCTACTATTTTATCTGAATTACCTCTTGTAAAATAATGTAAACAACTGCCCATATTGTATTCATGAAGGAAACTCTCCTGCTGAGCCCAAACCTCAAGGCTGTCTAAACAGAGATCAACTGCATTACATTATGATGAAACTCTATCCTTATCTGTTTCTACAAGACTGGATCTAGGTCCTTAGGTCTGGAGAATTTTGTATAGAGGAAGCTATTTCCACTCAATGACATCTTTAGATAATAATCTTAACAGTATGCAGATCTGATGCTTTGAAGGGCTCTGAACCAATCATAGATGCTCTGGCTTTGGTGGGTGTGGTTTGAGTGAGTGATTATAGGTGGGCTGAGGAGCCAATTTTGATGGTCTAAACGGAAAGGATTTCAGACTAAGTATATGAGAAGCCATTGAGGAATTTTTTTAAATAATACAAACTTCCCAGGAGCTGATGGTGCATGCCTATAACCCTACCTATTCAAGAGGATCACTAGCCCAAAAGATACAAACCTGAAGGTAATAGTTACAAAGATGCAGTCAGTCTGAGGCACAAGGTAGGAATCAGTATTATTTATGTCTCTCGTGTGCTTTTAAGATATTTTTGATAAGTAGTTTTTGAAATGCATGAGGCTAGAGCTGGTTTTCCTCATAATGCTTTTTTTATGAAAACAGAAGGACATAAGATTATGACCTTTGGATCATGCTAAAATAAATATCCCAGTGCACTTTTTGAAAAATTCGTTTTTCAAATATAAGGTTGGGATAGCAAACGAAGCATTAAATTGTTAGGAAGAAGCAGCTTGGTAAATCTATGTAACATGTCAAATGTGTTAGGTTCTCCCAGGCACTCTCGTGGCCCTGGTGGTCTGGCTGTCTCTGCTAGTCAGGATAAATTAGGTTATAACTATGGAAACAGTCCCTAAATCTCAATGGCTTGGTACAGCAGTGTTTATTTACCACACATTTGATGGCTGTGCTCCACAGCATTTTCTCTGGGGCCCAGGCTGACAGAGCAGCCTCTGTGTTGCACATTCCTGGTTACTGTGGCAGGAGGGGCAGAGAAGACATGGCGAACCACACAGAGGCTCTTAAAGCCTCTGCCCAAATAGGTTCACCCAGCTGGGCCCGAATTCCATGGGTAGACTTGTGTAATTCCACCACAGGGTAGGATATCAAATATTTAGAATGAAAGCACACCACATAATTCTTTTAAAAAAAAAATAAATAGTTCTTGTCTTAAACTTCCAGAAAACAAGTGTTTGTGTTGAGTACCTACCATGTTGCAGACACCGTGTAGCCCCTGGAAGACTCTCTGGAGTTTTCATAGAAGGGATAAAAGGAGAAAATAAATATTTCTCTTCGAAGAAAAACCTGGATAGGGTGGGCAGTGAGTATCTTCATAGGAGATGTTTGAGCTCAGAATGTAATCCTGGCCTAGGGGAGACAAAGCTTAGAGACTTCAGAGCAGCAAGGGTAGATGCTTAGGTCGGGACCAGGACTAAGTAGCTGGGGAACCACAAGTAGACTAAAATATCTAAAACTGAGTGAGCCTGGCATTGGTGGCTCATGCCTGGCATCCTAGTTACTCAGGGAGGGGCTGAGATCTGAGGATTGGCATTCAAAGATAGCTTATCCCCAAATATCCACCAGAAAACCAGAAGTGACTCTGTGGCTCAAGTGGTAGAGCCATAGCCTTGAATCGAAAAGCTCAGGGACAGCGCCCAGGTCCAGAGTTTAAGCCCATGACTGACGGAAAGGAAAGGAAAGGAAAGGAAAGGAAAGGAAAGGAAAAAGGAAAAGGAAAAGGAAGAAAAGAAAAGGAAGGAAGAAAAGAAAAAAAGGAAGAAAAGGAAGAAAAAGAAGGAAGGAAGGAGGGAAGGAAGGAGGGAAAGAGAGAAGGAGGGAGGGAGGGAGGGCAGGAAGGAAGGAGGAGTGAGCCTCTAGAAGGGATAAATGAAACCGGTACGGTCAGAACCCTTGTATGTTCACGTGGAGACGAGGAGCAGTGGCGGGAGGTACAGCAAAGGCGGGACCGTGTTCCTATCTTTCTGATTAAGGAAATCGTCCTACCTCCCGTTTGAGTATGGGCTTTTCAGCGAGAGATAAATCCAAGCGATGACTGGTCGGGAGAATTCCTGGACTGGTGTGAGTAAACGTGTAGATACAGAGCTTGGCCGCTTCTGGACTTGAATTTCAAAGGAAGAGACGAGAAAGCCGTGGAGGAGGTGGACCTGAGCCACGATACGAAGCAGAATTCCAATGGCTGAGTTGGGGGGCGGGGAGGGGGAGCCCAGGGGAGGCCGGAGGAGATTCCAAGGGTGCTTTGGGCCAGAGTCCGTTTAAGATGCCCATTGTCCGTCTAACGTGGCGAACGTGGATCTGCACACAGGGAGGGGCCTGGATGAAGTGGGGCGCCAGGACGTGGTGCAGGAGGATGTACCCCCAGCCTGGGCCTCCCCCCCCACGCCCACCCCCGGCCTCACGCGCCCCCACCCCACCCCACCCCACCCCCAGCACCCACACGCGCGCACGCGGTCACCGGGGAAACGGGCAGAGCTCACCCGCCAACCTGAAGCTGGATTCATGGCAGCCACCAACAAAGCAGTTGTGGGGCCGTTGGTGGGGGCAGTGGACCAGGGTACCAGCTCGACACGTTTTTTGGTGTTTAATTCCAAAACAGCCGAAGTGATTAGTTATCACCATGTGGAAGTGAAACTGCAGTACCCCAAAGAAGGCTGGGTGGAGCAAGACCCGGGGGAGATCTTACAGTCGGTGTGCGAGTGTATGGAGAAAACGTGCGAGAAGCTGGGCCAGCTCAATGTGGAGGTTTCCAACATCAAAGCTCTGGGCTTCACCAACCAGAGGGAGACGACCGTGGTGTGGGACAAGGTCACCGGAGAGCCGCTCTACAACGCGCTGGTGTGGCTGGATCTCAGAACCCAGTCCACCGTGGAGGTTCTGAGTAAAGAGATCCCCGCCAACAACAACTTCCTCAAGGCCAAGACGGGCCTGCCCCTCAGCACCTACTTCAGCGCCGTGAAACTCCGCTGGCTCCTGGACAACGTGATCAAGGTGCAGAAGGCGGTGGAGGAGAAGCGCGCCCTCTTCGGCACGGTGGATTCGTGGCTCATCTGGAACCTGACCGGAGGAACCCGCGGGGGCGTCCACTGCACGGATGTGTCCAACGCCAGCCGGACCATGATCTTCAACATCCACTCCCTCAAGTGGGACAAAGAGCTCTGTGAATTCTTCGGCATCCCCATGGAGATTCTTCCTAACATCCGGAGTTCTTCGGAGATCTACGGCCTGATGAAATCGGGGCCCCTGGAGGGCATCCCCATCTCTGGGTGTCTAGGGGACCAGTCGGCCGCTTTGGTGGGACAGATGTGCTTGCAGGACGGACAGGCCAAAAACACCTATGGAACGGGATGCTTCTTGTTGTGCAACACGGGCCGGAAGTGCGTGGCGTCCGAGCACGGCCTGCTGACCACGGTGGCTTACAAACTTGGCAGAAACAAACCGGTGCACTACGCCCTGGAAGGCTCCGTGGCCATAGCCGGGGCCGTGGTGAGCTGGCTGAGAGACAACCTCGGAATTATTAAGGAAACGGAGGAAATCGAGAAACTCGCCAAAGAAGCAGGCACCTCCTATGACTGCTATTTTGTGCCAGCCTTTTCGGGGTTGTACGCGCCCTACTGGGAGCCCAGCGCCAGAGGGATCATCTGCGGACTCACCCAGTTCACCAACAAATGCCACATTGCCTTTGCGGCCCTGGAGGCCGTCTGCTTCCAAACGCGAGAGATCTTGGATGCCATGAATCGGGATTGTGGGATTCCACTCAGTCACTTGCAGGTGGATGGAGGAATGACGAGCAATAAGATCCTCATGCAGCTCCAGGCAGACATTCTGTGCATCCCCGTGGTGAAGCCCTCCATGACGGAGACCACGGCCCTGGGCGCCGCCATGGCCGCCGGGGCTGCAGAAGGAGTTGGCGTGTGGGATCTCGAAGACAAGGACATGGAAGATGTCCCGACAGAGCGATTTGAACCCCAGATCAACGCGGAGGAAAGCGAATGCCGTTATGCTACGTGGAAGAAAGCTGTGATGAGATCCATCGGGTGGGTGACGACCCAGTCTCCGGAGCAAGGTGATCCAAGCGTCTTCTGTAGTCTGCCGTTGGGCTTCTTTATAGTGAGCAGCATGGTAATGTTAATCGGGGCCAAGTACATCACAGATACCCTATAATGCCATCTGATGGGCCCCCAAGATAGAAGCTTTGTGTGCAATCAGAGAATCCAGGGGTTCTTTTTTTTTTTTTTAACCTGATGATGACATTTATAGACTGACATTACTTATCTTCCGCTTGTTACATGGTCTTCCCAGAAGACCTGTGACTTGAAATAAAGAAAATGCAGCCGAAATGATGCTCTAGAAACCTTTTGGTGTGTTTTTTAAATGTTGATGGTCACGGCCTGCAACCCTTGAGGCTAATCCCTATATCAACATAGCATCCGCCCTCCCCCCTCCCCCCTTCCCTGTAAGATCTAGGAGGAATTCTCCTGCTGTTGGAATTTCTCCACAAACCTATATTAGACACTAAAAGACCAGGGTTGCATTCTCTGTACTACATGTGCCTGAGGAAGGGGCTATTCATAGATTATTGAAAATGAAGAACCTTTTGTTTATAACAGAATTCCCAAGTTGTCTTTTCCACACACTAGAAGATAACATCTTCACAGAATATTTAAATGGAAACTTCTACTAAGCAGCTAACATGGCGATTTACTACTCATAACTTGGATATCTCCTGAAAAGTAGTTGCCAACACTGAAATTGTTCAGATATTTTAGATTGTCTAACTAATTATCATGGCTTCTGGCCTGGATCTTACAGGGAAGGACACTTGCAGTCATTTGCCACCTCTTATCTTTTGTATATGAATAACATATGTGCCTGTAGAGTTCCCACACTGAGCGTAACCTGTTTCTAAATTAAGAGAATATTGAATTAAGGAGAGTAGAAATGATGCTGGGTGTTTACGTGTTTGCTGGTTTGATTGGTTGGTGGGTGGATGGGTAGTAATAGATTCTAAACTGGGCCTTGTAGGTATTAGGCAGTGTTTAAGGCTAAAGGCATACTCCACCACTTAGGGTTTGTCTGAAGCAGACTATTATGTGCATCAATATTTTGGGGGGAAAAGCTATGTACATTTTAGGGGCAAGGGAAAACTTTTTTTTTTTTTGGTCGGTCATGGGTCTTGAACTCTGGGCCTGGGTGCTGTCCCTGAGCTCTTCAGCACAAGGCTACTGCCCTATCCCTTGAGCCACAGAGCCACTTCAGGTTTTTCTAGCCATTTCCGGTTTTCTAGTAGTTAATTGGAGATGAGTCTCACTGTCTTTAGCTTCCAGGCTGGCGTTGATCCTCAGATCTCAGGCTCCCGAGTATCTAGGATTACAGGCACGAGCCACTGCACCTGGCAAGCGCAAATATTTTTAAGGACATGTTGCTTACAAAACTAAGAGAAAATGACTACAAAAAAATAAATTAGGGAAGTGGTGCTGTGGCTCAAGGGGTAGAGCGATAGCCGTGAGCTGAAGAGCTCAGGAATAATGTACAAAGCCCAGAGTTCAAGCCCCACAACTGACAAAAAATAAGAAAGGAAGAAAGAAAGGGAGAAAGGGAGAGAGAGAAAGAAAGAGAGAAAGAAAATAAATTAGGAAAGCAAGAGCTGAATTAGATTAAGAAATGAGTAGAAACAGGACAAAAGTCTAGGGTTGAACCCAGTGAAATGAGATGCTCCCTTTGTCTAACAAACCTATCACTTAGTAGTTGTCCCAGTTACCAGATAGATTGTTAGGGACTCATTAAATGAGTAAATGGCCCAAAGCCCAAGAGCATAGATGCTGGCAGTTTCATAGTAGTATGTTTTATAATTGTTCTACTATTATTATTGTCTCACTTTATGTAATTCAGAAATTGAACTTTTCTATACGAATGTTTGTGTAGTATAGGATAGAATTTAGTGCTGTCTGTAGCCTTAGACATTTACTGGACATCTGGTGTGGGTTAGGAGAACACTGTCTGTATACTCATAAACACAAACACACACATACACATTCTATTTTGTTCCTTTTGAGTGTGTGCTGGTACTGAGGCTTGAACTCAGGACCTAGGTACTCTCCCTTCACTTTTTCCCTCAAGGCTATAACACTACCACTTGCACCACCCTCCACTTCTAGCTTTTTGGTAGTTAGTAATGAGAATTTCACTGATTTTCCTTCCCTGGGGTGGCTTTGAACCATGTTCCTCAAACCTCAAGCCCCCTAAGTAGCTAGGATAACAGGTGTGAGCCACCAGCATTCAGCATCTATTTTGTTTCTTTTAGTACTTTCAAGTTAGTATTGCCATTTACCTTGTTTGCTTCTATTCTAAATAAAATTCAATAAAATTGTGTTTGGATTGGGAAACTGATGGTAGGAACTGAATGACATTTCTTTCATGAAATGATAAATGGAAAGATACAATATAGATTGAAAAGATTAATATTGTTAAAATATATTTACATCCTAAAATGTTCTAATATTTAATGTTGTTACCATAGAAATCCTAATGACACATATTTGTGTGTGTGTGTGTGTGTGTGTGTGTGTGTGTGTGTGTGTGTGTGTGTACTGGTCCTGGGACTAGAGACTGAGACTGAGGGAATAGGTATTCCGGGTTTTTTGTGCTCAAGGTTAGCATGCTGCCACTTGAGCCACAGCTCAACTTTTGGCTTTTTTTTGGGGGGGGAGATAATTGGAGATAAGTGTCTCAGGGGTTTTCCTGCCTAGGCTGGCTTTTAACCAAAATCCTTACATCTCAGCCTCTTAAGTAACTAGGATTACATGTGTAAGCCACTATGATCTGGCCTCCAATAATACTTTTTTGTTTTGGTCAGTCGTGGGACTTGAACTCTGGGCCTGGGCAGTGCCCCTGAGCTCTTCAGCTCAAAGTTACCCCCTACCCCTTGAGCCACAGCGCCACTTCCAGTTTTCTGGTGATTAATTGGAGATAAGAGTCTCATGGACTTTTTAGTGCCCAGGCTGGCTTTGAACCACGATCCTCAGTTCTCAGCCTCCTAAGTAGTTAGGATTACAGGTGTGAGCCGCCATGCCTGGCTTCCAATAATATTTTTATAAGAATAAAAGAAATAATTTAATAATCTAGATTATCACAAAATAACAATAAAACTGAAAACATTACTCTTCTCAATTTCAAAATACATTGTCAAGCTGCAGAAACCAAAATAATATGGTATTGGCATAAAATTATACACAACTAAAAGACATGTATAGACATTTCTCCAGAGAAGATATAAAAATGGCCAATAGGCATATGAAAAATGCTCAACATTACTAATTATCAGGAAACTTCAGACTAAAGTCCAAATGAAAGTTCATTCTTCTTTGGATGACTATTTTGTAAGGAAAAGTGTTGATGAGGATGTGGAGACATTGTTATGTGCTGTTGCTTGAAAAGCCAATAAAAAATATTATGGTTGGGCTGGGAGTGTGGCTTAGTGGTAGAGTGCTTGCCTAGCATGCACGAAGCCCTGGGTTCAATTCCTCGGTACACACAAAAAGCCAGAAGTGGTACTGTGGCTCAAGTAGTAGAACATTAGCTTTGGACAGTGCTCCGGCTCTGAGTTTATAATCTATAAATTCTAGTTTGAGACATTATGTAAAACAATGAGCCCCACACAATATTAGCATTCCCAGGCTACTTTATAATAGTTCATGTCAAACAAAAATTTCAAAAATTCTAAATGTCCTTGAACAGGAAAGTAAATATAGAAAGCACGGCAAGCGCAAATGATTAAGCTTTTAAAAAGTTGGAAAATTTGCAACAGACAACAACAAGGAGAAAACTCGAAGTTATTTTGCTATGTAAAATGCAAGCCACAAAAAAATCAAATACTGAGTAATTTTCCTTATATGGAAAGCCACAGAGTTATATGTCAAAGTCACAGAGTTACAGTGATTGAATGTGAGTGAAAAAAAATGAGCAGTTATGAATCCCTGGGCATCAGATTTCAGTTAGGAAAGATGAATAAGATCTAGAGATATAGTGAACAACACTGTACTTACAGAGATAGTACAGACATACACAGTAATAAATGGGAAAGGAGCCTATAAAACCAGCTCGAGAAATGTGGCTCAAGACAGCCTGAGCGAGCAGTTAACAAGAAACGATCTCAACAAAACGAGCCAATCCTGTAATCTAGTTGTATAGGGATAGGTAGGAAAACTGAAAAACTGTATGACTCTTAACCTAAAAATAACTAGAAGCTGGGTGGCATTGGCTCACGCCAATCATTCTAGCTACTCAGGTTGAGATCAAAGGACTGTGGTTCAAAGCTGGCCTGGGCACAAAAATCCACGAGACTCTTATCTCCAGTTAACCCCCAGAAAACCAGAAGTAGCTCAGGGACAGTGTGGAGGCCCAGAGTTCAAGCCCCAAATCAACCAAATAAATTAAAAATAAATAAATAAAAGCTAGAGTATGAAAAGTAGAGATGAGGTTTTGGCTCAGGTGAAATATGCCAAACAAGTGTAAAATCCTGAGTTCAAACTCTACTACTAAAAAAAGGGGGGGAGTTTGGCCTAGTGGTAGAGTGCTTTGCCTAGCATTCACGAAGACCTGGGTTCGATTCCTCGGTACCACATACATGGAAAAAAGCTGAAACTGCTGAGGCTCAAGTGGTAGAGCTCTAGCCTTGAGAAAGTCCAAGGACAGTGCTCAGGCCCTGAGCTCAAGCCCAGGACTGGCAAAAAAAAAAAAACAAAAAACAAAAAACCACATTAAGAATGTAGCTCTCAACTCATTTGTTCTTATCACCATATAATGAAATCACTGGATATATTGGATGAAGAAATAATTTAACATTTTAAAGTAGTTAATTACAGGGGCTGGGAGTAAGGACTAGAGCAGAGTGCTTGCCTAGCATGCACAAAGACCTGGGTTGATTCCTTGGTACCACACACATAGAAAAAGCTGGAAGTGGTGCTGTGGCTCAAGTGGTAGGGCTGTAGCCTTGAGAATGCCCAAGGACAATGCGCAGGCCCTGAGTTCAAGCCCCAAGACTCACAAAAAAAAAAAAGTTAATTACAATAGGACCATTTTTTGCCTTGTCTTGTTTTTACTGATCTGAAATAGTTTCCTTTTAGTATAAATATCTTAGTAGGCATATTGGTATACATAAACTTTACTTATACTATTACACTGTCCTGCTTATTATTTTTCCAGGATTTAGTACTATTACATTAAACTCTTTTTTTAAAATGTATGATATATATTGCTACTTTACTAAAGTTGTTCATTAAAATGCTAGTTTTTATTTAGGGTTTTTACATCCAGCTATAGAAGTCTATAGTATTCTTTTAATAACGTGGTTTGATTTTGTAAAAATCTATGCCAACTATTCTGTCATTACACTGCATTTTCTATTTTTTCTGTGGATCTGCTCTATTTTAGTTTTACTTATTTTTTTTAGAGGACACCATTTTATTCCTTTCCTAAATGTTACAGTTAAACTGAGTAAAAGAGAATACTATTAACAATTAGGAAAAGAACAAGTACAAATCTGAGGTTTGGCCATAAAACATTATTTATAACTGGAAAAAATCAACAAGATGTTGTTTCATATTACAGACCTCCTTCCCACCCCAAAGCCTGACACTTCTTACCATGTCACAAAAGAGGCACAGTCCATTTGCCAGCTGGAGGTTTGAGCCAGTATGGCATTTATAAAAACATAGACAAGGGATATATCTACTCAGGCCAGGCACCACGAGGCACACAACATAGAAACTGAAAAGCTCACAGAGGGAATGCTGAAAGCTAGGATTTATAAGCATCCCAAACTGGCTTAGACATCTGGAGACTAGGTCATCAGACACACACACACACACACACACACACACACACACACACACAACCACACACCACCACACCCAGCTTTTCCAATGAGATGGAGTTTCAAGAACTGTTTGCCTGAGTTGGCCAGGAATGCTTGTCTTCTCCATCTTTTCTAAGTAGCTGGGATTACAGGCATAAACCACCATAAAGTAGTGAAGAATGGGTCCTTAGTTTTGTGGTTTTTGGTTTTCTTTTTTTTTAAATTTTCGAGAGCTGGCTTTGGCTTTCTTCTTGTTTTTTCATCTTTCCTTTCGGGATGTTTAACTTTTTAAATTTTGATTTATATATGACACATTATGCTTCTGATTTAAAGAATTCATTATGATTTTATTTTTAGGTGACTATGTGACTTACTACTGTGAATAAATTGTATGTATTTGAGAGAACATTCTTTTTGTGAATGTACTTATTTGTTTAAGCATTTTGTTTCTAGCGAAGTCCTGTATAGAGTGTAACCATACATGGATTTGAACTACATGTATTCAAATATATATATATATATATATTTGCACAACGAAGCTTGAATTCAGGGCCTTGCACTTATTAGGCATGTGTTTTACTGCTTGAGCTCCTCGCTAACTCTTGATTACTTGTATTTCTGTGAGAGATTTGTTCAAGTGTTCTGAGTTATGCTAATTGTGATTGTTGGACTAGTCCTAGAGAATGGCCCCAAAAACCTGTGAACTGCACTTTTTGTGGATTTCCATAGCCTCTGTTACTAGCTCAGAGATCCAGAGAAGAGCTAGAAGGCATTCTCATCTCTTACTGTGATGGCTGCTTCCCCAGCCAGTAAACCAGATCAGCAGCCTCCTCAAAACTCGCTCTTCTATGGAAGTGACTTGTATCATTATGAGCCACGTGGTCTCTGTAAGATATACTTAATGTGCTACAACTAGAGATTTCCTAAGAAGTGTCTTTCCATACACAGTGAATATTTACTTCCATGAGATAAATATGTATAAGCTGCTCAGTGAGTAAAGGTCTTTGACAACGATACTACCTCCTCAAGGAAGAAGGTTTGATTTATAAAGAAATCAAAGTGTGTCATGGCTTCAAAGGAAATTAATATTTTAATGTTTATTACAGTTGCCTACTATTTTCCAATACACTGAATGGTTTATAGTAGAATAAAGCAAAAAGTAACATGACCATCATCATCATTCTGACAGTCATTGAATCCCAGATCAGAGTGATTCATTCATCTTTACATGACATTCTAGATAATAAAGCTGATATTGAAATACACACCTTATTGATGACAACTTCCATGTCATTCACACCTCATCATCATCACAATCCCCTCCAAATCCACAAACTCAATGCTCATGGAAAATTCTCCCTCAGCTCCAGTCCATATATACATATATATATATATATATACACATATATACACACACATATATGATGTACCTTTAGAAATGAGAACTCCATTTGTTGATGAAAAAATATTGTCAGTGATTGAAAAATACTAGTTGATTTTAATAGGAAGGTGTTAGGTTTTTCTAGCTGCTCATTTATTCTTGACCCCACAAGTAAGCTGGCTTAAAAATGGTATCATTGACTCCCTTCTCTATGAGACTTGTTAGAATTTCCCAATAGGATGAGACAGACAGTGTGGGAGTGAAGAATGCAGTTGAAGTATTCATTTCCCTAATTTCTTCTTTAGTTGTTTCCTGCATGATAACCATGTACTTTCACTGAGAGCTCTAGATCTTCTGAGGCCTGTTTTCACATCATTCTTTCTCCCAGTTCCAACAACAATTACCCTACTTCACACCTCAGGCCTACTGTGGGGTGCTTCCCTACTGTCACCTACCCAAGTACTACATTACCCCTGCAATTTCTCTACATCCTTCTCACACCTTTGTGAATGTTCTTTAAAATAAAAAATAAATGAGGCCGGGAGTTTGGCCTAGTGGTTAAAGTGCTTGTCTAGCATGCACAAAGACCTGGGTTCGGTTCCTTGGTACCACATACATAGAAAAAAGCCGGAAGTGGTGCTGAGGCTCAAGTGGTAGAGCTCCTGCCTTGAGAAAGTCCAAGGACAGTGCTCAGGCCCTGAGCTCAAGCCCAGGACTGGCAAAAATAAATGAATAAATAAATAAATAAAATGAATCCCCAGGCCAAGTGCAGTGGCTCATGCCTGTAACTGTGGCTACTCAGGGGCTGAGATCTGAGGATCAAGGTTCAAAGCCAGCCCAGGCACAAAAGGACCTGAGACTCTTTTTTTTTTTCTTCCCTTTTTTTTTATTGTAATTAGTAAAAGGGTTACATGATATTTGCCAGATAGAAGGTGCATTAATTCACATACATTGATACCCTTTCACATGTCTTGGTCCCCATTTCCCTCCCCCCACACACACCCCCTACCCGTCTTGGTTTTCCCCCTTTCCCTATCAAATTTCAAATATCCAAATACAAATAAATTCAATATATCAGATAACAAAGTGAGATACTATACCAATATGAGATAACCAAGGGACAGCAAAGGAGATGAGAGACAACATAGTACATTAAGGACAACAATCATTCATTATATGGCTTTTGTTTCAATATCCTGGAAGGACCTGAGACTCTTATCTCCAATTAACCTCAAGAAAATAGAAAGATAGAAAGTTGGGCTTGGCTCAAGGGTAGGGAAGTAGTCTTGAGCTGAAGAGCTCAGGGATAGTACCCAGGCTGAGTTCAAGCCCCATGACCAAAAAAA
Organism: Megascapheus bottae; assembly: GCF_031878675.1. Lineage (NCBI taxonomy): Eukaryota > Metazoa > Chordata > Mammalia > Rodentia > Geomyidae > Megascapheus > Megascapheus bottae. Next base: position 1,796,559 of record NC_143518.1, read on the forward strand.
AAAAAATTAATCCTCAGATTTTCAGTTTGAAATACTAGCTATTTTATGCAAAGATCCTGACTGATACAGAAAACAAATGACTCTTCAAATGTATGGCTTATGTAAATATGGCTTAAAGTAAACACGGGGGTAGGGGGTAAATGTTTTTAGCCGTGCCAAAAGCTATTCTTATACTAGTATCTGATTAATACAGTTTGGGAAAGAAATTGGACTTTTTAATATATTCTTCATTGGGGATTAAACATTTTTCTTAAGCATAAACATAATCAGGTCCAAAATTTAACAGTAACAGGAAAAAATAAAAATAAAAGCAACCCGTTCTGTTTCCAAAGCAGAGAGAAAACCCAGTGCATTGAGAGAAAATCCACTGGTGGCCATGCAAACTCTCTGTGGCATCACCTCAAGACCACTCAGCAGAGCTAGTTGTCTTTCCCCCATACTCACGGCAGGCCATGGGGTACTACAAAGGTCTGGGGGTACCACAAAGACTCATTTCCAACAATTCAGAGGAACTCAGATGATTAATGTGTTGGAGGGAGGTTTTAAAAAACCCTTTTCCAGCATTCTGTGTGCACGGTAAGGACTATAGTTGCACATTAGAGTACACACACACATACACACACACACACACACACACACACACAAATCAAAGTCATAAAGGAAAATCTGTAGAGACAATGGTGTGATTGTCAGAATTCATCCTAGTGCTTGGGCTGAGATGGGAATAAGAAGTTCAGACTTCCATTCTGAGGCAGACCAGGGCAATATGCTGACATGTTTAGTATTTCCTGCCAATTGGCCACAATTCGGGTGGGTGGGGAAATATATAATTTCATCCTCCTCCCTTATTCCCTTGCCATGGACTAATGTTTACTATAATACCACAAAGTATATGATTCCAAAAATAAGAAAGAAATCAGGTTAAGTAATTGGTTAATCAATATTAGCTAGGTTCACATGATCAAAGTGGAGCATGCCTCTTTCTCCCGAAGATGTGTTTGTTGATTGGTCAGGAATTTGCCTTATCACCTTTATTTTCTCTCTTGAATTTTAATGCAAAACATTTATATGTATTTTTACTATATATAACAGTATATAATAATATGTAATTTTGTATTTGAGAGCTAAAATATAACAATATAAGAATCCTTGGATCCTTAACACTTTCAGTTTATTTATTTATGCTGGTACTGGAGCTTGAACCCAAGGCTAGCATTCTATCACTTGAACCACAGCTCTGCTTCCAGCTTTTTTTTTCTTTTCTGTTGTTATTATAAAGATGATGTACAAAAGGGAGAAGTTATGGCTCAATTCCAGCTTTTTTGGTGATTAATTTGAGATGAGTCTAATGGACTTTTATCTCTCACTGACTTCAAACTTTAAGCTTCAGATCTCAGCTTCCTGGGTAGCTAGGTGGAGTCACTGACGCCAGCTAACATTTCAATGTTGTCATTCAAGATAAAGAAGTCGTTTTCTACAATATTTTTGGGGGGGGTATATGTCAAGCTAGCTTTATTTCCTTCCTAGATTGAGATTTAATTATTTTTTAATTAAAGAATTTATTAACATTGATTTTTACATCATATTTTGAATGACGTGCTTAACAAACAGATATTCAATAGGGAATCCTGTTACAATCACTGGCACTTAGATTTTAGAACATAATCAAAATTAGGCTGAGGGTTTATATGTTATAGATACATAATAATCTATGTAATTAAACATTATGTCTATAAAGTCATAAGTTTTTATGACTATGTAGTTGTGTTTATATTTATTTGCAATACCATGTCCGTAGCATTGGGTATGCAACTTTTGAGTCCTCGCTCTTGTACTGTTTGGATCTAATAACCACATATTAAGGATACCATGTTCCTTTGGTCTTGACTTGTCTCACTCAACATGATTCGCTCTAGATTCATCCACTTCCCTGCAAATGCCGTTTGTTTTCTATAATATTTTTAAGTTTGAAACTTGGACCTTGAACAATTTTTCAGTGGTGCTAATCCCAGCATGCCTCAAAATAGCAAAACAGTTTCTGCATTAGTATTTCTGGGGTTAAACCGAGAAAATCAAAATAAGCACTTATAAGCTCAAATGCAGACTTTATTGCTTTCCTGGGGTGCCTCACACCCCCGGTCCTAAGGAGGCTCAGATCAGAGATCAGCCATTCAAAGTCAGCTCAAGCAGAAGAGTCCATGACTCTTATCACCAACGAACCACAAAAGAAAAAGGGTGAGTTGGGAGTTTGCCCTAGTGGTAGAGTACTTACCTAGCTTGCACAAAGACCAGGGTTTGATTCCTCCGTACCCAGTACACAGAAAAAAAAGCCAGAAGTGGTGCTGTGGCTCAAGTGGTAGAGTGCTAGCTTAAAGCAAAAAAGGTTAGAAACAGCTAGTACCCAGGCCCTGAGTTTAAGCCTCAGGACCAGTATATTAAAAAAAAGAGTTTTGTGCTGTTAAGAAAATAAAATGAATAGTTGAATATTATCAGTTTTTCATACTAGATAGAAAGAGCTATATTTTCAATTGCTGAGAGGACATCTGGCAAATAGCCAAATACAAGCTCCTAGCACAATGCCTTAAAAGCCAAAATAACAAACAATTACATGTTAACCAACATAACTAAATGGGCCAGGTACTGGAGGCTCAGGCCATTAATTCTAGCTACTCAGGAGGCTGAGCAGTTGATCCAAGTTTGGAGCCAGCTTGGGGCAGAAAAGTCCATGGGAATCTGATCTCTAACCATCAAAAAGCCAGAAGTGGACCTTAATCCCTCCCCTCCCCACCACCACACACACACATCTCTAAGAAAGAACAATGGGTGACAAGAGAGAAGCCCATGAGCCCAGGACGCCACCCAGCAAGGATGGAAATGGCTTCCCTCTGCCACTTCATCTCTCTAGTTGGGATCAGCTCAGAAACAGGAAGTGAAAGGTAAGAGAATCGCAACACCTTAATGACCACTTACTGTCATCAGTACTGGAGATACTTAGTCATCACAGCTTCTGAGTCCATCTGAGGGAGTACACAGAGTCCACATACTGTGTGCTCCCCAGGCAACTGTGCCTTGCCAACCTCCCACCCCTACAGTATGTGTTGTGCCATCTTGAAACCAAAGCCACTTCAAGAGTGCATCTCTCACCAGCGGTGAGCAGCATGGCATTCCTTATTCCTAACCCAAAGCAAAGCTGCTACTAGCTCGACCCTGTAGGGCCAACATGAAGTGGTCACCTACTTCTGGGGATCCAGAGCCTTGAACTACTGGGGCAATTACTTCCCTGCCCTATGTAAACTAGTATCCTTTTCCCTGGAGGTTGCGAACCTCTGATACATTTGAGCAGTTATAGACTCACTACCAGAGTTCTGGTGACCAGAGGCTCTGCTGAACTATATAAACTAGTAGATGCAGCACTTCCTGGCCCAGTAAATCAACCAGAGCTGGGCTTTTTCATCCTACCTTCCTGGCAAGAGTCAGTGAGTGCCCTATTTTTGCAGAACTGGTCTAGTTCCTGCAGTGAATGCTGCTTTCACACCCCATTTATTCCTCACCCCTCAAGGTACAAGTCACAGCAGTTCCTTGCCATTCCTGGGTCTTTCCTCTCCTCAAAGATCCTGTGCAGCATACATGCCACTCTCTCATGATCATGATTCAGAGCCATGTCTCAGTGACCATCCCATTCCTCCAGAGCCTGAGCTACTCTATTAATACTAATATGCTGCAGACTGCGGCCCCACCATCTTTTCTACAACCTTACCAGGGATTGGTGATGACCCACTAGTTCCTGCTTTTAAGAGCTGCTACAGAATCAACAGGTCCCAGTTTACTGAGAGAGCTGCATGCATTCACATCTTGAAGAATGAACTCATGCCTTGAGTCTCATAAGTTATAGTAATTCTATTAGACCTAGAGAACAGAAGCCAGACTTCATAGCAACTTTAAGAACCTGCAATCTGTAGTATGGAGGAACTGGAATCATCATTAATACTCACCAAAACTGAAGATGTTGCATAGACACCATATGAGCACATTGCCCACACAGAACCATAGCCCTTCTCCCATTAAGCTGGATTAAAGTCAAAAGCACTCCTCTACAAGATTACTTGCAAGGTTTGGAAGAGGGAAATGCACCACCAGATGCATAGATATCAGTGTAAGGACACAAGAAACTTAAAAATTTAAGGGAACATGACATCACTGAAGGAACATACCATGTCTAGTAGCTGACTACCCCCCCCCATCATGGACAGGACATCTAAATTTGCAAATTGCCTGAAAAAGAACTCAAAGTAATAGTGTTAAGAAAACTCAATGAGACATAAGAGAATAGAAGTCCATAATACAATAAAGTCAGAAAAGAACTCCAGATAGAAACTGAACAGAAATACTAGAACTGTGATATTCAATCAATAAAGTTAAAATACACACTGGAGAGTTTGGGCAACAGACTAGACCAAGCAGAAGGAATTGTCTGTGAACTTGTAGAGACTTCTTTCAAAATGATTTGGTTAGAGGAAAAAAGAAAAAGAGAAAAGAATGAAAATTTGTGACAGTCTAGAAGGGCCGGAGAACAAAAATTCGCATTATGAAAGTTCCAAAAGTAAACTGAAAGGAAAAATAATCCAGTAAGCTTATTAAATGAAATAATTCCTGGCTACGTACGCTGGCACATTGTTGTATTCCCAACTGTGTGGAGATGGAATAGAAAGATTGATGCTCAAAGCCAATCAGGCAAAAAAGTTAGGGAGACGCTATCTCAACCAATAAGTAGAGCAAGAAGGTTGATGGCTATAATGCCAGATATGTAAGAGGATCATAATTCAAGGCCAGGCCAAGACAAATGTGTGAGACCTTATCTGGAAAATAACTAAAGCATTAGAGAGTTGGAGGTATGGCTCAAATGGTAAAGTACTTACCTGGGTAGTAGAAGGCCCTGGGTTCAAACTCCAATTCAGCAACCAAAAAAGTGAAGATATTGTTGGAAAGTTTTCAAGTTTTGAAAAGATAGGGGCACTCTGATTTCAAAAAATCCAAAAATCTCAAGTATTGAAGTTAAAGAGGTCCTCTCTGAGGACCTTGAAGTGTCAAAAAATCAGTGTCAAAAAAAAAAAAATTAAAAGCGGGGAATAAAATGTGAAGTCATGTAGAAACGAATCTCCATGAAACGACCACAGATAGAATTCTGAGTGGGACTTCACTGATCAAGCCAGAAAGAGATGAGGTATTCAAAGATAATCAGATATTGGATTCAGCAAAGCTGTCCTTCCAAAATGAAATCAATCTTTCCTGTCTTTTCATGGAAAGAAATAAGGGAATTTATTATTACTAGACTTGCCTTATAAGAAATGTTCAAGAATAATCACAACCAGAATTCTATGCAATTGAAAATGAAAGAAAACTAAAATGGCTCTACTCAGAGCTGATTATACACACTTCAAGTCTAAAGCTGTTCAACAGTCAAAGGAGGTTCTTACTTAATAATAAAGGGGTAAATGCATCATTATATATTGGTGTGCGCCCAATTTGCAGCACATGTATGCATAAAGAAAGCAATGACAGTCATTAAAAGAGAGATACATAGCAATACAAGAGTAGTAGAGGAATTAAATATTCCTTGATTTAAGTAATAGGTAGATCAATTAGATAGACAATCAATGAGAAAACGTTGGATTGAACCTCAGTTTTAAATAAATATATGTAATAATTGATACAGAACTCTGTATCCCAAAGAACAACTACTTGAAAATAGTAATGATGATGATGATGATGATAAAGAACTCTTCATCCAATGGAAGCAGAACACAATTTTGTCTAGCATACATGGACTATTCTCTAGATAGGCCATGTGTAAAGCCACAAAATTCTAACAAATCTAAGAAGATTAAAATTGTATCTCATATTATTTCAGATCACAATGGTATGAAGCTAATAAGTCAGTAACATTAGGAATCTTGGAAATGCGTGAATATGTATTGTAATAATAAGTCTTGATTTTCAATTTTCTTGGATTGGGAAGTGCCTAGGAGATCAGCAAGGCTCTGGGTAGGTCTAGGTGTGTCTGTGAGAGTGTTTCCAGCAAGGACTAACTCTCAATATGGACTGCACCTCTGATAGACTAGGGGTTCAGATGAATTCCGAACAAGAAAAGAGAAAGCTAGTGAAGATATTCTCTCTCCACTTCCTGGTTACAGGAAGCAGTGTACGCTCTTCCTCCACACACCTTCCGTGTCATGATACACAAATACCTCTGAAATCAAAGTCAAATAAGTCTCTCGTCTCTTAGACTGTTTTGTCAGGAATTATGTCAGAGTGACGAGAAAAGTAACTAACAGAATGTAGGAACTTAAAAACGTGCTTCTACAAATCTCAAAATCAAAGAAGAAATAAACATACTCTAATGTATCAGGCATACAAATGGTAGAACATGGGTGAATTAATTCCGCAGTGCATTATGTTGAAAATGAACTACACAGCTTGTGTGGGAGGGTGCCAGGAGGGAAAAACAGGGAGAAATTTAGGGAGGGATAACACTCTTTGAAAAGAAATGTACTTATTACTTGACCCATGTAACAGTAAATAAATACATGTATTAGAAGTCAAATGGCAATGGAAATAGGAATGTTACTGCAAGCAAAGCTAAGATGGAAGCTTACAGAATTAGTATAACAGGTATTTCTCTAAGAACTAGAAAAATAAAGAATCCCAAGATTACCAGAGGTGAGGAATAATAAAGATCCAAAAAGAAATATATATATATATATAAAAACAGAACAAAAGGAGTATTTCTTAAACGTCAGTAAGAGAGGTTTTAAAAAATAATAGCAAATTTGACTGACTCTTAGCTTAACTATAAAAGTACTAAAGGGGACTTAAACAAATAATATAAAACATGGTAATGGAGAAATTATGAAAGAAAGCTCAGAAATAAAAAGACCTATAAAGTACAATTGTGAATAATTTCTATACTAACAAATTGGATAACCTCAAGGAAATGGAGTATTTTTAGAAATATATGTGAAGTGATGAAGAAAAAAAAATTCTGAACAGACTAATAAAAATAGAGACTAAAAGGGTAATCAAATACTTCTCAACAAAGAAAAACACAGGACCTCAGGACTTAGCAAAATTTTTACATTCAAAAAAGGACGTATTAGCAACACGTCTTAAACTTTTCCAGAGAAAGAGCGAGAGGGAGAGGGAGCAGGTGAGAGAGAGAGAGAGAGAGAGAGAGAGAGAGAGAGAGAGAGAGAGAGAGAGAGAGAGAGAGAGAGAGAGAGAGAGAGAGAGAAAGGGAGAGAGAGATATTAATGAGACCATACCAACTAAATTTTATTTAAAATATATTAATGACACAAAAAAAGCCTCTGGAAGTCATGTAAATAATCAACAAAAGGCAGCAGTAGCATAAAGATTTGTCTGTGTGTATGTGTGTGTGTGTGTGTGTGTGTGTGTGTGTTGTATTTCTGACAAGGAAATAATATTCAAAACTTATAAAGAACTCATAAAATGTGATAGTCTAACAATAAATTACCCAACTGATAAATGAACAAAATCCGAGGGTGGGCTTGTGAGCCTGTAATGGCAGCTGGTCTGGAGGCAGAGATCAAGAGCATCTATGGGAGATATAGATGTTGATATAGATATAGATATGAACTGAGATTGGTGGCTCTTTTGTAGTCCTAATTACTTGGAGGCTGAAATTAGGAGGATTGTAGTTCAAGATCAGCTCAGGCAAAATGATCATGAGACCCCATTACAACCAATAGTTAGGTGTGGAGGTATGCATGCACTTGTCATTTCACCTAGGCAGGAGGCTAACATAGGGAGAATTGTTAGGCCAGCAAGGGCAAAAAGAAGATTCTATCTTAAAAACATTCAGAACAAATTGTATAGCTTCTGCCCAGTAAGCCTGAGGCTTTGAGATAAACTCCAACACTACTTTCCCAAAGAGTATATTCTGAAAGCACAATTATAGGAAAAGCTAACATCTCACAGTCAGTTTTTATGGATGAAAAAGACAAACTTTAGTCAATAGTAGAGATTTCAGTGGTCATTAATAGATATGTTCTGGTCAAATATCAAACATTGGAAACAAAGATTATTTTTTTTGCTTCAAAGACTTGTAGGTACTCACAAATATTTATTATATTTTAAATTAAAAATAATTATTTCCAAATAACCAGCAAAAATCCATAACTCCCAGAGCCAGATGGATTCACAGCTGAATTCTATAAGGTCTTCCAAGCAGAGCTCACACCAATACTCAAGCTCCTCAAGAAATTAAAAACAAAGGCTCTTTGCCAAACTCATTCTATGAAGCCAGTATAACCCTCATCCCCAAACCAGACAGAGATACATCAAAGAAAGAGAATTATAGACCCATTTCTTTGATGAACATCGATGCAAAACTTCTCAACAAAATACTGGCCAACCCTAAACATAGAACTCCCCTATGACCCAGCAATTCCACTACTTGGCATTTACCCAACCATCCAGAAACAAGGACATACTAAATCCACTAGCACAACAATGTTCATTGCAGCACTATTCACCATAGCAAAAATATGGAACCAACCTAGATGTCCCTCAGTTGATGAGTGGATCAACAAGTTGTGGTATTTGTACACAATGGAATTCTATGCTGCTGTCAGAAAGAATGACATTGCCCCATTTGTTAGGAAATGGAAAGACTTAGAAAAAATCATATTAAGTGAAGTAAGCCAGACTCAAGGGAACTTAGGCTCAATGGTTTCCCTCATTCGTCATAATCAGTAGAAACCTTGGGCTCTAGTAGCAGAGATCTGCAATAGAGCAAAATCTTGATACATAAGGCCATATAATGTGAAGCTAATTGAAAGGACCTCCAGGATATTGAAACAAAAGCCATATAATGAATGATTGTTCTCCTTAATGTACTATGTTGTCTCTCATCTCCTTTGCTGTCCCTTGGTTATCTCATATTGGTATAGTATCTCACTTTGTTATCTGATATATTGAATTTATTTGTATTTGGATATTTGAAATTTGATAGGGAAGGGGGGAAAACCAAGACGGGTAGGGGGTGTGTGTGGGGGGGGAGGGAAATGGGGACCAAGACATGTGAAAGGGTAACAATGTATGTGAATTAATGCACCTTCTATCTGGCAAATATCATGTAACCCTTTTACTAATTACAATAAAAAAAAATACTGGCCAACCATCTTCAGCAACTCATCAAAAAAATTATACACTATGATCAAACAGGATTCATCACAGGGAGCACGAATCAATTAATAAATATAATTTAACACATAAACAGGAGCAAGGACAAAAATCACATGATCGTCTCAATAGACGAAGGAAAGGCATTTGACAAGATCCAACACCCCTTTATCCTAAAAACTCTGGAGAAACTAGGAATCCATGGAACATTTCTCAGTATAATAAAGGCTGTGTATGACAAACGCACAGCTAGCATTATACTTCATGGCAAAAAGCTAAAGCCATTCCCTGTAAAACCAGGAATGAGACAAGGATGCCCACTCTCTCCACTCCCCTTTAACATAGTATTAGAATTCCTAGCCAGAGCAATAAGGCAAGAAGCAAGCATAAAGGAGATCCAAATAGGGAAAGAGGGAGTGAAACTTTCCCTCTTTGCAGATGACATGATTCTGTATTTAAAGAACCCTATAGACTCCACTCCCAAGCTCCTTGAGCTGATTTAAAACTTTGGCAAGGTAGCAGGTATAAAATTAACCCTCAAAAATCACTTGCCTTCCTATATGCCAAAAATGAGAGGAATGAGGCAACAATCAGGAAAGCAACTCCTTTTGCAATAGCCTCAAAGAAAATAAAGTAGCTAGGAATTAACTAAGAATGTAAAGGAACTTTTTGATGAAAACTTTAAAACCCTGAAAAAGGAAATTAAAGCAGAACTGAGGAAATGGAAAAACCTCCCATGCTCCTGGATTGGAAGAATCAACATTGTGAAAATGACAATCTTGCCAAGGGCTATCTACAAATTCAACGCAATACCCATCAATATCCCAATGTCATTCTTTAAAGAAATAGAAGAGGCAATCCAAAATTTCATATGGAATAATAAAAGACCCCATATAGCAAAAACACTTCTTAGCCGAATGAACAGCGCAGGAAGAATTTCAATACCAAACTTGACTACGGAGCTATAGTGACCAAAACAGCTTGGTACTGGCACAAGAACAGGCCTGAAGACCAATGGAATAGAACTGAGGACCCAGATATTAACCCACAGACCTATGGCCACCTAATCTTTAATAAGGAAGGGAGCCAAAAATTAGAATGGAAGAAAGACAGCCTCTTCAACAAGTGGTGCTGGCAGAACTGGTTTAAGCACCCTGCACTAGGATTAACTCCAAATGGATAAAAGACCTTGAGGTAAAAGTAGATACACTGAAAACTTTACAAAAAGGAATAGGAGATACACTAGGTCTCCTTGGCACAGGTTGAAACTTTCTTAATAAGGACCAAGAAACACAACAAAGCAGAGAAAGTCTGGATAAGTGGGACTGCATTAAACTGCAGAGCTTCTGTATGGCAAAGGACATAGCTAGCAAATTAACTAGAAAGCCTACAGAGTAGGAGTTCTTCACTAACCATACAGTGGACAAAGGCCTCATATCTAAAATATATCACTCCAAAACTAATCTCCAAAAACACAACCATCCCATTAAAAGATGGGTCAAAGACTTAAAGAGAGTCTTCTCTGAAGCATAAATAAAAATGGCCTATAGACACATGGAGAAATGCTCGACATCTCTTGCCATAGAATGGCCAGGATCAAGAAATCTAATAACAACAGATGCTGGAGGGGATGTGGCCAGGAGGGATCACTACTACACTGTTGGTGGGAGTGCAAACTCATTCAACCACTATGGAAAGCAGTATGGCAGTTCCTCAAAAGACTAAACATAGAGCTCCCCTATGACCCAACAATTCCACTACTTGGCATTTACCCAATCATCCAGAAACAAGGACATACTAAATCCACTAGCACAACGATGTTCATTGCAGCACAATTTACCATAGCAAAGATCTGGAACCAACCCAGATGTCCCTCAGTTGATGAGTGGATCAACAAGATGTGGTATCTATACACATTGGAATTCTATGCTGCTGTCAGAAAGAATGACATCACCCCATTTGTAAGGAAATAGAAAGACTTAGAAAAAAATCATATTAAGTAAAGTAAGCCAGACTCAAAGGAACATAGGCCCAATAGTCTCCCTCATTTGTCATAATCAATAGAAACCTTGGGCTCTCCTAACAGAGATTTACAATAGAACAAAACTTAGATACCTAAGGCCACATAGTATGATGTTAAATGAAAGGACCTCCAGGATATAGAAACAAAAGCCATGTAATGAGTGTCTGTTGTCCTTAATGTACTATGTTATCTCTCATCTCTTTTGCTGTCGCTTGGTTATCTCATATTGTTACTGTATTTCACCTTGTTATCTGACATATTGTATATATGCTTGATAGATTATTTGAAATTGTATATGGAAGGAGGGAAAACAACATGAGCGGCAGGGTGGGAGGGAGGGGAAGGAAATGGGGACCATGGCATGAGAAAGGGTATCAACGTATGTGAAGTCATGCCTTTGAGCATTCAAGATTTACTATCAGCACAAAACAAAAGTAAAACCCCACCTCCAACAAAAACCAACAAAAATTTTATTGAATAGTTCTTTTTACTTCAGTTATTTCATTTGTGTGTGTGTGTGTGTGTGTGTGTGTGTGTGTGTGTAGTAGGGATTGAACTCAGAGCCTTGCTCACCCAGCTTGTGAGCACACAGTTGACACTCTACCACAAGCTCCACATCTCCAGTCTAGCTTTTTGTTTGTTAAGTCATAAAGATATTTTGCCTGAGCTGCTTTGGAAGTGTGACCTTCTGGAGCTCAGCTTCTTGAATTACAGAAATGATTGGCCAGTGCCCAGCTGTGTTAGGTGTTATTGTTATTTGTTCCATAGGGTCTCACTTTTATGCCTGGGACAGCCGGATATCCTCTACATGCTGGGATAATCCATGGGATCATCACACCTATTAGTTAACATGGGTTGTCACTAATATTTTCCCAGGCTGGCTTTGAACTGTAATCTGTTATCCACTTTTTCAATATCTAAGATTGCAGGCAGCTTCTAGCTGTTTATCAAATGACTTTGAAGATAAACAAAACCATTGAAAGAGCAGTTATAGGATATCTGAAAAAGTAACAATGAGAGGGAAATTTTAATCTGTATATTTCTATCACTGAAAGGGAAGAACCTTAACAATACGCCTTTTGTGAAGCTATAATAATGAATATGAAAACATTAGTAAAAATACAAGGGAAAAATCTGAAAAGAGAAAAATGATAGAAATGATAACTGTATTCAAGACCTGATTAATCAGACATAAAAGGAAGGAGAAATAACAGCAGGAATCATGGCAGGATATACTGATGGGTGTCTTGATTGCTTTCAAGTTTTGACAATTATAAACAAAGCTATTATAAACATCTGTGTTCAGTATGTGTGTGTGGACAACAGTTTTATGCACATTTGCTTAAATGCCAAAGAACATGACTGCTAGATGGAATAGTTAGAGAATGTTTACTTTTGGGGAAAGAAACTGCAATTAGGATGCTGATATGTTAGAACAGTTGTTTAAAACCAGCCCAAACATACAAACCCATGAAACTCTTATCTCTAATTGAACAATAAAAATTAAAATCAGAAGTGGAGGTGAGGACCTGAGTTCAAGCCTTAGATCCTACAAAAGGAAGGAAGGAGGGAAGGAAGGAAGGAGGGAGGGAAGGAGAGAAGGAAGGAAGGAAGGAAGGAAGGAAGGAAGGAAGGAAGGAAGGAAGGAGAAGGAAAAGGGAAGGGGAAAGGAAGGAGAAGCGGAAGGGGAAGGGAAAGGGAAGAAAGCAAGAAAAGCAAAGAATCAAGTTAGTTATCAGAATATCTTCCCAAGTGGCTACTCCACTTCACTTCTGGTGGCTATTAACTGGGATTCAGATGTCTCATATGCTCACCAGATTCTGGTGATGTCCATGCTCTGAATTCTGGCCATTCTAGTAGATGTCAGTGATGTTTCACTGTCACAGAGCTTTCACATATTTGTATCACTGGTGTGCACCTCCATGCCAAGTACTGCATTGAGTAAACGATGATGATTTTATTGAATATGATGTTTCCATTCATGCATTGATTTAACCTATATAGTACCTTATCTGGTTAAATTTATTGAAGTAGAACTGTTAGCCTAGAAAGTATTGAATTTAAGATTTTACATAACTCCTATCTGACTCAGAAATTCTCTTATGATTGCAAAAAACTGAAATTTTATGAACCTTGCAATAACATAAACAGCAGCTAATTTCCTTACCAAACAACAGCACAAAGTGCATTTCCCTTACTCTATTATGCAAAATAGCTATCTTCATTTTAATTGGTCCTTTTTATTGATCAGCCTATATTTTCATCCATTGTTTGTGTTGTTATTGTTGGAGTGGGAACCTTGTCTCATTTATGTCTTAAACTCTTTTGTTTGGGTACAAATCCCAATCTCTATCTTTTATATTAGAAGTTAATTTAATATCACATGGCATAACAAAGTGAAACTGATCACCATTTTGTTATGAATCCTGAATTCTTATACTTGGAAAGATGCTCCCATTTTAAGATTATGAAGTTATTCATCCAAATTGTATTTTAGTATTTTACAATTTCTTCTTTATTCCTTGTTCAGTTTTTCCTTTCTTTACATTTAAATCTTATTCATATGGAAGCTATTTTCTCATAAAAGGTTCAGGTTTCTTTTCCCCAAAAGTTTAGTCGGTAATTGAGTGTTATTTATTGGAATTTCAACTTATCTTCTGAACAATTTGAAATGTCATCTTTGTCAGATTCTGAAAAACCACATATTCTGGGGACTATTTCTGGCTACTTTATTCTGTTTCATTTCAGACTATTTTTGTGCCTTCTTTGTCAGCTCTATTTTAGATACTATAATTTATATGTTTTAATATGGAGCAGAACATCAAAGCTTACAGTTCTCCTTCAAGGAATTCCTACACATTTCCTTGGCTCTTTTTTCATTGATGAATGTTAACAAATAATTGTAGAATAATTTAAAGTTCTCAATGAAATCCTGTTCTAATTGGAGTAAAATCCACAGACAACACTGATTATTTTGAGGGAAATAATAGTCTTCAAATGGTGAGATTTTTGTAATCAAGAACATGATATCAAAATATGGATACTATCCTAACTGGTGCTATCTTGGCATCTTGGTGGATGATGGGGACTTTCTGAAAACTCTTAGAGGTGCAATCCCTCCCCCACTCCCAACCTGAATTCCTAAAGGCAGAGGCAGGGACTTGAGCCATAGGTTCCTGGATCTGTCAGACCTGTACTTGAACTCATGAGACTCTGAGCTCCTGTGCACCTGCTCCCTGACCATGACCCTATTTAGACTCCTCTACCTCTGCCACACTTGTGCCATCTCCTCAGGTCACCATAGTGTCCCTCTTCAACTCTCCACTAGAGTTGATTTGGTTTGTTGAGATGGTTTTTCTGCTCTTCTTTTACTACTCTCGTGGCTGTTTCCTAACAGTATTAATTGGAGGCTGCAACTTTTTGTGGGGGAACATGTGTCCACTTACAATCACTGGCTTTCTAATAAAGACTCTGATTCAGCCTCTTAAACTGTGGCTTTTTTGTATCTCATGATCAAGTTCCTGTATAACAATATGTATTTTCATCAAGGAAATTATACTTAATGTTTTTAGGTTGAATTTTTTTTTGCCAGTCCTGTGGTGTGAACTCAGGGCCTGAGCACTGTCCTTGGGCTTTCTCCAGGCTAGAGCTCTATCACTTGAGCAACAGCACCACTTCAGGCTTTTCTATGTATGTGGTACCGGGTAATCAAATCTAGGTCTTTGTGCATGCCAGGGAAGCACTCCACCAGTAGGCCAAATCCTGGCCCCCTGAATTTTTAAAATCAAGAATAGCTTCTGAGTTTAATGAAATATTTTTTACCAGCTATTGTGATTTGACTAATTCTCAACAAAATTGGATGGATTTCCCAATATTGAAATGCATTTATTCTTAGTGTTTTAGAAAACTAGTCTTGAAGTTGTATTTGTCTAGCACACATATTCTGCCCTTAGAAGCATTTTTTTTTTCTGGAGAAAGGATGCTTTTCAAATATCAATACTTGATATTGCCTTTAATTAGTTGTTAGACCAGTGTCCAGAAAACTTTCGGGTTTTGTTGTTGTTGTTGTTGTTTTGCCAGTCCTGGGGCCAGAAAACTTTCTCGTACCTCTGAGTTACCTGGGATTTGTTCAAATGCAATTCTGATTCATGGTTTCCAGCTGAGGCCTGGGCTGGTTCCCTCCCATAGATTCATCCATGTTAGTGATGCGAGCACATTGGCCATACTTTGAAAAGTAAGAATTCAGATAACACATTCCTATCTATGGAGTAAATAATTAGACAATTCATATTCTATACACTTTTTAAAAAATTAGGGATACACTAAAATACATTTTTCAACTTTTTTTCTATAAGTGCTATTGAGTTTATCTAGTTAGGGTTACATAGAAGAAAACCAACAAAATTTGTTTCTGTATTATCTCATCTTCAAAGAAGATGAAATATAAATGTTTCAATTTTCTCTTTCACAATCTAACATAAAATCCCAAATCTGCTCTTCTATTATTCCTTAAAAGATTCTGTGCTTGACTTAAATGTCGTGTTTCTTGTTATAGAACCATAGATTGCTCAATTCAGATGTGAATTACATTGGATAGAGTTTTATTATTTGAGATTCTGGTTATTACTTGAGATTGTAAGGAGCATTCCATTAAGGGCGAACTCCTGAGCTGTAGTTTTTCACTGTGTTGTTTTCAACAACTACGATCTGCAGATAAAAAGAGCTGCATGCTGAGGACTCTTCAAGGAGAAAAGATTATCTTAATAATTAAATTTGCACTTGTGAAATGGTGGCTCTTCCTCCTACTCATTGGTTTAAATGACTTTAGGCAGCAGACACATCTAACCTCTGTTTTAACATCAATAATCTCTGAAGGTCCAAGCCGAGGAGCCAGTAGAAAGCATTTTTGTGTCTATGTTAATTTAGTTTGGGTTGCGATAATTTTAAGCAATTTTTGTATTTTTAAACTTCACGTACCCTCTCCAACTTGAGGCCTCCAGTGACACTTGGTTTGCTAAGATGCACAGAATTTAGAAACTCTTAAGTCCACCAAGAAGAGCCCCAGCTGTCAATCACCTGAATGTCAAGCAGCTGGCTGTGTGTGAGTCAGCAAAGACCCTGGGCTCTGAGGTCACTTAGAATCTGAAGTGGTCATGCCTCCTTCTCACCCGGCCCTATGTAATCTCTCTCAGCCATTAGTCAAACGGCTACACCTGACTCGACAGTATTTGGCTCTCCCAATAAACTCTGTTCTGCCTGAACCACTGTCATCGGGCATTCTGAAGGCTAGCACTCTACCATTTGCGCCACAGCAACACTTCTGGTTTTTTTCTGTGTATGTGGTTCCAAGGAATCGAACCCAGGGCTTCATACACACTAGGCAAGCACTCCAGGCCACACTCCTGGCCAGAAACTTTCTGTAATTAACTGGAGGTAAGAGTCTCACAGACTTTCTTGCTGGGGTTGCATCCTCACATCTCAGCCTCCTGAGTAGCTAGGATTTTAAGAGTGAGCTACTGGTGCCCCGTTTCACCTCACCTTCAGGTACCTGCTTACAGACTACAGCACCTGCAACTACACATCCTCTCTTTGGTTCATCAGAGGCCCATGAAGCAGGTATTTTTCCCATTCTTTCTTACTTACTCTCTTTGACAGTTAGGGACACCTGCAAAGGAAACGCTGTCTTAATGGCAATTATAAAGTAGGTTGATGTAGAAAAGTATCATAATAACTTGAATTTAATTTTGTCAGAGATATGGAGCTTTGATAAAAACAACAACAAAAATGTCTCTTCTATTTTGTTGTGCTAGTTAGTGGGGCTTGAACTCAGGGCCTGGACATTGTCTCTCAAAGCTGGTGCTTTACCACTTGAGCCACAGCTCCCTCTCCAGCTTCATGCTGGTTTAATTATAAGTATTCTCATGGACTTCCATTCCTAGTATTGCTTCAAATGAAGAGCCTCACATCTCAGCCTCCTGCGTTGCTAGGATTTGAGAGGCATGAGCCGCCAATGCCTGGTATAAATCAATTCTTTTTTTCTTTTGCCAGTCCTGGGCTTTAAACTCTGGGCCTGAGCACCGTCCTTGGGCTTTCTCAAGGCTAGAGCCCTACTACTTGAGCCCCAGCACCATTTCCAGCTTTTTTTCTATATATGTGGTACAGAGGACTCGAACCTGGATCCTCATGCATGGTAAGCTAGCACTCTTAGCACTAGGCCAAACTCCCAGCCCCAACAATTCCTTTTTGAAAGGTAGTTATGCAGTAAAATCAACAACAATAATTTCCTTTTACATAATGACAGTTGTTTGATGTTGGATGTTAACCATGGGTATAAGCAGTGGAATTCTGTAGGTGCATCTAGGCGCTTTATCATGTTGATGACTGGACAAGAGACACTGCAGTGACCTCCAGCGGCTGGCACATTTTCTTCCCTTGTCCTGAGAAACTTGGCCACGCATGATGGCTCCCCATCAGGATCTAAGGGTCCCCCTGACACCATAGAGTTGAAGCCAGTGACTTTGTCTATAGACAAAGAAATTAAGGCCTTGCCAATACTTGTGATTATTTTTTAAATGTCTAAGAAGATAATTATAGTCACTGAATTGGCGCTTAAAAAGCTTAAGCTATGGAAGAAAAGCAAAAGGCTTCAAGTATATTATAAGTAATCATTTATTCTAGAGCATCTGGCACACATAATCTTTGAAGTATGGACATATGAACAATGGCCACTTTCCAAAGAACACTAAGGGACACATTTAAAAAACAACACCAAAATCACAAGCCACAACAAACACCTCCCAGAGGTTGTGACAGAAGGAATGCAAATGACAGAGATAGGAAACGGAAGGCCAAACCTTTAAGTCATTCCAGGGGAATCCAATAGAACACAATGAGGGTACAATTTATTTTTTCTTTTAAATATGACTTTCACTTCTATTTTTAATTTTATGGATGAAAAGTTAAAGCCTTGAAAATAAGAAAGGACCAAATAAAGTCATCAAATCCGAATAGCTTAGTTCTTTCTCTGAGGCTGCTTTGTGGAGGAGAGCAGAAGGCCATTTGGCAAGCAATAGATAAATACAAGCAAACAGCCTGTCCTTGATTTTTGCCATAAGTGGCAAAATGCATGATGAAGACAAGCCTGGGAGAGTTTGGGTTGATAAACAAGGATGCTGTTATTTTTCTTATTTATTGGTTTGTAAACACATGTCTTGCTTCGTACAAGGTGCTGGGCTGGGAAACAGAAAAGCAATTACAACTCTAGTTGTAATGAGAACTGAAGCCTTGCACAGAGTATTTTTCAATTCCTTCAGAAAAGAACATATTCTATTTAGAGCCATATGCATGAAAGTTTTAACTAAGCCATTCTAAAACGAATGCCCTGCCGTGTGCCAGGAGTCTAGTACTGTGGGGAACACAGAATATGGGGTACAGCTCTGAAACATACTGAGATACTTGGCATTAAGTGTATTATTTTTATATTTTTGAACATTTCTTTGGGTAAAGGATTATAGAGGAGAAAAGTTAGAGAAAGGGAGTAAGCACCATGGTTGAGCAAAAATTGGTAAAATTGATTCAGAGCCACTCAGTGGGAGGTCTATACCATATTTTTTAGCTTTTTGCATTTTGTAATATATCCAAAATTATATCGAGGTTCCTTTTTTTCTTCCTCAACTAGCACTGGTATGTGTTAGGTTCATCTAGCTCCAATCTGGATGGGTATCAGCAAAAAACCAACCAGCTAAGGAAAAAAGTGTGTCTGTCTCCAAGACATTTTAAAACTCATTTATTTTACTTTACATCATCATCAAGAGAGATTATTTAAACAGAGGCCTAGTCTTCTTTTTTTTTACTCTTCTAACCCTAGTACTAAAATTAGAAACTAAACCCTTGAATTTAAACCATTCCGAGATTTGGATCCAATCATTTTAACCTTTCTAACAGTTTTCCTGCTGGGTTGAATCTGATAGCCCCAGAAGGCGAGTGGTAGAGGGCTCGTGGCTCTGTAAAAGGAAGTGATTTCCAATGAACTAGTAGACTTCTTGATGGAATATATGAGCACACAGTGATCCTTCTCAAAGCGAAGTTTAGGGGTGACAAGAGGCTCATTAGCCATGGAATACCCCAGAGTCCCTCTTATGTCCCATCGGTAAAAATGACTCATCATTAAAAATGGATTGGACATTTGGAAAGTGGTGCTGGGAATTTCTGTATGCTCAGCATGGGAGTGAGGCTTGTCTTTGATTTGGGGAAAAGATTCACTTCTTATTTGTCCAGTCTTGTAAAGAATGCGAATGAAAGTCCATACACTATAGGTTAAAATATTTAAAAGCTAGAAATTAAGCCAGGCATGGATGGTTTATGCCTATTCTCCTAGATACTTAGGGGGCTGAGATGTGCGGATCACGCTTTGAAGGCAACTGGGCAGGAAAAACTATATGAGACTCTTAGCTCCAGTTAACCCAGAACTGTGACTCAAGAGCACCAGTTTCTCAATGAGAAAGCCAGGCCCCAAGCTCAAGTACCAGTATTAGAACAAAAACACTAAAGAATTAAATGTTTGAGTTTTGATAGCCATGAAAAATCACTATAAAAATAAAATAAAATAAAATTTAATAATTTTAAATAAAAAATCATTTTTATTTTCATCATTAGGCATCTTTTCCTTTGCCAATGTAAAGATTTAGTCACATGTTCTCTGTATGTTCTTTCTAGACTTGTGTACATTATAGGAAGTATTTAATATTTCTTTTGTTGTTATTGGTGGTGGTGGTTGTAGGGCTTGAACTCAAGGCCGGAGTTATTTTGCTCAAGGCTAGCTAGCATTCTACCACCGTGAGCCACAGCTTCACTTCTGATTTTTTGAGTGGCTAATTGAAGAGAAGCTTCTCATGGGGATTTTCTGCCAAGGGCTGGTTTCGAGCTATGATCCTCAGATCTCAGCCTCCTGGTAGATAGGATTATAGGTGTGACCTACCTATGCCAGGCTGGCCTAGAGGTAAGAGTGCTTACCTAGCATGCACAAAGATCAGGGTTTGATTCCTAAGTACCACATACATAGAAAAAAGCTAGAAGTGATGCTGTGCCTCAGTTGGTAGAGCTCTAGCCTTGAAGAAAGTCCAGAGCCCAGGCCCTGAGTTCAAGCCCCAGGACTGGCAAAAAAAAAAAAAAAAGGTGCTCTCTTGAAAGAGATATGCTCTCTTTCACATGTCTCTCATAAAGCAATAAGAAGGAAAGGTAACCAAAACAGACTAGAGGGACCGGGAGTTTGGCCTAGTGGTTAAAGTGCTTGCCTAGCATGCACAAAGACCCGGGTTCGATTCCTTGGTACCACATACATAGACAAAAGCTGGAAATGGTGCTAAGGCTCAAGTGGTAGAGTGCTAGCCTTGAGAAAGTCCAAGGACAGGGCTCAGGCCCTGAGCTCAAGCCCAGGACTGGCAAAAAAAAAAAAAACAGACTAGAAATACAAATATTAAATGGCTAGCTCAGGCATATGAATATCACAGACCACATTTTTCTTTTACTTTTTTCTTTATTTTTTTGATGAGTCCTGAGGCTCAAATTCAGGGGCTGGGCACTATTCTTAAGCTTTTTCAAGGCTAGTGCTCTACCATTTGAGCCACAGCAGCACTTCTAGCTTTTTCTGTGTAAGAGGTACCAAGGAATCAAACCCACGTCTTCATGCATGCTAGCCAAGCACTCTACACTCCTGGTCACACTCCTGGCCTCACATTTTTCTTAAAATGAGTTGTTTTTATTTTTGCTTATTTTTTGTTAACTGAGGGCTTGAACTCAGGGTCATAGAAGTACTCTAACACATTAATCCTGGTCCCCAATTACTTATTTATCTATTTATTGTGATAAGCTTTGAACTCAGAGTTTCAGAATGGCTAGGCTGGTGTAACTCCAGCTGGTTATTTTAAGTATAAGATCTGACTTCACACCTAGGCATGAGTCTAAACTACAATCTGCCTACATTTTGGGGGAGGTAAGGGGAAGGGGGTTAGTTGTGGGGCTTGATCTCTGGGCCTGGGCACTGTCCCTATGCTTTTCAGCTCAAGGCTTGAGCTCTACCACTTTGAGCTAGAGCCCCACTTCTGGTTTTCTAATGTTTAATTGGAAATAAGAGTCTCATGGACTTCTTGCCAAGGCTGGCTTTGAACTATGGTCCTCTTATTCTCAGCCTCCCAAGTGGCTAGGATTACAGCTATGATCCACTGGCACCTGGCTTAGAAATCACATTTAAAACAAACCAAAAATCATAAAACCACACTGGATCTAGTGCTGAGCCAAATGCTATTTAATGTATGATCATAAATGACATTGTGTTTTCATTGTTGTAATGCTTTTTTCAAGTTTTAATTCCCTGTGCCTCCTAAAATAATTCTGTTATATGTGTGTGTTTGCAAATAAAGAAGATAAGCTAAAACGTATATGAAGATGCCAGAAGCAAGGAATTTTATGATTTTATTTCAGGAAAACCAAGTGAGATTTACTCTAATATCAAGATACATCACAAATCTACAATTATTAAAATAATCTTGTATTTGAGAAAAGGAGAAACAAATCAGAAGGACACTGTAGAGGATGTAAAACCAAGCCAATTAGATCTTTTATTTGTTCAAATACAATTTAAAAATGAGTGTTCAATAAAAACTAATCTTACTCAGAATGAAGAAAAGGCAGGCTTGTCAATAAATGATGATGAGTTCATTGGACCCCTATATATGAAAACAGTGAAATGTGATTTCCTTCATTCATACCAAACATTAATTCCAGGGTGTTGCAGACAGAAAGAAGGGCACTGTGGCAATAGTTCTAGAAGATGACATGGCAACATACCGTTCTACCTTGGAGGATTTCTGCAGATCTAAAATGACATAAAAAGCATTAATCATAAAAAGCGATTCATAAATTACACAGCATCAAAAGTAAATTATTTAGGAAAAGATGTCAGTAACAAAGTGAAATATTTGTGTTATGAACATTTTACAAGGATTTATATTCAGCACATATAAAGGACCTCTACAAACCAGGAAAAATAAAGAAAGCACATGAGAAAAATGGGCAAGATATCTGAGCAAGCACTTCACAAAAAAGAATATCCAAGTGTGTAATAAACATGCAAATCTGCTAAACATTATCAGTCATTAGGGAAATGCAAGTTAAAAACCACACATGAAACAAGTGGCTTTGATTTTAAACTGATTATCAATATTCAGGGTTGGTATGAGTATGGAAGTTTCATAGTTGGGTGGAACAAATGTAAATTGCAACTATTTGGGCACATTCATGTGCTTGAACCACAGAACTACTTCTGGTTTTCTGGTGCTAAATTGGTGATAGGAGTCTCACCGACTTTTGTGCCTGAGCTGGCTTTGAACTGAGATCCTTAGATCTCAGCCTTCTGAGTAACTAGGATTACAGGAATAAGCTACCAGCACCCAGTAAATATATCTTACATATAAATGTAAGAAATGTAAGCCTGATTATGATAATCATTATATAATGTACTATATGCACACTGTGAAGATATACCATCTTCATCAACTAAATTTTTAGCATTAAAAAATTAGCAACATTGTTCTTTTTTTCTTTCTTCAGTGCCAGAAGCCCACAGGGAGAGGCCAGGCAATAATTGAGAGCTCCAGTTTGCTCCAACAAGGGACAGTATAAGAGGCCCAGGGGGATGGGCCTACCATAAATCTAATCCATGCAGGTGACAGGTATGCTCGTGTCTGAGCCCTGAACAAGGGGAAGCCTGGTACCCAGGACAAACTACCTTGTAGCGACCGAGGTCTTGGTGACAGTACTGCTATGGCTTTGCCTTTCTGTACTGAGCAGGAGAGCATTGCACCTTGTGACTTTTTCTGCTTCAGGCAAACAATGTTTCTCAGGAGACGTGCCCTGCTTCTCAGCTAATTTCATCAATAGTAGCAATGCACTTGCTGCTAAATGCTGGAGGCTGAGAGGCAGGAGCAGTCAGATGTACAGTAATTATTATCGGCTCACTAGATATTGCTAGGTCCACAGCCCACACTCCTGAGAGCCCTCTCAAGATAAACTCTCCATCCCACCCCTCCATTTTACAATCTCCTCTTCTCTAGGTTTTCTCTGTCTGGGATTCTTACCCAGTACTTAATTTCCTTCTCTCATGCCCCTGCAATCTGTGTGTGTATGTGTGTGTGTGTGTGTGTGTGTGTGTGTGTGTGTGTGTGTGTGTGTGTGTGTGCTAGTATCAAGGCTCGAATTCAGACTTGGGCTCTGTCCCTTAGATTTTTCACTCAATTCTGGAACTCTATTACATGAGCCACAGCTCTACTTCTGTCCATACTTTTTTAGATTTAAATTTAAAAAAATTGTTATTGTTCTGGCTAATTGGTCATAAAAGTTTTGTGGATTTTCTTTCTTGGGCTGGCTTCAAACTGCAAGATCTTAGCCTTTGAGGAGGCTACAGGCATGAACCACCAGCAACTGGCACTCCCTTGCAAATTTTCTATCTTGTATTATCTTTCCCATCTGATTTACTTTTTTATTCTCTATTTTTCCTTCCATTTTATCATGTCACAATACCACATCCTTGGCCCAAGCTGATTCTTTGTACAATTCACCATATCTGCCTGTCATTTAACACGCAGAAAGTTAGAAAGACAAACACCTTACCAGAAATCAAACTCTTGCTGATTTAGCATGTTTGGGCCATAGCTTCAGAGGCTTTCTCTTTTCAGAGTGTCCTATTTTTTTTTTAAGATGTCTCTTTGATTTATGTTTAAAGACAGTAAGAAGTAAGAAGCCAATTTTCTCTCATAAAAATGAACACTGTTCTTTGTAACTCTGGCCAGAAATGTTAGTAGAATTGTTGTTTATCACAACTCAAAAGACCAAGAAAATGAATATTTTTAGGGGAAAACAAATAAATTTAAAAAATGACAGTGCTAAAAAAAATGACAGTGCTAAGACTACTCTCTAATGGCTTCAATAGACTAAGTCAATCACTGATGACACCTTGGGTTACCAGGGCTTATGTATTAGACGTGAAATAGTTAATGTGATTTCTGTTTGTTTTGTTTTGTTGGGGGGAGGGGATGTCCGTCTGGTGCCTGGAATTCAGTGTCTGGGCTCTGTCCCTAAGCTTCTGTGTTCAAGGCTAGCATTCTACCAGTTGAACCTCAGCTCCACTTTCCATTTTATTTCAGTAAGTAACTGGAGATAACAGTCTTACAAACTTATCTGCCCCAGCTGGTTTCAAACTGTGATCCTTAGATCTCAGCCTCCTGAGTAGCCAGGAGTCACAGACACCAGGCTGGTTCATGGGATTACCATGAAAAATATGCAAATACTTCATCTCCCGTTACTGTTTTTTCACACTCAAAGAAAGTTAGCAGTTCCAAACACAGGAGAAAGGTGCTGGGAATAGGTGCCTTCTTCATGTTCTTCATGGAATGAAAGCAAGCATGGTTCATGAACTCACTTTTGTGGAAAAGTATAATTGGCCACATAGTAATTTTAATAACTTCTTTTTTGTTTATTTGGTTTTTGTTGGTCGTGAGGCTAGGACTCTGGGCCTGGGCCTTGTCCCCGAGCTCTTCAGCTCAAGGCTTCTACCCTACCCCTTGATCCTCAGCTCCACTTCAGGTTTTCTGGTGGTTAATTGGAGATAAGAGTCTCATGGTCTTTAGTGCTCGGTTTAGCTTTGAACTGGGATCCTCAGATCTCAGCCTCCGGAGTAGCTAGGGGATTACAGTAGTGAGCCACCGTACCTGCCTGGTAATATTAATAACGTGTTGATAATGACTGAGCTGTTAATTTCAGTACCAGCTGTTATAATTCTTTTTTATATTTTTTATTGTAATTAATAAAAGGGTTACATGATATTTGCATTCACATACATTGATACCCTTTCACATGTCTTGGTAGCCATTACCCTCCCCCCCACCCACCCCAGCTGTTATAATTCTTATCAGGCAAATTTTCTAACAATAAAATTATGAGCTAAAAATAGTACTTATCTGTGTTGTTCTTGGCCAACTTTCAAATGAAAGCGAATTCTCTCATTCTCTGTGAACCAGACAAGTGGGTATCCCTTTAACTTTCTCTTATTGAAACCTACCCCATACTAAGATGATTCACAGTTTAGTGTGTGGTCATGCACGCCTACCTGTGATTAAGCAAATTAAAGTTTACATTGTCTACTTTCCCCAGATTTTCCCATTGGATGAAAGAAACAGTCATATCCTTCTGTGGGAACTTGGATAATGAAAATTGCCCCAGCCACCCATCCTAGAACTTAATCATGTGGGTGTGCTTTGCTAATTACAGAAGGAAGGAGAATCAACTCTTATGTCAGATTCTTACTCATCCCTTACTATGGATAGGGAGTTCAACGGTGCTTTGTCTAACAGATACTTTCTCTCTTTCATCTTCTCTTTCTTTTCTTCCTTTCTTCCTCCCTCCCTTCCATCCTCCCTTTTTTCTTTCTTTTTCTTTCCTTTTTTTCTTTCTTACCCCCTCCCTCTCTCTCCCCTTCTTTCTCTCTCCCCCTCTTTCTTTTTTCCTTCTTTCTTCCTTCCTTCCTTCCTTCCTTCCTTCCTTCCTTCCTTCCTTCCTCCCTCCCTTCCATCCTCCCTTTTTTCTTTCCTCTTTCTTATTCTTTCATTTTTTTCTCTTTCTTACCCCCTCCCTCTCTCTCCCCTTCTTTCTCTCTCCCCCCTCTTTCTTTTTTTCCTCCTTCCTTCCTTCCTTCCTTCCTTCCTTCCTTCCTTCCTTCCTTCCCCCCCTCTCTCTCTCTCTTTCTTTCTTTCTTTCTTTCTTTCTTTCTTTCTTTCTTTCTTTCTTTCTTTCTTTCTTTCTTCTTTCTTGTATACCTGTCCTGGGGCTTGAGATCAAGGTCTCACATTCTCATTTGCCTTTTTTGCTTAAGGCTAGTGCTGTACCCTTTAAGCAACATATCTACTTCCTGTCCGAAAGGTATCTTCAAATAAATTATTCTCTTTGTGTTAAAAACTCTGCTTTTAGGGGCCGGGAGTTTGGCCTAGTGGTTAAAGTGCTTGCCTAGCATGCATGAAGACCCGGGTTCGATTCCTCGGTACCACATATAGAAAAAAGCCACAAGTGGTGCTGAGGCTCAAGTGGTAGAGCTCTAGCCTTGAGAAAGTCCAAGGACAGTACTCAGGCCCTGAGCTCAAGCCCAGGACTAGAAAAAAAAAATCTGCTTTTATTACTTGAAAAAAATAGTATGTCTATGTAATCATATGTATATTTATTATCTACATGTAAATAGGAATTGATATTTTGAAAATAGAATTCATTTTTTATTATTTTACATTGTTTATATTGATTTATACTTTATTTGTGTGTATTGGTAGCAGGACTTACACTCAGGGCCTCACACTCTTGCTTTTTTACTCAAATGCTGATACTTTACCACATGATCAATGTCTCCAGTTCTGGATTTTAGATAAGTGTTTCAGGGGGTTTATCTGCCTTGGTGTGTGTGTGTGTGTGTGTGTGTGTGTGTGTGTGTGTTTAATATTCAAATTTTAAGCTTCCTGAGTCACTAGGATTATAGACATGAGCGACTGGTTGTGTGGCTGGACATAAGGAAAAAAAGTGAGATCATGTGAGAGTTAAGTTTTCTAAATAACCAGAATGCTCATATCAATCCAGACTTAAGACAACATCTGGTGATTCCCAAACAGATCGAAAACTAGAAATAGCTGTTGAGACTTGTTAAAACCACATTTGTGAGCTTAGCCCCAAAGCTTCCCAGTCAGGACAAGTTGAATTTCCAATTTTTCCCATTTGAGGCTCATGTTGTTAGTCTCACAGAAGACACTGTAAAAATCCCTGGCCCGGTCCAGACCTGGTGTGATACACATGAGAAATCTGCAGTTCCCATACATTACCGCCACTGAACAACTGGTGTGTTAGCGGGCTTTTTGTCACAATACATGGACAAAACAAATGAAAGGAGTAAAGGCTTATTTTGGCTCATGGTTTCAGAAATTTCAATCCAATGTCAGCTGGATTCATCCCTTTGGATTTAAGATGAGGTAGAATGTCATAGTGGTGATATTAAAATAGACTTTTTAAACAGTCTATAGTATGTGGGTGAGCTAAGAAAAGAGCCTGGAGTTCCTTTGTGATCTATTGATTACATTGTCATTTGTCCTTTTGCCCCCATACTCTGCTAGGCACATGCAGATCTGAAGAACTTTAGAAAATGCAGACAGCCAGGCCCTGGTGGTTCACGCCTATAATTCTAGCTATTAATGAAGATGAGATATGAAGGATTATAGTTTGAAGTTAGCTGGGGCAGAAACCTCTCTAAGATTCCACTTTGAAGGAATCAGCAGAAGGCATGGCTTACGTGGTGAAGTGCCAGCTGAGCAAGTGAAAGGCCCTGAGTCCAAACTTAATATGGACAAAATAAATAAATTAATACATACCTACATACAATTATAACTAAAAATGTTTATACAAAAACATACAGATAATGATTGTGCTTGTTTTGATAAAGAAATTTACTTTTGCGTCTGTATTTCCAACAATTTCTCGGAAAAATCCTGCTAACATTTTGTTTTAGTTAGCCTCAAAAATGTATGACAGTCACACACTTGCGTGTGCGCATGCACACGCGTGTGTGGGTGGGGGTGTGTGGGTGGGGGTGTGTGTATGCTAATTCTGGGAATTGAACTCAAAATCCTCATACTCTCACTTGGTTTTTTGATTCTGGGCTAGCATTATACCACTTGAGTCACAGCTCCTCTTCCAGCTTTTTGTTGCTTAATTAGTGATAAAATCTCATGCTCAAGCTGGCTTTGAACTGTGATTCTCAGATCTCAACCTTCTTGAGCATCTAAGGTTACAGATACGAGCCACCCATATTCTGCTAGATATTGTTTTCTAGAAAATCCTTTTCTTTTTAAAAAATAGTTTTAGTTCACAGAAAACTTGACAAAAGATGGAAGGGTTTCTTGTACATTCTCTGATCTTCATTCCTAATTCTTGGCTTCCTCTCCTACTATCAACAACCTCCATCAAAGAGCTAAATTTTTTACATGTAACAAGGAACCTATAATGAAATTTCATCATCTCTCAAAGCTCAGCTTACATTAAGTACTCATAACACTGCAGGGCTTTGATAAATGTGTAATCCACATCTATGATACCATCAAACAAAACAATTTCATTTTCATTGTCTTAAAGTTCTTGAGTTATCTTCTTCATCCCTAGCTTTTGGTTTTATTTTGTTTTTGTTTTGTTGGTTGTGGAGCTTGAACTCTGGGCCTGGGCATTGTCCCTGAGCTCTTCAGCTCAGGTGCAGCTCTCTACCACTGAGCCACATCACCATTTCTGCCTTTCTGGTGGTTCACTGGAGATGAGAGGCTCATGATCTTTAGTTCCTGGGCTGGCTTTGAATCATGATCCCCAGATCTCAGCCAGGGTAGCCTGCGTAGCTAGGATTACATGTGTGAGCCAGTGGTGCCCAGCTTTCCCAGGCTTCTTTTGCTCTGAGTTGGAAATCATCTTTTCATGGTGCCTACACTTTTATCATTTCCATAATTTGTTTCATTTTTCATCACTTGGTAGGTAATTTCTTTAATGTTAAATAATATCCCATTGTTTAGATCTAGCACAGCTTATCCATTTAGGTGCTACCATATCTTGGTTGATTAAGTTTTGGTAATCTTGAATAGAGCTACCACCACACAAATCTATGTGCTTGTATGCACGTAAGTTTTAATTCATTTGGGTAAATGCTAAGAATATGTTTACTTTTATGAACTATATTCCAGTATAAGGAGCTGTTTCATTTCCACTAGCAATGATTGACTATTTCTTGTTATGTTTTTGAGAACATGTGTGTTGCCAGTACATTGTCAATTCTGATAGATGTGACTGCTATCTCACAGTTGTTTTCATTTGAATTTTGCTAATGGCTTGTGATGTGGAATTTTTGTTCATTTATTTATTTGGTATCTGTATATTTTCTATTCTGATCGTTTGCTCATTTTTCAACCATAATGTTGACTTCCTTTATCTTATTGACTTTCAAGAGATTTTGTACATTTTACTTCATTGTGCCTTATCAGATAGGTCTTTGTATTTCTTCTTTTTTTAGTCAATATGTTGGTAGTGGGGCTTAAATTCAGGAGCTCTATTTAATTAAAAAATTACATTAAGTAGTTATACAAAGGGTTTTAGTTCAACATATCAGTTTATGAGTAGCATATATTTTGATTAATATCCTGTCTTCTCCCCTTCTCATCTCTCCCAACTCCCCACACACCCTCATATTATCTGGATCCATTTTCACATATGCACATTTATTCTCTTCATCTACTCTTCCCTCTCCATTCAGCAGCACCTACTTACACGTCTCCATATTTATTTTGTTAAACTAGGACTTAGTTGTTCAGAGGAGTTGCACCATTGCAATTGTCTTCTGCATATACCATACTTTAGAGGTATGTCTTTTGTAAATATTTTTCCTGACCTGTAACTAGCCTTTTGTGGGGAGCCTGGCCCCTCCCGCGTGGTGGCGGGACCTGGAGGCGCACGTCCCCCTTTCACTGAGCCTTTGTCATTCTATTAATAATATTTTTATTGTAATTAATAAAAGGGTTACATTATATTCACCAGATAGAAGGTGCATTACTTCACATTGATACCCCTTCTCATGTTTTTGTCCCCATTTCCCTCCCTCTCCCCTCATCTTGTTTCCCCCCTTCCCTATCCTATTTCAAATAAACAAATAAGCATATATACAATATACCAGATAACAAGGTAAGATACTGTAACAATATGAGATAATCAAGCGACAACAAAAGAGATGAGAAATAACATAGTACATTAAGAATAACAATCACACATTATATGGCTTTTGTTTCCATATCCTGGAGGTCCTTTCATTTAGCCTCATCCTATATGGCCTTATGTATCTAGGTTCTATTAGTAATATTTTAAAGCATTATTTCTTGCTTAGGTTTACTATTTAACACTGATTCTATGCCATGAAAATGTATGAGTTATTTCAAAAATCTTTTGAATTGTGCTCACTTTGGCAGCACATATAAAAAAATCTTTTAAACTGTCTTTGTGTTACTTAGAAAAGGGAAGAGTATATGAAAATGTTGAATAATTTTATGACATGTTAAAGCTATCTTAATGAAAAGTTGTAAAGAGCCATTGCCTATTCATATGTGTGTGTGTTTCCATTTATTATGTAGTTCATACTGTGTATGAACTTGGAATATAGAAAAATAACAGTTCTGTCATCAAGTCTAGTTTGGGAGGCAAATCTAAAATAAAGTTTCAGTGTAATATGACTTGCTGTTAGCAGTATAGAGAATACCTTGAGTAGAGGTGTGTCCTCAGAGAAGGTGATTCTGCATGTGGCTTCAAAATACACATTGGATCCTGACAGATTTTGCAGGGCTTGGGAGATAATCAGACAGTATAGACTGTGATGTAATAGAATTTAAGACTAGAAGAAAAAAAGCCTGAAGAAAGCATGAAGAAAGGCTTATTCAGGAAGAAATCAAAGTGGAAATAAACAGGGCACCTTCGAAGTCTAATGCCCAGCACTAACTTTAAACATGGAATTCAGTTACCTATTGGTTATTATAACCAAGCAGATATTAGTAGTGAACATTTAGCTCAGTTTCCAATGTTTAGTCTTTAAAAAACCCAGCTCTCTAAATTAATGAGAGCGTTACAATGGATGCACTGGCTAAAGATCAGAGAGCAATATAAATTCACAAGTTAAAATTTTAAAAAATCACTTTTCTTAAGTAACTAAAACATGAATTAATACATGGACATTAGTTTTAAGAATCCACTGTCCAGAATGCAAGTCTTTGGGGACAGGGACTATATGCTAAATTAATAAACTCCTGAAATTAATTAATTGCTCTTTACTTCCGTGACAACTTCTCAATGTTCTGTTCTTTTCTCTTTACATGTATTATAATGTTGCTCAGCTGAAATCCCTATCCTTTTTTGGCAGCATACTTCTCTTCAGGGAACCATCTTTCTCTGGCTCAGACATTTCTGCCTTTCGCCCTCTCTGTGTACAACGTCTACCTAAATTTTCTAACTATATTACAGCTAAAAGATCCCTCCTTTTCTGTGGGTAATCCATTTCTCTTCAGTCTATTTTCTGCTCTGTACTTTCCCTATTGCTCCTTATTGAATGCTTTTACCTCTTAGCATATCTGAGTAGTGATTTAGAGATGCGTTGCATATTTTTCCCCCAATATGACTTTATTTTTTGAGAATACTTTATATGCCCAGAACTGCTTCATGTAGAAACTCAAGTAGGAATTTACTATGCATTATTTATCTGATTTGCATTTTCTACCTAAACTTTTTTTGTTATTATGTACAGTTAAATGCTAATACTAAATATACTTGTCCATTCAAGTATTACTTATTATTTAAAACAAGTGAAATGATATTTTTGAACTGAAAATCAGAAATGTCCATTCAGAAACCATATGTTTTAAAAGTGAATATATCTACATATATATACACATAAACTTTTAACACCATTGAGTCAAAGGTAAGAAATATAAAGATAAGAACATTAATCAATTTAATTGAAAACAACAGAAGAAAAATCAATGGAACAGAAATTTTATTCTTTGGAAAAATATTCATAAAATTAATGTTTCATACATGATTGATAAGAAAAATTGATTGATATCAAAAATAGAGCAGAAGTTATCACCACAATGCCTGTAGACATCAAAAACATAACAAGGAAATAACAATGTTATAAGCTTGGCAATTTAGAAGAAATGGACTTAAAAATCCATAAGCTGCCCAAACTTTACCAAGAAGACACAAAACAGTTCTGCAGACATTACACTGAACTAAGAACTTCAAGTTCCTGAAAAACAAATCCCAAGATACAGATAGTTCACTAGTGAATTGTACAAAACATTGAAAGAATTCCTACTAATTTTATATAGTCTCTTCCAGAAAATACAAGGAAAGCATGTATCTCACTTTATGAAGGTAATACTAACTTAATGTTAAAATCAGCTAATACTGAAAGAAA
Organism: Megascapheus bottae; assembly: GCF_031878675.1. Taxonomy (NCBI): domain Eukaryota; kingdom Metazoa; phylum Chordata; class Mammalia; order Rodentia; family Geomyidae; genus Megascapheus; species Megascapheus bottae. The sequence goes on from NC_143518.1 coordinate 1,828,853, forward strand.
TTGATTATGCCAAGCACTGCCTGTAATCCTAGCTACTCACGAGGCTGAGATCTGGGATTGCAGTTCAAACCAGCCCAGGCAGAAACATATATGAGACTCTTATCTCCCAATAAAAGCATAAAAAAACCCAAAAAACACCAAAAAACTGGAGGTGAAACTGTGGCTCCAGTGGCAGACACTAGCCTTGAGCACAAAAGCTCAGGCCCTGAGTTCAAGACCCAGAACCAACATATACAGCTCCAAAATTGTCTAATATTCCTATGAACTTAAAATTTTAAAAACTAACATTACTATGAACTCAAATGAAAAATAGCAAGTTGAACCCAGGTATGCATAAAATCACTCTCTGCTCCAGCAGTTTGGATCTTGAATATTTCTGCAAGATCCTGTAGTTCCAGCCTACTGGGAAACTGGGAGATACAGAAGTATTGGGGAAACATAGCCTTATAAATGGAAGTGAGGTCATTGTGGGTGAAAGAAATATCGGAACCCTGACCTTTCTTTTCTGTGTTTCCTTGATGCCACCAAGTAACCAGCTTTACTATACCCCCCCCCTTGCCAGGATATTCTCTTACCACAGGCCCAAATGTGCTGGAACCAACCAAACATGAAATCTTTCAAGTTAGGCACCAAAGAAGCCTCTTCTTCTTTAAACCGATCTGCCTCAGGTACTTTGTCACAGTGAAAGATATGTGACACAGCAATGGATATCAAGTCTAAGTGATTTTTATTCCAGACATCATATCTATTGATGCAAAAGAAACAAAATCTTATTTTCAATCACAATGACAACCCACAACAGATCAGGAATAAAGGGACATCTTTTCAACTTGTAAAAACTCTAAAAATGTTCCTATATGTAGGTGGGCACAGTGGCTGACGCCTGTAATCATAGTAACAGGAGGAGGCTGGAATCTGAGGATTGCAGTTCAAAGCCAGCCCAGGCACTAAAGACTGTGAGGATTTTTTTTTTTTTTTGCCAGTCCTGGGTTTGAGCTCAGGGCCTGAGCACTGTCCTTGGACTTTCTCAAGGCTAGAGCTCTACCACTTGAGCCTCAGCACCATTTCTGGCTTTTTTTCTATATATGTGGTATCGAGGAATCGAACCCCAGTCTTCATGCATGCTAAGCAAGTGCACTACCACTAGGCCAAATTTCCAGTCCCAAGACTGTGAGACTCTTATCTCCAATTAACCACTAGAAAACCAGCTGTGACGCTGTGGCTCAAGGAATAGGGCAGTAGCCATGACCTGAAGAGCCTAGGGACAACGCTCAGGCTCAGAGTTCAAGCCTCAACACACACACACACACACACACACACACACACACACACACACACACACACATTCCTAGATCTTTTGCTATATTTAATGGATTTAATGGTAAGAAACTCACAAGGCTGTATATTCTTACTACGTAACATTTGAAGTTCTAGCTTCTTCAATAAGCCAAAAGAGGTTAAATATATTCATATTAGAACCCAACAAACTACCACTATCTGTTAGTGAGATGATTGTCTGTATTGGGAATGACAGAAAACGCTCTTAATACAAGTAAGTTCCACAAGGCTGAAGATTGCAAGATCAACACAAAAATTTAAGATATTTCTACATTCAAAGAAGGGTCTTAAGGAAACCAAAATTGAAATCACAATACCATAACAGATTTGTTTCACAGAAAATGAAATACTTGGCCATAAATTAAATGAAGCATGTGTAGCACTTTCACACTGAGACAAAACGCTGATGAAAGAAATTAAAAAATCTAAATAGGTTCGTTCTTGGTTGCAAGTAAGTCATAATAAAGATGTCAGTTCTCCTGAAATTAATCTGTACGTTAAAGGCAATTCTATCCTAGAAACATTCCAGGAAGGGCTGGGAGTTTGGCCAAGTGGTAAAGTGCCTACCTAGCATGCATGAAGACCTGGGTTTGATTCCTCAGTACCACATACATAGAAAAAAGCTGGAAGTGGTGCTGTGGCTCAAGTAGTTGAGCTCTAGCCTTGAGAAAGCCCAAGAACAGTGCTCAGACCCTGAATCCAAGGCCCAGGACTGGAAAAAAAATGCTGGAAGAATTTTTGTAGGAAAATAAATATGGTACGTAAATATTCTGATATTTATATGCAAAGACATAGGCCTTAACGTAGCTAAAACCATCTTGTAAAACTAGCAGGGGGGAGGGATTGCTTTGCTAGTGCCCAGGCCTATTGTGTAATGGATTCAGAACAGAGTGAAATTAACAGAGAGATAAACCTAAGGAGCACAACAACAGTATAGACACTGTAAATGCACTCATAAATATGATCAGCCAGTGTTTGAATTAAGTTTAGCTTTGGTAACTCTGGAGAAGAATACTATGAGAGAAGTACACCTTAGCCTAACACTTGTACCTTGTACAAAAATTAACACAAAATGGGCAATAGACTTATGTAAAATATAAAATTTATATAAAATGTAAATGTTATATAAATTATATAAGTATATAAAATATAAGTTTATATAAAATATAAATTTCAAGGAAAAAGAGTGGGAGAAAATCTTCAGGATTTAAGGTCAGGAAAAAGTTATAACAGCAAAATCACAACTTGGAAAATATTAAAATGAATAAATTAGAGTTCACATTTGGACAAAGTGGTTCACATCTGTAATCCTAACTCCTTAAGAGGCTCAGATCTGGAGGTTCAGAGCTCAAAGCCAGTTTAGGCAGAAATATCCAAGAGATTGCATCTCTAATTGACCATCATAATACTAGACTGGAGGTGTGGCTCACGCAGTAGAGTATCAGCTAAATGAATTCAGGCCATGGTCATACACACGCACACACACACACACACACACACACACACACACACACACACACACACGAAAAAAGGGCAGAAAAGTAAGAAGCCACTTAGAAAACATTTGCAAGCCACTTGTCTGGTAATGACTGATACAATCACCTGAGAATGAGAGTCTGCAATTGTCAATCCAACTACTCAGGTTGTATAAACAGGAGTGCAATCCAAATAAAAACATGAGGCCATATTAAAAAAACAAAAAAACAACAACAAAAAAAACTTAAAATGGGTTTGAAGTGTGGCTCCGCAGAAGAGCCCCAATCTAAAAGCATATGGCCCCTTACCCTAAAAAATCCAAACATATCAAATAAGTGATGCAAACAGAAAAATATATGAACAGGGTTTAGTTTGGGTTGAGTTTGTGTGTGTGTGTGTGTGTGTGTGTGTGTGTGTGTGTGTGTGTGTGTGTGTGTTATAAAGCTAGGGAATCTAATCCAGGAACTCATATATACATAAACACTGAACCATATTCCCAGCTTTGTGAATAGATATTTAACAGACAGAATATAGAATCAAAAAATATACACACGAGAAAATTGCTATTAGGGAAATGCAAATTGTAATAAATATGGTATCATTGAGTGCCTATTAGAATGATTCAAATAAAATATTATACCAACAAATGCTGGCCAGAATACAGAAATCAAGTCAAAAAATGGCTGGTGGTACTTCCACTATAGGATACAGTTTGATGCTTTCTCATAAAACTAAACATAGCGTTATCATCAGACTCAATAATTTCATCCATAGACAAGCTCAGAAAAATGAACACTCAGTGTACACAAAAACAGGTAACATATTTTACATATCTTTTTGTAAACTGGTAATATTGTAATTCCAACTGAAAATAATTTCCATGTCTGCCAGCAGGTGAATGTTCAAGATATCTAGTACACTGAATCATGAAACATGGCCCGGCAATAAAAATACTAGGTATGATAACAACTCAGATGAATTTCTGGCTTATTATGATGAGCACTCCTGAAAGGTTATTTATTTTATTCATGTCTTTGTTAAAATGATAAAATCATAAAAGTAGAGAGCAGAGCTGGCATTGGTGTTTCTCACCGGTAATCCTGTGTAAGCAAGTGGCTGAGATCTTAAGATTCCAGTTCAAAACCACCCCAGTCAGGAAAGTCTGTGAGATTCTTATTACTAATCAACTACCAAAGCCATTAAGTAGAGCTGTAGCTTGAGTGGTAGAGTGCTGGCCTTGATTTAAAAAGCTAATGGATGGAGCCCGGGCACTGAGTTTAAGTGCATTTAGTGAATTATTCAATTGTAAAGTGTTATGTGATTATGAGCATTGCTAAAGTCACAAATATAATAAAAATATAAATTAAATCTTGAAACCTTAAGCCATGAAAACAGTGGCTCTTTATCACGACCACATGTAATTTGATGAACAATTATATAATGTAAACAACATAAATGTAAGGTCTGGAGGCAGGAACACAGAGAAGCTACATCCTCTAATTCCTGACAGACCTGTTTGCCTCAACACATTAAAAAAATGTCCGCTTAATAAAGTGCTTTTAATTTAGCTTTACAAGCTGTATTTCAAGCATCTGGGCAGATAGGAGGCAGATTATTTGCTTAAACACACACACACACACACACACACACACACACACATATCTATTCATTTGATGATAACAAAATCTCCTGATAATAAGATTGTAGGACTGAACTGAACTTCTTGGGAAATATGTCATCCAAGAACCCATAACTTCATAGAAAAATCTAATTACTCCATGGCTCCACAGAGCTTACCCCCAGCTACAGTGTGTGGATTTCACATGAACCTCATGAGCAAATGATCTAAACTGCACTCAGCGTTTTTTGTTTTTGTTTTTTTTGAGGAGAGGTGTACATGTTCTCAAATAATCCCAAGACGTACAGTCCCTAAAGAAAACACTAGTTTATAAACTGATGTGAAAATGTCCAATACCAAATACCATTCTGAATTCTCTGGTACTCTGTTTCTCCTTCATGTGAAGGTCTAGTTCACTCACCTGAATAAACTGGCCTCTTAGAAACATTACACTACAAGATCAGAATTTTCCTCTTTGGATAATACTTAATGTGGAAACATGGAAAGACTGTGTTTCTTGGAATGGCTGTAGTTACAAGTCATTTAAATAGCACGTAGCTATTTGAACATTGTCAAATATAATATTTTAAAGCATCTATCCCAAGTTGTGAACTGCTCACACTGTACAAACCACTCCATAGGAGGATCTCTGATAATTGCTATGAGATCAGACTCATACCTTGTTATACTGGTTGTTAGGGGAATTTTCCCCTGAAGTTTATACTTGTGTTGCTGCCCAAATAAGAATTAAAATGTAGTTAAAAGCGATAGGAGACTAAAGAATTTGAGGAAACTGATGGCTCTGACAGTATCTCTACTGAAATTTCCTAAGTGTTAACAGATTGTAATTGTGGGTGTGTAGCTTTTGGCAGGCATGTTTATTCTGTAATTACAGAAGTATTTGGCTTGGCAAAATGGGTTTTGGTCAGGTAGACTCATGACCCAGGCCATATGTCACTGGGGGTGATATCAGGACTGTTTGGCACTCCAGGAGAGCATGAGTTTCCAGAATGTTCAGCAAAAATCAGTCTGTAAATGGCCAGGCTTCCAGATGGTTCCACATGACCAAGTGCAGAGAGAAACTTCAAAGGTGTGCTTTTCCCACCTGATCCTGACTGGATCTGGACTTGTCTAATTCTGGGAGAAGAGGACACAGAGCCACAGTCACCTTGAAGAATAGGAAGTCATCCACTGAAAACCTGAGCTGACCATCCTCACTCCTCAGCAGCAGGACTTCCTCCGTGTCCGTTCTCCCTTGTGTCACAGGACTGTGCAAAGTAAACATCTAGTCATTCAGCAGCACAGCATGGGATTGGGGGCGGGGGAGGAAACAGGTAAAGTGTACACACCCCTACTCCTGACAAGAAGGAGCACAGATTTTTCCTCTGTGGCTTGTCCTCAGTCAGTGTAAATAGCAAAGTCTACTTGCCATAACTCACAGAGATTCAGACTCTGTCTACACACCCATATGCAGAAAATCCCCCTGTTGCAGGGGGTAGCCAGACCAGATGGAATGTTTTAGGAAGCCCCAAAACAATCGCTGTCACGTGATACTACAGTGTTGCTACTGCTGTGCCACAAGAAATTGTGGAGACAATCACACTCCTACTTGGAATTTGAGCACCTAACTCCACATCTCTCATTTACACCTTGTATAGCAGACAGAAAAAGTTGACAACCAGCCAAGACTTCTGGGCAGGAAAAATATTTGTAGGATTCAGGAGGATAGTGTCTAAAACATCTTACCATTTTCTTGGTCCTGCACGTTTTCCTTATGCTTAAAACATTCTTGGCCTTTCAGTTATATGCTGGTATTAAGGGAGACAAACTCCTGATGGAATTTTCCAAATTTCTTGGCTCTTGGTTAAAAATCCCTTCACCAGGTGCATGGCCTGTTTCAAAGGCATTTATTTTTCAACCGCCAAGTTTCTCATCCAATATTAGGGCCGATTTGTATTTTGTGTTTATGGGAACCGTATTTCATGGTGACTTATACAAAGCCTGTCACTTAGTCATGAAGGTACAGAAGAATAAGAATTCTTAGTTCTGTCGTTCCTTTTGCCATTCAGTTTTCGAAACCCTTGTGTGTACAGGGGCTGGGGAAGGATGTTCTTATGATTAGGTGAAAGTCAAACCGAAGAGAAAGACTATTTTAAAATCAGCTCTTTCCAAGCACTGGTGGCTCTCGCCTGTGATTCTAGCTACTCAGGAGGCTGCGATCTGAGGATCACAGTTTGAAGCCAGCCTGAACAGGGAGGTTTGGGATACTCATTTTTGCCAATGATCTAGCTGGAAGTAGAGGTATGGTTCAAGCAGCAGAGCACCAACCTTGAATGAAAAGTTAGTGTACAGTGCCTGGGCCCTGAGTTCAAGCCCCAATTTCAGCACGCGCGCACACACACACACACACACACACACACACACACACACACACACACACCAGAGAGAGAGAGAGAGAGAGAGAGAGAGAGAGAGAGGAAGTGAAAGGAAAAGATAAGCCCTTAAAGCACACACCAAGCTGCTGTTTGGATTCCCAGTTTGGGGGCTGGGAAGAGGAGACATGCTGAAGCCCCAGCTGCTTCTTATTTGCCTCACCAGGAAAAGCTTACCCCTAAGTGCCTGCTTTTTAGGTGTCACATGATTCTAAACGCCAAACAGGCCATTCTGGAACTTGGCTCTTTTACATGTAAAATATTTAAAATCAGATACATACTAGTTCAGAGTACCTTAATTCGGAACTTTTAAGTTAAAATATAAAGGCATGTTTTCTTTCTTTCTTTTTTTTTTTTTTCACATAGGAGGGGATCCTGGAGGACAAAAGGGATCCAAGTTTTCATCTCCATTTGATGCCAAATTTGTTGTTTCATGACTCTTCATTCTGGTGCTTATGTGTTTTCAGTGTCTAGGCAGTTTCATATGTGATAAACAAAGAAGAAAAATGTTCCTAGAAATTATGCTAGAAAGATAAACTGATTTTGGCTCATGCCTGTAATCCTAGCTACTCAGGAGGCTGAGATCTAAGGATTGCAGTTCAAAGCCAGCCTGGGCACTAAAACTTATGAGACTCTTATCTCCAATTAATCACTTGAAAATGGGAAGTGGAGCTGTGGCTCAAGGGGCAGGGTGGTAGCCTTGAGCTGAAGAGCTCAAGCCCCATGACCCACAAAAAAACAAACAAAAACAACAACAACAAACCAGACAAATGTCTGAAGCTGATTTTTCCACCTAATTTGTCAGTATTGTGTGTATATAACTAGATTTACAATGTGTGTTCTAGTACTGGGGCTTGAACTCAGGGACTCTTAGTTTCACTTGGCTTCTCACTTGAAGTGGGCAAGCTGCCATTTGAGCCATTCCCCATTTTCAGCTCCTGGCTGGTTAGTTAAGAGGTAAGAGTCTTGTGGTTTTTCCTGACTAGGTTGGCTTCAAACTGCCAACCTTAGAACTCAGCTTCCTGAGTAGTCAGGATTACAGACATAAACCACTGACACCCACTCCTTAACTATTTTTTTTTCTTTAAAGAATAGGGACACTTAACACATTTAAATCAATTTTGTTCAATTCTTGAACAGCAGGATTAGCTCTAGCTTTCTCATGCTGAGATTAGTGAATGGGAGAACTAATGAGAGATTAGATTTACTGCTGACTACCCTTGGGTGATTAGACCCGCCCCTCCCCCATCCAGGAACATTAAATCTCCTTTATTGTAGCCCAGCGCTTTCAGGAACAAACTCAGAAAAATCACATCTGCCCATCTTGACAGGAAATGCAGAAGAATATGTATTTGTGAAAAGATATTTGAAATATGGGCCCTGGTGCTACCTTCCAATTGCCAGCCTTCTGGAGCCATCAATCAAATAAATTTGATCAATCCTCTAGTCCCAATATCCTCCCACACTTCTTCCAGCTTCCGGGGGGCATGTTTCCCCACTTGTCCCCTTTCTTGAATTCCTGCCGCTATTCAGGGAATAGCTATTCCACATTCTACTATCTTACTGGACACACCAAAGATTATTTCATTACACACCTCTAGAGGTGCCTCTCTACCGCCTGTGTGTGTGGCATCTTCTGCAGCACATCTAGGGATAAATGTCTTGGAATGGAGAAACAAAAGTGTCAGGAAACCATTTTCTAAGAACCAGGTATATTGATGTCTGCCTATAATCCAGCCACCAGCAAGGGGAAAGCTGGAGGACTGCAGTTCCAGGTTAGCTCAGGCAAAAGCTAGCAAGACTCTGAAGGAAAAAAACCAAGAATTGGGGATGTGGCTTAAGTAGTAGGAGCTTATTTGAGGGCTTGAATCCAAGCAAAAACAAAAACAAACAAGGCACACCAACAAGCTTTTATTTTGCATACTTACCAAACAAAAAAGGAAAAGGCTGATAATGCATAACAGAAGGCACTGAGGCTAAGAAGGGCAAATTATACCATGGGGTAGGGAGCACATTTTAGATGTAGTTGGGGAAAGAAAGATGCTCAACTCACACAGCTCAGCAGTTCCTTAGGGTATAAAAAATCTTCAAAGGAATTCGTCCTTTTTTCTAAACTATTGCTATTTTAGTATTTTTTAATTTTTTTGGTGGTCCTGGGGCTTGAATTTTGGGCCTGGGCTTCTTTTGTTCAAGGGTAGCACTCTACCACTTTAAGCCAAGCACCACATCTGGTTTTCTGGTGGTTAATTGGAGATGAGAGGCTCACAGACTTTCCTGCGTGGGCTGGCTTTGCAATTTGACCATCACATCTCAGACTCCTGAATAGTCAGGATTGCAGGTATGAGGCACTAGCACCTAGTTGTATTATTTCAGTGGCAAGTAATATAAATTCTGTGTGTGTATGTGTGTGTGTGTGTGTGTGTATGTGCATGCCTGGGGGTTTGTGCGGGTGCATGATAGTACTGGACCTTGAAATTGGGGCCTCACGCTCAAAACTGGCTCCTTCACTCAAGATGACACTCTATATCACTTGAGCCACATTCCAATTCCAGCCTTTTGCTAGTTAAAGAGACTCTGTCCCAGGGATTTTTCTCCCCAGGCTGGATCCTAAAGACAATCCTCGAATCTCAGCCTCCTGAATAGCTAGGACTTTCCACTGACATTATGTATTCTGCCTTTCCTGGGCCCAGAGTCCATGGAAGACACAGCTTACAGACAGCTATATAGAAACAAGTTTCTCTTATCTATCCAGTGTCAGCCAATTGTTTACACTATTGATCTGAGAATCACCTTCCCAACTGAGGCCTTTCTTGTATTGCCAACTAACTTGCTTCTAATGTCTTACGGCCAATATTAAGATCGCCTGATTAGGGATTTACAAATGTGATCTCATTTTTACTATTTTTCTTAAGATGAGAAAATTTCCTTTCTCAAGTGTAATTGGTAAATACATATTTAATTAAGTGGTTCGAAGTAAATAAATTTTCTTTTTGTACCTGATTTATGGAAGGATTGTAACTCAAAATCAAAATCATAAATTATTCTTCAATCTTTCAAATACCCACTTCACTGAATATAAAATACACTAATGTACCTATAAATTTATTTCTGTGTTAACTAAAGCTGAATAAATTGACAAAAGATTTTAAACTCTGAAAAAATTAGAATGCACTGTCATTAGACAGATGCAGATCACAATAGCTAGCGAGCCAGGAAAACCTAGGCATAGTCTAGGACACAAGTCACCTACTGCAAACCGAAAAACATAAACAAAAGTTGATGAAAGGTCATAAACAGAATGAGAGGACGTGACCACAGAATTATCAACAGAATACAGAAAAAGAAATATCTTCCTAAATATTTAAGGAATATTTTTTGTTTATTGCAATCTGGGAAATGAACTTTTATTCATATTTACAATGCAAAGAGATAGGTGAATTACTAACCAGGGCCTTTGGTTATTAACCTTCCCTTCCCTATTGTTTTCCCCCTATTATCTTAATTAAAAATTAGTTCACATGGTAGAGTTTCATTAACTTCTAGGACTATATGATTGAAATGCACAGGTACTAAATATAAATACAATATATACTATGTTGTTGAAAGAAAATGTAATTGTTAAATGGAGCATTTGAAGGCATCAGAAACCACGAGACTGAGCTGAAAAGACAAGAGAGAAAAATAGTCATAATTCAGTTGAAGCAATGCTTGGGTTTGGGATGTGTCTGTGTGTCTATACTAGGGCTTAAACTCAGAGCCTGAGTGTTGTCCTTTGGCTTTTTTGCTGAAGGCTGGCATTCTACTGTTCAAGCCATACTTCCTCTTCTGAATTTTGGATAGTTAATAAGAGATAAGCAGAATTTTCTATCCAGACTGGCTTCTAACATTAATCCTTAGATTTCCACCTCCTGAGTAGGTAGGGTTTACAGGCATGAGCTACTAGTACCAACCTAACGCTTCTCTTTTTATCCTGAGTTGACTCAACGTGTGTCTCTTCTGAGCTTCCTAGTTGAACCTCACATGGTAGTCATCTAGAGGAGGTTCTGGAGAAACAATCACAGAGCACACCTCTTCACCCATGTGCTCCATTGCAGACCAGGCATAAAGAAAGGGAGATATAATTGTGAAAAAAGTAACTATGGAAACCACATTTCCAACAATGAGATCTTTCACTACTACCCTTCTGAGCATGAGGCAGCTTTTCTTCCCTGCTGTCCCACTCAGGAGACCCAAGAGCTGCGAGCTGGAGCCCTGCTAGGATATCACACCAAGTTTCTTGTCAAAATGACAAATCCAGGCCTAAATCAGTGAGATAGGGAGCTACCTCTAAAGTGCTTTGAGGGCTTTCTTGGCATACCTCTGCCACTAAATACTTCCATGGGAAGTGCTGGAAAATTTCACCATAATGTTCATTTATTTTGCATAAAGAAGATCCTACCTAGAGTCCAGAGGAGCCTATGAGCTGGGCAGTGTTTCTAAAAAAGTATTCATTCATAACTTTAGCTCTCACATATGTATTAGCTTGATACCACATACTGTTAGAATCTGGAGGGAAAAGAACAAAAATCAAGTCTATTTTGTTGCCAAGTGTTGGGTAGAATCAGAAAAGACTGAGATCTAAGAATAAAGCCAATAATTAAGTTTTTAGGTAGCCCAGGAGATGATGATGGGTTTTTGAAGGCAAAGGAAATTAGGGACATAAAGTCTGTCTCCCCCACATTGTTGCCTATCACCCTTTGACTTGATTTATGAAAGATTCCTGCTTTGGCAGAAGACATTTTATGATTCAGAAACACAAGAACACAAAAATCTGACTGGCATGGGCTTCAGACTCTGCCTGAATTCCATGTGAGCAAGGGCTCTGTTATGAGTTTAGCATACTTATCAACAGATATGAGCCCTGCTGGTTTAATTGGTTAATACATTTTGGTCAAATAATCTACCACAACGGGAGATTTTGATATAAGGTGGTCTTGTAATTTTTTTACTTTCAATAGAATTAAAGAAAACAAGACAGAAAGGAACATGGGCTCTGCTGCCTTTCTGGAGTTGTAGGCCAGTTACCCTTGCATCTGTACTTACCAGTTGATCTGGACAAACAAGAAGAGGATGCAGATACCACACATAGGTCAAAGTATCCCGTGCTGTCAAGCATAAAAATGCTAGTGCAAAAACAAGTAAGCCTGGTGACAGATTATCACAGGAGGGGATTGTTTTCCTAGGGTTTTTTTTTTTTGCCCGAGGAAGGTAGAAGAAGATATTAAAAGTAATTGTTTCAGACTTCAATGGCTTTAAGTGTCATATTTTACCACCACCTCTCAAAGAAGGTTTAGTATAATACTAGGTTTAATAATAATACCAAAGCAAACAAATGAGGAAGCACTGAACCAGTATAGAATCCTTAAAGTTCACGTGGTAAGGGATTCAAAGAAGGCAAAACAAACGATTCCTGTCTACTGGCTGATTAAAGAGCAGCAATTGTATTGTCAGCTCTGCCAGGACTCACATGCCCCAACAGAATTCAGAATTAGAGGTGCTTGTAAGCCTCCTGATCTAGACAAATGAACAACAGACATCTGCCTGAAGGTGAAGAACTGCTGTGCTAACTGTCTCCTGGGTTAATTGACAGCAGCTGACAATGTGAAGGGCAAGGATGGAGACTGAGAGGTCAGTTCTCTGCCAATACCCCATATGGCTGGATCATCATTTGAATGCAATACATAAACATGAGGGAAAGTGGCTGTCTTTGTGAGGGTGAGATCACCAATCCTGGCTCAAGCCAGATATTGATGATTTTTCTCATGTCACACTTCAAGCCAGGTTTCCCTGCCTGTGGCCTATTTCTTCAAACCTAGTTCAAACAGGACTTGGACGAGATGAAGATTCCCATTGGCTCTTCCCTAGTTCTAGTTTGTGATTAGGAAATTGCCGAAACAGTAAGACAAGTAATCATTTAAAGGAGCAAGAATATTTGAACAGGCCAAAAGGGCTGGGCTATTACTAGTGGTAGAATATTTGCATAGTATATAAAATGCTCTAACTTTACTTCCTAGCCTAGGGAGGGGTGAGGATTGAAGCAGGTAGGTATTTAAAATATCATTGAGTCTAATAATAAAAGAAAAGGAAAAACTAGAGAAAGATCAAGTCCCCACTAATACAATGAAATATTGGCCAGCTACTAAATGAAGTGAGGTAGATATGTAAGTGTTTTCATGAAAAGGAGTTTATAAAATGCATTAATGTGTGTGTGTGTGTGTGTGCGCACACATGCACGCTCACATATATGCCATCCTAAGGCTAGAACTCAAGGCCTGGGAACAATTCCTGAACTGTTTTACTTAAGGCTAGCACCCTGCCACTTGAGCCACAACTCCACTTCTGGCTTAAAGAAATAGTTTATTGGAGATTACAGTCTCACAGACATTCCTGCCCAGGCTGGGTTCAAATCACGATTCTCAGATCTCAGCCTCCTGGATAGCTAGGATTATAGATGTGAGAATTGCCAGCTTGCACAGCAAAGCCCATCAAGGGACTCTTATCTCCAGTTAATCACCAAAAGAAAATCAGATAGCGGAGCCATGGCTCAGGTGGTAGAGTGCCACCCTGGAGCATGAAAACTCAGGGACAGTGGGCCAGCTCTAAGATCAAGTCCTGGGACCAACACACACACACACACACACACACACACACACACACACACACACACACACACACAAATGATGAAACAAAAAAATAAACAAGATACAAAAGCATGCATAAATATCTGAGAGCTGTGCTTAAAACTTTTCAGTTTCATTTAGAGATTTTTTTGCATCATCAACAGTTAATTTTATTACAGTTACCTAGTTTGTGTTTAATTCTAAAACATAAGTTTATGTCAAGTTTTCTCTTTAGGAGGGTTAGTTTCTGCTAACACATTGATACAAAGGAAGAGAAATAATATTAATTGTGACTTTTATCCTCTTTGTTCCCATTCTGGCAAGTCTTCATTCTTTCCTTCCTACTTCCTTCCTTTCTCTTTTGTTTTTACAGTTTTCTTTGTGTCCAGAGCTCATATCTTAGTCATGAAACACTTTGAATACAGTAGGAAGAAATCCATCCTCAAACTTGCTTGTGCCAAAAAAAGGGGACAAAGAAAAAAACTGAGGGTGGAAATTTTATAATCATGTAAGTAAGAAATCCAGGTGCTTATATATTTTCATCAAGATTTCCCTTCTTTATTCCCGCTTCTCAGTGTTACTTTCCTCTATATGGGTTTCATTCTGTACCATTCTGTCTTGTCAGCAAAACAAAGATGAAAATTATATCTGTCCTGGGCTTTCATTATTAGGGCCTAACAAGTCGAAGAGGATGAGAAAAGGCATCTCTTTTCCCATAGTTTCCTCTAATCTCCAATCAACTGAAATGACTATGAAGATGAGAGACTTGTCTCAAGTGCTCTTTCCAGGAAGTAGGCAGGTCAAATGAGCATGTATTCCACAAGGATCCTGTTCTTTGCAGCAGCATCTCATTTTCTTGGTCTTCCAAATGTTTCTGTAATTTCTCCCTGGATTATGTCATTGTACCTTGTGTTTGCTGTAGTCTCCTTTTGGGGTCTTTCACTTACTTGTCTCAAAAGGAAATTTAGTAAAAGTGAAATTTCCTGATTTTGAAAATTGCTTCTTTGACTGTACAGGAAGAAAATACGCTGTTTCAGTCAGGATTTTTAAGTCATGATTTGGCAAGTTATTGCATAAAAATAATTTATGTCCATTTTCCCCAAGCCAACAGTCCTTTAAAAAGCAGGTGTTCCGGATACTAGAGATGACCAACAGCTTTACAACCAACTGGAGGAAGAGCAGAGAACACTGAACTCATCTGTGGAAGCCAAAGGGAAATGATTCCAAAATGACCAATTCACAGCAGGAGAAGCCAGAGGGTTAGTAAAACAGTAACTGTGTGGTCTGGTCACTTTGAAGCCTGACATACTAGTTCACTAAAGGTATGCATATACACGGATCTTTTCAAGGGATTGTCCTTCAGCCAAGTATTGAAGATATGATAGTTTTTCTGTCTTCAGCTCACATTAAATATCATCAACATCTGGGGGCTGGAAGCACTGTTTAAGTGAGCACCTGTTTAACTGGGCCCTGAACTCAAATCCCAGTACTGCCAAAAAAAAAAAAAAAAAAGCAACAGTATAATCAACATCTGTTTCATAGTCTATTTGAAGTAAGGCAATTTTCATAAAGTTGCAGCAATACTGAAACTTTGGCCAATACTGAACCAAAATAGTTAATTGTAAATACCTAATTGGCTTGGTGCTGGTGGTTCATGCCTGCAATCCTAGCTACTCAGAGGCTGAGATCTCTGAAGATTGCCATTTGAAGGTAACCCAAGCAGGAAAGTCTATGAGACTTAATCTCCAATCCACCATCAAAAATACAGAAGCTTTAGCTTAAGTTGGTTGAGTGCCAGTCTTGAGTGAAACAGTCAAGAGTCAGTTACCAATCCCTGCATTCAAACCCTAGGACTAGCACAAAAGGAAAAATTAAAAATGATTCATTTTCTGGTTATTTTGAAGGGTGAGGAGAAAGGGAAGAGAGGAAGAAGAGACAGAGAGCAGGAGGTTGAGAATAGACCCTTTGCCACGAAGTACAAGGATAGACTAGTGTTTTGTTGTGATTTTTTCTTTAGCACTTTGAGGTCCTTCTTTGGGAACATTTACAGAACATACCAGTAATTTCCTTCTGACATTTATCAATGGGTTTTCTACCAAGCATCAATTTTTCTAATACCACTGAACTGTCACATCCATTTATTACCCTGTCCATAAACCTGTAGCTGATTAGACACCTGTTTGGGGCAATAATACTGCAATCCATTTTGGGAAGTAGTCTTGGATGGATGGCTAGAAAGTAGATATAATAGGAATGCTTTTTCACCTTCTTTTAGAACAGAGCTGTCAAGTGGAATTTGTGATTTTTAAAGGTAACTGGACTTTGAAAAAAGTGAAAATAATATCTAAGGTTAATTTTGAATATTTCATTTAATTAATATGTCAAAGCATATTCAACTGGTTTTTAAATCCATTTCCTCGAATCTATTCCAAAGTTTCATGTTCTTTGCCCCTAGTCGGTGCAGCAATTGAACCTATTTCCAAAACACAATAGGCTAAAGAAAATGTGAAAAGTTAAAGGTAATTTCTAGCTCAGAATTCTTCAATTAAAGTCCTTACTAGATATCATTTATTTGAGAAGTATCTACTTAGGTATTTATGACTGCCATAGACAATCTCATCATTTCTTAGTTTTTGATTATTTGACTTGCTCATAAATTTATTGTGTGTTCCAGTCTCAATTCTCTTAACTTTTGAGACTACTAGTCTCCTGTGTACCTTTGGGTACACATGTATGACATTACTTGACTTCATCTGTACCAAGAAGGAACTCTTCGGAGCATCTGTGGGAGTGCCTTGTTTGTTGTTGTTGTTGTTGTTGCTGTTGTTTTTGGTCAGTCATGGGGCTTGAACTCTTGGCTTGGGTGCTGTCCCTGAGCTCTTCAGCTCAAGGCTAACGCTCTACCACTTTCAGCCACAGCCCCACTTCCGGTTTTCTGGCAGTTAATTGGAGATAAGAATCCCATGGACTTTTGTGCCCGTGCCCGGGATGCCTTTGAACCTCAATCCTTAGTTCTCAGCCTCCTGAGTAGCTAAGGATTGCAGATGAGAGCCACAGGCACCCAGCTGCATCTACTTTTTTTTAAAGTCATCCTTTCTAGGAATGAGAAATAAGCAGTAACATGGGTGGTCCAGAAGCTTTGCAGGCATTTTATTAGGAAAGATTTCCACTCACATTTTCTGCTTCTGTAGCTAATGGTAGCAAAGTTGACTATTGCTTTGGGTTTTATATGTGTGCATGCCAGTCTAAGGGGTAAATTATATGTGATGCTACCTACATCACTTCACTATTTGAGAGAATACTTGTCTTTGAGTGTTGATGGACAGATGCTCAGTACTGCAAGCTGCTACCTCCCAGAGTGTTCCATTTTTCACTGTTGTCCTTGCTGGCTTCTCATTCTTTGAAAGGCTTTCCTCTACCACCCAGCTTTACATTAGAATATCTCAGTTCTGCCTGGCAGATGCCTGGCTTTTCCTCTTTATTATTCTGTCATGGTGGACTATGGCATAGGAAGAGCTCAGAAATACTGACTGAAGAAATAAATAATAGAGTACTTTGCATTTTTGCCAAGGACTGTGTCTATTTTCCATTTAGATCACATTAATTGCAAAGGCATCAGAATCACATTACATTACAGTCAGCCCTAGAGTTAAACCTGCTAATGATATTCATCTCATTAAAGATGTTTCATTTTTTGAAACTATTTCCTTTTCCTTTGTTCCTGAATTGCTGGTCAAATTATCACTGGAGGCAAGGGGAAAACGTTAAATGCTGCTCACAAACCCAAGTTCAGTCTCAAAGAAGAGAATCTCCATTTTATGTGTCTTAAATTGCCAGAGAGCTCATAGCAACTTGCAAGCATGAACCAAAAGGTACTCCAAATAATATTTCCCATGATATAAATGATTATAGTAAAAGTGGAAATGTAGACAATCTGTACATGCTACATAAAAATCCAAGGTATACTATTATTGTTATATTATTATATATTATTGGTATAAAGAACATAGACCTTTGGTCCCATAAACAGGGAAATTGATCCTTGCACACAGCTGGCAGCCCTCATTCATTTTTAAGTACTTAACAATTCTCTCACATTGTTCAATTTTCAATGATTCTAAAATAATGGCTTTTTAATTCTTACGACAATCTTGTAGAGACTATCAGTACACTATTTTGTGATTAAAGAAACTAACAGTTCATCACATTTAATAACTTTGAAGATGTGAAAAGCAAAGCTGAGGCTTGTTCCAGGGACTTTGACTGGGCCCAATGTACATAACCTCTAACGTACAAAGCCATCTTGAACTTTGAATGCAAAAATATTTATTGGAGCCAGTTGCTGGGGACTCATGCCTATTATCCTAGCTACTCAAAAGGGTGACATCTGAAGATTATTGTCCAAAGCAAACACTGGCAGAAAAGTCTATGAGAATCTTATTTCTAATTAACTATCAAAAGGCTGGAAGTGGAGGTGAGGCTCATGTATTACAACACTGACTTTGAGTGACAAAGCTAAGGCCAAGGCCCTGAGTTCAAGGTCCAATACCAGCACACACATACACACAACACACACACACACACACACACACACACACACACCACTAAACCAAATAAACAAATGAGCCAGGTACCACTGGCTCATACCTGTAATCCTAGCTATTCAAGGAGGCTAAGATCTGAGGAAAGATTCTTGTCTCCAATAAATCCACTAAAACCAGAAGTGGAGGAATGGCTAAATGGAAGAGAGAAAGACCTGAGCAAAAATCCTCAAGCCTGAGTTCAAGCATCAGGACCCACACATACATATAACAGAAATATCTATCAACAATTACAAATATCTCTGTTCCTGTAAACCAATTTTTTTACAATTCTCATTATTTAGCTGGAATTCAAAAAAAATTAGTTATTACGGTTTTTCATCCAGCTCAACATGTTTTCTTCTAAAGGGACTCTGTTTACAGGTAGGGATGGAATACTAAAATCTGTAAATTTAAAGAAAGTAAAATTCAGAGACCATTGATCCTCGAGAAGACTGGAAATCTTTTTTCAGAGTTAGTCATTCTTCCCCAGTACTGTTTAGAGTAAGATTTATATTTAGTTTGCAACAGTAGAAATTATAATTACTTAAGCACTCAATTTTCTGACATCTCTCTGCTGCTGCCAAAAGCCATCTCAAATGCTTTTGCGTGACTTGTTCAAGAGTGAAAGTTTCTATTCAGTTAACCCACTACAATCTACTCAAAATAAAGGCAGAGACCAGAGTCAGTCACAGCATTAATCCCCTTGGCATCTAAATCCCCCTGTTTATTCAAGAGCTGTGTGCATCCTCCATAAATCTATCAATTACTTTCACAGGCATCTAATTAGTCTCATAGTCTAATAAGTGAGAAAAGGGGTGAATTTTATCTAAAGACAATGGGAACTCCGAATCCAACTAAAATAAATATTGATCACAGTATTATGCCAAGAACAAATTACAATCAAAATGAAGAGAGGAGATTTCGTAATTGTTTATGAAACCAGATACAATTAAGTTCACTGCTTAGTTAGAATTGAGAAGTAATCAATAGGATGCATTCTCATGGGTTTTGTAGTCTGTAACCATGAAAGGTTCCTGTGAGCACGGTAAGGTTGACCTGCATTCCTTTTCATGTACTTAACCACACTTGGGTGACCGGGGGGGGGGGGGGGGGGGGGGGGGGGAGAGAGAGAGAGACTCTGTGGAGAGGGAATGGAGGAAGGGAGGGGGAGAAAAAGAGGGAATTAAATTTATTTTAAATAAAGTCAGATGTAATCTGACTTTATGCACACGTATGAAATCTCTTGTGTCTAAAGGCTCACAGTGATCCATATTTACACAATATAAATTTTGTAAGACTAACCCTAAATTTCCCAGTCTTAGAACCGTTTTCTTATTCTCTCTCCCCAACCTCCTGCCGAAAATGGAAATCCCCACTCCAGGTCTGATAGTTGGACTTCATGCACATTGGCCTGGAATCAAGGGCTCATTTTGGGAGGGAATTAAGATCTCTGAGTGCCTCTGCCTCTCTTTGTTTCCTCCTTTCTTTTGCTGTCTTCAGTGATATGCCATCAATGTATATCTCACAGCTCATGAAGCCATCCTAGGCCTGCATTCTACAAATTCTTTATCAGTCCTATTGGCTCAAGTTGAGAAGCAATGTAAGCAAATTACTCGTGGGGGAGTTTTGGAAAATGCTACTGATCCCACAGTAGAGCAAGAGGATCTGTCTGAGTATCTAGTAGCTGATGTCCTTTTAAATACGTATTATATTATGAGAAAAAATATAGCAACCCTTTAAAAGCATCCTGTATTTCCATTTATTCCTAATATGAATATCCTCATTTGGAGAGCTATTGATTTTATCAACAGAAGGAAATTAGGAAAAAAACTGAATAAAGGGAGACAAATGGAAAAGTTTTAAATACTTTTTCTTGTTATAAAAAGTATTTCTCTTACAGACAAAAAATGTTAGGTACAAAAACTTTCTTAGCAATAACTATTTTAAAGCTGGGAAAGTAGCTTAGTGGTAGAGTGCTTGCCTTGAGCAAAAGAAGTGCAGTAACAGTGCCCAGGTCTTTAGTCTAAGCCCCAAGATTAGAAAAAATGATATCAATGTGTGAGAACTAATGCACCTACTACCTGGCAAATATAACTGTAACCCCTCTATACATCACCCAGACAATAAAAAATGATAGATTTATGACATAAGTAGACGTCGGCAATTAAAATAGGTAAGCAGTCAGCAAGAGAAAAGACTACTGCAAAGACAACACACACACAAGTACTATTGGTCTTATTCAGATTCCTTATAATAGGAAAAACACTCTGAGTCTATGGGTTTCTATGGGTTGATTTTTTCCTTATACCTTTGTAGAGAGAATCAGACAAGTTCAAAAGGGGCTTTGAAACTGGAACAATTCTGTAAGTGAGATAAATCTAGATTAGACAATTTGTTGGCTAAACAGGAAAAGTGTATCTCTGTGTTACACATTTTAGAAGGACAGTTTTAATCACAGCTAATCATTCTATAGGAAGTTGGAAAGTCTGTGTCCATCCAGTCTGCACATTCTGGCACAAAGGGAAATGTCTGTGATCAGCCTTGGGAGGTAAAGACAGGGCCTATCTGTGGGTTTTCTGGGAAAGGTTAGTTGTAGTGGAAAGTCATTTCCTGGAACACACAAGGGCATGGGAGAGGGAGATTCTTTAACAATTTCTCTTTTCTAGAAGATCAGAGTTCATGTAGATTCTATCATCTTTAAGGACAATCTGACTCAGATCAGAAATACCAAAGAGTGGGCAAGGCTTAGTGATGGGTGCACAGAGAAGTCATTCAACTAACCCTAAAGACAAAAAACTTTCCAGAAAAACTATTGAGGAAGAAAACAACCGTTAAAGACTATGTTTGGCTGGTTCCACAATATATAGCCGTAATCACAATGACTCAGAAGACATAGGTAGAAGGATTATGGTCTAGCTCGGGGCAAAAAATTGAGACTCTAGCCAAAAAATAACTAAAATAAAAATGGCTGACATGGTGGAGCACCTGCCTAACAAGTAAGCACAAGGTTCTGAGTTCAAGCTCCAGGTTCACACACACACACACACACACACACACACACACACACACACACACACATATTGCTCACAAAAGATATGTTATTTGAACTTCAAGTAGCTTCAAAAATATTACCTTTAGCTCAGAACTAGAGGCCTATAGATAAAGTTTATGAGATTTGGCGGCATCTGAAGGCCAAGGTGAAGAGTAAACTCAAGTGAATTTAGGGCTATCAGAAAGTCTGAGCAATTAAATCAACCTACATAATGGTGCCTGAATAGAGATTGGAATCCACTACTTTTCTTCATATTTCAGCAGATGTGCTGCCTTCCCTGCTCACAATTTTTTAGGGAAATGAGAACAAGGGAAAGGTCATAAAATCTCTCCAAGTCTCTCACAGATATTCTCTGATATTTTGTCCCCAAATCCCCTCAGAACATATGACAAGACACTCTTTAATTTGATTTTATTTTTGCATACTATCTAATTGTTTCCCTTTAAAAATACCAGCTCGAAAATGTCTACTGGTCCATAAAGATTGGATCAAGTAGAGAAATAGGATTAATTGGAATCCTAGGATAATCCTCCAGAGTTAGATTAACAATCCGTGACATTTCTTCTACACAAAGTCTAGCTTCTGGATTACACGCAGCTAAGCTTCTAGATTTTGCTTTCATCACCTTCTATAGTTAATACTTTATTAAAAGTTGGAAGATGAATCCAAAGGATAAAACTTGTAAGGAATTAATACTGAAGGGGACAGGGAGTGGAACACACACATTAGTGAAGATGATGGAAAAAAACAGGTGAAGTGAGAAATACTTGCTCTTCTCACTTGGCTCAGGCACACAAATACTGTACTAAAGAAATAAAGGCTATGTGGGGCATGCACGTGGAAAGGGAGATGGGAGAAAATGTAAGGATTCCCTACAATCTGCTGGAAAACTAGGCAACACCATTATCTATCCTTTTTGTATGAAACTCAGAAATGCTTCAAAACTATATTCTTTGTCAAAGTCACATCTTGCTTCTGTGGCTACACAACGAAAGCATCTTCTTTTGTTGAGCATCCATTTTCCAACTTTTTTACAACTTTTATATAAAACACCCCAAGAATGTGCTATTTGTAAGTATCGCATGTCAATGTGTCCTTGTTTTTATATGTAGAATTATCTTTCACAGGATTGTACTTCTTCATTCTCTTATGATTGAATAGGAGTGCTACAATTCTTGTCAATGATTATGAGCAAGTAATGGAATTGAAGCACTTTATTCCTAGTATAAGAAACTCTACAACTAAATACCATAGCTCATACCTATGATCCTAGCTACTCAGTTGGCTGAGATCTGAGGATCATAGTTTGAAGCCAGCCTGGGCAGAAAAGTCTGTGAGATACTTATTTCCTACTAACCAGCAAAAAAAGCCACATATGGAACTGTACCTTAAGTGGCAGAGTGCTATCCTTAATTGAAAAAGCTCATGGTCAGTACCCAAGCCCTAAGGTAAGACACAGGGAAAGAAAATAAACTGAAGATTTCTTTTCCTCACTAGAGTGACCACAACAACATTGTTCCAGTACTGTGAGTTCTTAAGGTAAGGACAAACTGGGTGTGAGTGACTCATACTTGTAATCCTACTTAGGTGGCTGAGAACTGGAGGATTACACTTCTAAACCAATCCATGTGGAAAAGTCTGTGAGGTTCCATCTCCAATTAACCAGTAAAATGTTTGACTGGAGGACTGGCTCAAATGGTAAAACATCAGCTGTAAGCAAAGCCTGGTACTGGCATAGAAATTAATAATGATGATGATGATGATGAATCCAGGCAGGGTGGCTCACACCTATAATCCTAGCTAGTCAGGAGGCTGAGTTTTGAGGATCAAGGTTCAAAGCCAGCCCAGGCACAAAAAGACCTGAGACTCTTATCTCCAATAAACCTCTAGAAAAGGGGAAGTGGGGCTTGGCTCAAGGGTAGCCTTGAGTTGAAGAGTCCAGGGACAATGCCCAGGTCAAGTTCAAGCCCCATGACCCCCCCACACACAAAAAAAATTTATGATTGGTTCTTGATATACTTCTTACCACTTACACAGATTGACAGCCAATTGGGTTCTAGAATTTAGAGAGTACTCTGGCATAATCCAATAGGACTTTCCCAAACAGAAATCAGATGCTCTAACAGGGTTCTTTTCCTGATTTAGGTTCATTCAATAAAATATGAGACTTTACTATAAAATAGAATGCTATATCAAATGGAATAATTAGTATATGTCTAGGATAGTCCTAGCCACGAGCATAGCTCAATAGCTATGTATATATGACCATATAAAATGATGCTAATTGAAATGAACTCCAAGTCTGGAAATGAGATTTTTTTTTATTTCTTTGTGTTTTTTTAATGTACTGTATGCAATTATTTCTTTTCTTTTTTTTCCTTTGGTGTATACCATTGTCACAGGTTTTTTTTTTTTTTTAAATTTTGGTACCCTATGTCTTGTATATAGGTTTATCTGATTTGGAGAAGGAAGGGGATTAACAAAATGGTGAGACAAAGGATAAAGGGTGAATCAATGCAACAGTGGCACTCACAAGCCACTTGATTGGAAATGAACTTTACGTAAATCTTGGTGGGGGGTTAGGGGTTAGGAAAACAAGTTAGGGGTAACAATGTTTAACAAGAAATATACTCATTTCCCTAAGTATATAACTATAACCGCTCTGACATCACCCGTTCAATAAAATGAAATTTTAAAAAGTAGAAAAAAAATAGAGCATACTTTTTGGTTTGATCACTAGCTGTGTTATGGTAGTTTTATTCAATTTTTACAGCACAATAAAGATATATTATGGAAATTAGGCAAAAGGATAGAGAAGGCAGATGTTTAATTGTAATAATTGAAAGAACAATTACATGTCAGCTCTTTGGCAGATGATATATAGTGAAATATACTTCTGCACTAATTATTTTCAGTAGCTACCGCTGAATAGGATCCAGACACGAGTAATGTGAACTCCCTGTCTTTGTGATAGGCAGTGGTGACTAAATCGCTCCTCTGCTGTGATCACGCTATCCCATAGGGTGCCTGTCTGCCTAGAATAGTGGGAAATAAGACTGGTGGTGAGTAAGAGGCAAGCAAAGGGCAGAGCAGAGGCAGTTGTTAGTTTAGGTTTTCTTTCTTTTTCTAAGTCAACATTATGTGGAGGAAACTAGCATTCTTGCCATCTAATCTAAAATCTAGCAACTCTGTCTTAACTGAACTACTTTACTACTTCCACACTTTGGTATATCAATTTGTGGTTTTGGATTTGGCAAGAGTTTACTTAGAAGAAACAAACCAACAAACAGTCCAAACAAAAGCAGCCTCACAGCCTATGTGGGAAAGTGTATACAAGCATAGATTTAAATCACAGTGTAAAAATAATCACATGGAAACAATGTAAGTATGTAATCAAAAACATGTTAGGATCAGAAAAAAAAACAACCAAAGAACTACAAAAAAAATAGGAGAAATAATCTGAAACATCTCAAAGAGGACTGTTTCACACTATGGAATACTACTCCTTTGGCCAGGCATGCAGCAAACTTTCTTTCCAGGGACAATCTATGTTCTGTACACATAAGCCAACCATGCCCCTTCTTGTTGAATCATGAGAACTGAAATGACACCTGACTCCATGCTAGACTTAGAAGATGCTAGAAAGGGACACTCATGTATATTGTATAACAATAAAGCTTTCCATACATTAAAATCTGCTTTCACACAAAAGAGGAAGAAAGAGAAAGAAGATGGGGATGGCTTATTAATGTAGCCTCCTAGCTATTCAGAGGGCTAAGATCTGATGATTGAGGTTTGAAGTCAGCCCAAGTAAATCCTACAGGCTCTATTCTTTAACCAGCCAAAAGAAAGAAGTGGTATTGTGGCCTAAGTGGTAGAACACCAGACTTGAGCAGAAAAAGCTAAGCAGGAGAGTGAAGACCTGAGTTCAAGCCCCAGTACTGAAATATTTAAGACCATAGGAATGGAAGTATGCTCTCTCAATGCCATGTCAAAGGTAATAGCAATTCCATTTGCATCTACTGGAGGGAATCAAGATGTGCTTTCTCAGAGTTTACAATAGGAAAAAAAAGTTTTATTTTAACCAGATGTGAACAAATTAAACCCAATATTTTCAAGTATTTTAGCGCCATATGATGTCATCTAATTTTATATTTTTCTACTTGAGGGATAGTGTGTATTTTTAAAATGATGAAGCCACTTTCTATGTATGTTCTTAGAGCCTTCCACACGATAAGTCCCAATAAACAAATAACACGTCAGGCCATGCTCTTGGCTGCCCAGTCAAAAGCTGGGAAGGATCTTCAGTAGGAAATGTAACGGAAAGCATGCAAAATGTCTTTATTCGGTCTGTCCGCACTGGTCCAAGGTGAGGGGTGCAATGCCTTTCTTATTCCCACAGCACCCGTGAACAGCATACGGGTATTACCCAGTTACCAGGACTTCAGCTTTAAACTTCAGTGTATTTCCAATGATAAGCTCACACACAGGCTGCAAACCTCAGGGCTACTCTGCAGCTAGCTCCCCACATCTCCTGTCCCTCAGGCCCCTTGGAACTGATGAGGGGACTTGGCTGTCCCTGCACAGATCAGGACTCCAGCCTCCCTCCTAGTTTCCTCAGAGGCAGCCTCAGGTAGGTAGCCCTTGCCAGGACTTGAGTGGTCCACCATGGCTGTGCTCAGTGAATGTCTCCAAGTCATCTCATCTGGGAAAGAGATTACAAAAAAAAAAAAAAAAAAAAAAAATCCATTAAAGCTTTTCAAAGGTCGGGGGCCAAGGTGGCCAGAAACGCTTCCACTTCTCTCCGAGTGCATTTGGAAACCAGGACTGAGGCAGTCCACCCCCCCTCCCGCCATTGCTCAGGTTGCCGGCGCCCCCTCCCCGTGCTGTACCCTAAAACCATCCACAGATGCCTAAGACGCTCAGATCATTACTGTGGGCCCCTGGCTGAATTAATAAGGTCCTCCCCGCCCCCCCCACCAAGTGAGCCCCAAGCATCCCCAGATAGGCCCCCTCCCTGGCCCCTGCTTCTTGGCAAAGTCCCGGAGAGTGGGTGAGCCTGGGGGAGGGGGCACGACTCCGTGCCAAGGCAGATTCTCCCCCAACACCCTCTCCCGGAGACCGTGCCTCCCCTCCCCCCCCCAGTCTCGTTCCCGGGGCTTGCTGGAACTCTGCAATATATTGGGGACCAATGAGGTGGCAGCGGTTGGCGCACGGATCTCGGTGAGGGGAGCCTTGGTTTCCAGGGGAGAGACTGCCAAGCAAGTGGGGAGGGGGAGAGGGTGGGGGGGAGGCCGGGGCTGGAGTGGGCGGGGAGGAGAAGCCGACTTGCGGGTGAACAGAAGGCAGTGGAGGTTGGAGCGCGGAGGTGAGCGGGACCCGCAGGTTCGGGGTCCGGGCAGGGGGCGGGGCAGGGCTGGGGGCGCCGCGCGGAGGCGGGGGGTCGCTGTCAATCAGGCCGAGCGGGCGAGAGCTGGCGCCGGGGTCTCCAGGCAGCCGGCGAGCGCGGAGGTTCTCGCAGCTTGGGCATCGGCGACCGCGCCCCGTTTCCCGCCCGCGCCGCGTCCCGGGGTCCCCCGCGCCGGCTCGGGGCCCGCGGCCGCCCGGGGCCACCCCCGCCCGCGCGCGTCCGTTGGGGGGCCGGGGGAGCGGCGCCGGCGGCCCGGCCGCATTGTGACGTAGCGGGGCCGCGGCAGCGCCTTCGCCGCCAGCCCCGCTCCCGACGTGATCGCTCCGGGCTCTGGGCGCCGCCGCCGTCCGTCCGCCCGTCTGTCCGCCCGTCTGTCGGTCGGTCCGCCCGCTCTCCCGAGCCGCCCGCGGGCCCCGTAACCCGGTGAGACTCGATCTCCAGTGAGCGGGCGCCGCTGGGAGGCAAGGGGCGGCGGCGCGAGCCCCGGATCCTTTCCAAGTTTGCGCCGGGCGATCCCGGCGGGTGTAGCCCCGCCGCCGCCCCGAGATCCCCGGGCTCCCTTTGTGCCGCGGGTCCCGCTGCCCGGGGAGCCGCGGCGCGCGGCGGCGGGGGTTCGGGGGAGGTCTCTATAGTAACCGAGGCGGCGGCCGCGAGGCGGGACTCGGGCGAGGGAAGGGAGGGAGGAAGAAAGGGGGAGCCGCTCCCGCCTCGGCTTCCCGGGGATTGTTCCCAGGCTTGGTCGGCGGCTGGTCCGGCGCCGTGGGCTCGGCTCCGCGGCCCCCCTCGGGTGGCATCCGAGGCCGGGGCGACAGTGCTCGGGCCCCGCGGAGCTGACACTCACAGGGACCAAGTCAGCTCCAGCCGGGGCAGTGCGGCGGCAGTCCTGACGGTAGAGAAGGGGCGTCCGGGGCTCCCGTCCTCCGGGGGAGCCCTGCGCCCCCGACCCCGCGGCCCCCGGGCCGCCCCGTCCAGCCCTGGCTCCGGGCCCCGCGCGCAGTCCCGCGCCCCGCCGCCTCTCCCGGGGGACTGTTTCCTGGCCTCGCCGGCGCTGAGGACTTTCACCTGCAGGTGGTAAGTGGCCTGGAGCCGATTTTTGGCTATTGTCAATGCCACGTTGTTTATTCCATTTTTTCTTTCTTTCTTTTTTTTTTTTTTTTCAAAAAGAGGGATAATTCCGAGCTGTTTCTGGCACCCAGACAGTTTCCACAGGAAATACTAGCATTCTTGGAGGAACACGCTACCATGGCTCGCGCAGAAGAAAGTCTTGAGGAAACAAAAAGGCAACAGCATTGTGGCTCCTTTTCAATGGGCCGCGGTGTTTTTTCCTGTGGGAACACGGGCGGCTTTCCTTGGGAAAGTTCATTAAGGAAGAAGAGCTGTCCCCAGGGGCGGGGGTGGGGGCTTTGTGTGCCCGCCCGCGGGAGGCCCTGGCTCGTCCTCTTGGCTGTAAATGACAAGTGTCCATCGCAGGGGACCTGGCCCCTGTCTCACTGGACAGTCCCGCCGCTCAGCACGTGCCCTGGAGCCAGGCCAGGCTGCAGAGGGCGAATCAACTGCGAGTTGTCTGGGAGGTTTATGAGGATCACACGTGTGCACACGTGTGCACAGAGACCCTTCTCCAAGGTGTCACTCCACACACGCAGTCTGTGTGCACAGCTCCTCCTTGCTGCATCTGTAGGAAGGCAAAAAAAAAAAATCTATTTCTGTTGTAATGGGTTCTGTTGTAATGACATCTCTATGTCTTTGTACATATTGAACATTTCAAAAAGGAAGAAGGGAACGTGTGGGAAACAAATATGCTAATGTATACCCCCTTGGGGGGAAAACGTCTACTGGCTACTTTTCAGCGTGGTAGATGGCAAGGTGATAGATACCCTAAAAGCATCCTTGGAGCTACCGGGGAAAGGATGTGACATTTTGATCCTCCTCACAGATGTCTAAAAGGAGAGCATTATGGAAGATTGTCCAGTGTTAGACACAGACGTCGAGTGTCAGAAAGAAAAGGAATGATTCTTAGAAATAAAATATAAAGAGGGGTCTTCATTGTATGATTCATTGTCTCTAAAGCATTTTGTGAAGTTTCCAAACCAGTTCATTTGAAATGATGTGTTCACGAATTTGACATTTACTGTTTGTTGATTTCTGAAAGGAAATGACTAAAGCAAGGGAATTGTTTCCTGCTTGACAGCTTGGCTGGGAGCAGGCACTTGTTGGGGCAGACCGAGCAGTGAAGATACATAGTACAGGTCAGACAAATGTGGACACGCTTTTGTTTTGGAAAGAATTGTAGCAACATACACTACCAAGAGAAAGAAACCCACACAACCATCTAATACAGACAAGTGATCTTTGATATAATCATAGAAAGCCTGAAGCCTTTTTTATAATTTTTGCCAGATTCCAGACTGTTTCTTGTCAAAAAGGGAAATCTCCTAAGAAGCAGGTGCATCATTATGAGAAACACAAGGGGCTTTTCTTTTAAATGCAAAATCTAATTGAAGAGCAACCAGAGAATTGGTGACACTTTTAGAATAAAATTGCCTCATTTTTGGCAATGTTTCAGGTTACAGTTACAAACCACACAGGAGAAATACATGTCTTGGGAGATAAATGATATTTGGTGGAAATCAAATAGTTGCTTCTCCAGACACAAATAGAATTGTTTCCTTCAGCCAGCCCTTCCATTGTAAGTTCACTGGCAGGGCAAAATTTCCTGGAAATGAGTCCATAGCTGTGTTACTTAAATGTATAATATGTTTTATTCTTAAGTTACATAACCAGATTTGTATTTTATAGTTTATATCTTAGCTCCTTTTTCTAAAGATTTTTAAGTTATTGAACAAAAATAGTGATTTGGTTTTTATGATTGGTTTCAGGCCCTGGAAAAGTTCTAGTTGATTTCTAGTTATTGTGTGTCCACTTTGCACATTTGTATAACATAAAATTAAATGTGTAATAATCTCATCACAAGAACCTTTTAAAAAGGAAGAAAATAGAACACATGAAAAATTAACTCATTGGAAATATAAGCAGGATTCAATCTTGAGCATGAGGCCTCGAGTTCAAGGCCCACCACTTGCATACCCCTTCCCCCCTTGCCAAAGTAATATACTTTAAAACAGAAACAAAAATGTTTTATAATTGAATTCTCAAGAAACTCGTGATTGAAAAGGCATTTTGAGACCAGGTAACCATATCTGCTTTGATGTTTTATCATTTATCTATGGGTCAATTGTTAAATCACCCCAAAACTTAGTTGCTTAAAGCTACTATGGCTTATAATTCTGTTGATTATCGGTTTGGTTTGGGTCCACTTGGACAATTCTTCTGCTGATTCTGTTTGGGGTCCCTCAGCCTGTGGGATGGTCTCAGTTAGCCTCACTCTCAGGTGAGACTGGCCTGAGCTGATTCACACAGCACCAACTCATGTTCTAGAGGCAGCAAAGGAACTATCACCAGTGCAAAAACTGACTTAAAACCTCTGTTTGTATCACATTAGCTCTTCTCCCACAGAACATAGCAAGCCACCCAGATTCAGGGGAGTGGAAAGACTCCACTTAAGATGAGAAGGAACTTCGAATGGAATGAAATCCCAGCTTTATTGTTTGCAGGCATCTACACCTTTGTGTCAACTTTGTTGTGGCAGAGGCATTCTGCTAAGGAATGGGAGGTAGAGGGCAGAGCTGCAGATTGAAAGCTCAGAATTTCGGTTGATTTCCCCCCAAACTTCACTGTTTTGTAATCTGGTTCTACAGACCACATCAGAAAAACATATTCAGACAGTGGCATTGAGACGAACACAGTAGGCAGGAGGCAAAGTCCACAGAGTGTGGCCTGAAGGAAGGGAGAGTTCCTTCTGGTTCCATCAGGGGAAGTGAGAAGCAAAGGACTTTCTCCAGCAGATCCCAGATTAAGATTAGGTGAGGGATGATATGGGTCAGTGAAAGCTCTGAGTCAAAATCATTCTGAGATTTAAAAAAGCTTAAGTGACTCTAAGAATGATTGTGCTGTTCTGAGAAATAGAGAAATCAATAAGTGATTTATTTGGGGGGAGGAGGAAACTTCAGTTCCAGAAAGGTTGGCTAAAAGAGATAAATTGAAGATGAAAATACTTTGGAAGGTACAGAAGATGCTATGATGTGGGCTGTTGTTTACTTTTCAAATTCAGTGGATTGTTGTGTGTAGTGAAATTTCTTTAGTTGTAAGGCAATAGACAACAAAATTGAGGCAACTCCAACAATTCAAAGGAAAATCAGAGCCACCCTCAGCCCAGAAACAACTGCTCTGGAGAGAAGGGGATTTTTTTTCCTGGGGCACACCTTGGTTGTCTTCCTGTGGACTCAGCTTATCTAGCAGCAAAGGGACCTTGTGGCCTACTTTGAGTGGTGTGGACTTTTGAGCCAGAAGCATTAATCAACAGTTACATGAGGATCTACAGAATAAGAGGTTGGTGCTTCCTCAGAGAACACTGGAACACTGT
Organism: Megascapheus bottae; assembly: GCF_031878675.1. Taxonomy (NCBI): domain Eukaryota; kingdom Metazoa; phylum Chordata; class Mammalia; order Rodentia; family Geomyidae; genus Megascapheus; species Megascapheus bottae. The sequence continues at coordinate 1,859,901 of NC_143518.1, forward strand.
GCTCAGAAAGTGAAGATGGTGGCAGAGTAGCAAGGCCAGTAAATCTCACAACACATGGACACTTGAAGATTCATGTATGGAAAGTGGTCAGGTTATGACACAACAACTTGGGCATATTTATGTTAAGATATAGGTGTATGAATATGTTGAGTCCATGCAAAACCATGCACATGGTATGGGAGGCTGAGACCAGAGGATGGCAACTTTGAAGTCAGTCTGGTTACACAGAAAGACTCAGGTTCAACACTCACACACACACACACACACACACACACTCCCATATGCAGTGGCTGGATTAAAGTAGACAAAGAAAAGCTAGCTGCACACAATGCCTCATCCAGATTCTTCCATAAATGTAAGGGGAGAGAAATTCCAAGTTCATTCCAGTGTTTCACCTATGAATCCATTGGAATTATTATTTTAGCAGCCCTATGGACAGATAGGCAGACTGAAGTTCAGGTGGTATCCTAGTATCCTACCATCAAGTGCAACTTAGGGCAGACAGAACCACCTGACTTACACAATGAGTCCACACCATTAGTCTGCATAACACACATAGCTGCTCTTTATGGAAGGGTCTGAAATGGACCAGCTCCAACCTGAGTGAATACTTTTTATGGCACAATCCTAAGGACCCCCAAAGATATTCAATAAATGTTAATTGGATGAGTGAATGTGCCATTATCTGATGCAGTAACATTTTCTAAAACAGTCTGCTCTGGCTTTTCATTATTCAGGCTAGAGTTTGCTATAAAACCCCTAAGTGCCATTTCTAGATTTAAATGTTTAAGACACTCTTGTCATAGTCATGTAAGTTTTTTTTTAATTCACCATTCATAAAATTAGACATTTTGTTTCTGTTTTGAAACACAACTTCTCAGAACTCTCTTGGTCTCATACTTTTACATGCTGTTGTCTAGGTGAAATGGATGACATTGCTGCATTCTTGAGTCACTGAGCATCTGTCATCCTTCTAGAGTCAACTGTTGTTCCTTTAAGAAGCCTTTGTTGGGGCCCCAAGTTTAGCCTGGTGGTAGAGTGCTTGCCTAGCATGCATGAAGACCCAGGCTCAATTCCTTAGTACCAGGTACACAAAAAAAAGCCAGAAGTGGTGCTGTGGCCCAAGTGGTAGAGCATTACCCTTGAGAAAGCTCAGGGACACTCAGTCAATGATTGGATCAACAAGATGTGGTATTTATACAGCAATGGAATTCTATGCTACCATCAGAAAGAATGACATTGCCCCCTATGTAAGGAAATGGAAAGACTTAGAAAATATAATAAGTGAAGCAAGCCAGACTCAAAGTCTTAATAGTTTCCCTCATTTGTCATAATTAGCATAAACCTTGGACTCTCTTAGCAGAGGCTTACAGTAGCACAAAACCTAGATACATAAGGCTGCATAGGATGAGGCTAAATGAAAGGACCTCCAAGATATAGAAACAAGAGCCATATAATGTGTGACTTGTTCTTAACACACTATATTATTTCTCATCTCTTTTGTTATCCCTTGGTTAACTCATATTGTTACAGTATCTTACCTTGTTATCTGATATATTCTATATATTTTTGTTTATTTGAAATAGGATAGGGAAGGGGGAAAACAAGATGAGGGAAGGGGGATGGGGGGAGGGAAATGGGGATAAAAACATGAGAAGGGGTAGCAGTGATTATTAAGTAATGCACCTTCTATCTGGCAAATATAATGTAACCCTTCTATTAATTACAATAAAAACTATATTTAAAAAAAAGCCCAGGGACAGTGCTTAGGCCCTGAATTCAGTCCGCAGGATTGGCAAAAAAAAAAAAAAAAAAAAAAGAAAGAAACCTTTGTTGAATAGCCACCCCCACTCCTGTCTTCTGCCTACATAGTGCTTTATCCTGTTGGATGGCCTTGGCTGTGTGGTTCTCTCCTCACCTCTAGGCAAGGCAAATGGCCCCCAAACAGAGATGTCCTTTGCAGATTTTTTTGATCATTGTGTTTAGACATAGATGCTCAGGAATGTTTGAATGAATGCAAAGTGTGAGTTGTAGGTTTATTATGTCCTTAAACTTGATTCTCACCCTTACATGTTAGAATATTAGCTTTCAAGACAGGTTGTCTTTGAAGTTGCTGCTCAGATGCTTTCCCAAATGTTTTATAATGGTTTTCTCACTTGCTCACTAAGAAAGAGGCTGAAAAAATCAGCTAGTTCAAAGTAAACCTCTAAATCCATGCTTTGGAGACCAGATGCAGAATCCTTTTTTTCCATCAAAGAAGATGTTTAATAGTTACTATTTATGAGTTACTCTGGGTTGGGTGTTTTCCCAGATGCCTTTCAATTGCTTTCTTATTTAATACTCACAGCAAGCCTAGGAAGGAGGTGTTGGCTGCCATCTTTTTCTTATGTATGAAGACATGAAGATGTGAAAAGTTGGAGGAGGCTTGCTTAAAACACACTCACTCTCTTTGGAGAGTGCCAAGCTGGCAGACACTTGTCTGAATTGCTGAGGAACAGAAATAAGATTTAACTTGACTCTGTGTTCATCTAGGATCACTTGGAGACAGAAGCCAAGGCCTCTTACAAGCTGGGCGTATGATCCACCTACCACTTGAAATATGTTCCTATGACTCCCCTTGTTTTAAGATGAAGTGGCTACATTAAAAAGATGATGGGCAAGATATTGAGAAGTAAGCCCTCTAGGACTATAGCTGATATAAAGATGAATTCTACCTTAAAAGTCTAGTCATATTCCTGCGATCTTATTACTTGCAGGAAGTAAAGGCTGCCTATTGAGGGAAGTTGTGCCCCTGTGTACAAAATACAGACACAGACTCAGCTTGTGTCTGAGCCATTTAGGGGTAGCCTACAGACATGTTGGGATAATCCCAATTACATTGGGAGCCACAAAAGTTCAGTGGTGATTGATCAGTTTTCAGGCTGAAATCCTATTGAGGTTCTGATGCAACCTATCTATTCTTCCCTTGGTTGAGAAAGATGTGACAAACATCTACCACTTCATATTTAATTACAGAGATTTCAGGAGTCTACTGAATTCCGTCTTTGGATTTCTAGAGATATCAAGTTAAACAAGTCAAAGGCCAGGATCCTGAAGAAAGCTAATAGTCACTGCTGATTATTGACCAGGAAATAAATACATTACTGAGCATTTATCACTTGTCATCCCTTTTTGGAAAACATGTTACGGCCAAGCCGTCACCAAAACATGCACTGTAAACTCTGCTTTAAACTATGGTGAATGCAGTTTAGAGAAGGAGTTGTGTATAGCTGACAAATGGAGAGATGGGATTAATGCAGAACCAGATCTGTGTCACTGGGGGACTTTATGCTGCCTCTGCTCATTTATCCCACAAAGGAGACTATGACTTGGGCCAGGGAATATCTGAGCTTCTGTTGGTTCTGACCTCCTTCAGCCTTCACATTCCTGTGCAAAGTAGATTAAATGTATATTTCACATGAACAGCTTCCACACTCTAGAGGGCTCAAGGGCAGGGACTGGTCACCATTGTAGTGCTTGAAAAATCTCAGCTCCTTCTATTTCCCCTTAACTTTTTCACACAAAGAGAAGGTAATATTCTTGAAGATGAGACTTCTGCATTGATCATGTTGGGATAAATTCCTGCTACATTGTTGGGTGATATTTACACATTCATAGACAATTCTGACTCCATAGGTACTCGTTAGTAGAAATGACTGCAGATTTTCCAGGTGATTTTTGCACAGATATTTACTGATCCCTATAAGCACAGCAATTGGTGATCACACAGCCACAAGTCCTGAGCTTGTAGCATTTGAATCTATTTATATCTTGCTGGAAGAACCATAAATAATTTAAATATCATGTACATTTTATGAAAAAGAAAGTAAAAATAACTTGTGCTGTTGGGCTGGGGATTGGTGAGCCAAACCTATAATTCTAGCAATTGGAGGCTGAGGCAGGAATATGCCTAGGCATATTAACAGGCAGCAAAGACAGGCCAGAACATAAAGACCACAATGATAACATCTCAAGCAAATATGCCTAGGCATATTCCTGCCTCAGTCTCCAGGGTAAAACGTGTGTGTGTTTTTTTTTTTCTCTCTCTCTCCTACTCAAGTTTCTCCATTTTTGGCAGGTTCAGAATTTTAGTGTCTCCTCCTCTAGCCTAGCCTTTTCTTCCCCCAGTTAAGTTCATGATGCTCAGGTTTCCATAGACTTCCTTGAAAGAATCAGGGGAACACAGAAGCAGAGCAGTTAATCAGTCTTGCCTTTGCAGATGAGAAGGTTTGAGCAGCCAGATGACAGCCACAGCTGGATAGTTACCTGTCTGTGTTTGATCTGTGTAGTACGCCACTGCTCACTATAAACTGCTTCTAGTTTGCTTGAAATGTTATCATTGCAGTCTTTATGTTCTGGCCTGTTTTTGCTGCCTGTCAATCCTGACAAGAAACTTAGCTCAAAAAGCCAAGTTTTCACCGTTCTCTGCCCTCTCCTCCTAGCCCAATGGGCTTCCTGTATTTTGTCTTGGTTTTTCTGTACTTCTGAGGGCTCACTCACCTCCCTGCTTCTGGGATCCTCCTAAATTTTTCTCTGTACATGTTGTTGTGACTCTTCAGATGTGGCAGTGACATGTAGAAATGCAAGGATTTGTGAGTGTCACCATCTTGGTAATTTTACATTCTACGTGAAAACAAGTGTCATTAATTTTAGTATGTTTTATTTAGCTCTTGAATCCTAGCATTTCCATAGCCAATCATTATCACAAGTCATTAACTGGATGCCTTACTTTCTTTCTATTTCTATTCTAAAGTCTTTGAGATTTGATGCACATATCATACCAGCCACAGTTCCAGGGCTCTCCAGCCATGTGCAGCTAGCAGACCCCTAGAAAAGGGTGGGTTTGAACTCCAAGCCCCCAGGAATATTCCATGACTATTTCCTCTCTCCCCCTCAGCACCCAAGTCTTCAGTTGGTGATGGTCAAAGCCTCCCATGCTCTCTGTGAGCTTGAGAGTAGAGCATGCATATCTGGCCTCTTTCTATGCCCAGTAGAGTACAGTGTTTGGTAGGCACACGGTGAGTGTTCAAGTGTTCGATATGTGGTGAAGGAAGGAAGAAAGGGAGGGAGGGAAGGAGGGAAGAAAGAGGGAAGAAGGGAGAGGAAGAAAGGAAGGTAGGTTACTTGGAATTCCAGGAGCTGAAAGGATAGCATACAAAGGCACACTTCTCCAGTCTTTGTATACTACCCTCCTCCCCTGTCTCAGCTTCCCCTTTCCACCTACTAGTCCTATGCAGAGCCCAAGAACCTAATTGAGTCAGACTGTATGCATGGAGGCTCTGCAGTTGCAAGGCCAGAACTCTCTAAACACTGAACTGAACCTATACACACTTGTATAACTTCAGTTTCATCTTGTAACAAACAAGAAGGAACTGAGAAGTAGTCTAACATGTCCTATTGTAAGAGTTTTGTAGCAGAATGAAGAAGCAAACAAAAGACAGACCAAATGCAAGAACTCAGCCATCAAACAAGCCTTGTGCCGAGATTACCAAAAGACCAGCTGACATACAGAACATTAACTTTTAATGTTCAGGGAAAGGAAAGGCTGCAGCAGGGAGCTGTTAAAGTCATCATGATGAGCTTGCTGAATTTCCAGGCATTTCAGAATCTGCCCTCCCTGTCCTGAGAGGACAGGAGATTTATATAAATCCTGAGTAACTTTGCTTTTGCACATACAGTGTTATAATTTTTGCATGTCATACTAAATAACTGTATATATTTTGCTCCAGTAATAAATCCTATTTAATATTATACAACAAAGATTGGCACTCCTATAAGCCATCATCATCACAATTCATCTAAACTCAGAGTTGGAAATTGGGAGAAAATATTAGTTTGATCTGCTAAGTCATATAAACATTTTTGCCTGTTTACCCAAATCCTAATAAATCATTAGAAGTGAATGTGACAATCCTATTATTCAACCATCCAAGGGAATATGTGCTTTAAATGTCTAGTGATTTGGCTGTCTAGCCCATCTAAAATTTAACAGCTCTAAAACTCTATTAGTCCATTAATTTAGTCTTTACAAGAGGCATGTTTTAGTTGAAATTTCTGGTCAAATTGCCTTTCTCTTGAGTTAAAAAGACTTTTGTGTGTGTGTGTATGCCAATCCTGGGATTTGAACTCCTGATCACTATCCCTGAGCTCAAGGCAAGTGTTATGCCAATTGAGCCACGGCTCTACTTCTGACTTTTGGGTGGTTAATTGGAGATGAAAGTCCCATAGGCATTCCTGTCTGGGTTTGGCTTCAAACCATGATCCACAAATCTCAGCTTCCTGAGTTATTAGGATGGTAGGCCTAAGACACCAGCACTTGGCTATACAAACATTCTTTTTTTATAGTCAGGATAATGTATAGAGGTGTTAGTTACATTCATCAGGTAGTAGATGCATTACTTCTCACACCTTGATACCTCTTCTCATGTGTGTGTTCCTGTTTCCCTCCCCTCACCCCCTAGTAATCATCATGTTTTCCCCCTTCCCTTCCCTATTTCATTCAAATAAACCAATAATCCTATATACAATATACCAGGTAACAAAATCAGATACAGTAACAATATGAGATTAACCATATGGGCAAAAAATGAAAAGAGAAATAACATAGTACATTAAGAAAAACACACAGATAAACCTCTTATTTCCCATATCCTACAGTTCATTTCATTTAGTCTCATCCTATGTGACCTTATGTACCTAGGTTTTGAGCTACTGTAATCCTCTGCTAGGAGAGTCCTAGATGTGTACCAATTATTACAAATGAGGGAAATCATTGAGCCTATGTTTCTTTGGGTCCGACTTACTTCACTTAATATGATTTTTTCCAAGTTTTTCCCTTTCCTTACAAATGGGGCAATGTCATTCTTCCTGATGGCAGCATAGAATTTCATCTTGTATAAATACCACATCTTCTTGATCCAATCATCTACTGAGGGGCATCTGGGTTGGTTCCTTATCTTCGCTATGGTAAATAATGTTGCAGTAAACATAGTTGTGCTAGTGGCTTTAGCATGTCCTTGTTTCTGGACATTTGGGTAAATGCCAAGGAGTGGGATTTCTGGGTCATGGGGGAGCTCTATGTTTAGTCTTTTGAGGAACCGCCACACTGTTCCATAGTGGTTGAACGATTTTACACTCCCACCAACAGTGTAGTAGTGATCCCTCCAGGCTACATCCCCACCAGCATCTGTTGTTATTAGATTTCTTGACCCTGGCCATTCTAACTGGAGTATGATGGAATCTCAAAGTTGTTTTGATTTGCATTTCTTTTATGGCCAGGGATGTTGAGTATTTCATGTGTTGATAGACCTTCTTATTTCCTCTTCAGAGAAGTCTCTAAGTCTTTGGCCCATCTTTTAATGGGATGGTTGTTTCTTTGGAGATTTGTTTTGGAAAGATTCAATTTTTTTGAGCTGTAGATCTATTTTAGATATGAGGCCCTTGTCTGTTGTATGGCTAATGAAGATTTTCTACCACTCTTTGGACTTTCTATTTAATTTGCTGGCTATGTCCTTTGCCATACAGAAGCTCTGCAGTTTAATGCAGTCCCATTTGTCCAAACTTCCTTTAATGTATTGTGTTTCTGGGTCTTTATTAAGAAAGTTTCGACCTGTGCCAAGGACCTAGTGTATCTCCTATTCCTTCTTATAAAGTTCTCAGGGTATGTGCTTTTATTTCAAGCTCATTGATCCATTTGGAATTAATTCTGGGGAAGGGTGACATAGAAGGATCCAACTTTAGTTTTTTGTAGGTACTTAACCAGTTCTGCCAGCATCATTTGTTGAAGAAGAGGCTGTCTTTCTTCCATTCAATTTTTTTGGCTCTATTATCAAGGATTAGGTGGCCATAGGTCTATGGGTTGATTTTTGGGTCTTCAGTTATATTCCATTGGTCCTCAGGCCTATTCTTGTGCCAGTACCAAGCTGTTTTGATTACTACAGCTCTGTAATAGAGTCTAAAGTTTGGTATTGATATTCCTCCAGTGCTGTTCTTTATTCTAAGGATTGTTTTTGCTATATGAGGCCTTTTATTATTTCATATGAATTTTTGGATTGCTTCCTTTATTTCAGTAAAGAATGAAATTGGGATATTAATGGATATCGAATTGATATACAAACATTATTTTTTGCAGTCCTGGGATTTGAACTCATGCCTAAGGTGCTATTCTTGAGCCTTTCTGCTCAAGGTTAGTGCTTTAACACTTTAAAGCTATAGTGGCTACTTACCATTTTCAGATGATTAAGTGGAGATAAGAGTCTCATGGAGTTTCCTGCCTGGGCTGGCTTTGAATGCCAGTCCTCAGATTTTAGCCTCCTGTGTTGCTGTGATTACAGGCATGAGCACCAGCACCCAGCTATAAACATTTTTTCAAAGCAGACCTGAGGTAATCAGAGTCGTGCTAGACAAGACAAACAAGAGTCTGACTTTGTCGGGACCACTTCGAGAGGACATCGGAATGGATCATGGCTCTGACCTGAAATGCTCATTGACCTGCCTGGGAATTATTTTTTCTGATTATGTACAAGAGAAGTAAATCCTACTGTCTCATGCTATGTATTAGAGAGATGAATGAAGTTAGCAAAAGTTTTGAATAATTCCTCGATTTTCTGGAACACTTTGAGGGTAAGGTGCTTGCCAATTCTTTGTTTTCACATTTGTAAAAGCTAGGAAAATAGCAAACATCTTGTGATAAATAACTAAATATTAACCATGTTGAAGTAATTTGATGCTCTTGTCTTTAGTAAGATAAGGACAGTTCAACATAGATAAAGCTTTGTGTCTGTTGGCTTTGGTTTGGACAAAGCTGTTTCATTTGGATCTCTTAAGAAAAGAACTCATGCTTCTCTGCAACTAAAATATACTTCTCTAAGCACGATGGCTCTGGTGAGATGTGTTGGTGTAATTGAAAACCTATAAAAGGGCTGAGAGCTACTTTTGAATTGGCTCAGTGAACTTGGACTGGATTTGTCAAAGTGGTGAAAGGTTTAAAGGAATTTTCATAAATGAGGTCTCCAAGCTGTGTTTTAAGCATAGAATTCCAATGACTCCACAGCCCGTGAACCCAGAGAACAGCGCCTCTGAGAAAGCAGTCGTGTCAAGATGGAAATAAATGATTCATTTTCAGTCGTTGAGTTCTGCAGACGTAAGCACACTTAGCCACTGATAATCATAATTTAGCAAAACTGTAGTGCACTAAAAATACAATTGAAAACTCTAATCTCTAATTAAGTTGAGTATTCACAGATTAACATGGTTATGAATCTTGGGCATTGGATATAGTACAATGTTTACTCATGTTGCTAGGAAATAGAGCAGAGCTTTTCCAAACTTACAGATTGATTTGGTGAGATGGGAGACAAGCTTTTCCCAGTAAGGGACTTGATCATTGCTTTTTTTTTCTTTAAGGATCTCTTGCAGCAGGTCTGTATAATCAAAGCCTTTGTTTTCAATGGTTATATCGGTGTGCACAAATCAGTACTCTATGAGAGGATTTTTTTATTTAACCTAGAAGTCCTGCATGAAATATGCATCAATATGCATCATGAAATATTTGAGGGAAGTGGAGCTGTGGCTCAAATGGTGGTGTGCCAGGCTTGAGCAGACAGTGAGATGACCTAAGTCCAAGTTGCAATTTCAGAACACAATGGAGGGGGTGGAAAGAGAGAAAGGGGGAGAGGTGTGGGAGATTGGGATTTTAGTGAAATAAACGTTTTCATTTGTTAGAATTATCAAGAAAACAGCTTTTCGACATGTAATTATCATAAGGATAATCAATGGGTTTTCCTTCTTGCTGCTACTGGGAAACTGTCAAATGAGTATAGAAATGTGATCCAGTTTTATCCAGTTTTTCAGAACTACTGAAACTTGTGTCTAGGAAACCAGCTCTGGTTTTCTTTTCTTCCTTCTCATCCTGCTCTCCCCAACCCTCCAAAGGTGACACACTGTACTGTGGATTTTTTTTAAATTATCAAATGCAATACTGGTGCTTGTATATCATGAAAGGAGGAGCTATGCCAGCTCATGTGCCTTTTCCCCAAGAAAGATGAGAGATTGCTGTGTGCTATTTCCATCAAGATCAGGCATGAAAAAAAATGTCCTGCCCAAATTTAAAATCAGAACTAAGAACTCCCAGGGACAAATTCCAATTTGATCTATTTTGAGGCAAGCCATTGCACAAAGGGACTGATGTTTCGAAACCGGGTCTCCTCCCTAAGAGATGGAGTACAGAATTCCTGATTGACTCAAGGAATGGAGTTGGGGTGATTTGTGCACATTGCAGGGGTGTACTCTATAAGCAAGTTCAGAATAAGATGGATAGAACTTGGGAACAGAACTCCCTGGGGGTGAGGGGATAAGCTCATGGCTGCTCTCCAGCTTGTGTGCTAGTGGCCTGACTTAGCCACACTTGTCCTCACTCCTGTGGGTGGTTATTGACTCACCCCTATAGAAAGCCAGTTGTTGCTTATGGTACGTGGTGTTTTCATTCTCTCCCAAGTATCTAGCATAGCATCTACTAGCTGCTTTATTATCCTTCTTTATTGACTGAGGAACTGAATCTTTCAAAATGTCTTACAAAGTAAATGTGTTCGTGTCTAAGACCTAAGGATGACAGAAGTACAGTTAATTGAGCAGAGGGGCTTGTGGCTACAGAATACAACACATTACTTGTGTCATTGTTATTCAGGAAAATGGAGCCAGTATGATTATTGTGTAGGCAAAATGGTATCTGATGGAAGTTGTCACACCCACTAGTTATAAGAGGTTTTAGGGTCAGCTTTGATAGAACTTTTGATGTGAAGATGGAATTTGGAACTGACAGTAATGGCAGGGGAAAATAACATAAAGATTGGATACTGGGAGTACATGCCTCTAATCCTAGCTATTCAGGAGGCTAAGCTTGAAGGATAAAGCTTTTGAAGCCAGCAGACAAATCCAAGGGATTCATATCATGTAACCAGCAAAAGTATAGGTGTGACTCAAGATGTAGAGTACCAGGGATAGTACAAGACCCTGAGTTCACTGACATAAAAACAGATCAACACAAAACAATATAAAAACTCACTTCACAATAACAAGCTTCCTGGGGTGTTTATTCCAGTCATTTCTATTATCCTCAAACATCGAGCAGCATTGATATAGCATGAGATAAAGATGGCAGGCAGAAATAGAACATCATTCTGATTCTAAACATCGACTTGAACCTCAGAGCAAGGCCTAGCTTGACTGCTGACCAGGAGTGTAATTTGGGCATGGACTTGTTAAACCATATTTTAATTTGATTTCTCTCTTATTAGCAAGTCTTTTTTAATCACATATATGCAAGTTGAGTTTTAGTGCTTGGCATAAAAAAGGACTCATAGAAGAGAGCCACTCTGCTTTCTCCAGCAGCAGAGCTAACTACAGGACCTATAGGATGAACTGGTGAGCTCCTCTATTCTCTAGCTTCTGCTTAGCTTTTGGGAGGCATCCTCAGGACATTAACCAATGAGTTTGAATCACTTATTACCTTGGCTTTCCTTACTACTCATCTCCCCATACCATAGGCCATCGCTGCTGGCAGCAGTGAGCTCTCCAAGGCTGCTCTTTGGTTTCTGGTGATTGGGACTCTTCTAGACACTTTAGGATGATTGCTAACTGCTACCTGGATTCTTCATATTTAGGTACTGCACTGTCTTTTGTAGTTTGTCTAAGTATTGCTATATATACACCTTTGCAAATGTGCTTTATTTATTAAACTATCCTCAACTTGCATCTGAGTACATCACCTGTTTCCTCATGGGAAACTGAATACCACAAGCAATTAACTGTCTTAAATGTCACTGTGTGCTAGGCACTGGTGGCACAGTGGTAGAGTACCAGCCTTAATGGCAAAGCCAAGGGAAAGTGCGCAGGCCCTGAGTCCAAGAATAACTTTAATTAGATAAAATTAAATATAATGATTGGCTCTGAATATGCACCCAGCAAGGTTAAGTGCAGCCATGCGTGATTTAATGATGGGGATACATACTGAAAAGTGCATTCATTGTTAGGTGATTTTATGCATGTGTGAATGTCATAGGGAATACTTAAAATGGCTACATAGGCAATGGAGTCTTACAGAACTATTGTACACATAGTCCATGGCAACTGAAACATGGAAAAGTGGCTGTAACTTTGATATTATGTTTGGCTAGTGAGTGCATATGTGCACATTTATGTGTGTTCTGGTGGTTTTAATACTGGGGCTGGAACCCAGTGCCTTGTACATAATAAGCAAATCTAGTACTAAATCAATATTCCACTGAGCTACACTCTAGTCTAACCCCTTTTTCCCCTTTTAGCAAAGTATTTGATTTGCAGTATTGTTGCTTTTTATTTTTTTAAGGGAAGGAAAACAACTACTATCTTACAGATGAGAAAAGAAAAATAGAGTTCAAGGACCAAGGTCATACAGTGCTCCAGTGGTGGAACTAAAATATAAAGTAAGGATTTTCAACCTTATTTCTTAGCACAGGGTACACAGCCATGGAATAAAAAGTTGTAACTGTTTAGTGAATTAAAAAATAACCTGCTAGAAATAATTGTGTAAACCATTAGTGACCATTAAATAAATAACCATGAGGTTGAATCATAGACTGCATAGCATCTTCAACTTAATTATGGTAAGGACTAAGGCTAAAAGCGTATCACATTTTTATCCTTTTAGTAGTTTTAAGTTAGATGACCCTTAGGGCTACCATTTTTTAAATAAGGTCCTAGAGATCAATCTGTTTATTGTTTATCAGCACGGCATTCTTATGCTTGTGGAGAACGTTATTTTACTCGAACTGTTTCACTAGCTTCTTTTATTCTTAAGCCACATGAAGTAGTAATCTTTAATATCATTCCACCTATAATGTATAGTATCCTCATTAGTTTGTCAAGAATGAAAAGTAAAAAGAATTCTCATAGTTGTAGCCAGTTAGAAAAACAAAAACAATCTCTTTCCGTTTGATAGCAAATTTGTCATCATTATTGAAATCTTAGGCTATCTGGATGTATCTTTTAGTGTCTTGGGAAAATTGTTCAGGTATGGTCTAGAATAAAGCAGAAATTTCAGAAATGTCTTTGTTACAATTAAGGACAGTCAAGGGAGAAATAGCCATCTGAAAAATCTTTTTGATGTCAGTCCAAATAAAGGTTTATGGATTGCCCCATTCTGAGCAAGAAGCTGAGCAGGCAGAAACAAGTACCTATTGCCAGGCAACCTGATGCTTCTGGAAGCATTATTTTCATTTAAACACTTGGATCTTTTTCTTTCTTTCTTTTTTTTTTGCAGTAGTATTTTCTTTAAGTTCAGCCTCTGGCAAGGTCTTTCCCTTTATTCAAAATATGTTTTCATGTATTTAAAAATTAAAAATGTTCTCAACTGGAAAAATCTGGTGGATTCACAGGCATTATTAGTGAAAGTGGCGAATAGCACTGTTTTCTTATCAGTTGTGCTGACACAGGTACCTGTGGTGTAAGAAGAAAACGTTCTCAGTAGATCACACTGAAAATATCCCATTATACTCAAAACCGTGTGTAACTTCTTGCCAAACAGTAGACATAGGTTCTTTAAAGCAGAGTGATTGATGATATTTGCAGATGGAGGACACATTTCTTCCTGCATTTTTAAAACATGTTTGGGGCCATTTCTGGCATGGTATGGATGTAGTCTTCTTCTGAAACTAATTGAAACATTTTATATTAATAAGAGGATGGACTGCAATCTATAGTAAAAAGCAGGGAGGAAGCAATGAATTCTCCCTAGACTAGAGAGGAGGTTGTTAGGTGACCAAAGGCCCCCCTCAAAAGTTATGTTTGATTTAAAGGTCAAGTAAGTGGTTACCAGACAGGAAACTGAGGAGCGAATATTAGGGTCTGACAGAACTTGGAAATCATATTTTGATGTAATTTCAAAGTAAAGACAAATGACATACTGCAGTGAGAGACAGAGTTAAAAGGATCATTGTGTATTGTATCCTGAGTCTGATCTGTTTCCCACTGTAGAAGAAAGAAGTTCATCTATCTTTTTCAGTAGGTGGTACAGAATCCTACATATATGTGTCATCCACTATAAAGGTGTCTGCTATTGCTTCTGTGTGTGATTTCCATATTATGTTTTCTAGTCTAGGTTAGGCATCCTGTTTGTCTTCAGGCCATGAGCAAGCATCTTAATGTTTCATCCATTCTCACAAAGTCGTAAAGCCCTCAGAGAAAAGTCATCACCTGGACTTCAAAATCTTGACTCTGTCTGGGCTTCCTGCTTTAGGAAATGCCTTGTTTCCAAAGAAATTATCTAGCTGGGCAGGGGGATTTGTGCCTAGAACCCCAGCTACTCAGGAGGCTGAGACTTGAAGCCAATCCATATGTGTGTGTGTGTGTGTGTGTGTGTGTGTGTGTGTGTGTTAAATAGTTAAGACTCCATCAACAATCAGCAAAAAGTTGAAGCAGAAGTATAGTTTAAGTGGCAGAGCACCAGCTGTTAGCACAAGAGTCTCAGGTCAAGCCTTGGTACTAGGAAATAAAACTGTCCAGGATACTTTCTTGTGTACACCCTGTGTCTCTCAGCATACCGAGAATCAACATATCTAGGCTTGGTTTTAATGTTGTTCTCAATATTACCATTTCCTTTCCATTGCCATTTCTAGTATTTTTATTGAGGTCATTGTCACTTACCCCTTTGGTGTCTGCAGGAATGTCTTTACAAATTGAGTTCTTTGACTTCTTTTTTTTTATTTGTTTTCATGCCATTTCTAATATTATGATTTTTCTGGGTAACATTTTAGTAAGTCCTTATTGGTTTTGGGGTAAAATCTAAAATCCTTATCATGTCATAGGAACCTTTATTGCTTTAGGTCTCATAGCCAGCTTCGTAGGTCTCATAGCCATTCTCTTAAACCTCCACATTTAATGGATGACTTGGAGCTGCCTGGAATATTCAGTCTTAATCTCCTAACAGATTCCCTGTTCTCCAGTTCTTGTTTCAAGTTTTCTTGCCCTGTCAACTCATTTCCCCTAACCTCAGCCTCAACCCAAACTATCTGGATGGTGATAGATTATTTACTTTTCTCTGTCTCCATTAGACCCAGGCTCCTCAGTGTCACACATTATGTTTCCTTCATATCCACCCTGTTTCTTATGCTTAATGTCATGTTGGACATAAGAGTACTGCAAAAGTAATAAATTTACTAAGCATTTATTATAACTCAGATGAGCTGAGTTACTTACATTAACTCCTTTAAAGGGAGAGATTATAGTTATGCTTTTGTCAGGTAACATATAGTGAACATTGAAGGTTGGACATGAGATTTGTGTTAGAGAAACTGATTAGGACAGAGTTATAGCACAAGAAGTGGGAATTTAAGAGAGAGTGATACCTGGGTAAAGATAATGTAAATCAAATGGAGAGAGTTGATTGTGGTGATTCCTAGTGATAATTGGATGGCTATAGAGATGGATGGATGGACAATAGAGGAATAGATGGAACAGGCAACAATGATGGGAACTCAGCAAGTATTTCTTAGAACTCATTGAGTACTTTGTTTAATGAACAAGCTTTAGTAACTTTCCTGCAATAATATTATTAGGATTATAGAGGATTATATACACAACCAACTGATGCATATTAATTGGTGATAGCATGAAAAAAATAAGAGGACATATTATGAGGCAGTAAAATGACATCACTGTTAAACATAGATGCTGAACACTATAAAATTATTAGTTACTAAATTAGGTCTAAAACCAAGTGTGCTAGTAAAAATAAAAATAGCAATATGCTACACACTGAGAATTCTTTTTTAACTTTCTCTCTCCCTCCCTTCCTGTCCTTCCTTTCTTCCCTCCCTCCCTCTTTTCCTCACCCCACCTCAGTTCGAACTCAGGACCTTGTACTCCTGCATAGCTTTTTCCCTCTCAAAGTTGGCACTCTATTATTTGAACCACATCTCCACTTCCTTTGCATTTTTGCTGGTTACTTAGAGATTGGAGTCTCATGGACTTTCCTACCTGGACTGGTGTTGAACCAAAATCCTCAGATCTCAGCCTCCTGTATGGCTAGGGTTACAAGCATGTTCCAACGATGCTTGGATTTACATCAAGAATTGTTTTTAATTTAAAAATGAATCTGCCAGTGGAAAGATCATAAATGAATGATCTATCAGTCATTTGTTAGCAGAAGGTAACAGTTGGAAGCGTGGGCCCTGGAAATGGAGTCCATCTTAGCTTAAGTTTACATTCACTGAACACCACTAGATGCTTTTTATTTATTTATTTTTTTGCCAGTCCTGGACTTGAGCTCAAGGCCTGAGCACTGTCCTTGGACTTTCTCAAGGCTAGCGCTCTACCACTTGAGCCTCAGCACCATTTCCGGCTTTTTTCTATGTATGTGGTACCGAGGAATAGAACCCGGGTCTTCATGCATGCTAGGCAAGCACTCTACCACTAGGCCAAACTCCCAGCCCCAGTAGATGCTTTTAAATAACAGAACATTCTCTTAAGCTTCCAGAGCCTAGAGAGGCCAAAATCCAATATCTGGTTCAGATGGTGCAATCTTTCTGTGCCCTCACACGGTGAAAGCAGGCTAGCAGTCCTCTGGAGCCTTTAAGAACATGAATCCCCAGGACCATTTCTTAATACTACTTACACTGGTGGTGAGACCTAACCATAGAAATCTGAGGGGACACAGATGTTCATTTAAATTATTGCCTAACAAATAGCAAGAATTAAAGAAGGAAGAGCACCTGGTAGTGTTAACCTAATCATATCTCGAGGTTATGTTGTTAGCTTCTTTTCCTCCTTGGTTTCTGTGATTGATCTAGACTCAACCCCACTTTTTTTCTCTGCATTTTTACTTCATAAGATTTTCTTGTCATGGTTCTTAGTGCAACTGAACATAATAATGTTTGATTTGTTTATTGCATGTGCCTTCCACCAACATGAGCTGACAAGTGTACAACGTTTGTCTCCAAGACTCCACACATCACCTTTCCATCATATCTACCCTGTTTTTCATGCCTAATGTCATGTCTGACATAAGAGTATGATGAGAATAATAGTATTTACTAAGCACTTATTATAGCTCACATGAGCTAAGTTCATGAAACCTTGCATAGTCCTTGGCTGATAGCAGAAGTCCAGTAACTATTTGTTGTGGCAACAAGTGAACAGATGTAGGTGAGTGCTTAGTAGATTCTGCTAAATAAATGTGTTGTCATGCGAATGGCATTTTTGTAAACATTGTTTGATTGCCATTATAATTTAATCCTTCTCCACTGAAAACAAAAAGAAAATGTAGGAAATAGCAACATGTATCCCATAGAAAAATTGAGAATCATTTTCTGAGTCTGATTTAACATTTTGGTATGTTTTCTTGCTTCGTGTATTTCATATTATGATTCTGTATAATTGGATATATTATTCTGTATTTTGTGGGCTTGATGGAAGATTCAATCATCAGCATGATTTTACATTTTTACAAAAGCTTTTAAAATGGTTTCTACTTACAATGAATTAAATGTGAATACCACTGTGCCCTCCAGAATAGCCAAAATGCCAAAACATGAGGGGAAAAAAATCCCCAAACAACCCATATCTTTAATGATCAAATCATTAGCAAATACCCAGAGCACAAACTGTTCAGACACAAGGTGAGAAAGGACAGAAGAACCCACACTCATCTCATCTCTTTGGACCTTGAGCAAAACACAGATTTCCTTCAAATTAAGTTTACAGCTATAAAAGACATCGCCAGGATTTATGTGTCCAGATTTAGAGAAGCACTGGAGTAACTGTAAACATCCAAATGTCGCCATGTAAAGATGGACAAGGTGAAGCGGGGGGAGGCGGGGGGAACATGGGGTACTATTGTAATCTTCTTTCCTTTGCTATCTGGCTAGGGAAGCCTGCTGACAGTGAGGTGGGAAAAGAAAGATATCAAGCAGAACTGATGCCTGGATGGGTCTATTAGACTAAGCACTGGAAAGAGCAGGGACAAAAAAGCCAGGGTTTCTGGAAGACCTAGCCACACTGTTAGGTCTATGCATCGCTTCTTTCAAGCTCAGCACAGTAGGCACAATAATCAGTGAACTGAAAGAGTGAACACTCTCTGACTAATCCATTTGGTGGAGAGACGTGGCCACTCTGGAGAAAATAGCCCATGAAGATTAGAAATAAGAACAAAATAGCTGAGCTTGTGCAAACTTTGTGTAGTTTAGAGAAAGAGGTTACTCTGAAGAGCAGAGTCATAAATCAAAGATGAAGCGACGTGGCACAAAGGGGCATGTTGTCTGTAATTGTAAAACGAGCTTCACAGCAAAAGGTGAAGCTGAGCTTTTCAAATTGCTGAACTGTCACTGTTTATTTATGAGCCAAGATAAAACTCATTTTTAGATAAATGACTAAATTGAAATACTATAATGTGGACCATTCAAGTGCTGTTATGGTTAAAAAATGTGACTATAAAAATGTCACATTATTACAGAACCTATTTGTTGGGTAGGTGTTTTCCGAGTTCTATCTACTCTGTTTATTGATTCCCACAAGATTTTTACTGCCTGCTCTGCACAGCCAATGTGCGGCATGTACTGGTAAACTGTGACCAGTCTTTTCCACCTCACAAAACCCCCCCAAAGCCTCAGAACTTCAATCCACAGCTGGCATTGATGGTGATGGCACTAGATGAAGTAGAAATAAAAGTACGTTGTTGGCAAAGATACCTTATTTACAAAAGAGCAAGTGGGCTACTTAAAAAATGACTTCATATTTAATTTGAAACTACATATTCTAGCCATTGTACCAATTTCCCTTAAGCACTTAAGCTGTCAACATAGATTTAGAGTGAATACTTTTTTTTTTTTTTTTGCTAGTTCCAGGGCTTGAATTCAGGGTCTGAGCACTGTCCTTGGACTTTCTCAAGGCTAGAGCTCTAGCACTTGAACCTCAGAACCACTTCCAGCTTTTTCTATGTATGTGGTACCAAGGAATTGAACCCAGGTCTTTGTGCATGCTAGGCAAGCACTCTACAACTAGGCCAAACTCCCATGCCAAAATTTAGTGAATACTTTCTTCCTAATCTGTTTGAGGACTGTGGCCACCACAGCTACTCTAACACTGTGACCCTAGGTATGACTTGCTATCCAACCTATTTAAGAACTAACTGCAGCAGATTACCCTGTGGAGGAGTCTGTGTTTTGTGCGCATGGAACACTATTAATTCCATTGACTTATCAAGGTTAGTAAATTAGTTTTGTATGTGTATGTGTGTGCTGGTACTGGGGCCTAACCTCAGGGCCTGGGCGCTGTTCTTACTTTTCTTGCTCAAGGCTGACCACCACTTGAGCTGCACTTCCATTCCTGGCTTTTTGGGGACTTTTGGGGACTTTTTCCTGTCTTAGCTGTTTGTTTTTTTTCTGTTTTCTTTTCCTCCTCCTCCTCCACCTCCTCCTCCTCCTCCTCCTCCTCCTCCTCCTCCTCCTCCTCCTCCTCCTCCTCCTCTTCCTCCTCCTCCTCCTCCTCCTCCTCCTCCTCCTCCTCCTCCTCCTCCTCCTCCTCCTCCTCCTCCTCCTCCTCCTCTTCTTCTTCTTCTTCTTCTTCTTCTTCTTCTTCTTCTTCTTCTTCTTCTTCTTCATTTTTTTGGTCAGTCATGGAACTTGAACTCTGGGCCTGGCTACTGTCCCTGAGCTCTTCAGCTCAAGGCTAGTACTGTGCTCCTTGAGCCACAGCAACACTTCTGGTTTTCTGGTGATTAATTGAAGATAAGAGTCTTACGGATTTTCATGCCTGGGCTGGATCACAAACTTGTGATCCTCAAGTCTCAGCCTCTTGAGTAGCTAAGATCACAAGCATGAGGCCTCCATGCTCGGTTCTGAGCTGCTTTTGAACCTTGATTGTTAGATCTTACTAATAGGGCTAAACATGTTAATTAAAGCAAGCTATACTTTATATATATTAATTTCAACCCAGCAAGGAAAACTTCCAAGCCACCTTATAAATTTAAAACCACCTCCTGAGTAGCTAGGATTGCAGGTGTGAGTCACCAGTGCTCTATCTTAAGTTACATTTAGAGTCATAAGCCACAATGGGGGTTGAAGTGTTTGGACATAGACTATAAGTCCCCAGAAGTTTGGGAGAAGTGGAATATACTCTGTCAGAGAGATGGAAGAGACTGAAACCTGAAGAAAGAGTAGATCAGTTGGGAAGACTAACTTTGTAAAGAAAAGGAAATCAGGAGAACCACTGCTTCAATTCTCCAGCGGGCTTATAAAAAGCCCTCAAAAATGGAGTGACAGTTGGATGCAGTGCCTCACGCCTGTAATCCTAGCTACTCAGGAGGCTGAGATCTGAGGATCAAGGTTCAAAGCCAGCCTGGGCACAAAAAAGGACCTGAGACTCTTATCTCCAATTAACCTCTAGAAAATGGGAAGTGAGGCTTGGCTCAAGGGTAGGGCAGTAACTGAGCTGAAGAGCTCAGAGACAACGCCCAGGCTGAGTTAAAGCCCCATGACCCCGCCCCCCCCAAAATGAAGTGACAATTTAATAGTATCTAATGTTTCCTTAGACACAAATACCATGCGTGCATGGCTATACACTACTTTGCATATGCTAAGTTACTATTCACAGTGACCTGATGAGGTAGGATTATTAACCTCTCCATTATACAGCTAGAGGAAAAAGGTATCGAAAGTGTTAAGGTGACTGACTTGCCCAAGCCACACAGCTCACAAGAGGCCCAGCTAAGCTTCAGATCCATTTCCATTCTCTTGATGATTGTATCTTTCTGCAGATTTAGGTAACAATAAAAAAAGCTTATTTTTAATATATAGAAGAATGAGTTTCCGGGCCGAGAGTTTGGCCTAGTGGTAGAGTGCTTGCCTAGCATGCACGAAGACCCAGGTTCGATTCCTCGGTACCACATACATAGAAAAAAGCCAGAAGTGGTGCTGAGGCTCAAGTGGTAGAGCGCTAGCCTTGAGAAAGTCCAAGGACAGTGCTCAGGCCCTGAGCTCAAGCCAGGACTGGCAAAAAAAAAAAAAAAAAAAGAATGAGTTTCCTGTTATGTCATCATTCAAGCTTAACATCTGAACTATTCCTACTGGCAGGCTGGGGAGTGGCTCACACCTGGAGTCTAGGTACTCAGAAGGCAGAGATCTGAGGATCATGGTTCAAAGCCAGTCTGGGAAGAAAGTCTGTGAGATTCTTATCTCCAATTAACCAGCAAAAAGCTTGAAATGGAGCTGTGGCTCAAGTGGTACAGTGAGAGCAGTAAGTGAAAAAGCTAAGGGACAGTGCTCAGGCCCTGAGCTCAGGCTCCAGTACTGGCACATGCTTAAATGCACACATGCATGGAATCCTCTGGATTCCTTTATTATTTATTTATTTAGTCAAACTGATTAAAACTTTTTGCATAGAAATAGAGTATATAATATAGTTCCATACATATCAAAAGAATGGGCTGATGCGTAGCTTGCATGTGTTACCATGCAATGATAGTATGAATGATAGTATGAATTAACAGTAGAACTGCTTAAATGTTCTACATTTAGTGTTTGTCACTTCCATGCAAGGACAGTGCTATTGTACTGGGTCTGAAGTAGACACATCAGAGCTGTTAAGAGACTTACTTGTGATTATACATTTGTTGAAATTGTTATGCCCACACCAAACCCCTTATTGTTTGTTTTTTTCTTTGCCTTATCCCCTGTTGCTAGTTCTAGACCTTGAACTTTTACCAGAAATTTTCTGCTTTCCTAGATGACTTTTGCCTTCGTTGTAACAATGTTTTCTTGTCCAGTACAGTTGAGCACATTGGACCCTTGCTACAACCTCTGTGGGAATAAGGCAAGTGTTTCATGAAACCCTTATCAGCAGGACTGCCCTCTGATGACAGCTCCTGTGTTAGGAGAATGGCCAGTTCTCCATGTTGCATGAAGTTGTTGTTGCTGTAATCTCATCATCTAGAGGGTGAATAAGGAGGAGTGTGAATTCAAGGTGATCCTGAGCAACACAGGGAAACCTTGGTATTTTTTGTTATTTTTAAATGAATAGAGATAAAGAAAATGTGCCATTCTAGAAGGATTTCTGCCCTAGAAGGATTTCTGCCCTGTATTCAAAGGGGCTTCCATCCAACATGTCAGTTGAGTACAGTGCATGGAAATATGGTCAGTGTTACCTGTTTCATTATTCTCCCTCAAGTCTCCCAATCCTATTCTTCTCAATTTTTCTAGTTCCATTATCAGTCTGTCCCATATTTTTGTAGAGACAGCTCTAGATGAATGAGCAGATAAAGGACATAAGTCTACAATTCATGATGTGGTAGGAGGTAGAGGTGAGCATGGGTTACTGATTGCCTTTCTGTGGAAAGCAAAACTGTGAATATACACGTGCTGTGAGCACAGAAACAAATCAACCTTTAAATGATCCTTTATTATAATTCTTTCATTTATGATGAGGATATTGTGGAAGCAGTAGAAAGAAATCATTTGAATGGCCATTAAGAACAATGTAAGCATATACACTCTAAGTATGTCAGTTAAGTGAATTTGAACTGAATTTAAAGCTCATTTGAATCTGAGTAATTTCCTGCGAGCTTCTCATTTCTTTCAAATGCCTGAGTTGTGTGTCCTTCTGAAACACTGATGGAGTCCTCCCTCCCCTGCCATGAATTGTGTTTCCCAAGAGATCCAGCGTCGCCTTTGCTCTGTTGAGGTGGCATTCCTCTAGCTTAGTGTAGACAAAGTTCCCTTGTTCCTTTGTTTATTTTGACAGGATTTTGATGGCATCAGATTTTTAAAATATATCTTATCTTCTATAATTAAAAAGAGAAATGAGTACAGTTGTAATATTTTCAGTTGTCTTCGTTGACATAAAAAGCAAATGTCAAGTAATCTCAGCCTGAAGTGTTTTATGTCTTTTCTCCAGCAGATACTGCTTTATTCGTGTCTTTTGTTCAGCTCATATGTTAATTTAATGGAAGATTTGGAGATCTGTTGGAAAGCACAGCTATTTCTGCATGATTGATACAACGTCCCATGTATATCATATGGCTGCACTATAAATTATTTGGGACTTTAGTATTAAAAACAGATGATAATATATTTCCCTTCTGAAATACAGAAAAAGGGATCTTGATAAATACAGATACAAGGATTTTAAAGTATGATGAGACATACATTTACATTCATATTTATTTTTTAAAGTACTGTCAACAAAAAATTCATCTCCAGGAAATAGAAACTATATATATGTCTATATATGTATATATATGCACACTCATGATTTCATATGTGTGTGTATATACATATGTGTGTATATATATGCACTCATGATTTAGCAGAATTAAGTTGAATATTAATTGGATTCTCTCTACTAAAACTATAAAGCATAAGAATTTTTTTTAAACCAGTCTGGGTAAGCCACTGATAATTTATCAGGACTTATGCATATGAATCAAGTTTTGAGTTCTCTTTGACTACGTGAAATGAGAAATCAAGTATTATCATCATAGCTTGAGAACTCAAAGTGATTAAATGGAAACTTCCAGGCTTCATTGTGTGTTAAATCCCCACAGTATTTGAAGGAAGTTTTGTCTGTCATTCGAGTCTGCTGGCTGAGGTCTGAATGAATGTTCATTTCCTCAACCCTCCAAGTGGTCTGAGCATGTCACCTCGTGACAGGATTCCCACCACCTCATTCACTGGGACTGGGCGGTTGGGCACACTGAGTGCTCTGGCTGTGATCACTTGGAACTTAGTGCTAGATTCTCCACATCTCTTTGTTTTCCAAAGGAGGAAAAAAACGGAGATTTGGTTGAAAGGTCCCAATTCTTGAAAACTTATCGGATCTAATTAGTTCATTTTATGGGCTACATACAACCCATTGTCCTCATTCCCACTTCAGCCAATGAGAGACCAGAGCCCCAGATTTTCTGTTTTACAATAAGCAAGATGCCAATACATTTTGAGTAGGAAATTATTTCTTGAAACAGAATCTGCAAAGCAGAATCAAAACCAACTTTGAGTCCATTTTTTTCCCTCAAGTGTGAAAAATACAGTGACTCTGTGTTTGTGGTTTAAGCTGTATATATTACTTATCAAACAGGCGAGGAAATGATAGGGATCTCATTTGTCATATTGCGTTTTATTATTAATTGGCCTCAACTGGATACTGAATTTCCTCTTTTCTACTTATATCTCAGCATGAGACTTCCTTTCTTGATTCCAACCTTTGTGGTCAGTTTTTGTGTTATTTGTCTGTCTACAATTCCTGATAGTTTCTATATCGTTCTAAACAGAAAATATAAAAGCTATTTTAGAACACTAGCTGCAGCGTTGTGAAGGGTCTCTTGTGATTTCTCAGGTTGTTTTCCCATTCAACTGATACTGACTTGTAGAACAGAAGTCTGGGAACTAACCATGAATGTTAAACCATTGAGCACTGTTTTTCTTCCTTTACAAGTCTGTGTTCTGGGACAAAGGGAAAAGATGAATGAAAATGGAAAATAAATATGTATAGATGCACAGGGGGTTAATGTATTTTATTAATTTCAGACTCAATGCAACTTGAAGACAATATAATAATCTGTAATATATGGAATACCAACAAGAAGCCAAACAACCATTACCTTTTTCTTTTCAAGAGAACAATGTGTTATAGTCATCAGGAATTCATAAATTGCCTTCCCAGTACTTTAGAAAAAGACACCATATGAAACCTGGACTGGGAAACTGGAAAGAGATTCTTTCCCTTAATACTCTTGAGGTACTTTTTTCCATGTGTTGATTTCATTTTGGTTGTTCGGCAGAGGACGTGGTAATTTGCTCTGTTTCTTAAACATGTGCTAGATGAGGAGGGGGACAAGATGCAATGGTGTTGTCTTGAATAGTCAGAGACAGATGTAAATGACACTATGCAGGTTCAGATTCTGGTTGCATATGTGAACACAGAGGACTGTTGACCTTTCTTCCTCATTTCTTCTAAGCCGTGTGGTAAGAATTACTGAGTGACAGGTGGAAATGTGGAGAAATAAGTGACACACTATTCCAATGTCCTGTGCACACACCTCTTTCCTTCTCCACCAGGAAAGCTTTAATTCCCTTCTCTCGTCAACAGTACTAGGCATTTGCAAGTGAAGAAAGCCAGACCCAAAGAAACATAGGGTCCATAGTTTTCCTCATTGGTAATAATTAGTACACACCTAGGGTAGTTCTAGCAGAGGATCACAACAGCTCAATAACTATGTACATATAACCACATAAAATGATGCTAATCGAAATGATCTCCATGACATGGAAACAAGAGGGTTTTTTGTTTGTTTGGTTCCTTTTCTTTTCTTTTTCCTTTTATTTTTTAAATAGTCTCCCTGTTTGCAATCATTTCTTTCATCTTTTTGGCCATTATTTCTGATTTTTGGTATTTATCTGATTTGGAGAAGGGAGGGGAATCACAGAAATGGGGATAAAGGGTGAACTAATGCAGTGTTGAAAATGAACTCCACAATGTGGGAGTGAAGAGAGGTAGCGGGGAGGGAAAGCAGGAGAAAATGAGGAAGAGGGTGGGGTAACACTGCTGAAAAAGAAATGTACTCACTATCTTATGTAGCTGTAATCTCTCTGTACATCATCTTTACAAAAACATTGTTAAAAATGTGATAAAATTCGATAAACCAGTAGTTTATCCTGTAATCCAAGCTACTCAGGAGGCTGAGATCTGAGGATGATGGTTTGGAAAAACAAATAAATAAAAAAGAAAGGAGGGACTGGGAGTTTGTCCTAGTGGTAGAGTGCTTGCCTAGCATGCACAAAGACCCAGGTTCACTTCATTGGTACCACATACATAGAAAAAAGCCAAAACTGGTGCTGTGGCTCAAGTGGTAGAGTTCTAACCTTGAGGAAAGGCCAATGACAGTGCTCAGACCCTGAGTACAAGCCCAGGACTGGCAAAAACAAACAAACAAAAAATAGAGGACATATGTCTCAAGTGTTAGGGCACCAGTCTTGAGTGATAAAGCAAAGGGAAAATGTGAGGCCCCGAGTTCAAGCCCCAGTACTGGTGCCCAGAACACCCACCCACCCACACACACACCCATTAGAAACTGATGACACCTCAAAGCAAATGAATATAGTCAATCTGATCTTTAAGAAATCAACTCTGAGCTGGGTGCCAGTAGCTCTCACTTTTAATCCTAGCTACTCAGGGGCTCATATCTAAGAATCGCAGTTCAAAGCCAGCCTGGGCAGGAAAGTCTGTGAGTCTTTCCAATTAACACCAGAAAAGAGGAGGTGGTACTGTGGCTCAAGTGGTAGAACACTACCCTTGAGCTGAAAAGTGCAGGAACAGCACAGTTCAAGTCCCATGACCACCACCACCACCAACAAAATCAACTTTGTCAATACCCAAAGTGTTCCTCTCCCCTCAAAAAAAGCCAGACATGGTGGCTCATGCCTAGAATCCTAGCTACTCAGGAGGCTGAGATCTGAGGGTCCTGGTTCAAAGCCGGCCCGGGCACCAAAAAGTCTGCGAGACTCTTACCTCCAGTTAATCACCAGAAAAGCA
This sequence comes from Megascapheus bottae, assembly GCF_031878675.1. Classification (NCBI taxonomy): domain Eukaryota; kingdom Metazoa; phylum Chordata; class Mammalia; order Rodentia; family Geomyidae; genus Megascapheus; species Megascapheus bottae. The sequence goes on from NC_143518.1 coordinate 1,886,493, forward strand.
GAAGTGGTGCTGTGGCTCAAGCAGCAAGGGTGGTAGCCTTGAGCTAAAGAGCTCAGGGACAATGCCCAGCCCAGAGTTCAAGTCCCATGACCAACAAAACAAACAAAAACAATTATTTCATGAATGTGTGAATGTTGACACATTATTCAAAACACGGGTGTACAAAAATTTTGTAGAAACTATAGAGAAACCTTTACTACTCTCTCATCTATCTGTGTTTAGACAAATTTATTAGGCACTTGTGCATAGTGGATGGTACCTGTTTATTAAGCTGATTTTCCACTTCTGCCTTTCATAAATTAGCTTTAGCTTGCAAGAATTTAAGCTTATATGGAATTAAGCATCCACAAATTGAGGAAAGAAAAATGGGTTGTCATGCATTTCTGGAGTGCTATTCCTCCTTGGCTTTCAAGCTTAAGAGCCTGCTTTAGTAAGAAAAGACATATTTAAAGTTAGACTCTCATGCCAGAAATTTGTACTTCATATCTTGGCTAGCCAGTGAGGATAATCAACACCTTGTCTCTCTTAAAACTGCCAGGGAACCTTTTCAAAGTGTTGAAAGGCAAGTATACATAGCTCACAGGTTGGACAATCTCAATTCCCTGGCCTTGGGAAAGTTTGGAAATTTAAGTTGTTTTCAGGTGTCAGGGTAAATGCACTGTTGTCAGGAAAATAAATCAAGTACTTTAGTCATTAGCATTTTCTAGCTAATATATAAAAATTGGAAATACATACTTTGAAATATAAAAATATGTTCATACTATTTTTTAATGCTTTATGTTACTTTTACCAAAGGAGACAATTTATTTCTCAATTGGATATGTTGACCAACTCTCAAGTGTATTAAAAAGAGAAACCCATGTGAAGATTTAGGTGTAAGGCTTCGGAAATTAATTCCATTAATTTGATTCATTGGAAATGAACTCGATCTAGAGTTTGCAATTAACTCTGTCTACTTTCAGACTAAGCTTGATGCTGATTTTAGGTCTTTTATTCGGAACACAGTGGTGATTTTCTATGCCTCTATCTAGAACTGTGGCCCTTGGGCCTAGGTGTATCTCATACTGTACTCCTTAAATGCTTAGGAGCTGGAGATAAGAGAATTGAGATTTGAGGCTGACCCATATAGAAGTTAATGAGATCCCCCCATCATAAAATATAACCGTGACATGGTGGCACACACCTGTAATCACAGCTACTTGAAAGGTTTCCACAGGATCATCTCTGTTCAGGGTCAATCCACTCAAAAGTTGGAGACCTTACCTAAAAAGTAAAACTAGAATTGGTATGGTTCAAAGAACGCTTACCTAGCAAATAGAAGACCCTGAGTTCAATCTCAAGCACAGATAGATCCAAATTGATTAATAAAATGCAACAAGATTGTGACTTCCTTTCAATTTTCCTCAAAAGAGCTCTAAGAGCCCTCGTCTCTCCATAGAATGTTCTAATGTCTTTGACTATAGCATCATGTGAAACCCACCTCTGATATATTGGAAATATTGGATAAGAGAAGATGCTTAGCGTTTGGGGGAAGGAGGAGGCAGAAATAAACTATCCCTGTGGAGAATGGTATGGGGTACGGGTGGTGTGGGGATGGATGCCTGGGGATGTTATGGGGATGGGTGGTGTGTGTGTATAATGTGGGGTACGGTTGGGGAGATACTTGGAGGATGTTCTCGGGGACAATGTGGTTGTTAGCTTTTGCATATCAACTGTGCTTTCTCACTCTGTTGAGGCTACCAACTTGCAGACATGAGAATCAACACACCAAAGTCAAAATGCTTCGTTTTCTCCTTTTCTCCTAGACTTCTCTTTTCTTCAGTGACTCATCTACCCATTGTTGCCTAGCTAGCACTCTCCATGTGCTTAAGTTGAAAGGTCAACTTAAGAATGGAACCAGCCACTGCCTTGCTCATTCCTTGAGAACCAGTGATTCCAGAACACAGAGGCTAGACACAGAACAACACTGGTAGTTCACTGAGGCCTGCAGAGCCTGCAAGACGAGGCTCTGCTCCTCTTCACTGTGAGTCAGATCTCATAGATGCCTTCAGAATGAAATCAGTTTTACAGAATCATTTCAGTACCCCTGCAGCTAATCAGATCTGCTAATGGCCGTCATCCATGAGCCTTAGGGGTACCCCATGAAGGAGAAACACTTGTAGACATGGTTTCATTCGGTTCTCATGACAGCCCAAGGTTGAACTTTGATGACCACCATCCTTAAAACACAAGTGAAGGAATGGCTTTACATATTAGGAGAGGGACTGCGCTTTCACTCTTACTCAGGTGAGCTACGAGGAAGGACTCCTTAACCCAGGCTGTGGCTCCCCGGCTGCATCCCCTTCTCCCCAGCATGCAGGAAGAGCTCCGACATTCCCGGTTTTCTTCCCTTGCCTGTTTTCACTCTCACCAGGGCAAGCACACATTGCTCTTTTCCCAGAATGTTGAAGATGTATTGGTAGTATGGTGTACGAGGGCTATCTGCCATTGCATGTGAATCACTATCTCCATGTTTGTTGCAACTAAGAAACAAAATGGAATGTCCTTTTTAACTTCCCTTCCTCTTCAACATGTGATTACACTTGTCCTGGAAGAGATGCCAGGCCAGATGGCATCTTAAAATAGTTTTGGCAAATGTGTTCATAAGTTAAAATTTTACCAAGCAGATTTCCCACTGGCAATAAAAACAACATCTTAAGTGTTGACACAAAGGTGCTTAGTCTCAGACTAAATCCACTCATTCTTTTCCTCACCTCTTCTCTCACCTTAGTTACAAATAAATATAAATGTCTGCTTGTAGAGTTGACTAGCCTTATCAAAGAGTTTTCTCCTCCCTCTTCACCTCCCTTTACTTCTTAACAATTCTGTCTGGAATGGTTTTATTCAAATAAGAGCACATCACTCAAGTTAAAATACCATTTTAGAAGCTGAATAATTACAAGTGGAGACTTGTGCTGTTGACTCACGCAATGCTGCTGAGATCTGAAGGTCAGTGTGAAGCCAGCCTGGGGAGTGAAAGGATGCAACTCTTTCCTCCAATTAAGCACCAAAAAGCTGGAAGTTAAGGTGTGGCTCAAATGGTAGAGTGTCAGCCTTCATGGAAAACATCAAGTGCAAGCATGAAGCCCTGAGTTCAAACCTTAGTACACACACACACACACACACACACACACACCCCAAATTAGAGACTCAGAGTGAATTATAGTTACTGAATATTTGAAACAATAGCAGTTTCTTAAGAAATATTAGTAATTGTATAATTATATCTTGGTTTAATGGATCACTAAGAATGTTTTATACATGAACCTGCTTGGATGCTAGCTAGATGACAATGTGTTGATGCTTTAATCTTAGGAAGGGCGGGTTTGGAATAGTCTGGCTATGGCTTTCTCTTCCTGACAGGGCTCTTCAGCTTTAGTCCTATAGGCTCTTTGGACCAGATCAAGTTAAAGGAGAGCTGTCTACACTATAGAATACTTAACAGTATCTTTGACTTCTGAGCTTTGAGTGAGAGTAATAAATGCCTTCAGGAGTGACAGGTCAAAAATATTTCCACAGATTGAGAAGCCTTGTTCTGGGTTCTTAACTAGATGAGATGCCACCGTAGATGTCAAATTGTCAGCTCTGTTGTCGTTAAGATGTGAGGCCAAGGTTGTCTCTATTTCCTTTGTCGACACTTCTGCCCACCTCTCATCATCTAAAGCCTCCCATGACTACTTATTATAAAAATAACAGAGGAAGTGGCACTGTGTCTCAAGGGGTAGGGCAGTAGCCTTGAGCTGAAGAGCTCAGGGACAGCTCCCAGGCCCAGAGTTCAAGCCCCACGACTAACAACAAAAACAGAGCCAATCTGTCACCCGCATCCCTACCTTACTGTCTGACCAACCAGACTTTATCTCCTCTGGAAGTTATAAATACCATAGTTGAATACTCTCATCCTCCATAAAAATTCAAGCTTCATGAGAACAGGCCATTTTTCTTTTATTCATAGCAATAATCCTAGAGCACTGATCAATGCCTGGCAAGCAATTTGCAATACAGAAGTAATTGTTGACTAAATGAGTCAATTATTTACTGACATTTGCTGTAAAAAGGTAAGTGTATGCATATTAAAGATCACAAATGGAACTGAAAATAATTTGTGGAGAGAATTTTTTATTGAAGGACAGCTTTGAGAATGACTAGTCTTCCTAATAGCTTTATAATTAATTATCCCATAATTGAGATTGAGCTTTTTTCCCTCATTTTAGCTAATTCGTTTTTCTAGTCTATTTTTCATGTTTGGCGAACAGTGGCTTCAGGAAAGAGAAAGCTTTGCGTTGGAAGGGAATAAAGAGTGAAAGCCAAGTGAAGGATCAGTAGGAAGAGATTTCTTATGTGGCCTTTCTAGGATGCAAGGACAGGGCAACCTTCTTTTGCTGTTTTGAGTTTTATAACCAACAACCCAGTGTTTTGAATTTCAAACACCAAAAGACCCATTTAGCATTTGTAGATTTCCTACTGTATTTTAAAAACTTTTCTTATTCTGCATTGATTTTATCTGTTCTACACAATTTATACACACACACACACACACACACACACACACACACACACACATTTTGGCGGTGGTGGTACTGGGATGTGAACTCAGTGCCTTGCCTTTGCTAGGCAGTTGCTACATGGCCACTCGATAGCTCCTTTTGGGGTTTGTTATCTTCAAGATGAGATCTTACTTTCTCCTGAGCCTCAAGGAAATTGGGGTGATCCTCCTTTTATGAGCTACTCTGAGGCACTGGGATGACATGTTTATGCCAACACACTCAGCCATTGGTCAAGACAGAATCTAGAGAACCCCCTGCTCCAGGATGGTCTGGAACTGTGATCTCCATCTCTGCTTCCCAAATAGCTTGTGATTACAGGTTTGCACCATCTGACCTAGTCCAATTATTTCTTTTGTAAGTACCTCCATATTCAAATCTTTGAAGTATTTGTCTCTAATAAGAAACCTCCACTTCATTGTGAAAATAGAACACAAAATCCTTGGCTTAGTTACAAAACGTAGAAATAAGTGTGTGAAATCCTGTAAACCAGGGAAATAGTAAAGATACACACCCCACCAAACGTATTCAGTACCAAATGGTACTGACATTCTATAGATTAAGAATGTCCAGGCAGAGTACAGTGGTTCCTATCTGTAATCCTAGCACTTAGGAGGCTGAGAAAGGAAGATGGACATTTTGAAGCCATCCTGGGCTGCTTATTGAGTTCAAAGTCAACATTGACTATAAATATGAGTCTGAGACTCAGTGATAGCATAGGTAAGAAAGACCCCGTCCCCAATTCTTTAAAGTAAAAATAAAAAGAATAAGTAGCATGGTGATGGAGATATGCCAGAAACAGAGTGCTGAAATAAGACATAATGCTGGACTTTGTTTTCCTTTCCCCATCACTGCTTCTTATGGCAACCGTAAGCATGTGGAATTGACTTTTTCTTAGTACACATTTGTTGCAGAATGGAACATACCAATAGGAATCCTGTGTCCTTTCTCATTAACTGTGTCTTGTAAAGCAGCTGATGTCCACAGCCTCAGCATTAGTGATAGATCCGTGCCTGGACAGAGATCCTCCTGGTCTCTGTCATCCCAGTCTTCCTCATGGTATATACAACCATTTCTCACCCCTTCTGGGTCTTCTGGGTCATTTTATCATGATGATGATGACAAGAATAGAAATGGCAAAGATTTAAGGAAAAAAGTAGAGGGCTGTCATGTCCCCAGATTATACTATACCTTTGATCAAATCAATAGACCTGTTAGATTTCCAGTAAGTAAAACACATCTTAATATAGGTAAGGTGAGGGCTGTAAAGATGAATATAAATTCGGCTTGCCATCCAGTGTACTTCCATGAGATGATTGAGTGTAGGCAAGAGCCACATATATCTGCAGGAGTGCTAGAGACTCTCAAACCATGGTTCTCTCTCTTTTTACAGGCCAAACACAAGGCTTACTCTAAAACGGCTTAGCTAGCAGCACATTTACTATTCTTTAGAATTCATCTCGCAGGGACTTCCTTTTCAATTCCAAATATATATCATTTATCTTAGGTGCATTAGCATCATTAAATGAGGTTATAAGAAGGATTCCAAGGTTAGATAATGAGGGAAGAGAGCTTGTCTTAAAAAAAAACGGATGATTTTTCCAAAGTCAACAACAACAACAACAAAAATATCCTGTTTAATTCAAATGGAAGAAATTTTGATCAATCAATTAGATCATGCCTGGTGCATAGACTCATGGATTAATAAGGTTTAGCCCTGTAAAATTATAGATGAAGCCAGACGTGGTGGCTCACACCTGTACTCCTAGCTACTCAGGAGGCTGAGATCTGAGGATCAAGGTTCAAACCAGCCCAGATACAAGAGGACCTGAGAATCATCTCCAATTAACTTCTAGAAAATGGGAACTGGGGCTTGGCCCAAGGGTAGGGTGGTAGCCTTGAGCTTTTGAAGAGCTCAGGGACAGCGCCCAGGCTGAGTTCAAGCCCCATGACCCCCACACAAAAAAAATTATAGATGATCTAGACAGCTGAACGCAGACACTTAGCAACGCATATGCCCTCTAATGGTTGAATAATAGGATCATCACATTCACGTCTAATGACTTACTTGAATTTGGGTAAATGAAAGTAGGATTGAAATGATTATTTGCAAATCTTTTGACATTTCCAGTTCATAGTAGTAAAAGCCAAGATGTCAATTTTAAATCCTTTTCTGGCCACATAAAAATAGTAATTTTGACTACTGAGATATTTGAAGTGTGAGGTTATGAGACATGAATGATATGGATATAATTATGGATGCAATGAAAGCAGTTGCCACTGGCTGGATAACGTAGGGCCTTTTCCTGTCACATTAACTATATTACCAGATAAAACAGAGTTTGAGAAAACAGTTTGAGGGAGGAAAGTTTTGCAGGAATGATTTCTAGATACGAGTTATTTTTTTAAATCACTGCATCAGAGATAACCCAGTGTTTTAATGCTGATAGAGCACAAAGCATCACACTTTGGGTAGGAACTTCAAGAAGCCATTATTTTTCTGGCTCCATATTACCTATAAACTATGTGAAAAAAATAGACTATGAATTCTTTTTCTCATTCTTAATATGCTGCCACTTGCCGGGCACAGTGGCTCACGCCTATAATCCTAGCTACTCAGGAGGCTGAAAATTGAGGATTGAGGTTCAAAGCCAGCCTGGGCACAAAAGTCTGTGAGACTCTTATCTCCATTTACCCACCAGGAAAACAGAAGTGGCTCTCTAGCTCAAGTGGTGAAGTGCTCCCCTCTCCCCCCCTAAAAAAAAAAGTTTACTGGAAGGGCTGTGGGAACAATGCTGTTCAGAGCTTGCTGGGCCAGCGTGGCTACCATAGTATCTTCACCACAGGGAACGTCTGCTTACCAGCTCTGCTTTCATTGCCCGGCTGTGGGTGAGCTGTGGGCAATCCTTTCTTTCTCTCTTGACATGCTTCTGTGCTGAAAGCCAGATTGTAGAAATAACAATAGTGTGCATATTTTTTTTTGTGTGTGTGTGCATGTGAGAGAAAGAGAGTGATAGAGACATATAAAGCATGCTAAATCTAAGAATATGCTCCACATTCCCAGATAATTTCAAAGTCATCCCACATCTGTGGAGATATGATTTTCCTTTGATCTCTTGATTAAGTTTTCAGTGCCTATACATTCTTTCATTTTTAATTACAGTAATTATATTACATTTGAATTACATTTTAAATAGCATTTTATTGAACTTAATCTAGGTTTTCTAGGGGACTGAAACATAAAGAAATGTTTGTTGGGATTTTTTTTGTTCCATCTAAGATAAACCTGTGAAGCTTTTCAAGGGGGAGAGAAATTTTGTATTTGGAAAACAACCTGAGTTTTCCAAATCTTTAATAGCTCAAAAGTGGAATTTCTTTTATTTCCTATTTTTTCAGCCTTTGTACTCTAAACATTGTCAAGCATATTGTGAAACAAGCTATAGTTATTTCATTTTTTGTTCCTAAATCAATAGTGGTTTACAAAGCTTGCAAAATGCTACAAGTAAGTTCCTATTAAAATTTTGCTCAAATTACTAGGATATGGCCCTTATTTATTTCAATTTATAAAGGTCATTAATTTTCATTCAAATATTTTAATATTTGATTGGAAAAATCATTAATCCCCAGCTACTTTATATATTTCCTTTAAAAAATGGGCTGGGAGTTTGGCCTAGTGTTGAGTGCTTGCCAAGCATGCGCAAAGACCCGGGTTCCATTCCTCGGTAGGGGTGCTGAGGCTCAAGTGGTAGAGCTCTAACCTTGAGAAAGTTCAAGGACAATGTGCTCAGGAAGCCCAGGACTGGCAAAAATAGTTAAAAAAGAACCACAGAAACAACTACTTACAGAACTTGGTAAGCCCTTTGCTCATTAAGAGAAGGAAAGAGTATATAAACCAACACCACTTGGTGGAAACGGTCTAGACAATTGCTGTTGCATATTGACTTGGGTAAATAGTGTGGCATCAGACGCCATGTCCACATTGTCATAGCCCTACAGTTATAAGGCTGGTTGATTGGAAGGGCATACATACATTTGGAGGTGTGGGTCAAATGGTAGAATGCCAGACGTGAACAAAACCATACATATTCACTGATTAAATTGCTACTTATTAAAGTAGTGCTCTTCTAAAAGCCCACTCAGTTTAAGGTTTCTGTTAATCAGTTTGGGGCAATTATAATGAGGTGCTTATAGTAGCTTAATGCAAAAATACAATGGCAAATATATAAGGAACATAGTATCCCTGTAACAAAGCAAAATGATTTGTAAGAATTTTGTTCCCAGAAGCTGATGTTGAAAAGCTGCCTGAATCATATACAAATCTATTGATAACTGAGGAGTTAGCAGAGTTAGACCAATAAACAATTGACAATGAGAGCGCAAAAACTGATGACATCATCCATAGATGTTCCATGTGAGAATTAGTTCAGAATCAAAGGATAAGAGAAGCTTTTGGGAAATATGATGACCTTTGTCAGTATTTTTGCAGTAACAGCAGTGGTCTCAACTGATCTGTTAATGTAATTTTATACAAAAGAGCATATTCCCCCCAAAAAAAAATCACCACTTGATTCAGTCTTTGGTCACTGCTGCAATTATATTCAAACTTTCTTTCTTGTGACATGCTGTTTAATGACTTTAAGACATCAGTGTGATCTTGCTCGATACTTCAAGAAAAATTGTATTGACTGTTGGTTTGTTACCAATTAGTCTCTTAAGACCTTTGGAATAAAGCCCATAACTCTGAGGTTCCAAGCTCTGTAAATTATGAATATAATGTGCTTCACTTGGCCTCTGGAGTTAAGCCTCAAATTATTAATTTATTGCTTTTCAAATTCACAACCGTGATTTTCCTTCTAGTCATATATTAAAATTACCTGAAAATGTCTAAAAATAGTGTGGCCCAGAGTTAAGCTACAGCACAATGAAATCAAAGTCTCTTGGTAAGTATGCCTTGAAATGAACTGTCTTTTAATGTCTTCCCCAAGACGTGACAACAGAGCTGTTTGCACCCTATCCACACTATTTTGAGAACCACTCAAGTTTTCATTTTCCTTTCTATAAATCAACTTAAAAAATAACAGACACAAAAAGATTTTCTTTCTTTGCCTTTTCCTTCCTTCCTTCCTTCCTTCCTTCCTTCCTTCCTTCCTTCCTTCCTTCCTTTGTTTCTGTGCCAGTACCATGGCTTAAGCTCAGAGCCTTGGTTCTCTCCCTCAGGCCTTTTGCTCAAGACCTAGCACTCTGCCACATGCGCCACAGCTCCACTTCTCGCCTTTGTGCTTAGTTGGAGATAAGAATTTCTCGTACTTTTCTTGCCTGAGATGACTTTGACCTGAAATCCTCAGATCACAACCTCCTGAGGAGCTAGATTTATAGCATGAGCCACCCGTACCAGGCTAAGAAAGAGAAAATCCTTATTCAAGTTAACTCATTTCTGTATTTTGAACTAGGTATTTCTCCCCTGCAATTACTTGCTAATTTGAGGAAATACCATATTGTTGTTAATTTTTCTGAGGGGGTGAAGAATGGCAGCAAGGAGCTTCCTTATTCTCATAACACCTTGGGCTAGTGAATCTCCATTTCTGTGTTTTCTAATCTTTAGCACATTGTGCATTCTTCCTCACCACAGATACATGTGATTAGTAAGAAGTAAATGATGTTTAATCAGGGTGAAATGCTTTGGACAAAGCTCTACACTCCCTTGGCTGTTCAGTTCATATGCCTGTCACACGGACATTCCTGACCTGTAAAAAGACCATCACTGGACTTTCACAGCTTGACTTTTTTAATGAGCAACTTCATTACATACCTCTCCATATATATAACTCTCCCATGTTATATATTTGTCAACAGTGAAAAGGGGGAAAATCAGGGAGGAAAATCACTTAATTTTACTTCAATACAATAGAAGTTTACTCTATGCAGATTTATTTCAAGAATTGCATTTTCTTGGTCATGTCACAATTCTCATTTGGAATAAGTTAAGCATGGTAATATATAAGTGTAGAAGTCCATCTGAGCCCAAAAGATTTTTAACATGTAAACAAGTTTGCTAATCTTTATATTCAGAGGGAAAGCACACACAAAATTACAAAGTTTCACTCAATTATAGATTATTTCTCAATTCAGCTCCCAGGCTTAGTTTCAACCAATGGCCACTTAAAACTTGTGCTAATGTCAGTTTTTCCTTTTTTAGCCAGTTCTAGGGCTTGAACTCAGGGCCAGAGCACTGTCCTTGGGCTTTCTCAAGACTAGTGCTCAGCCACTTGAGCCACAGCACCACTTCTGGCTTTTTCTGTGTATGTGGTACTAAGGAAGTGAACCCAGGTCTTCGTGCATGCTAGGCAAGCACTCTACCATTAGGCCAAACTCCTGGCCCTAATGTAAGTTTTTTACATTGTTTTATTACATGATCTATTTTGTGGACATTATAGATTGGGTTTATGCATTTCTTTTAGACACAAATAACATACCACGAAGAAGTTAGGAGGATTAGACTTGCATAAATCAACACTGATGACTAGAAAAGTCTTATAAATTGCTTTTCTGCTCATATTGTGATTCACACAAATCATTGCCGACCACCTTTATTTACAAGGATTTGGTTGCAACAATGTGATTTATGTGTAGCAAATTCTAAAGGCCATACAATGGATATGGTGACACCATGATTTACTGTTTCAAGTCACTGGCAAGTTGCTTTACAGCAAAGCCTGATGTAAAAGAAGCCTCCAATGGAGTAGAGAAAGCAATATTTTTTTCATGCTAAAGTGAGAGACTAGACAGGAGCTGTCTTTGAAAGGTTACTGAACAAGGACTAAGATATCAATGACATTTTGCTAAAAGGAGATCCAGACATACTCTTTTTAATAGTCTAGATTGTAGTAGATTCATTTAGCACATCAGTTATTATGACCAAGATCAAATTTTATGTGTAACATATGATAGCACATGTATATAATCTGTATTATCTCTGCCATATCCTCAGCACTTCTCTAATTATTCAGCCCATTTCATTCCTGATCTCTTGCTTATAAACTTAATACTCCCTTTTAGGCTCTTTTCTGTCCTATTTATTTCTGTTTGGTAATGTCTTCTCTTCTCATTTTACATCTTTTCCTTGTTAAAAGATGTGCTTCTTTGATTCCAAAGGAAAATGAAAAATATGAACTGATTAAAGACATGTTTTCTTCCTTCTGTAGTACTGTATACTTAGCACAGCCAGTGAGCAGCTTTTCTTTGTTTAATGTCATGAGGACCCAACCAGGCCTCAACAAAGAGCAGTAATCAGCAACATACAACAGTTTCTGTCTGTGTCTGCTTCTAGCTTTAACTGGGATGTTTGTGCTGACCTCATCCGGCAAGGCTGGCTGCTTAACAAGTTTGGCCAACTCTAACCAAAACTGAGTGAATTTGTATACAGTGTGTCAGCTGGACAGGAGAAGACCAGATGGTAGGCTTGCTCAGGAGGGGTTTGTCAGCAATGCTGACCTCTTGCCTTCCAAAGAGCAGGATGCTCTGAACTCACCCCTGAATAGATACGCTCTAGGTGGCAGATCTTGTCCCATTGGTCTTATAGCTATCTTGGAAGTAACAGACCTTGGATATTCAGCATAAATGTTGTTTTTACAAATGGATTAAGATAGTAAAAGTGGTATTATAGGCAAAGGTCAGTTATCTTTTTTTAATTTTTTATCTTTTTTGCCAGTCCTGGGGCTTGAACTCAGGGCCCAAACATTGTCTTTGGGCTTTCTCAAGGCTGATGATCTACCACTAGAACCACAGCGCCACTTCCAGCTTTTTTGTATGTATGTGGTACTGAGGAATTGAACCCGGGTCTTTGTGCAAGCTAGGCAAGCACTCTCCCACTAGGCCAAATCCCCGGCCCCAAAAGTCAGTTATCTTTTTGTCTCTGGTCCTCTTATCAGATTTCTGCCAGATTATCTTAGAAAATAGTTCCTAATGTTACCAGTTCTAATTGTCAAAGGAGATCCTAACTGCTTGCCTCAGAGATCTTTACCAAAAAAAAATCCAACCTGTATGTTTTAAATTAAGCTTTTTTTTTGTCTAAAATATCCACAGTTTTCTTGCATATTATGAGAGCTCCAATTAAACTCATTATTGGAGCTAAAGTTTACTAGTTGGGCTAAGTTATTTTCTCTAATTGCCGAGTTTTCCATTCTTGCCAAAGAATTAACTATAAATATGGAATTTTCTTTAGTACTTACATGATTCTACTGTATCATATTCATTAAATACCTTTTGTGAGTGAGTGTGTGTGGGGGGGTTAAATAAGACTGGGAGTCACATTTTTTTTATTCTCCAGTACAAAAACAGTTATTGGAGGATTTTTATTGCTTTATGGGTTGGTTTTTTTTGCCAGTTCTGGCGCTTGAACTCAGGACCTGAGCACTGATCTTGGACAGTTTTTGCTCAAGGCTAGCCCTCTGCCACTTGAGCCACAGCACCATTTCTGGAGTTTGCTTTGTATATGGTACTAAGGAATCGAGCCCAGGCCTTCATGCATGCTAGGCGAGCACTCTACCACTAGGCCAAACTCCCGGCCCATGTTTTATGATTTTAACCTATGGAAATTTTTACCTTTTTCTAATCCACTATTAGCCTTGTGCAGAGTCAGGCTTTCACATCCTCACAGTGACAAAGACAAAAGAAAAATATTAATAGAGTAAACAAATAACATGCCAGGAGAATACAGAAAAATGTTAATAGTGTAAACAATAGCATAGCATGAGAATACAATTTGGAAACCATTCTTTTGACAATTTGCTGTTGTGGTTATCTTCATGCATATGAGCTAAAGGCAGCTGAAATCACCTTGTTTCACAGACAATTATTCTATTATTCACAGATGATATTCCATGGGTGCTACTGTATACATTAATGAGAAACTGGAAAGTTTTAACTATAACTGTTCTGGATTCATCACCAGCTGCCACCAGTGATACAGAACCTTACCTGAATGGGAAATGCTCGACTACTGATTGCACAGATCTACCTGCCAATGGCTCTGCTCATTACTGTGGCAGTTGACTTATCTATTGCGTTAGTTATTAACACAGGTAGAAGCACAACAGTGTGGATGCGTCTTCCAACTATGTTGACTAGAATATTGTAAAGGTACAAGAGAACGTCCTGTGTGGCTCTATTTATGTAAAATTAAGGCAAATCGCTGTATTATGAGATTCATGTTGGTGTATGGACCCTTCTGAAGAAGGATGAGAGTGGTTGAAATGAGGCCTGAAGGAGGTAACTTCAGTTTGTAGGAACTCATGAAGCTATGCAGTTCAGTTTTGTGGAATTTTTTCTTGTTAGTCTGTGGGGCTTGAACTCTGGGCCTGGGCACTGTCCCTGAGCTCTTTAGCTCAAGGCTAGTGCTCTACCACTTTGAGCCACAGAGCCACTTCTGGATTTTTAGTGTTAATTGGAGATAAGTCTCCAGGACTTTCTTGCCTGGACTGGTGAACTTCGATCCTCAGCTCCTGAACAGCTAGGATTGTAGGCGTGAGCCATTGGCACTGGGCTAAATTTTGTAGAATTTTTCACAAAAAACTTAAAAGTAGTAATAGTTATGAGATACTTGGGGTGAAGTTGCAGTCAATTGTTGCAGTTGAAGCAGAGTCTGTAAGGACCTAAGAATAGAAATGTGGTAGATGGAAGCTAGTATAAAAAAGTCACAGGACAAATAATTATATTCTAGAGCTGAGGAAAGCAGAGCCTCCCAGGGTCATGATTAACCAGAATTACACAGCTACATACTTGATCAGTGCACTCAATAGCTTGTGTTATATATATGTGCGTTGTGCACATACTATATCCCAGACATGATACTGAGTTTCTGATGGAACCCAGCTAGCCAGATCTTGAACACACAGTTTGGAACTTAAGCTGACTCATTTACATGACCTGTCTGTTCACATTTGAGACTGTACTTTTTCCATTTATGTTAATCTCCCTATTTCAGAAAGGCAAACATTTCATTTTGTTAAGGGGCAGACAGGGTTTCCTTTTTTTTTTTTTTTTTTTTCTTCTGCTTGTTGGCTGTTTCATGGTGTTTAAGGAAGAACGGCTTGAGACTTGACTATGGCTTGATAGGTTTTACAAGAGACCCTAGTCTTGCAGGGAGTTGGATGAGAACAGAGAGAATCTTTGAGCGCTCCTCTGGGCTTGTGCAAGAGTGGCCAGCTTTCAGTGTGGGTAGATTTAGTCACACCACTGGCTCCCAGGGTTGTCATTTGATCAGCTCTCATCTGCATGTCAATGAGGCTTGAAACCCATGGAAGAAATTAACTGGCTTGGGATGTTTATGCAGCTTTTCAGCAAGAGCAATTGAAAGGAAAGTTGCCCTGACTGCGCTGATTGGCTTGGAGCATTATGTCATGAAGTAATCAGGTTAATATTATGTGTCTCGAGTTATATATTTTCAATGATCAGCCTAGTAGGAGTTTAAATATGAGCAAAACACAAACTAATCTAAAACAGTAAGTGAAACATGCCTTTTAAAGCAGATAGACTGGCCTTTATTTTTATATTTTTTATTCAGATTAAAGCATAGTCCAAATTCAATTTTTTCATTATTATTTGAACAATGGTTTCTATTGCTTTTTTAAACAATATTAATTTCCAGTTGTATTTCTTTTCCTTTAGTACTAATTAAAGAAAACATGTTTGTTTCTCTAGGCGTTACTTCCAAAATCTCCAAATACCAGGACATAAATTCTGATTTTGAATTCCAAAAGAATGTTTACGCTTTGAGATCATATAATCTTTGGCAGAAAAAAAGTTCATATGTAGGGGGTACATGCATACTTTGTTCAGGAACCTAGCATCATCATATAGGTATTTCTACTAAATTCTTTGCAAAGACTTTCCTATTTCTTGTCCACATATTGTATTAACAAAGACCTCTCAAAAATCAACTTAGATTTTGTTTCAGAGGACAAAAATAGGAAATGCAAGTTCATTTCTTATATTCATCTTTCATATATAAGATAATTCCCTCAATCATACAGCTTGATTTTCAAGTTCTTTCTAAAACACAGAACCATAATATCATTTACTATTTCCCTCTGAGTAAAGCTGAAGTAACTCTACCAGCAATGATATACAGTCTCAGATCTTCTAAGACAATTATTTTATAAACTCACTATGTAAGAAAAATTATGTCTAGTCCCCTGACCTTTGAAAAGCCTATTAAAAAGCCCATAAAATCCACCTTCCTGTAAACCCAGCATTGTCAGATTTCCTGTAATATTGGAAACATTGTATCTTTGAGCATTGGATGGGGTAGCACCATATTACAGGAGAAAGTACATCTTTAAACACTAGAAAAACATCCATCATGATAAAAATTCCCATACCAAGAAGTGAGGCAGTCAAGTCAACAGAGGGAACGGCAGCTCATTTGCTCTTTCATCTCCCATGTTCTTTTTCAGGCCCGTTTTCACATGGACAGTGCAAGTTGAATTCCTTAGACTACATCACTGCTTTTACTAGCTGCCTCTCTTCTCTCTCTGGATAGTTAAATTTAGGTTCAATGCACCAGATACTCCTATAACTGAAGTCCCTGAAAGCGTTGGCCAATGGACGTCAGGAAATGTACTCAACTCCAGAGTGAAACCCTTGAAAACAACACTACATAGCCCAGACCCCAATTCTATAGCTACTTTTAGTGATGGTTTAGAATAACTGCATTTCAAAGTAGATAGTATTTATTCACGTTTAAATGCATGTACACCGAAATATAATTTGGCAACAATATAGTGTTAGAACCATTGATTTTCTTATCAAAGGCTCATTATACTGTTCTTATACCTCAAGTTAAAAAATTCTTTGCCAATAATTTGGCACATGTTGCTTAAACCGTTTTTATACATACAGCCACATCTATGCCCCCCACACACATGCTGCCATGCTTCCTCATGTATATATAAAGGTTTCTGGCTTGACTGTTTTGGGGAACTTGAGCACTTTTCTCTTGGCTTCAAGGCCAGTGTGTGGTGGGCTGATATGGAATCACTTTTCAGCCAACCTTGATTCATTCTCAGCCACTCTCCTTTGTTCTTCACGTGTCACCTATTACCAAAGTCTCATGCTTTTATTCTCATGGCGTTATGGGAGAGAGTCACACATGGGTCTTGATCCTGGCCTTTGCATTCTAAGTAAAGAATTGAGCAGGATACAAACAAGAGCTGTGAAACATAGTTTTACTGAAAGCCAAAGTCCACTCCTGAAGAGTTACAGGAGCAGGCCGAGCCAGTGCCATAACCTAGGAGTAGCATTCTTTTCTACCTTTCTCTATGAAATCAGGAAAAGCATATGGGGTACTGGCTGGAGCTGGAGCCGTCTTTTCTTGGGCATAATCGCTGATGGATGGTTAATTGACAGGTGGACTTGTGTGACAGGTGGAGGTTAAGGGCATGGTTAAGCCCGTCTGGGCTTAATGGGATGAATATGCACATGGTTCCTCAGTCTCTAACTGGAATCCTGGGCCATTGTGGTGCCAAAAGATGATTGTAAGTACACTGTCTTTGTCTCTTGTATGCATGCACTGGCATAGGGATCTGCTTTGCTGGATAAACGTCATGGTAGTATGGCACCTGTTAGGCTGGCCACAAGGACTTTATCAGGACTGCCTTTTAGAAGGGCCTTGAGGCATTCTTTAGGAAGATGCAGATTCGTGGGTGGATCTTGCTGGTGGCACTGGCAGCCAAGGAGACTTCAGGCAACCAGAGCAACTGCGGCCCCCCACAGTGTCTGCTTGCCTTAATAGAATACATTCTGAGCCTCATGAGCATTGGAGTTCCTGGCCTGGAAATCCAGTACCTGTCTGGTTTTTCTCCTCTAAATATTCCCCATTCTCTGGTACTATGGCCTCTTGTTCTACTTCATGGCTTACTCTCTTTTGTTAATTAGGTCTCTCTTTTAATTTGCCTCTAAAATGCATCTGTGTGTGCATGCCTGTGTGCACATGTATGTGTCAGTACCTGGACTTGAACTCAGTCCCCTCTGCTTATTTAGCTTGCTTACTTCACACCTGGAGTTCTACCTCTTGTGTCACCTGTCCCGTCTGGCACTTCGCAAGTTATTTTGGAGATAGACTCTCAGGGGACACTTGTTTGAACTTTGATCCTCTAAGACTCTGCCTCTTGACTAGGATTACAAACATGTGTGACTAGTGCCTAATTTAAAATATCTTTCTTGGCCTCACATAATTTACTTAACCTTCACTAAGCTTCTTTTCCGCTTTACTTATTCAGGACTGAAAATATTTTATATACTTAGTCCCTGATTAAACTATTAGAACTATATTTTCCAATATGGCACTCACTAGCTACATGTGGCTACCTACACTTAAATTTTAGAAATTAAAATGAAAGAAAATTGATGGTACTTGCTCACATTCTAAATGTTCAGTTACCTATGGCTGTGTTGCAGCAGAGTCCTATTGATCAAATCTGTGTAAAAATAACAAGCGTTCCTTGAGGGAAGAGGACCTTTTGGGTTGTTCACAGCTAACATGTCGAATGGCCACCTCTGACATGGGGCATTCAGCGAATAGTGAATAGAATCAATAAATGAGTAAAGGAAGAGAAACTGCCATCATTTTAATATTTATCTTCAATCTTTCCCTATCCTGAACTAGACATAAATTTCAGTTAAAGAAATTACATTTTTATTCTAAATAGGAAAAAGGGAACTTGGGGAATATTTAATCATTGTTAAGGGACATCATCCTTTCACCTTGCCTCCTTAGAATCTCAATTTGGTGACTACATACTTGAAAAGAATCTTTATAAACTTCCAGGAGAAAGGTCTTTTCCCCCAGGCTCTGTTTGATGTGATAAGCCATTTACTCCTTGTATATCCACATGTATGCACAAGATTTTTGCTAATGACCACTGGAAGGTTAGAAATATAAAATGCTTTTGCCTGTGAGCTATTTGTGCTTTTAAAATTTTTTTCCTGGTGAAAAATGGTCTACTTTTATAAAGTGCCTTGAGAGCATATGAATTTACTGCTCCCTCTGTGTCAGAGGACTGGTGGGTATATTTCACACTAACCACTATTGCTGAGTGTTGATTAAAAGCAGTACTTTTGCTCCAGCTAACTTTGGAGCCAATACCCTTATAAATTGTTACTGTGAACTTTCGAACTCAAGAGAAATTTCTGCATATGAGTAACATGAAGAAAGTAATCTCACTCAGAGAATTTGTGTCTTCTCTAAGGCAAATCACATAGATTAAAAACTGTAAGCTTGATTCTTGGCTTTTTCATGGTTTCTTATAAGGTTTCAAAAATTATCTCTGTCCTTTAAACATTTTTCATAGACAGTTCTTTAGAGAGTTCTTCAAATTCCTAGATTAAAAAATCATTCCAGTACCTGCAACTCAAAAAATTAATCCTCTGAAAAACAAATCAGTAAAGAAACAATTATCCCAATAAAAGGTGGGCTGAAGACAAAATGAAACTTCTCTGAAGAAGAAATAAGAATGGCCAATAGATACAAGAAGAAATGCTATCTCTGGCCATAAAAGAAATGCAAATCAAAACAACTTTGAAATTCCACCTCACACCAGTTAGAATGGCCATTATCAAGAAATCCAGTAGCAATAGAAGCTGGTGGGATGTGGCCAGAAGGGATCACTACTTCACTATTGGTGGGAGTGTAAACTCGTTCAACCACTCTGAAAAGCAGTATGGCAATTCCTCAAAAGACTAAACATAGAGCTCCCCTATGAGCCAGCAATCCCTCTCCTGGGCATTTACTGAAATGTCCAGAAACAAGCACATGCTAAAGCTACCAGCACAACTGTATTCATTGCAGCACTGTTTACCATAGCTAAGCTATGGAACTAAAACCCAGATGTCCCTCAGTAGGTGAATGGATGAAGAAGATGTGGTATATATACACAATGGAATTCTATGTTACCATTAGAAAGAATGGTTTTGCCCCATTTGTACATAAGTGAAAAGACTTGGAAAAAATTATGTTAAGTAAAGGAAGCCAGACCCAAAGGAATTTAGGCTCCATGGTTTCCATATTTGTCATAATTAGTATATGTCTATGATCTTCCTAGTAGAGGATCACAGTAGGTCAAAAGCTGTGTGCATATGGCCATATAGGATGAGGCTAAGTGAAGTGAACTCCAGGAGAGGGAAATGAGATTTATCCTTGTGGTTGATGTTTTTAATATACTATGTGAAGTTATTTCTTCTTTTTCTTTTTTTCTTTCTTTTTTCTATTCCTTATGGTTTATCCTCTGTTGTTGCTGTATCTAACTTTGGGAACTGGTATATTGTATATACATTTATTTGTTTACTTGAATAAGGGAAAGGAAGGGGAAAAACAGGATGATGAGACAAAGGTCAAAGGACGAGCCAGAGTAACAGTGATATTCACAACACAAGATGTTGGGATTGAACTCTACAGCTTGGGAAGGGGAGTGGGGGTAAAATATGGGAAGGGTTAGCAATGTTCAAGAAGTAATATACTCACTACCCAAAAAATGTAAATGTAACTGTAACCCTTCTATACATCACTCTGACAATATATAAATAAAAAATGATTCCATAAAGTAGATATGAAAAATACTTGGAAATAAGTTTCAGGAACAAAAAATATTTGAACTCTAAATAGATTATTAAATCATATTCTGAAGTATAGCTTCTAGGAGATTTGGATTATCAAACTAGAATGGTAAAGCATTTTTTAAACTTTATAAATAAGTAGCTGTTGCAATTCTGCAAGTCAGGTTATAAGTACAATGCTTCTGAGTATTCCCTTCCATTGTTTCCCCATTTCTCCCATCCCATCCTTACCTCAAGTTACATGGTTAAGATTTTATATAATGTACATTGAATTTAAGTGTTAAATAGGGTTCATATCTAATATGCTATTATCTTGAGAAATGAGATTTCTGTACTATATACTTTGGTGATCTGTTATCCTTTCCTCCAAAAAGCTTATTCAGTTGATGAAACTTTAATGGAAAATTACCAGAGAAATCTAATAGCTGAAATGAAAGGACCTTCAGGATATAGAAACAAAAGCCATATAACAAGTGATTGTTGTCCTTGATGTACTATGTCATCTCTCATCTCTTTCGCTGTTCCTTGATTAGCTCATATTGTTAGTATTTCACCTTGTTATCTGATATATTGTATATATACATATGTATTTGGTTATTTGAAATTGGATAGGGAAGGGGGGAAAAAGATGAGGGGTGGGAGAGAGAGAGAAATGGGGACCAAGACATGAGAAAGAGTATCAATGTATGTGAAGTAATGCACCCTCTATCTGGTGAATATAATGTAACCCTTCTATTAATTACAATAAAAATATATGAAAAAAAGCCAGAAGTGGTGCTGAGGCTCAAGTGGTAGAGCTTGAGAAAGTCCAAGGACAGTGCTCAGGCCCTGAGTTCAAGCCCAGGACTGGTTAAAAAAAAAAAAGGAAGAAAATAAACTGTACAACTTGGGGGTGGGGAGAAGGAAAAAATCTAGGAGAAAGTGAAGGAGGGGTTACACAAGAAATGTACTTAATACCTGACTTATACAACTGTAACCCCTCTTATACATAACCTTTACAATAAAACTTCTGAAAAGTAAAAAAAAAAAAAGAAGAAGAAATCTAATAGCCGTTTGTGGAAAGAGGTAATTGTTTTATTTCATTGGATGAGGTCACATTTGCTTTGTCTTTAAAAACTGACTGATCTGCATCCCATGAATCTGTGTTCTTCTCTAGCATGTATTGCTACTTAGAATTAAGGCCTTCAAGTCTCTCCAAAAGAGATCCTTGGTTATGGACCATGCCGCAACCCAGCATCTGCTGGATTTTAAGATTCATTATGAGCCTGATCATGGCACTCATGCCTGTAATCCTAGCTACTCACGAGACTGAAATCTAAGAATTGAAGTTCAAAGCCAGCCCAGACAGAAAAATCCCTGAGTCTCACCTCTGCAATTGACCAACCCAAAACAACCAGAAGTGGAGCTGTGGTACAGAGTATTAGCTTTGATCTAAAGCTTAGGGATGGGATCTAAAAAGCTAGGCCCTGAGATCAAACCCTAGGACCAATGCAAAAACAAAAGAAACAAAACCACCTCCTTCTGCTGTCTGGGCATTGTTTCAGGGAGCACTTGGAAACATTTTTCTCTTAATCTGGGGATTTTGTGATGTCAGCATTGTTTTGGACTCCTTGACACCTAAATGTTTAGTAACATGGCTGGCATTTCTACAGAGAGACTATCCCACAGCAAGCAAATCCCTAAGAATGCTTACAGATGCTGCGAAGGTCTGTAACAGCACAAGTTGAACAGATTGCATACAGCCATGTTAGAGCTTGCCATCCTCCTGACAGAGGGTTGCTTTCTGTGGGAGACTTGTAATGACTATGGTTGTTTTAGCCACTGAGATGAAAACTACTGGTCCCCACAAACTCCTAAGTAGAGAACTGCACATACTGTCTTGGCTCTCCTGTGGATTATAATCCTTTCTCCACCAGTCATTTGTTCTGACAATTAATGCATGTTAATTTACTCATGCCTCAGTTTTCCTGTCTCTAAAATGGGTACAATTGTACTGTATTTACAGAGTTGCAAGGTTTAACTGTCTGGCATGTACACACATGTAAAGACTAAAGGAAGCTACTCTTAGGGGAACAATCCAAAGGTATAATTTCTATGAACATGTAAAGTACTATTCATTGAAAGAAACTTTATGAAATGGAAACATGGTTTCTGTTTTGTTTTTGCTGTTTCATATATTTTTATTTTCCTTAGGGAGTTGTACAAAGGATTTGCCACTCAATAGAACAGTTTATGAATATAGTGCTTCTTGATCAGTGTCACCTTTTTTTTATCATTATCACTCACTCCTCTTGTCCCATTTCATCTCTCGCTCTTCTTCATTTTTAAGTTATGTGTTGGAATTTTTGCCATATCACAAAGCAATTTATGTATACAATTGTTATTTGCAGTGCTGGTGTTTGTTTTTTTTTCTTTTAGAGAGTTATGGGAAGGCAGAAAGGGAGGGAAAGAGGGTAAATAAATGCAATCTCGCTATTCATTATACACTGTGTGGAAAATGACAAAATGGCTCAGGTAACTTCTGGGCAGGGATAGAGTGGAAAAGTGTGGAAGGAAAGGAAGAAGTGACATTGTCCCAAAACAAAGGGACAGTGCAGCACCTTAGTAATAACAATTAAAAGAAGAATAAGCTAGTTATGCTAACTTGGCCTAGGATACTTGCCCCCAAAGCACTAGCAAATTACTAAAGTGAAATTATGAAAATAAGTCTATTGAGCCCCAGATTCAATAAAATTTCTACTAGAGCTATGGAATGAATTGGCAAACAAGTCTTTGAACCAAATTATACTTTGCATTACCCCAATGTCTTTCATTTTGTTTGACTTCAGAGTACATAAGAATCAATTTTGGAAAAGAAAAAGAAGAAAGTGGACAATAATTATATTTGGGAATTTTTCAACTTATCCAAACTCCCCAAATAGTCAAATCATTCTCTTCTGTAAAGTATTGCTGGTGTGACTTTTCTTTTGGCCTGGTGTGCATTTAAATTCTTCCGTTCGCTTTCTCACTTCATGGATTGTGTGTGTGTTGCAAACTTTTGATTTCACCTCTGTCCTTCTTGTATCTTATTTGAAACCTCCAGATCTGTGAGATTGCAAACATTGATTGAATGAAGAGAGAGAGAAAGACAGAGACAGAGACCAGTTGGTGTTAGGGAGGAGAAGGAGGGAGAGATATCTTGCTATTATAAACAGGGATGGAAGGGGTGTTTTTATATTTTAACAAGAGCCAATTCATGGATATTTTCATGTTATGATGACTTTTAGATCCTTATGCAACATCAAACCTGTGGGAAGTTAAATAGGCAAGATTCCTGGGGTAGAATGACTGTGACTCTCTGAAGAGCTACACTGTATCCTAATCATTCCCAGCATGATCTTGGCTCAGCAGATTTGCTCATCCTGTCCCCTGGGCTTTCCAGAATAGCTTTTCCATCAGCACAATTTGATCCTCTGCTCCTACATCATCAGTTCCGAGGAACAGCCTACACACAGAAGAAATGAGGAAAGATAGTTAATGCACAGAACAACACAATCAACTTTTCGGCATCTGTAAAATTGACCAGATAATTTTAATTAAGAAAAGAAGAAACAAAACTGGCTAGTATTAACTAACTGGTTATCACTATGAATGAATAGGGAAATGGATTCATTTACAAGATCAGAAAAGGAATAGTATGTGTGAGTATTCTAGGTTCCAATGCAAAATCTTGGCTTCCAGCCATCACCGACCTGGCCCTTGTGAGCAATTCTACTTATCTAATCAGTGAGTGCTATTATAATCAAATGAGAATAGAAATAAAATAATTTTACAGAGTGATATTTCCAGTCATAGTACAGTGACTTGGCTTATGTTAGCACATTTAACCATTACAATGCCCTCAAGGTATTGCATCACACCTTAAAGTGTCAATTTTATGGATGAAGATAATGAACCTCCATCTCTACAGTGCCTGTGGGTCTTGGGTGATGGAAAAAATCTGGCATGAATTCAAGGTGGATATGGCTGTTGCCCACTGAAGTACAAAGAACTAGAACAACAAAGCTTATCATTTGGCTCTGCATATGAGGAACATAGATGATTTAGGAATCTGATCCTAGGAACAGATGAAAAGAAAAGTAGTGAAGAGTCACATTTTTGCTCTGTTAAGCTTACAAATATTCAGAGGAACTATAGTATTGAAGGGAAAATAGAGTAGATTAGAAGAGAAAATTTGAGGCTTATCAGTAGATATGGAATGTTTCAAGTCAGGGAACTAAAAGGAATGTATGCTAGTTACCAAATTCAGAATCAGGTCAACGAGAGAATGGCAGGAAGGGTGAATACCTACATTCTCAGTAGATAACAAAGACGGTGTGTGCCAAGAACTCAGTTTACTGGAATGAAGCTGAGAGTCCAATGAGTCTGAACTGAGAATGAACCACAATTTAGGGGCTTTGGCAATATCCCCTTCATAATGATACAATAATGACAAACACATGCAAATGAAATAATGCAATAAAATATGTCCCAGCTTGCTTCATCTTAGGGATGGGGTTTTTGAAAGGATCTGTAAGGTACGTATGGCCTTAACACCCTGAATATGTTTATTCTTAACCAAAGAGTTGGGTAAGTGTTCAAGCTCCACACAAAATAAGTGGTTCACATAGATTGAGATTTCAGGTACCATGGCTCTGTTCTTTTGCTGACATGCTGGCATTCAATGCCAGCAATTCAAGTAGTTACCATTTGCACATTGCCTTGCAAGTTGGCAATGTTGTCAGCGTAGGACGTAGTCTGGAAGTAGCAGACCCATTCCCCTGAGGCCTGTGTATGGTGACTGGGATTGAAAGGTCTCTGTGGGTTGAGTTTTGCTACCCTTAAGAGTTGCTGTCAAATTAGAGAGTAAACAATATCAGGAGGAGGAATGCTACACATATAAAGTTCCTTCCCTACCTTTCAGTCTCTCTAATCTGCCACCCAAACATTAGCTAGACCTACCAATACACATTCCATAGACAAAGGAGTTTAGAAAACACCAAGTATTCTCAAGAGAATGGATTTTTGAAAATATGCAGGCAAATAATTACATCCACTGGGCAGGTGAAAGACCAAAATCTGTAGAGGTTGGATGGTTTGGTGTGGTCATGAGAGAAGGAAGATGTAGACAGAGATATCTACGTAAGCCAAAACAGAAGGATAAAGGAAGGCAGGAAGGGAGGGAAGAAAAAGGGGGGGAGGGAAAAAGGGGGGAGGGAAAAAAGGGAGAGGGAGGACAGGAGGGAGGAAGGGAAGGAAGGGGAAGGAGAGGGAAAAGAAAGGAAAGAGGAAGTTTTTGCTTTCTATAGGAAGTAGAAGTTAGAAACTGTAAGAAGGAGAAAAAATTCTTAGTTAAATGCTTTGAAACAGGAAATATATAATGCACTGGAAAAAAGACATATACTCAACTTTTTATTGTTCTAATACATTTGACATAGAGAGGACTTTAGAAAATATTTTAAAAATCGTGTGTAGACAGATGTTATTGTGCTATCACGTCTTTAGTAGTATACATTATATAGTAATGGTAACCTTTCTCTTATGCACAAAACATACTTTGATCCTGTTCACTCCCTGAATTGCCCATTTTTATGCCTCCTCTCATGCATCCTCTTCTACACCCCTGATAATTCTTCCTTCACTTCTCTTCTTTACTTTCTCACCTCCTGCCAAACTCCACATATAAAGCAAAACAGGGGGTACGTGTCTTTATGAGTCTGGCTTATCCCACTTAAGATGATGCTCTCTAGTTTCCTGCAAATGACCAAATTTTGTTCTTCCTTTTGTCTGAATAAAATTCCAGTGTGTATGTAGAGCACATTTTTGTGCATTCATCCATTACAGCATACAAGTAGAAGCAACCAACCCAAATAACACTCGATCATTTCAAAATGGACAAAATCCAATATTTCTTCATGATAAAAATCCCTGAGGAAACTAGAAATAGATGGTCCGACAGAGTAAATTCTGTATACAACTAAACCAACTGAAGAAAAGCTAAAAGTCTTTTCAGTGAAATCCAGATGAGATAAGGAGATCTATCCTCTCTCTCCTTTCTTATTCAAACTTAGAACAATTAGACAGGAAAGAAAGGGTGTAGAAATAAAAAAGGAAGAAGTCAAATTAATCCTGTTTGTCATGACTGTGGTTCTATACTCAAAATACCTACTGACTCTACAAAACCTCTTAGATATTTCAGCAAAGTGGCAGAACTCAAAATCAGCATACAACAAGTCAGTGACTTTTCTATTTACCAATAATCTGAGCTCCTGGAGAGTTCCCTAAGTCCTTTCTCAACCAAGAAACCCTGCTAATAGATGACCATGTTTTGCCTGCTGATACTGAAAACATAAGCCCAGTATTTCTGAATGTCATAGTAATGGAGGCATTTGGAACAAAAGCATTCTGAGAAAGAAACAGCTCCCAATTTGGGGTTAAGTTGCTTTAAAGACAGATTTTTTTCATTAATGGTATTTCATTTTCAATAAAATCTGAGTTGAGCAGCCACAGAAAAACTGTATTCTTAAAGTCACAGAAAAATGGCAAAAAATAAAAGTCCTTTGAACCTTCTATCTGACTTCTGCGGTAGTAACACATGGCATCATTATACTGTTAGGACTTTTGATTTTGGTACATTCCTATTTGCTAGCTACAAATGCCATAACAATTTCACCAGTTTTTTGTATCTACTAATGTCTACACATGTTTTACATGTAATAATAAAATTTCTATGTTTAGACCCTGAAAAAAAAAATAGCTCAAATCTGGGCACTGGTGACTCATGCCTGTAATCCTAGGTACTCAGGAAGCTGAGATCTAAGGATTGCAGTTCAAAGCCATCCAGGGCACTGAAGTCAATTGAGACTCTTATCTCCAGTTAACCACAAGAAAACCAGAAGTGGTGCTGTGGCTCAAAGGGTAGAGCACTAGACTTGAGTTGAAGAGCTCATGGATAGCTCGCAGGTCCAGAGTTCAAAGCCCCACAACCAAACTATATATATATATATATATATATATATATGTATATTTCAAAGTTAAATGAGCAAACCCACTCAAGAGACCTGTGTCTTTTATCTGGCATTCTCATTAGGAAGCCCTTAAGCAAGGCATTGAGCTACGCTCGATCCCTTCTCATCCTTTGTAAGCTGATCCGAATGTGTTAGACAAACTTGTAATTTTGTAAATAGCAGCATTCAGTGGCTGTTTCCATGAAGGAGAAACAGAATAATCATGAAAGAGGCACACACAAAGCATTTGAGTCAGACTAGAATCTGAATGTAAAATGAATTTCCGAAAACCTTACCATTATACTCCTATCATTAGTTTTCTCCTTGCTTCCTCACCACTCTGGTGCTCTTCCCCCACTCCCCCTTGCCTATTTCTTTTGGTTTATTTGAAATGCCCATCTTCTTACTTTGTCTAGACTCTTGGGAGCCTTGGACCTCTAATTTAAATTATAACTGCTTTTATGATATATACCCCCCATACACAAATAGCAGTATGCCTGATGGTTATTTTAAAATTATTGAGCCATATTTTGTTTCAGAAAATGGGGAACATTATCTGTGGTTAAGCTGAAATTGTTTGTTTGTTCTTACAGAAAAATCCATGTTTAGTCTCATGGTTTCCTTTATCAGTAATTGCTGAGCACTGTGGAATCCCACAACGAGGGGTGCAAAAAGAAACAACAGCAATCTGTTATGGAAAGCACACTAGTGACATGTGCTAAGGAATTCTCACAGAAGCTACAGGTTGATAGTCGGGACTTGAAATCAAATGTAAACTTCCAACTTTCCTTAGTTTCCTTAGTTCTTAAGTAAACTCCTTAGCTGAGCCTTAAAAGGATAAGTTTAAAGAGTAAATAAGTAAATTAGTCAGGATAACATCATAATAAATAGAAATTACTGTAAATATTTCAAACAGAGGGAAGTTTAAAATAGAGGCTAAAATAGAGAATTAGTTAACCCCTAAGCAGAGATAGCATACCCTACACAGTGGATACATCAAACTAAGCCAAAACAGAGGTGGGGGGTGGGAGGGGGAAAGGGAGGAGGAATGCTACACATGTAAAGTTCCTTCCCTACCTTTCAGTCTCTCTAATCTGCCACCCAAACATCCCATTAGCTAGACCTACCAGTACACATTCCATAGGCAAAGGAGTTTAGAAAACACCAAGTACTCTCAAGAGAATGGATTTTTGAATGTATGCAGGCAAATAATTACGTTCACTGGGCAGGAGAAAGGTCAAAATCTGTAGAGGTTGGATGGTTTGGTGTGGTCATGAGAGAAGGAAGATGTAAACAGAGATATCGCCATAAGCCAAAACAGCAGGATAAAGGAAGGAAGAGGCACAGAAAGCCAGTGAGATTGCGGTTTCCTAAGTCAGAGAAGGGTCAGTGCTAAGGAGAAGTCAGGTAACCCAGCACCCAGCCCCCAGCACTCAGTAAAGGAGGCTGTCTTCAGCGGAAAGCACTTCAGTATTTTCATTGAATATGGCAAGGCAATAATTATATTTTAGGTCATTAAACAGTTGTGCTGATTCAGAGAAAGATTTTGTGGGTGGGGTATGTGTATGTACACACAAATTCTAGTACTGGAGCTTGAACTCAGGGCCTGAGTGCCATCGTTTAGCTTTTACACTCAAAGCTAGTGCTCTATCCCTTAAGTCACATCTCCACTTCCCACTTTTGGGTGGTTACTTGGAGGTAAGAGTCTCACAGACTTTCCTGCCTATACTGGCTTTCCACTGTGTTCTTCAGATCTCAGCCTTCTGGGTAGGCAGCTAGAATGACAGACATGAGCTACTGGTGCACGGTTTTCAGAGGAAGATTTTGCAGAAGGAAAAATTGGTTTCTTTGACTGTCCTCTTGAACTTCTCAAGGCAGACACCCAGCTGTCAAACAGAAGCAGTGACAAGCCACAATAAGAAAGTGGTCAGAAGGATGAAAATGATACAAATGTAGTTGACAATGTGCCTAGGGGCATGTGGCCCCATCTGTGCCTCTCACCTTAGCTGAGGTGTCCAGTGAGATTGCATATGAGTTGGGAGCCTCTGGGTATCTGGTGATAGCTAGGAGCAGAGAGAAATGAAAACCTAGGGTGTGTGAAACATGGACCATGACTTTTGAGCACAGGAAGTGAACATTTTAAAATACAAAAGAAAAGGAGAATGAGAAAGACAGATGTGGCTGTGGTGGATTTAGCAGTAGGAGATGGAAAGATGAAATGTGAATCATCTCAAGGAAGGGCTTGGATAAGAAGTCAAAGGAAAGACAGTAGGCCGTGGTGAATAGAAATGTCTCTGTGACTTGGCATGAGAGTGAGGTGACACAGGATGGAAACCAAAGTTGAGGTGGGTTTTATTTGCAGAGTTGGTAAGTGTTGAGTTTGTGCATACTCAGGTATGAAAAACTAGAGACAAACATGGTATTTAGAGGATGGAATAGAATAGCAACCAAAGAATTCAGAAGTTGTTGCAAGCAGTGCACTTGTGGTTCCAGTCACTGGCAAGCCCAGAAGCATTGTCCAGTGCAAGCAGAAAGCACCTTAGGTGCTGTATGCTTGGTTTCAGGAACTAAACCCTATCAAAAATGAGCTGTCATGTAGTGCTCCACAATATTTAAATTGGGTTCAGAGATTGGTTAGCACACTGTAATCAACATACACAGGTACATGATAAATGTACACATACATAAATAAATGTATATGTATGCACACTCCACATACAAATATGCCTGTTTCTGTTGCATCATGTCTGAGAAGTTTTTTGTTAGAAAACTGAGACACACTGCAGACAAGACTGGGCCAATCTTTTACAATCCATGCATGATGGCACCAGCTGTTCTATATTTAGATTCCTAAGGCCATCTTGGCTGCCCTAGATTCTGCCCACAGCTTTCCTGTTGGAGTTTTTCCATTTCACGTAAAACAAGGCAAGACATTTCTAGGGTCCCCATCGACTTTTTAAATTATGGTCTACTTCTTGAATGTTCTCATCTTCCTGTGCTACCAATTTCTCCCTGTTACTGAATGCCATGTATTCAGAAATCTGAAGTTACTATTTTTACTCAAGGTCTTGCCAACCCACTGCATTTTGGAGCCACACAAATCTGATGGGCTCTTGACTGAGTCCTGAACCTACTGGAATGGATCGAGTTACTCTGTCTTATTGCATCTAATAATACCTCGTAGGGTTATTGTAAGGATTTCAGGAGATAACATATGGGAATGATCCAACTCTAGTGCCAGCCTTAATAAATCTTTCCTCCTGTCTCCCACTTAAGTGGCCTAAAGCTCCGATCCACATTTCCCAATGCTTAGCACACTAATATAATTAGCAACATTAGTATGTCTAAAAGGCAATTACTATTTAATTGTTCTGGCCCAAGTCAGCTTGAAGTTCTTCTTCATTCACTTGTAATTTGAGGTTAGAGGTTTTACTCCTATCCCAGGCTGGTCACAAAATGACTGTCTCAGAAAGAATTGAAAATAACTTTAGGCAGCCATTGGTTATAAGTAAAGCATTTGCTAATTCCTTCCATTGCTCCTATATAAAAATGCTAATATTCATTTTCTCTTGGCCAGCAGACAGATCAGATCTGTGTGTGTGTGTGTGTGTGTGTGTGTGTGTGTGTGTGTGTGTGTGTGTGATCCTGCTCGGTTCCAGCAGCTCCACTCTCACAGTCTTCCCTCCTGATCCTCATTAAAATAAATCTCTGCCTGCATTCAGACTTAGAATCAAGTTTCAGGCATCTCTTTTGAGAAGACATTTATTTATATTTCATACTCAATTTAAAGAAGCAAATGCCTTTCTTCGGTCTGTGAGGTTTGTTTATCTTAGCGCTACTGTGGGAACACCATGCCCAGATGAAGGAGGTGTTGTGTGTATTTCATCTCCTCCCAACCCAGCATAGCATAATAGCAGTCTCTAATCAGAAAGAGCCCAGAGGTCGTTGAGATTTCCAATCAAAATCCTTAATATTAGAATCTCACAAGTGCATGTGAGGCACTATAGATTGCCTGAAGCCACACCAAACACATTTAGATCTGAACCACTTGCCATGTGATTGTGAGTTTATTGAAGTAAATTCGAAATAACTTGTAGCAGTTTGAGATTTGGAAAATTGCCTGGGCCATATAATTCGCCTTTAGTTCTTTTTCTCTTAAATCTTATGCCAAAGTAAATGGAAGCTGTAGAACCTTTGAACTCCTCAGTTCTCAAGTGATCTCAGTGGTGTTGGATTGGCAGAGCCCGTATTTGGTTTTTAAAGGGAGTTTTTTTTTTTTTTTCATTTCCCTGAGTGTCCACATCACTTACCTTCTTTAGGTGAAGCTGCGGTATTGGTTCCTGGGCTCTCTGGCCTGGGGCTGTGGTAACATTTCTCAGCAGGCTTTCTGCTAAAGGAGCTCTCAGCAAGGTAGTCAGAGATCCTTGGGGCTGGCATTCAGGTTTCTCAGCTCATAGCTAGTATCACGACACAGCTTGGTTTTCCCTTCTCAAAAAAGCAAAAAAAGGGCTGGGAGTTTGGCCTAGTGGAAGAGTGCTTGTCTAGCATGCACAGAGTGGGGTTCGATTCCTCGGTACCACATACATAGAAAAAAAAAAGCTGGAAATGGTGCTGAGGCTCAAGTGGTAGAGTTCTATCCTTGAGAAAGTCCAAGGACAGTGCTCAGGCCCTGAGCTTAAGCCCAGGACTGGAAAAACAACAACAACAAAAAAAATCGAACAAAAAAAACCCATGTGGCTTGGAGTCCAATGCCTGCCCCTCCTGCTGGTAAGGGAAAGTAGTTTTATTTCTCCATGCTCCATCATCTTTGAACTGCAGATTTAAGATAGCACTGCTCTATCTGGAAGGAATGTCATTCAGCATAAAGTAGAGAAGATATTTGCACTCTCATGTTTATTGTACTGGTGCACTATTCATGATAAACTTGCTATTGATTCCAGAATCAGACTAGGTCAGAAAAAGCTAACAAGTAGATAAAGATGTGGTTTTATAAATACAGTGGGGTAGTATTAAGCCATAAGGAAGAATGCAGTTTTGTCATCAAGTTAACTTAAAAAAAAAAAAAAAGGCCGGCTGAGGAAGTGGTGCTGTGGCTCAAAGTGGTGGAGTGCTATCCTTGAGCTGAAGAGCTCAGGGACAGAGCCCAGGCCCTGAGTTAAAGTCCTGTAACCGTCAAAACAAAGCAAATGGCAGACTGAGAAGGATAGTATCAGATTTTTCTGTCATCTACAGAATCTAGAATGATATTTATGACATAAAAAAGGAACTAATGAGGGTGGGCAAAGTATATTATATGCGTGTGTTAAGACAGCATAATATGACTTATCAAAATTGTAGAAAAGTGTGAAGAAGAGAGTATAAGAAGCAGGATGACTGTGATCAAAGAGCATTATATACATGCATGCAGATATCACTTTAGAACCCCTTTGTGTAATATGAAAAAAATCCTGTCACAAAAACAGTACTGCCTGCCCTTTTTAAGTATTTTATTCCAGTACCCACAGCCATATGGTTTACTAGGTCACATTTCTCATTTTTATTGCTTACTAATACATTTTAAACTATAAATAGTATATGCTAGATAATATACATGTGCATGAAATACAATGTAATGTGTCTTACATTATACATTATAACATTATATTACATTATTAGCCTAGTGTTATGCGGAGATAATTGGCATGCTTTTGTGTGTCAATTCTGGAGACATAGTACTCAGTAAAGAATTCTTCATCATACATTTAGCAAAATACTCATCCATTAAGCAGATATTCACAAAACTTAATTTTGTTTCTTTTCTATTTGTATATATCCTGTTTGACAAAACTTTCCAGAAAAATTCTGACACATTATTTTGTACTTTTGCCCATTTTTTTCTTTTGCAATTAACCTGAAATCATATCTGTGGCTATCTTGTATTTTTTTGTTGTCATCATTACAATTTGGACATATTTAAGGAACAGATCACTCCCTCTCTCTCTCCCTCCCCCCTCTCTCCCCTTCTTCCTTTTCCTCTCTCCCTACCTCCTCTCCCTCTCTCTCATGACACCATCTCTTCCACATATACTCTTGCCATGCTGGCGCCATTTCTTAAGTGGCCTTCAATGAAGCTGCATTGATACAGGTACTATAGCCCTTGCCAGATATTTTGTTGTAGTAATGGAAAATAGACTAATGTAAAAAAAAAAGTCAATGCTAAGAAGTGGTGTCTTTGCTATAACTATACCTGAAAATGTGAAATGGCTTTGAAACTACCAGGCAGATGTGGGGTGCACTTAAAGAAACCACTAAAGCAGGGCACCAGTGGCTCATGCCTGTAATGTTAGCTACTCAGGAGGCTTAGATCTGAGGATTAAAGTTCAAAACCAGCTTAGGCAGGAAAGTCCATGAAACTTATCTCCAAAAAGCTAGAAGTGGAGCTGGAGCTGTGGCTAAAATGGTAGAGGGCTAAGCTTGAGCAAAATCAGCAACAAAACAAACCACACACACACACACACACACACACACACACACACACACACACACACACGAAGAATCACGGGGAAAGGGAAGCATGCTGTGTACAAAGTGATTGTGATGAGCACTCATAAGGGCATAAGGCTAGATAGGAACTGGCCCCAGAGGGAAATGAGGCACTATTGGAAACTCAGGTGAAAGGCATCTGTCATCCTATCGTCCTTCTCATTCCACTGGAAAAACTTGGCTGTGTACTGTCTGGAAGTCAAATTTAAGAGTGTTCACTTACGATATTTGAGGGATGAACCTTCTGAACATCAATGTCATTGAAGCAAAATATCACTGAATAGTTTTAGTTGGGCATACAAGGGAGCAAGAGGGAAAAAAGTATGCTTCAGAAAATAAGAGTATAGCTCAGCTTGCTAAGTAAACCATTAGCATGCAGAAAGCAGGGCTGTGTGGCAAACGAATTGGGTAAAGGCCTCAAGGCTGTCTCAAAGTCTGAGAGGCCATTCATTCTTTCCATTGTTGGCCTACTATTTCATCATCAGAGAAATGAGAAAAATACCGAGGATTAAATGCTATTAAACTTGCAAAGCAAAACAACAATCCAGTGCCTACCTCAAGTGAATGTTAAATGAAATTTTGTCCAATATGAGTAGTATTGTATTACTAATACTTGTGATCATTGTCATCATTTCTAGTATTGTCCTAAACTCAGGAAGTGACTATTGAATTATAATTGACACTGACTAAATATGTCTAAAGTTGTATGAAGACTCTCAGTTGGATAGCTCTATCATAGTATCCAGTTATGGCAAGAAGGATTAACAGAAAACTATAACCTCCCAATTTTTATCTCCTTGCACCCCTGGAATTAGGGGTCCAGATTCCTACCTGTTTATAACTATCACAAACCTTTTATCACAGGCTCACTGATTTTCTACCCCTCACCAAAAGGGTTGGCAGATACCAAACACTGACTTTTTATGTAGCTACAGTACCAGTTGAGTTATTCTTGGGCTAATCTGTATTTTCTCAGCCAAAACAACATTGTGCTTAGAAAACAATATCCCCCCATGCAAAAAGTCCTGATTTATATTATTTTCCTGGTATAAATTTTCTCAGTATGTCCAGTTGAAAGCTCTCAACACAGAGTCACTGAACAAGTTTGGAAACAGATGTACGCCACTTCACAGATAGCACCAATAACTCCATGACATCCTTATGTGACACTAAAACATGGGATTGAGTGACAGCAACATCTACAAACAGCCACATGCCCCCTAAGCACATATACAATGACAGCCCCATACAATTATATGAAGAAAGTTGTAGTGTGAGACTGTCTTCATTTGTGCAAATACTTTCTATTAAGGTTCATATGGTAACAAACTATTTAATGTAGCCCTTTCTATGGAGTGAACCTATTCCCATTATTAACTAATGCGTAAGTGTACTTTATTCCTAGAATAGATTGCTATGATATAGTTGGAAAATAGGATTCCAAAAAAATGAATTAATGCTTAAGCATTGCATTTTAATGTTTCTGCTTTTGTGCTGTATTCCCTAGAATTGTGTCCTTGGCTTCTCGTGTTCCAGGAGAGAAAGTCTCTCCCATTACTTCCTAATCAGTAGTCCTTATAAAGGTGATCAATTCCTTCCCTTTTTCCTTCTCCTTTTCCTATTTCCCACTTTTTTGACAAGTATTTTCTATCATCATCACTTGTATTTCTAGCAACCCCATGGGATCATTCAAAACAACAACAACTTATAGTGCTTTGCAGAAATGGTAGAAAAGGCTAGGGCATAACTCAAGTAGTAGAGCACCTACCCATAAGCAAGCACGCTGAGTAAAAGCATGAGTCCCCTGAGTTCAAGCCCCAGTACTGCCAAAAAGAAAAAGGAAAAGAAAAAAGAAAAACTATAGAGGCATAGATCTATCATGCTTCTCATTTTGTGTCTTTGAAAATGTCATTGTGGTTCCGATACTTTTGACAACTTTCCAGCCTCTATCTACCTATTTCATTTTATACTCCCCTCAAGATGTTTGAAAGTGGTATCAACTTTTACCTAGGAAGTCACACAGTACAGGGCTATAAATATATTTCTGAGAACTTTTAATTAGACATTGATACTTAAGACTTTCCATCGTAGCTGAGTCCCTAGAGAGGGCAAAGCCCAGCTCTCCTGGGCGACTACTGTATCTCCAGGAGTTCAACACTGCAGCAAACACAATGCACGCTGGCCATACCTGGGGATGGCTCTTATCAACCGGGTGGATTAAAACAGCAACAACAACAACAACAACGTGTCTTTTCGATAACGACATTTTCAATTTTTGATTTTGGAAGACGAATGACTTAAGTTGAGGAGGAAAAGATCCTGGAAATACTGATTTGGCATTTACCATGAAGTTCTCTGCAGACATGCTCGAGATTATCGCTTGTGCCATTCTCATTTTTGTAAGCTTCGTGGGAAATATGTGTTTATTTTATTCTACATGGAAATGTATCACAGGACGTCTCCAGACATCATTTCTTCTCATTTTCAGTCTTATCCTTGTGCACCTTATGAAGAACTTGGTGGTGAACGTAATGAAAATTGTTTATTCTTCTGGCATCTTGGTGGATGAAGTTGGCTGCAAGGTTCTGCATTTCACAGCAGCCCTGACCACTTCACTGGCTATCTGGTTCATGTTGCACTTTGCTTTGTTCTACCACCAGAAGCTTTACCAAATTGTTCACCCTTTGAGTGAGGCTGGAAACTGGAACCAGCAGAAACATTCCCTGATGGGGATTTCTGCCCTCTGGGTGGCTGGTGTGGCTGTGTACATCCCTGTTTTAATTTGTACAAGAAAACCAGCATATCTAAACCCAGTAAACGATACAGACAACTTGTCTACCAAGAGGATTTACATGCAGTGCTTAATGGACTTTGGAGACAAGCAGGTAGAGTTTTACTATGGGAAAATATTTCTAGTTCTGATTGATATTCTTCCATTAGCCATCTTAGTCTTGGTATGTTTCTGGATGTCTTTCCTCCTCGCAGAGAAAAAGAAGATGACATATGGTGACATCTGGATTGGAGATGATGATTCAGAAACTGAAATCCTCAGAGGGGCCAAGTTCAGTGTTGTGTTAATGCTTCTGATCACACCACTCTGGTTCTCCCACTTCATCTTAGTCTATTTCTTGAAAGACTTGGCAGCCTGGGTCTTTATCCCAGCCATTCTCACAGCCCTCTCTTCGGGCTTCTCAGCTCTCAGTCCTTTCCTGCTCATGTTGGTGAATTACAAAATGAAGCTGGTGTCCCTCTGTGGTGCCAGAGAGGAAAAATCCAAACCACAGCCCGCAGATGTCATTCTTTCTCCGTATGCTTAAAGGCAAAGAATTTGATTTCCATCCCTGGAGGGTGGGGCTCTCATCAATAGCTTCTGAAAGTACTGCTAGATAATTGACTCCTTTCCAAAACAGACTTCTCAGGGACATTGTACAAGAAGACAGGAGAATCTTAAGTTGTTTTAAATGGATCACAGTGTTTGTTTTTAGGATAATACCAAGATTTTTCATGTAGACATTCTAAGCATAGTATGGATATGAACTCAACTTAAGCACTATATTAAACAATTTATTCAATGTATTGCTTGAAAAGTAAACAACATATTGTTGAAACTGAGGACAGCGCTTCCTAGATGAACTTCTCAAGATGCACTTAAACTGTCTTATGCTTTCATCATTTGTATTTCCTGATAGGTTTCCACACATACTGGGAGCACATTTGTTAGGTATACAGTGTTCCAGTGGTTAGCACTTCATATAAGCTAGAAGCAGATTTTGCTCATTTTCTTTCCCCTAAATGTCTTTAGTTAGTTTAGACTAGCTAAAAGCATTGTATTAAAAAACTTGTATTTGCTAAGTCATATTCTGTGTATATGCATAGAAGTATAGACATTTACTTGCTATAGACTTGCAGACCACAAACCTTGCCTGATTAGCTAAGTGTATATTTAATGATATCTTTTCTCCAGAAATTGACTTTTATTTGACAGAGAATTTATTACTTGGTTTGGTCATCACACTGGAATATTCAAAAATTATAAGAAATTATAAATTCTTATAATAACCTTGTTTCTGGTTAGATTTAATTTAAAAAGCACATTACAATCCTAGTTAAAAACATATAGCCAGGTTTTTTTTTACAATAATATGATCATTTGGACTGCTTTGAATATAATGAATAATTATTTTAAATATTGATGCATACATTTATGTATGCATTGAGTTTTAGCCTAAGTCTTATCAGCCTCATATGTGTTTTCAATGTCCTTCTGTAGTAATAAATCTGGGATTTATTAGGTCATAATCCTAGTGAATGGGTCTCTTGAAATTGAGATCCTTGCTTTAAAAAAGCTATCTTAAAAATTATAAATCTGGATCTCATTTATAAAAAAAGACTTAGAATATCCTTATTGCCATGAAGTACTGCAGAGAAAGGAAATTTTAAGGTAAATAAGTCTCAAATCCTGTGGGGTTTTGCAGGCCAATGTCTGTCCCTTATACAGTAAAAGGAATGAAAAGAGAAAAGAAGAGAACAAGCCAGACTTAAGGCCTTCTGAGATTTCTGGGTGGTCTTCATGGGAAAAGCTTAGCCCCGTCTATGGAGGCAGTTTAATCAGAAGGGCACTAAGCTCGGATCCTGTATAATGAAGTTAACATCTGGGGATGGAGGATGTGGGGAAGAGGTCACCATCATTTAATTAAATGCAGATGTAACCAGAGCTAGGACTAACCATTGATCTTAGCTAGTGGTTCTCAAATGTGATTCTGAGACTAGAAGAACCGGCACTGCTCAGGAACTTATTCAAAATGCTGATTCTTGGACCCCACCTGAGACCCGTTGAATCATAAAGTCCAAATTGAGCCCAGAAATCTATTTTAATGAGCCTTCAGAGTGAGTCACGTGCACAACGAAGTTTGAGAACCTCTAGCCTAGGGTTGGTCCAGAGTTTATTCCCCACAAATGATCAAAATTAAAGCCAAGATAACTGACTCAAGATGTTGTCTCCAATGTTCTCCATGCTTGTTGCTGCTATGTCTCCTTCTTTCCGAAATGGCAATCAGTATTACCATCTGTGTTCCATACATTCTCAACAACTGCCAAACAAATAAATCCACTCCAGAAACGAAGTAACTTTCTCAAAGTCAGGAATAAAGCATGACCACTTCAGGTGAGCCAAAAATTTGGAACTTGTATTTGGATAGGTTCCTGTACATAACCAAGGATCCAATTCCCAGAGTGTTCCATAGTTCCTTTTCAGAAGCCAGAGCAAGACACAGTTGGCTGGTGCTCATGGTCAACCTTTCAGTGCTAGAACCGTTTCCCTTTTCTTTCCAGGTATTTTCCTTTTGTTCGGACCTCATTAGATCATAGTTTTTGTCCTTGTGGAATTCCTATGACATATGTTCAGTGAATGAACAACATTTCTGTTCTTTTTTTAAAATGATTTCCATTCATTGCTGGCCCTCAACTTGTTTTTCCTCCTCCTTAACCTCTGTGTTTCATTCAAATTTCGGGTGGGAATGTACACAGGATGTGAATGAGGATAAAAGAGCGTGAATAGACATGGTGTCCGTAGGTTTCTGAAGAGGAGGAAAAGTGAGTCAAGACTGTATTAAGGACCAGAGAGAACTGTTGAGTTAGAAGGCCATCCACCCCTCCTTCTCAATGCCCTGTTTACATTTCTCCAGACTTCAGTCTGGATACTTACTTGCTGAGGTTGTTTGGAGTTGCAAACCATCTTATCCCATTAAGCCCATTTGAAATACCATGATAAGGAAATATTGAAACTGACTTTCTCCAAGAACTATCCTTGAAGTTTAAACCTGATGTACTGTGTCTTGAGACTCTTGAGAGAAAATAGGTTTGTTCCTTCTCCAAGTTAGATACTTCCTTAGTAGAAATATCTTAGCACGTTCCAGGTGGCCTGCCTTCCTAAGAAATGGCACCTAGAACTAAACACTGTATATTCTTTCTGTGTTTTTTTTTTTAATCTTCTCTTGAACAGCTGCTGTGAGCATGGATTCTTTCCTTTTTTCAAAAAGAGTTTTTTGTTTTTTGTTTTTTTGCCAGTCCTGGGCTTGAGCTCAGGGCCTGAGCACTGTCCTTGGACTTTCTCAAGGCTAGAACTCTACCACTTGAGCCTCAGCACCACTTCCGGGTTTTTCTATATATGTGGCACCAAGGAATCAAACCCGGGTCTTCGTGCATGGTAGGCAAGCACTTTAACCACTAAGCCAAATTCCCGGCCTCAAAAAGAGTTTTTAATGTTAAACTATCTCTTAAATCACATACAGACACAAATACAGATTAAAAATATTTTTTCTAAAAAACCCTCTAGGTTTGAAATCCAAGGTCTTTTCAAGTTGTAAAGTTCTAATGTAAGTTCATTCTACTGTCAGAATGTATGAAATGAACCCAGATCATTTGGGAGGATTTAAAACTCAAAATCAGGGCTCAAAACTACAAACAGAACAAATCCGTAACAGGGATTTGTCAGAGAAGTCCTGATTCTTAGCACGAAGTGTCCTAGTACAGAGCTTTGTTAACTGCCTTTTAGATAAGACATAAGAAAAGTTGATCATAATCTAACTTTTCTTGAAGATGAAGCATTATACCAATTGGCTATAGAGTATATTTTTCTAGGAATGATTCAAAAAATGTATGGAACCAGGCATGGTGGCTCATGCCTGTAATCCTAGCTACTCAGGAGTCTTGAGATCTGAGGATAAAGATTCAAAGCCAGCCCTGGCACTAAAGACAGTGAGACTCTTATCTCCTATTAACCACTAGAAAACTGGAGGTAGCTCTGTGGCTCAAGGGGTAGGGCAGTAGCCTTGAGCTGAAGAGCCAGGGACAGTGCCTGGTCCAGGTCCAGAGTTCAAGCCCCACAACTGAATGAAAAATATTATATATATATATATGGATAGATATCCATATATATATATATATATATATGGATAAGGTAGTTAGGAACATGAACATCGATATATTTTCCTTTAATGATGGTGATCATATCTACACGTCTGTGTACATTTTGCTGCAAAGAAGAATAATTTGGAGTTTTGCTATGTGAATACCCAAAGGGATACATCCCAGAGATGGTAATATCCACAGAACTGTGATGCCAGTGGGTTAGGGACACTTCCACATTTTGGAGCAGTCTGAGGTAAAACAGAAGAGCCTGTGGACCATTAGCAGAAAGTGATTTGTGTTAAACAGCTTAGTTGCTAAACAATCTTAACCACAATATTACTATATAAAATAATATGGGCAGGATTGGGAGCATGGCCTAGTGGTAGAGTGCTCACCTCACATGCATGAAGCTCTGGGTTTGATTCCTCGGTATCACGTACACAGAAAAGGCCAGAAGTGGCGCTGTGGCTCAAGTGTGGCTCAAGTGTGGCTCAGCCTTGAGCAAAAAGTGTCCAAGGACAGTGCCCAGGCCCTGAG
Organism: Megascapheus bottae; assembly: GCF_031878675.1. Taxonomy (NCBI): domain Eukaryota; kingdom Metazoa; phylum Chordata; class Mammalia; order Rodentia; family Geomyidae; genus Megascapheus; species Megascapheus bottae. Next base: position 1,927,675 of record NC_143518.1, read on the forward strand.
TTCAAGCCCCAGGACTGGCAAAATATAACATGGATATACATGCATTATAATTGATACACATCTTCTATTTCCCTCACAAAGTTGTAATAAAATCAGATTACACATATCAAAAAAAAAGAAAACATCAAATACAGATAACAATTATTTTGCTAATGCAGTTTTGACAAATTGAAACAAGGAAGATACTAAGTTAGAGGTTTGTGGTTCATGTCTGTAATTCTAGCTTCTTTGTAGGCTGAAATTTGTAAATCAAAGTTAAAAGGCAGATATATCCAAGAGACTCATCTCCAGTTTATCGGCAAAAAGCCAGCAATGGAGATGTGGCTCAATTGGTAGAGCATTGGCTTTGAGCAAAACAGAAAGGTATAGAACTTAAAATGAAAAGCTCTGTTAGTGTGTCTGACAGGCAGCTACAAAACCTTTCAGAGCTTTGGTTTCCTCGTCTCCATCATGGAGATTATAAAGATGTTTGTCTCCCAAGGTCTTTGTGAGACCAAGTGAGTGGGTAAGTATATATTAAAGTCCTGAGTCTTATATCTTGAGGTTTCTTCCTAATTTTCTGTTTCCATCCCCCTTGCAAGCAGGAAATGCAGTATTTTCTCCCCCCAAACTGTAAGCATGCTTATATTACATTCAAGTCTCTTGTTTTATATATAATAGACACTTGTATTTTCCCCAAACATCTTAGAAAACTTGGTATTCTAAATAAATGTTAGACTCTGGTTCGAACTCTGGCTTCAGAAATATTCTTTCGTGTGTGTGTGTGTGTGTGTGTGTGTGTGTGTGTGTGTGTGTGTGTGTGTGTATGCCAGACCTGGGGCTTGAACTCAAGGCCTGAGCACCATCCCTGAGTTTTTATGCTCAAGACTGGCAACTCTACCACTTAAGGAATAGTTCCACATTCTGATTTTGGGTGATTCATTGAAGATAAGAGTCTCACAGACTTTCCTTCATGGGCTGGCTTTGAACTATGATCTTCAAATAGTAGTCTCTTGAGTAGCTAACATTACAGGTAGGAGTCACTGGTACCCAGCTTATAAATGCTTTCTTGATCACCCTCCCTTGTCATGCATCCTAGTCGTTATCCTTCAAAATCTTTCTTTTTTAGGTGAAAAATACAAGAGATCTTAAATCACTCTTTATGGGTATGAAAATTCTCCTTCAAATGTTCACTTCCAGGGCGCTTAAGCATGCTGGGAACACTCCTGGAGCACTTCTTTCTGCCCTGATGGTCTGCTTACTACCATCCACACACATCTCCTTCAACTCTCACTTCCACTAGGCCTCCTTGCCTGGTCCCCAGGGCCTACACTGAGTGTTGGGGGAGCCTGTGCACTGACACCTTCGCTTGGTGTCTAGCTGGCCTCTGCAGCAGCATACGTAGGTTTGATTCAGCAGTATATCACTGTTGTGTAGTCAGGACATGGAATAACTGTGGGGCCAGGTTATATCTACCTTTTTCCCTTATGTGTGCTTCCTGGCTTTCCTCCAGTTGCCTCTCTCTAGTAGAAATGTCTTGTCTCTATCATTTTTGTGCTTCAAGGCTAGGCTTTTAGCAACTGCCATACCTCTGACCACTGTTGAATCAAAGAGAAAAAGGAACTGACTCCAACATTTGGAATGAGTTGCTTCCTCGCCAGTTGAGCTACCAAGCCAACTGGGGACAACATTTCCATCCCAACCTTCCAGTTCTTAGTTCATAATATTCTCATATTGAAATAAGCCAAGTTTATCTCTATGCAGGCTTTCAAATTTAAAATGCATCACGGTATACATTTGGAATGAGAAGGAACTGGTTCCTGAACAGCCCCCCCCCCCCCCCGCCAGCCAAGTGTTGTGAGTTAAAGAGGAAAGAAATGTTGTAATAATGTAAATCAATTGAAGTTACCTCATCACTAAATGTACCCTGCTCATTTATTTTGACAAGCTCAGCTTATTTTTAATTACTGGGCTTCATAGTATACTGGTAAATGCAGAGTGACTTTGGCAGAAAAAGAGAAATGTGTGTAACTTAACCTTTTAGAATGAGTCCATACTGACTCCTTATAAAACAGAGTGAGGCAATACATTTTAAAAAGAATTCCAGTAGAGCAACTGGTATGATTTGTGACTATAGACACAAATCAATGAGCCTTTTATGACCCCAGCACACTAGAATGTGTATATTATTACAATGAAGGTTGTTTCCCAAAGAAATTTTGTTGGCCAATCATTTTCCAATGATCTTGCCAGATTTTTTGAAGTCTTTATTTGGAATGATTTTTCACAATCTGTTTTAAAGTTACAACAAAACAAAAACAAATTTAAATATACCTACAACAATCATCATAGATGGGTTAAGCTAGTTTCCAAAATATACCATCAAAAAAAATTATTCCTACACTGGGACTTGAACTCAGGGCTTTGTGCGTTTGCTTGGTTTCTTTGTTCAAGGCTGGTGCTCTACCATATAAGCCAGACTTCCCCTCTAGTTTTTCCCTAGGTAATTGGAGACAAAAGTCTCTTGATTTGTCTGCAGAACTGACTTTGAATGATGATCTTCAGGTCTCTGTGTTCTGTGTTAAGCCACTAGTAGCTGGCAAAAAAAAAACATGGTCCTTTTTATTAACCTATTGGATCCTTACTGATGTTGAGCTGTTTCTCAATTGAATTTTCCCTTGAAGGAAGCACTGGAACCATACCGGAAGTCTGAGAAGGTATATAACATCAGGCAGAAGCTCCCCTTCTCTCTCCCCCCCGCCCCCTCCCCATACACTCAGTGGTCAGTGGAGGGTTCTGCCCTCTGCAGACACTGGGTCTGGTTGCATTTAAGTTCATTTTAATCTTCTCAAGCCAAGTATCAGTTTGAAGCTGGGATAGGCTTACTCCAGTGCCTTGGATGTGTCCAAATGTGTGCATAGCTTTGTATTTCCACCTGCTAATATTCTTTCTTGTCCTATCAATTTTTCTACCCACGTTAGGAGAGTTATAATATTAAAAAGTGCTTTCTTTACTTTCCTCTTGTCTTCCACCTCTTGCTCAACTTGAATATTCTTTCCTCACTTCAAAAAGAAAATTGAAACAGATAACAGACTACTACCTAAATGAATAACACATGAAAATCACCAATGTAGAAGAAGATGAGCTTGAAATCACATGATTTCAGTCAGTCACCTAAGATGGAGAGAGGGCTAGGAAGCTTTGACAGAGAAGAGGTTCAGTGCAAACAAAAGCCTCAAAAAAATTCAGAGAGCCTTGGACCAACTCTTCATAGCTTTGAGGGGTGAAGCTGACACCATGAAATGGTATAAGCAAATGATGAGGTCTTGAGACCCAGAAGGGGTCTTGATGCATTTTAAGCTGAAACACCCCTTTCTGGGAGCAGGAAAGGGATACATCCACTCTGTTGGCCTGAGTGGGGGAGGCCTTTGCCTCTGAAGTGGATTGCAGAGAGCCTGACTTCCTCCCTCCTCTCCGCAGTGCCCTGTAAGCCCACACCAATCACAACAAAGCAAGATCCTCCATCCTCCAGCTGTAAAGTGAAGGGAAACATAATCCTCACCTCGTAACATTTTATTATGTTTATAAAGGCTTTTTTTCCTAGTCCTAGGAGATAAAGGTGGGGATACCCAGGAAGCACAAAATGGTGACATATCCACTTTATTTTTATAAGAAGTTTTTATGTTGTGGTGGTGCTGGTAGGATGAGAATTGAAAATGAACTTGAGATACGTGCAATCTTTGAAGAGAAATGAAAGCATTTGAGCAGGGGACACCATTTATAAACGGGTAGGACTAGAGTTGTACATATAGTAGTAATAATAGTAGTCAGAGTATTTATTGTTTAATATTGAATGCCTTCCAAGAGCCAAACACTCAAATGCCCCAGGCCCAACAGGAAGAAGGGGAGGGGCCTAGAGAAGGAGCAGGAAGTTCCTGGGCAGCTAAGACAGCTGCTACACAGCCCAATCCATCTGTTGTCAGGATGAAGATATTGCCATAACTACAGATTTTTTTAAAGCAAAGCTAGAAATGGAGAATTTTGTGTGAAATCACCCAGAGTCTACAAGTTGGAAACTGATTTGATTTTGAAACTACTATGAAGGCCAAAGTAATCACATCTGTGGGCCAGACTCAGTTCATAGGTCTCCAGCATATACCTCATGTGGCTGGACTTCGTTAGAACACATGTGTCCTCTAGTGAAAGAGGGCATTTCTTGGTTTCCATTGCAGATTGACAGGAGGTAGCAGAAGAGCAAGCTGAGAAAAATGGCCCAAGTCCAGTCTGACTTCCTGTTGATTATCTGCAACAGCTGCCCTGCGCTGACCTCATGCTTCCCTGGTCACCTTCACATCCTGAGAAGGGAGTTACCCAAGCACCAGGTGCTCAGTGGAAGGACAGATGAGAAGGGAGGGGACAATAATGACCGTAGGGACAAGAGTGGACTACTCATTGTAAAGGACCGGCTGGAAATGTGACCAGAACTGGTGAACCACAGAGAGTTCTGTACTCGGTGACAATGTAAACACTGTCGAAATGTCATGTGGAAAGGGAGAAGCTTTGAAGCCAGACAAAAGAACTATGTTACAGACAGAAAAATAAAACCACCTTACAGCAGATGGCTGTCTCCCAGCACCTACCAAGGGTGTAATGGAAAGTTCCACATGCCAGGAGCCCTTAGTCTAAGATTGGTTCTTCTTACCTACACAGACAGGAGAAGTGGCCTGGGTCTTTTGTGTTTTCGTTCATAGAATAGGTGACTGTCATGTAAAGCGTAATACCAAAGCTTTATTATCTTGACCTAGTACTCCACTGAGTAGTTCTATTAGAATGACTACACTGGAGTGAATATTGCCTCTCTAATTGTCAAAACATCTCAAATAGGGATTCAATGGTTGATTTGATTAGTTAGAAGACAGCTCACTTACTTTGGTCTTTTTTTTTTTTTGCCAGTCCTGGGCTTGAGCTCAGGGCCTGAGCACTGTCCTTGGACTTTCTCAAGGCTAGAGCTCTACCACTTGAGCCTCAGCACCACTTGTGGCTTTTTTCTATATGTGGTACCGAGGAATCGAACCCGGGTCTTCATGCATGCTAGGCAAGCACTTTAACCACTAGGCCAAACTCCCGAAGCCTACTTTGGTCTTTCTATACATTTAAAGATTCACTTGTTCTCCAGCACCAGTGTGGGTTTTGCGGATGTTTTCTGCCTTAAATTTCCACATTCCTTGTGATTTTGAATGCATCATTTCCTCATTTTTTGCTTTTTGCTTTTAAGTTCCAAAAGAATAAACTAACAATAAACAGGAAAAATTCTTAATTTAATTATCTGTTTTCTCTTTCCCATTGGCATGTACATCTTTATGTAATTATAATTATAGGAGGTAAGGAGCCCCTTCATGTAAGGATCAGGATGCTACTTCTATACTATTTGTCTGTGTCTGAAACCATCCCAATACCCCACACCATTTTGTGCTGTTAACCAAGGCCATGAGATAGTCTGTAGATCAGCTCATGATAAAAGATGGGTTCAATGCAATGAAATTGAGTTGGAAGTCAGTCTATTAACTGAAAATCTGGAATCCAAGCAATATGGGTTGTCTCAGAATCTATCAGACTAGGATAAAGTTCTGTTGAGTAATTTGCAAGAATGAATGTGTATGTATGTGTATGTTTTCCTCTAAAACTCGATGTGAGGATTAGAGAGAAAGTAACGTGTGTGTGTGTGTGTGTGTGTGTGTGTGTGTGTGTGTGTGTGGTATGGCTGGCCGTGGGGCTTGAACTCAGAGTGGTGTTCCTGAGCTTTTACACTTGGGGCTAACACTTTACCACTTGGGGTGCAGCCCTACATTCAGCCTTCGGGTGGTTAATTACAAGTAAGATGGCGAGAGTCTCATGGACTTTTCTGCTGGGCTGACTTCCAGGTGCAATCCTCAGAACTCAACCTCCTGAGTAGAATCACAAACCTAAGCCATCACTGCTGACAAAGTAATACATTTTTATACCATGCAATTTGCTTGGGAACATATTTTTAAATTTGTATAAATAAAAAAAAATTAAATAATGTTTTTGTTGCCTAGCACCGGTGCCTCACACCTATAATCTAGCTACTTAGGAGACAAAAACCAGAGTACTGAGGCTCAAAACTAGCCTGTGAAAGCAAATAAAAGAGAATCTTATCTCTAAAGTACCAGAGAAAACCTGGAAAAGCTAGAAGTGACTCAAGTGACAGAGTACCAGCACTGAGTGAAAAAGACAAATGAGAGCAAAGCTTTGACTTCAAGTCCCAGTACTGGCACAGAAATAAAGTTTTTGCACATATAAATTGATCTTCTCCTTTTAAAACTTAGTGTAAGCCAGGTGCGGTGGCTCACGCCTGTAATCCTAGCTACTCAGGAGGCTGAGATCTGAAGATCATGGTTCACAGCCAGCCAGGGCATTAAAGTCTGTAAGATTCCTATCTCCAGTTAACCACCAGAAAACCAGAAATGGTGCTGTGGCTCAAGGAATAGGGTTGTAGCTTTGAGCTGAAGAGTGCAGGGACAGCACCCAGCCTCAGAGTTCAATAATGACACTCACTAGACACTATGTTGAAATGAACTATATATCTCGAGGGAAGAGGGTTGATGGGAAAACTTGGAACAAAACTAGGGAAGAAATGACACTGTTCAAAAAGAAACATACTCATTCCCTGACCTATGTAACTGTAAACCCCCCTGCATATCACCTTCACAGTAAAAAGAAATTTTTAAAAACTTACTGTGATTTCAGAAGAACTTTATCAATGTATCATAAATGACAAATGTCATTTGATCATGGAGTGACACCCCAGTGATTTCTTGGATGGACTCTCTAAAAAAGTAATACATGCTTGTGTCAGGGGAAGGAGAGGAGGGATAAAAATTAAATTAGGTGATAAATTTCAAGATGATGTATTGTTCTGTTCATCAACGTTATGCTTAAAATAAGAAACAGTTCATAGCCCCAAAGCAATGTATTTAGAACGAGATCTCCCCTTAATACTCGTAAGCTGACATTGGGCAACCCATTTCCATCCATCTAAATATAATTTCAATTTCTAGTGATGTCTCTTCTCTGTTCAGCAAGGTTAAAGAACCAAAGCAGGACAAAGTGAATTTCAGACACTCAAGCTGAGTGCCTAAGACAGTTTTGATCATGAGAAAGACAGCTTATAAGAAGTGGAATATTCTCCCAGAAGATAATTATGTACCATGGTGCTATCTGGCAAAGGTACTTCTGTTCTTGACATCTGTAGGTGAGGCTGCTGCCACCCAGGGGGATGATGAATGATGGGAAATGATGAAGTGGGAGGTGGCAAACATTACCCAGACTTGTTTAAATGATTGCCACAGGGGTTCATGAGACCAAGGCTGACTGAAGACAGTCAGCCACTGTCCAACCGAACTGACTGAGACAGAGGTGATAGTGCTCAGCTCTGGTAGCTCATGCCTGTAATCCTAGCCGCTCGGGAAGCTGAGATCTACCAACCTGTACAGAAAAGTCCATGACATTCTTATCTCCAGTTAACCACCAAAAAGCTAGTAGAGCAACGGCTCAAGTGGTAGAGCATCAGTCTTGAGCAGAAAAGCTGAGGGACAGCTTCTGGTTCCTGAGTTCTAGTCCCAGAACACACACACACACACACACACACACACACACACACACACACACACACACACACATTTAGACAGTGATTCGAGCAATAACTATGTTTTAAACATTTAAATGTGGACTTAGATTTGCTTCTCCTCTCTTTCTCCCAATATCTTGTTCTCTGTGGTTGAATTGGAGATTGTGCCATGAATTCTAAGGTGTCTGTTACCTTGGTTAGTTGGTACATTTTGTATTTGCTGAGTTCTAAGGAGACATGCCCACATTTTCCTGTGTTTTCCAGGTTGTCCCCCATTCCCCGAAGCCTCAACTTTCACTTCAGGTTTGATGAGAACTGGGTATGGGCTGCAGGGAATCTTAGTATTTTTCATAAGAGAAACTTGTGACCAAACTTCTACTATGGCAAAGACAAGGAGACACAATTGAAGCAAAGCAAAGAATGATGGGTGCTCGCTTGGGGAGCCCTATTAAAGGGGTAGGGTAGCGCTGTGCATCTGGACAGCCCTGGCTGAGGGCTTGGAGTGAGGAAATGTTTCTCAATGCAACTCTCTCATCATTTTTTATTTTGTTTGTTTGTTTACAGGGACTATTCCTAATTTTAAGCAGTTAACATGTTTGCCTTTCTTTTCTGCTTCTGTCTTGTCTAGGAAATTATAAGTATTTAATCTTACTCAAAATGTGCATAGAAGAATAATGGAAGCCCCTGAATACCTTGATTTGGATGAAATTGACTTTAGTGATGACATATCTGTAAGTATTACTAATAAGAAACAAAGCTTTGGGTTGTTGTTGTTGTTGTTTTTAGCCTCATGCGTTGTTTTTTCTATTGCACTGTATTACCCAGCTTCTTCAAACTACATGATTGATTTGCAACTGACAGTGCCTTGAGCACCACTGTGGGACTTGTGGGTCTCTGAGCCAGGAACTGAATGCCACTTGATTGTGACTGGGAAAGAGCAAGGCCTTGCTGAGCCTCCCTCTCCTGATCTGGTATACACACAGAATCAACTCTATTTTCTTTGCACAACCAGTTGCTCCACAACAAGTATTCTCTCCATTTGAGAGAACAGAATGAAGCCAAGTTGGCATTTTTATAAGTCAGTTAAAACCTAAAGGGAACTTTTCCAATCCCTGTGGCTGACATATGGAGGAAGCATCGTTCCTTGATACATGCTGATCATCTGACTTGGAGTTCAGCAATTCTGAGCTGACTGGTCTCTTAGCTCCCATAATGCTCAGAGCTGCCGCCTCCAGGTTCACTTACAGTCTCTCGGGGTGCATTTCTACCCATCCCATGCCTGAGCCACAAGTTAGTTTTGCCCCAGAAACAACTAAGCTGGCAACTAGTGCTCTAGCAACATTGGCCTCTCACTGTTTGGTGAGAAGTTTGCCATCTGTGAAACACCCACATAACTTTTCTTCCTGGGAGCTCACATTGTCTGCCCTCATCTTCTCTTGATCTCTCAGAGTGTTTGTATCATGACTGAAAAGTGTCCCCCCGACAATGAGCCTAACACTCTCAAAGTAATTTTGTACCTCTCCTCCTTCCCTGGAAGCTAGCTATGTGTGCTCTATATGACATTAGATTACTGGGATAGTTTTGATGAATCTCTGCTTTGTATAATCTTAGATGAGGTTTTTTTTTATATGAGGCAAATGTAAGTTTAACCTCATCTTCCCAACAATTTTTACTATAACGTCTGTCTATCCCTCAATCACTATGTCTGTCTGTCTCTCAATCCCTGTGTACCACTTGTGAAACTATTCAGAGCGATCACTCCCCCCACCCCCTGCCCTGCCCCTCACTTGTTTTGATTTGAGTGTGGAAAGCCCAGGACAGGGAAGGATAGTGTCTGGTATGTTAGAATGATAGAAAGTGTTATAGAAAAGGAAGCTTGGGTTGTGAGTAGAGTGGTAGATCTCTGAGGTTTGATGACAAGGTTGTCTCTTAAGGACACAGCTTTGTGCGGGGAGTGAAACTGGGAGAAAAACATCAACAGGGGTATCAATGTACAAAAAGTAATGTACCTACTACCTGACAAAGGTAACTCTGACTCCTCCTTACATCGCCCGACAATGAAATACAATTGAAAAAAAAAAAAAGAACACAGCTGGGAAGACAACTGGCTTGGGCTCCTTCTTTGTTCTTATCTTTGCAGCCTAGATGATATGGGGCAAGCATATTAGCTCTACCTCTCTGAGATATCCGGTTTTTAAGACTGTTCTGAGGATTAGGTGAAATAATAACATATGTAAAATACTTCGCTTGGCACACAGTAAGTTACTCTTCAGAATGGTAGCTTTTGTTATCATTACAATGAATAATATAATAATATTTATATGACCAATGGTGAAGAAAGAACTCAAGGGAAAAGACCAGGCAAATTGTCAAGATTTTTTTTTAGTACAACAGAGCAGTTATAGTTGCAGAAAAATCAGCTGGCAGCAGCACATAATGTTGATGAATTAGGAAGCTCTACTTGAGAGATAAAATATGTGAAGCAATAACTGGAGCAATTTAGCAAATTAAGCATAGATTATACAAGAGCTGAGCTTCTACAGATTGACCTTTTAAGCCTAAGTAAGGATGTTCAACTGTAAGATTATAACTGCATTCAAACTTTAAATAGGTTTCCATTGTTTGTATTTTTAAGTTGCATCATGATCAGGTTTTAACTCACATAGACTTGGTAACACAATAATAATGGTTAACATCTGCCGAGCATGTACAATAGGCTAGGCATTATCAACTTTAGTCCTTAAAACAATCCCATTTGACAGAGGGGGTAGACTGAGCATGATGACCTTGCATAAATTGTTAAGGGTCAAACAGCCAGAATACATACATTTTGCTGCAATACTTGACCACTTCTCCTAAGATGAATTTAGTTTACTGCCAGGTTCACATCAGGGGTGATTTAGCCTGTCCTCCAGTAATGTTTCTACCTGGAGACATTTTTTATTGTCATACTAGGAAGGTGTTATAGGCCTCTCACAGAAGGCACCAGAGATGTTTCTAGAATACCCATCAATGGACAAGATAAGCAAGTAACTGTCTAGCATGTACTCTGACATTTAAATCTGATCTAGTTGATTCCCTTATTTACTTTGACAACCTCTAAGGCACATGGGTGGCTTTTATCTTAATTCAGTATGATCCAGGTTTAGTATCTGAAACATGCCAGAATGATGCCATTCTTATTTAATGATTTCATGCAGAATAAGTGGCTGTATCCTCATTAATAAGAGAAAGACTGTTCTCAGCCTATCTACAAAACCTAGGAGCAACGAATGTTACAGCTGCTGTAAGGACTAAACTGGGGATAATTCAAATGTTAAAACTGAAAAATAAGCTGGTTTGCAGTGTGCAAACTCATTGGTATAAAGGGAAATGCAGTTTCCCATGAACAAATGTGTTTTATTTTTAGAATTCTGTAAAACTCCCTCTTGCGTCTTTCTTTCCTGGTTAAGTGGCAGGAGTGGGGAGAACCAAATACATTGCATTTGAAAAAGATGCTTACAAAATTCATACCTGGGTTCAAAACACCTCTATTCACTCTCAAACCCTAGCCCTATTACTTAGTTTAGGTCTTGTATTTCATATTTTTTTAAATTTTTTTTTGCCAATTCTGGGTTGGAGGTCAGGGCCTGAGCACTGTCCTTGGACTTTCTCAAGGTTACAGCTCTGCCACATGAGCCCCAGCACCCTTTCCGGCTTTTTCTAGGTATGTGGTACCAAGGAATCGAACCCAGGCCTTCATGCATGCTAGGCAAGCACTCCACCACTAGGCCAAACTCCTGGCCCTTGTATTTCATAGTTTTTCCTTCAGTCATTAGCCTGGTTCTTATCTTCATGAAAGCACAAGCTATATTTTGGTACTGAAAAAATAGAACTTCTTTTGTCTTTCCCTAAAAAGAAACAAAGCACAGAGGCAATCAAATTATTTTGAAGTTTTCCAGACTAGAAAATAATGTGCATCCTTTGCAAAATGCAGAGTTGAACTCTACATTCTTGTAACCTGCCAGCCCAGAGAGCAGAGCATTGCGCAAAACCTGCAAGACCACAAGAGAGAGATGTTGGCACACAGAAACACTTTAAAGGCCCTTCAGAGGTCTTTCTAGCACTGCAAGTTGGTTTACAGATTTTACCCTGTGAAATCCAGATCATTTTGTTGCTAAAATACAAACGCTAAACTCTCTGGAATTCTTGGGAACCATGAATTACTAATTCATTTTATTAAGAAAGGCCCGTTTTGCTCATACCTACAATTCTAGCTGCTCAGGAGGCTGAGATCATGGTTTGAAGCCAGTCTAGGTAGGAAAATCTGTAAGCCTTTTATCTTCAGTTAACCAGCATAAAGCTAAGGTGGAGGTATGGATCAACTAGTAAAGCACCAGTGGAAAAGCTAAAGGACAGCATTCAGTGTCTGAGTTCAATTCCCAGTACTGATACAAAAGAAAAAAAAACCATAAAACAAACACACAACCCTCCTGAAAAGCCACTTCCAGAACAAAAAGGCTGTTCTTGATAGCATTGTACACAGACTGAGGAAACAAAGCAGAGGCCATGCTCCAGGTCTCTGGAACAACTTAACTTCACTCAGAGCTGCCACCCATCCAATGTTAGTCAAGTTACGTGCTAAACTGAACTCCACTATCGTGCCTCACCTCCACTCTGAGAGAAAGGCTCTATTTTCATCATATTTTACAGAAGAGAAAAATTGGGGCTTAGAAGGGAAACACAGTTTTCACAAGATTACAGATAGGTGCGTGCCAGGGTCAGAGCGTGGCCTAGTGGCATAGTGCTTGTCTAGCCTGCACGAGGCCTTGGGTTTAATTTCTTGGTACCACATACACACAAAAAGCTGGACGTGGCACGGTGGCTCAAGGGGAAAAGTGCCAGCTTTGAGCAAAAAGTGCACAAGGAGAGTGCCCAGGCCTTGAGTTCAAGCCCCAGAATTGGCACCAAAAAAAATGGGTTGATCATCTTGCTCTTTCCTTCCAAGCATCTTGAGTCTTGAGCACTTCCCCATTTGGCAGGGAGTGATTGTAATAGCTTTCCTGGTAGTAGGGATATAGTTCGTTATAAAGAAATAAAGTAAAGCCAGATAGAGAAAAGAAAGAGTCAAGATAGTATTTGGCTTGTTGGGAGAAAAAAAATCCCAATGTTATAACAATAAGCTGGTCAATTTTTCAAAGAAACTTGTTGATTTGACTATTATTTCTTTTAAAAAAGAAGAAGAAATAGAGTAAAGCCAGCTAAAATGAGCTTATCAAATCTCTTAATTTTACTATTCCTCAATGTTTTCTTCTCTAAAATGGTAATAATCATCATATTCCCTTGGATATGACATAATTTGTGTTAGTATTACAATGCAGTCATTGCCAGATTGCTCTTAAAATCATTTAAAAGTGTGACCAAGTTTTCTCAAATATTAACCATAAATGATATCTAAGCAAAAAAGAATTTTATTTTTTAGATTATCTTGGAAGAAACCAGATGACATCCTGGCAGATAAGCCAAGAAACCAGAATGAAAATCAGATGCATTTAGGGTTATGATAATGTTCATCATGTCATCCTAATTGGTGAAAAGATATGTAATTTAATTAAGGCAGGAGAGAAATTAAAGTGTGGTTTATTTATGTCTTTTCTATGGTGCCAACCAAGTTAAGTCACCTATTATGAAAAGAGAAATGTCCCAAGGTAATGCCTATACCAAGTGAACATTCCATGTGATGGGAATGAAACTGAAAAGAAACTTTTAGAGATAAAGGAAGGACAAGAGAGCTGGAAAGGGGAGCAGGATTGAAGGAATTTAAGAAGGAGCTAGTCAGTGTATCAAATAGGATTGTCAGGATTGAAAACTGCACACTGGCTTTTTCTGGCTAAGCCCCTTTCATGCCTATAAAAGACACACAGTATTTGGCATGACAAGGTGGAACCTGGGATACCGAGGAAGAAAGCAGAGCTCAGGAGGGAAGAGTACACGGGTAGTGCTTTGACAAGAGGTAAGTGCTGAGCACAAGAGCAGGAAAGTCATGGCAGGAAGGGAGAGAGCTTCGAGGTAGTAGAGGCATTTATTTGCTTTTACAACCAATTCTGAGAGAATGGCAGAGGAGACGGAGGGAAGCGGAAACCATCAGGGAAAGATGGTGAGGAGGGGGAGAAGAGGAAGACATAATAGGCCAAAGGCTAGCATTCACAAGCCAATAATAGGTGCCCCCAACATTAGAGGTCCTTAAAATCAGGACAACCTTCCTGAGTCTTTGAAGGACAAGATTTTAGAAAAGTATTCTCCAAAAACCTTACTGTCTGTATGTCTTCTTTCACTGTCTACTTTGCTTGGGTTCACAATTGGCAGTGCTTGATTGTGAGCCAGTTGAAGTGCCAGTCTGGGTTATGGAAAGCTCTGTGAGAAATTATGGGATTTCTTGAGTGGGTGACTCAACTGTTTCTTTTGGAAATGTAATGGGACACGTAATGGGACCTTAGTATTTAAAAGTCTCTTGCTTGGAAAGGTCCATAAGATAGTCTTCTCTCCTTTTCTGTGGCTCATTACCCTTTGAGTCATGTCTGCTGGTTCACCCAAATGGCTCCAGGTTTCCGGAATAAGTGCCAAAGCTTTTCAGTCTAGAATATATCTGGGGTGGTCAGAGATCTAGAGAGAACAGTGTAGGAATCAGGCACTGTCATCATAAATCCTGTGCATATTCAGTGTTCTGCATGGCAGACTGGCACAGCAGGCTGGCGTAGGCTGGGTGAGTAGGAATTCCTTGCATGGTATTCACTGTGTGGTTTGTGAAGGAAGCTGTGTTTAGTCTTGGCCCTCACCCACAAACTCTCTTGGGTGAGGAAAGAATAAAAAGAAGTCAGATAACAAGCTGAGCCATCTTCCTTCTCATTCCCACTTCCAGTTCAGCCCCTTTCTTCTTGACTCTTTGTATCTCACATCTTGTTCTCGTGAGCTCAAGATCCTGACAGACATGCAGCTGAGGCAGAAGATGTGAAACACTCGTGGAAAACAGTTTATCGAGAAGAGGCAAAATGCTTACTTACCAGGACTTAACAGTTTGAAAAATAAGTTCACCTTCCTTATCCCATATAATTATCTATATTGTATGGATAAAAAAAAAAACTTGGTGCCAAAGATGTGAAATGATTTTTTGTGTAGAACCACAAGGTAATAAGTGTCAGAGCTACAACTTGGGTCCTCCCTTTTCCTTTATACAAAAGGCTAAGGCATCAGCAAGTACTCATGCTAGTAATATATTAGGGATACTTCATTCTTTTAAGCATACCATGATTACTTTGATAGATTTTAAATTACAAGCTTTACTGAGAGAGTTATATAAATGCAAACTGTTACCACTGAAGTCATTTAATTCAGCTTAATAACTTCTGAGTTTCTTATGTAAATAAGATACTCAGGAATCAATGAAAACATTTATACAAACATCTAGGAGAAATGTAAGAGATTAGATTCTGTGATAGAAGGAAATACTACGTGGCAGTGATCTTTGAACTATAATTACACATTAGAATCTCCTGAGTGGCTTAGAAAAGAGATTTCTGGGCCCCATATTCAGATTTCCTTTCTCAGTAGTTCTTGGATGACTCCCCAAAATTTGAATTCCAAACAAATTCCTGGATGATGTTGATCCCAAGACCACCGTTTGAAATCTGATGTGATTTCCATCTGGGAGAGTTGGAGATGATACTGAAGAAATGATTCCCAGTCAAAGTTTGTAGAATTCAGGGGAGTAAACCTATTGAAATGGGCAGGATATCATCTGTGGGCAGATGGCAGAGCATACAGAAAGATACCTGCAGGTAGGGGGATATCAAGGTGTTTGTTATTGTAAAATCAAAGAGGTCATAAAAGGGAAAGATATGAGCTCCTTCCAAGCCAAGCCACTCAGTCTTTGTCCTATAGGCTTTTCAGAGCCACTAAAGGCTTTGAAACAAAAGGTCAGATTTGTACTTTGTAAAGTGAATTATTCTAGTGTCATTGTGAAGCCTTGGAAGAAATTCCTATTTTATTACTTAAATGTGAAAAAGCACCTTGGAACATCTATAATATTATGACCAGGATTTAGCAAAATGTGTGTACATGTTGGTACAATATTTCAAACAGTTAATCAATCCATATGTGTATCACCTATATAAATCAAAGATTTTTTTCCTCTTAATTGCTTTGGGAGCCAACACTCACACTCACAGAGAAGGAACAACCAGGCATAAGACTAGGTAGTATTTATTGAGATCAGGAAGGCAAAAGGTCAGTAAGAATGAGCTGTCAGCTAGGGCTGCATGGAGAAAGGAAAGCACAAGCCAGCATGTTTGTATGACTAGAGAAAAGCATCACAGGCACAGGTGAACCTAGAATAAAACAACAAAAGAATCACCACACTTTGGATAGACAGACATTGAAGAAGCTGGAGGCAGCTGGTCAACCTTTCATGGGTAGGGTTCTTCTTGAGATGTGGTAGAAAAGTAAGAGAATTCCACCTGCTTCTACAGGCATAACCTCTTTAAGAATCACATAAAAAGAATAAAGTAGAGTAAGATAGTGAAAAGGGAATAGAACATAACTCTCCACAAGTAACTGTCTCATCATCAAGGATAATAGTCATTAAGGGAACTAGCTGTGCATTGTCATTGGAAAGCACAAGGCAGAACAGATGCACTGGACTTGGTTCTGATAGGCTAAAGCAACATTGGTTACTGCTGGCCATTGTGCTGAGAATGAGGTAAGTTGGCCATCTGACAGCTCTGTATAAAAGGCCATCTGTCCTATAAAGTGGATTGAAGTTCTTTTATTCCAGCTTCCAGATGGTAGCATAGTAGAATCTTACAAAGGAGACTTCCTGTATCTTACTCCCAAATCTTCAAGTAAGAAAATGTGTTTCCATGATTTTCTTTGACTTGTGTCCTATGCATTTTTTAACATGATAACTCACTTGTTTTGCGGCATCTCCTTAATACTTTTCTTCTCTCCTAATAAAGTATTCGTACTTATTGAAACAAATCAACAAGTTGTTCCTTTTTGGTTTTGGAGCAAACAATGATGGATTTGCTCATAGATTGGGTTTCTGTTAAATGGGGTATTTCATATGTCCTTAAATTTATTCACAACTTTAATTTCCTGACCAATGCATCATCTTTATCTTAGGTCATTATACATTTTATTTCTATTCTCAGGAGCAACATATGACTTTTTCTTAAAGGTTATTATTCCTTTACATGTGTATGATGTAAAAAATCTAAGTTATCTCTTTACAAAAGAGACACAGCTCACAACGTGGGTATGGCGCTAACGTGACAGCATGTTCTGTGAGCTCAGGCTATGGGAGCTGTTCATTGAGGCAAGACTATGCTGTGACTCAGTCCTCTTACCAGAGGGAGCCTGTGGGGCTCCAATATAAACCTTGTCCAATTGAAATTCCCTTCCCACTGTGCACCTCTGTGGTCACATACAAAGACTTGAAACTGCTTAGCAAGTCCCAGATCCCAGTGTGTCTGACTTTGGATTGTGAGTTTGTATATATGCTCTAAAAATTACAGATAACAATCCACTCATTTCAATCAGCTATGTCTCAAGCCAAATAATCAAACCCTATTGAGCTGATCACAAACTATATTGAAAAATAGTCTGAAATTTCCTTTCTAAAATTGTGCCACAGGGCCAGGAGTTTGGCCTACTGGTAGAGAGCTTGCCTAGCATTCATGAAGACCCACGTTCGATTCCTCTGTACTACCTACATAGAAAAAAGCTGGAAGTGGTGCTGAGGCTCAAATTGTAGAGCTCTAGCCTTGAGAAAGTCCAAGGACAGTACTCAGGCCCTGAACTCAAGCGCAGGACTGGCAAAAAATAAATAAATAATAAATAAATAAAATTGTGCCATGGAAGAAAAGTGAGGAGGAGGAAAGGAGGGTGAGACTTTGCCAAAGTATGTTTTGTAAGGTATACAACAACCAAAACAAAAAGCCTTATTTTAATTGAGTGATGGACTGTATAATTATTTAACATGTACCAGCTGCTCTCAAGAAACTGCCAGGTTCCTTAGAGAGCTAGAAATGTGGAATACATTATTGATACCAAGAAATGTATGTTTTCTACCTGTGTCATCTCTGACCTTGGAAGAACATAATGTAGAAGGAAAAGTTGGTTGCGGTTCATTTTTGGTTTGACAGGCAGCCACCCCCCCATCCCCAACCCTCCCCACCCCACTCCACCACCACCTTTGCAAAGATGGTAGATTTGCAAAAGCACCTGTAGTCTCTGAGGAATAGCTCAAATAAATAGAATGTTATTGCATCAGACAGATAAGAGTAATTTCTCTAATTAGTCATGAGAGGTTTTATTCTATTTTTTACACTCCCACATGCTGGAAATTTGTTTGTGCTGTGCAATTGGCAAACTGACAGTAGCTTCAGCCACCCCACCCTCAGCCTCACTGTGCTGCTCTGGAAAACACTGGATGGCTCCATGTCAATGCTTCATCTATCAATGTTTAGCCGATGCCAGACCCTTCATGTTGAAAAATGTGTTCTAATTACACATTCCTCTTTTGTGAGGCTAGGGCAATCCTAATGTCTATTCTCTGATCATTTTTCTTTTACAGTAAATATTTTCTGAATTCCCCTCCCCCCCTAAGAAACAATTTGCATTGGAGAATTACATGCTCATTTATTTAGAGGTACAGAGGAAAGTATTTTTTTTATCAAGCTGCATTTTACCAATTAAAATATGAGCATGATTGAAGACAGTTCCCTGACTTTGCCTTTGATTAAAGAAAGAGCTCATCCTATTTATTTTGTCTTAAAACACCCTTCTCGAAAGAAAGATGGATCAGGAGCAAATGGAGTTGCCATAAATCATAGCTATTGATTTTACATTTGTTTGAGCTCTTCCGATTTTGTGCCTTAGTGTCATCATTTGCTATCCTGAAAGCCAGCCCTGGAATTGGCACTGTGACATGAGACTGAAAGGTGGTTTCTTTCCATTCAAACTAATCTATACACAAAACAGATGAGCTTTCAAACCCAGAACCAGGCTCCCTCTCTAGTGACATCACTATCCTGGTATTTCTGGTGGAGACTGCAGAGCTTATACATTAAAACTAGCCACAAGGGGTGCGACAGTGGGGGCTTCCGCAATCTGCTAACATCAGTACAATCACACCTCCCCACTGACCTGGAAGTGCTGAAGCTTAGTTCTCCTGCAGTGGGCTGTCACACATGAAACTGGCCCATAGGGTCCTGAATATCAGGTTCTGAATTCTCAGGGCCAGCTCATTCCAGTTTTCACAGGAAAAAGGTAGAGAGACAGAACTCTGCTGCCTATACCCCACCTTGTTGAAGAAAGTGTCTTGGCCTTCTTATATATCTGCAGCTGTCCATGCTAACAGGAGGCTGCCCCAGACTACCTAGAAGGCCGAGGAGAGGACAATGAGCTAAAGTCCTTGGGTTTGCCTTTTTGTGGGAAATGTGAGCGAATGCTTTCCCTTTATTTATGTTAAATACTTTGTAGTTGTATTAAGGGGTTTCAAGTCAGCGTGTCAGTTTATGAGTGCAATGCCTCTTGATCAACCTCACTTCTTTCATTGTTCAGTGCTCACATTGTAAGCTGTTGCATTATATCCTTCTCTTCTGTTTTCTCATTCAGTATTCGGTCACATCACTCAAGACCATCCCAGAACTATGCCGAAGATGTGACACCCAAAACGAAGACAGACCAGGTAGGTTTCGCTCCTTCCCCTCCTTGCCCTGATGTAAGAGGAGAGGCCCCTAGAAAGAGGGGTTCCCTCGTGTTGGTTGCCCCTGCTTCTGTTTTCTTTTCCCTTTATGATTTCTCCATTTAGTCCACCTCCCCACCACCCTCAGCAGACAGAGCCACGAAAGGATGAGAAGTCCTGATGAGCGCCTGCCTCTGCACCAATGCCTGTAGGTCTTGGTATCGCCAAACCACAGTATATGCAGCAATTTACCGTAAAACCAACAAACCATGGGTGACAAAAACATACTGATACAGGCGCCAATAAAAAAAAGTTTTGGATGCTTTCATTATCCAACCAGCTTGAAGGTATAGTGCTGTGCCAGAGACAGAAACCCTACTCTGGGAGGGCGAGTGCAACAAGGCAAATCTGCAGCCAGGTACATTGCAGCGGCTCTGGCGTTGAGTAATGTAAACTAAACAGATGCATGACTACAAGATGGAAACCAGCTGCTGACCTCCCTTCCTTGCACCCTCACCCATTCCCCCAAACCCCCAGACCCCCAAAAAGTACATCTAGGGTTGTCTTTCCTTCCTGAACCTTTCTGCTCTTCTCTGTGTGATGAGCAAAAATAAAAATAAGAAGAGATGCTGATGAGAATGATGTCGTGATGTTAAACAGTGAAAACAATGTTTATCATCATTAACTTTGCCAACCCCACTTCTTCTAATAATAGTAACTTGATCCTGAGATGGTTAGCTGGTGGGAGAAGGAAGATAATCTTCAAATTATGTATACCATGATTGAAAATAAATAGGTATATCTTACCTGTCTTAGAGACTAGTAGTCTTGGTTTCTAACTGAAAGAAAGGACTTTGCCAAGCTAATGTATTTTTCTCTGGAATGCTTGTTTACTTTTGACAGTTTGCCTAGATGAGACAAGAAAATTTAGTCCTTTTAGGCTTGTAGATTTTGTGTTCTATGCATAAGGGTGAAAGTAAGACATTGGTGTTAGTGTCAGAACTGTCAGAGAAGATAGGTTCAGGCTTGAATAGAAGTCGTGTGTGTGTGTGTGTGTGTGTGTGTGTGTGTGTGTGTGTGTGTGTGTGTGTGTGTGTGTATGTGTGTGCGCGTGCGCGCGTGCTTGCGCGCGCATGTGCTAGTATTGGAGCTTGAACCCAGGACCTGGGTGCTATCCCTTAGCTGTTTTAGCTCAAAGCTAGTGCTCTATTTGAGCCACACCTCCACTTCTAGCTTTTTGCTTAGAGATGCCTCAGATTTATCTACCTAAGTTGGCTTTGAACCTCAATCCTCAGATCTTAGCCTCCTGAGTAGCTAGGATTATATGAGCCACTAGCATCCAGTATACTCTTCACTTTCCCCCTGAATTTTATACTTCAAAACACTTCAGGTTCTGCCGAGTGTAAGAGACAAATTCTGCTGTATGTCTTTTATGTATTTGTCTTCTCGTGGTGGTGTTTTCTCCAGAGCTGAAGTATGAACTTTCACTTATTACCCAGACTGCACACAGCAGCCCAGACTACCAGCCTAAAGACCTAGGTTCAAATTAGAATTCAGCCATTTCTCACCAATATGACTTTGAGTCTGTATCTAGTTATCTATAAAATAAAGAAAACATTTCTGCCACTGACATCAGGATCCCAGTTAGGTGCTATATCTGAAGGCACATTGGTCATATAAGATTGAAGAGGGGTTGATTGTTTTTTTCAGTCCTGGTGCTTGAACTCTGGGCCTGGGCCTTGTCCCTGAGCTCTTCAGCTCAAGGCTACCACCCTACCCCTGGAGCCACAGTGCCACTTCAGGTTTTCTGGTGGTTAATTGGAGATAAGAGCATCACGGACTTTAGTGCCCAGGCTGGCTTTGAACCAGATTCTCAGATCTCAGCCTCCTGAATAGCTAGGATTACAGACATGAGCAAAAATCCAGTGTTCGAGGTGACTAACAATAATTAGATATGACAAGAAATTGATGTATCTGGGCACTGGTGGTGTTTGCTTGGAATCCCAGCTACATGGGAGACATAGGTAGGAGGATCTCATTTGCCTAGGAAAAAAATTGGAGATGCTTTCTGAAAAATAACTAAAGCAGAAATGGTTGGGGCATGAGTTAAGTGGAAGAAGGAAGGAAATAAGGAAGAAAGAAAAGAAGGAAAGAAGGAAGGACGGGAGGAACAAGGAAAGGAGGGAGAAAGGAAAAAAAGAAGGGAGGAAGGAAGAGGAAAATAGGAGGGAAAGGAAGAAAGAAAGAAAGAAAGAAAGAAAGAAAGAAAGAAAGAAAGAAAGAAAGAAAGAAAGAAAGGAAGAAGGAAAGAAAGAAAGAAAGAAAGAAAGAAAGAAAGAAAGAAAGAAAGAAAGGAAAGAGAAAGAAGAAAGGAAGGAAGAAGGAGGGAGGAAACAAAGAAGGAAGGGAGGGAGGAAGAAAAGGAGGGAGGGAAGAAGGAAAGGAAGATGAGATGAAGAGAAAGAAATGGAGGGAGGGAGGGAAAAGAAGAAATCTGGTTTAAAAAGATTTGGTTGCATGATCTTTGAAGGTGACTCCAGTCTCTTAGCCTTTAGGCTGAGGTCAAGCAAAAGCAAGTTTGATTTAGCCCAACACTGGGGTCGCCCAACCTATATTTTATATCACCTCAGTGACAAGAAGTATACAAGTTTATGACACAGCCCATCCATAATGGTTAACTGTAGAATTCAGCAAAATCAGTGAACCTTAAATTTCCACTCATCAGTTGTAGTTTTTCCTCGCAACTATCCCTTCTGGACAAAGGCCTTGGGGTGCTTACTAGCTCAGCCTGCCCTGGCCTGGAGCTAGACAGGTGCTCCTGAGGTTTCTGGGCAATTTCTTTAGATAATCATCAAACCTGGCACCATTCCAGACACTCTATCAGCTTACTTGTCTTCACGATAATTCTCTCAGGAAATACTATTACTGGGTCCATTTTATTGATCAAGAACCTGAGACTTCAAGAGAATAAATATGTTTCTAAAGTTCAGGGGCTCGTAGATCAGATATCAGCTATGCCAACTTCAGGGAACCTATAAATATGAAATAATTGTATCCAAGGTGTAATAGGAAAGAATTTGAAAACAAGTAAAGTGTTTGCACACACTCTCTGCTGAGTATCAGTGTTTGTGTCAGTAAAGAGGGCAGTGCAAGACAGTGAATGTTCATTCTGCTGTATGGTTCTCTCCAAGTGCCAACATCTGTTATTCAAATTGAAGCATACTCAATTTCATTGACTTAAAGGTTTTTTTTTTAAGACAATTAGATGTTTAAATCCACATTTGTTCTTGTTCACCATCTTTTAAATGTCTTGTGATTCTTTCAAAATATATATCTGCTAAACTCAGGGAGAAATTATCTTTTAAAAGAAGGCAAAGGAATATTAATGCAGTTTTGTATCTGAAAATGTAAATACACAGAGTTTAGACAATTCAATTCTGTAACGGTAAAGAATTCTGTGATACATGTGTGTATGTGAGTATGTGCGCGAATGCACAGGCAGTACTAAGGTTTGAACTCAAAGGCCTTGCTGCTGTCAATTAGCATTTTTGCTCAAGGCTGAAGCTCTACCACTTGAGTCACATTACCATTTCTGGCTTTTTGCTGATTGATTGGAAATAGGAATTTCTTAGACTTTTCTACTTTGGCTAGTTTTTAACCTCCATCCTCAGATCTCAGCCCTCCTGAGTAGCTAGGATTTCATTCATAAACTACCAGAATCCAGACTGTGATATATTCTGAAGATATGTTAAAGATGCATTGTGAAAGAATCTTAATACTGAAGTAACCTGTTACTTGTATGACAATGAGAAAAATGCCATTTAAAAAAAACTTGGTATCTTGTGAAAATTATTCTGGGTACATAATAAAAGTATTTCAAATATGGTCTACTTTTAGAACTTACGCATGCAAATTTTGTGACAAACCCTAAACCAATGAAAACAAATACTTATATGGTATTTGAAGATTTTCAAGGACCTCAGCCATTTCTTAAAATAATAAATTGGCATGAAATTTATTGTGTTGACATTGTTGTAATGTACATAGTTGGTGATACTAAATATATAAAGCATGTTTCTAATTTGTATTAAGGTTTACTGCTAAGAGCATGAAAGTGAAAAGTTACTCTGGTAATTTAACTTGAAAAACATGCTGCTTGATCTATTGCTGGTGATTCCTTGTGAACTGACCTTCATTGAATAGGTAAACACATTGTCTCAGAGCCCAGGCAACCCCAAATTACAAAGACGCCCATATGTGGCAGAGTCCAGCTTCCTTATAGCACTAATGGTTTACAAAACAATAATTATAGAGCGATAATTGCAAAGCAATTATTTTTATTCCTCTAGCAAAATATAAAAATTATATAATCCATTATTTTTTTCCAATCCTAGGGCTTAAACTCACAGCCTGGGCACTGTCCTTGAGCTTTCTTAAGACTGGCACTCTACCACTTGTGCCACAGCACAGCACCACTTCCAGCTTTTTCTGTGTATGTGGTACTAAGTAATCGAACTCAGGGTTTTGTGCATACCAGATAAGCACTCTACCATTAGGCCACTCCTGGCCCAGTACTCCATTGTTTTAAGCACAGAAAGATAGATAAATGTACAATTAACCATGCTGTCAAAGCAAAATTCCTAGATTTTTTTCTTTGTTTTTTTCCTACCCATGCTTTTGATATGGTTATAATCATGATGAGATAATCATTTTATCCTCTGATTTTTATTACACTGTGATTCTGCTGCAGGGTGCATATGGCCAGCTTTCTTTGTATGGGGCATACATAATGGAGGAAGGACAGGTACTGGGGCATGAATTCAAGGCTGGGTTCTGTCCCCTCGCTTTTCCCACTCAAGCCTGATGCACAAACATTTGAGCCATACCTCTATATCAGTTTGTTTTTTTTCCCCTTTCTTCCTAGCCTACCTTCGAACTGCAATCCTCAGATCTCAGTCTCCTGCATAGCTAGGATTACAGTGTAAGCAGCAGAACCCAGCGGCCATCGTTCTTTGAAAGAGTCATAGAAATTAACCATGAAAGTAAAGCTGTATCCGAGGTCCCAAGACAGAAGCCATGTCTACCTTCAATGTGTCAATATCCATTCATACCTCTGAGAGAAAAGATGTGAGTCAGTGTGGGTACAAATAGAGCAGGAGGTGATAGAAAAATCCATATAAATGTGGGAATGGTGGTACAAACTTAAAATCCCATCACTGCAGGGTAAGAGTGAAACTAGAAGGAGGAAGGTGACAAGTTTGAGACCAGCCTAAGCTTCACAGCAATACTACGTCTTAAAAAAAATAAAGAGGTCGGGCCGGGAGTTTGGCCTACTGGTAAAAGTGCATGCCTAGCATACACAGACCTGGGTTCCATTCCTCAAGGAATCAAAGTGCCCAAGGACAGGGCTCAGGCCCCGAGTTCAAGGGCCAGGACTGGCAAAATAAGTAAATAAATAAATAGGCAAGACAGAAAAAGAAAGTGAGGTGAAGAGATGAAAGCAAGAAGGGAAAGAGGTAATAAAAGGAAAGAAGAAAGAAGGGAGAGAAGGAAAAATGCTAAGATAAATCTGTAATGGTGTCAACATAAGATAAGGGGTTGGAAGTGAAAAGGTTAAACAACTTTATATCTTTGTCCCTTCTTCTTTACTTCTCCTTACTTAACTGGAGATTTAATCACCACAGCCACTTGTTTTTCTAGAAGGTTAACAGTAGTGGGGTTAAAAAAAAAAGTGATGATTCAAAAGGGTTTTGGTTTTTTTTTGTTTTTTTTGCCAGTCCTGGGGCTTGAACTCAGGGCCTGGGCACTGTCCTTGGGCTTTCTCAAGGCTAGCACTCTACCACTTGGGCCACAACACCACTTTTGGCTTTCTCTGTGTACATTTTACTGAGGAATCAAACCCAGGGCTCCATGCATGCTACGCAAGCACTCTACTACTGACCCACACTCCCAGCCCTCAAAAGTTGTTATGAAAAGCAAAACTTAGAGGAAGGGATACAAAGCCTCCTCTCTCATCTCTAAGTTTATTTCTCTGGACTCTAAGGAACATCTCACCTACTCCAAAAGCAAGAATTCTTTCCTTTTTTATTTAAAAAAATATTTATGGGAATAAATATTTATGGGAAGAGGTCCAAGAAGTAATGTACCCACTACCTGACAAATGTAACTGTACCCCCTTTATACATCACCCTGACAATAAAGTAAAAGAAAGAAGAAAGGAAAAGTAAGAATGAAAAGGAAAAGCAAAACAAAATATACTTCTATAGTCCTTAAATAGTTATACAAAGGAGCTGCCATTCAACAAAGCAGTTCATGACTATAGTACACCTTGATTAATGCCACCTCTTTCAACATTCTTGCCCACCCCTCCAAACTACTCCATCCCTTACTTTTCTTCATGTTGTATATACAATGAATTCTTGACTGCATTCTCCTCACTACCTACTTCATTTGTTTAACTCTTCCTTTGACTCCACTCCTCTCTCCCTTGCAAGAATCCATTTCCTGGTACTTATTTTGTAGGGCGTTGACTTACTCTTTCTAAAGACTTATACTATTTGAGCTCCCCAAAGACTTTACTACACTTCAATTAATTCATTTGTAACCATTGCATATATTCAGTGTACTTACTTATACATTTATAGACCTATTCTAGGTACCACACATGAGGGAAACTATGTAATCTCTGTTTCTCTGAGTCTGGTTAACTTCACTTAATAGAATTCTTTCCATTTCCTTACAAATAGTACATATAACTATTTCTGAAGTATGAATAGAATTCCATTGTGTATATATACCACATTTTCTTGATGCATTCATCTATTGGGGGATTCCTGGACTGCTTCCATGTCTTGGTACTAGTAAATAGTCAATGAACATGGTTGTACTGGTGGTTTTACTGTATCCATGTTTGTGTTCTATCAGATAAATTCCCAGGAATGGAACTGCTGGGTCATAGGGCAGTTCTACATTCAGTGTTTTGAGGAATCTCCATACGTGCTTTCCAAAGTAGTTAAACAAGCTTACATTCCCACCGAGTGTAATAGAAGTCTCTTTTGACCACATCCTCATCAGCATTTGTTATTGTTAGTTTTCTTAATAATGATGATTCTAAGTGGGATAGGAATCTTAGTGATCAAGGAAATCTGCAAGGAAAGACAAGAACTGGACATTCAAAGGAAGCATGTTGACGCAAGGAGCGGAAGAACTGAAGAGCAGGGACAGGACGGCAAAGGAGAGAAGTGCCTTTTACCCATGTGGCGTCACAGAACTGTTCTTCTCTGCAGCTTAGGTAGCTCATACTGTAATCCTAGCTACTCAGGCAGCTGAGATCTGACAATCAAGGTTTGAAACCAGCCCAAAGAAGTTCTATAAGACTTTGATCTTCAACTTACCACTAAAAAGCTGGAAGTAGAGGTGTGGCTCACATATTAGAATGCCATCCTTGAGTGAAAAAGGACAGTAACCAGGCCCTGAGTTCAAGTCTTAGTACTGGTATGTGTGTGTGTGTGCGCGCATACATGTGTGTGAGCACACACACACACACACAATATTGAAAGCATATGTCTTCTTTTGTCTCCCAATATGAAATAGGTTCTATTTTTCCATTTCAAATAATATAAGTTATCCATATATATATATATATATATGTATGTGTGTGTGTGTGTATATTTCTGGGGCTTGGACTCAGGACCTCACATTTGCTAGATAGTCTCCACTACTTGAGCCATGCCTCGTCACACCTCTGCTTTTATTCTTTTTAAAAATATAATTTTGAAAGCCAAGCATGATGGCTCCACCTATAATCCTAGCTAGTCAGGAGGCTGAAATATGAGGATCCCAGTTCAAAGCCAGCTCAGCACTAAAAAGTCCGTGAGACTCTTACCTCCAGTTAATCACCAGAAAGCCAGAAGTGGTGCAGTGACTCCAGGGATAAGGGTGGGTAGCCTTGAGCTGAAGAGCTCAGGGATAGCGCCCAGGCCCAGGCCCAGAGTTCAAGTTCCATGAACAAAAAATTTATATATATATTATATATGATATATCATATATAGTGGTCATTATTAAGTGTTCTTCCTTATCTTTAATCCTTCCCTTAGGGATATATTATTAATAGTCATAAGATAATTTCAGGTAATAAAAATACAATCCTAGAAGACCATAGCTGAATGGTTCTGAGAGCCCTGAGAGAGAGGAGTCATCTAGAAAAGCCCAGAGTCTTCTATGACGTTTGTTTACCCAGGCTTTGACATTATGAAGTATGATCCAAAACCAGCCAGCACTAGCTACAACTGAGCACTTTACACCCCCCTCCAGTCCTTCATAGGACCTTAAAATCAGAGTGTGCACCATCCTCAGCTCATGCCCAAGTGATTCATTTATGATATCCAAAGTTGAAAAGCAGTGACCCAAGCCACCTAAATTCTGACCCATTGTCCTTGGAGAGGCATTATCTGAGAAAAAAATGCAAATCTGAACCCAACTCTCCATGCTCAAAAACCAAGGAATGCTTTCCCAAGGGGATATTCTCCAATGGGGAGCTGTCCTAGGAGACCCAGCGTCAGTGTGACCTCCTGGCCACTTCCCCTTGTCTTGAGCTTGCCAGTCACATTCAGGAAGCTCCTTTAGCTACCCAGATGTTCTGAGTTCCTTCACAGAGATGTTCATCTTTCTCCTTTTACCTCCCAAGGCTCCTGACCTAAGGGGCCCTTTTTCTGATTGGTAGCTGGAGAACAGATTCTCAGTGAAAAGATGATGAATCTTTTCGGTGTGGTGTGTGCATTTTTCTACAATTCCATAGTAAGAGGGGAAAAAAAGAGTGAGGGAAGAAAAGTGGGAGTGAAGGAAAGAAGGAAGAAATAAAGGGACGGAGGGAGAGAGGAAGGAAGGAAGGAAGGAAGGAAGGAAGGAAGGAAGGAAGGAAGGAAGGAAGGAAAGAAGGGAGGGAGGAAGGAAGGAAAGAAGGGAGGGAGGGAGGGATCTAGATTTAGACTAATGCAACTGAATTTAAGGAAAAGTAAAATTTTTTCCCACTCCACTGTTTCTAAGAAAAGTTCTTATTTATTTATGTAGTTATTTATTTTCTTGTTTATTTATTTTTATACTGGTAATGGCTTGAACTCAGAGCCTGGGCATTGTCTTCTGATAGCTCTAACTACTTGGAGCCACAGCATCACATCTGGTTTTCTGGTGATTAATTGGAAATAGATTCTCATATGGACTTTCCTTCTGGGGCTTCAAATTGTTGATCCTTGGATCTCAGCCTCCTGAGTAGCTAGGATTACAGCTGTGACCCACCAGTGCCTGGCTCCATTTCCCAGATTTATTAACCAAACTAAAGCTTGAGAATGGCAGGTAACAAGAATGAGGTGAATCTGAAATTAGTGTAACCAGGTTTTGCCACTGGTTGCTGAGATTCTGTGACCTATGTGTGACCTTGACAGACAAATCATGAATTTTATGTTTAGGGAATAACTTTTGATAAAGTGTTCTTCTAGTGCTATAGAAGGTTGCAGTGAGAGAACTACATCCATGATTGAGAACAAAAGAACAGCATTCTCTGACCAAAGAAAAAGAAAGGAAGGAAAGAAGGGAGAGAGGGAGGGAGGGAGAGAAGGAGGGAGGGAGGGAGGAAGGAAGGAAGGAAAGAAGGAAGGAAGGAAATGCCAGTTAAGTGTACCCTACACTGCATTTATGGAAGGCAGCTATGCTAACCACTGTACCACCAATGCCTATACTGAGCTGAATTTATGGGCATGGCATAGTAGGTCTGCCATTCATTTGTCCAGGAACATTTCTGTCTGCTCCTCTCCACATTGCCTTGTGGGGCTACACCTACCTCCTCTCTCCCCCAGCCCTGTCACTGAGACAGGAGCTAGTGTAGGAAGAGACCAGGGCCTCCAAGAGGAGGAACAGAATTTGGTCCTCCAAAGAGAAGAGCAGAAATCAGGACCTCCAAGAGGAGGGGAGGCCACAGGTAAGCACTCCGGTCTTCTTTCTTCCTTTCTCTGGACCTCAAAGTGCACTCTCTTTCCAAGTAAGACTAAGCTTCACCAACTCATCACTTTGTTTCTTATGAATGGGGGAAAAGGTAGATAAAACTCTGACCTCCTAAAGACATAATCTGTTTTCTATCTTCTTGATGTCTAAAGCTCTTTTTCTGTTATTTGTTATTGTTGTTGTTTGTTTGTTTGGCTTAAAATGTGGTCACATACTCCATACTGATGAGTGAAGTAAAGTAGAATTGGAAACCATCAGGATGAGCTGGCTCATAGAAAGTAGGGATTTCCCAGCATCCATCTTGGCTGGGCTACTGCTTACACTGTGTTAGGAGCTCCACTTACTTGGTGCTCAGTGCTCTGTCCTTGCTGGTGGATTAGCAGTGAAGAACATTGCCACCTTCAGTTTGCAATGGGAAGTGGAGTCTGTGCAGCCAGAAAGCACACTACCTGCTTGTGAGCTGTGTGTGGCTCTGCTTGATGAATCTTTTCAGTGCGATGTCTGCATCTCCTACAGTTCCACACTAAGAGGAAAAGACGAGGGAAGGAAGAAGGGAGGGAGGACAGGAGTGAGGGAGGGAGGACAGGAGTGAGGGAGGACAGGAGGAAGGAAGGAAGGAAGGAAGGAAGGAAGGAAGGAAGGAAGGAAGGAAGGAAGGAAGGAAGGAAGGAAGGAAGGAAAGAAAGAAGGCAGTCAGGCTAATGAATGGCCTAAAATGGCTCAGAACTTAGTCATGTGCTGAAGTGTTGTTAATGTCAAAATGAAGGTGAGCATGCTTTTTAGCTGACAGAAAACTCTGAAAGCTTATACTTGCATCAGACCCAACAGGTGCCATTCTATGAAGGCTGTACTTTTGAAACCTAAAGGCTTAAAGTTGTCAAAATATTGAGTCTGACTTCATGATTGAGTATGCTTCTCTATTAAAAATACCTTTTCTGTCCGGAGTTGCAGGGCTTAAGTATTTCACAAGGGGGATTATTACAGGATAAAAGAACAAACATAGGCAGACAGCAAAATTACCTGGGCAGATCTCCACCATTCAGAACAGAGCTGGCGATAATAAAGCACAAATATGACACGTTTGACAATAGATACTCGATACCCACAGCCACTCAGCGATAGGATGTTCAGAGCCCAAATCAGTGGATCTTTTTTTCATAAGCATTTGAAGATCTGAATGTGGATAGATCAATGGCTGATATTCTTGAAAAATAGGAATCCTTTTACTTCCCCCTAGACTCCATACCCTCAATAAAAAGACTCTGGGTCATCAATAAGATGAACAGACAAGTGATCCCATGGGAGCATTCCAGAAATATTGACTTCTTACACATACTCACGCTTGCCCGACATAATGCCCTGACAAAATCCTGCAAATCCAGAGTTCACTGACCCTTCTCTTGGATGAGATTTCAGTCCGATCTCTTAGGAGAGGACAGGGAGCGATGCGGAAGTGGCCCTCACTCAGACCTGTGTCCTCTTGCTGTCAGCATGCAGTGGTGGAAGCCAGCTGTCATCACTTTCCAATGAGCCTGAGGTGTTTACAATAAGTAAGTCCACTGCAGATTTCACTTTAGCTATAGAATAAAGGAAACTCAGAACAGTAGTGCTGACACACCTAATCTTTCACCCTGCCTGGTATAGAAATGAAAGGAAGTCAAATGTTGAAGAACAAAGAAGTTGTGTCCTAGAGGTGCAGTGTGCAGCTGTAAAGCAGTTATATCCAAAGATAGTTTCTCATGGAAAATAGAATTCATTTAGCTTTGTATAACCTCTTTCTCTTTCTGATGTCCCAAGCAAAAATTCTAACATGGACACATAATTCTATATTTAGAAGTAAATTCAGCAGGAGCTGATGTTTAGTCTTAAAAGTTGGGTCCACCATTATACCAGCAAACTGTCCATTATCTTCTTAAGAAAATACTAATTTATCAGGCCCAAGAGCCAAAGAGTTGTTGTGTGTCAGCAATCAGCTTAGCCTCATAATGATAAATTTGTGAAGATCTGGTTAAATACATGGGTCCAGAAAAATTATAGTGTTTCATAGTGAATCATGCAGAATTTTTTTTAAAAAGCCCTGTTATTTATAGACTTTCCATATAGTCATAGAAATCTAAAAGTTGAATCAACTCTCAGTACTTATCTACTTTAACCTGTGTTTTGCAGATGAGGAAACTGAGCCTTATTCTTGTAGGAAATAGATGAAAGGATTTCACAGTTTCATATTTGAAATGCCTGAGCATTTTCAATAGCTTACAGTGCTATCTTTGAATTAGTCAGCAGTAAAGCAAAACTGACGCATTGTGATAACACTCTTATTTGTTTGTGGTATTTCGCATCTTTGATCTGGAAGACTATTTCCTTTCCTCTCTATTCCCATGAAACAGGGGTATTCTACATTTATTCCATGTGTCACGGCAGCCACAGCAGGGATATACACTCCACATATGGGAAAATATTATTTTAAAACACAAGGCTGCCTGAGCGTTCTGAGCTGATGTTCAATAATGAAGTCAGCTACCTGGAGAGGGATAAGTCGAGACTGGACAGGGAATCTGTACAAGCAAGGAAGGTCCCAACACTTGGTGTACTGAAGATGCAGAAAGTGCTCTGTATTCCACAGTGATTTAGAATAAATTCGCGGGAAGGAGCCTGAGAAATGTGGGGTAGGGGCCAAAGAAACAAGGATCGACAGTGCCTTGGAGAGGAATGGTTGGGGGGACTGTGGAAATGGTCTTGTGGTTGTCTGAGCCAGGATTGAGAGGAAGCTGTTTGGGAGAGATTGTGTATGCATTGAAGAAGAAAGGAAGGACAAGAAGCAGATGTGGTGAATAGAGCTAGACTCCTGGATTGGAACATACAACCCACCACAGAGCTTAGAACATCCCAGCTCCTCATCATGCTTGTAGGTACATGGCCGGATTCAGACGCTTACTAACATTTAGGAGCATTCTGAATGTCAGCTAGATCAAAAGATAATGTGGCCTATAAAGCAGCATCAAATGTGTCCACTTATTTTACTGACCACTTTAGAAAAATGGAATAGATGAATAGATTCAACATATTAGTCATGTTTATGTTCATAAGTTGTTAAAAAAAAATGAGGCCATTCGGGGCTGGGAATTTGGCCTAGTGGTAGAGTGCTTGCCCAGCATGCAGGAAGACCCGGGTTTGATTTCTCAGTACCACATTCAGAGAAAAAAAAAAAAGCCGGAAGTGGTGCTGAGGCTCAAGTGGTAGAGCTCTAACCTCGAGAAAGTCCAAGGACAGTGCTCAAGCCCTGAGCTCAAGCCTAGGACTGGCAAAAAAAAAAAAAAAAAAAAAATGAGGCCATTCAAACCCAAGAGTCATAAAAAACTGAATTAAGGAAAACAGTCTTTTTGATGCTTTAATGGACAGAGAGAAATTTAGACAGGTGTCCTGTTCTTACGTTGCCTAGATATAAGACAGGCAGAATTGTGAAGGATTTAACTTCTGTAGTGAATAAAGAGTTTTCTCAGCTGGGCGCCAGTGGCTCATGCTTGTAATCCTAACTACTTAGGAGGCTGAGATCTGAGGATCATGGTTCAAAGCCAACCCGGGCATGAAAGACTGGTGATACACTTATCTCCAATTAACCACCAGAAAATGGAACGTGGCACTGTGGCTTAAATGGCAGAGTGTTACAGCACTCAGGCCCAGAGTTCAAGCCTCATGACTGACAACAACAAAAACAAAAAAAGGAATTTTCTTGGGCCAGGATTTGGACCTGGTGGTAGAGTGCTTGCCTAGCATGCATAAAAAGCCAGGTTTGATCCCTTGGTACCACATATATAGAAAAAGTCAGAAGTAGTACTATGGCTCAAGGGGTAGAGCCCTAGACTTGAGAAAGCCCAAGGACAGTGCACAGGCTCTGAGTTCAAGCCAGGAATGGAAAAAATAAAAGATTTCCTGTAATTTCAAAAAAGCAGATCTAGCCTCAAAAAAAACTTCCTCGAAGCATAATTATTCTGAAACTGCTGAATTCTATAGACAGTAGTTAACGTCTTTTAATTTAATTTTATTATCAGGGTTACAGAGGGGTTACAATTATATCTGTAAGGTAGTGAGTACATTTCTTATTGAACATTGTTACCACCCCCTGATGTTTTTCTCCCACTTTCCCTTCCCCCTCTACTTCACCCCCCCCAAGTTGTAAAGTTCATTTCCAAAGTAGTATCCAGCATCGAAACAGAACAGTATAAGTGAGGTTTTTAATAGACATAAAGAATTGGAAATGAAGCCAGGCACTGGTGGCTCACTCTTGTAACCCTAATAGGAGGCTGAGATCTGAGGATCTAGGTTCAAAGTCAGTCTGGGAAAACAATCCGGGAGATACTTTTATTCCAATTAACCAGAAAGTAGAAGTGTGACTGGAGTGGTAAAGTACTAGCCTTGAGTGAAAAAGAAAAACAACCAGAAATACAAATGTGAGAACAAGATCCTTAGTTCCAGTCGCAGTACCTGCACCAAAGAAAAGTGGAAGGAAGGAAGGAAGGAAGGAAGGAAGGAAGGAAGGAAGGAAGGAAGGAAGGAAGGATTAGAAACAAAATTCTAGCCATTAAGCAATTACTTTTATCATATGTGGTCTAGTTTAGAGGAAATTTTTTAAAATTGAATTTTTCTTTTGACCATAGCTTAAAGTTTTTTCTTATCCAAATGTATAATGTTAGCAAATAATTGGATCATTCTCACTAAAACTAATTAAGTAATTCATTTTTCCCATTAGCAGCATTTTGGGGGCACTTAGTTAGACTGAGGCTAGAATCACTCTCAGCCTGAAAAAGAATCAGATTTGAGTAAGTGGAAGGATAACAGCCTAAAATGTTGACGCTCCTTCTTCAGTTTCAAGATCCTTCTGTAGAACGAAGTGTTTTTGTAAGACTCAGAATCTATTTCCATAGAGCGTTCTTAATGGCTCCTGTCAGAACAAAACAGCTGGGCGACATATGGTATCCATTTCCCTGTATCACTTGGAAAAAATTTCACATGTAAATAAAGCCAACATAAAAGAGTAGCCCTTTGAACCCATGACCTTATACAATACATAAATATATCAGTACAATGCACTCCTTGTAATGACCCACTAAGTCATGTGGCTTGAATATTTTAAATTAATTCAGAGATGCACATTTTTTAGACTTGCTAAAAAAAATCAGCGTAATTGGTCAAATATTAGCAAACTGTATTTACAGTAAATATGTATCAGAAATATCTGTGACTATGTATTTTTCTGACACCATTAAAGATGCTCCAAAAGTGAATGAAAAAAATTGGTCATATATACATCTTCTAAACTCTATGTCCACTCCCTCTCTCTGCTGTTATATGTAAGTAAACATCTAGGATTTTTTTTTGGTTTGGGGGTTGTTTATTTTTTTCTGGTACTGGGTCTTGGACTCATATTTTTGCACATGGCTGGCACTCTGCCTGTTGAACAGGAACTCTACTTTCAGCTTTCTAGTGGTTCTTAGAGACTTTCCTGCTTGGGCTGGCTTCAAACCTCGATCCTCAGATCTCAGCCTCCTGAGTAGGTAGGATTACAAGCATGAGCCAGATTCCCTGGCTAATCATCTGTTCCTAAGGAAAAGAGAATATCTTTGCAGAAATTTCTGGCAGACATTAATTTTTCATTGCTTTCCATTTTAGAGAGAAAAGAACATATGAAAGATAGAACACATAAATTTATAAGGGACCAACTGGAATTAGTCTTTGCCCTGTATAATTACATTTCATACATAACTAACTCTGATCTTCTCTGGTGATTATCACTCCTCTAAATTTATTAGCCAGACTTTTGTCCCCAGTCAGATTAAGCTGTAAATCCCTCAGAGAGATTCACTTTAGGCATTTTAAAAGTTTTAATGAGTTGTGCAAACTGAGATTCAAGTTTGTCACTGGATATATAAATTGTCTGCTGGGAACCATGCCTTGCGTACCACTACATATACCAGCCAATAAGAGTAGTGCAGCAGCCTAAAGCCATCTAGAAAGGGCCATCCTCTTCCTGGCTTCTTCTGGGCAGGTCTTACTGGAGAGGA
Source organism: Megascapheus bottae (assembly GCF_031878675.1). Lineage (NCBI taxonomy): Eukaryota > Metazoa > Chordata > Mammalia > Rodentia > Geomyidae > Megascapheus > Megascapheus bottae. The sequence continues at coordinate 1,963,079 of NC_143518.1, forward strand.
AGCAGCCCTCCCTCCCAGAAGGCCCTCCTGAAAATGAATGCCAGCTTCTTGTCCATTTAGAAGATAAAATCACAATTAGGTCACATTCAGGCCCAGGACACTTACTCTCACCCCTTTCTCTTGGTTCTAGAGTTGAGCAGTCCTAAGGACAGATCCCAAGGACAAGAAGAATTAACACCTCAATTTAAGGAACTTTAATAAGGAAGCTTGCAGGTGCCCTAGCTAGGGACCATGGTAAAATTTCCATATCTGAGTATGCACTCTTGTCCCTGGTGTTTGCTCTTCTAGGTGGTCCTGATAGCAAAGACCACACGTGGATGCTTCTATAGCCTTCCTGCCTGCTTATGTTCTAGAGAGGCAGATGGTTGGTCCCTAGGTGGAGGGAATGCCCTGAAACCTCACCTCTTTGATGGGGGGGAGGTATAATTGAATGAAGGACACAAAGAATGGGAATTGTACATGAGAATCTGCTGTGTCCTGTGTCAGGAATACCTTAAGATGCCCCAGCCCGAAGTTTGAGTAGTGTTTAATCCTGGATGGGTTAACTTAACCATGCCTCATCTCCATGGTTCAACCAGTTTCTGACCACCTCATTCCTTTCTGTTTTTCCTTAACCACCTAAAGGAAAACTAGTGAGTCACTCATGGTGTACAGTTTGAGTTTATGCAAGATTGGATTACTTAGTCTTTCTTTATATGAGACCTCTTAAACCTAAGAGCTGTGGGTATGCATATTCCTAACTTCCTTTGGAAGCTTACTTAACACAATCTAATCCTGTTTTTCAGGGTAATGGCAAATGTTTAAATATTTCCAGGACTACAGTGAAAAAACTTAATTAACTGTCTGTATTGGGGTTTTTTGGTTGTTGTTTGTTTTACTGGTATGAGGGTTTGAATTCAAGTCCTTATCTCATTGGCTGATGCTCTTCCATTTGAACCATGCTTCCAGCCTGGTTTTATGGTGATTATTTTAGAGATGGAGTTTTGCAGACTTTCCTGCTTTGAACCATGATTCTCCAGATGTCAGTTTCCTCCAGAGAAGCTGGGTTACAGGTCTGAGCCTTCAGCACCTGGCTTGAGTTTCTTTTCTTTAGCTTTCTGTTCTTACCATCATTCTACTTTTATTATCCACTGTTTCCAATGGTAAGTACAAATCATTTGTTCTATGGACATGTGTTCTCTTCTTATTGTCCTCTTAATCTGAGTGTAATTTGAATGCACCACACCTGCGTGGACAGTCAAACAGGTGTAATAATCTCCTTTAACATTCTTTGTTTTTAAACAGTGTCTAGCTCTGGTTGGAATTGTGGTGTCTCGACTCTCATTACAAATACACAAAAACCCACGGGCATCGCTGATGTCTACAGTAAATTCCGCCCTGTGAAGCGGGTTTCCCCACTCAAACATCAACCGGAGACCCTGGAGAACAATGAAAATGATGACCAAAAGAATCCCAAAGTAGACTACCAGAAAGGGGGTGAAGTTGACCAGCCCAACCAGCTCAGCCTTGAGGATGGAGGCAGAGGTTTGCCAGGCAAAAGTACTGAGCCCAGCAGTGCCCTGGGCGAGCTTGAGCATTATGACCTGGACATGGACGAGATTCTGGATGTGCCTTACATTAAATCTACTCAGCAGCTGGCCCCGTTTACCAAGGTGACTTCAGATAAAAGAATCCTGGGCTTATGTACAACCATCAATGGTCTTTCTGGCAAAGCCTGCTCTACAGGAAACAGTGAGAACTCACCAGCCAACATGACACCATTCTGTGTCCTTTCTCCTGTGAAAAGCCCTCACTTGAGAAAAGCATCTGCTGTGCTCTTAGAGAAACATAAGGCTTCCACTGAAGAATCTGACAGCTCACCTCCTCTGCTTAAATGTGGCTCTGCATATGAGCCAGAAAGCCAGAGCCAAGACTTCTTAAACAAGTCCTTCAGTGACCCACAGGGGCGAAAAATGGAAAAGACAATGCCAGACTGCCACCTCAGGTCTTTTCACTTGTCGTCCTCAACAACAGAACCCAAACTAGAAGATCAAGTCAATGGTATGGCCTGGCCCAGCTCCCAAGGCTCTGATGAGAAGATGGAGTATTTAAAAAAAGCCAAAAGCATCCTGAACATTGTTAAAGAAGGACAGATATCGCTCCTGGTGAGTATAATGTAATCATACACACACACACACACACACACACACACACACACACACACACACGCACACAGAGTCTAGTCTGGGATCTACCTTTATAACAGCATAGCAATTTTTTGTTAAACTCATGATTTTAATTGGGAACTTCTGATGGTGTTGGTGGTGTTGTTGTTGTTTGTGTCATGAGTCTTGAGCCCTGCCTTGACTTTTTCTCTCAAGGCTTGCATTCTGTCACTTGAGCCATTCCTATACGTGTGGCTTTTTGCTGGTTAACCAGAGAAATGTCTCACAGACTTTTGTGCCCAGGTTAGGTTTGAATCTTAAACCTCAAATCACGTTTAGCTTTTGAGGTTTTGGTTGTGTTTGATTTCTTTTTGTGCCCGTCCTGGGATTTGAACTCAAGGTCTAGGTACTGTCTCTGAGCCTTCCCTTGTCCCCCTTCTTTGTATCAAGGTTAGCACTCTACTACTTAAGTCAGAGCTCCAGTTCCAGCTTTTGGGGGGATTAGATGGAGATAAGAGTCTCACAGACTTTCCTCCCTGGACTGGCTTCAAACTACAATTCTCAGATCTCAGCTTCCTGAGTAGCTAACATTACAGGTATGAGCCACGGGTACTAGGCTTACATTTGAATTCTAAAATAAAAATTTCAGAAGCCAGGGAAAACAAATGAAGCCGTGTTCTTTCATTTTAACTCCGTGTGCATTCAGCTAGAATAAAGACATTTAATCTAAAAAAGAACTAATAGAGCCCAACAATTATTTTAAACTTGAATTTTAATATCGTTTTTGTCCTCTCTCTGCAAATGGTTCCCGGTGCCCTTGCTCAGTCACTTGAGTTCACTGCTGATGGTAGCCCTGCCAGCTATGTGAACAGAGAGTCTCTGTTTTGTCCTGATCATTATGCAGAAGAGTTAGAGCAGGCTGTTTGAAAAACATTTACAGATAGAAGCTTACCCTGGAGCTTGCTTGGCCTCTGACCCCATGAAGTTTTTACTTAGTTCCAGCTCTGCATGTCTAGGGAGCATGGAGTATTTCCAAAGACTCCAGACACGGAGTAACATGATGTAAGGAAAGTGTGTTCTGCTTAGGCTCAGAGAGAACTCAACTGAAATAGCACTCCATCTGCCTGCATTGTTCTTTTCTGGCTTCCAGCCGTGGATCAAACAGTAGCCAGCCCGGGCTCAAACGACGATGCTAATTAAATCTCATTCAAGAAAATCACTGCATCTTGGTAATGTGATTCTACTTAGTGAAAAGCCATGTATGAAGTACAATGTGCTTGGTCTATGACCACAAATATTATTTAATAGGACAATATGATTGAATTTGGTTTTTCTTCCCCCCCCCCGAAAGTATCTTTTCCATTTTTCCTGGCACTTTCCTCTAATTCACTTTGATTTATTCTGTTCTTTTTTTCCTTCTTGGTTGAATTCAGGAATGCTAGTCAAGTACTCTTCTACTTAAGCCTCCAGCTTTTTCTGTTAAGGCTATTTTTTAAGATAGGGTCACATTTTGTGCTGAGAATAACCTGGACCACCTGTAGCTGGAACAATGGTTTTAGTTGTTTTTTTTTTCTGTTGGATGAAGTGTCAAAAACCCTGCCCCTTCCCCCAGGCTTTTCCCTTCCCATCAGTCCTTCAGATCCCAGCCTCTCAAGTAGCCAGGATTATAGAATGAGCTACCACTGCTCAGATTTTTCCTTCCTCTTAATTTGGCCCATTTTTTCATATTTCCCCAATGCTAACTTCACTCAATTCCCCTAGCTGTCCGAGTCAACCACTTTAGACACAAGGGGCTCCATTTGTGAGAAAACCAAAGGCCAAGCGGCCTCCTGGTGCCCCTCAGTTATCTCAGTAGCTGCTCTGCGTGCACTGACAGCAGGCATCACCATCAAGTTTAAGGTCAAAGCCAGTTGTCCACCATTCAGTGCAAACAAGTTGCTCATTACAGATCTGCAGCAGGGAATAAAACAGCTCCATCTCTCATGGGCTTGACAGTCAGTGGGGGCCACAGACAAAGAAGCTGCCAGGTCACTGCAGTTGTTTAGAAAGTCCATTTGAAGCTCCCACATCAGCCTTAGCCCCGTTGCTCTATCTTAAAAGGAAGCTCTGTCTTTTGAGAACGCCTGTTCTGAAGTCTGTCATAACAGAGAATTATAGCCAAGGACACTAATTTTCTGCATCTTCATATTGCCACCATCTGTAAACCCATTTCTTCTGTGCAGATCCAAGAACAAAATCTCTCCTGTGTCTAATTTTCCTTTTCTTGATTTAAGTTTCCTAATCTTTCTGTTGGTTACAGCCACACCTAGCTGCAGACAATCTAGACAAAATTCACGATGAAAATGGCAACAATCTGCTCCACATCGCCGCGTGGCAGGGACACGCCGAGTGTCTGCAGCACCTCACCTCTCTGATGGGAGAAGACTGCCTCAGTGAGCGTAATGTGGACAAGCTGACGCCCGCAGGCCTGGCCATTAAGGTGACTGACTGCTTGGGGCCAAGCACAACTAGAAAGTTGGCTTTCTAGCCTGGTTTCTAGTTTTGGGGGAGATTTTGATGCTGCTGCTTAAGATCTCTTTGCTAAGAGCTGTTATTAGTCACGGCAATTGCAATTTAGATTCAGAAACACACCTGGATCGATTAGTTTGTCTCCTAGAGTTTGCTTGACAATAACAAGTGAAGGAATGGTGTGTTTTAAGGGATAAGAGTACCCAGAAGTATGCCTGTTAATGAAATGAGCGTTTATTGGGTCAGATCTAAAGTTTAAATAGCCTTAGTATCAAGACTTGTTCAGATTATTAGTCTGGATTTTGTATTTAGCTCTTGGAAAGCACAATATACTAGCTGTCAAAAACCACAATTTAATGCCATCTTGGATAGAGTTCAAACATAGCATGGTACGAGAAAACAGACTTTTATAGCACTACAGTAAAAGACAGTATACCACTAGAAGATAATAAACGAAAACTAGTTGTAAGACTTTTAGCAAATAAATGTAGAATTCAATCATATTTACTAAAAAGCCAGAGTGAAGGTCAGAGAAAGATACTACAACTTGCATTTTATATGTATTTTGCTTTACATATTGTGTCTTCTAAAAATTATATAATCATATTTTAATGAATGGAATTATATTGCTACTAGAATATCAAAGGGAACTTCCTAGCTAAAGGGAACTATTGTGAATTCATTAAAGAACCAGTTAGCCAAATGAGGTGTCTGTGCCTGTAATACCAGCACTTGGTAGATAGAAATAGGATGTTTGAGAGTTCAAGGCCAATTTGGGCTACATAGGAAGTTCCATCCCTATTCTGGCTACACATAAGATTGTCTCAAAAAATTAATAATTTCTGGTCTGCTCTTAATATACCTTCTCAACAAAACCAAGTTTTTATAACTTTATAAAGTTTTGTATGTTTAAAATATTTTCTATTTTATTTAACTTTGCTCAGTTGTAAAGTATGACTTCAAACATAACATAGAAATTACTATTATATTTTTTGCCAGTCCTGGCTTGAACTCAGGGCCTGAGCACTGTCCTTGAGCTTTCTCAAGGCTAGAGCTCTACCACTTGAGCCACAGCACCACTTCCAGCTTTTTCTATATAATGTGGAAACCAGGGCTTTCGTACATGCTAGGCAAGCACTCTACCACGAGGCCAAACTCTGGGCCCTGAAATTATTTTTTATATAAAGCAAGAAATCTGAGCTGCCAGTAGCTCATCTCGATAATACTAGCACCTCGGGAGTCTGAGACCTGAGGATCTCTGTTTCAAAGCCAGCCTGAGCAGAAAAGTCCTTGAAACGCCTTCAGTCAACTAACAAAAAGACTGGAAGCATGGCATAACTGGTAGGATCTCAGTCTTGAGCAAAAAAGGGAAATGAACCTGAGTACCAGTACACAAAAATAGTATAAAGAAAATGAGAAATCCATGTGTATGTAGGTTTCATCTTCCTTTGGTTATTGTCCTGTCAAATTCAAAGCTGAGCTGCAGAAGCCATGGTAGAGGAAAGAAAAATGAAATGTGAACAGTGAGTCTGGAATCTTCCAACAGCTGTGTTAGTTGCTGGCAAATTGTTTTGCTCTTGCCACTCCTGGGCTTGAGCTCAGGGTCTGAGCACTGTCCTTGGACTTTTCTCAAGGCTAGAGCTCTACTAATTGAGCCTCAGCACCACTTCCAGCTTTTTTCTATATATGTAGTACCAAGGAATCGAAACCGGGTCTTCTGGCACGGTAGGCAAGCACTCTACCACTAGGCCCAAAATCCCAACCCCAGTTGCTGGCAGTTTGAATAAAAGATAGTACCTAGTGTTTTCTTTTTTCTGTTTTTGCTGGTCCTGGGGTTTGAACTCTGAGTCTTGGTGCTGCCTTGAGCTTCATTTGCTCAAAACTAGTGATCTACCACTTGATCCATAGCTCCATTTCCTGGCATTTTTTGATAATTTATTGGAGATAACAGTCTTGCAGACTTTCCTGCCTGGGCTCGTTTTGAACTGCAGTCCACAGATCTTAGCCTCCTGAGTAGTTAGGATTACAGGTATGAGTCACAGGCTCCTGGTACCTTTTTTCTGTTTTAGTACCTTTTTTCTGTTTTTTGGTCATGGGTCTTAAACTCTGGGCTCTGGGGCCTGGGTGCTGGGGCCTTGAGCATTTCAGCTCAAGGCTAGCACTCTACCACTTGAGCCACCATACCACTTCCAGTTTTCTGGTAATTAATTGGAGATAAAAGTCTCACAGACATTCGTGCCCCAGCTAGCTTTGAACCTCAGTCCTCAGATCTCAGCCTCCTGAGTAGCTACGATTACAGGCATGAGACACCAGCAGCCAGCTCATAGTGCCTATTCTTAAAAACCTGATAGCCTGGCATGTGAGCTTTCAGAGTTCTGGTGCCAGATGGTCAGGTCAGGATGTGGCTCTGTGCTAAAATCCTTTAGGAGCCCAGGGACTGGGTTGGATATGGGCATCCACCATGACAGCAATTCTTACAATACTAATTTGCCATCCTGTTTTGCAGTTCATAAAATACAGCCCTCATTTTCCTGATTAATGGTAGATTATTAAATATTCCCCAACTTCATAATTGGTTGAAAAGACATTGGTTCTTTTCCTTCATACTAGTACTGGGGCTTGAACTCAGACCCTGAGTGCTGTCCTTAGCTTTTTTTTTTCTCAAGGGTTTCACTCTAACATTGAGCCACAACCTCATTTCTAGTTTTGTGCTCATTTGTTGAAAATAGGAACCTCAAAGACTTTCCTGCCTTGGCTGGCTTCAAACACTAATCCTCACATCTCAGCTTCCTGAGTAGCTAGGAGTTCAAGCTTGGCCACTAGTATCCAGTATTTGCTTCTTAATTTATAATTTATAAACTGTAGTGATTGCATTCATGGATCTAAAAAAATCTCTTAATAGGAATGTACATAAGAAACTTAGTGAACATTAAGCCAGACCCCAATGAAAACTCCTTTTACTGCTTCCAGGTTCTGTAGTTACCAGTGTACTGCCATCAGAAAGCAGTCTCAAAAGTTAAACACCCTTCTTTTGGTTTTAGTTTACTTGAATGAAAAGCACTTATCAAACCCATAAAACTCAAGAGCTCATACAGATTTAGCTCTGGACAATGATTTGACAAGTAGAAATCATCTTCTGTTGTGATACCTAATGGAGAATTTGTAAAAAGCAGTAAGCACAAATATAACAAGTCCCACCTCTTTCCAAATGTGTCCTGACACATTCCCTTTCTCAGTCCATTTGCTGCACTGGTGACACTGAGTGGGCTTTAAGAAGTCATGTTAGGACTTCAGTTGATGTGCCAAACCCAGCAGATCATGTTTCACTTTGGTTAAACAGTTCCCAGAGCTCTGCTGTCATTAAAGACTAGCACATTTGACTCAAACAGGCAGAAGATTTGGAAACTTATGACTTGGATGACATGAAACAGAGGGCTAGATAAGTTATCAAATACAGAGATTACATAAGAAAATGAGAGATTCCCTCCCCCGTGCTTTAACTGCTCCCCACAATGCATTGGGGTAGTTAGATGAGAAGTTATTAAGTGCATTCTGGGGAACCCAAGAGTGGCTACTTTGCAATGCTGGACAGTACCAGGCACCTTCTGAAAATGCTTAAGCAAAGCAAATGGAAAGGAAGATTTCTAAAGCTGTCTCTTATCTAAAATGGAACCAGCTGAAGAAATTATTTTTGGACCTAATGTGGAATAAAATAACTTTGGTTCTCTTTTCATATCTCACTCAGTCATTCTGATTAAACCCAAAGGCAGTGTGTTAGTCCAGAGATAGGATGACTTCAGATACTTACTGACATTGCTTGTTAATATGTACGTGAGTGAGCCTTGACCCAAGACTCGGGTAGGGTCGAGACTGTTTATGTTGATATTTATATTTATGGCAAGGGAAACTTGTTTCAAGCTCATAATAATGAGATATTTTCTTTTACTTTTGTGTGTGTGTGTGTGTGTGTGTGTGTGTGTGTGTGTGTTGGAGGCTTGAACTCTGGGCGTGGGCACTGTTCCTGAGCTATTTAGCTCAAGGCTACCAACCTAACACTTGAGCTACTTCTGGTTTTCTGGTGGTAAACTGGAGAGAAGAGTCTCATGGAATTTAGTGCCTGGGCTGGCTTTGAACCGAGATCCTCAGATCTCAGACTCCTGAGTAACTGGAATTACAGGTGTGAGCCACTGAACCCGGCTTCTTTTACCTTTTAAATGGCACTTTGTTTTAACTATTGCCTCCCCAACTAACTAGAACTAGTATTCCTTCTAAGAGCATTCCACTGTGCAAAAGCAAAGCACATTCTTGAAAAGGGCACAGGAAACATTCCTCAGGATAGTTTATATAAAATAATCTCAATAAATAAGCAGGATTGAAATACAAAGCTGTGTCTTTCAATAGAATGCAAATGGATATCAATAATCATTACTAATCAATAGTCATACAACATGGCCTCTTAATACAAACAGCAAATGTGATAAATATGTGAGATAGATGAGATTGCTGCATATAACAGCAAACTTTTTTTGTTTTGTGTTTTGTTTTGTTTTATTTTGATGCCTGTCCTGGGACTTGAACTTGGGGCCCAGGCACTCCTTGAGCTTTTTTGCTCAAGCCTAGCATTCTATCACTTGAGCCACAGATCCACTTCTGGCTTTTTTTCCCCGAAATTTATTGTAGATAAGAGCCTCTCTGGATTGTCTGCCCAAGCTGGCTTTGAACTGTGATCCTCAGATCTCAGCCTTCTGAGTAGCTACAATTACAGGTACAAGCCACCAATGTCAACCAAAACTCATTTTTCTGCTTCTTCTTTTATTTGCCAGTCCTAGGCCTTGAACTCAGAGCCTGAACACTGTCCTTAAGCTTCTCAAGGCTCCACCACTTGAGCCACAGCAACACTTCCAAAACTCATTTTTGTAAGAAGAAAATGTGGGATATTCAAAAGTGTGTATAATTGACACACAGTAATTATCAGAGAACCAATCAGAAAGGATATGAGGATGTATCTGAAGATGAAGGAAAATGAAAAACATTAATACTAATAGGTGCAGCTTAAACCCTGTTTAGAGGGAGGTTCACCTCAGGAAACTGGAAAAGAAAGAACAAACTAAATCCAAAGCAAGCAGAAAACAGAAAATAACAAGAAATTACAATGGAAATAAATGAGAAAGGGTAGAAAAGTATCAAAATATCAGCAAAATCAGATTTTTTTGAAAGTGAGTGGGCAAAGCCTCCTTAATTGAATTAGACTAATAAGCAGGGGAGGGAAAGAAAGGATGGAGAAGGAGGAGGAAGAGGACAAGAAAAGGAAAGAAAGAAGGAAGGAGGGAGAGCGGGAGGGAGGGAAGAAGGAAGGAAGAGGGGAGTGGAAAATGACTGGTTGTTGCACCCGAGATGTCAGAGCTGAGTAGAAAGAATTGGCTGTTAATCTTTGTCTAGTGACGGGACTCAGCTGATCAGTGACAACTCCATAGAGGAGGAGCCAAGAGGAGAAGGGACCTCAAACTTGCTGTGTTTCCCCGATTTCTTTCCACTGGTTAGCATCAACCAAACCCAGTTAGAAGGCAGAATAGACGGAGCCATGCCAAGCAGACCAGCTTCCCAGGGCAACTGTGCAGAGAAGGGAGACATTGCCACTCCTGATCATGCGTAAAGTGCTGAAAAATAGTTGTTAGGTGATTTTGTCCTGGTACATGCAAGTCTGAACTTACACCAACACATAAAGTCATATGATGTGTTGTCATTTTGTGTGAATTTGCCAGCACTAGGGCTTGAGCTCACAGCTTGGGTGCTGTTCCTTGGCTTTTTCACTAAAGGCCATCATTCTACCACTTGAATAGTGACTCCATTTCCACCTTTTAGCTCATTAATTGTAGATAGGAAAATCTTGTGGACTTTTCTATTTTACTCAAGGGTAGCACTCTACCACTTCCAACTTTTTCTGAGTAGCTTATTGGAGATAAAAGTCTCATAGACTTTTCTGCATGGGGTGGCTTCAAACGATGATCCTCAGGTCTCAGCCTCCTGTGTAGCTAGGATTACAGGTATGAGCCAGCAGTGCTCAGGAAGGTAAAGTAACTTGTACACGGTCTTGTTAACTGGATACGGGACTTAGCCATTTAATACTTTCCCCAGTCTCTCTGAGTCTTAGGCCTGAAACAATTTATGATATACATTCCTCTCATACTCCTCTGCAGATGGTGGTGAAAACTCCATAATATGTATAAATGTACTGACATTATCTGTTCACATTCTGCAAGTCTCAAAGTGCCTGAGAGTATAAGTCTAGGAATAGTTTTAAAATTGGAGAGATATTAAACTTTAAAATGACTAAAAATTATGTCTTGTTTTTATAAAAATTCCTTATAGAAGAGTCCAAGAAAATCCTCCTAATTTCTTTGGCTAATTGTACTTCAATGTCTTGCTTAATCTCACAATGAATAATTTGATTTCCTAAAAAGTTTACAACTTAAAAACTGAGGATGTAGTTCAGTGATAGAGTGCTTGCTTCACATTTATGAGGCCCTGAATTCAATCTTAGCAATAAACACACACACACACACACACACACACAAATACAACTTGTATCTGCACCTGTGTCTTACATCTGTAATCCTAGAGGCTCAGGAGGCTGAGATCTGAGGATTGAGGGTCTGAGCCAGCCTAGGCATAAAAGTCCACAAGATGCTTATCTCCAGTCAATCACAGAAAAAGCCAGAAATGGTATTGTGGACTCAAGTGGTACAGAGCTAACCTTGAGCATAGGGAGCTCAGGAACAATGCCCTGAGTTCAAGATCTAGGGATGGCAAAAAAAAAAAAAAAGCTGTGGGCATTTAACTTTCTGTATCAATAGTATCATTATCAATGACAGTCTTTTGAGAACAATGTTTCCCATTAAAATGTTTAATATTTTATAGATTAAGACATAGCTGGCTGCTTGATAAAAAATAAAAGTATTTCAAATATAAATCTGTAAAATTTTCATTGACAAATAGGAAGCTGCTGTATTTGGGGGTCAGATAAACAGTGGCTCTGTCTCATAAACTTTGAATCACAGCTACCTGTGCTGGTTTGGATACGGACGGGGTTGAATGCACACATTTCTCCCATGGAGATGTAGTCAGCCACTTTGGAAGCCAATGTGACAGCTTTTTATTGATTTTTTTAATTGTCGGGGTAATGTATAGAGGGGTTACAGTTACCTTCATCAGATAGTAGGTGCATTACTTCTCGTACATCGATACCCCTTCTTGTATTTCTGTCCTTATTTCCCTCCCCCTACCCCCTCTCAATCATCTTGTTCTCCCCCCTTCCCTTTCCTATTTCAAATAAACAAATAAACGTATATACAATATACCAGATAACAAAGTCAGATACAGTAACAATATGAGATTAACCAAAGGGCAATAGCATTTAAGAACAACAATCACTCAAGATAAAGCTCTTGTTTCCATATACAGGAGATCCTTTCATTTAGCCTCATCCTATATGATCTTATGTACATAGGTTTTGCAATATTATAATCATCTGCTAAGAGAGTCCAAGGTTTGTACTAATTATTACAAATGAGGGAAACCATTGAGCCTATGCTTCTTTGGGTCTGGCTTACTTCACTTAATATGATTTTTTCCAAGTCTTTCCATTACAAATGGGGCATTGTCATTCTTTCTGATGGCAGCACAGAATTCCATTGTGTATAAATAGCATATCTTGATCCAATCATCTACTGAGGGGCATCTGGGTTGGTTCCATAGCTTTGCTATGGTAAATAGTGCTACAATGAACATCATTATGCTAGTGGATTTAGTATGTCCTTGTTTCTGGATGATTGGGTAAATACCAAGAGGTGGAATTGCTGGGTCATAGGGGAGTTCTATGCTTAGTCTTTTGAGGAACTGCCATACTGCTTTCCATAGTGGTTAAACGAGTTTGCACTCCCACCAACAGTGTAGTAGTGATCCCTCATGGCCACATCCCTGCCAGCATCTGTTCTTATTAGATTTCTTGATCCTGGCCATTCTAACTGGAGTGAGGTGGAATCTCAAAGTTGTTTTGATTTGCAATTCTTTCATGGCCAGGGATGTCAAACATTTCTTCATGTGTCTATAGACCATTCTTATTTTCTCTTCAGAGAAGTCTCTCTTTAAATCTTTGGCCCTTCTTTTAAGGGGATGGTCATTTCTTTGGAGATTTGTTTTGGAGAGATTCAGTTTTTTCATCTGTAGATCTATTTTAGATCTGAGTCATTTGTCTATTTTATGGTTAGTGAAGATCTTCTCCCAGTCTGTAGGCTGTTTAGCTTGCTAGCTATGTCCTTTGCCATACAGAAGCTCTGCACTTTAATGCAGTCCCATTTGTCCAAACTTTCTTTAATGTGTTGTGTTTCTGGGTCTTTATTAAGAAAGCTTTGACCTGTGCCAAGGAGACCTAGTATATCACCTATTCCTTCTTGTAAAGTTTTCAGGGTATCTGCTTTTACCTCGAGGTCTTTGATCTATTTAGAATTAATTGTGGTGCAGGGTGACATGGAAGGATCCAACTTTAGTTTTCTGCAGGTACTTAACCAGTTCTGCCAGCACCACTTGTTAAAGAGGCTGTCTCTTTTCCAGTCTATTTTTTGGCTCCCTAATCAAAGATTAGGTTTGCGGGTTGATTTCTGGGTCTTCAGTTCTATTCCATTGGTCCTCAGGCCTATTCTTGTGCCAGTACCAAGCTGTTTTGGTTACTATAGCTCTGTAATAGAGTCTAAAGTTTGGTATTGATATTTCTCCTGCACTATTCCTTCTGTTAAGAATATTTTTTTTGCTATACGGGGTCTTTTATTATTCCCTATGAAATTTTGGATTGCTTCTTCTATTTCCTTAAAGAATGACATGGGTATATTGATGGGTATTGCATTGAATTTGTAGATAGCCCTTGGCACGGAAGGTTTTTCCACTTCCCCAGTTCTGCTTTAATTTCCTTTTTTAGGGTTTTAAGTTTTCATCCAAAATGTCCTTTACATTCTTAGTTAAGATAATTCCTAAGTACTTTGTTTCCTTTGAGGCTATTGCAAAAGGAGTTGCTTTCCTGATTGTTGCCTCACTCTTCTCTTGTTGGCATACAGGAAAGCAGTTGATATTTGAGGGTTAATTTTATACCCTGCTACCTTGCCAACGTTTTGAATCAACTCAAGCAACTTGAAAGTGGAGTCTATAGGGTTCTTTAAATACAGAATCATGTCATCTGCAAAGAGGGAAAGTTTCAATCCCTGTTTCCCTATTTGGATCCACTTTATGCTTGCTTCTTGCCTTATTGCTCTGGCTAGGAATTCTAATACTATGTTAAAGAGGAGTAGAGAGAGTGGACATCCTTGTCTCATTCCTGATTTTAGAGGAAATGGCTTTAGTTTGTCACCATTAAGTATAATGCTAGCTCTAGTTTTGTCATACATAGCCTTTATTATACTGAGAAATGTTCCATGGATTCTTAGTTTCTCCAGAGCTTTTAGCATAAAGGGGTGTTGGGACAGCTTTTTATAAAGTCCAATATGCACATACCATGTAGCCCAGAAATTCCAGCTCTGGGGTTTTGATCAAGAGAACTGAAAATACAAATTTGCAACGAATTCATAACAACCTTAGTTCATAATATTCCCCAAATGAAAACAACCCAAATGTCTATCAGTAGGTTATCAGCAGTAGGATAAATGAATTGTGACAAAGTGCTTCTCAGCATTAAAAGGAGGTAAGCAACTGATCCAAGCAGTAGCTTGGCTGAACCTCTATAGTATTGTGTTTCTTCTATACAAAAGAGCATACCTAATCTACCATAGCTGCCTGAAGCAAAGATGAGAAGAATGACTGCTACACAACTTTTGGGAGTGGGAAAAAGTCTTAATTAGGGTATAGTTACAAGAGTGTCACAAATGAAATATTAGACACTGTGCAAATAATACATTTACTTATTTATTTATTTTTACATTCAAGGGATTGAATCCAGTGTCTTATGCATGCTAGGCAGGCAGTCTAACCCTGAACTACACCCTACCACGACAGAGTGATTTTTAAAATAATATACCGAATTAAAATTATTGAATTATTTAAAGACTGGCTGCTAATGACTCACACCTGTAATCCTAGCTTCACCACCTAGGAGATAGAGACTGAAAGGTTTGTAGTTCAAGTCCAACCCAAACAATCCCACTTTAACAAGGAAGGAAGAAAAAGCAAGGAATAGTGATGCATTTTATAGTCAAAAGCCTAAAATAAGAGGATTGCAGTTCAGGGACAAAGCAGGACCTCATCTCAAAAATATCCAGAACCCCAAAAGCTCCATATGGCTCAAATGATAGGAGGTCTGCCTAGTAAGCACAAAGCTCTGAGTTCAAACTCCAATGCTGACAACACAAATTGTAAAAGTGCATTTAACTTAAAATTCTGCAATAGATTTTGAGCCAGAACTACAGGTCATGAATATTACATGTGCTTTATTTATGTGGTAAATAAGCTAATCCAGATATAAAAGCCAAAATTCATATCTTTCCTTGGTAAAATTTTCATCTGAAGATATTTTTAAACCTAAAATTTACATTGGGTTTCTTTATCTTTTTTCTTTTTTGAATTCTAGAATGGTCAGCTGGAGTGTGTACGCTGGATGGTGAGTGAGACAGAAGCCATCGCAGAATTAAGTTGTTCCAAGGACTTTCCAAGCCTTATTCATTATGCTGGTTGCCATGGCCAGGTATGGAATGTTTAACTACCTTCTTATGTGTGCTGTGCAATCTATTTCATTTTTTATTATTTGTTGACCAAAATTGAAACATAAGAAACTCCCAAAAATATATCCAATGGCTCACATGTGCGTTTCTAGCTACTCAGAAGGCTGAGACATGGAGGATCATGGTTCAAAGCTAGCCTGGGCAGACAAGTCTTCAAGATTTTTTTTTATCTCCAATTGACTGGCAGAAAGCTAAAGTAGAAGTATGGCTTAACAGGTAAAGTGCCATTGGTAAGTTAGCAAGCTGAGAGAAGATAGGTAGGTAGATAGGCAGGCAGGTAGGTAGATACACACACACACACACACACACACACACACACACACACACCTTGAGCACTTGAGCAACAAAACTCAGGCCTGTGCCCGGGCCCTGAATTCAAGCCCCAGGACTGGCATAAATAAATAGGCAAAAAATAAATAAATAACTAAATAACCACTATTTCTTTACTTTTCTTTTCGTCGGCCATGGACTTGAACTCTGGGCTTGGGTGTTGTCCCTCAGCTCTTCAGCTCAAGGTTATCGACCTACCCCTTGACCCACTGCACCACTTCCCATTTTCTGGTGATTGATTAGAGATAAGAGCCTCACAGATTTTCGTGCCTGGGCTGGCTTTGAACTGTGATCCTCAGATCTCAACCTCCTGAGTAGCTGGAATTACAGGTATGAGCCATCAGTATCCACCCTGAAGACTTTTTGTTTGTTTGGTTGGTTTGGTTTTATGATTTTATCTAGTGGTAAGTACCTTGTGAAATTCAGAGTGCCTCACATCACATGGAAATGGACAACTACACAACTATATGAAATGAGGGAGTCTGAAAAAACTTAAAGTTTGTCACTGAACTATTAACACTCTTTTCTTCAAGTGGTGTACTTCCCTATCCCCAGCCACAATGTCCTAAATCAAACAGGTATTCATAAGCACTTGCTAATGTTTTCCCCTTTTGTTCATACGGGCAGAGGGGAGAATAAAACTTTCATATCATCGCAAGAATTTGATTACCACCAATCTATGTAAATTCTTTTCAAAATAATATGAATAATGGATTCATGCCTGACTGATATTTGTTTCTGTCAGCCCAAACAAAGACTTTCAGATATCCAAAGCTATCCATACTTGCAGCCAGGCTGGCCAGAGGAAAGCAGGAAAAGATTGCAGGCTGTTCTGAGACTCTAAGTAAAGCACTAAGCTTTCCACATTTTTTTTTTGTCTGAGGGAAATGTCACTTATAAACCCCAGGTTCTCAAGTCTCACAGCAGGCTTCTCATCACTTTTAAGCTGTTGGGCTAACACAAAAGAAAGCACTCCTTGTAGGCCTGGCTGGGTGACAAGGTGATTAACTTGGATGTAAACTAAAGAAAAGGATGGAAACAAATGACCTATTTGAAGAGCTATGTCAAACATTTGTTTCATGCATTTCACATCCACTCTGAGGTTGTTATTTCGACCCAGTCAGCATTTGTATGACCTCAAATACAGTTCTCAGGAGCAGAGTCACAGTACAGTTAGGAGAGCATTCCTAACCCAGTGGGAAATGGAGAATGAAGCCCTTTAGATCTGCAAGTTCTTGTCCAGCCACTTACATAACAGATAACCTGCAGAGACACGGGGCTTGGAGCCCTCACAAAACTAATATTTGCACAAGGAAGATTGTTACTGAGCACATGCAAATTTTCCCTACATCAGGCATGCACTTGAGTGTATTCTGGTTTTGTTTCTTTAATAAATACCTTTGTAAAGGATACTATGAGGATTCATCTTGGTTTATTTTAGTTGTCCTTTGCCCCTCTAATAGTTTCTTAAAGTATGAACTCCACTTGATTCCCAATTTGTGTCTCTTCTTATAAATATTACCTTTAAAGATGAAAAGATTTAAAGTGGCCAGCAGTTTTCAGAGGCTTCCTAGAGTGATGGATAGATACCCAGGGCCCTGGGTAATATTCAGCATCAAGCCTGGGATTCCTTTTCTTCCCATGTCCATGCACATGTCTTTGGGTGAAGACATTGTTTTCTGCACATGTTTATTCTCCATCTTAAACACTTGCCCTGATGCAGGCCTCTCAAAAGGCAATTTTCCCTCAAACAAGTCTCAACAATTCCTGGCACTGGTCCTGAGAAGTGGCAGGTGTGCCCAGGAGAATTTTTTAACACAGTCTGTTGTTCTATGATTTATTCAAATTAAAAAAAAAAAGATTCCCCCCAGCACAGTGGCTCACACCTGTAATCCTGGCTACTCAGGAGGCTGAGATCTGAGGATTGAGGTTCCAAGTCAGCCAGGCACTAAAGACCTGAGACCCTTATCTCTAATTAATCACTTGAAAAGTGGAAGTGGGGCTGTGGTTCAAGAGTAGGGTGGTAGCCTTAAGCTGAAGGGACAGCGCCCAGGCCCAGAGTTCTAGCCCGTTAACCCACAAAAAACAAACAAACAAAAAGATTCCCTCCTAAACTTTACTGTTTCATTGACTTTAATGTTTCACTGTCATCCAGCAGAAACAACTAGACAATCTGAAAGGGCTCTGATTGTGATTGAAAGAAAAAGGAAAACCTTTTTGTATCTTGTGTATGAGACAGCTCTCACTATGTAATCCAGACTGGCTTCAAACTCACCATCCTCCTGCTTCAGCTACACATCACTAATTTAACACCTTTCATTATCATGAGCATACTAATCTTGTGTTTTTTTTCTTTGCTTTTCTTTCTTGTTTCTGAGGAGTTGTCAATATGGTACTGAAGCTGAATTCAGCATTTTTGCTCAAGGGTGGCATTCTGCCATTTAAGTCACAGCTCCACTTTGGGTTTTTTTTTGCTGGTTACTCATAGAAAACAATCTCATAGACGTTTTTGTGCAAGGTGGCTTTGCACTATGTTCCCTTGATCTTAGCTTCCTCACTAGCTAGGATTATAGGCCCAGCTTCCAAAGTACTAATTATCTTAAAGGCACCGCTAATACAAAGCTCAGCCCCCTCCCCAAACAGACAGGCAGCTAATTGTGATTGCTGTAACCCAAGGTGCACAAAGAAGCAGCCATTCTGGAGCCAGCAGTTGAGTGTGTCCATCTCTGGAGGCAGGAAACAGAGACATGCCAAGTGCCAACTTGGTGGCAGTATGCTTTCATTGAAAGGTCTCCTGATCACCTCTCTTTACCAGGTGGTTCTGAGGACAGAGTTAGAAAACACACACACACACACACACACACACACACACACACACACACAACCACAAACACATTGCCCAACCCAATTCAGGCACTAGACAGATTTTGCTGTTAGGATTATTGAATGACTTTCAAGTTGTTGTTTTTATTGCTATTAGTATTATTTATTTACTTATTTCACCATATGTAAACTATTTGAGAAACTTGCCAAGAAATTATTAAATCTCAACCTATTTAATCAATACTTACATGAATTTTTTCCTTACATCTTACCATCTCTGGATACTACATTTATCATACAATATACATACAATATCATGCAATGACACTATGAATTTATTGCTGACTTTTTTCACATTTTAACATCTGAAAAACTAGAACAAACCTTAAAATTGATGGCATAATAGACTTGATGATCTATGACTTCTATACATGAACTCAAGATCTTATTGATAGCAGCAATAACTGTGACATACTTTTCAATTAATTTTTATTAGACATTGTGAGGCAAGTCTCATAAATTACATGTATTAATTTCTCCCCTTTAACTGCATTGCTTTGCAGGCACATAAAATATAGCATTAAACAAGTTACCATGCACCTGGAGCTGTGGTTTGAGTGGTAGAGTACTAGACCTCAGCACAAAAACTCAGGGAGAGTGCTTAGGCCCTGAGTTCAATCCTCAGGATCCGCATAGACACACACACACACACACACACACACACACACACACACACACACTACCAAATGATCAGAAAAGAAATTAGTACATGAAAGAAGTTCTTAGTAGACACAAGTGAACAGATGGTGGATAGATAAAATTCAAATTGGAGAGGTGATTCTATGACACAGAAATACCTCATAGTGTGTCAGATGTTCTCTGAAAGCAATATTTGTGGAGAAATGAAGTAAAATGAGAGAGAGGGAGAGACAGGGAAGCAAAATCAGAGAGAAAGGTAAGACAATAAAAGGCTAAGGGCCACAGGGAAGGTACACATCATTGCATAAATTTCTAATATATATTGAATATATATTGGTGCATTGGTAATGGCCTGCTTACTTGAAGAAAATGGTGATATGTATTTTGTCTTCCTTATAAGGTATTTGAAGTAATAAGTCGCCATTTTAATTGTAGAATTATCCATTTCCACATGTATGTTCTCCAAAAACAGAATTAAATTTCTCTGAAAGTGATTTAAGTATGCTTTTAGGAAAACCAGAGATACCAGTCATCTTCATTTCACCCCAGAAGTCCTCAGAGTGTAGGCTGTTAGAAGATCAGGTTCTAGTTAGATAATCCCCTTTGTAATTACTCCTCTAATAGGAAAGCTTTTTATAATTTTCATATCTCTCATTGGACAAGACAATTGTGTATCTTCTTATAAAAGAACTGCATTTAAGGTGAATACTTATTTAATGATTAAAATATAAGTCTTTTTTCAGTGTATTTTTTGCATGTTGAATTGGTGATGTCTAATGGAATTGTTGCTCACCATTTTTAAATAATAATAACAAAAAAGGAAATTATTCTAGTAATACAGACTCAGCCTGGCATGGAGAGCTCTCAGGAGCCACAGCAACTCTTTTTTGACTCACATGGACCCCAAGTATTTTGTCTCTCAGATTTCTAAGCCCAAACTAAGGTGACAAATTCCCCCTTCAATCTCCTAGTCTAATGATGTATGGTATTACACTGCCCCACTTCTAAAATTATTAAAAACTCTGCCAGTCTAAACTTGGGAGTTGACAATGGAATATCATGGAGCAAACTGTGTTGGCTCAAGTTTGGAAATAACTCCTGGAAGAGGATTTATGCATGTGGTAAGAACTCTGCCCTTACTGGTGGAGATAGGGCAGCCAGCTCTCATGCAGTTTCCATGTCTTAACCATCAACTACAAACCAATCTGTTGTCTTTTATCTTGAGACACTGTCACTCCTTGATCTTTATTAAGAATTAAAACTATATAATACAGAGCTGGGTACCAGTGGCTCACACCTCTAATCCTAGCTACTCAACAGGCTGAGATCTGAGGATCACAGTCCAAAGCCAGCCTGGGGCAGGAAATTCTGTTAGACTCTTGTCTCCAACCAATAACCACCAGAAAACCAGAAGTGGCACTGTTGCTCAAGTGGTAGAGCACTAGCCTTGAGCCAAAGAGCTCAGGGACAATGCCGAGGCCCAGAATTCAAGCCCTATGATCAACATCAACAACGAGCAAAACAAAACAAAGTATAATCATCTGTTTTTAAATAGAAAAGGACGTTTTCCCCTGCTTTGGTGCAAAAGTTCAGGATGTGCTTCTATGTCAAGTGCACGAAAATATTACCTGTTCTGGTCCCAGTCACAAACCTGATCCAACTTTCCCTGGGTTTTGCCTCTGAAGATTAACAGAGCATGTCAGAGTCTCCCCACCAACTCCAGGCTTAGTCCTACCTCATTCTCTGGGCATCCATGGGGGCTTACCTTTCTCCAGGGGCTGTTTTCTCTTCCCAGCTGACACTAGACTTTGCCAGGTGCATTCCTGGGAGGTGGAAGGCATTAATTACATTGTTGTTTTTTTTTCTCTTTTTGCTCTTTAGGGGTTTGACTCCTTGCTTACTCATTTGGGAAAAGTGTGGTACATATATCTCTCCCTAAAGTCTCAGATACCTTGAGAAACAGTACCCTTCTCCCTAGCATAACAAGGAGTGAAAAGTTAAAAGACTTGGTTATTCTTTGGCCAACATTCCTTTAACAGATTAGTTGGCATGTTCTGAAGATGAAGGCAAATTTAATCCAGAGAAATATAAAAGTTCATGACCAGTCTGTGCAAATAACTTAGGAAAAAAAATCTTTTGAAAAAAACAAATTCAAGGCTGTTTCAGACACATGATCATCTTTTTAAATGTCACATTCCACCCTCTAAACTTTATGCTGTTGTTTTTACCACTCTCATGGGTTTTAAAAAATTATATTTAATTCTTCTATTTTAAAACAATGAAATCCCATCCCCCTGCTTTTTTACAAAGGCCAAACATAACATGAAAATACCACAGAATGCTCAGTGGGTAAAAGGCAAACAGATTTTGATGAGACCCATTGACTTTCCTGTACAAAAGTTTGTGTTCAGAGTCACTGGTAAGCAGAAAACAACTTCACCTTTAAAGCACTGCCAACTTTTGGTCAGAGAAAAACAAAAGGTCTCAGGTTTCCATGTGATCCCTAAACTTAACAACTTAAGGAATTGCTTCTTTTTGGTAAGTCTGTGAATAGGCACAGAGTATGTAAGCATCGTTTAAGATTTATAAATAGAAGCTAAGTTATTACAATATTCCAATGTTTTTAAGCTCAGAGGCAGTTTATCACAATAATAATTAAGAAAAAATGTTGCCTTGAGAGAACCTTGTAATTGGAAGACCTGATGTATGTTCCCAACATTGCATCTATCTAGTTGCATCTTGAAGGAAGTGCTCAGATTTCTTGCAGTCTGGTGTCCCATAAAATAAGGAAGTAGAACAAGAACATTCCCAAGGTAACTTCCTGCTATTAAAAATCCCCCACTAAGAAGTCAGGTACCAGTGGCTCAAGCCTGTGACCTGACTACTCTCAGGAGTCTCAGATCTGAAGGGTGGAGATGGAAAACCAGCCTGAGCAGAGATTTCTTATCTCCAATTAACCAGCAAAAGGCCAGACAAGGAGGTGTAGCTCAACCGATAGAGTTCTAGCCTTGAGTGGAAAAAGCTAAGCAAGAAAACCATGCCAAATTCAAGCTGGAGTAGCAGCGCACATGCATGCATATGGGCACACACACACACACACACACACACACACACACACACACAATATCCTCCAGTATTATCCTCTCATTCATCTTATCAGATTCATGGATTTTTTTTTCAGTTCATCCTGGGAATTTTCTTTTGACACGATGAACTTGCTTGTACAAGTTACACTACTATTTTCCCTTGAATTTATATTTGATTTCTGTGCATCATAATATCCTGCTAATTCCAATACTTTTGTGTTTACAGGAAAAGATCCTTTTGTGGCTTCTTCAGTTCATGCAAGAGCAAGGCATCTCCCTGGATGAGGCGGACCAGGACGGCAACAGTGCAGTTCATGTGGCCTCACAACATGGATACTTAGGGTGCATTCAGGTATGGGCCCTGCCACGCTGCAGCCAGAGAGGAGCCAAGCAAATAATCAAACAAAACATAGAAATTGATTCAATTGGCTTTTGTATTATAAGAAGCCAAGAGGAATTCTAATGATATATTTATGTTTCAAAAGTCCATAAACTATAAGCATATATAGCTCTTACAATTTCTCCTTGAGTGTCAGAAGGTGTTGAAAGAGATTGGTTTTAAGGTTTGAAGCATGGCTCAGTTAGCAGAGTGCTACCCAGTGAGTAAAAGTGGTAGGTAGTGAGTTCGGGTCCCCGTGCCAACCGAGAGAGAGAGAGAGAGAGAGAGAGAGAGAGAGAGAGAGAGAGAGAGAGACAGACAGACAGACAGACAGACAGACAGAGACAGAGAGACAGAGAGACTTGTTCTGTTCTCTCAACATTCCTCTAAGTCCCAGTGTCAAGGGAAGGTAGACATTAACCTCCATAGTCTAAAAACAGCTGGGAAAGCACTATCAGACACATAAACTCTCAAGTGGTACACCATACTTACCTTTATTAGCACCTCTGTCCTCCAACACCCTATTTTCTGTGATATATGAAAACAGGGCAGACTTTCCAGGACTGGATCCAAAAACTTTTCATGACAGAGAGAAACAGACCAGCGAGAAATAGAGTGCTATAGTTTCCTGTTTTCTCTATAGAAGGGCTGTTTGTCAAATGTATTTTTTTAAGGCCCAACATTAGAGCCATTAGGTATAGTGATCTTCTTAGAACTTTGGAAGAACCATGGCTGGCTAACAATTCTGCCCTAAAACTGAAGTAACATCATACTTCCAGTAATATGCCCTCTAATATGTTCATCTTCTAAGTATACAATAACATCTAAAGATTACAGAACCACAGGAAAGGAGAGGGGAGTTGGCGTTCCTGCCCCGAGTTACATGGGAAACAATCCAAGAGTGTAAGAACCAGATGCCACCCTCAGAACAGCACAGGGCTTGGGATGGGATGGGGAGGGGTGGCCTGGATCAGCTCTCCCAGAAGTTTGAGATCTGAATATAAAAAACATGTGGAGCCCTTGTTCCTTTCTCAAGGACAGAGGAAAGAGGAGGAAGAGGAAGGGCAGATAGAAGAGGAACTAGAGTGGACAGAGAGAAAAGGATTGAATGGAACACAGTTGAAACTGAGATTAGACCTAGAATTTTATTTTCTTTACTTTTAAAATTATTTTTGCAGGACTATGGACTGAACCCAGTATCTTTGTTAACATGCTAGGCAAACCCTCTACCACCAAGCTCCAACCTCAGCTCTGGGATTTTATTTTTGACAACAATTCATACTTACCAGAACCAGACCAATCAAATTATTCTTCTTACTGAAAACAACAGTATGAATTTGTTCCCACATTTCAGGGAAAGGAAAACAGATAACATCTGGTTAAAGTCTGTGACTCAGAGGAAATACTTCCACCTCAATGATTTCATAGTCCAAGATGTGATGTATATATAAAGTACTACATGTTTCCCAACTTATGTATGTGTTGTTTTCTTTATGCCAAGTCTACAGTGCTTATCTATCCAAGCAGTATCTATTGAGGTCCTACTGTGTGTTCAGTGTACTAACTGAAACAGAAAACTGGGCAATGAAAACCACGTGAGCAGAAAGATAGAAAAAAAAAGAACATATGGAAGAACCAAAAACATAAAATACAAGAGCAAAAGCAAAAAAGAAAACAGAAATGACAGCAGGAAGCTGTCAGGAGTGTTCGTTCACATAGTTCTGCTCTTAGGAGAGTGAACTCAAGAGGAAATGTTCACAGTGTCTGAACAGTTTCACATTTTTGTTGGCAAACCAAACATCTACTAATTTCAGGCACCATCTTTCACGAGGAGTGATAAGAAAATGGAAAGTATAGATATGAGAGAGGCATAAATTCCTATCTGAATCTGCAGAACGATTTAAAGAAATAACATTGTTTTAGAGGGAGAGGCAAAGAGATCGAAAATTATACTTTTCCAACCTAACAAAACTAATGTTTAATAGTCCTGAAATAAGCTTTTTATCCAGCTAAAGAAAGGTAGATAGTATTACTAATGCCATCTTAGATTTAGGTTGTTTTGCTTTTTAATATGTGAAGAAAGGTAATTTGTCTTTCCAGAGTATCTGTCATGGGTTTGGAATCTTGGATCACTCTAGAAGATGGCCTATCCACTGGCTGTAAAACTGAGAGAAAAAAAATAATAGAAAACATTAGAAGAGTCTGAAACTGAACACAGGCCTGATGTGGGGGGAAGGATTGGGGTAGTGAAAAGAAACCTGGAGAGGTCAGAATAAAGGGTGAGGCTAATCTTGTATGTCTATGCTGAGTCTCTGCATGAGCTCGAGGGCTTGGTGCCGGTGTGTGGACTCTGTGATATCTCTGTGTGTAAGTGGCAATGGTTTTATGGCAAACTGACCTATCGCAGTCAGTGTTCACCAACCATGATGGAAAATAATCCTCTATACTGAGTGACTTCTGAGTCTAAGAAGTCTATGAATTGAAATTTGTTAAAGACATCTGTGGAAAAAATCATTACTACCCCAATAAATCTAGACATTGGCAATCTCCCCATAATATGGTCAAGGAATACAAATGGTGGTAGTTGACTGATATATATTGATATGAGTCTTTTCATCTATTCTAATATCACAGTATAAATGCAAGACAGCTCTGGTGTTTCTAAATTGCCCATTTCTATCATGTTTCATCAAGTCTCTCTCTCCCTTCCTAGTATGAACTTGGCACATTCTTATAACTTTCTACTTGCCTTCAACTATTAAAATTTACTATAAGCCAGATGCCAATGGCTCACACTTATAATCCTAGTTATTTGGGAGGCTGAAATCAGATGATCCCAATTGGAAGCTAGCCTGAGCAAAAAAGTCTGTGAGACTCTATCTCTAAAATAATCTACAAAAAGCATGGCTAGAGACATGGAATAAACGATAGAACACCATCAGAGCCCCGAGTTCATACCCTGGTATTGATTGAAACAAACTTCAACACAGCATAAAACTTCAATCTTAACTCTAGACTCAATGCATTGTCCCATCTTCACCCATAACCCAGACTACGCCTTCAATGGAGGAGACAAAGTAAAGGTATGGAGAGGAAAGGTCACGTGTTTGCTTACCTGGGAAAGGTGATGGCCTCTCTAGAAGTCTACTGCTTTCCTTTGCTTGCATATGGTATGGTGGCTGTCTTGAGAAACCCCTAGGACCTATCTCCATTAGTATCTGACTTAAGAGATCTGGCTCCAACTTTGCCTCCTCCTCCCCCATACAATTCCATATGTGTGTGTATGTATACAGTTCCATATATATATATATATATATGAAATATATATACCAATTTCATATGTGTGTATGTGTGTGTGCCAGTCCTGGGGCTTGAACACAGGACTGGGTGCTGTCCATTAGTTTTTTTCCTCAAGGCTAATGCACTACTACTAATGACTAATTATGGGTATTCTTGCTAGGACTGGCTTTGAACAGAGATTCGCAGATCTCAGCCTCACAAAGTAGCTAGGATTACAGGCTTGAGCCACCTGAACCCAGCTTAAATCCTTCCATTTATGGTACAACCTCTTTCCAATGGCTTTTGGAGATCCCTGGCATTATGGGAGATGGGGACAGAGTAGAAAGGAGTTCCTACTGAGCTCTTCTCTAGGTAGTCTGCCCTGGGTCCTCACTGGGCAGGCTGCTTCATGTTCCTCCCCTACCCCCCTACCCTCTCCCATGCTATTTCTCTGCAGTTCTTTGTATTCCTGATTAGATTGGCTCAGCAAGAAACTAGCAAGTGTAATTGCAAAACCAGTTACCACAGCACAAGCAAATGGGAATGATAAACAGGATTCCATTCTCCCCATCCTACAGGCATCTCTGACTTTACAAAAGTTCTTTTGGAACCCAAACATCAAAGGGGAAAAATATGTCTTACCACAAACATTGCTCTCATGTGAGTTCAGTAAATGTGTACTGTGCAGTTCAGAAAGGAGCCGAGTTCTCAGACAGCCATCTATCTCTCTTCCCAGCTCCCTCCTCTGTAAGCAGTGGGTGTGAATAATGGTGGGTAGACTGGCTCATCCATGCCACCAACCTCGGAAAGCCACTAGCTGCTCTCTTTTGTATGGGTTGTTATTCTGCCCCTCTGGAAACTGACTTTGGGATACAAAGAAAAGCCCTATTCAACATTCTGTGACAGGGGAGAATTCCAATAGTGGAAGTCCTTGGAACAACTCACAGTCTCACAAATGAATACCAGGCAGCAAAAGTGTGAGGTGTCAAAGCGGGAGGAGGTTAAGAGAAGGGGAAGACAAATGAAGAGAGGAAAGTTGGGAGAACGCAGTCACAATCTTCAGTATACATATGTGAAAGTGGAATATGGTAAACTTAAGGGGCTGGGATGGGATTGACCAGGATGCAGAGTAGTGGCAAACTAACCTGGTGATCTGTGCCTATAAATCTACAGGTAAACCCAATCGATAGTAAAAGACCAAAACAGTTAGACATAATAAACAGGACTCCAGACATTATGAGAAGATTACAAGAGTTCAATAACTACGTGCATATGATTATAGAAAATGATGCTCCAGCAAATGGAAACAGAAAGTTCTTTTATTTTACTTTTTTCTATTTGTCCCCTTTTGTCTCTTTTTTTTTTATTTCTGTACCTTGCATTTTACAAAATAAATGTTTTTCTGATTTGGGGAGGGGAAGGGGAAGCACACAAATGGTGGTACAGAGGGTGAACTAATTCAGCAGTGATACTGTGCTGAAAATAAATTATATAATTTGTGGGTAGGAAAGGGAGAGAATGAGGGAGGGGTAACACTGTTCAAAAAGAAATGTACTGTTTTGGGGGGTTTTTTGTCTGTCATGGGACTTGAACTCTGGGCCTAGGCACTGTCCCTGAGCTTTTCAGCTCAAGGCTACTGCCTTACCCCTTGAGCCACAGCACCACTTCCAGTTCTCTGGTGGTTAATTGGAAATAAGATTCTCATGGACTTTCGTGCCTGGGCTGGCTTTGAACTGCAGTCCTCAGATGTCAGCCTCCTGAGTAGCTAGGATTATAAGTGTGAGACAGTGGCTCCAGGTTAGAAATGTACTCTTTATCTCACTTATATAACTGTAAACCCCGTTCATCAACCTTAATAATAAAATTTAAAAAACTGATCTGTTGTACAACTAAAGGTAATAAAAAAGTAATGAATAAGTGAATATACAACGTTCTGTTACAGTCACCTTTAGAAGGAGGTCAAGATCTAACCACATACTTCTGCTTTCTCTTGACAGACCTTGGTTGAGTATGGAGCGAATGTCACCATGCAGAACCATGCTGGGGAAAAGCCCTCCCAGAGTGCCGAGCGACACGGGCACACCCTGTGCTCCCGGTACCTGGTAGTGGTAGAAACCTGCATGTCACTGGCTTCACAGGTGGTGAAGTTAACCAAGCAGCTCAAAGAGTAAGTGGTCCATGGGCCCTGGGAGAATGAAGCCTAGACTTGTCACCATAGTGGTGAGGTGGCAGTCAAGCAAGCTGAATCCCAGGGAATCCTCCTCCTCCTCCTCCTCCTCCTCCTCTGTCCTTGAGTACAAGCAGAGCACCGACAGCTTACACTCACATCATTTCTGACCTGTTCTCCTTAATAATCTAGAAAAGTCTAACAAGTGTGACAGCGAGAAAAAGGCTACAGATGAGCTCACTTCTCTGTTCTCAACAAAAACAATTTTTCTAGCTCATTCCTGTAATATTAATTACAAGATAACTTTCCATGTTTTATGATAACAGCTCATTCCTGTAATACTAACTATTCACATGGCACAGATGTGAAGGCTCACAGTTCCAAGCCAGTCCAGGCAGAAAAGTCTTTAAGATCCTATCTCCAATGAACCAGCAAAAAGCTGGGCTGGAGGTACGGCTCACATGGTGAAATGTGAGATGTGAGTGAGCAAGCTAAGCTAGCTTAAGGCCTGAAGTTTAAGCCCCCTAGTATGGCAGAGGAAGAAGAAAAAGAACAAGGAAGAGGAGGAGAAGGAGGAGGAAGAAGAAATATATAAATATATATATATATATATATATATACCTTGAAACCTATAGATAAATAACTGGACCTCATCTCCAGCAAATTTATTTTTAAAATTAAGCTGATATTTAATGAACCCTCCCTCTGAATATAGAAGCATTCACTTGTAAGTGAACTGACTTTACAAAGTCAGTTCTTGCCTTGATTGGATCATTACACTGACACCCATTGCATGCTGGGAAGCATTTCTGAAAGACTGCCAGCTGCCAAGGATGAGAGCTTACATGTAAGTTAAAGGCAAGTTGAAGATACAAGGAGGAGTTAATGAATGCCTACTGAGGGACCAAGGATAGCAGTGTCTTAGATTTCCGCACCAATAAAATTCCCAATGCCATACTGGAGACACTGACCAGAAACTGGAATCATTATTCAAAGAAAGACAAAATAGATTAGGAGGAAAAACCTTCAAAATGCAATTATATGGAAAATGTAATCTTTTAAGATGTATATGAATGTATATGTATAATATTACACATGTATGTGTAATAGTGAAATATACATACTATTATATAGTGACATGTGGTATAGCTTAGTGGATGCATGTGCCATAAATCTACAAGTAAACCCAATCGATAGTAAAAGACCAAAAAAATTACACTTGGACATAATAAATTAAATAGCACACATGCACATGCACACACACACACACACACACACACACACACACGTCCGCCCTAACAGAGCTCATTTAAATAAATCAGGCCACAGTAGGTGAGACGCCTAAACTTGTGGTAAGTATATATCACACAACAATATGGCAAGACCTTGGGCCTTTGGGGAATCTTCTTTATCACTCTGCTTGCCACTTTCATGCCTCTCCTAATTCCAATAGCTAAAATAATTTCTTCAAGGAATTTAGACATCCTAGAAAATAAAATTTAACACTTAAAAAAATTAAAAGTAGCCAGGCACTAGTGACGCATGCCTATAATCCTAGTTACTTTGAAGGTTAAGATGTGAAGACATGGTTGAAATTTAGCCTAGATAGGAACCAAAAAGCTGAAAGTAGAGGAGCTGTGATTCAAGTGGTAGAGTGCCATCCTTGAGCAAAAACAAAACAAAACAAAACAAAAAAAACAGCTAAGTGACATGACAGTTCTGAGGCCCTGAGTTCAGGCTCCAGTTCAGCACTAAATAAATAAATGGTGATCTCCAAACAATCTGCCTACTTCGACAAAAATTCCACTTGTGCAGAGATAAAGGAAAAACATGCAGGTGGGGATGACATTGTCCCAAAAGACATCTACTCTATTACCTTTCTTATGAAGTGGAACCCCTCTGTATAATACCTAATCATAATAATAGAATTATATTTTTAAAATCCCCCAACCTGGGTTGGAGGTGTAGCTCAGTTCATGTCACTGGAGCCAGTGAACAAAAGCCACAGGTACCCAATTCAAGTCCTAGTCTCAAACCTGAAGAACAAAAAATCCTATGCTAAATAGTCTTTAAAATCTCAATGCAATTAAGGGAAAATTAATCAAGCCTCAGGACCAGCTCAAAAATCTTAACACAAACCAGGTACCAGTGGCTCATACCCGTAATCCTAGCCAATCAGGAAACTGAGATCTGAGGATCATAGCTCAAAGCCAACCTGAGCAGAAAAATACCTATGAGACTTCAGTCTCCAATTTACCTCCAAAACCCTGGAAATATAGCTGTGGCTCATATGGCCCTTGAGTGAAAACAGCTAAGGGACAGCACTCTAACCCTGAATTCAAGCCCCATTACCAACAACAAAACAACTTATCAGACCATAGGGAAGTAGTGATAATAGAATTCCCTAGTGTCTTTTCTTTCTTGTTTATTCCTTAATTAAATCAGCGTGGTCACAGTATGAACTGCACTGGCCATGTATATTTGTTTATGCAGTATGTCAGGCTGACAGCATGCTATAAAGGCAGAGTTGAATAGTTGTGACAGAAACTGTATGACTCATCCATCTAACATGTGTACTCTGCTGTACCTTTAAGAAAATACTCGCTGGATCCTAGTACTTTAGATAACTTAAGTTTCCAGTAGGTCAGTCTTCAGGAGGAGATAAAATAAGATCTTTGACTTGTCTAAGGAATGAAATGTTAGGAATAAAAGTGCTTCTGAGAAAAACAAAGCATGTTTGGGATTTATGAGAAATATTACCAGAATCCAACCAGATTTGATTTAGATTGATATGGTAATCCCCTGCAAGAATGCTAGGCTTCCTCTCTAGTTTGTATCTAAGACACCCTTGTTATCATTTTGCTTTATGCCCTGGCTTGTGAAATCTTGATGCTCACTGTAGATAAATTTCCTATTGCTGTAACAAATCACCACAAAATGAGTGGTGTAAAATAGTAGCAAGTATCATACTGTTACAGGTCACATGGCGGGTTCGACAAGACAAAAAATCAAGTTAAAAGTCCAGGTTCCATGGGGCCAGGAGTTTGGCCTAGTGGTAGAGTGCTTGCCTAGCATGCACGAAGACCCAGGTTTGATTCCTCAGTACCACATACATAGAAAAAGCTGAAAGTGTTTCTGTGGCTCAAGTGAGAGTTCTAACCTTCAGAAAGCCTAAGGACAGTGCTCTGGCCCTAAATTCAAGCCAGGACTGGCAAAAAAAAAAAAAATCTCTAGGATGACTGCTCTGCTCATTCAGGTTCCAGGCAGAACTAGGTCCTTGCAGTTAAGGACAGAGACTCTCCTTTCTCCTTTCCTACCACATGTCAGATGGGAGTCATTTCTAGAATATTCTGTGGCTCACGGGCCTCTGCCCCCATTTACCTCACCAGCCACAGCAGTCTGCTCTGCCCACTGTAAAAACAACACAGGTGATTAGATGACCTCTCCCACCATCTACTTTAAGCTTTCCTACATCAGGATGAGCGGATGCCTAGCCTTCTTCCCTTTTCTCATGTGGGGTGCCCTGTAACAACTTCTGGGGATTCTGATGCAGATGACATTGTTTGGAATGACATTACCACTACCAAGTTCAGTGAATGCTTCTGCTTTCTGTAAAGGAAGAGTCAGCTTGATTCCCATAGTTCAACTCCTGTATTATGTGCACTTCCTGCAACCTATGGCACTTGGCCTCTTCCCTAACTTCAAAGTATATTCTAATATGTATCCTCATATGTCCAGGGAAAATGCTCTGTTGCTATTCATTGTTTTCTTCTTCTAAAAGAAAATCTCAGTTAGTTCATTGTGAGCCTACGTGGAAATCATTTGTTGGTTTGTTTTCTGATCAGTAAATTAATATAATTACTTGAAATTCAATTTGGAAAGAAGATTATTTTAAAATACATCCTTCTGGAGTATTTCCTATTCATATTAAGTTAAAAATAGAGAGACAGGGAGAATGTGAGTTTTCTTTAAAATGAGATTACACTATATATAGCATTTTATATTATTTATTTTTAATTATATTTATTAAGGCAATAGATATGTATGACAATTCTTATATGTCCACAGATAGTCAGATATATTATTACTTTCCTAAGTGGCCTCATGGAAATAATTATACTTTGTCTACTAGTCTCATGAAGAACAAGTTGTTCAGAGTTCATGTATGAACAATAAGTACTTTTGATTTTTTCCTTAGGAAAGTTTCTGAACTATGAGTACAAAGATTTGCACATGTCAAGGCTTTTGATTTTATTATTATGAAGGTACTTATTTATCCAGTGCAATGCCATGCACTGGATAGTATATATTCTGGTTGTTTTCTGCAGGCAGACAGTGGAGCGAGTTACACTACAGAAACAACTCCAGCAACTTCTAGAAGCCCAGAAATCAGAGAGCAAATCACTTCCTTCCTCACCCAGGTAATATCACTCAGATGGATATAAGAAATTCTTAAGTATTTTAAACATTTAAGCTTTCTTCTGGATTTCCTTTTAATGTCTTTTAAGACCATGGTGCAGGAAACATTTTATTCTTTTTGCCCAAAGAAGAATAAAAATGAGATATCATAGAAAAAAATCAGTGGGCCCAGACTCCAAAGAATTCTGCTCATCTGTGACTCTAAATAATACTTACTTCTTCTACAAACAAATCAATATTCTTTCATGTCTTGACCTGTACAAGGTGAATAATGAAATTGACCTGTATAGGTGAATAATGAAATTGAAAAAGTTCATGTAAAATTCATGTGGTCACAATATATGAAACAAGGCTGGTGGCTCATAACTGTGATCCTAGCACTCAGAAACCTGAGATAAGAGGTTTACACGTTCAAGACCAGTCTGGACTACATAGTTTAAGGCCAATCTGAGCTTGCTACCGAGTGAGACACTGTTGCAGGACAGAAAAAGAGAAAGACATGAAATGAAATACATAGATTTAGTAGTTATCACATATAAAGCCCACAGTACTTTGACTACCTTTGATACACTGGAGTATTGGAGCAGATTGAAGCAGATTGTTCTGAAAAGCCATTAAGTGATTATCCTTAATTCCATTCTTATTTGCATAATATTAGATGCCATGCAGGGCCTCTCAGTTGAGTCCTTTTAGCACAGTAGGAAATCATCTCACTCATCCTTCATCTTCCTTTCAGCTCACCCCCTTCAGCAGCTTCTAGAAAGTCCCAGTGGAAAGCTTCAGAAACAGATGACGAGTCTGCAGCCAGAGGCAAACCAGCTGTCCAAGAGGGAACTCAAGTTCTTGGAAACCTGTCAGCATCTAGCCGGGCTAGAACCAAAGCAAAAGATGAAGATTCTGATAAAATCCTCCGACAGTTGTTGGGAAAAGAAATCTCAGAGAATGTCTGCACCCAGGAAAAGCTGTCTTTGGAATTCCAGGATGTACAAGCATCCTCTAAAAATTCAAAAAAGATCCCTCTCGAGAAAAGGGAATTAAAGCTAGCCAGGCTAAAGCAGCTAATGCAGAGGTCGCTGAGTGAGTCGGACACAGACTCCAACAACTCTGAGGTGCCCCCTGGTTCGAGAAAAGGAGACAGGCCTCGGCCACAGCCCATTGTGGAGAGTGGAGAGAGTGTGGACAGTTCAGAAAGCCTACAGGTGATGATAAAGAAACACTCCCTGGCCTCAGGACGCAGGTTTCATTTCAGCACCAAGGCCTCCAAATCCCTGGATGGCCACAGCCCATCTCCCACCTCAGAGAGCAGTGAGCCAGATGTGGAATCCCAGTATCCAGGTTCAGGGACCATTCCTCCCAGCCAGTCCTCTGGGGAGACCCCCCAATCCAGTCCCGACAGCACTGCTGCCCAGAAAGTTGCCACAAGTCCCAAGAGTGCCCTCAAGTCTCCATCATCCAAACGCAGGACATCTCAGAATTCAAAACTCAGAGTGACCTTTGAGGAGCCTCTGGTGCAGATGGAGCAAACTAGCCCTGAACTCAGTGGAGAAAAAGAAAAGGACAAGGGCAGGACCGGGCAACGGACCTCCTCAGCTAGTGAGTCTGGGGAACAACTGAAAAGGCCTTTTGGAACCTTCCGGTCCATCATGGAGACATTAAGCGGCAACCAGAACAACAATAATAACTATCAGGCAGCCCACCAGCTAAAGACCTCCACCCTGCCACTGACCTCACTTGGAAGGAAGACCACAGACGCCAAGGGAAACCCTGTGAGCTGTGCTGGAAAAGCAAAGAATAAGGCAGTGAGTTCTTTGTAGAGAATCACCTTGATTATGTTCTTCCTAGACGTCATAGAGCATTGACCTTGTGTGACCTTGAGGGAATCCCCAGAAATATTCCACAAGGGTTTGTGGAAAACCACATTCATAGGCCCCTACTGAAGCATGTTAGCATTCCTAACCCCTTGCTCTGCCTTTGGAAAATACTAAGAGGCAGAATCCTAAGAGATTGTATTCTGATCTCTGAAGTTTACCAAAATGGCTTGAGTTTTAGATATTAGAAGCTGGGTGGTATTAATGACACAATGAAACCACCAGCAAATGCAAAATCAGGTCCTGCATTGGCTCTGCTTCAGCCTTGGCAGGAGTTTGTTCTCTTCATGGGACTAGATCATTTATTTTCAGGCCCGATTTTAAAAGCACATAAATAGAAACTTCATCTCTAAAGACTTTTCATGGCTTCAACTTTGGAGTGACCTTTGAAATGAGCAGATCAGGGTGCCTTCCACACTGGTGTTCTTTTAAACCCAGATTTCTAAGTGTTGACTGGGGAGCTAAATGAAGATGAAGAGCTTTCCAGTACTCAGGGAATGGCAGAGTGTGCCCTGGACTACATTTTATGATGGTATTTATGGGGAATCTCAGGCACTCTAATCTGTGATTTGCATCCAGGAAAGAAGAGGTACAAACATTTCTTTTAAGTAGTGTTATCTACATATTCTGTGCTAGCCATGTCATGAAAACACAGTGTAACAGCCAAATGCAAAACGCTCTGTGGAAAGGAATGACTCATCTTCCATCATCCTGCTAGATCAAACACTCAAGTGTCTGCCATAGTTTACTATTTGCATTATATAATGTTAAACTCTCACTAAAGTGAGATCTCAAAATTCTTTATCCAAGTCAAGTTTCAGTATCTCCTTGACTGCATTTTTGAAATCACTAATCAATTTTCTGTGTAAATGTTCCTTTTTATAAAACTTGTAGTTAAGAGACCAGACCTTGTGTGTTAAATATGTTTAACACTGCTAGATGTAAAATTTTCTGAGTAAATTTCATAGGTTCTCTGGATCAGTAATAATAGAAAAATCATGCCCCTTCCCAGGTTTTCTCTGGCTCCTTAAAATGGATTCTCTAGTCTCTCTCTAGCATGCCTCGCATTTTCTGAGACTTGTGCATGTGCTGAGCTTGTTGCATGTTTTCCAATGATTTTTTAATTGCGCCTCTTTAGGAGATGTACTGCAGCTGCTTCAATCTTTCTTCTAACACGCTGGTTGAAGAGCATCTGCGTAACTCTGTATGGTACGTGAGGTTCCAAGATTTACTGTGCCACATTACTGTTCCTTTGCTTGAACTGCATGAGCTTGCACATTGTGGACCTCTCAGGCAGAGATGACACTGAGGAAGCAAAAGAAGAAACTTACAACTTTCCCCCAAATAGAAGTAGAGGATAATTAGTTCTTTGGAAGATAGGGACTTCATGCCAGCATTAGTCAGAAGAATTGACTGAGTACTGTGTTTCTTATGTAAGTTTAACTTTCCATCTTTTTCTTAAACGGAATCAAGTACCATGTGGGCACTGAAATTAAATTTCTTGTCCTGGGTGAAAGGAGGGCGCCTCTGACTAGAATCAGAGCACACTTCCATTCTGAGTGCTGGCTGAAAATCTTCCATCCCCTCAGAAGTGAGGTGTCACCACACTGCAACTTCTCTAGCTTAGCGTGATGAGCTTTAATTCAAGACCAGAAACCAATCTGGAAGACCCAATAACACATGTGTCTTTCTTAAACAAAAGTTTACAGCTCCAAATGCATGGACTATATGTGCACACCAAAGAGCACTGTGTCCACAGTGACTGGGCATCTCTCCGTGGGCAGAGTCTTTCCGCAGCCCCCCTGTGTGGCCCATGCTGATGAGGCAGGAGAGGGCAGGGGAGTGGGGCAGAGGACCAGCAAAGAGCAATCTAACAGAAGTGAACACAGTCAGTGACTCCTGACTGGATTATTTGAGAAGAGTTGAAGCACAGGTTCATTTTAAAAGGAAATTATTCCTTTTATAGTATCTGAACAATTGTGTAAGTGATGACATGCTGTTCATCACTCTTCCCAAATCCTCCAGAGAGACCGGCAGACAGACAGACAGACAGACAGACAGGCAGACAGACAGACAGACGGACAGACAGTGTGTGTGTGTGTGTGTGTGTGTGTGTGTTACACATTTCAGTTCAAAAACTACCACTTCTTTCCCCTCCTCCAATTCAAATGTAATCTATTTTAGGTCTGTATTGGGCTGAAGGGAAGTTAAGTCTCCATCATGTGAGGGCTACACTACGAGTCTGATTAATGTGTCCATTGAAGGAAGGGCTTTGAACCTCTTTCAGTATTTACTGGTTGCTAATGGTCAGCTTGGGTCTGCTCCACCAGTGGGGTGAAGGCAGCTACCTGGACTGCTTCAGCCATCCTGAGCAGGGAGGGAGGCAGGACAGGAAGAGGAAGAAATATCCTCACCCTTCCCAGGCATTGGAGCTAGCCCACCTATGCTTCTCTCAACCTCAGCTCCCCATTTCTGGGTTGAACCTGCCCTCTGGTGCCTGAAAAATTCTGATTTTTCCCTGATGCATGAGTCACAGACAGTACCCAAGGCAAGAAAGCACAAAGACTTGGCCTGGAAGCAGGCAGGAATAGGCCTTTCCTTCCTCCCAGGCTTTCCTTGCTCCCAGTTACAGCAACTGCAAGCAAGATAGCGTCATAATAGGTTCTCTTGCTGGAAATATTTCATCCCCTTAAGGGAACAAAGCTGAGCAATTTTATTCTAACAGGATTACAGAAAGCAGGGCATTGGATGAAGTCTGGGGCTGCTCATGTACCTGCCACAAAGTTAACACCTTCCTCAACCGACCAGATATCCTGGCTTTCTGGATTAACAGAATTTGATTTTAGTACTAAACACTTAAGACTACAAAACAAAAATAAGCAACGTCTTAAATAAATATGTTATAACTTAGCATATCTTTTATCCCAGTTTTAGATTGGCATGTGTTCTCTGTAAGAGACAGAAGACATTCTTAGGTCCTTCTTTCCTTCCCTCCTTCCTTCCCTCCCTCCTTCCCTCCCTCCCTCCTTCCTTCCCCCCTCTCCCTTTCTTCCTTTCTTCCTTCCTCTTTCTCTTTCCTTCTCTTTCTTTCCTTCTTTGTTTCTTCTCCTTCTCTTTCTTTCTTTCTTCTCCCTTCTTCCTTCTTCGTACTGAAGAGAAAATATTGTTGTGTTACTCAC
Organism: Megascapheus bottae; assembly: GCF_031878675.1. Lineage (NCBI taxonomy): Eukaryota > Metazoa > Chordata > Mammalia > Rodentia > Geomyidae > Megascapheus > Megascapheus bottae. The sequence continues at coordinate 2,000,720 of NC_143518.1, forward strand.
AATCACTCAAAGGCAGCTAGCACAAACCAGATCTACCCTTGATAAATCATGAATGACCAGCACTACTGGCTCATCTGTAATCCTAGCCACTCAGGGGGCTGAGATCTGAGGAAGCCAGCCCACGCAGGAAAGCCCAGGAGCCTCTTATCTCCAACTGTCAAAAAGCTGCGGTTCAAGGGTGTTATCCTGGAGCAAAAATGCTCAGTTACAGTGCCTAGGTCCTTAGGTCAAGTCCCAGGACTGGCCAAAAAAAAAGTTAAACCAGGGTGACATTCTCTAATTAAAAATGAAGGTTTCTTAAAGAATTTAAGCCAAGAGTGGAAGGTTGGTGTGAAAATACCTATTTACTCTAGTGCCTGCATCATTTTGTTAAGGAAAAGAACCCGAGCACTCATCTTTTGATGACTTCAAATCTTGGCCCAACAATTTGCTTAAATAACAAGGGGCTTCTCTCTGGTAGCAGGGACTGAGCTTCTGAGCTTCCTGTCAAGGTCTCTGGGGAAATAAGTGAGACAGTGGGTCTCAATGTATAGGTACACTAGAATTCCACTTTAGCATTCACAGTTTGTTAAATTTTTTCCTGGTAAAGGAAAAATAAGAACAATAAATATATAACATTTTAGAGAATGTCAGCTCTGTAGAAGGGTTGCTGTTTGCTATTTATTTTTCAAATTGGACACAGCTTGATAGCAAAGAGTCTAAATTTCTTCGTAATACCATTTTCAATTAGATTCAACTTTATTACTTTGAACAGCTTTTCCCAGTATGTTTCAACTGCAGAAGAATGTCTTGGTTTACAACCAGCAGATTTAGTTTAACTTTTTCCTACAAAGGATAAGTTGGTTTTGAGTTATTACAACTTGAAAGGAATATTTGCAATCTGCCAATGAAGCATTCATCTCTCCAGAATTTAAATGTGTCTGAAAACTATAACATAGGCAGTGAATGTTGGTCCAGATGCCCACAGGTAGAAAGTGTGGCAAACCTGGCTACCACCCATACACCCGCTCTTACTACACAGCACTTGTATTGTCAGAGTGATTATCAGCAGGTAACCCTTGACTCTTAGCACTAGCATTAGAAGAGACTTCTTAAAAATATATTAAACAAACCAGATGTGGTGGCTCACGCCCGCAATCCTATCTACTCAGGAGGCTGAGATCTGAGGATCAAGGTTCAAGCCAGCCTGGGCATAAATGGACCTGAGACTCTTATCTCCAGTTAACCTCTAGAAAATGGGAAGTGGGGCTTGATGCAAGGGTAGGGATGTACCCTTGAGCTGAAGAGCTCAGGGGCAGCGCCCAGGCCTAGTTCAAGCCCCATGACCCACCCCCCCCATATATATATACATATTAAAGAATATCACTATTAATAAAGATTTTCTTGGGCTGGAATGTGTCTCAGTGGTAGAGTGCTTGCCTAGTATGCATGAAGCCCTGGGCTCCATTCCTCAGTTCCACATACACAGAAAAAAAACAGAAGTGATGCTGTGGCTCAAGTGGTAGAGTGCTAGCCCTCACAAAAGAAGCTTAAGAACAGTGCCTAAGCCCTAGTTCAAATCCCAGAACTGGCTAAATAAATGAAGAAGGATTTTTTTTCTTCAAGGAATTAGTCACAGTAGAATTATATGCCCACAGACAAAAGACAAAAGCTAATATCATTTTTTTTGTCAGTCATGGGACTTGAACTCTGGTCTTGGGTGTTGTCCCTGAGCTCTTCAGCTCATAGCCACATCCCTACCCCTTGAGCCACAGTGCCACTTCCCATTTTCTGGTGGTTAATTGGAGATAAAAGTCTCACAGACTTTAGTGCTGGGCTGGCTTTGAACTGCCATCCTCAGATCTCAACCTCCTGAATAGTTAGGATTACAGGCGTGAGCCACTGCACCCAGCGCAAATATTTTTCATAAACTTCAAAGTTACTCAAAAGCTACTTCCAAGAGAGTAATATGGTGAGCCCATAGTGGTGATACATTTCAGTCTGTGACAGTAATCTTGTGCTGTGCCCCATCGAAGGTACAAGGAGACACAAAATACCCTCTTCCAGCAAGCTAACCCGGGCTTAGCAGAGCCAGGAAACCCGACTCAATTACCTACTTCTCCCCACCTTGCCTCTCTTCCCAAAGGCCCATTTGCAAATTGTGCACTTCAAAGGGGATCCATATCCTAGAGTGTCATACTCACACCATAGGTTGGTCAGCACTAGAATATCTTTGTGCATTTCAAAGAGTGTAGCCTAAGATGGTGGGCAAGTTGAAGGACAGACAGCTCAGGCAAAGCTAGGAAGATGCTACCTTCAAAACAAGAGGGCTGAAGGCATAGCTCAAGAGCAAGTTTGAGGCCCCTTTGGTTCAATCCTCAGTAACACACACACATACACACACACACACACACACACACACACATGTGCATCAGCTCTCCACAATGGAGTTTTGCATTTCTTCATGTGTTTATTTATGGGTGTATTTATTTCTTTACTTGTGCCAGTACTGAAGCTTGAATAACTGAGGGTTTGGAAGCGAGTCCTTATTTTTTTTAACTCAAGACTAGCACTCTACCACTTGAATCACAGCTCCATTTCGAACTTTTTTTGCTGGCTTATTGGAGACAGAATCGCTCAGAATGGTCCATCCAAGCCATCTTCGAATCTCAATCTTCAGATCGCAGCATCCTCAGTAGCTGGGGGTATAGGGGTAGGTTGGAGTATTTAAAAGGGAAAATATTCATGGTAGTCTACTGTGCACCTAAACACCTTCTGATGCTTTCATCAACTCCATTGCCTTATCCAGGAAGACCTTTCCTTGCTACACTGAGACCAGTGCAGGTTCGCATCCTTCCCAGACCACATCCTTGGATTTTAATGAAGCAGATAAGGCATGATCCCCAGACTCAGGAGGTAATAGTCAAAGTGTTTTAAAGAGCAATAAAGTTCAATCATCAGAAGCAAGGTGATGGTACCCTGCATTAGCTTCAGGGAGTCCCACGTCTACATTTGGAGAGAAGTAGAGCTACAGGGAGAGAGGGATCAAAAGAAACAAAAGGGAAAGTTCTGCGTGTGTTACCTTAGAACTAAATTGTTCTGCTCTATAGCAATCGTTTTGGGGGTGGTAGAACCCATCTTCCAACAATGAGTTTGGCACAAGAGCACATTTGCACACTTCAGACCAAAGTCCTTCTGTGTGTGTGTGTGTGTGTGTGTGTATGTGTGTGTGTGTGTGTGTGTGTGTTTTAATAGATCACATGTGAGTTGGTAGTGTGGACTGCTGGTAGAGGGCTTGCCAAGCATGCACCAAGTCCTGGATTTGATTCTTGGATACCACATACACAGCTAAAGTCAGAGTGGTGCTATGGCTCAACTGCTAGAGTGCCAGCCTTGAGAAAGCTCAAGGACAGTGCCCAGGCCCTGAGTTCAAGCCCCAGGACTGGCACAAACAAAATCACACACACAGTTGGGCTTTCAGTGAAACTCTGAGGCCACAAAACGAGCAAGCTTAATTTTTGGCCAACAGTGTGAACATGTCTTCCAGGCAGAATCAGTGTTGTGGAAATACAGAATCTATGCCTATGGGGCAGGGGTGGGGGAACCTGTTATTTAATTTTTAAGCCTTTTCTCTGTTTCCATTTTGTTCACTTACAATGTGATTTCATATCCAAAAAATGAAAGCAAAGAGAGCAACTTATCAGAATGATTCAGGTCAGAATTATCCTAGTACTTTTATTCTTTCAAATACTGGTAATTGGAGATTTGGCAATCAAAAGGTTCAAAGAAGATGGAATTATTCTTGTAGTATTCAGATAAACATTGTGAGGTAATATTTTACTTGTCTAGACACTCACTCTCTCTGATCATCAGGGCTGTATCGTGCAGAAAGAATATTCTTTTGAGGGCTTTTTCTTTTTGGTAGTATCAAAACTTGAACTCAGGGACTTGTGCTTGCTAAGTGGCACTATGTCACTTGAGTCATTTTGCCAGTTCCTTTTTGTGTTATCTGTAACACATGGTCTAGCTTCACGAGCAGACCAATCTGAACTATTTATATTTCTCGGTTTTGCTGGGATTACAGGCAGATGCAAGTATACCCAGCCAGTGACTGAGATGCAGTCTCATAAACCTTTATGCTTGGGCAGGCTTTGAACCTGGATTCCTAGATCTTTGCACGTCAGAGATTACAGGCTTGAGGGGGGGAGGGAGTTTTTGAACACTGCACCCTTCTTCACTAAAGCAGAAATCTTCCACCAAGTATTATCTTTAAACTGCAACCTCTTTTGAACTTCTTATTTTTAATTTGCTATTTTGTCATGATGATGGGACACATGTAAGAGTAACGCTATCATTATAATAAAAGCTGGCTGTCTCCTGTTCCCGCTTCATGCCTACTCCTCCTTGCAATCTGTCACTTGCTTTTCCCTGATATCTTCTTCAATATGGATATTTCTAGTTTCAGATAACATCCTCATTATCTATTGGCCTCCTGCTGAAGAAGATAAAATACTGGCAGCATTCAAAATAGCCCAGAGGATATTCCAGATGCTTTCTAAATATTTACTGGTTTAATCTTCACAATGACAGAGGTGACAGATGCTATTATTATCCACATTTTCAACATTGGAAATGGGTGTTGAGATTACATGGCCATGATGGTTATAAACTATAGAGCCAAGATTTAGACTTGATCCGTCTGGCTTCAAACACTAGACTCGTAACAAAGAACCACCAATAGAACATCTAGCTCACGTTTAGCATCCAACTCTCCATTTGGCTTTCAGTTTAGTCATTTGTAGTTTAAGTCAGGACTGAGTATTATTGTTATTGCCCTTAAATATGAATCGCAGTGGTCCCATGTGATACATTAAATGACATTTTTCTTTCTCGTATTATTTAATTTTTCCCTGAAAATAAATACTGAATTTTCTTAGGTTATAATATATTGGTCAAACACTTTGCTTAGTACAAAGCCCATCTTTGACTGCATTCAGACAACTCAAGTGTCTCACTCCCACTCTGTTTCGAGAGCCTTTCCCCTTTGCCTTTAGTCCTCAGTCCACACTACCCCAGTCCATGCTGTCCTGTCTGCCCTGGATTCCACCAGCATTTCTTCTTCTCACCTATGTAGACACTACTAGCTGAACTAATGTCTGCCTTTCCCCCTTTCCTTTCTTCACTTGATTATTTATTTGTGATTTGGCAGACATACCCTTACACCAAAGAAGATGGAGTTAATGAGGCTTTTTTGACAGTAGAGAACTAGAATATCTTCAATATACGGGATTAGGGATGTTTAGCTGAGTGTGGAAGATTAAGCAGAAATTACTTTCTCTGGGATTCTATTTGTTTTTTCATTTATGGGACTTGAACTCCAGGTTTGGGCACTGTCCTTGGGATTTTGTGCTCAAGGCAAACCACTTCGAGTCACAGCTCCATTTCCAGTTTTCTGCTGGCTAATTGGACAAAAGAGTCTCACAGACTTTCTGTCTGAGCTGATACAATCCTCAGCTCTCAGCTTCCTGAGTAGCTAGGTGTGAGGTACCAGCTACCTGACTTCTCTGGCATCCTTGAACACATTGTTTCATTTTCTTTTACCTCCTTATGTCTGTGGAGAAAGCCTAGTTCTTTTCAGATCACTGATGCTTGGATATTCTTATGATTCTGGTCTTTTCCCTACTATATTGCCTTGTTGATTCTTGATCATGATGTGAGTATGTTTGCATTCCTGAGCGCTGGGCACACAGCAGACTATTTCAAAAATGCTTCAGTTGTGAGAGGTTTCTCATGTCATTTTTTGAAAATATTTCTCCTCCAATTTCTCTGTTTTGGCATATGAAAAAATTACAAGTAGGTGAAACTACAGGAAGGGAAAACCAGTTTACTTTTGACGTAAAATCAAACACCAAGCATTCTTCTCAGACTCTTAAGACTCAAGCTTACTAGAGGATAAAACGTTATCACTAGGGATGCCCATGTGAGTAAAATATAAAATCCTCTTACTGTTGCTCAACAAGTAGAGCTATGACACTATTTTGTTGGGATCGGATACAATCACCTGACTATATATTGCCTTGATTCCAGTCAGAATGGTTGAAGCATTACTTCTGGAACCAAATCCAGATGTGTTCAGACAGTGTGTTATCACGTAATTATTTTAATGTTTAAAGCATAGTTTTTATGAAAAGAAAATAACTTGCCTTTGGGAATGAGATATTCTTCAGTGTGGTTGGAGGATAGATAATTTCCATTTGGTGTAAGCTCTTTGGGGACATTTCCTTATAACTTGTTCATAGTTTTGTCTAATTTGGGCCTGTGTTTTCTCTCTCTTCTTAGGCATAATGACACCTATAGAAAAATGAAGAGATCCAACAGCAAAAAGCACATTGCCGAGCCAGAGCCCAAAGAACTCTTCTTGTAAATCACTTTTCTAATGTCCTCACTGTTGTCCATTGGACTTCACTGGAAATTCCTGGAGACCCACTGTGGAAATATAACCATGAGCACCACATTCACCAGCAAAATAGATCAGGATGCCTTAAATGGATACATAGTATGAAACCATAATGAGATACATTTGTGGGTGATATCTATGTATCTCTATATAATTTGGTTCTTAAAAGATGCTGCTTAAGAGCGTGGTTGGGCAAATGTCTGTTTTTAAATATTGGATTGACTCAACTCATTCACAGGATATTTGCCAAACCACTGACGCCATTTCTATTCCATCAGTTGCATGAAGGTTTGCTAATGGTGGTTGAATTTTTCTTTCCCCATAACACAGGCAGCTTTGGCTCAGCTCTTCAGTGACGCCAGGTCAGTGGTATTGTCAAGTGTGTTTTCTCTGTCATTTCTACTTTTTTGTATAAAGGAAATAAAACGATGTTAACATCCACCTATGAGCTCGGGGCACCTACTTTCTAATAAATCCAGGATGTTTTGATTTCTAAAGGGCTTTGAAAGTATTTTGATTGCTGATATTTGATTTCAAGAACAAACTTCCCCATTTAGTCATTTTCCCATAGGGGGTCAAATAAAACATTCTATATTTTATTAAGTACTAACAGATCAGACAAGTATGTAAAGTAAGCCAGTCCCGTGCCTTCTCACATCTCAGCGTTGACATGGGAAAATGCTAATGACGACCACGGATTTAGTCCCCTCCTTGGGTCCCATTTTTTTTCTTCCTCTAACACATTATGAGGCTTGCCTAATCCCTTAAGGAGACAGTGTGGAGCCCAAGCTCATTCCAGCTTTCTTTTTTTATGCTGCCCCTTCCATCCAGGCAAGAAGTAAGTTCCAGAAGGTTTCATCTTATCATGTAAAAATATATTTCTGCTGAAACTTCAAGAGGTTTTATTTTCAAAGTGTTGGCAAGGCCTATAAAAGGCCTGTCAAGTTCCAATTTCAAAGAAGTCTATAGGACAGAGTACTATATGCTGTTACCATTATTAGCAGGGTTATTGAAACCCCACATGGAAGGTTCTCTGCCCTGGTTTGAATAATGGAATCTAGAGCTGACTTCATATATTCGGTCACTTGGCCATGCTGAGATACAATGAGTTATAGAAAAAGGACTTAATAAGTACCAGACACTACTATCTGACAACTACTATTGACTTTATAGAGTGGAAAAGTAAACTTTAGGAGATGTTTGTACAAGTTGGCTGGTTTTCTTTGTTGCCCTCTTGAACCAACCTACGCCCTGCTGTCTTAGTATATGGTACACAGAAGCAGGAGTCTTGGTGTTGGCTCTACTTCTGGACAGTTCTTTGTTTTTAGGCATTGTCTCAGAGATCTGGAAGAGATTGACCTACATACACATCTAGGAAATGGATTCCAACCAGCTTTTCTAAAGCAACATGTCTGTGAGTTTTTAGTCTGTTTGCGTTCTGGGATTCTGTTTTTAGTCCGGTGCCATGGCTAGTTTGGTATACCTCATTCTGCCTTGCTCTTGAGTAAATGGCCCAATGTCTGCTTTGACCCCATGGCCTCAACTGCCCCCTTTGACTGTTTCCTCACAATTCTTAAGATTCTAATCGAGAGCATATGGCAAGGCCATAGGAAATGTGGAGTCTTGTAGTTTTCTGCCCGGGGCAGAGGAGCGGACATGAATCACACAATGAGGAATCCTTGGGATCTGGCCAAGACTAGGGCCCATAAAGAAATGGACTGAAGAGTGCTGTCTCTGATCCCAGACATCCCAGTTTTGTTCTGAAACTGTTTTCACTCAAGAAAGACAAAGGGTGTGGGCTTTGTGAAATGAGCTTTGAAGCAAGACAGAGAAAGAAGTTCAACATAGTAAAGGAAATTTCCAGACAACTGCCAATTCAACTGTTAAGAGCAGATGACGTTTTAGCTCTTGTCATACTATGTACAAAAAGAAGAAAATAATGGGGAGGTGGGTGGGAAAAAAAAAAGAAGCAAAGAGTGAAATAAGGAAAACAGAGAGGTTAATCAGATTCAGATTAGAAGACTAAGACTATTTCTGTGTTTCCAGATTTCATAATTTTTTTTTGAATTTTTTGTCTCTCCTAGGGCTTGAACTTTTGGCCTGGACATTGTCCCTGAGCTCTTCAGCTCAAGGCTGCCATCCTACCCTTTGATCCACAGCGCCACTTCTGGTTTTTTGGTGGTTAATTGGAGATAAGAATCTCACAGACTTTAGTGCCTGGGTTGGCTTTGAACCATGATCCTCAGATCTCAGTGTCCTGAGTAGCTAGGATTACAGGTGTGGGCCACTGCGCTGGGCTAAGATTTCATGATTTTTGTAGTGTCATCGCAACATCATGTAATGTCATACACATGCATACCTTTATTATTCAAATTCTTCATGATGTGGGTAAATTAGGGTTCCTTGGATTCAATCGAGATGATGAGTTTATTTCTTACAACTCCATTTTGGGCAGCATTTTCCACAGGAAAACAATTCTTATTTTTCTATAGGAATCAGGAGATATTTACATGCTCACAAACGAGTGGTTTTCCTTGCAATATGCAGAGCTTTGGGCCCCTACTCCATCTCCTTCCCATTGAGCTAGTAAAATGAGTGACTCTATCTGCATGCCTAATACCATGTAGCAGAGTAAGAAACCCAGATCCATTGTAAAACCAAAACCACGATCACAACATCTGTCAGCAACTTGTAAAGACTGGCTTCTTTTATGACTCTAAGGGGATTTGTGTTACCAGGATTCAATACATCAAATTAAGAATGTGTTGTAGAAAAGATAACAAAATACCAAACCATCACCACTGTAAGATAGATAGTTAGAAAGCTAAATAGGAATACGGAATTCATTGCAAGAGTCAGTACCATCTTCTCATAGAAAATGGACTTCACAATGCATTACCCTTTATTGATTGACTTGCCTTTATGTCCTGTTTTATTGTCAGTGTTATTTCCTCATTCTTTTTTAAATTGTATTTTTATTATCTTTAAGTATTTATTCAAAGGGGTTGCCATTCAACAAATGAGCTTATAAGTACAAAGCATATTAATCTATGTTACTCCTTTTATGATTCTTCCATATCCCTCCCTACCCCTTTCCTCAATTTTCCTAGTATCATAGGCTAAACATTAAATATTATGACTATATTCTCCCTTTCTCCCCTTTACTCATTATTGCATTGTTCTTTATGCAGTGTAACACTAATTCCTGTCTCCTAATGAGACTATAAATTTCTTATCTCGATAGGATCTCTGCATCACGTCTAATAGATGTAGTTGTTGAACATAACATAATTTCCCACACTCTTAAATCTTGCTTTTTTCTCATCCTTTCATTTTTCCTCAGCCTTTTTCATTTCTTTTTTTATTGTAATTAGTGAAAGGGTTACATGATATTTGCCAGATAGAAGGTGCATTAATTCACATACATTGATACCCTTTCACATGTCTTGGTACCCGTTTCCCTCCCCCCCCCACACCCCCTAGCCTTTTTCATTTCTTTCTCCCACTTTCTTTTTCTCCTTTTCTCTCTCTCTCCTCTGTCTTCAATGTCATTATTCCTTCCTTTGTATTCATTGTTCTCAGGTCATAAGTTCTCAAAGCCCTTCTTTGAAAGAAGAAATCTTTGAACGAAAGCTGGCAAAGGAAATGCAAGTAGAAATGTGCTGCAGCCATCTTTACAATGAAAAAAATAAGCTATTTTTCAGTCCTGGGATTTGCATTCAGGACCTTATACTTGCTAAGCAAATACTCTACTACTTGAGCCATGCCCCTCGACTTTTCTTTGCTAGTCCTGGGCCTTGAACTCAGGGCCTGAGCACTGTCCTTGGGCTTTCTCAAGGCTAGAGCTCTACCACTTGAGCCTCAGCACCACTTCCAGCTTTTTTTTTTATGTATGTGGTTCCAAGTAATTGAACCCAGGTCTTCGTGCATGCTCGGCAAGCACTCTACCACTAGGCCAAACTCCCGGCCCATCCCTCGACTTTTTGTATTGGTTCTTTTCTTGAGCTATGCCATTACTTTGTTCTGGGGGCAGCCTGGACTGTAAATGCTTCCTGCACCATCATATCCAACCACTGATCTTCATAGAGTCTCACTGTTTGCCCCCAGGACTGTGACTCCCCTCAATCTCACCCTCACAAGTATCTAGGATTATAGGCTTGCAGTCACTGTATGCACCTGAAAAAAGAATCTTTCTTTTTTCTATTTTTTTTTTATTTTTGGGGGTCATGGGGCTTGAACTCTGGCCTGGGTACTGTCCCTGTGCTCTTCAGCTCTAGGATACCACCCTACCCCTGGGCCTGGGTGCTGTCCCTGAGCTCTTCAACTCAAGGCTACTGCCCTACCCTTGAGCCAAGCCCCTCTTCCCATTTTTTACTGATTAACTGGAGATAAGAGTCTCTTGGCTTTATGGCTTTGTGTTGCCCAGGCTGGATTTGAACCTTGATCCTCAGATATCGGCCTTTTGAGTAGCTAGGATTATAGGCGTGAGCCACTGCGCTTGGCCTGAAAAAGCATCTTTCTATATGCTGGTGAATTTCACAAATTCTGAGTGAGACCGTGTAAAGAATGAAGCCCTGTGCTAAACACCCTATTTGAACTGAAAACTAACATAACATAAAAGCAACCCAAAAGTTACTATCCAAGTGTGAGATCTAAGACATTAGATCAACCTTCTCAGATACCCTGGAGACTACAATCACCACATGGTTCAGTCTTGCCCATGAGAGGTAAGTGAAGTTCACAGAATGCACTCTTAGGAAATGTTGCCCCCTGGAGCATCATAATTTTTCTTCTCTGGGGTACAGTACAGCCTCTTCTAATCCACAAGGACAGAGGTCTCATGGCTAAAACAACAGGAAGGAGGAAAGAACCAGGTTTCTTGAGTTGTGCAACACAATTTGTTGGGTAAAATGAACTCTCTTAATTGACTACATAGCTAGTACATGGCTTCTGGTAGGATCAGCTAAATATAAAGCCTAATTGGTACACTCCATTGACATAAAAGAATAGAGAGAGAGAGATACGTATATCTCTATATATTCTATATCCAGGTCACTGGGTTGGCACTGGTATTGAAGTATAATTTGCCAGTTAGTTTGATAAATACTATGTACAAAATAATTTTACACAGTGTAATTTACCACCTTTAGGAAAAAAAAACCAAACGTTCTACAATTGCTGGTACCATTACCTCCCCAAAGCCCTCAAAAGCTGGGCTTTCTGTAGGCATTTTCCTTAGCTAAAGAGCGAACACCTTCCCTGGGGCACCTTGTAGCCAGTAACTCATCAGTATGGCTAAACTTATGTTGAGCCCTTTATGCAACTCTGGACAATTCCAAAAAATCATCTCAGCGCTAGGCAAACCATGGGCTCATCCCACTCCCTCCACTTCCAGTCCCTGCTTCCTTCAGTCCCTTCCATAAACAGTGATCCCAGGAACCATTTACAGCAGACTCCCTGCCAATCTCAAGGTCAGGGAACCCAAGTTGTGACATTGGTTTGCATGTTCGAGTCTTTGTTGTATTTGATACTTAAACTGACTCCTTCATCAAAAGATTGTTTTCCTTAAGAACACTTTTCACTTCCCTTACAGTGGTTTTCTCTGAATAATATTGGGACACATTCAAATCAATTCTAGATACATACTTGGAATTTAGACCATTCAGTATCAAATCAAACTATGTGCTAAGGAGAACTCTTTAGACTAATTTCATTAAAATGTAGCCCAAGTTACATTATAATTTCATTTGTTTGTCAAATTGATACTCAGTATAGTAGCCTATGGTCATTATTATTGAAACATACCATTACCAGGTCTCTCTACACACTCCAAGCCCAGATGTAACCCATTAACCTTATTTCATTGCTGGCTTGGGATACATCCTGAATCTTTATTGAACTATCATCTCTGCACTATGGCATTCATCAAAAATCAATATAAAAAATAGCCATGTAGAAGAAAATGTTTCCATATATTTTCTTAAAACTTATTGAAACGATCATGTACTTAAAATAACCAATGGCTCTATAAAGGGCCATAAAATAAATTCCTCTTAGAGTCTGTACTGTGAGCAAAATCAGCCTCTAGAGACAAACTAACATGCTTCTTGTTATTAGCTAATAAGAACCTTATATAACTTGTGTTTGCCTTTTTTTGTCTTGCTTTACCACAAAAAAAAAAATCAGTTTTCCATCCAATCACAGTAGCAATCCTTAGGCTAGAATAGAATACCTATTTTTCCACTTCCTTCCTTCTTACATTTGTGTGTGTGTGTGTGTGTGTGTGTGTGTGTGTGTGTGTGTGTGTGTGTGTACCTGAGTACAGACTCAAGGTTGTAGCTTCTCACTTGGCTTTTTTTCCACTCAAGACTGGTATTATGCCACTTCAGCCACAGCTTCACCTGAGGCTTTTTCCTTGTTAATTGGAGATAAGTGCCTCTCAAACTTTGCTGTCCAGGCTGTTCTCAAACCTTGATCTTCAGTTCTCAGCCTCCTAAACAACTGGACTTATAGACATGAGCCATTAGAGCCCGGTGTGTTCCCCATCCAGCTCTGAATCATTGAAATGTATCTGTGTCTTCTCTTATCAGCTACTTCTGGACCTTCTGAAAATAAGTAGGTTGAAATAACTATAAAGGTCCTTATTTTTTCCCATGTCTCCCCTATAATCCTGCTCATTCACTTAACTGATATTGAAAATGAAAGATAATACTAATTCAACATGTAAAACAATTGTTGCTCTCAAACTGCCTAATATCTTTGGGGGACAGAGAAATCACATACGTGCAGACATAACTTCTGAGGGTAGTGGCAGCCAGAGACGGTCTTCTTGAGAAAACGGGAAAAACATTTTCAGTGAGACCAGGCAGATGATCTGTAAGGCTGACTTTTGACAGAGGTAGACGCACATACTGAGATTCAGTGCTTGGTGGTTTGAAGCCTCATGTAATGTAATTACACATCAAAATGACGATCACAGACAAACAGCTGTATTAGTAGATTATCAAACTCAGCCTTGGGAAAATGTTTAGCTCTTTCTTTGATCAAGCAATAATTTACAACCTGTAGAGTTTCAGAAGTGAGTTTTTGTCAGTGTTACTTGGACTGTCTCCTTGATGTGAATCAGATGTACGTTTTTGACATTGAGCATCTTGGTCGCGGCGTCCATGGCTAGCACAGAGCATTCCTCCTTGTGATGGCTGTGAATCGCCCTGCCCAGAGCTCTCTTCAAAGACTCTGCCCTGGGCACACTTTCAGCTCCATTAAGATACTCATCTCAAGGACACCCCTCCCCCATTTTCTCAGTCAATAGCTGAGACCAGCAAAAGACCTTGCACCCTGGGCCCACCTTCCCACCAAGGGACTTCATGCAGCCTGGGAATCCCTATGCCCTGATGAAAACGTTCTCTAAAATGTGCTGCAGCCAGTTCATCTTACCCAGTCTTCCTTCCTATCCCTCTCACAAAACCAGATGTGTATTGCTATGTGGAAGTCGCTGCCTATGCCTCCCTCCCCTTTCACCCTCCTTCGGCCTGCCTCACAATAAATCTCTTGCACATCGAAATCTGTTTTATAGCTGTTTTTCAGGTGACCTGAGCTGACACACTCCCTGTCTCCCTCCTTGTGCCCTTCTTGTTCCTCCTTGTCTTGCCCAAGTGTCAGTCTCCAGCTGGGAAGCATTCCAATAGGATTCTCCTTCTCCCTGTGCTCGGTCCTCCACCCCTGCTGGGGGGGCGGGGTAGGGGAGAGACCCTTCAGGTAGAAGTGGGTGGGGGCATCAGGATAGCAAAGATGCTACCATGAAGGGTCTTCATGCTAGACGCATCTTTATTTCCTTCCCCAACTGAAGTTATGTGACAAAAAGCTGCATTATGTTCCCTCGTGTCCCATAAATTTCAAGCTCAAGGGTCCGATCTTGAAAGAAGGAATGAGAGTGGGGGACATCGAATATGATTGAGAAAACTCGCCCTACAACACAGCTAAAATGCACTATCTGAATTCAAAGAACAAAATGTTGGATATATTATGGAAGAGAATTCACCCTTTATGTTCATATTTCTATCTCTCTCTCTCTTCCTCCTCCCCTTGTCCCTTAACTGAGTAACTGTTGCTGGTAATAGGTGCATAACACATTCTTTTCTTTTCTCACTTGCTCCTTTTATTATTCTCTATATTTATATTAATTTATTATAAAGAACACATAAGCAAATTACTGGCTATTCTCTGCTACATTTATTTCTTTTACACTTCCCTGTATTTACCGAGACATACATTTTAAAGTTTTTATTAATTATCTTTAAGTAGTTATACAAAAGAGGCTCAATTCAACATGTAAAAAGACATAACTTTAAAAATACTCAAACTTTTACCAGACTTAAAACAGTGAGTATGTAGCAGGCACAGAAAGGAAATATAAAGTGAGATTGAGAAGTTTCTATTCCTTATGTTATTGATAGTTGTTACCTTTTTTGGCTCATGTGAAGGATTTTTTGGTTGCTGTTATAGCAATTTCCAAACCCTGTAAAGGGTCCACAAAGGAAACCCTTCTATGTATGATCTTTCTAACAAGATTCCTGGGATCTTGGCTGAAACTGCCATGTTGAACTGTATCTGCATACACATATGTATGAGTTTCTTTAAAAAAGAAAAACCCACCAATTCGCATTTGAAATTGCCAGATTGAGTTAAGACTCCGCAGAAACCATTTCTTAAATTCTGGAGAGACAAGAAGAGAGCATCAACCCAGAGTAAAGTACAAACCATTGTGCACCCAGAAACAAACGCTGAAAGCAAGAAAAGTCACACCTCTGATTTTAGGATCATTTTGCTATAATTTATTTTGGCCCAATGGACACCATGACGCTTTATTTGACTCTTTCAGTCTCTTTCCAGACAGGTTTACAAGGCTGAGCTTCCTCTTCCACACTTCCTTTGTTTTCCAGACCCTCGTCTAAACCATGAGCACACAGCCTGCTCTCTATAAAATGTTCAGTAACAAGGTTTCTTATTGGCTATCCAATTAAATAAATATCTTTGCCTGGAGGAAACTCAAGTTAAAATAACATTGAGGTCTGTCCCCAAGTACACAGAAGAGAAGAAAAGTTAAGAATAGTGCTGACAATTTCCTCCGCTGTGCAATGTGTATTACAGAAGGGATGTCAGATGAAATTTCAAGTAAGTATTAGCACTTTACCAGACATGAGTTCAGACCATCACAACCCTCAAAACTGTGCAGGTTTGGTGGATGTTAGCTTCTGGAAGATTGTCCTGTGAGAAGCTAACAACTCTGCTTGCACACCTCCAGTTTGATTCAACCTGCTCTAAGGTCTGTAACTGCCATAATGCCAGGCGGTTCTTTCTCCAGGCCTAGTGGTTTCCATGGCCCTACATTCTCAGAAACGTTCCTGTTTGGACAGACTCACTTGACTATGACAAGTACCCAATCCAGCACAAATATATGCTTCAATTCTAGAAGCATATATTTAGCATAAAAAGAAAGACTGAATAACTCCTTAAGTGTAGGACTTGGCACTTCATTTTTAACCATAAAAAGAACTAAAATATATCTCCTCATAAAGCCATGTTTTATTGCTATGTATGTGGTTCAATAAGGTGAAAAGCACTCTTAAAGGGCTAATAAATACCTTCGTATTTCTCTTCACCCACAGAGTAAGTGTGAAACACAAATTTCTGGGGTCCATCCATTGTCTTAATAGTTGTTTAATAATTCAGTGCTCTAACACATCACAACAACACAGCCAGTTCTTTTTTTGGTTTTGGTTTTGTTGATTGTGGGACTTGAACTCTGGGCCTGGGCATTTTTCTGGAGCTCTTCAGCTCAAGGCTACTGTCCTACACCCTGAGCGACAGAGCTACTTCTGATTTTCTGGTGGTTAATTAGAGATAAGAGTCTCATGGACTTTACTATCAAGGCTGGCTTTGAATAGTGATTCTCAGATCTCAGCCTCCTGAGTAGCTAGGATTACAGGGGTGAGCCACCACCAGCTCACAGCCGGTTCTTAATGACAGTTTGTGTCCAATAGCTAAACCAGACCACTAGCACAGAGATCTTTGAATGAATGTACTATTGTGTAACAAAATCTACAATCTACTTCAGGCTCATCTGTCCACCTCTCCACCTGGAAGTCACCTGGTTTATTTCCATACCCATTTGTGATGCCCAATATAGCTTGCTAATATAACTTGCCATCTTTTCTGAATGTGTTTACAGGATAAACTTCAGATTTATACAAGGTTTGGGATGTGTGACTCACATCAACTGGAAGAAAGAGCATTTCGCTAAAACCTGGTCTTGTTTTGAAGCCTCAACACACTGGTCTTGGGAAAGCATTCAAAAATTCCCTGAAGGGGAGAAGAAATTACATTGAGCAATATAATGTCAACAAAATGACAAGATTTGAACATCAAGCACTTTCATCTAAACATGCCCGTCTCTTCTTCCACTTGGCAAGGGTTTGGTTTTTGCAAAGTAATAAACTCTAGCACTCTGGTTGACCTGGGAAGTGTTTAAGAAATCAAATCCTAGAGCTTGAAGCAACACATCCTTTAATGTGGGATCCCCAACCCCAGAAAAACCATACAATGAAAAATAGAATCAGAAAAGAGAGCAGAAACGCCTGTCTCAACTGTCAAGTCTTGGAGAGTTTTAAAGAAGTACACAGAAACCCTAGGCAAGAATGAACAACTTTAATTCTGTTTAAACAGGTGGCCAGTGCTTACTGATTCATGAACAACAAATGACCATAGTGAAAGCACAGGCCAAGCCAACATGAATAAGAAAATCCTGTTGTTACGCCACAGGAACATTAGAAACTTAGGACATACACTGTCACATATATAGTCTCAGGGCCATTTTACAGTCAAGAACCAACTCCCCACAGCCAAAAGTGATTTCCAAATAAACCCTTTGTGTAGGATTCTTAAGAACTACAAAGGACATCCAAATTTTACAAAAGCCATCATTTTTATTAAAACTCTTTCATCTGTAACCCTCATACTTACTCCAGTACAAGGCCTTTCAATTCACAATTGCCCATCAATTCTCTCAATTCATCATTGTCCTATGTCTTTTCTCACTTGTCTTTTCTGTAGCATGTTTGATGTAGACTGATTTCACTTTTCTCCTGCCAGAGAAAAAAAATCTGTATTTAGGATGAAAAAGAATCAGGAAATTGAGCTGGTACTTAGAGAGCTCTCTCTGCTTAGGCAGAATAGGTGACAAACATCCCACAAGCATAGTTTGATCCCAACACATACACTTAATTATGCTGTGGAAAACTATTATTAAAAAAATTTCCATGCATTGGTGGCTCATTACTATAATCTTAGCTACTCAGGAGGCTGAGATCTGAGGCTCACAATTCAAAGCCAGCCTGGGCATGAAAGTCCATGAGACTCTTATCTCCAACTGATCACCAGAAAACCAGAAATGGCTGTGGCTCAAGTGGTAGAGTGCTAGCCTTGAGCTGAAGAGCTCAGCAACAGCACCCAAGCCCCGAGTTCAAGCCCCAGAACTGACAAAAAAAAACCACATACTACTGGGATTGTAGAATGCTTGCCTGGCATGCACAAAGCCCTGAGTTCAATTCCTTGATACCACATACACAGAAAATGCTGGAAGTGGTACTATGGCTCAAGTGATAGAATGATAACCTTGAGAAAGCAGTGCCTAGGCCATACATTCAAGCCCCAGGACTGGCAAAAACATAAAACAGAAACAAACAAACAAAAACTACTCAGAAGGCTGAGATATGAGTCTTACAGTTTGAAGCCAGCCAGAGTAAAAATGTGAGAGTCTTCTCTCCAATTAACCAGCAAAAAGCTAGAGGTGCAACCTTAAGCAAAAAGAGTAAGAAACAACATCCAGACCCTGAGTTTGAGTCCAGCATCAACATAAATAAAAGAAAGAGAAAGAGAGAGGGAGAGAGGGAGGGAAGGAAGGGAGGAGAGGAGGGAGGAAGGGAGAGGGGGAGAAAAAAAGAAGAAAAGAAAAAAAGGAAAAACTATTAAGGCTAATAGTTGTAACTTTAATGGGCCATTTTAACTGAGCAATGAGGAGCATCTGAGTGATATGTGTCTAGACAGTTGTATAGCTCTACAGATAGACTAGAAATAAGGAATGTTTGACTATAAAAACTTACATTGGAAGTGGAGCTGTGGCTCAAGTGGCAGTGCACTACCCTTGGCTGAAGAGCTCAGGGACAACACCCAAGCTCAGAGTCCAAGCCCCACAACCACAAAAAAAAAGAAGAAAAAAAAAAGGAAAGGAAAGGAAAGAAAGAAAGAAACAAGAAAAATCTTACATTTACAAAAAAATCTTACATTTAATCCTAGCTACTCAGAAAGCTGAGATCTGAAGATCAAAGTTCAATGCCAGCCTGGGCACCGAAGACCGTGAGACTCTCATGTCCAATTAACTACTAGGAAACTGGCAGTGGCCCTGAGGCTCAAGGGGTGGTTGGTAGCCTTGAGCGGAAGAACTCAGGGACAGTGCCCAGGCCCAGAGTTCAAGTCCCATTTCCCTCTTTGTGATGATTTGTCAGGGAATTAGGATCCTGAGGCTTTTTTTTTTCTGAGACCCAGGACTGAGGATGGAAACCCTGTCATGCTATAATAAAGAGGGGTCTACCTCACAATAACTAAGGAATTCTTACTGCTTAACTATGTTGCTAAATCACAAGTATATTTTTGTAATCTGTGCCACAAAACCTTAAAAATTGCAGTGGGTAGGAAATCCCTTTGTCTGAAAACCTTTACTTGCTAGTTTAATCTGATTAGGAAAAATGTCAGTAATTGAACCTCCAAACTTATGGATTCAAGATGTGCATGAGGCTTTCGACATGAAGACAAGCTGTGGCTCTTCCCTGTGACCTCTTCTAAGAAGGTTGTCATGTGCATGCGTGTGTGTGTGTGTGTGTGTGTGTGTGTGTGCACAATTATTAACTGCAGACCCTAGAAGACCAGGTGTGATATTGACCCAAACTGCAAATTTTCTTCAGACCTTGGAGACCTTTTAATATAAATGAATGAATTGGACTACTGAACAGTTGATGAGAGTTCATGGGATCGAGCACTAGCTAGCTCAGAGAGGAAGAAGCAAGAGAAATCTCTGTGCAGATCAGTGGAAGAATAAGGGAGAAACCCAAGCATAGAAGGCAGATGGCAGCTGGAAGAAATTCAATAGCTGGAGTGTACTAAATGAGGAAAGTCGACTCAGAAAGAATGAGGTGGTTTGGGATGCAGAATGCAGCTTTTCTGGGGCCTGATGACAGCCATTAAATCTCAAACCTCTCTACTTCTTTTCCCACAAGGCTACTTTGGAAAGCAGAGACCACATCCGCTCTGTGACTCAATGTGATTTTGTTTTGGTCCATGGGGCTTGAACTCAAGGCCTGAACGTTGTCCCCAAGGCTGGTCCTCTACCACTTTGAGACACAACACGACTTCTGGTTTTCTTTGGAGGGTGGCGATAAGTCTCATTGACATTCCTATCTGGGCTGGCTTCAAATGGTGATCCTCAGATCTCAACCTCCTGAATAACTAAGTTGTGTGAGCAACTGGCACCAATGTGATTTTCACTAGTGAAATACTCAAATTCTTTTTTCTGTCCGCCTAATTCTTTCCAGTAGAGTTAAGGTTGGAATAATAACAGGATCATCACTTGCCTAAACGTGCCATCATGTTTCCATGGCACCAAACAGGCACTTCCTGGAATTCCCAGGAATTTCCTGGTCTCTGGGATTCTGATGAGATGCCCTATCTTATAAAATGGATAGCATTTTTAGAATTTTTAAAGACTTAAAAATTTACAACTTAGGAAGACATTGGAAATTGTCTATTTTCCACTCATTGTCTGAAGTATTTAATTATTTATGCCTAATTACAAACTATGACGCTTTCAATGTGTCAGGAATCAGAAAGACCTCTTGCTTATTTTCCCACTTGACACTCATTTCCACACAGTTTTCATTTCCTTTATCCTTTCTGTGGCACTAGGGGTTAGATTTAGGGCTTTCTAGGCAGGTGCTTTATCTCTTGAGTCATTCCACCAGCCCTTTTTACCTTCACTACCCTTTGAAAATAGCAAAGAGTACGTGTACCCAGGGCAGCCTGGACTGTGATCCACCTTCTTACATTTCCCGTTAGTAGGTATGCCTTACAATGCCTGGCTATTCATTGAGATGAGACCTCATGCGTCAGGCTATGATCTTTCTGATCTCCCCCTCCTGAGTAGCTAGGAGTACAGGCGTGAACCACAAACTCCAAGCTATTCTTTTCTCTTTTCTCACAAAAGAGAAAAAAAGCGATATTCTATGTCTTGAGTTATTGCTCCAGCTCCATGGATTTTGTGGGGTTGTACATTCTTTAAGCCATGGTCCACTATCTTAGTAATTCCCCATATTGTATCTAAACATACCTCCTTTGAACTGTAGAGATAAAACACTAGTGACATGTAAACAAAGGGAGAAATGAACTAGGTAGAAACCTAGAAACTATTCCAGACCCAAAAGAGAGAAGTCGGGAGGGGAAAAGGAAAGAAAAGAGAGGGGTATGGAGGAGAATAAAGTAGTGGGGGGGGGTCAAGAGCACAAATGCAGCACTGCAGAAGTGATAGAGTTTGACATTTAATTTGGCATATTATAGCTAATATATGAAATGAGTGAGGCAGCATGATAGGAGATGGAATCAGAAATAAGGAAGGATAATACATGTAGAGAAGTAGAGATGTAGGGACTTGAAGGGAATGTAGAGGTTTGTTAAGGTCAAGGTCAAGGATATAGTTGTCCCACCCCTGCCACACTCCACAGAGGGTTCTGCAGGTCTTTCCAAAAATGAAAGCCTACCTTTACGGTATCAGATAGTATCAATTATAATGCATTATCAAGTAGATCATAAAATAAAAGCAGACTCAAGAGAGATGAGAAATCCCCCAAAGAAACTGGATGACTAACAAAATTTCAAAAGGAAATCTCCTGGGAGATTTGACTGGAAGTTTTTAACCATGAAAGTGGTGATAGAGCCCACATGGGATATCTCTATTTGATCCCTAAATATCTCTTCTAAGTCAATATTAGTTATACACATGTGTAAAAAGAAGCTTCTGGAAGTTTAGTCACTCGTGAATAATTCATTTGAGTCTTCAAGGCATAGCAAGAAAAGATCCCTGGGTTTATGGCACTGGGAGCTGCCAGAGCTAGTGTCCAGTTTATCATCTAGAGGCTGACCAGCTGGGCAGAATAAATGAGAAACACGACACCTGTCATCTTGGGTCTTTAGCCAGATCCCAGATTACAGATTTCACCACGAAACTATAAATAGGTTCTGCTAGCAACTACGTAGACAACCCACAGGGACCATGAAAACACATTACTCCCCAAGGGCTGAGTGCCCAGGGTGAACTGGAAGCCAGTCAGCAGTTAATCATTTTCTGGAGAGAAGGGGAGCCTGGCAGAATGTTATTTACTAAGAAGCAGTGATAATTTTAATCCACTGGTATTTGCTTCGAACGCCAAAGAAAAATTCCTAGACAATGACCAAGAAAAAATGATTTTATACTTTACATGCTATACATCTTTATTTGGACCATTCACTAATAAAAATATCCTCATCTCTTCACCTATACTAATAGATGTTAAACATGCATGCAAAGACATTATCAGCTTGCAGGAAAATGATTCCCTTGGTACAGATAGCATATTTCTGAGCTCAGACTATCTGTGGACCCCTTTCTCATATGAGCCTAGGTTAAGAAATCACTTGCTCTCAAGGAATCTAAGGCCATAATTTGAGCAAAATTCAACAGCGCTGTCCAGCAGGTAAGTTGTAGGGCTTGATTTGATTTTTCTCGTAAGGGAGATGGAATATTCAGTTAGGAACCTCTGAGTTCATAAGAGCTATGTGAGGATTAACACAAGGAAGTCAAGCTGTACAGGTAGTGATTTACAGACATACAAGCCTACATTGAATGGCCACAGGCCTTGGTGGGTGGGCTCTGTATAGGGTGCAGCTGCCCTGAGCGAGGCAAGGTGGGGCAGAGGGTGGGGAGAGGAAAAGGAGAGGGAAGAACAACTGTGTCTTTCCCTATAGAAACTCTAGAGATAGGATAGGATGGGGATGGGAGTGAGAGAGGAAGCAAACAAGGGAGCGGGGAGAGAGGGAATAAATATATAATGAATAAATAAAATGTGTGTGTGAGTGTGTGTGTGTGTGTGTGTACTGAGACTTGAACTCAAGGCCTTACACTGATGTTTAGCTTTTTGTTCATGGCAAACTCTACTACTTAAGCCCACTTCTGGCTTTTATTGGAGATTTTAAAAAATTGGAAGATTTGTCTGCCCAGGCTGTTTTCCAATCTGGATCCTTAGATCTCAGCCTCTTGAGTTTCTAAAAGTACATTTCTAAAATTACAGCACCCCACTTGCTCCTCTCTTTAAAGCCCCATTATTCTGGTGGTCCACATCTGTTCCGAATCCTGGATTTCAAAGTCTGGCTTCGGAAGCCACTAGTGGCAACCTTTCCAGAATAAGAAGTGCAGGTGGATAGAACCCACACAGCACTCACACAGCTGCAGCAGCGTTCTGCTTGGAGCAGCTCACAGGAATGGACTCAGAAGCACAGCTTTCCCCGACAGACCTCAGCTACTCTTCAAACTGATGCCACTTAAGCCAGGCTGCCTTGTATTGGCAGGCTATGATGCCATGGATGTTTTGGCTGTTCTACTCGTCCTCTGAACTGTTTTGTCACCCGAAACCTGGAATGACCAAAATAAAAATAATATGGGAAAACTCACAGGTGCTGAAGAATAATAGTAGCTTTAGAGACAAGCCAAAAGTTGGGAATGTATGCACTCTGCCTCTTTTAAAAATGTTCTAAATTTTACATCAATGTAGAAGATACTTTATGGACATGGAAATGACAGCCTAGATAGGCTAAGTAAATAAGAGCAAAGTTTGACTTAGAACCCCTTGTTCTATCTCAGTATTTTTTTTTCAACAAAGGAAAATGTTACCCTCTGATGATATTTGGTGGTGTCTGAAGACAACCCTTTGGCTTGAGGTGGAGATTTCCATCCATTTGCAATATGAGGGAAAGGAGAAAATGGGGAATAAATGTAAGTCAATCAAATTTCCGATCTTTTCTATTGCCCATCCCCTTCAAGAGCCCATAGAAGAAGCTCAGCATGGCCGAGGAAACAGAGGGTCAGACCAATGGGCAAAAAACTGAGCAACCAGGCCAAGGAAGCCTCTTAACACTGACCACCATATGCCTGCGATGAGATTGACAGGGGAGCCCCAGCTCCCCACTGAGCCTGCTTCTCTTAGCACCTGTGGGTGGCTAGCTGGAAACAGCCAGGCCAACATCTACTTCATCACCAGTCCTGCCTCTGGCTGTCGGCATCTGGATCTGGGCCAGTGAAGTCTGAGTGGGGAAGCTGGTACCAGACACCAGGCCTGTTCCCTGTCCTCCCTGACTAATAAATGAGTCTTCCTGGCACTGCCGTTCTGTGGATCAGAGGCCGCATAGACTCCCTGTCGGCAAGACAACCATTTTTCTATGCCGATCGGAGCATGGAAAACAGAAGCCTTCTTGGACTGTGGTTGTATAAATGTTCTTGCATGCGTTTTCCTCATCATTATCCAGTCATTCATCAATCTATTAAGCAACCTTTTGGAGGGATGGAGTTCCCACTGCCTTCCAGAATGGTGCTAGGCAGAAGGGAGACACGGAACTTGAACAAGAACCTCACATCTTCCTCTGCATGGCTTCCCTGAGCTCTAAGATGGAGCTTTGTCCAGCCAGTGCACACTGACTGCTCCTTCTGCCTAACCACACAGGGCTAAACTCTCATTCCTAGGTGCTCTTTCTACTTGCTCTCCTGTTTCCCCAACAGGGCTGAGAATCTTTCTTGGGACTCCCGCAATACTAGTATTGACATGCAGGTCCAACTTTCCCATAACAGGTGAGCAGATCTGAGAGAGCACTGTTTGGGGGTCTCCACTGCTGCAACCTCACCTGCAGGTGTCTGAAAGCAGAGGCCATGTCTGCTGTCTTAGATCCCCAGGCCCTAGTACACAAGGGGAGCTGAAAATGGCCACATGAGGGTAAGGAACAATTTTAAACAGCCAGTGACCCTCAAATGGAGATTGGGCTTTACTTCCAATGTCAAAACAGATCCCTAAAGCTGAGTGCCAATAGCTTAAGCCCATACGCACAGTTACTTAGGAGCCTGAGATCCTCAGATTTGAAGGTTAAAAACCAGCCCAGGAAGAAAAGTCCAAGGGATGTCCATCTCCAGTTAACTACCAAAAGGCCAGACATTGAGTTGTGGCTCCAGCTTTGACAGAGAAAGTCAAAAAAGAGTGTCAGACCCTGAGCTCAAGCCCAAGTACCAACATAAAAATAAACAAACCTGAGGAGGGGTATCATTGTTTAAGAAATAATGTACCCACTACCTGATGAATAACTGTAACCCCTCTATACATTACCTGGACAATAAAAAAATAAATCAATGAACAGAGGCTACACAATCGCACCCATTTCCCAAAAGTCACACATCCTAAGCAGGGTAAATTTTACCACATATAAATTCAGTGGCGATCATTATCTTGGATTACCATAATCCCATATGTCCAATATTAGAATTCCTAGTCTCAAAACTCCTGAAACTGACAATTCTGAAAGACTAAAATCCCAAATGTTGGAACCCTAAGAGCTGAAATCCCCACAACAGCATTTCCCAGTGTGGGACAGAAGAGGGAGGGAACACAAAAGAGGTCAAAGATGGATTCTGAGATGTTACTAGAGAGCTTTCAGTGGTCCATGGGACAGTCATAGGAGCGTGGAAAGCAGAAGGTGTGTCAGCCAGGTGATTTTCATAGGAGCTTTGTGTGAATCCATGAGTCCAATGGAAAAGACCACCCTCGATGTGGATGGCACTATCTATTTCACCGAGGACCTAAAATGAACAGATATGGAAGACAAGTTGATCTCTGAGAGCTGGGACAGAGTTTACCTCTGCTGCCTTGATCATCAGAACTCCACAGCTTACACTAATGACCCTGGATCCTCTGGCTTTGGAGCCCAGTCTGAATTCCAACCTTGTCTTCTTGCTTTTAAAGCCTTTAGGAGTTGGAAAGAGCCAGGCTCAGGAAATTCCAGCTCTCAGGACTGACATGCTGCTCTTTCCCAACTAGGATGGGATTCCACAAGGCAGAGATTCTCTAAGACTCATTATCCAGTAGCATTCTCACACATAGCTCATGGAAGCAGTATAAGGTCTCTCAGTTACATGCTAGAGAGAGGGCATTGGGTGGCTTGAATATTACACTATTGGCTTTCAGGGTTAAAAGATTTCATGTTGTCTTGCATGGTTTCAAACAACTCCCACAGCACTATGAAAGGAGATGCATACCTCCTTGCCCTCTCTTCCCCACCCTCTCTACAAGATTCTCATAGAAAGTAGCCCCAAGGACCCCAAAGAGAGAGCCTTCTGTTGCTGTAAGAACTGGTCTCTCAGCCCTGTGGCTCATTAGCAACCACCCTGCTCTCTAATTATGCCCTCGTTTGTACTGAGCCGACATCTAACAATTCCTCCACCAACAGCTTCTCTAATTAGGAAGAAAATTAGTGGCAGATGTGAGATTCATGGGATACTGAATATAAGATGTTAATTAATATTAAACCCTTTGAACAATCTTTCTCTGGGAAATGTGAGGCCTTCCAGGAGCTTTCTCTTTTATGTGGTTACTTGTGAAAACTTTGATTCTTATGTATTTGATTCTTATTTTCCATAGACTGGAGCTAAATGGGTAGCTTATTCATTTTTTATTTCCTGGGTAAAATTATAGTGGAAGTAGATTCCATGGTCCTGTCTGAGTCAGGGAACTCTGGGGGCATAGCTTCCTCTTCTCTAGCACAGGGAGACAGACAGACATGCTAGACTTGACACAGCAAATGATGAATTCTGGCTCTTCCCCCAGTCTTCTTTCCTTACAAGGCCAAAGCTTCCAAGACCCTCGAGGACTCACATTCCTTCCTTCCTGAAGTAGGTAGGGCACAGTGGTGCTATAACAGGATCATCCTGCCTCCAGGTTGTCTGGAATGAGCTGTTGGTAATCCAGTGAGACCTGGACAAGTGGCACTAGTGGGTCCCCAGGGGCTTCAGGCTATGTTGGGCATGCCTGTGCTCACTGCTGTCCCTTGACCCACGAGCCTTGCCATCTCCCCCTTCCAAGAGATGCTTCCTGAGTGTCGGCTTCTCCAAGAACTCTGGCTTCTCCCAGCAAGCATACCTGACTGCAAATTTCTTCTCAGAAGGCCTCAGGGCCGAGAATAAATAGAAGCCTGATGGCTTTCCAATAAAACGTCTTGACATAGATTTGAATGTTGATGCTTCCTCTGCCCCAACTACCAAGGCTGTCCTTTCCCCAGTGTCCCTCTGTGTTTTGTAAATGAAGAGGATGTCAAAGAGAATAGAGATAGGAGTGGGTGTGGGTGGCTCACATCTGTAATCCTAGCTACTCAGGAGGCTAAGATGTGAAGATCACAGTTCAAAGCCAGCCCAGGTACGAAAAGTCTATGAAATTCTTATCTCCAATTAACCATCAGAAAACCTAAAGTGGTGCTGTGGTTCAAGTGGTAGTGACCTAGCCTTAAGTTGAAGAGCTCAGGGACAAAGCCCAGGCCCAGAGTTCAAGCCCCACAACTGATGAGATAGGACAGAGAGAGAGAGAGAGAGAGAGAGAGAGAGAGAGAGAGAGAGAGAGAGAGAGAGAGAGAGAGAGAGAGAGAGAGAGAGAGAGAGAGAGAGAATGAATACGAATAGAGGTATGGTCCGAGTGAGGAAGAGAAGGATGATGTACAAAACTCCTTATGCATGGTTTTCCTGACCCTTGAAAAATGATTTCAACAGTTCATAGTTTAAACGCACTGTTATTAGATTCCCGTGTTACCAGATTTAGAAAGGAATCTAACCAGGTGTGACTGTGCAAAGAGACATTCTAAAAGAAGTTGTCTCCAATCTGGGCAGTGCAGGAGCCTGTGGAGCCATCTCAATGCACATCATGCCTTGGCAAAGGGAGGGAGGGTCGGGAGAGGATGGGCTGGAACTCGCTGTTTTTGGAGCTCCTCAAGCAATTCCAGTATGCAACCAATTCCGAAAAGTGCACTTAAAGGAAGCAAATTTCATAGCTACAAGAAACTTCTCCATTAGCAACTCTTTTCTTGCTTTGACATTAAACTAATTCACTCAGAGATTGAAGCTCAGTAGCTTTGGGTTGGTAATATCTAATGTACACACTGAGGGCTTCCCATGATCAAAGCTTGCTAAGTGAATGGATGTGTTTGTGTATGCACGTGTGCGCATGTGCTATGTGTAAGAAGTAACTTAGAAGATGATTTTCTGGTTCCTGTGAACTAAGTGTAAGTCTCTTTGATCTGAGCTGTTCCCAGCTGCAGTCCTTTTGCATGCATCTTGTTTGCAGAAGGAATCAGATAACCATCCTGTGAGGAAAGCAAACTTCCCCTTAAACAGGCCATGACTTTTTTCTTATCCTCTTAAAGCAAACAGCCTAAAACTAAGGAGAGCACCTTGTTTCTGTGCTGATGCTCCTAACTTAATCTGAAACCCATGTCTGCGCCTCTGAAGATGGCCCAAGATGAACTGAAGTGCATGTCTCTCTTTTTTTGTCCTGTAGAATCTCTATAAATTGAGAGCCTCAGACTTGGGACCGAAAGTCTGAAAACCTGGTTTCATGTGGTCTCACTAAACAGCCACAAGAACTTCAGTGAAGATGAGAAGCAACTGATGCTTGTTTTGTAAGTGGGGAAACTGAGGCTCAGAAGAAATATTAAAACTTTCTTGACATCAAATAGCTTAAAAGTAATGAAATCAGGTCTTGACTCAAAAAGTCACACTTTGCAGTCTCCCTAACATAGAAACATCTAGATTCTTCCAGGGACAAAAACCTAAAAATTAGCTTGTTTTTCTTGCTTTTCATTCATCCTAGGATGGGATTGGAAAAACATAAACTGTAAATTCCTATGTGAAAATGAACCCCAACACACATTTCATCCATTAGCCATGTCCTCATTCTTTTCTCTTGTCAGAAAAAGTATCTTCTCTGATGTTTAACAGTATCCTTAGCCAGGCACTGGTGGCTCATACCTGTAATCCTAACTGAGATCTGGGGATCAGAGTTTAAAGCCAGCTTGAACAAGGAAGTCTGTAAGACTCTTGTCCTCAAATAACCACCAAAAACTAAAAGTAAAAGTATGGTTGAAGTGATAGCCCACCAGCCTTGAGTGAGGCCAAGTTCAAACCCTATTATTGGCAATATGTGTGTGTGTGTGTGTGTGTGTGTGTGTGTGTGTGTGTGATGAAGCCCTGTGACAATGGCACCCAGGCTATCCAAAGAAACATGGTGACAAGGCACCATGCAGGTGTGTGCACTGCAGGGCACAGTGTACCTGGACAATCATGTCTGACACATGCACACCTGGCTGCTCCTTCAGGGAACTTCAGTGATACACTGCACTTCACAGTAAGCAGGGCACTGCCACACAAAGCCAGGCAGTCACCAGGGGCTTGTGCTAGTGCTTCACTACAACTTCCAGCAAAGTCCTGGAAGGAAAAAAGGGAGAACTTTGGTCCCTGGAGGCCTCAAATCCTCAGCAAGCAGGGCTGACCATGGCGTGTGCAGTAGAGCAGAGATGGGATGAGTGACCGGTCACCAGAGGGAGACAGATCTTGGCACATTCACTGTCCTCTCTCAGCTGCTGATCAGCAGGATTCAGGGTCAGGGTGGATGGATGGATGGATGGATGGGCCTTTCACTGAGGATGCTGTTGCTGCTTCTGCTGCTGCTTCCTCCAGCTGCCCTCTCCCCCTCCTCCTTTGCTCATTTCTAAGTGTTCTGTAATCAGTTACTGCCATGCAACATGCAATCTAAAGACAAAAGAAATAGAGCATTAGAGGCTAGAGCTTAATGATGGAGCATTTGCCTCATATGTGCAAAGCTCTGCGTTTGATCCCCAGTACTGGAGAAGGAGGAGGAGGAGGAGGAGAGCAACTACCACCAAAAAGAAGAAGAAGAAGAAGAAGAAGAAGAAGAAGAAGAAGAAGAAGAAGAAGAAGAAGAAGAAGAAGAGGAGGAGGAAGGAGAAAAAGAAGAAAAAGGAGAAGAACAAGATGACAACAACTACCACCCAAAAGGCAATTATAAGGTTGATTGCCTCCTTCAGTGAGCAAGGTGTAGGAAAATACATTGCTTTCAGAGGTGCAATGATACTAATAATAAACAAAGTCTACATAACTCCTATGTCAGACCCATCATCTGACACAAACACAAAAACAATGCTAGATAAACATATTTTTTAAGAAAAATAACTGAACATCTTCAAGGCAAGCAAGAATATAGAATTAGTCTGTAGGATTTTTACCACACACAAAGAAAATCTCTTGTGTTATTACAGCTAGAACTCAGGACTGTGCCCTCTCATTCAGCTTTCTTCTTCCTGGATAGAGATCTATCACTTGAGCCACAACTCTGGTCCAGCTTTTTGCTGGTTACTTTGAAGATAGACTCTCCTGGGCTTTTGCATCCAGGCTGACTTTGAACTATGACCTTCCAGATCTCTGCCACATGAATAGCTAGCAATACACATATGAGCCATTAGCTCCTGGTTCACAAAGTTTTAAACTGGATTTTAACATCAAAAATATTCTAAATAACTGTATTCATATCATCAGAAGTATTTAGTTTTATTTTATTTTGAATGTTGGTCTGGGAGATTGAACTTAGGTCCTAGGTGCTGTCTTGAGCTTTTTTTTTTACTCAAG
Source organism: Megascapheus bottae (assembly GCF_031878675.1). Lineage (NCBI taxonomy): Eukaryota > Metazoa > Chordata > Mammalia > Rodentia > Geomyidae > Megascapheus > Megascapheus bottae. The sequence goes on from NC_143518.1 coordinate 2,031,016, forward strand.
GCCATTCAGAGCTCAGCCTCCTGAGCAGATAAGATTATGAGCCACCCACACTGAAAAGAAGTTTTTCTCACTTTCTTTTGTTTGTATGTTGTCTTTAAAGAACTAATTAGTACCTGAATTTTAAACTTCTTTAAGGCAACATTTTGTAATACTTGACACACACCTGAAAAAAAAAATGATAGACTCAAAAGGAAAAAAAATTGCCAGATCTAGAGCTTTAACTCAGGAGGTGGGCACTGTTTCTGAGCTCAAGGCTAGCATGCTACACTTGAGCCACAGCACCACTTGTGATATTTTTGGTGAATTATTGATGATAAGAGTCTCACGGACTTTCCTGCCCCGGCTGGCTTCAAATCACGATCCTCAAATCTCAGTCTCCTGAATAGCTATGGGTGCAGGGTTGTCAAATTTGTTCTTGACTCATAGATAAAAGAAGATATTTAGGCTATGGACACCAAGCTCCTGAAGAGAATGAACTAGATGTCTCCTATGTCTCTGCAATTGTTACCACAAGTAAGGTGCCCACTGATTATTAATATGATGGGTTTTAATCTGCCTGGGTTCCTCAACACAGAACCAACACCTTAAAAAGGAAGACAAAATATTGCTGGTATCTCACATCCCGAAAGCAGGCTCATTCAAACAATAGCATCTGTGACTGTGGACGTCTTTGAGATACCATTCCCAGTATTCAGGAAGGTGGCAAGATGATGGTTGAGCTCTTTTGCCAGCTTTACTTTTGTTGTAGTTGTTGGTTGCTTGGTTAGTTTCTGTTGTAGGATTTGCTATCAGGACTCCTCTAACATGGAACAATGTGGAAGCATTCTATTTTTTTTCAGTTCTAAAATTTGAAATGTTTGTTTGGAAGATCTTTCCTACTAAAGCTTAGAATATATATTTCAAAGTCATTGATTCATGTATTCATTTGTTAAATTTTAATCTTTTCTATTTATATTATCCAAGTGAAGGTCTTCGGGTTTATTGTCAAAGATTTCATGAAAATCACATCCATGATGATCCAATTCACAGCACTCATAGAATGAGTATTTCTAGTCTAGGAGACATTCCTTCCCTGCAGCCTGTGTTGTAGAAGGCAGGGAGGGGGAGATTTGGAGTCAAGACAGCATCCTCTGTTGTGGGGTTCTGGTGCTGAGCTTCACCTGGATTCTCCAGGTCTTCCTTCAATTTATCATGGGTTTGTGCAATAGGAATTTGTTGATCGTCTATTAGATCAGGAATTGGACTAGCAGGGGGAATTTTTTAAATGAATTAACCTCAATGGAGTATTACAGGGTCATAAAGAAAAATGAAATTAGCTTGTTTGAAGAAAAGAACTGGAAACCCTCATGTTATATGAAATATGCCAGGCTGAAAAAAGACAAATACTGCATAATTTTATACATGCATACTTCATATGCATGTATAAAAGTAATGAAAATCCATCAAAATTGTTCAGAAAATAGAAAATGAAACATAGTAATACAGCAGGTAAACCTGATCAAAGTATATTATACACATCTACGGAAATGCAAAAACACTTTATACAATTAATAAATACTGAAAAAAGAGAATGAAGTCAGGCACTGGTGCTTCACATCCATAATCCTAGCTACTCAGGAGGCTGAAATCTAAGGATCCTGGTTCAAATCCAGCTCAGGCAAGGAAGTCTGACCCTTATCTCCAATGAACCACCAGAAAACTGGAAGTGGTGCTATTGCTCAAATGGTAGAGCAGTAGACTTTAGCTGAAGAGTACAGGGACAACACCCAGGACCAGAGTTCAAGCCCCATGACCAACAAGAAGAATGAATGAATGAGCAAATGAATGAATTCGAATATATTTATAAGGGAAAAATAACACATATAGAGCATGGTAAATGTCCAAAGAAGAGAATTGTGAAAGCCTAAGGAGGAAATCCTCAGGGCCTTAATTACACAGTGCTATAGTATAGATACACATGTATCACTGCTGAAGAAAATAAGTATTTACTATAAGCGCTGGTTTTCCAAACAAATTTTACGACTCTGAAAGTAGGTGCAAAGAACTCACAGCCAATATATCTAGTTTCATTCCAGGTTCATTTTCCTCCTGACTATTCAAGTAAGCCTCACCACTATTGCATTCACAGTTAGCTAAGAAAGTCTAATTTGCAGAAATCATTCTGTTTTATATGTGAAAAGTACTCATGATTATGTCAATGCTTCTTATTGTTGGGTTTATTTCTGTGTTTATCTGAAGCTCTCTTCTCCCAATGAACACAGCTGTTTGCTTCAGTGTTTCAATGTTTCAGGAGATGATTTTTGGTTAAGTTCCCACTGTTTATCAGTAAACAATCTTCTGCGTGGGGGTGAACCATTCTCTGTATTCCTCCTTGATTGCTTAGCTGTCTACTCTATTTTGCTGTTGGCTGCTTGATTGTTGATGCCAGTAGTAAGGGTTGAAACCAGAGTGTGGCACTGTCCCTTTGCTTTCTCCACTCAGAGCTGGCACAGCATCACTTCCAGCTCTTTGCTTATTAATTGGACTTAAGAGTAGCAAGGTCTTTTTCCTGCCAGGGTCAGCTTTGAACTTAGATCCTCATCTCTCAGCCTCCTGAGAAGCTAGGATTAAAGGCCTCTGCCACAGGCCCCTGGCTTTAGCTGTGCACTCGAAATCAACGTTCATAATCCTTCACACCTTGAGGGATTTTCAGGTAAAGAGGAGGGATGGTTTTTCTCTCCCTGTTTGGCCTCAAATCCATATTCTACACCCAATTCACGATTTTTCATCCTGCTGAAATAAAGTCTTATAAGATCACATGCCAATATCAGAACAAATCAAATGTTCATCTAAACAGATAGAAACTTCTCATAGGGAACTTTCCTATTTTGCCAAACCTGTGATAAAGTATGGAAGCAGGTGCAGGTCTGTGTTTCCAGCTATTCCCAAGGTAGAGACAGGAAGATTAGGAGTTCAAGGATAGCTTGGACAAATAACTCTATCTCAAAAACAAAACAAAATAAAGGAGGGTGGAGGGTGGCTCAACTGGCAGAGAGCTTGTCTAAAATGTGTAAGGTCCTGGGTTCAGTCCCCAGCATCTCTGTAAACACTGCAGAAATAGCTGGCAGTGACAACCTAGCTACCTGCAAACTACCCAAGATCTGTTCTTGGACTATCATTTGCACCCACTGTGCCCAATCACAGGGCAGTGTAGATGCCAGCATGGGTAGAATGGAATGCTGACACTGGGCACTGGTGGATTGATGGGGGGCTCAGATATGAGGATGAATGGTTCAAAGCCAACCCAAGCAGAAAAGTTCAGGAGACTCTTATTTCCAATTAATCTGAAAACAAGAACAGAAGTGGAGCTGTGGTTCACGTGTTAGAATACCAATGTTGAGTGAAAAAAGCTAAGATAGCCAGGCCTTGTGTTCAAGCTGAAATACATACACGAAATAAAACAAAATAAAACAAGAAAAAGAATGCTGGATTTCAATTCACAGCAGTGAATAATAGTGGAAAGAACACCAAACATTCAATTTATTATTTCAGTTTCAAATGCTTTTCAAAACTATTTTTCCCCCGTTTCTGTGCTGAGAGATCTTCAATCTCTCAATAGACACTTATAAAAATCATCTAAAAACCTAATAAATGCAAACCTCATGGTTTTAGTAAACATTATGTTCCAAAATTCTTTCTTGTACCAGGACATTGAAGAAAGGGTAAGAGATAAAAATTCATCTGTGATACTGGGCTTTGTAACCCTAGATACTTAGAAGGCTGAGATCTGATCACAGTTTGAAGCCAGCCAATGCAGGAAAGTCAGTTTAGATGAACATTTGATTTGTCCTAGTATTGGCATGTGACCTTATAAAAATGTATTTCTGCAGAAGTTGCAGAAAAGTGGCAGAGTGCCAGCCTTAAGTGATGAAGCTGAGGGAAAGTGCCCAGGTCCTGAGTTTCAGCCCCAGTAATGGCACACACACACACACACACACACACACACACACACACACACACACGCAGGCACACACACACACACACACACACACGCAGGCACACACACACACACACACACACGCAGGCACACACACACACACACACACACGCAGGCACACACACCCTTTCTGCTGTGGCCTTTTGCATTAGTGCTGTGTTATAGAATAACAAGTTGTTGTTCCCAGAGTGAGGTGTTTTAAAACAAATAACTGAGTGTTAGGAGCTTATGCCTGTAATCCTAGCTATGGAGGAGGCTGAGATCTGAGCATTAAGATTTAAAACCAGCCAGTCCATGGAAAGTCCAGGAAAGTCCATGAGAATCTTATCTCCAATTAATCATCAAAATGCCAGTGGTAGAGAGCTGTAGCTAAAGTGGTAGAACACTAACTAGCCTTGAGTCAAAAAGCTCAAGGACAGTGCCTATGCCCTGAGTTCAAGCCCTAGGACCAGCATAGTAATAAGAATAATAAGAATAATAAGGACTAATTATTATTAATTATTATTATATTACAATTAATGAGCTGGGAATTGGAGCCCTGGTCAGCAACCTGTCCAACAACACGCTGCCTGGGATTAGAGCCGATGGGTCTGAGAGCTTCATCAGTCCTTTGGCTGCCATGAGACACACCATCTGTAGTCAGCTTTATATGTTCTGGAAGGGTTTCTGCTTTGTGATGGTTCTCACATTTGACCCCTAAGAGCTTATCTGTATATTGTGAAGGACATAGACAGTCCACACCTAGTTTTAGAAAAGGTCAACTCAGCCTTCATATTTGTTAGTTAAGCAAAGTGTCTGAGTTAATTTGGGGAAAGGCTAATCTTGTTTTCAAACATACAGCTGTGAAACCTTCCTGGCTAATAGTCAGTCTGTCACTTAATATCCATACAACAATTAACAACAGTGACAAAGAGAAAGCAAGAGGAGGGAGTGCTGAGATGGACCATTTTAAAAGTGCCTTCTTTAAGCCAGAGACTCCACATTCTAGTTCTCATCAGCCATTAAGCTCCCATGCAAATGAGAAGAGGTCAAAGGATAGACAGCCATAAAATGAAGTAATGTCCAAAGTGATGGTACCTGATACGGTATCCAGATATGGTGCCTAGATGCCAACAGGGAGAGTGTGGTGAGAGAGGAACTTTCCATCCATGCCTGCCCTGGCTGCCCACCCTAACACAAGCAGCTGCCAGCCTGTGTTCCAACCTCTGCCTTGCTCTGTCTTCCAGCGGCTACAAAGCCTACGTGGGTGCCAGCTAAACAGACCTAGGCCTACCCGTCTCCTGAATTCCCTTCAGATCTCGTCCCAAATAAACCTTTCCTGACATGAGTGAGAGACAGACAGATGACAGACAGACAGGATTTTCCACTATGCTTTATTTTCTTCCCAACATAGAGCTCCAGATACAGTATTATCTTACATGTTTCGTCCTCACGTGCACCTTGACATTTTGTAGATTCATATAACTTGAGTTGATGAACAAGTACCCAGCTACCCTGTGTCAAACTTTGGAGCCCAGCAGCATGCCACTGTGGACATGTCACCCTCACAGAAGATGCCAACAGACCTTCTGCTATTCTTATTCCTACTGAGGGTTTGGAGACCTCCAAGAAGTTAACATAGGACTTAACATTGCCTAGCAAGCGAGGGGGTGGGGCCGGATGTGGCTCCTGAACTCAGAACAGTCTTCTTTTTGCCTCTTTACCAATTGACCTCTGCAAATGAAATGATTACAAAAATCCAGTCAGCCCGGAGGCAGTGACACAAGCTCCTGCTGAATCCCATCTATCAATGGGACTTTGCCACCCAATTCCTCCTGGTGAAAATGCCACTGAAATAAGACAGAAAATGCCCTCCAGGCTGGTATTGACAGATTCTGTCAGCACCATAATTGAGCTCCATGCCTCCCTGGAGCCCTTCCTCCTCTCTTGTGTAGGAAATAAATGATCAATGAAAACTTGGGGCGAATTTTTACTAATTTGAAAATGAATGCCAAGAAATGATTTTCTCTTGGTATCTGCAACAGCCAATCAGCTGCCCATACCCAATCTGAAGAAGGAAGTAAGGAGATTGGGGAGTGGAGAAGACATGCATGGTCAAGGTGATTGGTCATTATTTCTGTATGCCAGGCAACTCACAGACCATAATCTCTTTAAACCCTCAGTGAGGATACAGTGAGGATTTGACCAATCGATAGGCTTATCATTTCCAAATCATTGGTGTCTGTTTAAAAGACTAGTAACAGTGTCACCAAACAGTAGCCTGTTTGATTCCTGGTATGAGGGGTCAAGAGACTGCACAGAATATATTTCTAAACCTCTTTCTAAAAGCCATTTTTGACTCATTGTTTTGTTTTGTTTTGTGGTGGTGGGGCTTGAACTGTAGGCCTGGGCACTGTTTCTGAGTTCTTCAGCTCAAGGCTACCTCTCTGCCACTTGAGCCACAGCACCACCTCTGTTTTTTTGGTGGTTCATTGGCGATAAGAGTGTCATGGACTATTGTTACAATATTTCACCTTGTTATCTGATATATTTTATATGTGCTTAATTGGTTACTTGAAATTGGATAGGGAAGGGGGGAAATCAAAAAGAGCAGGGGGAGTGGGGAGGGAAATGGGGACCATGTCATGAGAAAGGGTATCAATGTTTGTGAAGTAATACACCTTCTATCTGGTGAATACAATGTAACCCTTCTATTAATTACAATAAAAAATAAATTAAAAAAAAAGAGTGTCGTGGACTTTCTTGCCCAGTCTGGCTTTGAACCACAGTCTTCAGATCTCAACCTCCTGAAGTAGCTAGGGTTACAGGTGTGAGCCACTGGCACCCGGCTCACAGATAGTATCAAAAATAAAATCTTTAAAAGCCAGGCACCAATGGTTTTAATCCTAGCTGCTCAGGAGGCTGAGATTTGTGAATAAAGGTTCAAAGCCATCCCAGGCAGGAAAATTCATTAGACTCTTTCCTCCAATTAACTATCAAAACAGCTGGAAGTGGCACTGCAGCTCAAGTGGTAGAGCACTAGCCTTGACCAAAACATGTCTAAGGGCAGTGCCCATGCCTTGAGTTCAAGCCGCAAGACTGGAAAAAAATAAAAAATAACTGGGCACGGTGGTTCATGCCGGTAGTCCTAGCTAATCAGGAGGTCGAGATCTGAGGATCAAGGTTCAAAGCCAGCCCGAGTACAAAAGGACCTGAGACTCTTATCTCCAATTAACCTCTAGAAAATGGGAAGTGCGGCTTGGCTCAAGGGTAGGATGGTAGCCTTGAGCTGAAGAGCTCAGGAACAGTGCCCAGGCCAAGTTCAATCCCCACGACCCCCACAAGCAAAAATAAGCAAACAAACAAACAAAGCATAAATAAATAAACACACTCATGCATGCGAAATCGTTTCAACTTTTCTACTGTAGATCCATTTCAGTGGGGGTAGTGAGCCTTTCCCTCTTACTCGCCAGTGCACTCAAAGCCTGTGGCATCCTTACAAGGCCCAGCCAGGAGGGAACACTTCAGGAGATTGGGAGGTAGAAAGAGGCAGGACAGAAAGGATAGTGAACAAACCCAATAATGAATTCACAGCTTATAGAACTTTTCATTTTTTGTAGTGACCAGTAGAGCGCGCTGTTGTCATGCACATGATTGCTATGGCCGGCCTAAATTTTCCTAGAGAGAATTTGATGTTGAAAAGATAGTTAAAAACAGAAAGAAAGAAAAAGAAAAGAAAAGATAGTAAAGTAAAAGTCTCCTGGCCAAAGGTCAGGCTTAACTCTGTCTTTGTTCCATGGACACTTAGTCTGTGAACCAGGCTGTAGTCCAGCATATTAAAGGAAATCCCACTATCTGCCAGGCAGTAGTGTTTCACACGTATCCCAGCATCAAGATCCAAAGCCAGCCAGGGAAGGAAAACCTGTGAGACTCTTACCTCCATTTAACCACAAAAAGCCACACTTGAGCTATGGCTCAAGAGCTAGAATGCCAACCTTGAACAACAAAAATAAGGAACAGAACTTAGGCCCTGAGTTCAAGCCCCCAGTACAGGCATATGCACAAATAATAAAAATTGCATTTTCCATCTAAGCACTCCTATATGCTGAATCCTGATCTAGACCCTGAATTCAAGGCAGGCATTCAAGTCCTGCTTCTCAGCACATTTATTATCTGTGCGATTTAGTTAAAAATGATTCAGTCTCTTTAAACCTCAGTTTTCCTGATCCCTAGATTAGAGATATAAATCCTATTAGTATAATGCCGAGAAAATTCAATACACATCTGTGAAGCATTCAGCACAGCTTCTGGTACAAAAGTCAGTAAACAATATTAATGTCATTTATTAATCCTGCAAGGATTAATAAGAGTCCATGAGACTCTTATCTCAAATTAACCACCAGAAAACCAGAAGTGGTGCTGTAGTTCAAGGGGTAGTTCAGTAGCTTTGAGCTGAAGAACTCAGGGACAGCGCTCAGGCCCTGAGTTCAAGCCCCATGACCGACTAAGTTATTTCTCATCTCTTTTGTTGTCACTTAGTTATTCTCATATTGTTACAGTATCTTACCTTGTAATCTGGTATATTGTATATACGGTTATTTGTTTATTTGAAATAGGAAAGGGAAGGGGAGAAACAAGATGAGGGGAGGGAAATGGGGACAAAAACATGAGAAGGGGTATCAATGTGTGAGAAGTAATGCTCCTTCTTATCTGGCAAATATAAGTGTAACCCCTCTATTAATTATATTAAAAAATACAAAAGTTTGTAATTTTTTAACAAAAAGAAAAGAAAAAGCCAAGTAAAAATACAACATCTGGAGTTCAATCCCTAATACCAGCACACCCATGCAAAATTCAAATAAAATATATTTTCTCTCTTTCCCTTTAGGAGTTTTACTTCCTTCATTTCTTTCTTTCTTTCTTTTTTTAATTGATAGGACTGGGTTTGAATTCAAGATTTCATGCTTGCTCAGCTTGTACTCTACTACTTGAGCCATGTCTCCAGTCTTGCATTTTGCTAGTTATTTTGGATGAAGTCTTGAGGCTGATCTCAAATTATAATCCTCTTGATCTCCTGAATCGTTAAAATGACAGTCAGGAGACACTGATGCAGACAGTAGCTTTTTCTGTGGGCCAAGAAAACCAGAACATGTCTTCAAAGGAAATTTACATCTCCACATTTGATGAAGTAGTCATATACATCCTTGATAATATTTTTACAAAATTTTTATTCCACATTTAACTTACTAATCTTGTCAAAGGCAACGTCTGAAGCAATACAGCATCTCTCCCCCGCCAACCAAAAAGAGCTAGAGGTTGAGAATGGGAAAGGATTCTCTCTCTGCCTGCCTCTCTCTGTCTCTCTTTGTCTCTGTGTCTCTGTCTCTCTCAATCTCTCTTTGTATCTGTGTATGTATCTCTGTGTGTGTCCTCTGTCTATGTGTGTGTATTTGTGTGTGCTAGTCCTGTGGCTTAAACTCGGGACATGTGCACTGTTCTTTAGCTTTCTCACGCAACACTGGTGCTCTACCACTTGAGCCACAACTCCACTAGCTTTTCAGTGGACAACCATCTCATTGACTTTCCCATCTGGACTGGCCTCAAACCTTGATCCCCAGATTGCAGCCTCCTGAGTAGCTGGGATTACTGATGTGAGCCACTTGCCCATTGCTTCACTTTCAGGATTGTCTCTGTGACCACCATCATTTTTAGGGTTTCCTGCTGTCCTTGAAGAGATGTGGAGGGTCCTTAAAGAGAGAATGTCATAGGAAATGACCCAGATCACTTTGTCCAGTAGGAAAATCTTTTCCAAGGATCCACTCCAACTATGTTTTAAATGTATATATATATATATATATATATATATATTCTCCTAGCAGAGAATCACAATAGCTCAAAAGCTATGTACATAGAGTCAAAAAGAATGAGGGGGGCAAAAACATGAGAAAGGGTATGGAGGTTCAAGAAGCAATGTACTTATTACCTGACGAATGTAACTGTAACTGCTCTATACATTACCCTGACAACAAAAGCAATTAATAAATAATAATATATAAGCATCTTATTTTTGCAAGCATAAAGACAAAATATGGCTCTTTTAACCATGGCATACCTTGAGCAAAAAAGCTCAGGGACAGCCTCAGGCTCTGAGTTTAAGTCCCAGGCAGTCCTAACCCCACCCACCCACCAAACACACACAATCTTCCTGAATCCTACCAACCCTACACCCCATGTGTACCCACATGTGTATAGACATGAACTGGAATACATCTATTAGTGAAATGAGACCATAGTTCACATTACTTTGTAGTCTGAGTTTTAAGTTATTTTATAAAACATATTTTTATGCCAGCCACCCCTGTGGAATTGCTGTCCAGCTCCCTGGGACATGACCTGATTTAGCCTGAGCAGATCACCTAACTCTTAATCAGTGTGATTATAGAAAAAGAGAATTTCTCCTTCCTTATCACTACAAATTATCCTAGTGAAATATCCATCCAATATACCAACTCATAGCTCGTAGAAACTAGGGTAAACCATAACTCCAGAGAGTACAAAAAGATGATGTAATCAAATCAGTCCTCAGAACAGATTTCCAGGTACTCCCTGCTCAGGCTACAGTGCTCCTTCGATTCCTTTGCCAAAGGATTAACTCCATCCCCTCTTGCTTCTCAGTGCCCATCTCCCTCTATCCCAATCGCAAACAGCTTGCAGAATTTTCTGTGCACAGGTCACAAACTGTTTTTGTCCATGCCCTTTTCTGTATCCTATTCTTCCTTTCCTTTCCTGCTGAAGGAAAAAGCCCATTCACACTTGAAATTTAGCACGTGTGTGTGTGTGTGTGTGTGTGTGTGTGTGTGTGTGTGTGTGTGAGTGATAAAACAATTATTATTACCTAAAGAAGACCTGCACTCTGCCTGTCCTGGGTGTGATCTCTGAGACCCTGGTGGGAGGTTACTTATTTGCCTTTGGCCTTGGATCAAGACAATCACGTAGCTTTGTGACCCCCCCAGGGCACCCTCACTACGCTCAGTAGTATTTTCCTTGGGCACTGACCAGAAAAACCACAACAGAAAATGGTGTGGCAATAGCAAGTCACCCAGATCGGCTGGCTTCGTAACTAGATCCAGCATGCAGGCAAGCCTCAGGTGAATGATACACTTGTGACTGAGCCCCATAAGGTCCCACAGCAGTGCCAGGCAAGTGAGGCTGGACACGCTCAGTGGGAGCCCCTGGGTCTGGCACTCAATGACCCTGCCCTGTGTCCCTCTTCTCTTGTCTGCCCTTTGTCTGGATCCATTCCCTGCAGTAAACAAAAGCTCCCAGCAAGCTCTGCATATGCTGAAATACTATCAAGCTCAAGGGTGCTTATGAGATCCCTAGTATGGGCCATTAGCACCAGAAGTGACCCAGATTCTGCCCTTAATTCCCTCTCATGTTGCTTCCTCACTTTTTGGTTTGTTATTTTTTGTGCCTTGGAATGACAATGGACGTGTTACATTAGGACTCATGCATATGTTGTATTCCTAGGGTTGAGTAACATATGGCCACACACAAGGCCTTGGGGCAGCATGCATTTCTGGTGGAGAAGTTGTAGTGGTCAGAAGCCCATGATGGCTTCCCTGGGTGAAGGGAACGTCACAGTTTTGGTGAATCAAGACCATGGCAACTTTGAGCACATCGTTATGTTGTTGCCTTAATATTGGTTGAGTTTATCTGAAATTTGGTTCAGGATTTATTTCAGATAACCTGACTTAGGAAAAAGAAGCAGAAGGCTGATCATAACCTCTAGGCAGAGCCAGGCTGTCCAATGACAGCTTATCTGAGAGAGATATTGGGGAGAGGGGGGGAGAGGCATGGAAGGGAGGCAGAGAGGGTGGAAGGGAAAGAGAAGGAAGGGGGCAAGGGAGGAAGGGGTGGAAGAAAAGAAGGAGGGGGGAATAAAAAGAGAGAAGGGAAGAAGGAAGAAGGACAGAAGGGAGGGGGAGGGGAGAGGAGGGGAGGGAAAGGGAAGGGAAGGGAAGGGAAGGGAAGGGAAAAGAGAGAGAGAAAAAGAAAGAAAAAAGAAAGGAAGAAATGAAGGAAGAGAAAATGTTTTATTATAATGATTTACTTAGGAATTATTGTTGGAATCCTTAATCTGCTGAAAATGAGGTACTACGGACAATTGTGTAATCAGCTGAGCTCATCCATATAAATCACTCTGTGTGGGATGCTTAGAAAGTACGCAAGCAACGTCAGTGTATTGGTACTACTGCACCAGCAAGTACAGGAGAAGTCAAAACATCGTCCCCAAAGAGATAAAGCTCCCCTGTCTGTGGTGGATTCTCAGAGGCTCAGAGGCTGTGAGGGGCAATGGGAGGCATACATAGAGAACAGTGATAAAACTCTGACTCTTGCCCAGTGCAGCTGGACTACTGAGCATTGTGTGGAGCCAGTACTTTGGGAAAGGTGACGGGATGGGGAACCCTCTCTTCCTTGGTCCTTAGGGCCCCTGAGTTGGGAAGGAAAGGAGTTTGCCTTCTGTGTGTGTGTGTGTGTGTGTGTGTGTGTGTGTGTGTGTGTGTGTAGATGTGAATCCCAAGGGGCTTCTTGAAGCCCACCCAGGCCTGCCAGGTTGCAGCCCACCTCGCTGTCCACACAAAGTCTAGGAGCAAAATGCCTCAGGATGACCATATCAAAGTAAATACAGTATACGGTAATTATATCTAGGTCCTGCCCTCTCTCCAAAGCTAATAAAATTGGACTTTAACTGTCTCTCTTCATAATGCAGCTGTGATATGTTTGTTCTGCTATTACTTTTTTTTTTGGTCTGTCTTGAATTTTGTTTTAAAAGGTACACTTCGTTGGAAAACAGTACATTTTTTATTTTAAGTGGAATAGAAAAAAATTGATTTTTTCGAAGCCCTAATTGCAAACATGTCAAATAACATGTCACATTTAAAGGCTGTCATGGGAGCCCAAGCAGTGTAATTGTGTATGGACAGTGCTGTCTAATTTAGCTTGCTTTATATGATTTACTAGGATGTTCTGCTATTGGTTGCATTATTTAGATCTTTGATAATCTCCTTTTCCCTGGTAACCTAAATCTGAAATACTCACTTCTTTGGCCTTGGGAAGTCATTTTTGTACATCAAATTATTTAGATGCACCTGAAACTAAGCCCTCCCCTAAAAACAGGAGAGGGAAGGCCAGTAGGACAGTGAAGAGTTTGCCAACTGGGCAGGGTTTGGTGACTGCATGAAGGACTGACCGAGGCAGGCCCAGAGCCTTTCTGTGTGGGCTTCAGAGGACTCTGGAATTGCCAGAAAATTCATTTCCAAGTTGGTCATTTTTGTTCTGTTTTGGTCTGTTGTGGACCTTGCACTCTGGGCCTAGGGGATGTTTTTGAACTCTTCAGCTCAAGGCTAGTGCTCTACCATTTGACCCACAGAGCCACTTTTGGTTTTCTGGTGGTTAATTGGAGATAAGAGTCTCACAGACTTTCCTGCCCAGGCTGGCTTTGAACCATGATCCTGATTTCAGCCTCCTGAGTAGCTAGGATTATAGGCATGAACCACCGGCACCCAGCTTATTTTGTTTTGTTTTCATATTTTTTCTTCGACATTCCTACTCTCTTCCTCCTCTGTGCCCCCCCATCATTTTTCTTACAGATCAATTCAGGTAAAAGAACTAATTTGCCATACAAGGACTGGGTTGTGACATTTTGGGGAGCAATTTATTTTGAGTAGGGATTGAAAGCAAAGTATTTGTAAGTCATTTCCGTGCAGTGCATTAGACATTTTAAAATCTATTTTTATTTTAAGAGAAGTTTATTATTAAGGCGTTATATGGATGAGTTGTCATTGAAAAAGTCCAGCAGTGAGTATATTTCTTTTTGGACAATGTCACCCTTTACTTTGCTTTATCCCAGTTCCCTGCTTTTGTCCCTGCCCACAAGTTGCCTAGTTCATTTTCCACGTAATGTGTTCTGAATACCATGCTTGGATTCCTTCACCTTGCCTACTTCCCATGCAGGACCCCTTCCCTTACTCCCCTAAACACAAAAAATAACAATAGTGACAAAACCCCTCATGTTTCCATTTCCTGGAATTCATTGCAATAAGCAGCATTTTAAATGTTGCATAGGGTTACACATATGGGCTCCTCCCCTAAGTTTATCCTCCTTTTATGTGACTGCTAGAGTCCTGTGTAAGTTATCAGGTAACTCTGAAGTTACTTATTGTGAATGATACCACCTGGCTTTATAAAATCAAATTTCCCCTTGCCACAGTGGAGGTGGTTGTGGTGGGCGACTCTCTACCGCTGGCTATTTGCATATGTTTTCTTCCATTCTCAGCTTCCAGCTATTGACACATGTCCCGGGAGATCTCAATACTATCCAAGAAACAGGGGATGGGAGTTTGGCCTAGCAGTAGAGTGCTTGTCCAGCATGCACGAAGAGTCAGGTTCGATTCCTCACTCAGTACAACATGCATAGAAAAAGCCAGAAGTGGTGTTGTGGCTCAAGTGGTAAAACTCTAGCCTTGAGAAAGCCCTAGGACAGTCCTCAGGCCCTGAGTTCAAGCTCCAGCACTGGCAAAGGAAGGAAGGAAGGAAGGAAGGAAGGAAGGAAGGAAGGAAGGAAGGAAGGAAGGAAGGAAGGAAGGGAGGGAGGAAGAGAGGGAGGGAGGGAGGGAGGGAGGAAGGAAGGAAGTAGGAAGGGGGGAAGGGAAGGACTGGCTGGAGGGAAAGTGTGGCTGCTAAGTTCAAGGCAGTAGGTGTTACATAAAAAGAACTCAGAAAACACATCTCTTCCCTACTCAAGAGGCTGCGATCTAAGGACCCCAGTTCAAAGCCAGCCCACACCAAAAAGTCCATGAGACTCTTACCTGCAATTAACCAGCAAAATGTTGGGAGTGGCCAGGCTCTGATAGCTCACACCTATAATCTTAGCTACTCAGGAGACTGATATCTGAGGACTGAGGTTCAAAGCCAACACAGGCAAAAGCCAGCCCATGATCTCCAAGTAACCACTCAGAACCCAGAAGTGGCACTGTGGCTCAAGTGGTAGAGCACTGGCCTTGAGCACAAAGAGGCTCAGGGACTGCACCCAGGCCCAGAGATCAAGCCCCATGCTCCACAGAAAATAATTGGGAGTGAAGCTGTGGCTCAAGTGGTAGATAACCAGCATGGAGTGAAGAAGCTAAAGGAGAATGCCCTAGCCTGAAGTTCAAGTCCCAGTACTGGTATATGCACACACAAATCTCCTACACAATTGCCTTGTAGTATTCACTGAAGCTCCTGACACTTAATCCTCTTAACTTGTAGTGGATTTTCTGTCTGGATGTTGTCATGTTGTCAACAAAATGTCTTTATGATAGATTGATATCTTCAGAGTTAAATGTTAAGGTAGCGAGCTTTGCTATTATCTGCAACAACCTGAAAGGGTGATTTTCTTTTCTCTGAGAAATAGGAAAAATAGCTATGAATGGAAATAACTTAGAGAATGAAGCTGTGTGACTACTGATATCATGTAACTATTATGTTCCTTGCTCATGCACACTGAACAACAAGGGGGCTTCAATTGGATTCCACCAATGAGTGTATCAGTAACCTCAGTACTGTCATTCAATAATTATTAGAAAAAGAAGAAACATGGATCAGTAGAAATACAATAATAGGACAGGTTAAATACATTTATGCCTATCTTTCTGAATGATCTTTTAGTTTGAGACATGTGGACAGGTGTCATTGGCTCACGCCTATAATCCTAGCTACTCAGGAGGCTGAGATCTGAGGATCACTGTTGGAAGCCAAACCCAAGCAGAAAATGTCCACGAGAGACTTCTCTCCAATTAACCATAACCTGAGCTCTTTTGCTTAGGGACAGTACTCAGACCCTAAGTTCAAGTGCCAGTACCAGCACACACACACACACACACACACACACACACACACACACACACACACACACACACACAGCATGTGAATGTAGATTCTTGCTAGAGCTAAGTGCACAGGCACTCAGCTGGGTCCCACGTGTCAGGCTTTCGGGCCCTGGCTTACTTATGAAAGAGGATTGGAAATAGAGGCTCCTACAGCGATGTCCTGTGCAGCTGAGCCTGGCATTCAGGCAGGGATGGCTCACTTCTGGTAGTAGTTGACCCATTTGATGAAGAAGACTCTGTTTAGCAACTCTTCTATAAGAATCAGTTCTATTAGGGAAACAAGTCTGTCTTGAATCCCAGACTTTCCTCTTCATTGATGGTTACAATTCCTCTGATTCTTGCCATTCCCCCTTGACTAAGAAAAGATTCTAATCCATATAAATAATAATAAAAAATTCAATACATTTTGCTTGCATAATTTAAGTCTTGAAGGAAATCCTCATTTGCAAATACACTGGCATTCTGGTGAATGCCTTTTGTCTTCTTCATATTTTCTTTTCATTTACTTTATTGACTAATGATTGTTGAGAAAGGTACTGGAATTGAGCTCAGAGCTTAGTGCATGGTAGGCAAGCCTTATACCACTAGTATAGCCCTCCCCAGACTTTCAGTTTTATTTCTAGTTGAATGTAGCTAGCAGAGAACAATGTTCTAGATCTCTTAACTAATATGGTTGTTTACCTCTCAGTGGTCCTTGATTTTCTTGGTTTTTCTATTAGCTTGTCTGTGGACAGTTTGATCTATTCTGTCCAGTAACAGACATTGGCACCAATGACTCAAACCTATAATCCTAACTACTCAGGAGGCTGAAATCTGAGAATCACAGTTTAAAGTCAGCTCTAATTAACCACCAACATGTCAGAATTGGAAACATAGCTCAAGTGGTAGAGTGCCAGCCAGGAGTGAAAAAGCCAAGTAACAGCCCTAGGTGCTGAGTTCAAGCTCCACTGCCACACAAACAAGAAAAAGACAATTGCTAATATTTTCATTAGTGCAGCTCATTTGTGTTGGCCATTCATAATAATTGCACTTCTTCATTGACTTGATTTCATACAATTGAGTGCACATTCTCAAATTTCAATTTTGGTTTCTTAATAATGCAGTGACAGCTCTAAGAGCTTGTAATCCTACAGCAAAAGTCATCTAGACTTTTGTCAGTCTTTGGGCTTGAACCCAGGGCCCATATGCTGTCCCTGAGGGGCTTTTAGTTGTTGTTGTTCAAGGCTAACACTACCCCACTTTGAGTCACAGCTCCAGTTAATTGGAGATAAGAGGGTCATTGGGCATTCCTGCCTCCATTGGCTTAAAACTGAGATTCTCAGATCTCAGCCTCCTGAGTAGCTAGAATTGCAGGCGTGAGCTATTAGCATGTGCCCACTTTTCAAGGCTTTTAATACAGTGGCTTTGGGATATGTCAATAATTTGTCTGCCAAGGCAAAAGGAAGCCTGCTTACTGATATGATAGCTATACCAGCCATTCCTTAATGTCTATGTTCCCCAGATGTAAACAACCCTAATATATGTGTTCTTTCTGTATGGGATGATCACTGTACCCTTGGAACAAAGACTTGTATGCTCCTGCTTCCATGAGTGATGAGGTCCTGTCTTTAACCCAGGAGATCTGGCCCTGCTGCCTGCTCTCCATTAAATTGTGTCAGGCTAACTTAGTAGCTGGTGAGTAGTTTCAAATCTCAGACTCAAGAACCCTGAGCAAGTGAATACACACAATATACTATGGTTCTATTCAGAATGGAGGATACATGCCTATTCTACTTAAGTTGGTTACATACAAGTCAATTAAGACAGCATATATGGGCCAGGAGTTTGGGCTAGTGGTAGAGTGCTTGCCTAGCATGCACAAAGACCTGGGTTCGATTCCTCTGTACCACATACGTAGGAAAAAAAAAAGGCTGGAAGTAGTGCCGAGGCTCAAATGGTAGAGCTCTAGCCTTAAGAAAGTCCAAGGACAGAGCTCAGGCCCTGAGCTCAAGCCCAGGACTGGCAAAAAAGAAAAAAGAAAAAAGAAAAAAAAAAGATAGCATATACTATGCAAAAAAAAAAAAAACCAACCAGACTATTCATTTTGTTTTAATAAAAGTAAATGTGTTAAAGCTAATTATATAACAGAAAATGACCATTATATGCAAGGGATAATAACCACATAATGAGTGCTAAAATAACAAAAGATAGTGAATATAAAACAAAATTACATATGCTCTTCCATCCTTGGTCTAGTTCCCAAATGATAGTTGATTTTTATATATTGCAAAGAAATTAGGAAACAAATCAACCTGACTTTTAGGAGTGTTAAAATCCAGTCATGCCAGGCTCATTTGCTAGGCTTGATTTCTATAAGATGTCACAATACTCACAGAGAAAGACAATGCAGACAACACACATAAGAGTGAACCTTCAACATCGCTTCCATAGAAAAATCACCAGTTTTCAAGTTAGAATAATCAAATGAAGCTGGGAAAAATGAAAATGGGTAAATTTTTCATTTTTCATATATTTTTATTGTAATTATTAGACAGGTTACATTATAGTCATCAGATAAAAGGTGCATTACTCCCCATTTCCTTGCCTCCACCCCCAACCCTCATCTTGTTTTCCCCCTTTCCCTATCCTATTTCAAATAACCAAATAAGAATATATACAATATATCAGATAACAAGGTAAAATACTGTAACAATATGAGATAATCAAGGGACAGCAAAAGAGGTGAGAAATAACATAGTACATTAAGGACAACAATCACTCATTATATGGCTTTTGTTTCAATATCCTGGAGGTCCTTTATTTAGTGTCATACTATATGGCTTTATGTATCTAGGTTTTGCTCTATTGTAAATCTCTGCTAAGAGAGCCCAAGGTTTCTACTGATTATGACAAAGGAGGCAAAGTCTATGTTCCTTTGAGTCTGGTTTACTTCACTTAATATGATTTTTTCTAACTCTTTCCATTTCCTTACAAATGGGGTGATGTCATTCTTTCTGACAGCAGCATAGAATTCCATTGTGTACAAATACCACATCTTGTTGATCCACTCATCAACTGAGGGGCATCTAGGTTGGTTCCATATCTTTGCTATGGTGAATAATGCTTCAATGAACATTGCTGTACTAGTGGATTTAGTATGTCCTTGTTTCTGGATGGTTGGGTAAATGCCAAGTAGTGGAATTGCTGGGTCATAGGGGAGCTCTATGTTTAGCCTTTTGAGGCACTGCCATATTGCTTTCCATAGTGGTTGAACGAGTTTGCACTCCCACCAACAATGCAGTAGTGATCCCTCCTGGCCACATCCCCTCCAGCATCTGTTGTTATTAGTTTTCTTGATCCTGGCCATTCTAACTGGAGTGAGGTGGAATCTTAGAGCTGTTTGGGTTTGCAATTTTTTAATGGCCAGAGATGTCAAGCATTTCTTCATGTGTCTATAGGTCATTCTTATTTCTTCTTCAGAGAAGACTCTCTTTAAGTCTTTGGCCCATCTTTTAATGGGATGGTTGTTTCTTTGGAGATTAGTTTTGGAGTGATTCAATTTTTTCAGCTGTTGATAAGAGGCCTTTATCTGTTGTATGGTTAGTGAAGATCTTCTCCCCTCTGTAGGCTTTCTGGTTAGTTTGCTGGCTATGTCCTCTGCCATACAGAAACTCTGCAGGAAAATTGGTAAATTTTTCTACTCAACTAGTAACTACATTTCTGAGCAGAAAATATTTCTCCAAATAAAAGTTATTTATTGTCTCTAAGTGCCATCAATATTGTATACCATCAAATCCTGTTCCATTTGCTCCTTATAAAATCAAAATTCTTCACTCTTATGTATTGATTGCATATGTTATATGCATGTGTTGCAGAAAGAAAGGTATCTCTGTAACTGTACAAGGAAGGAAGCTAAAACTGTAAGTGATGTCTGGTATAACAGCATGATCACTACCTAGCACCAAGGAGATTGGAGCAGGAAGGTAGAGTTCAAGGCCAGTCTGGGATGTACAGTACCAGCCAAAAACAGAAAAGAAGAAAAAAACAGAAAAAAGGTGATTGTTAAGGTAACACAGGACAGATAAGCCCATAAATGTCAACAGGTTAGTCCAGTGGAACTTTATTGCTCATGTATAGTTCAAATCAGCTTTCCAGATCACAGAGTTACTTTCTTGATGAGTCAGAGATTCCTTCCTGAGCATTCACTATCCTTACCACATGGATTCCAAGGCCACCAGAGAGAGGGAAAGAAACACAGACAGTCCTAGTGAGAATGGGTTAGAAGTGACTGCCTCTGGGTGCTACGAAGCCCGAACTGTGTACTACCTGTTTGGTCCCCAAAGAAGAGGAAATTGGCATGAGGATAAACTCATAGTTCCTACCACATTATCGGCTGTAGATCAGCTTTAAAGGAAAAGCTTTTCCCATTCCTAAAGTTTCTTTCCTTTCTTTTTTGCTTTTTCTTTATTTTTGTGCTCTTGCTTGGCTTTTTCACTCACAGCTGGCACTCTCCCAAGTGAGCCATGCCCACAGTCCAAATTTTTGCTTGATAATAGGAGACAGACTTTTCTACCTAAGTGGGATTCAAACCTTGATCCTCAAATCTCAGTCTCTTGAAGAGCTACAATTGCAGGCATGAGCCACCTAGATCTAATTCCTAATATTTCTTTAAGTTCATCCAAAGAGGAATGTACTCATTATTTATGGTGGTTTAGAAATTTATTGCTATGAAATATACACATAACTTATAAAAATGGTAACCACTCTGTACATCATCTTATAATAGCACTAATATATATATATATATATATATATATATATATATGTATTTGCCAGGCATGGGCTTGAGCTCAGGGTCTGAGCACTGTCCTTGGACTTTCTCAAGGCTAGAGCTCTACCACTTGAGCCACAGCACCACTTTCGGCTTTTTTCTATGTATGTAGTACCGAGGAATCGAACCTAGGTCTTCGTGCATGCTAGGCAAGCACCTTACCACTAGGCCAAGCCCCCTGGCCCCCTCTAACTAAAAATATTTTTAAATTTTATTTCAGAAAAATTTCCAAAACATGGAGAATAATCCTATTATGTTTCAAGTATTTAGAACAGATGTTTACAACCCTAAGAGATGGATTGGGTATGTTAATATTTATATCTTATATATTATTTCTTAATGATAATACTACTGGTGTTGAGTGTGTGCCTATGCACATATACTTGCTCATGTGTGTACTTGCACACACACACACACACACACACACACACACACACTTGTACTTGAGAGTACATGTGTAACTATAAGCCAGAGCACAGGTAAATGCAAAGTATAAATGCATTTGTTATCTTCAGGAGCTTATTCAGATTTCTACACCACAAGACAGTTTATAAAAATTACAGATGTTAGGTCACTATTTCCTTAAAAACATTTCTTTTTTTCATATATTTCTTATTGTAATTAATAGAAAGGTTACATGATATTTGCCAGATAGATGGTGCATTAATTCCCATAGATTGATATCCTTTCACATTCTTTTTTTAAACTATCAAAATTTTTGTATGACCAGGAAACTTAATAATACTAATACAAGGTAAGTGCCAGTGATTTACACCTGTAATCCTAGCTGCTCTGGAGGCTAAGATCTGAGGATCACTGTTCAAAGACACGCCCGTGAGCTACTTATCTCCAATTAAACACCAGAAAACAGAAAGTGGCTCTGTGGCTCAAGTTGCAGAGTGCTAACCTTGATCTGATGACCTCAGGAACAGCACCCAGATCTCACGTTCAAGCCCCACGACCAACAAAAAACAAAAACAAAGCTAATACAGCTGAATGCTGTAATTTCTCATTCATACAAAACAGAGTTGGCTTGTTAGAGCTCCTCACACTATTTTCAATGTTGCAGTTATTACCATTCATAACAAATAAAAATAAGAGCCAAATAAAAGCAACTAACAAGAGTGAATGTATTGTATGGAATTGCAGTTCTAAGCTGCTCTTTGAGATCGTTTAGCACTTTGCCTGCATGTTTTGTCTGTCATGATTCCATTCTCCTGAGCCTTCTCAACAGTTTCTGAGTCCAATTCTTTTCTATTCTTTCTGACAGTTTTTTCAGACTTCTTTTTGAGTGGTCACATGTTTATTTGAACATTCCCAAAAGGATATTTACCCCACCGTTTCTGGCATAGCTTTCTTATTTATATTCAGCACTAAATGTGGCTTTAACATCTCTTCTGTATTTCCTCTCAAAAATGATGGTTAACATTTAACAATAAATAATCCCATCTCAAAATAGAAAATATGGTTCAGAGACTTGAACCAAATGAAATATCGATTCAGGTTGGAGAATATTTTGATGTTTTAGTTTTGTTACAGTTCAGTTGTTTTTAGAAAATATGTAGGTTTGGATTTAGTTCAGACTGGTTCACTGGGTTTTTGTTTGTTTTACTGGATTTGATTTATAGTTCTGTAACAAGTTTAATATTGGGTTTAGGTCAGCGAGGACACATACAGCACCGTAGCTCTTCTTTGCCAATGTTTGGTTCAGAGGTCATTTCAAGGCCTTGATGCTGTGGTGATTGGACCTTCCTGCAAGGAGGAAGGGCTGCTTTGCAGCCCTGTGATAGGAAGAGAGTGATTACGTCTTTTTAGATGTATTTAACCATGCTATAGAGTGGACTTTGTTTTCAGAATTATTGTCCACTTTGAAGAGACTCCACTGAAATGCCACTGCTCTAATCAGTTTCTTCCTTTTTGCTCTTTCATTTTATTTATTATTATTTTACTGTGTAATGGTTTTACTTGTTGGTGCTGGGGTCCTAGGGCTTGAATTCAGGGTCTGAAGCATTGTCACTGAGCATGTTTTTCTCAAGGCTCTCACTCTACCACTTTAGCCACAGCTCCATCTCCAGCTTTTATTTTTTATTTTTTGGTGGTTAATTAGAGATAATAGTCTCCTAGACTTTCATGTCCAGGTTTGCTTCAAACCATGATTCTCGGATCTCAGTCTCTTCAGCAGCTAGGGTTACAAGCATGAGCCATCAGCACTCAACTTTCTTTTTTTTATGTTAAATGAGTTTCAGCTGTGACCTACATCGAAGCGCAAATGGTTCTTTCAAGAAATCCCTCTAATAAATGGTCCAAGTCAGTGACCTGGACAAAAGATTCTTGAACTAGTGACATCAGGGCTGGGAATGTGGCAGAGTGGTAGAGTGTCTGCCTAGCATGCATGAGCTCTGGGTTCAATTCCTCAGTAGCACATAAACAGAAAAAAAACAGAAGTGGTATTGTGGCTCAAGTGGTAGAGTACTAGGCCTTGAGCAAAACTAAGCTCACGGATAGTGTTGAGGCCCTGAGTGCAAGCCCTAGGACTGGGGAAAAAAGAAAGAAGAAAGAAAGGAAGGAAGAAAGGAAGAAAGAAAGAAAAAATAATCATTGTGCTAGTGACTCTCATACTGCTGGAACAGACTTCTAAGAAGAACTACGTAGAAACAGGGATTGTTTAAGCAAAAGATTATTAGGAAGCTGGGAACAGAGGTGATTATAGCAATGTACGTCTAGACTACTAATGTTATGGGAAACTTCCCTCAAAAACTATTGGTAGAATTGCCATGAACTATAATAATATTTAAGGCAAAGATCAAAAGAGTAAAACATCCCCTCACTAGAAAAACTCTTTAAAGGCTGGGTAAATGATAAGGAATGTGTTTAATAGAACTAATTTATAGATAAATGTGGTGCCAGGCTAGAATACATTAGCAGGGATGGCTTCAGGGGGTCTCAAGGTAAGATAATATATTGCTTTCATTAAAAAGCAATCTGCATGGATGATATCCACACCCCTGCAAAGTCTGTGGCTGTCACCTTTATCAGGGGAGCAGACGCAAGCCACTACATTTTAATCACTGGGGTTTGTCAGGAACGAAAAACAGCCAGCTTCCCACAAATCAACAGACATGTATCCTGATAAGGGAAGCACACTGGGAAAGGACAGCTACAACCACATCACACCACCTATTGCAGGGTGATCAGAGCTCTGTAATTGCTGAAGATAAATCTACAGAATTGGGCTTTTGGATGAAATAGTTGTCTCTGAACAAAGCAGACACATACTTAAGGCAAATGATACATGACTAAGAACCTGTTAAAAATCTCTCTTCTTTTGCCAGGTGGGGGGAAGGGATGCACAACGTGTGCCACCTCTTCAATCTACTCAAGCTCTAATAACTCGCGGGACGATAGGCTTTGATCACATTGAGAACCCATCAGGAAAAAAAACTGGAGTAGGAGTCACTCGGGGCAAAATACATGAGTGGAAACCAACACATTTGCACAAGTGAGAGAAACAGCAATTCCATTCCTCTAGTTACTCAGATCTCATTCCTTGGCTTAAAGAAACAGCACTCAGCTAGGCTTAGTGCTACCATTTTCATCCTATGTCAGATCACCCACAGAGACCTCCTGGTCAAAGTGAATAGGGACAGCTTAGTTCGTGTGTGTGTGTGTGTGTGTGTGTGTGTGTGTGTGTGTGTGTGTGTGTGTGTGTGACTATGTGAGGCTTTTTGGTGAATAGTTGGATATGAGTCTCACGGATTTTCCTGCCAAGATTGGCTTTGAACTGTGATCCTCAGATCTCAGCCTTCTGAGGAGCTAGGATTATAGGTGTGAGCCACCAGGAGTCTATACTTTCAACATAAAAACTTTATTACAAGGCTGGGAGTTTGGCCTAGTAGTAGACTGTTTGCCTAGCATGCACAAAGACCTGGGTCCAATTCCTCGGTACCACATACATAGAAAAAAACTGGAAGTGGTGCTGTGGCTTAAGTGGTAGAGCTCTAGCCCAAGGACAGTGATCAGGCCCTGAGCTAAAGCCCAGAATTGGCAATAAATTTAAAAAAAAACACTTTGACAAACAAAGCAAAAATTCAATATGGATGAAGACTACCATTTTGCCAATAACTGATGGGTTATAATGAAAATGATGGCAACAGTGTAGAGCAAGCTGTACAGAGGTGACAGCTTACAAATATAGGTGTCTCCGAATCAACAACAGCTTAGAAATTGCTGAAGTGGAATGCAACAGAGCCTGAGCATACAGTATATGACAGCAATGAACAATCATTCACTCACAAAAGGAGGAACCATCAAGTAAGTTCTAGGTTTGGAAGCCACCAAGAGTCACAATGGGTGACACTGAAAAAGATACTTTGTACTCACAAATTGACATGGTGAATTGAAACTCTTTGGTACAACTAAAGATAATTTGAAGAGTACAAAATAAAATAATGTTGAAAAGAAGCACAATGAAGAGATTGTGTACTATTTTCAAAGCGTCTGTTGGCATTGTGGTCTCTTGTTCAAATGATGTGTCTTAAATGCTGGCTATATCCCAGTGATACATGTGTTCATGAGATAAAACTGAGTTTCTTGATTATGAAGAGAAAAATCAGATTCCTATATTTTCTAGAACATTTCCCACATTGATGGAATGCTCACCTAATACAAATCTAACACATTTTAAAGGGTGCAATTCAGTAGTGTTTGGACAGTCCCCATTTTATACAAATGTAACTATCTGGTTCCTAAGTAGTTTTTACCATCCCTAAGGGAAATTGTATAACTATTTAGCAACCAGTCTCATTTCCTCCTCCTCCCCACATGAAACCCCGGAACTACTAGTTGTTTTCTATATGGATGGGCAGACCTAGTCTGGATGTATCTTATAAATTGAGCCATAGAACATATGAATTTCTGTATCTGGATTCCTTTCAGTTAGTGTCATGTTTCTTAGGTGCATTTATGTTGTAGCATATATCAGCCATTTCATTCTCTTGTTATGGCTGAATAGTATTTCCTTGGAGGAACATACTCTATTTTGCTTATCCATTCTTGGACTAATGGACACTTGGAATTAAAGGTTGGCGCATATATTGTTTTGTTTTCTCCCTTTGGTAGTTGTGAATTCCACAGATTTAAGAGAAGGAATTTTGAAATCTGAAATGAAGGTTGATCGTTTAAATCACGAACTTGAGTAGAAATAAATAGGGGTTAGGATATCATAGTTTGGAAGTGGAAGCTACCCCCAATGGCTGTGAACTGCCATTGAAGAGTTGACGGTTCTTGCAGGAAATCCCTATAGTAAACTGAAGTTACTGACCTGGACCAGGTCAAGAAAGTTCATGAAATAGTGAAATTATTGTGCTTGTTTCGTTGGTGGTCTTGTGACAAATGCATGCAAACCCCCTTAAAGGGAGGAGTGATTTATTTTAGCTCATGGTACCATTCTTCATCCTTTAAGGGAAGAGATAGCCACTGATGGCACCATGGAAGCCTGGTGGTCAATCCACACACTGCCACAGCTTCCTGGCGAGCCCCTCACAGTGAGAGCCCACCACGTACTTGTCTCAACAGACGGCAGATTAAAAACCAGCATTGTTTAACTAGTTACTCCATAGTGTCTATGCTTGTTAGAAGGTATTCTAGCACTTAGTAAACAATAAAGCAAACATGACTCTGGGCTAAGTACTCAAGAGCTGTCTGAAAACTCACAGTATATTTATAATGAGAATTTCTGGTAATTAAAGAAAAATTCACTGTAAAAAGAACAAATATTTCATTCCTTACTGCTTTGGGATTGATTTGAGAGTATTACAAAAATAAAGACTTGGCTATTTATTTTCAAATAGAAATAATCAAAGCAAGCATTGTACTTCAGAATGGGGGAAAATACTTGGTTGGGCTCCATGGAGTATACTTCGGAAATCCTTGACACCTTTTCTAAGCCAGAATTCATCAGCTGCTAAGTTCTGCTAATGGAGAGAGAATGAGGAATGATTCCCCAGTCCTTCATCTCTGAAAAAAAATGGTTGTTTGTGTGGGATATAAAAATAATAACGTTAGCTAAAAATATCAAATATCACTTATTTTTTTTTTTAAAAAGACTTTTTGTGTAACGCTATTGGGGCTTGAACTCAGGGCCTCAGATTCTCACTTGGGTTTTGTTTTTGTTTTTGTTGGGCTGAAGTCTTAGTGGTTAATTGGAAATCAGAATCCTATTGGTTTCCTTGTCTGTGCTTGCTTCTAAGCTCCATCCTCAGATCTCAGTCTTTTGAATAGTTGTACCATAACAGATGTGAGCCATCCGTGCCCAGCAACTTGTACAAAACTTATACTAAAGTATCAGGATGATTTATACTTTTTTCATTTTCAAATTTCTTTTAGTACTCTATGTTGGTAATAGCAGAATATACATATATATATATGTATGTGTGTATGTGTATGTATATATGTTCATGTTGTAGAGTAACTATTATTCTTTTTCCTCTTACCCCAATAAAACTCTGTCCTGTCCCTATCAAAACTCTGTCCTTTCCTGTTTCCTCCTCTATGTAGCAATGCAACCAATCACCCTTCTATTTTCTGCCTATAAATTTGGCTAAATATTCTACATAATTGAAATGATAAGAGTTGTATGTTGTGACTAGCATTTTTTCTAAATAAGGCCTTCAAGGTGGATTCTCATTGTGGCATGCATCAGTATTTCTTTCCTTTTTATGGCTGAGTAATATTCCACTCTACTATCTATCTATCTATCATCTATCTGTGTTATTCTTCTTTCTGTAAACACAGGTATTTTGATGGTACTGTTAACTTGGTCTGTAAATATGTGCTTGAGTTCCTGATTTCACTTTTGGTTCTACCTTGAGAGATATATTGTTGGGACATACATGAATGCTAGGTTTATCTATTTGAAGAATCATTTTTCTTCTTCCTCTTACATTAAGAGCATATATATCAATACATATCCCATGATTTATTGTCATATGAAATCCCACAGCAGTACTGTGACAATTTTCAGTTAGTGAAATACCTGAATTTAGCTTCCTGTCATCTAAAAACTTTATTCATCAGCAGGGGTTGTGGCGTTTGTGTGATTTCTAGATAATCTAGAATTCTAGAGTACTCACTCTATCAGGAATCCTGGGTAATTCTAGGTAAGTTCCAGGAATTTAAAGGCAGGATGTGTTTGCTTTCTCATTGTGTAGATACTGAGTCTTCTTTGATTGTGAACTTGAAGCTGTTAGCAACTGTACAGAGTCCCTTGAAACTAGAACTATCCAATGTGAGTAAAATCTGTGGTTGTGCCAGGAACTGGTAGCTCACACCTGTAATCCTCGCTACTTAAGAAATGGCTATGAGGATGAAGGTTTGAAGCAGCCCAGGCAGGAATGTCCATGAGATTTCCATGTCCAATTAAACACCAAAACAGCGGAGGTGGAGCTGTGACTCAAGTCGTAGAGTACTAACTAGCCTTGAGCACAGAAGCTCACAGACAGACCCCGGGTCTTGAATTCAAGCTCCAGGTTCAACACACACACACACACACACACACACACACACACACACACACACACGCATCTATGATTTAAAATAGTCAGCAGTGTGGGGCACAGTGGCTCACGCCTGTAATCCTAGCTACTCAGGAGGCTGAGATCTGAGGATCAAGGTTCAAAACCAGCCTGGGCACAAAAGGACCTGAGACTCCTATCTCCAATTAACCTCCAGAAAATGGGAAGTGGGGCTTGATGCAAGGGTAGGGTGGTTGCCTTGAGCTGAAGAGCTCAGGGACAGTGCCCAGGCTGAGTTCAAGCCCCATGACCAGTACTTGCACACAAAAAATAGCAGTATCTAAAGCACCAATTAGAAAGACAATCTTTCACTAATTTTTAATTTGGTTAGTCATAAAACTCGACACCCTTTTATTTGTACAGCTTTCAGGTGAATTCAATACATATTACTGATAAATTAGGATTTGGGAACAAATTGGATAATCTCAACTTTGTACTTTGTGTCTGTACAAACCTTTTAGTCTCTGTATCTTATAATCTTATAAACCCAAGACTTTAGCACAATGTTCAGACTATAATAGATGCTCAATAAATATTTATGGAGCAAATGTCTTCAGCACATTCTCTTGGTGACAGCTGCTGATGCATGGTTCTGGGCAATGTTTGGTCTCCACTGGGCCATTTTTGCTTTAGAGGATGTCACCGTACATGAGTTGTATCACTTTTCTTTAGACAGCTGTGCTTTCCATACAGTAAGTCCTTCTAAATATTAGATGCTTTGGGTGTGGGAGCCTATGTGCTTTCTATTGTAGGTTGTTGATATAGCATGTAGACTGTTCATGAAAATTTTACCAGATATTTTAAGGTTAAAGAGAAACAAAGTTCCGAGCTAATCCCATGTTAATCAAGGGTTCATTTCACAGAATCATGCCCTCTAAAAACATGTGTGAGTTCTTGTGTGGTCCTATCATGCACTTTTGGTCTCTTTGATATGATCTTGAGATGTTTTCTAGGATAGAGAGAAACACTTTTTGTGAAAGATTATGAAAGACAATAAGAGGAAACTGAGTGTCCCAAACCTAAATTTAAGGATAGACACCCTGACTAGAACAAGTATTAAATCGTTTTCTTTTACTGTCATTTTCTCTTGGAAATAAAAATCTCCATGATCCATCATCCAGAAAACGACTTAAATAACATCAACAGTGAAGAAAGCCACATTGTCTTTTCTGTTTTCTTGTACTTTTCAAGGGAAAAATCTGAGTATTTCATGTTGATTGTTTGATTGGCTGCAAAGGGACTCTTTAAAAATTACTTTGAAAAAAGAAGAAAATCAGGAATCTAGTACAAATCAAACCTAGGTTACCATCAATCACGTGTCCCAGGCATTATGTGAGGTTTTACTCCAAAAGATGTCATTAAAAGTTGCAGAAATTAATTGGTGCCATTGAATGTAATGGCTTTTCCTGCCATAGTTTCTCAAATGTAAAGAAAATTTATGGATAACGTAAACTCCTTGTGGGATTCTTATAGATGTGGGCTTTGTGCAGTTATTGTTTATTGCAAATGTTATTACTGTGATCTATGGCTCTATCATGCTTTGTCTGTCCAGGCTGCCTCGCTGCACCCTGCCACTATCGAGACTGTCCCTCACAAGCTCAGATTATGTTTATTTGGAAATTCTTTGCTTTATATATTCTCAAAGTGTCTCAAGGTGTTCATTTTGTGTGCTTAAATTTTTATACAAAAACAGATTTGTTCTGATTGATTCAATATTGACTTAGACCTTTTTAGAACAACTCCGAATCTTATTTAAGTTCAGGGTTTGTGTTCTTCTTTCCCAGCAGGTTTGAATTCTGTGTGCTAATGGTTGTGGCTTCATGTGAATCAATGCCTCCCAATCTGTGGTCTTTCTCAATGACAACACTGCTTTAATTAGTTGGGCTTTAAAATTTTGACTCTTAATGAAGGAGCAATTTTCTACCTCTGAAGAAAGTTTAGGGAGAAGGAATTTGCCTGTGTATTAAGTGTTATTTATCCTGAACAATCTGCAATTCCCTTTGGTAGCTAATGATAAGTCCTGGTTACATTTCTGTGGCTTTGTGGCTAATTGAAGATAAAAGTCTCATGGACTTTCATGCCTGAGCTGGATTTGAACTGCGATCTTCAGATCTCAGCCTCCTGAGTAGCTAAGATTACAGGCATCAGCCACCAGCGCCTGGCTACTAAATCTCCTTTGTGAAAAGAAAATCAAGACAGAGAAATAATTAATTAATCTGTAAATAATTAAACTTAAGACAAGTTGGCTCCTGAGGTTCTCATATTCCCTTGGCCCAGATGTGTAGAAATGGTGGAGAAAATGATCATTTATTATGAAGATAGACAAAAAGAAATTTTAAGGGCTGGGAGATTGGCCTAGTTATAGAGTGCTTGCCTAGCATGCACAAAGACCTGGGGTTTGATTCCTTGGTATCACATACACATACATAGAAAAAGCTGGAAGTAGTGC
Source organism: Megascapheus bottae (assembly GCF_031878675.1). Taxonomy (NCBI): domain Eukaryota; kingdom Metazoa; phylum Chordata; class Mammalia; order Rodentia; family Geomyidae; genus Megascapheus; species Megascapheus bottae. The sequence continues at coordinate 2,061,731 of NC_143518.1, forward strand.
TATGGCTCAAATGGTAGAGGAAAAGTCCAAGGACAGTGCTCAGGCCCTGAGTTCAAGCCCCAGGACTGGAAAGAAAAGAAGAAGAAAAAAAGAAATTTTAGCATATGTGAAAAGAATCAATCTATCCAGTGGTTTACATCTGTAATCCTAGCAACTCAAGAGACATAGATCTGAGGACTGTGGTTCAGAGCCAAGCTGGCCAGGAGAGTTCTGAGGAAAGCCTCCTGTGTAAGAGATTCTTATCTCCAGTTAACCACACAAAAAAGCTGAAAGTGAGCCGGGCATAGTGGCTCACACCTGTAATCCTAGCTACTCAGGAGGCTGAGATCTGAGGATCAAGGTTCAAAGCCAGCCCGGGCACAAAAGGACCTAGGATTCTTATCTCCAATTAACCTCTAGAAAAGGGGAAGTGGGCCTTGGCTCAAGGGTAGGGTGGTAGCCTTGAGCTGAAGAGCTCAGGGACAACACCCGGCATAGTTCAAGCCTCATGGCCCACAAAAATAAAAAAGCTGAAAGTGAAGGTGTGGCTCATGTGGTAGAGCCTTGAAAAGTGAGAGAATGACATGGGAAGGGGTGACAATGTTCATGAAGTAATGTTCTTACTACCTTACAAGTGTAACTGTAACCCCTCTCTACATCACCCTGACAAGAAAATAAAAAAAATAATGTAAAATAAATACATAAATAAATCTGCCTGCAAGAGAGAGTAAGAGAGAGCGAGAGCAAGAGAGAGAGAGAGAGAGAGAGAGAGAGAGAGAGAGAGAGAGAGAGCGTGCGAACGAGAGAGAGAGAGAGAGAGAGAGAGAGAGAGAGAGAGAGAGAGAGAGAGAGAGAGAGAGAGAGAGAGAGAGAGAGAGAGAGAGAACCAACCCCAGGTAGATCACAGTCATGGGGCTTGAACTCTGGGCCTCAAGGCTACCACCCTACCCTTGAGCCATGGCACCACTTCCCATTTTCTAGCCATTAATCATGGACTTTAGTGCCTGGGCTGGCTTTGAACCATATCCTCAGATGTCAGCCTCCTGAGTAGCTAGGACTACACGCGCGAGCCACTGTGCAATGATTGTTATTGCTCCCTTCCCCGGGTGCCTGCCTGGACTGTGATCTGCCTGGGGTTTCCCATCATAGCCAGGGTGGCAGGCACTGATGAGACAGTCTGAGCTTTTTCTCCAAGGCTGGCTTGGTATCCCAGTCCTCCTGATCTGAGCCTCCCACTTTGTTTGAGATAACAGGTACAATGTCCAGCTATGAGGTAAGTGATCTCCCAATTTTTTTTTCCAGGCTTAGCTTCAGGGTTCCGGTTTCTAGCTTCAAAGGCTAGAGCTTCCAATGCTTTCCCTCCCAAATAGCTATGATAACTAGCACAAACCACTATTGCCTGGCTTGCTTTCTTGATGATGGCCATTCTCATTGGAGATGGCACCTCCACTTCTGGCTTTTTGTTGATTAATTAGAGAGAAGTGTCTCATAGGCATTTCTGCTCAGGCTGGCTTTGAACCTTGATCTTCACACCTCAGGCTCCTGAATAGTTAGAATTACAGACATGAACCACTAGCACCCAGTATGTGTTGGCACTTGTGTGTGTGTGTGTGTGTGTGTGTGTGTGTGTGTGTGTGTGTGAGAGAGAGAGAGAGAGAGAGAGAGAGAGAGAGAGAGAGAGAGAGAGAATGTACTAGGTCTTGAACTCAGAGACTGCATCCTGTCTCACTCAAGGCTAGCACTCTCTACTTGAGTCATACCTCCAGTTTCAGCTTTTTGCTGATTAATTACATAGACAGGCTTCAAATTGGGTTCTTCAGTTCTCAACTTTTGGAATAGCTAGGATTATAGGTGTGAGCCACCAGTGCCAGGAGTCGTGTCATTCTTAATGTAAATGTCTTAACAGAAACTTCTGTGTAAAAATTTACTAAACCCACTAGCACAACAATGTTCATTGCAGCACTATTCACCATAGCAAAGATATGGAACCAACCTAGATGTCCCTCAGTTGATGAGTGGATCAACAAGTTGTGGTATTTGTACACAATGGAATTCTATGCTGCTGTCAGAAAGAATGGCATCGCCCCATTTGTTAGGAAATGGAAAGACTTAGAAAAAATCATATTAAGTGAAGTAAGCCAGACTCAAAGGAACTTAGGTTCAATGGTTTCCCTCATTCGTCATAATCAGTAGAAACCTTGGGCTCTACTAGCAGAGATTTGCAATAGAGCAAAACCTTCATACATAAGGACATATAATGTGAAGCTAATTGAAAGGACCTCCAGGATATTGAAACAAAAGCCATATAATGAATGATTGTTGTCCTTAATGTACTATGTTGTCTCTCATCTCCTTTGCTGTCCCTTGGTTATCTCATATTGGTATAGTATCTCACTTTGTTATCTGATATATTGAATTTATTTGTATTTGGATATTTGAAATTTGATAGGGAAGGGGGGAAAACCAAGACAGGTGGGGGTGTGGGGGGGAGGGATATGGGTATCAAGACATGTGAAAGGGTATCAATGTATGTGAATTAATGCACCTTCTATCTGGCAAATATCATGTAACCCTTTTACTAATTACAATAAAAAAAAAAGAAAAAAATTCACTTCAGGGGCTGGAAGTTTGGCCTAGTGGTAGAGTGCTTTCCTAGCATGCACAAAGACCCAGGTTTGATTCCTCAGTATCACATACATAGAAAAGGCCAGAAATAGTGCTGGGTCTCAAGTGGTAAAGCCCTTGCCTTGAGAAAGCCCAAAGACAGTGCTCAAGCCCTGAGTTCAAGCCCCATGACTAGCAAAAAAAAAATTCATTTCAGGCTGGAGGTACGTACATGTACAAAGTTCTTCGTGGGTTCTGCAAACATTTGGGAATCCTTTCTCCTCAAAAAACAATGAACACTTACATAACAATATCACAAATATTTCCAATAGTTTCCAAAGGTTTCCAGTCCCCTGGAGACTTTGCAAAATCCTTTTAGTATCAGCTGTGGATCCCATGCTCACCCCCACTGAAGACTGAAACTAGCCTTCACCTGTGGTGACTAAGTGGATAATTCTGTCATGGTCTGATTCTACCTAGAACTTTCCTGTACACCACCAGTGTCTGGGCACCCTGCCTCCTGTTTCTTCCTCCTTCCCTCTATGGACAGGGCCAGTCCTACAGGATGGAATCATATCCTCCTGGCAAATGTGCGGTGCTGAGCCCACAGTTGAGTTGGAAGTCATTGCTGAGTAGGCAGGGGGCGGGAGGGGGGCAAAGCTGAAGATGAGTCTCAAGCCACCACCACAATTCCCGCATATGCTGCTTAAACATCTTTGGAGTAAGTGTTCAGGTAAGACTGAGCTACTTGCCACTCAGGTGGCACACAGGTAGCCTTGAGTAAGTAGTGTCAGGGTTCTGGCTTCTAGCTTCAAGGCTAGATCCTCCAATTCTTTGCCTCCCAAGTAGCTAGGATAACTAACACAAGCCTGGACACCATATCTTGGTTTGGGAACATGCATTGACACTAAGACTGGTTTCAGCTTTGAATTTTGTGTGTGTGTTTCAGTCCTGGGGATTGAACTCAGGGTCTGGGTGCTGTCCCCGAACTTTATGGCTCGAAGAGAATACTCAACCACTTGGGACATAGCCCCACTTCCTTTTTTGTTGTTGTTGTTCAGCTGGACAAAAGCATCTCACAGACTTTCTTGCCCAGGCTGGCTTTGAACCATGATCTTTAACTCTCAGCCTCCTGAGAATCTAGGATTAAAGGTGTGACCACCGGCTCCCAGCTAAGCTTTGAAATGTTGTAGTGATGGATCTAGTCACATCCTATGTCTACATCATAGATGTATGTTGCTCCTGCCAGTCAATTGCCTTCTCCATTTCAATCCAGTATTTTGTTGTTGTTATTTGGGTTTTGTTGGTTTGCTTTTGGTTATTTTGGGGCTAATCCTAGGGCTTTGACCTAAGGGCTTCCCATTGTTGCTTTGCTTTTTCACTGAAGGCTGGCACTCTACCACTTGAGCCACAGCTCCACATCTAGCTTTTTGGTAGTTAATTGGACCTAAGCATTTCCTGCACTTTTCTGCTCAGGCTGGCTTCAAACATAATGCTCACATCTCAGATTCCTGAGTCAAGATTATAGGCATGAGCCCTCACATTTTTTTTAAGGCTACTGTCAATTCCAGCTAGGAAGATAGATTATACAACACTGAATAACAAATATTTTTAAAAATCTTCAGCAATGTATTTTCCTCTTTCCTTTCCTTTATCCAATGGCTCCTAAACAATTCTGTTTAAAGTAGGTTGCAGAAAACAATCCTAAAAAGATCTCAGAATAAAAGGAGAATTTTATCTTTTTTAAAATTTATTTTTTATTGCAATTAATAAAAGGGTTACATGATATTTGCCAGATAGAAGATGCATTAATTCACATACATTGATACCCTTTCACATGTCTTGGTCCCCATTACCCTCCCCTCCACCCCCCATCTTGGTTTTCCCCCCTTCCCTATCAAATTTCAAATAACCAAATACAAATAAATCCAATATATCAGATAACAAAGTGAGATACTGTAACAATATGAGATACCCAAGGGACAGCAAAAGAGATGAGAGATAATATAGTACATTGACAACAATCATTCATTATATGGCTTTTGTTTCTATATTCTGGAGGTCTTTTCAATTAGCTTCATACTATATGAATTTTATCTTTTTTTTTTCTTTCCCCCAAATGTGGCTGCACCTGTAGCTCTGGGTCTTTAATCTTGGGTTTTGTTACCCTTTGCCCTGGGAGAGAGTCAGCACAGCTTCTGTTTGATGATGACCCCTTCAAAGGTCATGCCCAAAGTCAGAGATCCTCCAGGGCTCCAGAGTTTTTTTGATGCTTTCTCTCCCTCAGAACTGATAAAGCAAAGATGACCGTGATAAAGGTGCATGCAGGAAAGTGATAAGAATTCAAGGATTTGGTATGAATTATGACTTCACTCATACAGTACCAGGGCCAAGATTCTCTTATCTTTATGCTTTAATTTTTTAATTACAAAAAATCCACACATTACACATTATACATTACATTGTTGTCTGAAACAAAAATGCTTTTGCTTTAAGATCTCTTCCCTGTTTTTTAACTTTAGCTTGATAAGATTTGTTGGGATGTATTTTGTTTGTTTTCTTATTGTTGGTAAAGTTTTTAATAAAAGATAACCTTCCCCATTAAATATTGAAGTTGTTTTCCTTTAATAGAAACATTTTGATACAGAAATAGCAAATAAGCAAAAACCATAACAATGTGGAAGCAGTAATACATTTCGCCTTTGTGCAGACCCCCCACCACTCTTTCCTTTTTCCTCCAAGCCCCTCATCTCACTGCCACAATGCTCAGCATGCAGGAAAATGTGGATTCTAACTCAAATTCATACCATGCAGAAGAAGGAAGTTCAAACCCACCAATGCTCATTGTTACATTCAGGGCCTCAGCGTCCTTGGGAGACAATATGTTGAGCATGAGAGGAGTGCTATCAGTCTTGGAAAGCCATTGCATCCCCCTCCTTCTCCTTTCTTGTGTGCACTGGCTGCACAAATCACAGCTTTCTCTCCATCTTCTCGCGGAAGGCGTTCTGTCTGGTGGAAATGAGACATTTCCTTTTCTCTTCTGTGTACCAACTCTCTTGAATGATGGAGGAAGGAGAGGAAGGATTCTGGGGTCTCCCAATCCACTTGGCATTCTGGCTCTAACCATGATCAGCTATTGACTCTTGAGCACATTATTTAACCTTCCTAAAATCCTGTTTGTCCATCCATAAAATGATAGTAATGGTTCTTTGAAGGACACCTGTGATGGATAGCTATCTGAATGTAAGACATCCAAGTGTTTCTTGTCATATGTAGGATATAGAACCATTTGCTCAGGGTGAAATTTCTACACTAGTGACTGTCTCACAGGCAACAAATGTCCACAAAGGAAAAATAAAACTATTACATGTATACTAGATTGGCTTTATGTTGTAAAATATAAAGAAACAGTGGGCCACTTCCAGCTTTTGAGTGGTTAATTGGAGATAAGAGTCTCATGGACTTTTCTGCCCTGGTTGGCTTTGAACTAAAATCCTCTGATCTCATCCTTCTGAGTAGCTAAGATTACAGCCCTGAGCCAATGGCACAAAAAAAATAAAGCCACCTTGTTTTATTTGACTTTATCCTTTGCGTATCTTTTACACTGTTCTGTATGCTTCTAGGGGTTGTATCATGGCCTTCTGCTTTATCCAGTGTATAAAGAGTGAGGTGTAGTTCTCCTGTAGAAGAGAAAACTCAAGGCAAGTATGTTTGTCTCTGAGACTCAAGCACACTGGTAGGAAAGGAGACTCTTAACTAGGACAGCCTAAAAGCTCACTCTAATGCGTCAACCTTTGTCTTTCTTCCTATGTGTTTTTCATTCTGGATCATTCTTATTTCCAAAAGGTGGGCTTGCAGAGCATAGAATAAGTCCTCTGAGTTTTATAATCTCTGAAGTTTCATCTCAGCTCATTACCTTATTTCCCATTATGTCCTTAAGAGCATTCCTTATTCCTCTGTGATCACATTATCTCCCTTATTTCCAAATCTTTCCATGTTAAAGATGGCATCTAGGAGCCCTTACCTCTGATGCATTATGACAAACACAAAAATCTATCTTGTGTATTTAAGGGCTGCTCCAAAGCCTTGCCTAGTGAGAAGCCTCTATATGAGTCTCAGAAACCACATCAGATATGTCTGCAGTGGGCTGTGCTCCGGGTGACTTCATAGACCCAGGGCTTTAGAGACTTTCTCCTCTAAGACAGACACAAGCCACGGATGCTGCTTCTGCACCTGCTGATGCTCACGCATGGCTGTTGACAAGCTCAATCAGCTGGTCTCTGGCCTTACTTAATAGCTCAGGTTCACAATCTTCTCTCTAGTGCTGAGGAGAAAAAATTAAAGGACTTCAATTATATACACCATGGCTTAATAATCATCCATGGATATTATATTCCATGGTTCTGGTGCCAAGAGTATGGCCTAGAGGTAGAGGGCTTGCCTAGCATGCACAAAACCCTGGGTTTGATTCCTTGGTACCATATACACAGAAAAAGCCAGCAGTGGCATTGTGACTCAAGGGGAGAGTGCTATCCTTGAGAAAGCCCAAGGACAGTGCCCAGGCCCTGACTTTAAGCCTCAGGACTGGCAAAAAAAAAAAAAGTAAAACAATAATATCCCATGGTTCTCCGATAAAAGTACAAAACAACTTCCTGTAAACCACTTTCTCTAGATTCTCTAGTCTTCCCTATCCCAAGTGAAAACTAATGTATAATTCAGCACATTTTTTTATACTGGTCCTGGTGCTTGAACTCGGGGCCCGAGTGCTGTTTCTGAGCTAATTTTTTGCTCAAAGCTAGCATTCCTATCACCTTAGCCACAAATCCACTTTTGGCTTTCTGATGGGCTTTCCTGTCTGGGCTGGCTTTGAACTACAATCGTCAGATCTCAGCCTTCTAAGTAGCTGGAATTACAAATGTGAGCCACCAATACCTGGAAGACACACATTTAATATTCTTATTGCCTAAAAGCTTATGTGCTCCCAAGTCTGCTTCAGGTGGTGTCTCCTGTCCTTCCAAAAGTCACCACTCTGTACTTCTTCCTTCAACAGAAGAATGATTTTGCATCTTTAAAAAGTCCACACTTTTCACTATTAGAGGGAGCAGATTCTAAACTACATGAAGAAAAATATTGCATGCAAAACATGCATGCCTTACCTGATTCTAATTTAGAAATAGGACACATCTCCAAAGACAATAAAGAAAGTAAGTAGAGGTTAAGAATAGATATATGTATATGAATAGTATCTTTAGGAATGCAGAAGACAGAGCGTTTGTACCCATAATTATTCAGATTTCTTTAGTCTCCTTTCAAACCAAGATTTGTTTACTAGAGGCATTACAATTTAGTGAGACAAATTAGACTCAACTTTTTTATCTCGGGTGGTTTGCTCAGGCACTGATTGAACTAGTATTTCTTCCAAAGATTGCCTGGGAAGATAAATGAACAGGAGGAGCAATTAGAGTAAGGAAAAACTAAAGATTGGCTGACATGATTTAAGCTTACCACTAAGGCACTTTGTCATTTTGTCTCTATAATCTCTATCAGAATTGACTAAAATAGTAAACATAAATCATTATACTAATTTATTTCACTACACTGTGGTCTGGGAAAAGGAGATTTTTTTTTTTCTGAGAGACTTTTGGGACCCAGGCAGCCACTTTGAACTGATTTTCATTTATATATTGGGAGAAAAACACCCAAGAGAATCAAAGATGGTATTGCAGATCCCTTAAAAACAAAACAAAACATATTTTTTGTGTCAAGGCAAGTTATTTTTATTACACTATGCTAAAATAACTATGCATTGTGCATGAAAACAACTCAACATTGATTGTATTAAAAAAAAAAAAAACAATTCCTAAGGTAGAGATGTAATCAAATAGAGTCCAGAAAGTGATTTTTCACCCAGTGGTTAATAAGCCTTAAAGGTTTGCTGAAGAAACCTCTGTGACCACAGGGTCTCAGGATGCCATAAATTGCCTGGAAACTTTAATGGAATTCAACACTCTTAGAAAGGAGGCTAGTGATATCTTCTGAAGACAAGTACTGAGCTTCTGAGTCCTGAAACAAGAGGACTGACAACAGGCCTGTAAATTCAAACCCACTGATTAATCCTTGGACACACACACACACACACACACACACACACACACACCTAAACATATATAACTGCATATTTGCAATACATTACAATAGATATTCAATATATGCCAATATCCATATGCAACATATTGCATATAATTGCATATATTTCCAACTAGAAACAAGATCATCATAGTTTCCTCTAAGGTTTCAAAGAATCTCAAAACTTGAAACAATGCACACAAATGTATAAAAAATAAACTCATTTTGACCATTCTCTCCTTAAATGCTTTGGAAAAGGTGGAAAATGACAAATGGATATATCAAACCCAAAATGTTCTGCTCTGCAAAGGAAATAATCCACAGGGTGAAATGACAGCTTTCAACCATGCATTTGATACAAAATTCCTACAGCCCAAATAGAAAAAAAAAGATTAAAAAATGAACTAAGGATTTGGATTGACAATTTTTGGACATACAAGGCCAAGAACTATCTGAGAGGAAGTTCAACATTACTCATTTACAGAGAAAAGAAAATCAAAAGCACCATTACATGTACTCCCACACCTTATAGAATGGTGTCTACCTAGGAAACAAGACCTCACCTCTGTTTGCACAGATGTGCAGACATGGGAAACTTTGCACATTGTTGGCAGAAATGTACATTAATGCATCACTACAAAAAACAGGATGGAAGTTCCACACAAAAGTAAAGATGACGCCTGGCACTGGTGGCTCATGCCTATAATCCTAGCTACTCGGGAGGCTGAGATCTGAGGATCAAAGTTCAAAGCCAGACCAGGCACAAAAGGACCCGAGACTCTTATCCCCCATTAATTTGTTGAAAATGGGAAATGGGGCGTGGCTCAAGGGTAGGGTGGTAGCCTTGAGCTGAATTGCTTAGGGACAGTGCCCAGACTGAGTTCAAGCCCCAAGACCCACAAAGAAAAAAAGTAATGATGAAAAATCATTAAAAAACAGCAATCCTATTTCTGAATATTTATCAAAAGGATTTGAAATTAGTCTCAAATAGGTGAGCAAACTTCCATGGTCATTGCAACAATATTCCCAATGGCCAAGACACAGAAACAACCAAAATGTCTATCAGTGAGTGAATGAATGAGGACAATACGGTAGGTAACCACAGTGGAATATTATTCAACCATTAAAAAGAAGCTATGTTGCCATATGCAACAACATGTCTGAATCCTAAAAACATTACACGAACGGGCTGGAGGTGTGGCTCAAGTTGTAGAGTATCTTACCTAGAAACCTAAGCCTTGAGTTCAAACCCTAGTTCTACAAAACAAGAAATATGAAAAGGAAAAGAGAGCATTATGTTAAATGCAATAAGTCAAAGAAATAAAACTACTACAAGATTCCACTTAGTAGCGTTTACCAAAATAGTCACAATCACAGGGGTCAAGCTATAATGATACCCTTTTCCCCTCGGTCTGAGCATGCAATGGGGCTATTCTCCCACAGTATGTAGTTTTGATTCTGCAAGATGAATTAAATGTAGAGATCTGCTTATGCAACATTGTGTTTATAGCTAACAATATTGTGTGACACAGTTTAACATTCTTAAGATAGATCTATTACTTTTTCTTGTCACTAGTAATACAATTTTGTGGGCTGCAACTACCAGGGTACTCAGAGATAAACACATATTTTCATAAGCAATAGTACAAAACCAGAGAACAAACATATAGACACTCCCCCCACAGATAGAAACCCTAGCTATTAAACTTTATTGAATCTTCAGGTATTCCAGATCATTTATATGAATTTGGAGATATAAATATATCTATATACACATGTAGGTCTATGATAAGATATATTCTATAGACATATATTGATATATTATATAGGTAGATATCTATGAAATACAAAGATTCAGCTTAATTTTAATTATGTTCTTACATTTATGTGCCAGAAAACTTTAAAACTTTATTGATATCTTTAAATCAAGATCTGAAAGAAAAGATGGAATAATAAGCCATATTCCAGCCATATTTCCAGAAAGACAGAAATACATCGTCAACTTCATGTGTGGAAACTGAAAGCAAAACTTGTGGTGCCAGAAACTGGACTGGCACTCATAGGAGTTTGAGGGTAGGGAACAGGAATGGTTTCTGGAATGGTGATTGAAGGATATAAATTTATTTTTAGTCATTTTTTGAAGCAGAGTAGGTAGAAGGATGATATGAAAGTAGTGGGGGAGGGTGAAGATCCATTATCCAAGCATGTTATATATGAGTGATAAAAATACCATAATGAAACTCCTCGCATTGAATAATTAATATTGCACTATTAAAGATCAGCAGAGTGCTGATGGTTTATGTGTATAATCCTAGCTACTTGAGAGGCTGAGATTTGCACATCATGGTTCAAAGCCATCCCAGGCAGGAAAGTCCATGAGGTTCTTATCTCCATTGAACCACCAGAAAGCCTGAAGTGGAGAGCTCAAGTGGTAGAGCGCCAATCTTGAGTGAAAAAGCCAAGCAAGAGCAAGCATCCTTGAACAAGCCCAGTGCCCCTCTCATCCCCCAAAATGTTAAGGGCTGGCAGTAGGCTCAACACCTACTTAGCAAACACAAGGCCATGTTTGAATACCAGCAACACACACACACACACACACACACACACACACACACACACACGGCTCAAAAAGCCCAGTGCCAATGGCTCATGCCACAAGAAGCTGAAATCTGAGGACTGGGACTGGAAACCAGCCCAGGCAGGAAATTCAGTGAGAGTCTTATCTCCAGTTAACCACCAAAAAGCCATGAGGGGAGATATGGATTAAAGTGGCAGAGTACTAGTCTTTAGCATAAAAGCCCTAAGTTCAAGCCCAAGGACCAGTACACACAGACAGACAGACAGACAGACACACACACACACACACACACACACACACACACACACACACACAGAGTAAGGAACAGGAGGAAAGCTAGAGTGAGCCATGGAAATGCTCTTTCTTTGCCAGGCTCAAAGTGGCTCACATCTGTTATCCTAGCTACTCAGCAGGCTGAGATCTCAGAATCACAGTTCAAAGCCAGCCCAGGCACAAAAAGTCTATGACATTCTTATTTCCAGTTAATCTCCAGAAAACTAGAAGTGGCCCTGTGGCTCAAGGTACCTACCTGTGGTAGGTAGCCTTGAGCTGAAGAGCTCAGGGTGAGTATCCAGGCCCAGAGTTCAAGGCCTACAATGGACAAAAAAAAGCACAGCCTGTGAAATCTAACTATCTCTAAGTCTGTGCTGAGCTTTCCTTTCCTCTTCATCAACACTGGGATTTAAGCCATGCTTCCATGTGCTTTTTTTTATTACTCAATAAACATTTTCACTACTACTAGAAAGCTAAGCCTTAGATTTTAATTTTATTTGTCTTGTTCTTGTTTCAATCTATCAAACTGGTGGTTGCGCACAAATTCCTAAACTGGCCGATAAAACAATATATCTTAACTTTTTGAAAATTATAAATCCCAGGGTGTGTGAGGGTGGGATGGAGCAGAATCTGATGGAAGTCAAGAATTCTAGTCCTAGGAAAAACACAGTGTTTAGTATAGTCATAGAACATTTCTGAATGTTCAATGAGAACAGGTAGGCTGTGAGAATCTGAATTTCAAGCTGCTGGGAAAACTACAATCACATCATTTGCTCAATTAGGATGGTAAACTTGTTTAAAAATGAATACCAAGCAGGACTGGGAGTTTGGCCTAGTGGTAGAGTGCTTGCCTAGCATGCACGAAGACCTGGGTTCGATTCCTGGGTACCACATACATAGAAAAAAGCCAAAAGTGGTGCTGAGGCTCAAGTGGTAGAGCTCTAATCTTGAGAAAGTCCAAGGACAGGTCCTGAGCTCAAGCCCAGGACTGGCCAAAAAAAAAAAATACCAAACAAAACTCCTTACTTGAGTGGAAATGTTAACAGAAAATAGCCAAAACCTACCTAAGTTCAAGATCTAGTATTAGCACCAAAACAAAACCAGAAACAGAAACACACACATAAAAACCAACCTATGCAAAACTCTTTGGGCTCACTGGGTCTATGAGTTGTCTCAATTTTTCATAAATAAATAAGATATTTAAACCTTCTCCCCTCCCCCAATTATAACCAAATAGTAAGCTCTTATAATAAAATAGCCAGTCCTGGAGAGAGGAAGAATAAGGTATTTTTATCTGCAAGCTGGTTATAAGTATTTTACTAAATAATTTCTTCAACTTTCTATAATTCCAGCATAATTTCTTCTATATTTATTCTAGCCAAAGTTTAGAAGCATTCATTCATCTAGTTCTAAACACTCATTATTTCTAATGAGGGAAGAAACCATCAGATGCCTGACTGAACAAAATCTCTGAACATAATGAAGGTGAGCCTCTATCCTTGGCTGGGCAAATTAGTAATTATGTCACCTAGATGACATTCTCGTGGTTTCAGAGATTCTTGTACACAGTCCTCTCTTTGCCTTACTGCTGGACTTTCTTGTGTTCTCTTCATATGCAATATGGAGCTAGGAAACACAGTACTGAAAGTTTAGACAACAGTGCATTCTGGCTATGTTCTCAAACAAAGTTAAAATTACAGTAAAATAAAAACATTTCCAAAAAACTCAAGATAAAAACCTCACCAAGACCTAGCCAATGACTAAGATGTTATCACTACCTTTCAAAATTCGCATCAACGAGTTGTACAAGGGGGTTCATTTTCACATTCCCATTTGTGTTTACAAGGCTTAATCATAATCCCTTCGCTCCCATCTTTCTTCTCCTTCCTTCCTCCCTCCCCTACCCAAACCACCCTCACATTTCCTTGTTCCATATTCACCCATGAACATAAAGTATTTTGATTGCAGTTCCCCTTTCTGTCTCTATTAGTCTGTCTATCCCAGTAATCCCCACACCCCAGACAGGACATGTTTCAACTTCTTCTTTGTTAATACATGCTAATGGTCAAAGGAGCTTTACTATGATATCTCAAACATGCAACACATTAGGTCTGATTAGTATATATATATATGTATGTATATTTATTTTATATTATGTATATATGATTCCCTGAGGGTTTATTTATATGTTTCAGGTGTGGCATCCACATCGGAGAGAAAACATGTAGTGTTTATCATCCTGAACCTGGCTTACTTTACTTAACATGATGATAGTCGTTTCCAACCATAATTTCATTATTCTTTTTTCTTTGTGTGTGTGGGAGGGTCATGGGGCTTGAACTTAGCCTGAGCACTGTCTCTGAACTCTTCAGCTCAAGGCTACTGCCCTAAGCCTGGGCCTGGTTGTTGTTCCTGAGCTCTTCAGCTCAAGGTTACCGCCCTACCCTTGAGCCAAGCCCCATTTCCCATTTTCTAGAGGTTTTTTGGAGATAAAAGTCTCAGGTCCTTTTGTGGCCAGGCTGGCTTTGAACCTTGATACTCAAATCTCAGCCTCCTGAGTAGCTAGGATTACAGGCGTGAGCCACACTGTACCTGCAATTTCACCATTATTTATCTGAATAGTATTCCATTATTCAGACACACCTCATGGTCCTGTTCCATTCATCAGTTGAAGAGCCATACAGCTTCTTCCACTTCAAGTCTCCACCCAGACCCTGCTGTCTCAGGCAGACATTTTCAAACCACTTGCAGCCTCAGTACATCAGAAGAGCAATGAACTCAGAAGGCAATGAGTTCCTCATCTGATTGGAAGATAAAAGAGAATGAAGAAGCATCACTCTTCAATCGCTGCTTGACAACATTCATTTTCCCATGGTCCATGTTATAAAAAAGAATTTTAAGTACTAACTAATCATGGAAGTAAATTCAATCTATCACCATGCCAATAAAACAAGGGTAGTGAGTCAAAATACTTTTTAAATTATTACATATATATATGTGTGTACATATGGTACAGGTCTCCTCTTTAAAAAGAAACATCTGTGGTTTGCAGCTGACCAGATTGCAATTTTTTTTGCCAGTCCTGGGAGCTCAAGGCCTGAACACTATCTCTGGGCTTTCTCAAAGCTAGCACTCTACCACTTGAGCCACAGCACCACTTCTGGCCTTTTCTGTGTATGTGGTACCAAGGAATTGAACAAAGAACTTTGATCATGCTAGGCAAACACTCTGTCACTAGGCCACACTCCCAGCTCCACACTTCATTTGAAAATGATTTGTACATGATTAAGCACTCCTTGAAAAAAGGTGGAGTCATCTCTAGATAAAGTGACTGTACTGGGAGATGGAAGTCTGCACCCAGAAAAACTAGATTCATAGATGGCAATGCCATCTTTGAAACCAGGATATCACTTAAGTCCTCAGTCGTTTAGCAACAAGTCAGGTAGGGTGAAATGACAGGTGGAAACAAAAGAGGAAAGAAAACAATCTGTTTCTCTATCCTGGCTTCTGGAAAGCTTAGCTTCAAATTTATGACTCACCCTTGAGCAAACTCTCAAGATGTCTTCCATGCAAAATTCTCTGCCTCTGTCTCATTCTCCTCATTTAAATTTAAAATAAATTCTATTCTACTTTATTGTGCAGATCATTGCAAATAGTTATAAATCAAATATTCAGATGACAGACATCTGTTCTTTTCTAACAGAGCTCAAGACAAAGGAGTTTTCAAAGAATGAGCACGAGAATCTTCCAGAACCTGGAAGAACCTTGATACTAATGGCATTGAGCTCTGCTCCTGCAGCAATGTGTGTCACGCGTGCTAACCAGTCAAGGCGAGCATTCTCGAATGCTTCTGTCATTTTCTTTATACATTTTCAAGTTGACACTCGAACCCACTAATTCTTCTGTCCTAAGTTTCATTCATGTAACTCTGCCCCCCCAAATCTGGCCAACCTAGTGATATATAGACTTCACACTGATCACAGTTCTGCAGATTCATGCCACTCCCAGCCCCTACTCCAAGCAGCTAGAAGCTCCAATTCCAATCAAAGAGATGACACCCTGTACACGTGTCCATTTTGCCATTGCAATTGAAAAACTTCCAGGTCCATTATATACTGCTATGTCATTTGCTAAAGAAAGGGATGAGCCTACTTCAGATACCAAAATACAGAGTGAAATTGCTTAGATCTTACATCCATTGAAGTAGCATGATCCCTAATACTTTCTTTCCATTACAAAAAAATAATTTATTTATTTTTAATAATCAATCAGATAAACTTCTTTGTATACTAATGTGTTTATTAATCTAGATTATTTATGGGGCACTTAGTGTTAAATCTTGTGTGAGGTGCTATTTCCTGTCTTAAAAAACAAAGGATCTGAGCCAAAAGCATGTCCTAGTGCTAGAGTGCTTGCCTTGCATGCACGAAGACCCAGGTTCAATTCCTCGGTGCCACAGACACAGAAAAAAGCCAAAAAGTGGTGCTGTGGTTCAAGTAATAGAGTGCTAGCCTTGAGGAATGCCCAAGGACAGTGCTCAGGCCCTAAGTCCAAGTCCTAAGACTGGCAAAAAAAAAAAAAAGAAAGAAAGAAAGGATCAAATGAGCAGTAAGGATTTTTTTTGAAAAAAATACATTAAGTGTGTTTTCATACGTGCGATAAGCAATGAATTAAATAGCTTACAGGAAATGATACCAATTTTTGACTGTAGAACCAGGGTGTCCCCTGATCCCCACTAAACAATGGTCTTTAACTAAGGGAACATTTGCTCCTGTTTCTTGGGGCAGTCATAGGTAGTATCAGTAATTATTAATACAGCCCCCTTTCCCACTTCCAGAAGACTGGGATGAAAATAATCAATGGTACAGCCATACTGATTTTAAACAAAGCAGAAGCTCAGGAAAGTGCCGGGTCCTAGAAGAGAAAACGACTTCTAAGGACTTTGGAAAACATCCTGAGGTGAAGATAAGCATTAGCAGTGTAATGGGCTGAGATTAACTTCATTCCTGGCTGGACTCCAGGGTGGGTGGGGGAATCCATAGCTTCTAACATAATGTCTTTAAGGCATGAAATCAATATTAAATGAAAAAAAAGATGAAGGGAATCTCAGTAAGCAGAACTGGGATCATTATTTATTCCATTATAGAAACAGAAAACAAAAGTCTAGGTGGGTAGCACAAAGGAGACTAGATACATTTTGTGTGTCTTGTGTGATGATGGAATGTCGTCATGAAGTAGGTGAACTGGAAATTGGCTGTATTCTGTCCCCTGAGAGGAGCGGACCCCAAATCACAGCAAAATGAACCGTGCTGGAGACTGGAGTTCAATACACTGTACAGGTAGAAAGTGTGGCATGTGGCCCTGTTTCCTAGCCACATCTTGTACTTTCTATGCACTTTGGTTTCCTCAAATAAAATCCCAGAAAAGAAATGCTGTCCCTCAGGTCTACTGAAGATTCAATAAAAATCACATCAACAATAAAGGGCATTATATATTTCATAGTTAAAATTACAATCACTGGCCTAGCCCAAGCCCTAAATAAAATGATGTTACTACAAAAATATGGCAAGAACTTTCCATGCTTTTTAGACTTGCATAAAGGAGATTTGGGGGTTCTGTGAATTTTAGTAATTCTCCCTTCTCTGACTCCTCATGAATCACCAAACCCTTTACCAATAAAGATGGCAGCTAAACAACTGATGAATGTTAGAGCCATAAGCATTCTGGTTTTGGCTAAGGACACCATATCTGGAAAATATTTCATGCACCATGCTTACACTGCTATCTCTCACTCTGGGATGGGATTGCTAGAGGCCTAATCAGATTCAATAATTGCACAAGTAAATGAAGCTCAAATGGAAATTAAGAGCATTTAAAAGGAGAAGCAAAGCCCAGCCTGCGTACTAGAAATATCAGTGCTAGAATGGGATCCTAAAAAGTTCTCTTAACAGCAGATATGGGGGCATACCTGTAATCCCAACACAGAAAAGGCTGAGAAAGGATGATTATTTTGAAGAGCATCTGGATTACATAATGGTTTTCAAATCAGTCAACGCTATTTAAAATAAATGGTTCTACATTGGTAAGTCAATGTTTACTCCACTGAATAAAATATTTGTGAACAAACACAAATTAAAGATCTAATTTTTAAAATCTTGAAAAAATAATTAAGTCAATATGTGAACTTATTGAATAAATTCGAGTAACCTAGGCTAAAAAAATTTTAATGTGGAACAAACATAGTAGAAATTTATTTGTAGCTGGGTATGGTGATTCATGCCTGTAATCTCAGCTACACAGGAAGCTGAAGTTGAAGGATTGCAAGGGGTGGTCAATCTGGTTAACTTAGTGAGAGCCTGACTCAAAAATACGGGCAAATGAACTGAGGGTGTAACTCAGTGGCAGAGCACTTGCCTAGAATGAGCAAGGCAAGAAACAAAGGATGGAGACTCAGTCTCCTAGATGATTGGCCTGGCTATTTCCCTAGATAATTTGCTTTTATATAACACTTCTATTAGGTTTAAGTATCCTCATCTGGCTTTCTTTGCTCATGTATAATGTTTTGGCTAGGTTTAATTCCACTCACCTTATGTGGTCTTGGCCTACATAAGCTTTGTGCTAGATGCATTGGAGCTGCTGGTCTTTGAGACAAGAGTTCATCTGACTCACAGTTTGACCTCTTAAGTGATAGCTTCTCTGCTTCTGGCAAATGAGTTTCCTTACAACAGAAGGAGGGAGGGAGGGGAAAGGCGGAAAGAGGGAAGGAGGGAAGGAGGGAAGGAAGGGAATAGAAATATTGCTGCTTTTGGAAGAACCCAAGCCAATGTAAATTCACCTCGCTGGTGCGTTTGTGCACACAGTGACTGGTGACTGAAAGTCTCCCTCCTGAGGTTTGCTATCCCTATCCCCACCTCACCATCCCAAAGATGGAGCCAATGTAAATAAAGAAGAGAACACAGGTGCTCCCTAAAAAGCAGAGATCCAGGCATTGCAGAGCATGGCTTCTGATGTGATCGGCTGAACCTCTAAGTTGAACCAACCCCAGGTAAGTCTGGGAGAGGCCTTGGAGCTGGGAAGAGTTGTGATAAGCAGCTAGAACTTTCTGCTGTCAATAAGATTTCAGGTCACAGATGTCCTGGGTTGGAACTGTGAACGTGAAACCAAGAGGGAAGCCAGTCCATCCCAGATCCCCTCACTCTGGAGTGTCCAGTTCCTTCCAGTGTCAACAAAGCCTACAGACGGGGGTAGACTCAATGTGTGACCCATCCTTTCTGTCTAGTGCTTTGCTAATTCCTAAAAGGGGTCTAGAAAGACATACTGGCCTTGTGATAGAACTAGAGGGAAAAAAAAAACGCTTCGGGCAGAATATGACAGATCCCTGTAACTTATACAGCACCCTGAAAGCCAAAGGCTTCCTGGAATTTTGCATTTGGAAACCTTTCTACACCTTGGCAATGATTTGCAAAGAGCAAGATTTCCAACCACAGAGCTCTAAGAACTTTAGACATTGGAGCCCTGGGTTCCAAATTAATCTAAGTTGCTTTCCTACTTTTCCTATCCTTATGGAAAGCGATCTCCAACTTACCCACAGACTTTGAAAGTAGAGAAACCATTGGGAAAGCAGAAAGCAAGGCTTGGCTGCAGGGCTTGCTATTTAACTGAAAGCCAATACTTCAGGAAATTGTGAAACCACCCCTGCATAAGTAGATGGTGTGAAGATGGAGAAGGTTACTGAAAGTGTAATACTGGCCAAGGAAATTACTCCATGTGTCCGTATTTGTCTGTCTGCCTATTTCTCTGCCAAAATGAGGGCACAATTGGATTTCTACATTTAATCTTTCCTCAACTGGATAACAATTTGATCAAATTACATTGTTTTGGGCCAGTACTGGAGATTGAACTCATGGCTGGCCACTGTCCCTTAGCCCTTTGGCTCAAGGCCAATGCATTACCACTTAAGCCATAGCTCCACTTCAAACTTCCAATGGTCAATTGGAGATAAGAGTCTAATGCACTTTTTACAAGGGCTGCCTCCAAACTGCGACCCTCACATCTCAGCGCCCCGAGTAGGTAAGATTACAGAGATGAGCCACTGGCACTGGACTCCAGCTACATTTTTAATATAAGACATAAAGTTATTTCTGGGGGCCAAAAGCATGGCTTACTGGTAGAGTGCTTGCCTAGCATGCATAAAGCCCTAGGTTCTATTCCTCAGTATCACATGCACAGAAGGAAAGCCAGAAATGCTGCTGTGGCTCAAGTGGTAGAGCTCTAGATTTGAGAAAGGCCAGGGACAGTGCCTAGGCCCTTAGTTCAAGCCCCAGGACTGGCAAGAGGAAAAAATAAAATTCATATGCATGCCTATACTGATAGCAGAAATGCCTGAGCAGCTTTAAGACAAAGAGAACACACAAATGTGAGTGATGTAAATGAGTTCACCAATTTTTTGTTGTTTGGTTTCATTTTGAACCACATCCTTTCTCCTACAGAGGGAACAAGACCTCAAAATACAAGACAACTATCTGAAAAGCTGGATTTGGAGTTTGGAGCTGCCACCGTAGCAATGTGGCTTTGGACCGACTTGGTGCTACCTGTGACTGGATTGATGTGAGTTCCTAAGAGCTTTGCAGAAAGGCTGGCCCAAGGTTTGGGAATGGGGAAAAGTCTCAGGCCTGAGAGGGTCGGGCTTATGGAGGAAAGGCAGGAGGCTTTGAGTAATCACATGCCTTCCTTATAAGAGGGAATGACAAGCCACAGGCTTGTCACATGGCAGTATGAGCTCCATGGGGAAATCTGACCTAGGGACTCTTCATCCTGCTCCTCAGAATGGGAACAGGGGTGCTGAAATAAGGAATCCTCATTTCCTCTTACTAAGGAGGTTGGCTGCAGCTTTCTCTCCACATGCATTTGCTTCCAAATGTATTCCTAAAACAATTCCAGGCCCTCAACATATATATATATATATATATACATATATACATATATAATTACATTGTTCAATTGAACCATACTAAATTGCCAGTTTTGAAATATTTTTTAAAAATCTGCCAGGATCATGCTTATAATCCAAGCTACTGAGAAAGTTGATATAAGGATCACAGTTCAAAGCCAGCCCAGGCAGGAAAAGTCCATGAGATTCTTATTGCCAATTAATCAGCCAGCAAAAAGCCAGAAATATAGCTGTGGTTCAAGTGGTAAAGAGCCAACATTGAGTGAAAAAAATCTACAAGGCAGAGCCCAGGTCCTTAGTTCAAACCTCAGAACCAGCACATGAATGTGCACACACACACACACACACACACACACACACACACACACACACACAATCTCTCAAAATTAGCAACATTGTAAGACTCAACTTAGTACTGAAATGATCAGTTGCTTGCATATTTTGTGTTTCAGGATCTCACAGGGAATACTTCCTATCAGACGAACATGAATATGTTCCCATAGGCCTTAAAGGGCTTGCTGTCTTCAAAGAACAAGAACAACTCTGAAGTCTTCAATAAGGACACTTTCCTGGTGCAAGTAATTCAGTGGGAAAACAGACCTGTAAACTTGGAAATAAAAACCAAACTCAGCCTGAGTAATCCTCACCAAGTGAGCTGGCTAACTCTTTCTCAAGAACAGTGGCTGTCAGATAGAAATTTGCTTCATGAATTCAAATGATCTGGATGTCTTTAAGGATGTGTTGAAGAAACACCTTAGAAGCATTCCTTCTAGAGTTATGGTAGACCGAGCCACAGTAGAAATGCAATTCACGCATACATAGAAACAATCCATCCTGACACTTATCCTACCAACAAGCAATCCTCTAGGGAGTAGATTTACCAAACCAGAAAGTGTTACCTAGGCTGTCTTTGGGTGGTTTATGAAACCTGCTGCTTCAGGATCCCTTCCTCTGCTTCTCGCCATCCATCCAGCATCTGTACAATCTTGTCATCTGCCCACTGATCTTCAGAATGGATGGGTTCTTCCTGTCAGCACTTGCTTGATTTAAACACTACCTCCTCAGAGAACCTTGTGAGAGCCAGGTGCCAATGGCTCACAGCTGTAATCCTATCCACGCAGGAGGCTGAGATTTAAGGACAGAGGTTTGGAGCTAGCTCTGTCCATGAGATTCTTATCTCCAGTTAACATGCAAAATTCTGGAAGTGGAGCTGTGACTCAAGTGTTAGGATGCCAATCTTACATGGAAAAAGCTCATGACAGTGCCCAGGCCTGGAGTTAAGCCTCAGTCCCAACACTGAAAAAAATAATAAAATAGGAAGAAAGAGAGAAAGAGAGGAGAAGGGAGGGGAGGGGAGGGGAGGGGAGGGAAGGGGAGGAAGGAGCATATGGAAGGAAGGAAGGAAGGAAGGAAGGAAGGAAGGAAGGAAGGAAGGAAGGAAGGAAGGAAGGAAGGAAGGAAAATTAGAGTCCATTCTGGCTAAATCTTCTTACAGATCCCTCCATCCCTGCTTCTACTGCACAGCGCATTTAACATTTACTGTTGGTTGGCTAACCTGGTCTGGCTTACAGGGAGCTATGTAAGATTGGCAGACTGTGTTGTAGCTTTTTGTTGTTGCTTTTTGGCGCGGGTACTGGAATTTGCTTTCTCCAAGCTTCTTTGCACAAAGCTAGCCCTCTACTATTTCAGTCACAGTTCCACCTCCAGCTTTTTTAGTAATTAATTGATGATTAGCATGTCACTAACTTCCCTGCCTGGGCTGGCTTTGAACTATGATTCTTATATCTCAGCCTCTTGAGTAATTGCTTACAGGTGTGAGCCATCAATGACTGGCCAGAATGTGTTTTAACAGAAACTACATGAAATAACAGCTGCTCAAAACATAATATGAAAGAACAAGGAATATTCTCCATAAATTATAACTTAGTATCCAGATCCTAAAATGTTACCAGTGCAGTTTATATTCTAGTGGTTAGTGTACTGAGAAAGTACACAATTTAAAATTTTGCAAGCCAATCTGGAGCACTGAGACCGACACTAAGAAGTGTTGGTAATAACTGCTTTTGAGCCAGGCACCACCAATGGTACTGTATATCTTGTTTAATCCTTAAAACTACCTTAGAATTCTCACATATGTCAAATACATAGAAAACAACAATCGTTTTTTTCCATTTATTGAATAAAGATGGGTTTTGCATATTCAGTATGCTTCGCCTGAACTCAGATTGAAGAATTAAAATTTAATAACTGAAATAACACATCTTTGGTTTAAAATATAAATACCAACTGGGTGCCAGTGGCTTAAACCTATAATCCTAGCTGCTTAGGAGGCTGAGATCCAAAGGATCCTGCCTCAAAGCAAGCTCTAGCAGAAAGTCCACAGGGAGACTCCATCTTCAATTACCCAGCAAAAAGCAAGGCTAGAGGCTTGGTTCCAGTGATAGAGTACCTACTGTAAACAAGCGAAGCAAGTTCGAGACCTGAATTCACATCTTGATACTGAAAAAAATTAGATACACACACACACACACACACACACACACACACACCTGAGCGTTCAAGAAATGCAATGATAACTTCACGGCTTTTCCTTATCTCCCACAGCTGTTTCTCCTTGCTTCGATGTAGTACCAAGTCTCCTAATTCTGATGCCATTTGGATCTTCCTTCTGCTCTAGGTGTGTTGGAGCTTTGGTGTTGAAAATCTCCAAGCTATAATTAGATACACAGTGGTGGGAAGATCATTTGGAAGGAATATCCCTGTCTAGTAGATTTTCAATGGAAATAAAACAAGATGACAAGGACGTATACTGAAGATGAATGGCTTGAGCTGAGGGGCAGGATTTGGAATTGGGTTTTGTTTTCTTCAAGAACTGTGGGATCATTTTTCTTCGTCTCATCCTGTCTCTGCTAACTCTGTCTAGAGGATGTCTTTGAATGTGAAAATTTGAGTAATCGCTCCATGAGCAGTCCTGAAACAACAACAAAAAAATCTCCTAGATGCCCACCTAGTCTCAATTCTCATAAGCTTCTCTCATACAGTACAGGGTTGATTTCCATTCAGTCAAGCCTTGACCAAGGCCAAGAAAATCAGTATCTAAACTAAAAAGGAAAAGGAGCAGGTAACACACCAATAGGATGCATCATCTATTGCCATGGGAACCTTGGGATTTTTCTTTCTTCTCCTAAAGAGCTTTGGTTAGGTGACTTCTCGTTTCTCAACAAGTTCACTTTAGCTATAAATCAGAAACATCCCATTTCTTTTTGGGAGAACTGGAAACTGGGCATGTGTGAGAGAGTATGGTGTGTTCATCCAACAGCCAAGGACTCAAGGAAGCTAAAATTGGCAACTCACATCCTGAAAACCCAACAATATCCAAATGCCACACTCATTGTTTGACAGACATTAAATGATAGCATCCATAAAGCAAAATTACACAGTTAAGGGTAAAAACCCAATCTCCTTCTCTGTCTCTCACCCCAATCCTCCTTTTCCAGTGAGCAGGCACTAGCACTAGTGATCACCATTTAATCAGGGCCTGGCTTGAATAAGACCAAGTTGACAACTTACTCATCAGAGTTTCATGTAGAACTATTATAGATAGGAGAACTTTCCACTGAAGATTCTGAGTCTTCTCTAGGAGACTCTATACATAGTTTGCCATGTCAGAAAGAAATTGTAGTGATCTGTCTCCTATCCTTACTTGAAATCAAGAAACCCCTTCATGATTCATGAGCAAGACTGTGGTTGGCAAGTTTCTTTTCAGTAAGAATTCCAGAAGTCCCTTTCTGACCCTCTACTAGTCAATACATACGGTGTTACACAATTCTTTACAGTGTTTTGTTTTGTTTTGTTTTGTTTTCCAAGCAGAGGGAGAATAATCCAGGAAAACATAAATGTAAAGAACATGCCACATCCACAGTCCTGGGTGAAGTTCAGTTTTATGAGAAACAACTAGAGAGAACCATGCATGTCAATGTATTAAGATGTGTGTGTGTGTATGTGTGTGTGTGTGTGTGTACATACTCACCAATCCTGAAGCTTGGATGCTGTCCCTGAGCTTCTGTTCTCAAGGCTAGCTCTCTACTCCTTGAGCCATAGGTTTACTTCTGGCTTTTTCAGGGTAGTTAACTGGAGATAAGAGTCTCATAAGCTTTCTTTCCATGACTGTCTTTGAACCATGATCCTCAGATCTCAGCTCCTGAGTAGTTAAGATTACAGGTGTAAGCCATCCCTGCCTGGCTGGTTCTTAATGGGCAAATGGGAAACTTAATTTTTTCTGCCACTCCTGGGCCTTGAACTCAGGGCCTGGCCACTCTCCTTTGGCTTTCTCAAGGCTACAACTCTACCACTTGAGCCACAGCAACATTTCTAGCTTTTTTTTCTATGTATGTGGTACTGAGGAATCGAACCCAGGTCTTTGTGCAAGCCGAGAAAGCACTCTACCATTAGGCTAAACTCCTGGCCTTTAAATATAGTTTTTTAATTGGGACAACAATTGATTCTCAAAACAATCCTATAGGAGAAGGATTTTTTTTAAATTCCAATTTTCATC
The DNA here is from genome assembly GCF_031878675.1 of Megascapheus bottae. Classification (NCBI taxonomy): domain Eukaryota; kingdom Metazoa; phylum Chordata; class Mammalia; order Rodentia; family Geomyidae; genus Megascapheus; species Megascapheus bottae. The sequence continues at coordinate 2,086,796 of NC_143518.1, forward strand.
TTAGGAAACCATTTTAATATCTCACAGCTAACAAGTAGCCAATACTTTACATTTTAAATGTATTTTTTTCTGCAAATTAATCTATTAGCATTGCTTACAAGAAGTTACAAGGAAACGAGGGTGCAGTAGCTCACGGCTGTAATCCTAGCTACTCAGGAAGCTCAGATCTGAGTGAGGATCAAGGTTCAAATCCTGCCAGGGCACAGAAGGACCTGGTAACCACTAGAAAATGGGAAGTGGGGCTTGGCTCAAGGATAGAGTGGTAGTCTTGAGCTGTAGAGCTCGGGGACAGTGTCCAGGCCAAATTCAAGCGACATGACCGCCCCACCCAACACACACACACACACACACACACACACACACACACACACACACACACACACACAAAGGAGAAGAAGTTACAAGGATTTTAGTATGGCACCTAGTTTTTTTGTATTTATGTGAGTGACTTTCTTTGGTTTGCTCTGGGATTTATTGATTTGTTTCTGGTTGTTATGTTGGTAATTTTGTCCAAATGTAAATATTTTAACTACCTTGCTCATAGATCTGTTTGACTCCAAAAATTGCACATGAACACAAAAGAATTAAATATGATACTACCATAGCAAGGTGACTGGTATTCCATAGATTAAGTAGAGAGAAAGTAACCCCCCCACCATGCACACACACATAAACCTAGTGATTCTAATAGTAAGCCACTGAATTACTCTTGTTCACACCTAGAATCCTATTTACTGAGATCTGAAGATCATGGTTCAAACCTAGCCCAAGCAGATAATCCATGAGACTCTGTCTCCAACTAACTACCAAAAATCTGGCAGTAGAGGTGAGACTTGGGAGCTAGAACACTAATCATTTTTTTAGGAATTATTATTTTTTACTTTTTCCCATATATTTTTATTGTAATTAATAGAAGTGTTATATTATATTAACCAGATAGAAGGTGTATTACTTCACATACACTGATACCCTTTCTCATGTCTTGGTTCCCATTTCCCTCCCCTCACTCCCACCCCTCATCTTGTTTTTCCCCCCTTCTCTATCAGATTTCAAATAACCAAATACACATATATTCAATATAACAGATAACAAAGTGAAATACTGTAACAATATGAGATACCCAAGGGACAGCAAAAGAGATGAGAGATAACATAGTACATTAAAGACAACAATCACTCACTATATGGCTTTTGTTTCTATATCTTGGAAGTCCTTTCATGTAGCATCATATTATATGGCCCTATGCATCTAGATTTTGTAGAACACTAATCTTTAGCAGAAAAAACTCAGGGACAGTGTCCAGTGCCTAAGTTCAAACCCCATTACTAACACACACACACACACACACACACACACACACACACACACACAGTAAGAAGAGTTAGAGGAGGTGGGTGGTGAGGGGCTCTTTAATTTAGAACAACCAGAGCAATCTAGATAGCAAGCCTAGGACTGAAATTCAAAAACACAGAAAGCCAGGAACTGATAGCTCAGGTCTGTAATCCTAGCTACTCTGGAGGCTGAGATCTGAGGACTCCAGTTTGAAGCCAGACCAGGAAAGCCAAGGCAAAACTATGGCTCAAATGATAAAGCTCCTGCCTTGAATGAAAAAGCTAAGGGTCTAAATTCAAGCCCCAATAAGACAGACAGACACAGACAGACTCTCTCTCTAGCCCTGCCCGGGCTAGAGCACAGAGAGCAACTCAACCCCTCTCTTCTCGAAATTACTCTCTCACACAGTTTCTCTAAGGAGAGAAGATTTCCTTGCCTTCTATGTATACAACCATGCTACATTTCTAGCTGTCAGGGAAAGCAGGTATCTTCTTTATATCATGGGAACGCTTCATGAACTGGTTCCTGGTTTGTGAAAGGGTAAATAGGAAATAATAGAATCTATAAAATATCATCCTGAGCCTGGTTTCTATTATTATTCTTTGTGCTATAAAATTCCACTGTGTGTGTCAGAAGCTGAAGAACATGTTCCTCACCACCTTTCTTTCTGAAATGAAATCCTAATTTTCCTATAGGTGGATGAATTCCTCAGGTAAATTAGGGTAAATTTAATGTGCTCACTGAGGCAACAGAGAAAGCAAATTAATAATAAAATACTGCTGTGGTACTGATTCTGTACTTGTGTCTCTTAGAAATATTTCAGAGTTGTAGTGTTGAGACTCCAAAATGATGGAAATTTACTTACCAATGTGATTTTTATCCAAGTTCAAGTTAGTCCTTAGCTGGATAGAACTGCAAATTTGATATATTCCCATTGAAATGAAATAACCAGTATATATATGAATGTGTATAGATATATTTGTATTGATATTATATTTATATTCAAGTATGCTGAAATTACGTTGCCAAAGCTACAGTGCTACTATTTATACATACAGACTCACTCTGCAAGTGAATCAACCTGCATTTTCAAGGATTTGCTAGTTGATTGCTTTGGTTTGGTTTGATTTGGGAATGGTGAGGTGGGGCAGAGATTGAACTGATGGCCTATGTACACTAGGCAAGCACTCTAGCATTGAGCTAAAGTAAATATTTCCAATGTATTTTATCTGTTGTTAGAAGATATCTCTTGTAAGCAATCCTAATGTTAGTATACTGAGTTTTAGGTTATAGTAGTTTCTTTTGTCTCATTAATGAAGTGAAATGATTTTCACTCATTAACTGTTAATTAAAATTTCTGGCCCATTTATTTCTAAGACTTCTTAAACTAAGTCCTTTTTACCAAAACTATACCTATGAAATTTATTTAGGGACTAAAACTTAGGCACTTATTTCTGTTAGGAATTTCTGAGCAGACATGGACTCTTGTTCCAATGCCCAAGTTAACTTCCAAGGGTTTTGTTTGGTTGTGTTCAGTGAATCTCTCTACAAAGACAGCACAAAGGCACAGCTTGACCGAAAGGAGAGTTCTGCTTCTCCAGGGCCATGACCAAAAAAGCACAAACCACAGGTAAGCCAAACTCAGCTTTCTGTGAACCCGAGCAGATCTTCAGGAAGCTTATGTTCAAGGTACACGTATAACATGGACCATGTGCATGGAAATTCAAAAACAAGACGGTGGAAGTACCCCAAACCCTGGATATTGTTAGAAATGTGCCATCATTTCACCACCCACGCTGTCTACCACAGCATAGCACCTCACTCTGTAGGTAAATAGAGACCAGCTCTGTGAAGCATTAGGTTTTTAGAAGTGAAGTTAAACTGATAAATTAGACCTCATTTATTGAACAGCAGTTAGAGCCGATTGCCTAGGGAGTCATTTGACACCTTTGAAGACCCTGCTAACTTAATTGGTGATAGTTTGGGGGATGAAGGCAGCATTTAAGCTAGAAGCAGCAGGACACCGTGCCTCATGAAAATGGAGAAGACAAGCGCTCTGCCTGACAAGGGGAGTCATATATAGATTTTTGTGTCCATTGTTTTCGCTTATTTGTGTGCGTGCTTTACTCAGTCAATCAAATATAATTGACACCACTGGGTTCTGTTGTTTTGTAGATGACAGGAGCTAATTCAAGGAAAAGCTGGAAGTAAACTTCCCCCTGAAAGGCTGTGAAAAGGTTTTTTTTTTCTTTTCTTCCACCCGGCTCGTGACATTTTTTGCTCAATTGTATTAATTGATGTGGTGACAAGACACTTGGAAAGATGATGGATACTGATCACTACAGCCTTTGGAAACTTGGGTTGTATCTTGCTATTAGCATAATAGCACTTGTTTGTGCAAGATCCATGCAGCAAGCAGACAGAGAACAAAGGAGAAGCAAAAAGCTGTTTACCTGCTGTGTGAACCTGGCCCAGGGCCAGGGAAGAGAGCCTGTTCAAGGCGCCCAGGTCAAGCTGAAGAGGGGCCTTCATCTGAACAGGTGGCCAGCTTGGGACTTAACATTATTCTCCTCAAGCTGTGATCTCCAAGGAGGATATGCTCCACTTCTTAAACTATTTCTTCAGAGGAGCAAATGTTTCTACTTGTTCATATAGTCTTAGGTGCCAGGGCAACAAACTGGGGCAAACTACTAGCCCTGGAGAATCTCAGAAGGAACACAGCCAGCTGATGGAGGCTAAGGCAGCTATAGGGGTTAGAACACTCATTTCTCAGAGTCAGTGACAGCGGCAATGGAGCGTTAGAACAGACCACATGGCTTAACAAGACAGTGCCAGGCTGGAATGACTTTGACTATTTGCAATACATCTATTCAAAAAGACCTTAACGACTGAAAAGAGAAGCTGCAGAGTAAGAAAGGTCCTGGGTCTGCGGAAATCTGCCAAAAGGTGACAAAAATATAACCTGTAGTGTATTTGAGTTACGTAGTCAGTGCACAGTCATCAGTATGCCTTCCTGGAGTATCTCTGGTGTCTCCATCAGCTGGAGATGTCTGAAATGAGCCTACATTTTTGCTGCTGAAAGTGCTTTACAGGCCAGGCACTGCTGGCTCACTCCTGTAATCTTAGCCACTCAGAAGACTGAGATCTGAGGATTACTGTTTGAAGCCAGTCCAGGCGGGAAAGTTTGTGAGGCTCTTATCTCCAGTAAATGACCATAAAAGCCAGAAATGGAGGTGTGGCTCAAGTGGTAGAGTGAAAGCTTTGAGCAACAAAGCTCATGGACAGCACATAGGCCCTTGAGTTTAAGCCCCACAAATAGCACCAAAGGGAAAAGAGAGAAAGAGAGAGGGGGGAAGGAAGGAAGGAAGGAAGGAAGGAAGGAAGGAAGGAAGGAAGGAAGGAAGGAAGGAAGGAAGGAAGGAAGGAAGGAAAAGTTTCCATTTTTTTAATTAAAACACTTAGACTTTATTAGTTTCTGAAGTTCATTCTCACTTTTCTAACATAAAGCATTTTCTATCATTGCTAGTATTTGGCATTTAAATCATGAGCAGCAGTGGCTCAGTGTTCTGGAGTGAATAGGAACAGCTGGTCCAGGAATTCAAGGGAAATTCTCATGTGCTAAGTCCTCAGGGGAAAAGCCAGTGGTACCAGCGCAAGGAGGAGGAATGGCAGGGGCAGAGGCTGTACTTCCATTCCACAAGCATGTCAAAAAAGCATCTGAACAGCATCACGACACATGAATTCTCACCATACCTCCTGAGCAGAAGCTGCAATCCACTTACCCATAGATCCCAATACATGTACCATTTTGCCACAACAAGTGATGTAGCACGTATATGGTAGAAAGTTCTACATTTGGTCAATATGGGAGTTCTCTACCATTCCTCAGAGGAATCCTTGCCTTCATTCATTCATTCATTCATACATGCATTGATTGATCCAGTAAGTATGTACTGAACATGTGCTACAGACTAGAGATATGACAAGGACAGGAGGTACAGATCTGCTCTCACAACTCCACTAGGCCAAGACAAACTGCTAATAAACAAAAATAAAATTATGGTAAGTGTTCAATGTGAGAGACAGAGCAGGACTAGGAGAGAGTAGAACTGGGAGATATATACCCTAACTTAGGAAGCACAAAGAAAATAATAACAAAGCTGAGAGTAGAGGAGGAGGAGGAGGAGGAGGAGGAGGAGGAGGAGGAGGAGGACCGGGAGGGAGGGAAGAGCTTTACAATCACACCATGGCTGGCAGGAGGGACAGAAACTGCCCTAGGAAATTAAATAAGCCAGAGTGGCTCAGTCCAAGAGCTGAGGAAGTATAGAGGAACTGAGCTACGATATGAATCAGGCAGACAAGAGCTACTGCAAGCTAGCACAAAAGCTAAAATACCAACTATATAAACTAGGTTCAGGGCTCACTCCTATAATTGAGCTAGATGGGAGGAAGAAGTAGAATGACCACAATTTGAAGCCAGTCCCTCCCGCCCAAAAAAGGTTAGTGAGACCCTATCTCAAAGAACAAACCTGAGGTGACAGCCATGTCTGTACTTCCCTCTACATGAAGGACAAGAGTTTGGACATAATCTGAGGCTGGCCTCAGTCTCAGATAGAGAGCCTGTCTAGCAAGTACAAAGCCCCCAAACTCAAGTAAATGTATGTTATATATATTATAAAACATATGTATGTATACAATATAATGTATATGCTATAATACAAATAACAATATATAAACAATATGTAAATAATGATAAAATAATACATTATATATGTATATATTAACATTGTCCTCTACTAAAGGAAATTCTTTATTAAATATTGCAATTTTTTTGCTTTTGAGATCTCAAGCAATGACAACGGATCACCAAATGAGGACAAAAATCTGGAGACTGCCAGGTGCCAGTGGCTCACAGATGTTATTCTAGCTGCTTGGGAAGATCTCAGTTCAAGGTCAGCCCCAACATACAAGTGAGGCTTTCAGCCAATAGCTAGGCACAGTGGCAAGGAATTTCCTCTTCATGGGAGGCAGAGATGGGGAGAATTGTGTTTTCATGCCTGTCTGAACAGAAAAGCATGTGAGATTCCATCTCAACAAAAGAAGTCGAGCCTAACTGTGCACTTGTCATCCTAGATACAATGGCAAATCTAACATAGGTGGATCACAGTCCAAGTGTGCAACCAAGACAAGAAGCACAGTTCTATCTAAACAATAACCAGCAATAATCAGGCCAGAGGTGTGGCTTAGTGGTAGAACATCTGCAGCCCAAGCTCAAGGCCCTCAGTTAAAATTACAGGACCCCGAAAGAAATCTAGAAGCTATCTTCCCATGATATCCAGATATCTTTACAACAAGATGCAGAGCAAAAGAGAAGGGTCAACCGAATGGTGGAGGAATGCTGCAGGCCCTTTGTGGCAAGGAGAAGTCTAGCATGTAATTCTCACAGCTCTCCTTGTTTATTATCAGAGTAACCCAAACCTTACCGTGGGAGAACGTTGATACTAACATAGATTCCTACACTAACGTACATCCTCTATACTAATTTGATTCCACTTAGACAGTGAAGAAATTTGTCAGAGTGATAGGTTCTACTGTGTGTGAGGAGGTAGATTTTTTTCTGGAATCCCTGCTATCAAAAGATTCCCTGGCTGAAAAATAATCTCAGCCCCCACTCCTCATTGGCACCATGGCTGTGGTGACAGCAGCAGAGCACACATCTTGCTAGTGCCAACAGCCCTTTACCCATTTCTATCTATGAAATCCTATGGCAAATCTCACCAAAAGAGCATGAATGTTGTCTAGGATCACAAGTAGACCCTAAAGCACATTGAGCTTGAGTGGAGTCTTTGTAGGATAAGTGATTTGCACGAAGGCCAACAAACTCTGTAAAACAATCCTGGTAAAATAGAGAGACTATAAACACCTACCTCGGCAGAACCTGGTGGCTATCGGTCGACCTATATTCTTTTTTGTGTGTTTTGTTCTGTTTTGTTTTGTTCATTCCTTGTTTACTACTCCCACCTCTAGCCCAGCACATTTGAATTCTCTTTTCCTTACCAGTCTCTCTGCCCATTAACAAATGCTTCTTAATGTGTGTTATTGGAGTTTTCTTGCATAACTAACTTCTTATTCCTACATATGATTTAGCTGGAACTGTCTTTATATTTCTTTGTTCCAATGTTGTGAAAGAGTTGGAATTCTCAAGCGTGTGATTTATTTACAACCAAATATAAATCCTTGATAAGGACTGTCCTTAAAACTAGAGAGATCTAACCTGTTTGATGTTAACATTTCCTGTAGAAAGGAACTATTGCTTCATCTCACCTCATCTTCTCAGCCAGGATCACATATCACTCTCCAATTGAACCTGAATGACCTCTCTCAGAAGGAAATGAAGGGAATTGGTTCCAGGCGGACTAGTAAAATGAGAGTAGACTTGTCCCACCAGGATTTCCTAGAGATCAGCTCTCCAGAGTTGGCCTTGAGACTCTGATCTCTAGCCCATAGGAAACATCACAGGTCAGAATTGTCTTTCCAGAGCTCATTGATCCAGCCAAAAGAGACTCTTCCAGAGAGACAAACGTTTGCTCGAACACAAGAGATGAATATTCTTAAAGATTTCTGGGTACCCATCTTCTTTCCCTCCCTCCCAGATAACTCTTGGCTTCTTTGAGCTCTTGGAATTCCCTGTCACCTACTGAAAGCCTGGATCAAAAGCCTTGCAGACAAAGCCAGGAGCCTCCTTACCGGATGTTCCACGTGGCCAGCTTATCCTACTTCTTTGTTATCAAGCTATGATCATAACAGTTAGGGAGAAAGAGGGAGAACAGCTAGGGTCCAATGGCAGCTGTGGCTGAATAAGTCATCTGGGATGAGCATCCAAGACAAGACTGAAGAAGCGAGAAAACTAGGGAAAGGAAGCCTATGAAACATAGGGGAGAGAGGAAGGAGGCAGAGATCCCCAGGCTAGAATGAAGCTCTGTTACTATGAAAAGGGGAAGGAAGGGGCTGAGTAGAAAGATAATTGTGCAGCTCAGAGAGAGTGCATGAAGCCAGCAGGGAATATCATTCAAGTGGAGCTGTTCCAGCACAAATGAACCAGCCCAGTACCCTGCGGTGCTAAGTCTTAAACTTGGACCTGGGAAGGCCTGACCACTCTGGCAACTGGAAACACCCAGAAGGTTCTACCTAGATGGATGATGAACAGCTTACTTGCCTGGTTGATATTGTAGCCAGGGAGTTCTTGGTCTGTCCCCAAACATCCATGTGCTAGGACACAGGACACTTAAAGTCACGGCCATGTCTTATTATGGTGTGGTCTGTTTGGAGTTCTAAAAGCTTCTATGGCCATAAAAGAAATGCAAATCAAAAAATTGAGATTCCATCTTACACCCGCTAGAATGGCCATTATCAAGAAAACTAATAATAATAGATGCTGGTGGGAATATGGCCAAAGGGGAATGCTACTATACTGTTGGTGGGAGTGCAAATTTGTCCAACACTCTGGAAGGCAGTATGGAGGTTCCTCAAAGACTAAACATAGAGTTCCTATATGATCCAGAAATCCCCACTCCTGGCATTTACCCAAATGATCACAAATAAGGCCATACTAAAGCTACCGGCACAACCATGTTCATTGCAGCATTATTTACCATAGCTAAGATATGGGATCAACCCAGATTCTCCTCTGTTGTTGAATGGAATTCTATGCTTCCATCAGAAAGAATGACATCACCCCATTCATAAGGAAATAGAAAGAGTTTGGAAGCAATTATATTAAGCAAAGAAAAGTAGGTTGCATGGTTTCCCACATTTGTAACAACTAGAATATGTCTATGATATTCTTAACAATGGATATCAATAATCCAGTTGCTTAGTGTGTAGGGCCATATATAATGAAGTGTATCAACCTGAACTCCAAGACATGGAAACAGGAGATTCTTATTATGTCCTGTATATAGTTTTTTTTCTTGTTGGTTTTTTTTTTCATTTCTCTTAGTTTTCTGTACCTTGTGTCTTGTATATAAGGTGATTCCACATGTGGAAGGGAAAGAGAATCACAGAAACAGCAGGACACAGGATGAACCAATGCAACATGGACACTCACTTGTTGGATATGAACCTTATAGCTTGGAGGAAAGGGGAAGGTATGTGGGAGAAAAACCAGGAATGGGATAAATATTTAAAAACAAATGTGTTCATTACCTTACTATGTAACTGTAACCCCTCTGCTCGTCACTTTTTTCAATAAAAAAAAGTCACTGTCATGTGTTACTTTTACATCAATGATCCTGAGACTCAAGAAATCTGGCAATGTCTCCTGATATTCTGGGCTTAGGAAATGCATGTAGTTGTGCAAGTTGACATCTAGGAGGGAGAAGACAAATTTGCCTACACTGCACAGCACAGCCTTCTACAGGGGGAAACAGAAAAATGGTCTAATTTCAAATGTCAGTGATACTCAGGTTGAGGAACTTTGCATAAGTTGAGAAAGTATTGAGCATGTTGCAGAGAATATATGCAATTCTCTCTGTATCAAAAATGCAAACTGAGTAGGATAGTACATGCTACTAACCCTAATACTCAGAAGGCAGAGCTAAGAGGATCACAAGTTCAAGCCCTGGCAGGGGTACATAACTCAGGAGAATGGAGGAGAAGAGGGAGGCAGAGTAGGCAGTGGAGGAGGATGACCATAAAGAAGCTAATAACACATTACTGTACATCCTGCTAACACTAAGCCTAAATCCTGCTTTCTCATTTACTCACTCATTTCTTCTCTCAGTGTGACCACCAATAAAATAAATGACACACACATTGTGGATGATGTGAGGATAGAATGCCACAGTCCTTCCAGAGTCGGGCTTCACCAACACACTGTTGGTATATGTGTACCATATATTATTTCCGTTGGTTATACGGTTGAGGAAGGAGTATGCTTTTGTCGGAAGGAAAGGAGAGGGCTTAAAAGTTCGCATGTCTCACACAGTTACCTGTCTCATTTAAGACACAATCCTCTAGCAAATCCTTGTTCTGAGTGGGGAGAATGGGACCATGTGTTTGTTTCCTTTGTTTTCAGTGTCCAGGCTGTTTTTTTTTTTTCCTTTTGGTGCCTTCACACTGGTTGTCTTAGTTCTGTTTCTTCAGGGTGAACTGTGCAAATGTCCTCTGACCAGTCCACTGCTACATCAGTCTGAGGGCCAAGTGTGGAATTTCTCAGATGAGATATGAGAATAAGAGGTTTAGGAATAATTTATTGAAAATATGAAACCAACCCAGAACATGAGATCACTCTTGGCAACCTAAAAAAAGAAACAGAATTGGCTAGTGTATTCCTAATGTACAAACCCACGGTCTGCCTTCTTCGAGATCAACTGAAGGTCGAAACAAGAAAATCAAATGCAGAGAAATGTTTTAAAGAGGAAGCAAAGGAAAAAATTAACAACAACTGTTCAATCCCCTTCCTGTGGCCTGCATGTGTTGGAGAAAGTGACCTTCATGGAGGGGCAGAGGTCATCTGTAGACTGCAAGAGCCACTGACCACAAATTATTATTAAGTGGCAAGCAGATTTTATAAAAAGTAGTTAGAAGAATGCATCCAGAGAGTTGGCAGAGATATCAAATGAATTCCTAGATTTGTGAACTTGTTCGCAAATCAGGTAGGTCCTTAGACTTGACCGGAATGAAGGTCCAACAAAGCCATTAAAATGTAATAATACAATTATGGAATGTCTCTCTTCTCAATAATTAACATAGGCTTGATGCCCTTGGGAGAGGGGGGAAACTAGTATTGGAACCTGGATAATAGGAACCTGGCTTTTGCTCATGGCATGGAGTCAAGGAACTGAGTCTTTGGCTTCGAGCTTCTTTTATTTAAGGGAGTAAGACTAAAGAGTATGAGCCAAGTCTCTGGAAACTGAGAAAAGAATGTTCTTTTTTTAAAAAAAAATTTACTTGTTCTACTTACATCTTTATATGATTCAAGAAAAGGATTTGCTTTCTCTTCCAAAGTCTGTGGGAGCAAGGACAGATTTAGAAGTCAGATCGAGGACTGGGAAAATCTAGTCCTACACCCCTGGGTCTTAGATTTTTTTTGTATACCTGCCTTCCCAGCTTCAGTTAAGGGGAAATAAATGCAATCACAGAAATAAAACCCCTTTGGCTTTTTGCAAAGCAAGAAGCACTAGCAGAAAGACTTGTTACACCATCTTCTCTTTTGCCACAGTGTAGGCCTGGAGGAAAGAGGCTAAAACTATAAACTCTCCAAGTCCAATCACGTTCACTCCCCAAGTTGATAGTTCCCCTTGACCAGCAAATGTGTGTTCAGAGATGCAGGGGGAAAAAAAATAATAAAACGTCCACTGCTTTCAGAAGCTCACCAGAGGAGGCTTCATCTGGCAATCCAGCAGCCGACCCTAATAGACCTGGATGCTTCCATGACTCACCACAGCTCTGACACTCTTCACAAATCAAATCTGATTGGGTTTCTCGCTGAAGCCATTTGACAGCCTAACCACCAAGCCTCCTGGGGTTGTGCTTTTTTGATCTTTTTTTTTTCCCTTTCTCTCCCCACCCCTTTTTTAAACTAATGGAAAAAAGAAAGGCCAGGAAACAGTCCGTTTAGAAGTGGTGGTATCCAAACTTAGTTGTTTTTTTTTTTTTAAATTATTGTCATGCAATTACTTCTTTAACTCCCTCTATTGATCTGGAGTGGAAGATGGAGGGGGGTTGGATGGAAAAGGAGTAGCATTTCAAGTGAAGCATCTGTGGTTTGGTCCTAAGGGAAAGAAATAAATAGTCCAACCTACAAGATGCCAGAGAGGGTGTGGGGAGGGGAGACTTAACAAAAAAAAATAGACAAGATTGACTGGTTTGCAAGAGATCCCAGTGGATTCCCATTTCTACCAGGGCATTATTTAAGCCTAAGTTCCTCCATCTACCTTGTTTGCAGTAAATAGCTGCCCATTATGTGGGGTCAGACAAGTGCGGGGCGTCACAGCTCGATGGCCACCGTGGTGACTGGCCTGCAGAGCCGGGAGAAAGCTCCCCCGCTATGCCATGTGTCAAGTTCTGGAGCCATCTTGAGGGATTAAAACATGCAAGCTATCCCTGCTTGCCTTCCCTCTTTCCCTCCCTCCCTCCCTCTCCTCTTCCCTAGCCCGCCCACCAGCCCCCACCCCAGCCCACCTCCAGCTGGTTTTTTCCTCTTGACAACGTGCTTGAAATAAGACAGATGCTCTAGCAGTTTTCCTTAAGCAGGTTCAAATTCCACCCGGTGCCATCCGCCCCAACACAGCTCTGTCCATCTTTTGAAAAGGCGAAGATCCTGAGGCAGGGCCATTTATTATTTGTCCTGACACCAACACAAATATTTTCCGATGGGCTACAGGCTGTCACTTTACTCTCCTTATGTTCTTGGCCCTCAATAAATAAGACACATTAAAGTTCTTAAAGGCAAACAAAGAACTGTATCCTGGGTACCATTTGTCCTGCAGTTGCCATGTTTAATTGAACATTTTATGGTACTCTAATGTCACGTCAGGTTCTTAATGTGACATGTGTTTCTTTCCTTACATTATCAGGGGCTCAGAATATCTCAGGGTCTTCTGTGGATTTGTGCCTAGGAGAAATAAGATTTATCCTGTGAATTCACTGAATCATTTATGAGTTGTCTTATGTCACCTAGGCAATTTGATAACTCATAAATGGCCCCTCTGGTCTGCTGTCTGGATTTAGTTTACTGGAGAATTCCAAAATAGTATGACTATTTTCAAGAGAGCAAGCTAAATTTTGCAGCAGTAGAGAATTGCCCTGTGTCTGTTGTTTAGTTTTCATTATTGCTCGCAGATGTGAGACACAGAAGCACAGTAATAGAAAGAGTGAGAACAAATAGCATTTTAGGATGTGTCATTCTACAGGGCAAAGTAAGAGCCAGCATGTGCTAGTCTTCATGAAGTAACTACAAGGCTGGACAGGTGTCTTTAGCACATGCTGCTGGAGCATTAACAGTGGCAGGCCCTATTGCTGATTCCTTCCCACAGACACCACCAGTCACCTGGAGAGAACACACATCTGATTAATGTTAATTAAACCAATAAGGGTTTGGTTCTATTCAACACCCAAAATACATGGAGGTTAAAGGCCAGCATTGAAAGAAGATCTGCAGAAAGCTGTGAGGTGGTTTGGCTTATTGTTTTTGTTTTTTTCTTGCCATTCTGGGGATCAAACCCAGAACCTGTGGATTCTGAATAAAATGTACTACCATGGAACTCCATGCCTAGCTTGGAAGCTGTAATTTTTTAAAATCATTTTCAAAAAGGAAAAACTTCATGAAATATAGATGGATGGGTACTGAATCCCTCAAAGACAGCCACCTACCCACCAAGTTCCTGAAAGCCCTCTGCTCCATCAGAGTTCTGGGAGGTAAAGACACAGTAGCGTTCCAACTCAAAGGTGACATGACAGACAATGTGGTCTGCCCTAGCAAATGACCAACCTGTAATATTTCCCCCGAAGTGTTCTGAATTTTTCCGCTTCTCTGGCAACAAATACAAATAAACATTTGTTTCTGATGTCTATTTAGTTTAACATAACTTCCTGAACTTCAAAAATGTTCCATGTCACATATAAAATGGTTGAAATAGCCTTTACCTTGAAGCGATAGCAATAATTTTTCAAAAAATTATAAACTTCAGTCATTAAAGGGTCGTGAGTTTGGCCTAGTGGTAGAGTGCTTGCCTAGCATGCATGAAGACCTGGATTCAATTCCTTGGTACCACATACATAGCAAAAGCCAGAAGTGGTACTGTGACTCAAGTAGTAGAGCTCTAGCCTTGAGAAAGCTCAAGGACAGTGCTCAGACCCTGAGTTTAAGCCCCAGGACTGGAAAAAAAAACAGTACACTTCAGTCATTAATTTTAAAAAAAATAAATGAGATTTAAAATAAACTATGCATTGAAATGACTTTTTAAATGTTTTTGTGGAAGAGGCAGAATAGCAGAAGAATTAATCGAATCTGACTTCTGGACCTTTCCTGTCTCAGTTAATTCCTGTGCAAAATAGAAATAATAATAATAGAATAATAATTTGTTCCTGCTATAAAGGCTATATAGAAAGTATCTAATCCAGTCACCAGACCGTTCATTGGCACTAAGTAAATACTGCTCTTCCATTGCTTCCATTATTGTCAGAAATGTCAAAATGATTTGTGTGACCCTAGAAAAGTTCGTATAAACTTTTAGAGATACTTTAGCACTTTGTCTTTGACTTCTTCATAGATCATGGTAGTGACAAGAAGAGAGTAAGCAGGAAGCTACATTGTTTCCACAGGTACTAGTTGCCTATTGTGTGCTAGCATAAAGTACCAACCATGCACTAGCATTAAATACCTTGGTGTATTAGCATTAAGCACTTAATCTGTACTAGCATTAAGTCCCTAGCATGCACTTAAATACCTATCATACACTAGCATTAAGTGGCACCCAACGTCCTAGTTTAAGAACCTACTATACACACTAATACTAAGTACTATTAAGTGCACCAGCATTAAGTATGGAACATGCAGTGGCCTTAAATATCTCCCATGCACAGTAGTAAGTACTTAAACTTGTAATATGCATTAGTGCTTCCTAAGCAGAGATTACTACTAGTTTAATAAATTACAAGAAGATAATAAATATTCCATGTAAATGGTCCTAAGAACAGAATCATAACTGAAAAACCTTAATCCTTGTGCTCATGCAAAATCTCCTGATAGGTTTGCAAAGGAATTTGAAGGATTCAATTCACCCATTGGCCAGCCTTCTTGGAAAATTACATAACTCTAACGATTCAAACTCTGATCCAAAGGTTCCCTCCATATTCACAGATGTGTCTTTCTTTCTTTCTCTCTTTCTTTCTTCTTTCCTTCTGCTCTTTCATTGTTTCTTCTTTCCCTCTTTCTTTCCTTTTCTCTTCCTTTCTTCTTTTTTTTGGTTAGTTTTGGTTTTTGGTTAGCTTAGTTTGAAGTTTTATAAGATAGGTAACCTGGGCTGGCTTCAAACTTGTGTTCTTTCTCCTTGGCTTCTAAGTTACTAGGATTCTAGATACGTACTACTTAGCATAGCTCATTCCTGCAGAGTTCTTAAAATTTTCACAAACACCATCTCTTCATAAAGTTAACATTTTATCTTTAATTGAATTCATCATAAAGGAAAGCTGACAGACCCATTCTATTTTTTTTGGTCAATTATGGGGCTTGAACTCTGGGCCTGAGTATTATACCTGAGCTTTTCAGCTCAAGACTATGGTTTTACCACTTGTGCCACAGTGTCATTTTGGTTTTCTGGCGGTTAATTGGAGAGATGAGTCTCACAGACTGCCATGCCCAGGCTGGCTCCATTCTTATTTCTACATTTCTTCTAGTCATTGTTGAAACCTCTTATTAAAACATTTTTACAGATGAACAATTTATATCATACCTATAATAAATGTTCTGTTTTCCCCAGGATGCAAATGTGAGACACATCAAAGAAATTCAATTATAAAACCTATATTCATTCAATTACAGAAGAAAAATTATTATGGTGGCTTTTCACCATGTTTCACATGAACATAAATGAATTCAAGTCAACCAACATATCAACTCTGTCCTGATGGGTTTTGACTGGGCTACACACAAGCATCTTATTTATTGTGATTATTCAGCTCTCCAGTCTAAAGAAATGAAGATCTTATGTGATGAATGTAGCGACTTAGACAGTCATAGAACTGACTCTAGACTTATTTATTTAAGCAGGGTACTTATGAATTAGGAAAAGTATGGTTTTGATGGGTGACTTTTAAGTTTTCCCACCTTAAGGCCAGTGCAAGTGTCATGTCTAGAATCCCAACTACTCAGTAGGCTAAGATCTGAACATTTCAATGCACAGCCAGCCCAGGAAGACAAATAAAAAAAGACTCTTACTTCTAATTAACAAGCAAAAAGCCAGAAGTGTGACTCAGGTGGTAGGAGACCAATAATGAGAAAAATGTCAAGAAAGAGCACAAAGCCATGAGTTCAAGCCCTAGTATCAGCACATATATGGGCAAAAAGGTTTCCCACCTTAAATATTTAATCTTATCTGAAAATGAAGTATAAGAAAATACTTCCCATCATACTACTGGATGCCCATGTCTTCCCCCCTACCACCCAGCTGTGGGAGGGGAATGCTGGGAAGGCTATATTGTCTAGGCATCTGGATGATTCGCCTTCTTTTTTCAATAAATGGGTATGTTCTCTCTCTAAAGTAGATCCTGTGTCAAAAAGGCTCTACCCTCTATTCTCTTATTCCAAGAGGAAGCATGAGATGAAACCTTTACTTTTCTTCTGAAACACAAGACCTGAGCAACGTGGAAAGTGAAGCTGCTCAAATGGCATCTGAGGGGGGGCACCAAAGTTCTTCACATTCCAAAGGTCTGCTCTACAAGGACAGCAGTGCAGGCATAGCCCCTCCAGCACTGAGACCTGTACTTACCAGAACAACTGTACAGAGTATGTGACAGCATTTCTTGTAATTATAATATAAAACTGCTCTGTCTCCTAATATGGGGGTGGATGAATAAATGACAGTATTTTTATACATGATCACTATAAATCAGTGAAAGTGAATGAATCATCTCTTCATGTAATAATGTTGAAAGCTTCAGGGAACATGAAAACAAGTCAGAAAATGTGCGTGCACATACACATACACATACTCACACACAAAATGAGCCTACGTCTATAAAGTTAAAACTCATGACATTTTACCTTTCAGGTTCACACCTTTGGCTACTTAGGAAGGTGAAATCTGAGGACCCTGGTTCAAAGCCAATCTGGACAGAAAAATCTATAAGAATCTTATCATCCAAAACAAAACAAAAAAATGAAGCTAGATGTGAAGATGTGTTTCAAATGGTAGAGCACCAGCCTTGAATGAAAGATCCAAGCAAGAACTCAGGCCCTAAGTTCAAGCCCAGTACCAGCACCAAACGAACAAACAGAAGTTATCAGATTCCATGATTCAGTAACATTGTAGAGTGTCTTAGACTTTGGATCTTGAAGAAAAATATCATGCAAAGTGATGAAGAAATGTGATAAGGAACACACTGAACTCACCTCCATTCTTCCAGTTTATCACTGAAAACACGAACATTTCAAGGTTAAAAAAATGGAAAGTAGCCAGGCGCCAGTGGCTCACTCCTATAATCTCAGCTACTCAGGAGACTGAGATCTGTGAATCAAGGTCCAAGCCAGCCCAGGCATGAAAGAACCTAAGACTCTTATCTCCAATTAACCTCTAGAAAATAGGAAGTGGGGCTTGGCTCAAGGGTAGGGCGGTAGCCTTGAGCTGAAGAGCTCAGGGACAGCACCCAGGCCAAGTTCAAGCCCCATGACCCACACAAAAAAAAGGAAAGTAAATATGAAATGGGGGGGCATATTTTACATCAATACTCCTTCAATCTGAAATAGCAGAATCTAGTTTCATTGTATAATCAACATGGGCTTATGTGTAAAGAAAATGCGATGGTCAAAGTTCTGATAAAAATTTTCAAGATCGCCACTGGATCCCTATTACCATATCTAAGTAGTTTTCACCCAGGATTAGGAACCATCATTATAAGAGACATTATTGGTGCTAAATCACAACACAGCGAGAATGTGGACAGAATGGCTGCTCCTCTCAAAGGTGAGTTGAAAGGTTCCACGAGCTTCTCTTATTGATTGCTGTTCTGGGGAGTGCCTCTGGGACCAGAACAGCAGAGAAATGTTTGGATCAGAGAACGAGTGACCTTTCCTTTGGAAGTGTTTTAATGCTGTGATATGCTGAAATAACTAACTGAAAGGATAACAAAGAAGAGGGAAAAAATACCTTCTTTTGGAACCCATGGGGAAATGGGCATTTTTATACTTTTCTACAAAATCAGTGCTCTAGTAAAATACTTGAGACCAGACCAGCAATGTTGGGTTGTTTGGTCTGGTGTTGAGGTTTGTGTGTGTGTGTGTGTGTGTGTGTGTGTGTGTGTGTGTGTGTGTGTGTGTGTGTGTGTGTGTGAGAGAGAGAGAGAGAGAGAGAGAGAGAGAGAGAGAGAGAGAGAGAGAGAGAGAGAGAGAGAGAGAGAACTAGGGCTTGAACACAGGGCCTGGGTACTATCCTTTAACTTTCTCACTCAAGGCCAGTGTTCAAGTAATTGAGCCACCATGCCACTTCTAGCTTTTGGGTGGTTAATTGGAGCTAAGTGTCTAATGACCTTTCCTGTGCAGGCTGGGTTTTGAATCATAACCCTCAGACTTCAGCTTCCTGAGTAGCTAAGATTACAGATAGGAGTGACTGGCCCTGGTCTTGTTGCTTTACTATTGAGTGACAACCTTATATAACTGAGGAAGGAACACGTCCAAGGCAGAAAGTCGCCCATTGTGCCTGTTCTTCAGCACGTGGCTGGGCAGGAATAGGAGCTGCCTGCACCTGCGGCAGTGCCACCTCTGTCTCACAGGAACAGGTTCACTATGGTGTCAGAGTCCAGACCATGCTAACTAATTTGTCTCAAGTCACATAGGGACTCTATGGCAGAGTCCCCATGTGATTTTTGGCCACAGTAAGTTTCCAACAATGAAAATTACAAATTGCTGATCAAAAGGACCTGTGGCTTATCTTACAGGAGTAATTTTAATAAGAACAATTAAGACTTAAGACAATTAAGTCCTTAAGACTGCAAGGATCTCTTTCTACAGTAAGCCATTTGCAATGGTGAAAACAAACCCAAGGATGTGGATTTCAGAGTTTTCTGTTAGGGGCAGGGGGTGTGGTTCACATGGCAAAGCACTTGCCTAGCACACCCCTTGACCGCATACACACAAAAGAAGACTATCCTTTTCTGTTAACATTCAGAAATGATAAGTTCAATATTCTGAATTTAGTGTTCTACTTAAATTCAATGTTCGAACCTCAGCTTGTCATTGTATTGGGGTTTTTGTGATTGTCTGTTTGTAGGTCTTTGAGAGCACACAGGATAGTGTGTGTGTGTGTGTGTGTGTGTGTGTGTGTGTGTGTGTGTGTGTGAAACCCACGCACGTGTTTCGACTAGATCTTACCATGTAGCTCAAGAGGGCTTTGAACTTGAGATTGTTCCAGTTTCACCTAGCCAGACCAAGTGCTGGGGTTACAGGCATGAATCAACGTGCTCAGCAAACCTAGTACTCTTTTCTCCTAAAGAGATTTTATCTTCTTGGGATAATAAATATTTCTTCATATTAGCACATTCCTATATTTCCAAATGTCACTCAACAGATTTCCATATATAATCAATCAGATAGACAGAGAGGAAAAAGTATAACAAATAAGTCAAAAAAATTTTACAGGTCTGAGGACTGAACCTAGGGCCTTGTGCATATTAGGCAAGCACTCTTCCACTAAACTATATTCCCAGCCCCTGAAAGACTTAGTAATGAGACAGCCTGAATCATATCAGCCTCCATCTTCATAAGCAAGTGACCAATAGTGATGATGTCCTTAGTTGGTATGAAATCTTGGAAATAGGAGCCAGAGACGACTTGTTGTGCTAATCTCTACAAGGAAAGAGCATGTGTATCTAAACACTAATGATATCTTTGATGATGAAAACAGACTTTGAAATCCAAAGACACTGAGAGATGGCCTTCCTAGCTGCTTACACCTATAGAAAAGTGGAAAGAAGATATTATGTGCCCAAAGGGTAGCAAATAAATATTTCTTAAAGTTCTTCAAATATAAATCTAGACAAAGAAACACATATTAGAACACTACCAAGGGAAAGAGCATAAATTCAGGAAGCCAACTCTAGTTCAGTACAGGGAGTTCTGATCTGTAAGACATTTGGAAATAGTTTAACCTTTTGGTGCTTTGCTTTTTGTCATCTGTATGAGGAAGGAAATGCTGCCTGCCCTGCGATGTTCTCATCAAAACATGAACGTTTCTCTTCATTTGTTCTTTTGGTATGTGCTGAATACATGTTTGTGATAATAATGTATCCAAATCCAGGTACTTTTGGCTCACAATTAGAATCCTAGCTGCTCAGGACACAGAGACCTGAGGATTGTAGTGCAAAGCTAGCTCAGGTAGAAAAGTCCAGGAGATTATTACGTCCAATGAACCAACAAAAAAATAAAAATAAAAAGGGGAGCTGTGATACCAAGTGGTAGAATGCTAGTCTTCAGCAATTAAGCCAAGTCAGAGCACCAGACCTTGAGTTCAAGCCCCAGTACCAGCACCCAAATAAATAAATACATACATAAACACACATACAATGAATCCAAATGTAGTCATATTTAGATCTCTGAAATGAGTTTTCAGCAAAGTGGCAAGGACTAAGATATCTGTTCACAAAGTTTATACCCCACTGTGGTCTGATAAAGGTAAACAAAGGCAATGAATTTTAATGTGAAATAAAACTTATCTTTAATATGTTTGTGACCTTTTACTTCTCCTGCTTTTTCTATGTCCTTGCCTTATTTTAGAAGACAAGTATTTCCCAGAACTTGTCGCAAAGTCATTCATCTATTTGACTGAGTCCAAAGTAGGTCTAAAGAATGTTCTAGATCCTTATCCTCCTGGGACTTCATGTGGATTAAGGGAAGGGAGGATATACCTAAACAGGGCACTCATGACTGGAGACAAATTACAGGAAAGAAGTGATAGACGGAAAAGTAATGGAGAGTAGGGCAAAAGTTACCCAAGGTGAGACTCATAGGTCTCTCTGAGAAAATAACATTTAAACGGAGATGCAGATGACATAGCTATTCAAAGACTTTGGAAAGCATTAAGTGCTAGGGCTAAGGGCAACAAGTAAAGGGCTCTAATGTATCCAAAATCACACCCAGAAGAGAAGTGGGGCACCACAGCATTGAGACACAAGGCCTGTCTCCAGATCGCTGCAATCCAAGGTCTTGAGTTTGGATACCGAAGGGTTAGAGATGCAATTCAGTGGTAAAATGCTTGCCTGTCATGCCTGAGGCTCTGGTTTTAGTCACTGGTATTGAGTGGGGAGTTTGGAGGATAGGATTAGGTAGAATAGGGAAAGACAAAAGTAAAGTTTAGATGTTGAGTGATTATAAACAGTAAGAAGCTCTTGAACTGCTTTATGGGGAGGTGATACTACGTGTTATGTTTTCAGAAATATTATTCCTGCTGCTTTGTAAAGAATGAGTAACTGATTTCTTACAAATATGAATGAGTTTTGGTCCAAATATCACTTGAACACATTGGTATTTATGCCCAAACTCCTTTTCTTGACCTCAGAAAGCAACTGCAGACAGAAGTTTGGTCCTGAAATAACTAGCAGACACTTAGCTTGTTCTGAATCATTGGTGGATGAAGTCTTTCGATCTTGGTTGATCTCTTTCTCAAAAAAAAAGAAAAAAAAATAGGAACACAGAATCCCTCCAGTGTGGGATTCCTAAGCCCATTGCAAGAGATTTTGGTGGCATGGAATCCTTCCTGAAACCCCTTCTTTGCAACAGTGTCCCTGTGGTCGGTAACAGTGGTGGCTTCCTTTAACCAAGACATCTAGGCTTGCTACTATTCCAATCTTGTGAATCAACCTATATTGTTCTTTTCCCCTCACAGTCTGTCCAGAAAGAAGACTGTAGTCACCACCCAAGCTCTTGGCTCTCCAGCCTCCAGGCCACAGGCCATTTCCAGAGCTTTGGCACATAATGCAAGGATTTCTGAACAAAAGCCAGGACTGGCTGTGATGGCCCAGCTGGAGACTGACCACGGACAGCTGATTAGGTCTGGAACAATAGTGGGTGTGGCCACTCCAGCTCCTGGGAGATGGATGTCCTGTCTGTCTATATGTGTCCCAGCCAAGGTAGCTCCTACACACTCTGCTTTCTTATTTCATGATGGCCAGACTGGTAAAGGTCCAAATGCATACTACTAGCTTCGGAAATGGGCCATGTTCACAGAAAACCAGAAAAGAAACGAGGCCTCGGCTCACATGTCCGCCTTGCTGCGATCTGAGACCCACGAGCCACTGACAACTGTACTTGAAATGTCTTGCTGAGTTACTCTGTAACTTCAGTTTAATCTGTGTGTATTTCTGGCAAGGTATTTGTTTTAGTACGTCTTTTTGGCATGTTGGTTTTGGCATTCCATGGTACACGTCACAGAACTTTACAGTTTTTTCAAGCTTGATTTCCTGCAAACTGGCTCCAAGTGGCTGCCTGAGAAATTCAGACGTCGGAGCTCTGGGAGCAATGCCATGGTCTAGAGACCAGCGCACACGCGGTGTGCTACAGCCAAGAGACCGGCGTGCAAGTGCGTGCCACAACACAAATAGAAATAAGCAGGAACACATCGAATCCATCCCCAAAGAACTACAGAAAAAAGAAAATTTAAGGAAAAAAAAAAACAGCTTTGCTATTTTGGTAAATAATTATAACAGCAATTTAGAGGAATCTTGCCTGCCGGAATTCTACCTGTTCCTGTGTTGACATGTTAAAATAATGATATGAGCTGGGCTGTGGGGGCACATGCCTGTAATTCTACTTGGGAGGCTGAGATATGAGGACTGAGGTTCAAAGCCAGCCGAGGTAGCAAAGTCCTTGAGACTCTTATCTTCAATTAACCACCAAAAAGCCTGAGGTGGATGTATGGCTTAAATAGTGGAGCACCAGCCTTGAGTGAAAAAGGTGAAGCATAGAGCCCAGACTCTGAGTTCGAGTCCTATACCAACACCAAAACAAAGAAACAAACAACAACCAAAACCAGTCACGTGAAACGCAGTAATGATGTCACTGTAGCACCAAATATAATGTGACTCCATAGTGCTGGTGGCTCACACCTGTGAATCTAGCTCGTTAGGAGGCTGAGATCTGCAGATCGAGGGTCAAAACCAGTCCAGACCAGAAAGTTCCTGAGACTCCTATCTCCAATTAATGACCCCCCAAAACCAGAAGGGGAGCTGTTGCTCAAGAGGTAGAGTACTAGCTGTCAGTACCAAAGCTTGAGTATAAGCTTCAGAACTGACTCAAAAACAAACAAGAATCGTGTATGTGTGTGTAATGTGACTAAAAATGTAGTTCACTTTTAACCTGGAACCAACATATTTATTTGGTTTGGTTTTGTTTCTATTTTAAAATTTGAGATGTTTGAATCCAGGTTCTTATGCTTGGTAGACAAATGAGCCAGGCCTCCAGCCTATTTTCATTGATTATTTTTAGGGCCTCTTTTCCAGGTATGTTCCTGATCTTCCATTTGCCTGCTGCTCTCAGGCCTACTCTCTTTATCGGAATCACAGGCCTACTGCTCCTCCTTCCCCATCCAGTTCCCTTCTTTGGACTCTGAGCCTTCCAGACTTTTCTACCCAAGATGACCTGGAACTGTGATCTTCCCCAATCTCATCTGCCCAGGTACCTGGAATGACGGGTGTATGCAATGGTATTCAGCTATGGATTAAGAAAGCCTCCCATGAACTTCCCTACCCAAACTGCCCTCAAACAACAAACGTCCTGTTCTTACTCTGACAAGGAGATAGGATTATAGGCATGAGCCATCAGCATCCCACTAGCAATGTGATTCCTTTAAAAAATGTAATTGTATTGTAAAGATGATGTACAGAGGGGTTAGTTACATAAGTCAGGCTCTTTTCTATTTGAACAATGTCAGCCCTTCTGTCATTCTCTCCCTGTTTTTCCCCTCCTGGCTCCCTACTCCCCCAAACTGTATAGTTCATTTCCAGTGTAGTATCTAGTGAGTATCGCTGCTGAATTGGTTCATCCTTTATCCCACCATTTCTGTGCTTCTCCTTTCTAAGTTTTAATTTTGTGAAGAAATGCCTTTTTTCCCCTCCATTAACCGTGGACATACAACTTGAGATTTTGCCTGGCTAAATCTTAAATCTCACTTCAGACACCATTGAGGTATTATTTTTCATAGTAAATCATCTTAGACTGTCTTTGGGATGCATTCTTGTTTAAGTTATAAAATGCAGTCCATTGGTCATCACTGCAATAAGAATGGTAGTGTGAAAAGTTGAGGCAAAGTTGAATAAGACAGAATCCCTAGCCAAAATCACATCATTTTTGTATTTCCTCTGAGTTTTCTACTTCTTTTCTATTCTTTTTTTTCCTTTTCTTTCTTTCTTTTTTCTTTTTGTCTGTCATGGGACTTGAACTCTAGGCTCTTCAGCTCAAGACCACCACCCTACCCCTTGAACCACAACTTCCAGTTTTCTGAAAGTGGTTAATTGGAGATGAGAGTCTCACAGATTTTGTGCCCGGACTGGCTTTAAACTGTGATCCTCAGATCTCTGCCTCCTGAGTAGCTAGGATTACAGGCATGAGCCACCACACCCAGCTAGTTTTCTACTTCTTTTAAGCATTCTGTAGCATTTCTTAATGGTAGTATCATATTTTATGTAGAACTTCTTAACAGTCTGATCTTCTCTGACTATGTAACTCCCTAGTAAGACAGGATGGACCAGCACTGACTAGAAAGGAAGCAAGTCACATGGGTGGCATTTGCACACACTTGTGAAGAAGAACCTTCCAGATGTTCTGCAGGTACAAAATCTTTAGCCTGAAAGCTTCTAGCAGCATGCTTCTTGCTAATCCTCTGATTTTGCTTATACTTCCCTTCTCCATCTTAGAAAGCCTTATTTGGAATCCTAGCCTAATCTGAATATTGAAAAGACAAATTGTAACAGGGAAGCAACAACTATTCTGGAAGTTAGGACTGTTTCAAAGCCACCCTGAACAGAAAAATCCATACCCCTTCTCTCTAATTAGCTAACAAAAAGCTGAAAGTAGAGGTACGACTCAAGTGACAGAGTATCAGCCTTGAGTTAAAAAGCCAAGCAAGAGCTAGATGCTCTGAGTTCCAGCCCCAGTACTAGGACACACACACACACACACACACACACACACACACACACACACACACAATGTTAAACTTTCTTTTTGGGATTTTTTATTGTAATGTATAGAAGGATTACAGTTATATTCACCTCCCCCCACACAATGTTAAATTTTTATAATGTCACAAGATGTCCAAGTTCTACATATAAATTGTGAAAATGCCTCACACAAACTAGTTTGTCCATTACCACACATATCAAAATCTACACTCTGAGTGACTTCAAGTATATAATAAATTATTCACTGTAGTCCTATTTTTAATGTAAATGTGACATACAGAGGGGTTACAGTTCAAGTCGGGTATTGCATACATTTCTTTTTGAATGGTGTCACCTCTTTGTAGTCATATCATGCAGTACATTTCCCAAAATGACAAATGGCTTCCAATATCTTTGACAAATGGCTTCCAATTTTCACTTCCATTCCCCCCACACACACCATTTCCTGTGAGCTACCATTTTTCTGTCCTGGACAGGATTCCTCAATAGGATTTAAAAGAGCTCCATGCAAGCGCTTTCCATTGGCCTACACTTGGTCTGCAAGAACGCTCAGGCTGCTTACCAGTGGGTAAGTGTATAGTTTATTCCTCTTCTTCTTCCAACTTTGGGGCCAGTCACAGAAAAATTCTGTGGAATTTAATGATAATGTCTCATGCTTTAAATGTCTCATGCTGTAGTAAGTGGATGGGTGAGGCAAGATGACCCTCAAGTAAGAGTCACTGGTCTCCAAGCTGAACAGCTATCCACTGTGTATTAAACTCCCTTCACAGGAGGTAAGGTAATCAGCTAGAGGCCATTGCATTTCCTTTCAGTACAACAAAAGGAAAAAATGTTTGAAAGAAGGCAACAAGAAAAAAGAATGCCCATACTACCTCTCCTCCAATTCCAAGCAGATCAATATGGAGGCACACTACTTATGAGAGAAAGAAGAAATGAAGTCCAAGTCTTCTACAGTGAAACCTTGGTACTGGGCCATGACCCATTACTGCACAGTAAGGACATTTCTGAGATTTGGAACTTTCCTAGGCCAGGTAGCCAACTAAAACTATGCCTATTCTTCAGCCTCTGGTGGACAGGACAGACCAAAAGCCAGAAACCTCTGCCCCAATGGGACCGATGGTGTTAAAGCCAGTAAGATGTAGTGGGATCTCTATGCAATTCTGAGACTTTATAAGTTCTTACCTATAAAACTCAGGCAAACTAACCCAGCTTACTGTCTATTTACATGGCCAAGAAACTGCCTGTACCAACACTTCTGTTCCTCCAGCAGCAGAGCTTTGTTGGAGAAGCAGTTAGCTAGGAACAGGATAGTAAACACAAGACATTGCACTGAAATTTAGTTCTAGACTGGTGAAATTGAACACTGGGCAGATCCTAATCTCACAATCCCCATGACTGTTTGCAGGCAGAGTTTTTGAAACAGCTCCAGTGCAAAGGGAAGACACATGGGCTCGATCTATCAGACTTCCATTTCAATCAACATCAACTGTACTTGATTGTCCAAGTCTTAGGCCATGAGTCTACATCAGCAATATACATACAGAATCCTACAGTATCTGACCACAAGCGGGTAACTGTGGACTAGGCATATAGGCCTCTCCAGGTCCTAGGAAGAAGCTTGTTTTGTTTTTCTAAATAATACATTAATGGTGTGCTTTGGAAGGAACCTAGGCTTGGATTGCTCTCTATGACTAAAACATTGACATCAAACCAATAGCAGGTTCCTAGCAAATCAGAACCTAGACATCATCTAGTTAAAAAAAATAATGGAAGTATCTACAGTCTTGGAGAAAATAAACACAGAATTTCTAAGGAGATAGACACAAACAAAGCCAAATAAGGAAATGCAGAGTAAATACCATAGGGCTTCAATGGCTAGATGTCACCTATCAACAAGCAACAAGAATTTTCAGGAAACTATGACCTCAACTAACAAAGTACCAGAAACTGTCCACAAACTAATCTTTATAGGAGAACTCAGAGAATGTAAAACATCTGTTAAAAAATATTTAGTGAGCTTGAAGAAAAGCTACAGGAATGTCTTAGGACTCTAACAGAGCAACTTAGGAGATAGAAGCTATTAAACAAAATAAAACAAGTTCTTCAGCCAAAAGCTATACTCAACAAAAATTAAAATGTGATTGAAGGCCTCAATAGAAAAATAGATCAAATTTTTAAAAATGAGTGAGTTAAAACTCACTATGCTAAAGAATGCTAAGGAGTGGAAAGCTTATTCAAGTCAATAATGACAGAAAACTTCCAGACCTAGAGAAGGAGGCAAATATCTGGCTACACAAAGTCCAAAGTCATCAGTCGAGGTAGGCCTGGTGGTGGATGCCTTTGGTCTCTACACTCCAGAAGACTCAAGCAGGAAGGCTGTATGCTTATAGTTAGTCTATAAGGCATAACAAGATCCTCTCTTTAAAAACTGGGGCAGGTCTAGTGGACTTGAGATGGAGATTAATGGTAGAGCTCTCGCAAAGACCTGGGTTGGAACCACTTCCAACAAATTATGAGATAAGCATGGCCATATTCAAGAATGCTCACATTCAACCAGTCACCAGAATGACAGAGAAAGACATCAAAAAACAGAATAACAGGGCCGGGAGTTTGGCCTAGTGGTAGAGTGTTTGTCTAACATGCATGAAGACCCAGGTTTGATTCCTTGGTACCACATACATGGAAAAAAAGCCAGAAGTGGTGCTGTGGCTCAAGAGGTAGAGCGCTAGCCCAGTCCAAGGACAGTGCTCAGGCCCTGCACTCAAGCCCAGGACTGGCAAAAAACAAAAAAACAAAAAAAACGAAAACAGAATTATAAAATAAGAACAGGGGCTGGGAGTTTGGCCTAGTGGTTAAAGTGCTTGCCTAGCATGCACGAAGGCCCGGGTTCGATTCCTCGGTACCACATACATAGAAAAAAGCCGGAAGTGGTGCTGAGGCTCAAGTGGTAGAGCTCTAGCCTTGAGAAAGTCCAAGGACAGTGCTCAGGCCCTGAGCTCAAGGCCAGGACTGGCAAAAAAAAAAAAGTAAGAACAGAATTATAAAATAAGAATCTGTTGAAGAGTAGACTCTCAAGTACCTTCACAATATTTTTTTAAGGGCCTCATATCTAAAATATATCAACAGCTAAAACAATTGAATATCTCCAAACAAATCTTCGAAGAAACAACAATGCCATTAAAAGATGGGCTAAAGACTTAAAGAGAGAATTCTCTGAAGAAGAAATAAGAATGGCCTATAGACACATAAAGAAATTTCTCTGGCCATAAAAGAAATGTAAATCAAAACAACTTTGCGATTCCACCTCACTCCAATGAGAATAGCCAGGATCAAGAAATCTAATAACAACAGATGCTGGAGGGGATGAGGCCAGGAGGGTTCACAACTACATTGTTGGTGGGAGTGCAAACTCGTTCAACCACTAAGGAAAGCAGTATGGCAGTTCCTCAAAAGACTAAACATAGAACTCCCCTATGACCCAGTAATTCTACTACTTGGCATTTACCCAATCATCCAGAAACAAGTACATACTAAGCCTACTAGCACAACAATGTTCATTGCGGCACTATTTACCATAGCAAAGATATGGAACCAACCCAGATGCCCTTCAGTAGATGATTGGATCACGAAGACGTGGTATTTATATACAATGTAATACTATACTGCCATCAGAAAGAACAATATTGCCCCATTTGTAAGGAAATGGAAAGACTTGGGAAAAAATCATATTAAGTGAAGTAAACCAGATCCAAAGGAACATAGGCTCCATGGTTTAACTCATTTGTAATAATTAGTACAAACCTAGAACTCTCCTAGCAGAGGATTATAACAGCTCAAAACCTAGATACATAAAGCCATATAGGATGAAGCTAAATTAATGGACCTCCAGGACATAGAAACAAGAGCTTAATTATGAGTGATTATTGTTCTTAATGTACTATGTTTTTTCTCTTCTCTTGTGTTGCCCTTTGGTTAATCTCATATTGTTACAGTATCTGACTTTTTACCTGGTATATTGTACATATGTTTATTTGTTTATTTGAAATAGAAAAGGGAAGGGGGAGAAAAAGATGAAGAGAGGGGATGGGGGAAAGGAAATGGGGGCAAATACATGAGAAGGGGTATCAATGAGAAGTAATGCACCTTCTAGCTGGTGAATATAATTGTAATCCCTCTATACATTAAAATAAAGAATGGATTTCATACAAAAGGAGATTATTATGAACAACTATATGCATACAA
This sequence comes from Megascapheus bottae, assembly GCF_031878675.1. NCBI lineage: Eukaryota > Metazoa > Chordata > Mammalia > Rodentia > Geomyidae > Megascapheus > Megascapheus bottae. The sequence goes on from NC_143518.1 coordinate 2,116,259, forward strand.
ATTGATAGCCTAATAGAAATGAATAAATTCATAGTTACATGCAACTTGCTAAGATGAAATCATAAGGAAAAAAGGAAATTGAAAGAAATCAATGCTACTAAAAGAGATTGAATCTGTGATTTAAAAGCTCCTGACCGAAGAGAAGTCCAGGATAGGTTGCTTTCACTGCAGAAGTCAAATATTTAAAGATATGATTGTGTGTGTGCGCATGTGTGTGTGTGTGTGTGTGTGTGTGTGTGTGTGTGTGTGTGTGTGTGTGTAGTGCTGGTCCTGAGGCTTGAATTTAGGGCTGGAGAGCTGTTTTGAGCTTTTATTGTTCAAAGTTAGAGCTCAACCACATCAGCAACAATTCCACGTCCAGACTTCTCTAGTACTTAATTAGAGATGAGTCTCACAGGCCTGCCCAGCTCTTAACTGCAATCCTTAAATCTCAAACTCCTGAGCCAATGGTTCCTGGCATCAAACAATTCAGATACTTCAAGATAATAGAAGAAGAAGAAATTCTTCCAAAATACATCCTGAAAGGCCAGAATTATCTATCGAAATTAGATAAAGACACAAACAAAAACAGTAAATTCCTCCCCCAAAACACCAATTTTTTTTTAAAAAAAAAAGACCAAAAATCCTGATGCATGTAGATGCAAAGATTCTAAACTGAAAGCATTAGTACATTACAAAATATTTTTTATCAGGATCAAGTGGAGATCATTCTAATGAAAATGATTGTGATATATGAAAAACAATAATAAATGTGCTACATCACATCAAAAATAAAGAATGAGGGGCTGGAAATCAAAACAAGAAAATCAAAACAACTCTAAGATTCCACCTCACTCCAGTTAGAATGGCCAGGATCAAGAAATCTAATAACAACAGTTGCTGGAGGGGATGTGGCCAGGAGGGATCACTGCTACACTGTTGGTGGGAGTGCAAACTCGTTCAACCACTAAGGAAAGAAGTATGGCAGCTCCTCAAAAGACTAAACATAGAGCTCCCCTATGACCCAGCTATTCCACTACTTGGCATTTACCCAATCATCCAGAAACAAGGACATACTAAGCCTACTAACACAACGATGTTCATTGCAGCACTATTTACCATAGCAAAGATATGGAACCAACCCAGTCGCTCCTCAGTTGATGAGTGGATCAACAAGATGTGGTATTTATACACAACGGAATTCTATGCTGCTGTCAGAAAGAATGGCATCGCCCCATTTGTTAGGAAATGGAAAGACTTAGAAAAAATCATATTAAGTGAAGTAAGCCAGACTCAAAGGAACATAGGCTCAATGCTTTCTCTCTCATTTGCCATAATCAGTAGAAACCTTGGGCTCACCTAGCAGAGATTTACAATAGAGTAAAACCTAGATACATAAGGCCACATAGTATGATGCTAAATGAAAGGACCTCCAGGATATAGAAACAAAAACCATTTAAGGAGTGATTGTTGTCCTTAATGTACTATGTTATCTCTCATCTCTTTTGCTGTCTCTTGGTTATCTCATATTGTTACAGTATTTTACCTTGTTATCTGATATATTGTATATATGCTTATTGGGTTATTTGAAATAGGATAGGGAAGGGAGGAAAACAAGATGGGGGTGGGGGTGGGGGAAGGGAAATGGGGACCAAGACATGAGAAAAGGTATCAATATATTTGAAGTAATGCACCCTCTATCTGGTAAGTGTATAATGTAACCTTTCTATTAATTACAATAAAAATTATGGAAAAAAAGAATAAGGGGCCAGGAGTTTGGCCTAGTGGTAGAGTGCTTGCCTAGCATGCATGAAGACCAGAGTTTGATTCCTCAGTACTACATACATAGAAAAAAGCTGGAAGTGGTGCTGTGGCTCAAATGGTAGAGCTCTAGCCTTGAGAAAGCCAAGGACAGTGCTCAGACCCTGAGTTCAAGGCCCAAGACTGGCAAAAAAAAAAGAATAAAGAATGAAAACCACATGGCCATGACAAAAGATATATTGGATAAAATTCAGCATCCACTCATGATACACTTAATAAATTCAGTATGCAATGTACATTGCTTTAACAAAATAAGAGCTATTTAAAATAAGCCAATAGCTGATATGATACGGGATGGGGAGAACCTGAGAGCTTTCTTTGTAAGATCTAGACTAAAATAAGAACTGGAATAAGAATAAAATAGTCAAAACCATATTGAGCAAAAGTGACAAAACAGGAGGCATTACTTAAGTTTCCATGTTGCATATTTAGTCTCTGATCTTCATCTCTTTCTGTTTAAGCTTGATCCTGTTTATCTAGCTCCTGGATATGCAATGATAAGTACTGGAGACATATATATATATATATATATGTGTGTGTGTGTGTGTGTATACACATAAATACACATACATATATATAGCATTTAGTGCTATAAACTTCCTTTTCAACATTGCTTTAGGCGATATACCATAGGTTCTGCCATCACTTTTGTGTATATACCTTCATTCAATGTTTATAAAACTCAACTCAAAATAGATCATGGAACAGAAATCATGAAATTATTAGAAGAAAATGTAGGACTTCAGTGCAGGTAACAGTTTTTTGAAGAAGATTCTAAAAACACAAGAAACCAAATAAAAATTAAATAAATGAGATTCCATCAGACTGAAAAATTTCTGCATGGTGATACTCTATCTCCAAAAATCAATAATAAAAATAATAATCTATTTTAAAAATAGACAATGGACTTAAATATACATTCTCAAAAGGAGATATGAAAATGGCCAACAGGTATATGAAAAATGCTAATGGCTGTTATCAATCAAATCAAAGTAAAGGAAAACCTTGTGCAATTGGAAAGAGTGTAAATTAGTATAACTATAATGGAAAACAGTAGAAAGAAATTCCAAAAGGACAACCATGCAATCGCACCATCAGACCACTGGGTATATGTCCAAAGAAAGGAAATCAGTCTAAAGGAAGTCAGACCATCCATGCTCATTGAAGCACTGTTCATAATAGCCAAGAAATGGAAATAACCAAATGTTCATTAACTGATGAATGCATAATAAAAATGAAAATGATGTATATATACATATATAATGCACACACATGTATGGGTATGTGTATGTGTATGTGTGTGTGTATGTCCACAATTTATAAAACCTTGCAGTAGAATGGATAGAACTGGAGGTCATTGTGTTAAGTAAAATAAGTATCACATTCTATCATATGTGAACTCTAGAAAGCCTAACCTCAACAAAGCTGATAAAAGAATGAATGGTGGGCATGAGAAGGCATATCAATGTTTGAGAAGTAATGTACCCACTACATGATGAATATAACTGTAACCCCTCTATACATTACCCTGATAATAAAATACAATTTAAAAAAATGAATGGTGGTTAGTAGAGGCCAGGAAGAAAAGGCTGGGGAGGGAGATGGGTAAAATAAGTATAAGTCATAGTTAGACTAAAGCTACCATTTGTCTAACTACAGACATTTCTGCACAGTGGGGTGAGTACAGATAACAATATACTGTGCATTTCAAGATATTGAAGAAAAGGTTTTGAAAATGTTTCACCATGATAAAATGATAAATAATTGAGGAAAGAAAAATGTTTAACATGGGCTCGGGAGTTTGGCCTAGTGGTGAGTGCTTGCCTAACATGCATGAAGACCCAGGTTCAATTCCTCGGTACCACACATAGGAAAAAGCCAGAAATGGTGCTGTAGCTCAAGTGGCAGAGCTCTAGCCTTGAGAAATCCCAAGAACAGTGACCAGGCCCTGGGTTCAAGCCCCTAGGGACTCACAGTGAGCTCTCTCTCTCTCTTTCTCTCTCTTTTTTTTTTAACATTTTATTGTATTGTAGTGTAAAAATGGTGTACAGAGGGGTGACAAGTATGATAATGAGTACATCTCTTGTGGAACGTTGCCACCTCCTCCTTCATTTTCTCCCACTGTCCCTCCCCCCACCACTCCTTTCCCCCCAAGCTGTAAAGTTCATTTCTAACACCGTGTCTTGTGTATATTGTTGTTGTATTGGTCCATCTTTTGTCCTCTCTGTCACCGTAAGCTCTGTAAGAGCTACCTTAGTTCTTTGTTCTAGACTAGAACATACTTTTCACTCTTCTTTGAAGCAGAACTCTCTGAAATATATCAAAGCATAGATCCCTACAAAGAAATCTGCCCCTCTGAATCTGTCAGGTTTTGTTGTCGTTAATTTTGTATTTGCTCATGGAAGACAGCCCTTAGAGTATGTTGCTATCTCAGTTACATATTTTCAATTTAACACCCTATTATAGTAACAGCCTTAGGAAGAGAAGAGTCCAACAGAGCAGCCAGACATGGAGGGTTAATTTCTAATCCAAGCTACTTGGAAAGGCAAGAATCCTAAAATAGGTGGATCACTGTGCCGACCTGACTGGAAGCAAAATCCTCACAGTATGAATGTGAGCTACAAGTATGGCTCAGCAGTACTGCCCTACCTAGCAAGCACAGGTGCTGAGTTCAAACCTCAGAACTGCCAACAATTAAATAAATAGACTACACCAGTAAAGCAATTCGTATAATCTCTGCCTTTGAGCTTCCATTGTTGATGTATTTCCCTTTCTTTTGGGAAGTCTACTAATCTGGTAGAGATTAAAGCAAAACATCTGCTCATGGAAAAGTCACATCTGTAATCCTAGCTACCCAGACATCCGAGCTGAGGACCTCAGTTTAGAGCCAGTCAGAGCAGGAAAGTTTGTGGGACTCTTGTCTCCAATTATCCAGCAAATAAAACCAGAAGTGGACGTTTGTCTCAAGTGGTAGAGCAAAAAAAGCTAAAGGACAGCATCCAAACTGTGAGTTATACTCTCAGTGCCATCACAAAAGAAAAGGAAAGAATTAGATAAATAAATAAAAAGGTCACGCTTTCATTTCAGACTTCCTGCTGTCAATTAGGAAAGTGTTGACACGAAGGGTCTTTTGGCAGCCACCAAGCTGTTGTAGAAGAAGTAGTATTCGTTTCAGTGAAATGTCATTCAATCTGATCTGAAAACTTTACAATTCAGCTTAAATCAATATTCACTTACAAGATAATATGCCTTATACGAAGGGAATGGAGTTTATGGAATTGGAACAAAATGCTTTCCCCACTAAAACAACATCACAACGCTGCTTAGACTAAAGCAGAAACATTTTTTCCATGACTAGCAGAGGATGAAAAGAGCGGAGTCTCCAGTACTAGAGATGTAAAAAGAACTTGGTTTTATTTCACCTACGAGGTCCAAGAAGGATCAAACTGCAAATGAACCTTAATAGTTCCCATTGTTTGGGGGCTCCACAAGGAAGTAAGGGTTTGAACAACCACAAAAGGCCAGGATGGATGGCATGTAAATCACACTCAACACAGTGGTAAGTGGATCTCTTCTTTACAAATGTGTATGAAACCTTAGCTAATATTAACCATATGCAAGCACAGAACAACAATCCTCAATGGAGTTATTCAAGCTTATAAAATATATTCTCTCACTACAGCAGAATTAGGCTAGAAATCTGTGACAAATACACACAAATTTAAGGAATCCTTATATTATTTAATAATAGAAAAGATTTCTAAATTTAAAAGACTTCCTCAGATATATTTGTATTTGGTTATCTGAAATTGGATAGGGAATGGGGGAAAACAAGATGAGGGGTGTGGGTGGGAGGGAGGGAAATGGGGACCAAGACATGTGAAAGGGTATCAATGTATGGGAATTAATGCACCTTCTCTCTGGCAAATATCATGTAAACCTTCTATTAATTACAATAAAAAATATATGAAAAAAAGACTTCCATAAGTCAAGGATGAAGTCAAAAAGAGAATCTGGACAATGTTTTCAAATGAATACTAGTAATTTTTATAGAGCAAAACATGTAGCTGTTACTAAAATATTGCTTAAAGAGAAATTTATGACCTTAAGTTTATCATTCTAAACTGACTAGAAAAGAAGGAAAACTATAAACTAATATGCTAGAGATCCAGTTCATATTAGAAAAAGAGCAGGAAATGAAGTCCAAAAAGCAAATAAGGAAGGAAATAATTAAGACAAGTTTATCAACAAATACAGAGCAAATATATAACAGCTCAGCAAAAAAAAATCCCACCACTTCTTTCTTTTTCTTTTTAATTTTTTTTTAATTTTTTGCCAGTCCTGGGCCTTGAACTCAGGACCTGGGCACTATCCTTGGGCTTTCTCAAGGCAAGAGCTCTACCACTTGAACCACGACACCATTCTTGGCTTTTGCTATGTATGTGGTACCGAGGAATCGAACCCGAGTCTTTGTGCACGCTAAGCATGCACTCTACCACTAGGCTAAACTCCCAGCCCTTTTTATTTTTTTTAATTTCATGTTCAAGGTAATATACAGAGGGATTACCTTTACATACATAAGGTAGTGAGCATATTGCTTGTCAGATGTTGCCACTTCCTTCGTCATTTTTCTTCCACTTTGCCAATCCCTTCCCAAATCTTCCCTCCCAAGTTGTAAATTTCTTTTTCAACATATTGTCTTGTGAGCATCGTATCACTGTTGCATTGATTCACCCTTTGTCTTTTGTCTTACCATTTTGTTATTCCCCTTCCTTTCCCTAATTCAGATAAACGTATATACAATACACAGGGTACCAAAATCAAATACAGTGGCAACAGGGGATAAACCATAAGAAAAAAAATAACAAAACAAAAAATAAATCACTTCACATAGTAAATTAAAAACAACACCAGCTGGGTACCAGTGGCTCATGCCTGCAATCCTAGCTACTCAGAAAGCTGAGATCTGAGGATCGCAGTTCAAAGCCAGCCTGGGCACAAAGTCCATGAAATTCTTATCTCCAGGGAACTACCAGAAAACTGGAAGTTGCACTGTGGCTCAAGTGGTAGAGAGCTAATCTTGAGCTGAAGAGCTCAGGACAGCTCCCAGGACCAGAGTTCAAGCCCCACAACCTACCAAAAAAAAAAAAAAGTGTGGTTTGGACATCCATTTGAGACCTTGAGGTGAGTTGTTTAGCATGATACTAATTCAATGTGAGCTTTATACCTTCAGGTCACCCCCTCCTTAATATTTCTCTTTGTGAGTGTAAGATATTGAAGAAAAAAAAAAAAACACCATGCCTGTACCACATTCCACCTATTTTAGGCTCTTGTTGCTGAGATAACATGCACACATCTCTGTATCCAGGAAAACAAAACACACACAAAAATACTCCTGTTTCCTATGACTCTATAGATATAATGTTTTATTTCATAAATTAATATGTATCTATGATATACAAACCCTTAGCCTAATTTTGATTATGTTCTAAAAACTAAGTGCCAGTGATTGTATACAGAGAGTCCCTTCTTGAACACTTGTTTGTTAAACATGTCATTTGAAATATGATGTAAAAATCAATGTTAATAAATTCTTTAATAAAAAATACTCCTGTTTCCATATCCTGGAGATCATTTCACTTACTATCATCTTGTATGGTCATATGTACATAGCTATTGAGCTACAGTGACCTCTTCTAGGACAATCCTAAACATATACTAATTCTTACAAATGAGGGAAACCATGGAGTCTATGTTTCTTTGGGTGTGGCTTACTTCATTTAATATAATTTTTTCTAAGTTGTACCATTTCCTTACGAATGGAGCAACGGCATTCTTTCTGAAGGAAGCACTGAATTCCATTGCTATCTATTGGCATATATACCACATTTTCTTGATCCATTCAACTACTTGGGGGCATCTGGGTTGGTTCCAATCTTAGCTATGGTAAATACTGCTGCAATGACCTTAGTTGTGCTGGTAGCTTTAGTGTGGCCTTGTTTATGATCACTTGGGTAAATGCCCAGGAATGGGATTTCTGGGTCATAAGGAAGCCCCATGTTTAGTCTTTTGAGGAACTGCCATACTGCTTTCCAGAAAGATCAAACAATTTTACATTCCTACCAACAGTGTAGTAGCATTCGCTTTTGTCCACATTCCAGCCAGCATCTGCTGTTATTAGATTTCTTGATAATGGCCATTGTACCTGGGATGAGGTACAATGTACTTTCAATTTGCATTTCTTTTCTGGTAAGAGATGTCAAGCATTCCTTCATACGTCAATTGACCATTCTTAATTCCTCGCCAGAGAAGCCTCTTTTTAATTCTTTAGCTCACTTACTAATAGAGTAGTTGTTTCTCTGAGGAATTTCTTTTGAGGAATTTAATTTTTTGAGCTCTAAATATATTTTAGATTTGAGACCCTCGTCTGTTGAATGACTAGTGAAATTCTCCTATTCTTGAGGGTTTTATCTATCTTGCTAACTACGCCCTTTGCCTTACCGAAGCTCTGCACTTTAATGCAGTCCCATTTGTCCAATCTTTCTTTGATTTGTTGTGTTTCTGGGTCTTTACTAAGGAAGTTTTAACCTGTGCCAAGGAGTCTATTCCTTCCTATAATATTTTCAGGGTCTCTGCTTTTACCTGGATTTCTTTGATCCATTTCGAGTTGATTCTGGTGCAGGGTGATAAATAAGGAAAAAAAATTAGTTTTCTACAGGTGTTTAACCAATTCTTCCAGCACCATTTGTTGAGAGGCTGTCTTTCTTCCATCTTATGCCTTTGGCTCCCTTATTGAACATTAGATGACCATGGGTCTGTGGGTTCATTTCACATCAGTTCTTTGAAAAGACATATTTTTAAAAAATTCCTGTCAAATCCATGAAGAAAAAAATGAGAAACAATAAATGTTTAATATTAGGAATGAACTGAGATCTATGTCATTATAGATTTTGCACATACTTACAAACACACAGGCAGGTAACATGTCACTTTTACTCAGGAAACGGCAAACAATCTCAGTCTGATCATGAGCAAACACCAGAAAATCCAAACTGCCTGGCTGTCAAGGTTTCCAAAATCAAGGAAAGTAGCGTGGTGCTGAGGGCCACACCTGTAATTCTAGCTACACAGGAGGCTGAGAGTGGGAGGATCACAATCCAAATCCAGCCTGGGCAGAAAACTGTGAAACTCCACCTTCAAAATAACCAGCCAAAAGCCATGCTGGAGGTGAGGCCTAAGTGGTAGAAGGCTAGCCATGAGCAAGAAAGACAAGTGGGAGCCCAAGGCCCAGGGGTTTAACCACTACTATAAGCACAGGAACATGCGCACGCGTGCACTCACACATGTAGAGGAAATTTAGATTTAAAAAAAAAATGCATGCGGACCAGGTGCAGTGGCTCAGGGGTGCCATGGCTCAAGCCTGTAATCCTAGCTACTCAGGAGGCTGAGATCTGAGGATTGAGGTTCAAAGCCAGTCCAGGCAAGAAAGTCCATGAGACTCTGATCTCTGATTAACCACCAGAAAACAAAAAGTGACCTTATGGCTCAAGGGGTAGGGCAGTAGCCTTGAGCTGAAGAGCTCAGGGACAATGCTCAGGTCCAGAGTTCAAGTCCCACAACTGACAACAACAACAAAAAAGACTGTATGAAGGGCCAATAGCATGGCCTGGTCAAGTGCTTGCCTAGCATGCACAAATTCCTGGGTTTGATTCCTTGGTACTACATGCACATAAAAAGCCAGAAGTGATGCTATGGCTCAAGTGGTAGAGTGCTAGCCTTGGGACAGCCTGAGGACAGTGCCCAGGCCCTGAGTTCAAGTCTCAGGACTGGCAGAAAAAAAAAAACCTGTGAGGCACAAAGCAAGAAGTGTCATTATCCAAAAGGAAATATACCCATTCCTGACTTAAGTAACTGTTACCCCTCTATGTATCACCTTTATAATAGCAATAAAAAATAAAAATTAAAAAACTTTATGAGGCACACAGAGAAAAATACTGTATTATATGCTAACAAATTAACTAAAAGGGAAGCTCTTGAATGAAAGGTTTTTATAACAGGACCAGGGGAAACTGCTCAAGTAGTTAAGCATCTGCCAATAGAGCAAGGGGCCCTAAGGTCAAACCCCATACTGCCAAGGGAAGAGGGAAGGAAAGAAGGGAGGGAGGGATGGATGGAGGGATCAGATTTATATTAAAATGTTCTTACTACAACAACATAAAAGACGGTGAAGGGGGAAACACTTAGAAATGATGGTTATATTTATTTTATGGTGATGTTTTTGAAAAACCATATAGTTATTTTCACACTCATCAAGATTAAATATAAACACTTAAATATTAATAAATATGGAGTTTTAATATGTCAATTATGCTTTAAATTCCTCTCTCTCTCTCTCTCGCTCTCTCGCTCTCTCTCTCTCTCTCGCTCTCGCTCGCTCGCTCTTGCTCTGTGTTGGTACTGGGACCTGAACTCAGGGCCTGGGCTCTGTCCCTGAACTTTTTTTGCTTAGGGCCAACATTCCACCAGTTGAGCTACAGCTCCACTTTTGGCTTTATAACTGGAAATACGAGTCTCACGGAATTTTCTGTCAGGGTTGGCTTCATACTGTTATTCTCAGATCTCAGCTTCCTAGGTAGTTAGGATTATAAGCATGAGCCACCAGTGCTCAGCTATACTTCAATTTTTTAAGGGATTAGGGGAAAATTAATAAAATTCAAGTACAGTACAGAACTTAGTTAATAAAGTCACATCAATATTGGATCATTGCCTTTAATAAATATATAATGTAAGTGGTCTGCATGGGAGAAAATTAGAAAGAGTTTTAAAGACCTCTTTATACTTACTTTTGAAACTTTGGTTCAGTTTAGAACTATTTAAAAAAGTTTTACTTAAGAAATATTCCAAATAATAATATTACTATTATTAATTGTGGTATTATAGACAAAAGAGCAAATTTCTAGAAAAACTCAACTATACAAACTGACATAAGGAAAAACAGGATACATGATGAGTCTTACACCAAAACCTTTCATTTGTTAGCAGTACTGGATTTGAACTTCAGGTCTTATTTCTTGAGACATGTCCTCATTTATTTTCTTTTTATTATTTTTCAAATAGGGTCTTAAATTTTGCTTAAACCAGCTAGCCTTTGATTCTTGAAACTTTACATGTATAGCTAGGATAACTGGAGCATGCCTCCATGAGCAAACTTCTATTGGTTGAGACAGCACCTCCTAAGCTTTTTGCCCAGGCTGGCATCAAACCAAGATCTTTCTTCCTCTCCTCTCCTAGTGCTGGAATCTTAGGCCTGTACCCTTGCCTGGCTCATGACTATTTTGCATTATGATCTATTTATTAAAATCAATGATCCAAGACGGGTTGTATTTTTATTAATTAAGCTCGATACTGTTCTTGAATTTTATTTGAAACAAGTTTAAGTGCTCTTTACTCCCTGGATATTATAAATAATTCAAGAAATGAGCCAAGTGATTTCTTCCTACTTTTCTTCCTCTTCAGCTACCTAAATGGGTCTTACAAGAGACAGGAATAAGTTCCCAGCCTAAAATTGAGACAAAAGGCCACTCACACCAGGTACTGATGGATCACGCCTGTAATCCTAGATTTTCAAGAGATTGAGATACAAGGATCATGTTTCGAAGCTAACCTGAGCAGTAAAGTCCATGAGACTTTTATCTTCAATTAAGTACCAAAAAGCCATAAATAGAGCTATGGCTCAAGTGATAGAGTGTTAGCCTTGAGCCAAAAGAAGATCAGAGACATACATGGCTCAGGGTTTGAATTCAAACCCAAGACCAGCACAAAGTGGGGAGGAGGGAGGGAGGGAGGGAAGAAAGGAAAGAAGGAAGGAAAGAGAGAAAGGGAGGAGGGAGGAAGGAAGGAAGGAAGGAAAGAAGGAAGGAAAGAGAGAAAGGGAGGAGGGAGGGAGGGAGGGAAGAAAGGAAAGAAGGAAGGAAAGAGAGAAAGGGAGGAGGGAGGAAGGAAGGAAGGAAGGAAAGAAGGAAGGAAAGAGAGAAAGGGAGGAGGGAGGAAGGAAGGAAGGAAGGAAGGAAGGAAGGAAGGAAGGAAGAAAGAAAGAAAGAAAGAAAGAAAGAAAGAAAGAAAGAAAGAAAGAAGGACGAGCTCAGGAATGTAGCCTAGTGGTAGAGTGCTTGCCTAGTATGTATGAAGTCCTAGGATTGATTCCTCCATACCATATACACAAGAAAAAGACACACACACATCCAACAAAAAAAAAAAAAAAAACCGAAACAACAAAAAGGCCGGAAGTGATGCTGGTGGTAGACTGACAGCCTTGTGAAAGTTCAAGGACAGTGCCCAGGCCCTGAGGTCAAGCCCTAGGACTGGCAGTCTAAACATATCCAGGGATTGTAATATATGTCCGTTATCCTGGAACTGTCAAAGGATCTGTAGATCTGTAGTTCGAGTACAGCCAATTCAGTAGGGAAAACCTGTCTCGGAAAGCCATCAGCAATGAGATGCCAGCTCTTTCCTATGAAATTTCTCTATCTATCTATGTATCTATCTATCCACCCATCTAGCTACCTTTCTTTCCATGACTAACAGCTAACAAGAAAGACCCCTTTTAATGTTGCCTAGATGCTAACGCACAGAAATCTCAAACAATGAAAATAATCTGCAGAGCTCTGCAGAGGTTTAGGCAATAGATACAGGAGGGGAAATTGTCTGGCCAGTCTTCCAGCACGAGCCTCTCAGCAGCACGTTCTTCCAGTGTGAGTGAACAGGGAACGATGCTGTCTGCTGATTAGGTGAAAGGCAGTAACAGCACAAAAATCCGTCAGATTCATTCTGTATTCAGGGTGGGTGGCTGGAGAACAATTTGTTTCACAACCAAAAGTTGACAGAACAAATCCAAAACATTTCTGTGTACATGTTTACACACGCAGCAATTGGCACCCGCGGCGGGTCTGAAGGTGTGCCTGCCGTCCCTTATGCTTTTTGTAACATTTTCAAATTCATTGCTGTCTTCAAAATGACAGCAACTGTGAGCCTGCCTCCCTCCTGGGAGATCTTCATTCACAGACAAGTCAAAAACCCTTGACAAAAGGCAACTAGGGGAACTTGTTGACCTTTTAGCTGTCTGCCTAACATCAGTGCAAGTATTGTTCCCTGATAAAACAAGAAATTCAATTTCAGGGGAAATTTAGAAGGCGTTGGAGGAACTCTCATTTGATTTTACTTCTTGGGCTGTCTTTCAAACTGAGAACAAATGTAAATAAACAAGAGCTGCCCTCTCATTGCAAGAATTCAGTAACAAATGATCAGCTCACACATGGCCATGGAAATAAAACATTGTCTATCTCTTTCTTTCTCCCTTTCAGTCGTTTGTTGATTTTTTATTATTCTTTTCTATATCCCTACATCTCCACACATTTACTATTACCAAAAAGTTCATTTCGATACATCATCCATTTTTCCCAGACTATCAGTGTCATCTTGAAGAGCTGTATTCTTTTATAACGGTGGGGGAGGGAATCTGAACATGCTATCTGTCACGTTTTTTGTTAGTATGATGGGCCCAAAGTGGAGACGGTCAAGTTAAAAGTTTGTCCGTGTTTTAATTAGAAAGAGACTTGCTTATCTTAGCACATAGTAGTAAACAAAAAAATTATGTTTTCTTAGAGTTGGTGAAATATTCATTCAGCAGTGATTTAGAGTCAGGCATGGGCTGAGATTATAAAGTCAAATAAATCAGAGAAGAGCAGAAGCAGGACCCAACTTAGTCACCAAAACTCCTGAATTGAATTTGTTGCTGCTACAAGAAAACTCTCTTCCGTGACATATCTGCATTTAACAAAACCCCATATTCCCTGAAATCCCTACAGAGTACTTGCCTTTGAATTCAGCATTCCTGAGTAACACAGCAATCCAATGAGCTATTGAAGGACCTCCAATTACGGAAAGAAATCTGATCTAGATACTCTAGGTATTTGCACACAGTGAGGGGAAACGAGGATATTCACAGAGGAGGAATACAAAGTTGCACTGATGCCGGGAGTGGTGGCTCAGCCTGTAATCCTAGCCACGTAGGAGACTGAGATCTGAGGACCACGGTTCAAAGCCAGTCTGGGCACTAAAGACCCTGGGACTCTTCTGTCCGATTAACGACCAGAAAACTGGAACTGGAGCTGTGGCTCAAGGGGTGAGGCAGTAACCTTAAGCTGAAGAGCTCAAGGACAATGCCCAGGCCCAGAATTCAAGCCCCAAGACCCTCAAAAATATTATATACTCATTACTTCACTTATGTAACTGTAACTCCTCTGTACATCACTTTTATAATAACAGTAAACATTTTAAAAGAAATCTGATCTAGAACAATCAAATCTTACTTAAAGTAGCTTTGAAGTATGTATGTGGCAATAGTATAAGACACAGTTGGAATGCCTACAGAATCATCAATTGCCTGCATGATTATGATATGAGTGCCTGTACTAAGAAATTCCAACCTTTTTAGCAGCAAAAACATTCTTTTGGCTTTGCATTCTCCATCCCCTCATGTCTGCTAGGATAAAATTCTTTGTCATATCTTTTAACCAAAAAAATCAAATTTTAGGAACACACAGTGGTAACCACTAAACTAACAAAGAACTTTGGTTTGCTCTTTCCAGTAACCCCTTATTTATAATGGCAGGGTCTCAAGGGCTCAGACGGTCCTTGGAAGATCATGGTCCTTCTATCTCAGCATGCAGGCTGCTGTCTACACTGAGCTTCAGAAAGTTGGAGCAAGGAGTGGGGACAAAGTTGTTCTGACTCCTCTCCAACTTATCCATGAAAATCAGACCTCCTGTCCACCATCTCTAGTCAAAGACACATGATAACACTGATGGGTCTCTTCGGGGGTGGTGCTGAGTGAACCCACGCATCTGGGAGTGAGATGCTGAAGACCAACTGTGTCCGTGTAACATGGCAAAGAAGAGACAGGGTGGAAGTACCTAACCAACAGTACACACACGGCAGGCTCTGCTGAAAATCCAGTTCCTGTTTATGCAAGCTGTTCTTGCACAATGCTGGAGTTCTGTAGCCTAGTTCTCCAGGGCTCATAATGTGAGAAGTAGAATGTTTGCATTTCTCCCCAATCCTGTGATTTGCAGCTCAGGTTTCCTGTCATGTAATGCTTAGCCTGCGGCAGCATGTGACATTGCTTGACCATGAGACCAGACACCAGGCAGAAAGGGAAGCCTCAGCCTGCTTTAGCGGTTCAGTGAAGACACTGGAACTTTCCATTTGACTCTACTATGACCCAAGAAGAAATATGTCCCATTCCACAGCTCGCGCATGTGCACATATAAAATTGAAACAAAAGTCAGAATATATTTGTCACTACTCTACTCCACCGGCTCCCCATCGGATTCTAGTTTATATGAAATTTCTGACTTCAAGGCCAGTGATTCACTGCTTGTAGTTAAAAACAATCCTAACAAAGGGTGAAGAAATGCAGCAGTGATACTTACCAAGCACAATGCCTACCTAGCATGAACTATATAACTGGAACATGAACTATGCAGGAACTATACAAATGGAAGGGGAAAACTGGGAGAGAGTGAGAGAAGAAGTGACAGTGTCCCAAAAGAAATGTACTCTCGGGCCTGGAGTTTGGCCTAGTGGTTAAAGTGCTTGCCTAGCATGCACGAAGACCCGGGTTCGATTCCTTGGTACCACATATATAGAAAAAAAAAGCCGGAAGTGGTGCTGAGGCTCAAGTGGTAGAGCTCTAGCCTTGAGAAAGTCCAAGGACAGTGCTCAGGCCCTGAGCTCAAGCCCAGGACTGCCAAAAAAAAAAAAAAAAGAAATGTACTCTCTACCTGATTTATATAATAGTGACCCCTCCATACATCACCTTTATAAGAACAATAAAATTGTGTTTAAAATCCTAAAAAAATGAGCCAGAAGTTTGGCCTAGTAGTGGAGTGCTTGCCTAGCATGCACAGAGTCCTGGGTTTGAATCCTGGTCCCAGAACAATAGAAAAAGCTGGAAATAGTGCTATGGCTCAAGTGGCAGAGTGCTAGCCTTGAGCAAAACAAAGTCCAAGGACAGTACCCAGGCACCGAGTGCAAGCCCAGGACTGGCAAAAAAAATTTTTAAAACATAGCCAATCTTGATATGTCCACCCCTGTGAATGCTACTTTTGAAGACACACTCACACCCATCTACACACATACACACACACACATACACATACACTTATACCCCTAGGTTGTGCAGAATAGACTTGCAACTATTGCGACTATACTACTCTATGTAATAGAGCTTGTCTTACGTATAAATAATGAAATGCCTGCAACATATGAGAGTTTATATGACTGTTCAAACACAAAACAGGATGCTTAGCAGAATCTGAGGATTTCTTAGATTAGGTGTCTAATAAGCATTATGAAAAGTATAGCACATCAGTCTCTATTTCTCTACTATTTGTAGGCTAAAAGGCAGAGAATGAATCTGAATAGTGTTTAGTTTTTCTGGGGCTTTTCCCTTTTCATTGTATGTGGGGGGTGGGTGGGTGTGTGTGGGTGTGTGTGCATGGGTGTGTGCCTTAAACATATTTTCAGTGTGTGTCTGTGTGTATGTTGATACTGGGGCTTGAACTCAGGGCCTAAGCCCTGTCCATTTAAGGTTGGCACTCTACCACTTGAGTCACAGAAACAATAACTGATTTTTTTCATGTTAATTGAAGGTAAGAGTCTCACAGACTATTCTACCAGGGCTGGCTTTGAACTATGATCCTCAAGTCTCAGCCTCTAAGTTTTTAGGGTTACAGTCATAAGCCACTGGTGCTTGGCCATATTTTCTCTGTATAATAAGTCTGACATCCAAAGTCACACCCTCTATGCCACCTGACATTTGTGTATCACCACCACATTAAACAGAGTGACACTCGCATTCAACTCTGGCTACCAACCATGACAGCGAGGCCTCACCCTGTGCTCTGCAGAAACGTGTATGTCCCCTTCCTAGTGCTTAGCTCACTCTATGCTCTGCGGAAACTTGTATGTCCCTTTCCTGCTGCTTAGCTTATCAGAGGTGGTGTCAAGAATGAGCTGGAGTGCTGTTTTGTCTTCACCGTGGCATACCTGTCACATGCTCTCTTTCTCTGCCATATATCTCCTCTAATAAACTTTCCTATCATAAGAAAGAAGAAAAGAGAGAGAGGGAGAGGGGGAGAGAGAGAGGGGGGGAGAGAGGGAGAGAGAGAGGGAGAGGGAGAGGGAGAAGGAGGGAGAGAGAGGGAGAGAGGGAAAGAAAGAAAGAAAGAAAGAAAGAAAGAAAGAAAGAAAGAAAGAAAGAAAGAAAGAAAGAAAGAAAGAAAGAAAGAAAAAGAGAAAAGAGGGAGGGAGGGAGGGAGGGAGAGAGGGAGGGAGGGAGGGAGGGAGGGAGGGAGGAAGGAAGGAAGGAAGGAAGGAAGGAAGGAAGGAAGGAAGGAAGGAAGGAAGGAAAGAAGGACTCATCTCCAACTAACCACCAGAAAGCTGGAAATGTAGCTGTGGCTCAGGTGGTAGAGCACTAGCCTGGAGCACAAAAGCTCAGGGACAACATCCAGGCCCAGAATTCAAGCCCATGACTCACATGGAGTCTATCAAATTCACACCAAAATAGATAGCAGAATCCACTACCTACTTCTTACTGCACTTGTGTTGTCCACCACAACAGAGGTTTTCTACTGATTCTGTCCACAGATCAGACAACTTTTGTCATTCAATCCAGGATTGCTGTGAAGTTAAAGTTTAAGATCAGCTCTGTACCTATAGATTCAATGGCAGCCTCCATTCCTATAGACAGAGTTTTGTGAGGTCAAAGGACCCAAAGAAGAGGTCCTCTCAGTTCCACTTGCGCCTTCCTGATCACTAGCTCTCATCACTCATTTGGGTGAAAACACCTGAATGCCATGTTCCAGGTAAGATTAGTCTGAGCAGGTACAATCTCAATATAGGTCAACTTTTGACATTGGACAGAATGTATTCCTGTCGGCATTCTATAAATTACAGGGTGTTGACTTCATTTTCCTGGCCATAGGGATCTAATCTTTTAGAATCTAGCTGATAGTTATAGTTCATCGCTGCTCTAAAGTGCTAAGAGGCTATATTTAAGATGTCATGTTAGATCAATGATACAATTCCTTTGCAGTTTTATTCCGAGAGAGAGAGAGAGAGAGAGAGAGAGAGAGAGAGAGAGAGAGAGAGAGAGAGAGAGAGAGAGAATATCCACACACATATTTTATTGAGTATTTAGTTCAGAAGTAGGAATGAGAGATTAATGTAGCAGAATCCCCTAAGAAGAAGCAAAGACTAAGAAAGTATTGACGAGATGATGAAAACCACAAAATCCATCAAATCGTACTGAGTGGTCAAGAGACTGGATTAAATGATGGTGAGTGAAAGTCTTTCTTCCTGCACACAATGCCCTGCATTGACCCCACGTGACTGGGGTTCAGTATTCTCTCCATCTACCAGTCCTGGGGAATGCATCCTCTACTTTTGAACTATGAGTCAACTTTAGCTGGAACCTTTAGATATTGTTATTTTTAATTGACTAAGCTGGAATCCGGGTGTAGTTTGCCCTGCAGTGATTCAGGTCACACCCTAGGAGGCTGCTGTGTATGATTACCTTGTATGGGGACCCCATAGTCCTCTATGGAGGAGGGCAGTCTCGCCACAGCCCTTGGTAAACACATTGTCAGCTAGGAATGATCAGATTGAATCCTCTGCTTCAAAATTAGTTCCCAGCTTTATACTTAAAAGTGAAATGGTAACCTTAAATTGGAGTAATTGTAAGCAACTATACTAAAATGTATGCTAACCTATGCTGTATGCTAAAATAAAATAAAAATATGTGATCGCTTAAAAAGAGGTCAAATGCTCTGCCAAAATATTTTCTTGGCATTCCAGAGTCTTTAAGACTAAAGATGAAATCATACGTACATAGCTATTGAGTTATTGTGAGTCTCTGCTAGGACTATTCTGGACACATGCTAATTAATAAAAATGAGGGAAACAGTGGGGCCTATGTTTCTTTGAGTCTGGCTTATTTCACTTAATATGATTTTTTTCCAAGTTTTTCCATTTCCTAATGAATGGGGTGATGTCAGTCTTTCTGATGGAAGCATAAAATTCCATTGTGTATCTATACCACTGACCCCATTCATCCACTGAAGGGCATCTGAGTTGGTTCCATATCTTACAGGCAATAATGCTGCAATGAACATAGTTGTACTGGTGACTTTAGTGTCACCTTGTTTGTGTTTATGCCTAGGAGTGCGATTGCTGGATCATGAGGAGTTTCTTTGCTGTGGTTGTTTTTAATATATTATGTGAAGTTATTTCTTTTTTCCCTTTGGTTATCCCCCAGTTGTCAATGTTTTTGATTTTGGTACACTGTGTCATATATATATATATATTTATCTGATTTGGGGAAGGGACGGGTAACAACAAAATGGTGAGACAAGGACAAAGGATGAACTGATGCAACAAACAAACAAAACATTGTTGCATTAGAACTTTACATCTTGGATTGGGGGGAGTTGGGGTGGAAGAGGGAAGGAAGGAGCAAAACCACAGGAAGAGTAACAATGCTGGCCAAGAAATGTGCTCATTCCCTTCTGTATGGAACAGTAACCTCTCTCTACATCACCATTACAATAAAATTAAAATGAAAAATTTCAAAGAGAAAATAAGACTAAAGATGAAGTCTATCAGCTCTTCACTGTCTTCCTAACACTGATAGAAATCCCACACAAATGCAATCTCTCCTCTTTTTCTTTGTGACTGTGAGATGTTGCAAAAACAAAACAACCACAAAAATAAATCCATGCCTGGGCCTCATCCCACCTATTCTAGCCTTCTATGGTTCCTGCGATCACAGGCACACACCACCCTCTCCAGCTTTCCTACATCAAGATGGTGAATCATGAACTTGTATTTTCTGCCTGAGCTGTCCTGGAATTACAATCCTCCCTTTCAGAACCCCTCATGGATCTTAGAATGGCAGATGCTTGCCACTGCACCCAAATATGAGTAAAGAAGAAACCTTACGAACTTTTCCGTTTGTGCTAGCCTGAAACTGTAATTCTCCTATTTTCAGCTGCCCAAGACGCTAGGATTACAAGCATGACCCATTAGCATCTGACTTGCACTTAGATCTAATTATTATTAATAGCTTATATTTTAAAGACAGCATAATCCACTGCAGTTTTAAAAAAAATGTAACCAAAATATAATCAAAAACCAATCCATGTGCAAACATAAGTATGCAAATAGTGCAGAGGTGTTCTCACTTCATTAAAAGTCCATGAACGCCAAGGAGACTTCCAAATAATTTTTAAAGACCCCCTAGTGTGAAATCTACACTCCACTTCTGAAATATGCCACTGCCCCAGCTGCGCCTGATGAGGCTTGGGTTCCAATCTGTGCCTCTGCAGCAGCCTGTGTCCCCACGGCTGCCAGGTGGCATGTTGTCCCACAGCCACAGCCGCCTGCCCGCCATGGGGGAATGCAGCCGCCTCTCCCTGGGACTCTCCCACCCGTGGCTCAGAAGAAATCTGTCTACAGAAGAGAGATGGCAAGCGTGCTTGGAAACTTGAACTATTGCTGTCATCAGCACAGCACTTTCTCCCCTCACTGAACCTTTGACATTGAGACAGCTCGCTTATATGCAGCTACAGTCTTTATCATTTGCTTGGGCTTAGTAAAATGCAAAGAATTAAGAGTTGGTTGTATATGTGTGGCTTTGTAGAAAGCAGAAAATCTGACTTTGTGAATGTGCTGAGAAGGTGATTAGCAAGGCGATACCCAAGTAAGGTGCCTTCAAATGTAAGTGCCAAGTTATTTATTTATTTATTTATCTATCTATTTTAAGATTTTTAAGAGAGTGCATCATAGCTGTGTGTTCTAAATGGATTGAGTATGATTTGTTTGTTGTTGGGTATTTTTTGGCCTTTTGTTGTTGTTGCATCGGTTTTTTCTTTTTTTAATATGCCAGCCCTAAGCTTGAACTCAGGGTCTGGGCCCTGTCCAAGGCAGGTGGTCTACTGCTTCAGCACAACTCCACAGTGTGTTAAGTGGAGACCAAAGGAAGATATTCTTAGGAGAGGATCACAAGGGCTCAATAGCTATGTGCATATGACCATGCTGAATAATGCTTGTGGAAATGGAAACAAGAGGGTTTTTTTGCTTGTTTGTTTTTGTTTTTGTTTTGTTTTGTTTTTGTTTGCCAGCCCTTGGGCTTGAACTCAGGGCCTGGGCACTGTCCTTGGACACTTTTTGCTCCAGGCATTAGCACCCGGCCACTTGAGCCACAGTACCACTTCTGGCTTTTCCTGAGTATGTGGTACTGAGGAATTGTACCCAGGGCTCCGTGCATGTTAGGGAGCACTCTACCACTAGGCTACAATGTCAGATAAGAGAGATTTTTTTATTGTACTGTTTGCAGTTATTTTTTTCTTTGTTTAATTTTTTCTTTGATTTGTTCT
This sequence comes from Megascapheus bottae, assembly GCF_031878675.1. Lineage (NCBI taxonomy): Eukaryota > Metazoa > Chordata > Mammalia > Rodentia > Geomyidae > Megascapheus > Megascapheus bottae. Next base: position 2,137,558 of record NC_143518.1, read on the forward strand.
CTTTTGCTGCTGTATTTAATTTCTGTACCATTTGTCCTGTATAATCTGGGGAGGGGAATAGAAAAGGACAAAAGGTGAACCAGTTCAGCACTGATATTCACTAGACACTGTGTTGGAAATGAACTATACAACTCGGGGGAGAGGAGATGGGAGAGAAAAATCTGGAAGAGAATGAGAGAGTGGGTAACACTGTTCCAAAAGAAATGTACTCATCTAATTTATGTAACTAAAACTCCTCTGTATATCACCTTTACCAAACAAAAGTCTTTGAAGAAAATTCAATATCATTTCAAAATAAAAGGAATCTTGCAGACTTTCCTATGTGAGCTGGCTTTAAATTGCTCCTCAGAACTGAGCCCTAGAGTAGCTAGGATTACAGGCATAGAACACTGGCACTTTGCTACTCATTATTATAATAGTAAACATCTTTACTGTTTTAAAGCAGATGGTTCTTGGTGTAAGAAGTTGTAAGGGAAGAGAGAATGCTGGGAACATCTGTAAACGTAGTCCTGCTGCTTCTGCATGCCAACCATGGCTATGGCATGTGCGGAGGAGAGACATTTATGGATGCAGAGTCCTTTTGCCAATGCAGCTCTGTTGTACAGCTGCAGGCACATACACATCATGCCTGCAAATTGAGCAACTTACAGGAAAACATTTGTCCTTCAAACCCCTTCAGAGGCTTACAATCAACTCTTTGCGATGCAGTAAAAGTCTATCTTTTGTTATTATTTGGTAGGACTTGAACTCAGGGCCTAATAGTCTTTTTTTCTTTTGATTGGTCATGGGACTTGAACTCTGAGCCTGGAAATTATCCCTGAACTATTCAGCTCAAGGCTACCACCCTATCCCTTGAGCCCCAGCACTACTTCCGGTTTTCTAGTGGTTAATTGAATATGAGTCTCACAGACTTCAGTGCCTGGGCTGGCTTTGAACTGCAATCTTCCGATCTCAGCATCCTGTGTAGCTAGGATTATAGACATGAGCCACCATACCTAGCTTTCACTTAGCTTTTTCACCCAAGGCCGGAGGTTGGCCCAAGGTTGGTCTTATACATTCACTTCCTGTTTTTACTGGTTAACTGAATACAGTAGACACACAGACTTTCCTGTCCAGGCTGGCTTTGGACCGTGATCCTCAGATCAGTCTCCTGAGTAGCTAAGATTACAGGTTGAGCCACCGGCGCCCAGCTAGGTTTGAATTTTGTTCCAAAGCTTAGAAAGCCCATGCATATGCTAGGAAAACCCTTTATCACTAAGTTAAAGTCCTCCTATTTTTTCCTTTTAGACAATTGGGAAAAGATTGATACAAAGCTTAATAAGACATTATTCTAACATGAATTCTTTTAATTCAAGAAATGAAAGCAAGCTAGTTCCTTTTTATTGTCATTTTCTTCAGTTATTTCATTTATCATTTTCTCCCCACCCCTCTGCCCTTTGGTTTATTCCCTGTTGTCACTGTTTTGATTTCTGTACCCTTTGACTTGCATATAAGTTTATCTGAATTGGGGAAAGGAAGGTGAATCACGGAAAGGCTATGACAAAAGGTAAACCAATGCAACACTGATATTCTCTAGACACTCTGCTGGAAATAACTTCACAACATGGGGAGGGAAAATGGCAGAGAACAAGAGAGGTGGTAACACTATTTGACAAGACATTTCCTTATGTAACTGTAACCTGTGTACCATACCTTTACAATAGTCTTTTTGCCAATGCTAGAGCTTGAACTCAGGGTCTGAGCACTGGCCTTGGCTTTCTCAAGGCTAGAGCTCTACCACTTGGAATTGAACCTGGGTCTTTGTGCATGCTGGGCAAGCACTCTACCACTCGGCCAAACCCCCGGCCCTACAATAAATTAAAAAAAAAAAAAACCTGTTAATGCTCTAACACTTGAGCCACAGCTCCAATTCTGTGGTTTTTGTTTTGTTTTGTTTTGATGATTAACTGGCGATAAGAATCTCACAGACTTACCTGTCTGGGTTGGCTTTGAACCATGATTCTCAGATCATAGCTTCCTGAGTAGCTAGGATTACAGGAGGGAGCCACCAGCACTCAACTATATTTATTTATTTATTCATTTATTTATTTTTGCCAGTCCTGGAGCTTGAACGCAGGGCCTGGGCATTGTCCTTGGATATGTTATGCTCAAGGCTAGTGCTCTGCCACTTGAGCCACAGTGCCACTTCTGGCTTTTTCTGTATAGATGGTACCAAGGAATCGAACTCAGGACTTTGTACATGCTAGGCAAGCACTCTACCACTAAGCTACACTCCCTTGCCAGCTATATTTTTTAATGTGCATAAGTTAATTATACAAAGGGATTTTAGTATATTTCCAATGTGTGTGCATATATATATATACATGTATGCATGTATCTATATAAATCTAGGTATATGCATAATGTTTCCTTACAATATTTACCCCGTCTTCCTCATTTTCCTCCTCCTCCCTCTTCTTCTTCTTCTTCTTTTCTTCTTTTGTTGGTCCTGGGGCTTGAACTCTGGGCCTGGCCACTATCCTGAGCTCTTCAGCTCAAGGCTACCATCCTACCCTTGAGCCACAGAGCCACTTTCCATTTTCTAATAGTTAATTAGAGATAAGTGTTTCATGGACTTTAGTGCCTGAGTTGGCTTTGAACTGCAGTCCTCAGATCTAAGCCTTCTGATTAGTTAGGATTACAGGGGTGAGCCATAATGCCTGGCCCATCTCTTTCTTCTATTCCCTTACCAAACAGTTCCCATTTATGCTTATGTCCCACTATTTTCATCATCATCATCATCATTATCATCATCATCATCATCATCACTTCAGGTCTATATCCATACATGTGCTAAAACATGTGATATCGATGGGCCGGGAGTTTGGTCTAGTGGTAGAGTGCCTGCCTGGTATGCATGAAGACCTGAGTTCAATTCCTCAGTACCACATACATAGAAAAAGCTAGAAGTGGTGCTGTGGCTCAAGTGTGGAGCACTAGCCTTGACAAACGAAAGCCCAAGCATAGTGCTCAGGCCCTGAGTTCAAGCCCCAGCACTGGCAAAAAAAAAAAATGTGATACTGACTTATCTCATTCAACATAATCACCTCCAGCTCCATTTGCTCTGTTGTACATGGCATGCCATCACCCTTCCTTCTGGCTCACTACTGTAATCCTCCATTGTCCCCGTACAGCACCTTTGCTTTTACACATTCCTGTTTGTGGGGAGCCTGGCTGACTCCACAGCTGGTCTGTCACAAATAGTGCAGTGGTGAATATACTGTCTCTAGTGCATGTTGATCTGCATTTCCTTGAATATGTGCCCAAGGGACACATTCTTTGGTGACAAAAAAAATCTCACACTATTCCACTAGTTTCTTCATAGTGTTCACGTATAGAATACCTTGCATGCGAATAATTCCACAAACCCAAACCCCTTTCCTAATGACCTGAAGGTGTGTGTGGTGATGGCAGAAATGGAAACTTTGGCCATGAGACTCATAATAATCTCCCCATCACTGATTACAATTGATTTAAAGTCCAATATCATGGCTTTCACTGCCCTCAGGTGTCCTACACCTTTGTCATTGATTCATATTCCTGCCCAACTTTTAGAGGTGGTTTTGTTTGGTTTTGTTTGATAGACAGCATCTCATTGGTAGCCCAAGCCAGTCTCAAAGTACAGTCTTACAATCTTCCTGCCTTCAGCCTCCTAAGTGCTAGGATTACAAATGTGTTACCACATACCTATCCTAAAACATACAGATTTTAGCATTATGTCTCCCATTGAATTAGGAATAAAGTTAAGACATGTTTTGAGCATATAAAGCATAAATAGTGTTTTTTAAATTTTTGCTATAACAGAATATTAAGTAATATGGGGTTTAGAAAGTATTACTAAATTCTAAAATGCTTCATTTTAATAATACACATGAAGTTTGGATTCCATCATTACATGTCTGTCAAAGCAGTGAATCCAATCGGGGATACAGACCCAAGTTTTTCTTTCTTTTCACTCTGACTTATTAGTGAATGATTCTGCAGAGAGAAATGTTGAGAAGTTTGTTTCTAAAGCATTTCATAAGACTCATCTGTGGTACTCAGAAGTCTCAGATCTGAGGATGAAGGTTCAAAACCAGAGCCAGGCAGAAAAGTTTATGAGTCTATGATCTCCAATGAAATTTTTTTTAAAAAGCCAGAAATGGAACTGTAACTCAAGTAGCATAGCACTAGCCTTGAGCATAAAAAGCTCAGGGAAAGCATCCAGTCCCTGGGTTCAAGCCCCAGGAACTGCACGTGTGTGCACAGGCGAACACGGATCATGTGGGGAGTAATGTGTCATTCTTCACATGAAAGGAAGAATTTAGCATCAGTTCACAAGCATAGACCCAGGTTTGGGGAGATGTGCACGCAGGCTTGGCCATCTCTGCATTTCTGAGTATTACTCAGGCCCCAACCATCCATCATTCTGGGCAGAATCCATCTACATAATTTTTCCTTTCTATGTACTATATTCTTTCTTAGCATTCAGTGAATGCTGCTAAAATAACCGTGCACATACAGACCTAAAGAAACCTCCATGGCAGCCGGGATTCCAGGCTGGGCCGGGGGTAGGAGTTCTGCTCCACAGCCACGGGGTTTCTGGATGCTCCCAAAACCTCAGGGGCTGCCAGGAGGTTGGTGCAGCATCTGAGCCCCTGACTTCCAGCCCTCCCTTGAGGCCCAAGCTTCCAGAAAGTTCCTCCAAGCAGTAACAGGAGCTGTCCTGAATATGGATCAGAAAACGAAGCAGCCCCAATAGCAAAGCCCATAGAAACCTCACAACTGACTTTTCTTCTTCCTGGAGACCTCAAATCCTTCTCTCCTCTCTGCGTAGCAAGTGGTAAATGGAGCAGCAGCCTCAGAATTTGGAAGGCTTTGCATTTGAGCTAGGCTGATGGATGGGTTTCTGGGGCTCTCCACCTGCCCGGGCGTCATACATAATAGAAAAGCAGGTAAATAAGAATTAAATACCTGAAGTCTCTTTTTTCTTCTGTCCTTTGATTACACCACTGTTTTATTTATGATTCCCCAAAGAGAAGGGGACTTCCCTGATGTGCCATTGCTTCTGCAAATTGTGAAAGCATCACAAAAATGAAATACTTCACAGCAGGTTTTTCTCTCTTACTTCTTTCCTGCTATTCTAACCCTTTGAAAGCAATGGCTTTTTGCTCTGCTCCTCCACCCCACCCTCTTCTCATCATCCCCAACTACAAAGGCCTTTTATCTTATTTGCCAAAGGAAATCAAATATGTCTAAGTACACAAGTTTGATCTGGAGTTTGTTCTTCTGCTATGCTTTTCCAGAGAACAGTGCCCAGAGAAGATGCCACATTCTTCATTTCTTCATTCTATCTGTGCCTCTGCCCAATACTGTACTGAATCAGTTTTGGAGTGTGTGTGTGTGTGTGTGTGTGTGTGTGTGTGTGTGTGTGTGTGTGTGTGTGCGTGTGTGTGTGTGTGTGTGTGTGTGTATGTGTGTGTGTGTATGTGAGAGAGAGAAAGAGACAGAGACAGAGAGAGACAGACACACAGAGGAAGAGAAAGAGAAAGAGATAGAGGGAGAGAGAGCTGGTATTGGGACTTGAACTCAGAGCCTGAGTGCTGTCCCTTAGCATTTTCATTCCAAGTAATTACTCTACCACTTGAGCCACATCTCTACCTCCAGCTTTTTTGGTGATTCATTGAAGATCATGGTTTCAAACCATGATCTCAGTGTCCTTGAGACACTAAGATTTCAGGTGTGAGCCACTAGTACCCAGCTCCATTTGGTTTCAAATAGTACTCTTAATAGTTCAAATAGTGGAGAAAGAGTATTTGTCTGAATTACCTGTGTGAACTCTCAGGTTTTAGCTTTCTTTGCTGAAGTAGAATTGGATCTAGGACTCTAATTTTGAATCTAATTGGCTGTCTAGAGTTGGTTTCACTCTTTCAAGTAAATTTCAGGATGTTTATCTTACATGTATCTTATATCCCAAGAAGTTCAAGAGCCTAGGTCTACAAGTTCTCCTTTTTTTTTTTTTGGCCAGTCCTGGGCTTGCGTTCAGGGCCTGAGCACTGTCCTTGGACTTTCTCAAGGCTAGAGCTCTACCACTTGAGCCTCAGCACCACTTCTGCCTTTTTTCTATGTATGTGGTACCGAGGAATTGAAACCAGGTCTTCGTAAATACTAGGCAAGCACTCTACCACTAGGCCAAACTCCCGGCCCTACAAGTTCTCCTTTTGTGTTACCTTCCAGCTGAAGAACAGGCCTGTTAGGAGAGTCTGCAGTGTAAGAAAATGGGGCAGATGATGTTTCAGCAGATACCAAGGAAATAGGATGAAGACTTCCAGGTCTTTCCAGGGGAAAATGCAATGGAAAATAAAATCTGCCACACACAGCAGACAGGATTCATTTTTGTTCCTGAGCTTTTTTGGCTCAAGGCTAGCACTCTACCTCTTGAGCCACAGCTCCACTTCTGGCTTTTTCTGGTAGATAATTGAGGAGTCTCATGGACTTTCCTGCCCAGGATGGCTTCAAACTTACGATCCTCAGATCTTCAGCCCCCTTAGTAGGTAGGATTACAGCTGTGAGCCACTGGCACCCAGTGCTAAAATTTTCTATTAGAAACATCTAATTGTATAAAAGGGTTTCAACTGTGATATTTACAACTTGTATATTAATGTACTCTGATAAAATTCACTCCATCTTCATTCTTCCTTTTTTTAACTACCCTCCCTCACTACTCAAGGGTACTTCTAGCTCTACTGGATGTTCATTTTGAACAATAACTCTGCAAATTAACCTTCATGATCTCAATAATAATAAAGCTGTTCCGATTAATTCTAGTATCTCAGTGCATACAAGTCACAGCTGTGGTGCCTGGAATCCCTGCACCTGCAGATGCGCCATAAACAGTGAAGATTTTGAGGAATCACAGACTCTGAAGAGAGGCTTGACATGGCACAGGGATAAACGCCAAATTCCTAAAGAAAGATAAAGGGATAGTAAAGAAAATAAAGACCATCAAATTAACTTAATTATCAGATTATGCAACAACAAATATCTTGAGAAGCTACAATAATTTGCAAGCACTTAAGAAATAAGTACAACTGGCCAGTATGGCTATATAATAGGATAATTGACAAAAGCAAGACTAATTTACTTTCTTTTTTTGTTTTTTGCCAGTCCCAGGGCTGGAACTCAGGACCTGAGCACTGCCTTGGGTTTTCTCAAGGCTAGCACTTTACCACGAGCCACAGCACCATTTCTGGCTTTTTCTATGTATGTGTACCAAGGAATTGAACCCAGGTCTTCATGCACGTTAGGCAAACACTTTACCAATAGGCCAAACTCCAGGCCCCTAATTTAGCTTTTTTATCATACTATTTACTTGTGTGTGTGTGTGTGTGTGTGTGTGTGTGTGTGTGTGTGTGTGTGTGTGTGCATGTGCGCCTGCACCTGAATATCAGTAGTGGGGCTTGAACTCAGGGCCTTGAGATCTTTCTTAATTTTTACTTCAGGGCTTGATGCTCTACTACTTAAAGCTACTTCTGGCTCTTCATGGTTAATTGGAGAAAAGAGTATCAGAGATTTTTCAACTCTGGCTGACTTTGAATATAATCAACATATCTTCAACTCTTGAGTAGTTAGTCTTGCTAACATGAGTCACAGGCTTCTTGTTTTTTAAGGAAAAGCTACAGAAATAGTATGCATGAATTTTATGATATTTTAATGTATAATGAAAAATAACATCAGTTAGTTTGCATCAAATTACCAAGCTCTTTCAATAGACTCCTTTGCTGTTTTGCATGTGAATAACAGCCCAATTTTGTCTGGCATTTCCCTTGAACTGAACCCTGAATGAAAACTATAGAACATGTATACCTTATTTTTTTTTATTCTGAAACACTGAAAAGAAAAATCCTGCTTTGTAATTGATATTACCCAAAAGAACCTTTACTAAACTACAATGGAAACATAAAGCTCTACTTAGGAGAAATAGAAGGTCTTCATTAAGGAGCAAAATTTAACTTTCCATGCACAGGATTGGGCAGATCTGTTTTGAAATCATCTTTTTTTTATTATTTTTTTATTGTAATTAGTAAAAGGGTTACATGATATTTGCCAGATAGAAGGTGCATTAATTCACATACATTGATACCCTTTCACATGTCTTGGTACCCGTTTCCCTCCCCCCCACACCCCCCACCCGTCTTGGTTTTCCCCCCTTCCCTATCAAATTGTTTTGAAATCATCTTTTGGAAAGAATTGGACTTTTCATTGTGTAGCATGAGGCAGTCACGTGACACATATGCCTGCGTTCCTACCCTTTTCTGTTACTTCTTCCTACCAAGGTCCACACTAGTTGGGCACATGAGAAGAAATACATAGGCTTCAACAGCATCTCTCTGAGCTCAGCATCCTTCTTCTTAATGAAATTAGATCACCAGGATGACTTCTTGTGAACAATATTACCTGGCAACATAGTGTAAAAATGTCCCAAAGGTAAATAGTGCTATTGATGAGTGGATCAACAAGATGTGGTATTTATACACAATGGAATTCTATGCTGCTGTCAGAAAGAATGACATCGCCCCATTTGTAAGGAAATGGAAAGACTTAGAAAAAAAATCATATTAACTGAAGTAAGCCAGACTCAAAGGAACATAGGCTCAATGGTTTCCCTCATTTGCCATAATCAGTAGAAACCTTGGGCTCTCCTAGCAGAGATTTGCAATAGAGCAAAACCTAGATACATAAGGCCATACAGTATGACACTAAATGAAATGATCTCTAGGGTATAGAAACAAAAGCCATATAATGAGTGATTGTTGTCCTTAATGTACTATGTTATTTCTCACTTCTTTTGCTGTCCCTTGGTTATCTCATATTGTTACAGTATTTCACTTTGTTATCTGATATATTGGATATATTTGTATTTGGTTATTTGAAATTGGATAGGGAAGGGGGGAAAACAAGATGAGGGGTGGGGGTGGGGTGAGGGAAATGGAGACCAAGACATGAAAAGGGTATCAATGTATGTGAAGTAATGCACCTTCTATCTGGCGAATATAATGTAACCCTTCTATTAATTACAATAAAAATATAAGAAAAACATGTCCCAAAGGACTAGGACAAGGTAAACTTGTTCCAGATGTAGAAGTGGCCATCATGGAAGAATGAAGAGCTTTCCCTTGCCTTGTACAAGTTATTCTTCCATGCATGAAATCTGATATTCTAGAGAAGCTAAATCACAAATTGTGGATAGCATACACTAATTCTACTGTACATTTCAGTTGAATTAAATTAAGATGGTGACTGCCCACTCAGCAAGCATGCGCTCAGGGAAATGTGAAACTGGTCATTTGTGCATCATAAATTCAGCACTTCTTATGGGTGGGGCTAAGTATGATTTGAGAGTTTAAGGTGTAGCTTGTCTCATGCCTATAATCCTAGCTACTTAGAAGGCTGAGATCTGAGAATCACAGTTCCAAGTCAGCATGTGAAATGCCTATCTTCAATTCACAACCAAACAAGTCAGAAGTACAGCTGTGCCTCAAGTGGCACAGCATCAATGTGTGAGAAAACTAAGGAGCAGCACCTGGCCCTGACTTCAAGCTCTGGAATCGGCACAAAAATAATAATGAATACATAAAATAAAATAAAGAGCAGAGCCACAGAGAGGAAAAGAAGATGATAAATTTTAGAGGGAAGTTTTTATCAACTTAGACTTAAGTCAATAAATGTGTTTAGTATAAAATATGAGCTATAAGTTACTGGAGAAAATAAGTATGTAACAACATAATCCTGATTGCACACGTATGTGTGTATGTGTGTGGCTGTGTGTGTGGGGGTGACTTTTAAGGTCAACCTATTGACCTTATCTATTTATCACTTTACAACTGGTTCCAGAATATTCTGCTTCCTCTCCATATTAAGAGACAAACTACAAATACAATCTTATGTAATTTTATTCCCCAATGCTAATTTTTCAAATTTATTTTTATTTTAAAGGTGATATACAGTTACATAAATGAGGTAATGAATGAGTACATTTCTTTTTGAACCTTCCTCCCAAATCAGATAAACTTCCATACAAGACAAAATGTACAGAAAGCAAACCTAGTGACACAGGGGGCCAAAAACCAAAAACAAAAAGCAAAATAATGAAATACCTCTTGTGTCCATTTCGCAGAGTTCATTTGACAAATACCATTTTATATGCCCATAGCTATTGAGTCTTTGTGATCCATCGCTAAGTTTTCAGTTAAATCTTGTTTTCAACAGCCAGAAACTCGTCTCTTGGAGCCCTCTCTTCACAAGACCTCTGTTTGAACCAGTTACATTTTTATATGGAACACATTTGAAGCAGCTCCAGTTGCTTGGTTCTCCAAAGAATAACTGCAGAAATGATGGGAGCATTTGGCAGGAAACCAGAGACCCGAGTAGCAAGCAGTGATAAATTCCTGCTGTAGGCCCGATTTGTTTGGTTTCATGAACTTGCACAAGCAACTCTTTCTTCTTCTGTGTAACTGCAGTTGCAACAGGGAGAAAGGCTCTGTAGGATTCCAGGAGAAAGCACAGATTTTGTTCATTAACCAACTTTAAAAAATATGTTTCATGTCAGCATTTAAATCACATGGAGCAAGCTGGCATGCTTCCTTTTTCTTTCACTCATGAATTCGATTGGGAAAGTGGTATGAAATAATCCTTGGCTTTTTGTCTCTGATGCATTTGATAATAACTACAGTTAGTTTCCACAGCACTAACTGAGTGCTGAATGTATCAGTATTTAGTCAGAGAATAATTGCATTTCTCTCTAAGTGATGTTCTTAAAATGCTGGGTCTTCTGCTATAAATTCTTCACTACAGACTCCAGTAAAAAGAATATGACAGATTTATACCTAGAATAAGTTATTAACTGCATGGGTACATAAAGCAGGGGTGCCGCCGTGCGGACAACATCGAATCGCTCATGATCGGTAAATGAAAATTAAATTTTTTTATTTCAGTAAAATATTTTTCTTCACGAATGCTTGCGCTTTACTCAAGCTCTTTCTGTTTGCTTTAATATAAAGCCATCACTTTTTATTTGGCCATTTGATTTATGAATGTCTGAAGTCATCTAACATGCAAGTGTGGGAGAATGAGCAGGGAGGCGGGGGGAGTGGAGCAGAATGCTTCACTTCCCAGAAGGTCAACCAACTGACTACTGATTCCTGCCCTTTCACCAGCATCATTCACAAGAATGGGAGTGGGGGCGTGAATCCCACTTCAGAAAGAGCAAAAGTTTGCTGTGTGCTGTTTTTGCCTTTCTGTCATGGCTAAAAAGAAGGAGATTTGCTGTCTAACCTTACCCATTGTGTTAAAAGTGACTTTAAGAAAGAAATAAAGAACAGAAATTTGGGGAGAGAGAAGAGGGAAGTAGAGGGGAGGAGAGGAGGAAGAGGAAGAGGGCAGTAGCCTTGAGCTGAAGAGCTCAGGGACAGTGCCCAGGCCCAGAGTTCAAGCTCCATGACCTCCCCATCCAAAAAAATACCATTGTCAATCATGGAAATGAAACATGATCTGAGCTTAATATAATCATTACATATTCAATTAACATTAAGCATATATCACTTCACACCAGCCAGAATGGCTACAACTCAAGAAATGGAAGATAGTGTTGATGAAGCAGGCTGAACAAACAGGAATCTATGATGAAAGAGCTACTGTGGAGAAGAGTTTAGTGGTTCTTTGAAAAGACAGAGTTCTCTTAAATGACCCATCAACTGCATCCCTATTGCTTATCACCCAAAAGATTTAAAATAGAGACTTTGGCAGATTCTGTCCATACATGTCATAGCAGCATGACTTATAACAGTAAAAAAAAAGTGTGAACAACCCCAAATTCCATCACATGCTAAATAAGACATGCTATATTCACAGAATAAAATATCATTTGCCCATAAAAAGGAACATTATAAATACTGACACAGGATACAGCATGGATGAACTTTGAAGATAGTACGCTAAATGAAAAGAGTCACACATAAAAAGCCACACTTACATGATTCCAATTGAGGAAAAATTCAGAATAGGTTAAGTCCCTAACAACAGTGGTGACATTAGCAGAAGAGGAGGGGAGGGTGGTAGGGGGGCAGGGGAGGGGAGAAGAGAATGGAGGATGATTGATGATTGCTTACTGAAGATGGCATTGCTGGTTGGGGTTATGGAAGTAGCTGGTAGTGAGCAATGAATGTTAAGCTTTGTGACCACACAAATGTGGACCCCTGGAATGTATATTTTAAAGAGGTTAAGTTGATATGTGAATCATATCTTAATAAAACTACTACAAAAACATGCTATTCAATGCATATCCTATGAAACTAAGAAAATGGAGGGGAAGGAGTGAACTGGAAAGATGGAGATAAAGATCATTCTACTTATAAACTGACTTGCTGAATGTAACCTCTTTGAACAACCATATAACAAGAATAAAAACATAATTTCAAAACACAATAGAATTAATTTTTGTATAGTCCTACAAAATGTTATTTCATTTGTCCTTTTCTGTGACTAAAGACTTTTTCAGATCTAGTCTACTGAAAGAAACACAGGAAAAAAATCTACAGAAAGAGTGGTAAGAACCCAGACACACAAACAAACATACACACACATGCACACACACACATACACACACACACACATGATTTGTAGGGGTGAATCAGCACACGAGAAAAACACTGGCATTAAGTTTATCACAGCTCTGCCCTGTTCACAAGAATCAAGGCCTCAGTGTTTCTTTATCTACAAAATGGAGAAGTATTCAGCCATGAAGAATGAAATTATGCCATTTGCAGGAAAATGAGGGAATATGGAATCATCATGTTGAACAAGAGAAGCCAAACTCAAAAAGGCAAATATAACATTTTCTCACTCACATGTCAATATAGACCTAAAATAATAACAGCAACAACAATAATGGGACACAAGTATAAAAAGGAGGAAATTAAAAGACAGGATACTGGAAGATGAAGGTGTTCAAAGCATGTCACATATGTGTGTGCATGGTTGTGTATGTGCATGTGAAGATAGCTTTAGAGAATAGGGAGAGGTAGGAGGGACTAAATTATTCAAAATGCACTGTAAGCTTCTATAGAACTGTCACAAGGAGACCCCTTTGTGATCGGCTACCAGTGGCTCATGCCCATAATCCTAACTACCAGGAGACTGAAGTCTGGAGCATTGTGATTCAAAAGCCAGCCAGGAAAGCCTATGTGACTCTATCTCCAAGCAACCACCCAAAAGCCAGAAGTAGAGCTGTGGCTCAAGTGGTACAATACTAGCCTTGAAAAAAATTTTTTTTTAAAAATCTCAGGAACAGCACCCTGGCCCCCTGGACCCCTGGACCCAATTTCAAGCCCTGGTACCAATATAATTTTTTAAAACACCCAATACAAAAGATAAATAAAACTCCTTGCATAATTAGGGTAAGATGCGTTTTTGTGTCACCTACAATGTCATATATTACAATCCAATGAACAGGTGTCAAAGTCAGGGAACTCTAGTGCAAATCAAAGTGTATCTGCTCAGGTGTCAGCGAGGCTGACATGAAGCCCAGCTCTGTTTTCACCATGCAAATCAGGAAAGTTGCCCCATGTTTCTAAGCCTCCCTTTCTTCATCTCTCAGATGGGATAGTTCCTGGGGAACTGGGATCCGGACAGCCAGGCTGCTGCTTTAAGACTGGACCACTCTGCATCCCCATTGCTATGTCTGGCAAAGAAGTATTGCCTTCTCCATATCCTTCAACTCAGATTTGGTTGTCTGACAAGCTATGCTTACTTTACATCTTAAAACATAAACCCATGAGCAAAGGCAACTCACACCTATAATCCTAGCTACACAGGAAGCTGAGATGTGAGGACCACAGTTCAGAGCCAAGAAAGTCTATGCGACTCCTCTCTCCATTTAACCAGCAAAAAGCGAGATGTGGAGCTTGGCTCAGTGGTAGAGTGTTACCCTTGAGTGAGCTAGCTAAGGGACAGTGGCCGGGCTCTGAGATCAAACCCCACTACACACACACACACACACACACACACACACACACCAATCATACTAAGCTATCCTGGAATCAAAGTATAGATGTATGAAAATTACATTATTTATTTTGTACATATTTATATTCTACATTTTGCCAGTTGTCTTGCATATGCCCTCCAAAAAAATGTGTGTTAGAATGCTGAATTTGTCCAAAAATCTATTGAATTTGCTAAAAGAAATTAGATAAAGCACCAGGACCATGACTCAAGTCTCAGCTGGCTAGATTTTGGTGTATCCTGGTATGCGCGAGACTCACTCATGTGCAACTCATTCAATTAACTAAATTTCAACATGCAGCAGCAGTAACAATAATAATAAAATGGCAGCTTACAAAAACATATTGTGTTTTACATCAGCAATCCAAATAAGTTTGGAGTCACTGAACGTGTATATGCTCAGGAAAGTGCAACCTCAACTGGATCCAAAACGGAAGCAATAAAGCCTCTTCTTTCATTTAAAGGATCTATATAACATCTCTGGAAAAAATAATTCAAGTATTGAATGCAACACTCCTCCCATCTCTCGGCCCCCTGTCTGACTGAGTCTTTAGGAGCTGGCCTCGCAGGGAGAAGCTGAATCAACCAGTCAACTTTGATAAGCAGTCCAGGTTACTAAAACAGGCCATGTTTACAAGACAAGGTCATAGAACGTAAACAACACTCAGTGTACCTGAGCCAATCCCTACTTTAATTTTTTCATGTGTTCCCAGTCTGTCCTTAATTATTTCTACTCAACTCAACCTTTACACACACACAGGCAAGGAGAGAGAATGGGGCCCTTGGGCTTTACATTTTCATTAAAAGCCAGAGGCAACGTTTAACCAACTGGAATTGTGGGTGGCAGCTCTCTGCACGACTTCTTTGGAGGAAATGTGACTGAACACCAGCGCTGAGCTGTGGAACAAGGTGACCCTCTGCTTTGTGGGGAGGTGTGTGTAAAGGGGGTTGGGCAGGCATTCATCAAACTGTACATTGGCCCACAGCTAAGTTATTATCCTACTGGCTGCCTTTTCATTACCAAAATAAAAGCAATCTGATTCAGGACAGGCAAAAAGTGCAAATGTGCAATCATGCAATACACAAGCAGTGATGGTAACAAACTTGCACTTCTAGAAGCTGTATCAGGACAGCGATGCTTTCCTATACACATTCCATGAGCTCAACTAGTGCCCCCTCCCTAAGCCTGCTGATCACATTCACTCTCTTCTATTACTTTTTTATCTCCCCTTTGAAAACAATTCTTAATAAGCTTCTTTATTCTAGTTTCTCATTCCTTTGACTTTCCCACTGGCTTGCACCCCAGAATAGTTCCTCTTGTTTTATAGTCATATCTTTTTACATTTTTTATATTGAGATTTTTATGAGAGAGAACGTGAATTACTTGTCTTTCTCAGTACATTTTATTTCACTTAACATGGCAATCTTCAGTTCTGTCCATTTTCTGGCAAATGATATAATTTCATTATTTTCATTGCTGAATAATACTTCTTGTGAATAGTGTTGTTATAAACATGAATGCTTCGATGACTCTAAGGTATGCTGATTTACCTCTTTCAGATATAAGGAATGGTATTTAAATGATAGATAGATAGATAGATAGATAGATAGATAGATAGATAGATAGTTTAGGTAGATAGTTTTTTTATGAATCTCCATTGGCAAATTTCCATTTCCATAATGGCTCATTAATTTACATGTCTCTACTTCCACCTGTTCTTTCTTCAGTGCTGAAAAAATTCATAAAAGTTACACAACAGTGACAGATACTTATGTCTTCTTCCCAACTTTTAGTGTAACACACAGGAGCTATTATTCAATACGCACTGTTTTATCTCTGGTATCTCAAGGACCCTGAGAATTTCCCAGTGTCGTAGATGGCAATCTGATTTTTAAATGTTGGGTTATCTAAAAGAATTAAATAAACTATACTTCCCTAAGATTTATGCTAGATCTGATTTAGGAACACAATGCAGATTAACATATACAGAAAGAGGGATTTCTCTCATTTGAAAAATGACAATTCATAAAATAACCAAATCTTCCAGCTGATAAGACTACTGTTTTCCTATATTCTTTAGCAGTCACAAAGTGGACATTTTGTAAGAGGCTTCAATGACTGCAGAATTTTACCAAGGAGTATACTTAATAACTTTTCCCTCTGCATGCACTGAGAAATCTCAGAAGAGCAGCCAGCAGAAGACAAGATGAAAGGCAAAGTCCAGCTGTACAGAACCTGATCATGGTCATCTAGAACACTTGGCTCCTAGGATATGAAATACAAAGTAGAGGGCCACAAGTGTGGCCTAGTGTTAGGGTGCTTGCTTAGTATGCACGAAGCCTCAGTACCACGTACACACAAGAAGCCAGAAGTGGTGTTGTAGCTCAGGTGGTAGAGTGCAAGCCTTGAGAAAGAAAGCCCAAGGACAGGGCTCAGGCCCTGAGTTCTAGCCCTGGGACTGGCAAAAAAGAAAAAAGAAAAAGAAATGCAAAGTAGAGTAGCATCCCAATACATATGTGTAAAAGTCCCAGCATCAGACAGGAGGATCTTGAGTTTGAGGCCAAGCCTGGTCCACAAAGTAAGATTCTATATAAACACTGGTGACTCACACCTGCAATCTTAGCTACTCAGGAAGCTGAGATCTGAAGATTCTGTTCAAAGTCAGCCTGGAGGAATAAATCCGACTCTTCTCTCCAATAACCAGCAAAACATCAGAAGAGCTAAGTACCACTTTTCAAGCAGTAGCGAGTCATCCATGAGTAAAAAGCTAAGCAAGAGGACAAGGCCCCAAATTCAAGTCCTACTGTTGGCACACACAGACACAGACACACACACACACACACACACACACACACACACACACACGTACACACGTACACATGAATGTACACATACACATGAATAAATTTTAAAATATATGTATTACCCTTTCCATGTTATTCAACTTTTATAAAATAGATCACTAGATGCTAGGACCTATAAATCATTAGGTATTCTGGCTTATAGAGTCCACAAATCACTAGATAGTTACCGGGTTACAGTGTCAATTCTTTTCTACTGACTCATTGAGTAGAGAAGTCTGTACAGCCTTATCTGCCACACGAAGATAATAAGCAATCCTCAAGAAGTTTAGCTAAGACTGCTAGAACCAAGCCTAAAGGGTGTGATGGCATCTGAAGTTCTGTTCCATTTATTACTATGTTCCTTAGATGGAGGAGGAGATTTTTGTTTTCATCCAGTCTTGTTTTTCTACTTTGAATGAAATACACCCTAACACTAATTGAAGCAAATATTGTAATAAACCATAAAAGTATTAAAAATGAAAGCAGCTCTTGCTATACTTCCCTCAAATAACAATAAGGTTTGGATACATTTCCTGAAGCCATATGCAGGCTTTAATCTGTGGTGATAAGAGGCAAATACACAAATAGATACAAAGAGCCTTAACTCACCGGACCTTGGGTGAGTTTATACATGGACTGAGGTAAATAAATTTCAGTTACTCAAGAATGTCTATAGCAAGTACTGGCAAGAAGGTGAGGAGAAAAGGAATTCGTACTCGGTTGGTGGAAATGTCCATTAGTCCAGCCATCTTGGGGTTTAGTTTACAAAACACTAAATTGTAACTACCATATGGTCCTGCTAATTTCACTCCTGGGTATATTCCAGAAGGAATCAAAGTAACAATAGAACAGACACCTGTATTTATTGGCACACTATTCATAATAGTCAAGTTATGAAGTTAGCTTTGTTGCCTATTAATGAACAAATGGATTCAGAAAATGTGTATACATTCCATGGAGTGGGATTTTTTTTGGCACAAAGAAAGATAGAATTCTTTAACTTTCAGGAAAACGGATGACATTTGGAATTATCATATTATGCAAAATAAGTTCGACTCAAGTATTATGTTTTCTTTCCTCTGTGTGTGTGTGTGTGTGTGTGTGTGTGTGTGTGTGTGTGAGTATTGGTACCATGTGTGTTGAATTCAAGGCCTCTGTGCTGTCACTTAGGTTTTTTTGTTCACAGCTGACACACTACCACTTGAACTACGTGAAATATAAGGAAGACACTACTTGAGGGTGAGCAGACCAGTGGGCGGGGGAGATGAGAAGCTGGTTGGGAAGAGTGAATGTGATCAAAGTACATTGTATGTATATGTGAAAATGTTACAATGGAACCCATTATTTTGTGTGATTAATGTATATTAAAATAGAAAAAATACAAATAAAAGATAAGAGGAAAAAGTGGAGTCATTTTCTGAAAAAATGATACATAATAATTATACATAAAAAATTTCAGTTACTGCTGCCCTCTTTGCCACATACACATGAAATGTATGTAATCTAAATGCGAATCACCCTGTTGAATATTCTGCTTTTTATCTTAACAATACCTTTAGTACTTTTCTTTTTATCGGATGGGTGTCTTTTTTCACAGAAATTGATATGAAATGGTATATTCCCTCTGGGTTATTCAAAGATTCATCGCATGACTGCATCAAATCATTTCACCATCTGAGGAAACAGCTTTAAAGGCTCAATTCCAAAATACTACCTCATCATAAAGTTCAGGTTAGTTTAGTAAGCCTGCCCCCCTCAAAATGCAAAATTAGTCAAATAGTCTGCTACAGTATCTTTAATATTTTTTGTTGGCTTCATAAACTAATGTCAAAGGGAAGAAGGAGAAGTAGAATGAGGAGACAGAAAGGCTCACATGGTGATTTATAAAAATAAAAGTAGCTTGTTCTTCATCAAAACCAGAAAAACTAATGGATAGAGGAACATTGCAGGGGCTCCAGGAAGGGACAACCACCATTCAGAGAGACAGCTTTGCAACTTGGGGCGAATTTTAGCAGGCGAATCTTGTGGGGTATCCTGGGCTAGGCCTCAGTCCTAGAAAGCTACAATATGCCTAAAGACTTGTGTTGACAAGAACAGGCTACCAGTAAACTCAGCCGCTCTCCTCCCCTCAGTTGATCCTCCCCTTAGTCCTCCTGCTCAAGACGGAAGGAAACCTATTTCACCGGAGTGAGATGGCTGACATTGAAATATATACCATATATATTATATACTATATATCACAGTATATATGTATCATATGCATTACATATATACCATATGTCATATATGGAATGCATGTAATGTATATGATATATATCCTATATTATATGGTTATACATTTATGGTTTGTATTTATATTTTGTATATATTTATATATTTATACATATATATATATATACATGCACACACACACACACACATATAGTATGTTTACAAATCTATTGTGTGCATGTACTAGTCCTGGAGCTGGAACTCAGGATCTAGGTGCTGCCCTTGAGCTGTTTTTTTGGAAGTCAGCACTGAACACTGTTGCTGCCAGCTTTTTAGTGGTTCACTAGAGAGATTCTCATATACTTTCCTTCCTGCACTGGCTTCAAATCATGATCCTCAGATCTCAGCATCCTGGGTAGCTAAGATTACAGGTGTGAGCCACCAGCACCTGGCTTGCATTTTATATTTTTTTGTTAGGGTAGTTAGAAAGCTTGTTGTCTTCACAGTGCAGAGCCTGCTTTGGCTCCATGAGGCCACTGCTTAGCTTGAGTAAACAATGTACAAAGGCTGCAGGCTGCCATCATCACAGAGCTAGGGGGATTATAGTTGGGCTAAATTGATCAATTACTTTTCTTCCAGAGGTCTCCTGATGAGACAGAAGCCAGAGTACACATTTGAGCAGATGAAAAATAAGTTGGGTCAACAAAGACCTGGAAAGGAATGAACATTCCTTCCAATTTCATTTTTCATCCTGAGAGAAAAGAATCCCACCAGTGCCTATCACTGGAACCCAGAGGCAGCCAACCACATAGCTGTAAATATTTTTAGGAACCAGAAACTTGCATCCTATGTGATGGATTAAAACTAGTCTTTGGACTTTTCAATGTATATTTAAAGACCCTGAATTAAGTTTTCTTCTTACTACTTTCTTATTAAAATTAATTGGCAAAAATAACAAATTCATTAAGGCATATGACAAAGGGACTGAGATTCCAGCACTCAGAAGATGAGGGAGGAATGCTCACTCTCAGATCTACAGTTAGATTCTATTTCCAAAAGAATGCTAGGTATCTTTGGCTCACATCTGTAATGCTAGCTATTCAGGTGGATGAGACCTGGAGAATCTTCTGAATTCAAATCAGACCAGGTAGAAATGTCTATGGGATTCTTTGTACAATTAATTAGAAAAATTCTGGACTAGAGGTATGGCTCAAGTGGTAGAATACTAGCCACAAATGAAAAAAAGTAGGAGTACAAGGCTCTAAGTCCCAATCCCCATAACCAATTAACCAATCCAAAAAATAAATTAACTTGAAAATGTAAAAGCAAAGATAGTTTCTGATTGTAAATATTTTGACAGATAAAAGATAAAATTCAAAGAAGTGACACTGTGGCTCACGTGGTAGAGAGATAGCCTTGAGCTGAAGAACTCAGGGACAGAGCCCGGGCCCCTGAGTTCAAACCCCACTACTGACCAAAATAATAATAATAATAATAAAATTCAATTAGATGGAATCAACACACTGGTCTATAGACATAGAATGTATGAAAGAGCTGAGTATCATGAACTTTAGGTAAACAAGTTGAATTTATCAGCTTTATAAGATGTTGAATCCAAAGAAATGGATGAAGTAGAAAAGGTGGATGACAACAAAGGAAAACCAGCTATTTATTTTTCTCCAATTGCTTAGGGTATTAAAGATATTAGGTTGGTGCTATGGAGTCCAAAGTTGTATGAGTCATAGACCCTGAATGACCTGGTTATTTATTCCAGAGATGAAATGCGCAGAACAAAAACTACAACATATATTAGATACACTGGAGAAGAAAAAACACTGTTGATAGCACTTTGGGACTTCTGAGTATGTGGTACTGGGGAATCCAGAGAGATTTATTTTGGCTTTTAGTGTCAGAAGATTTAGTTGATGATCACTCAGTCCAATGGTATGGGCCTATGTTGAAGCTGAACTTCATGGTTCAGTTACACCTCTCAAAGACATCTCAGAATCCTACTTCCTTCACATAGGCCTGTACCCCTGATAGCATGTTCAGCTAGAATTTCTCCATCTGAACCCATACTGGTACTCCCATGTTGTCCGAAAGCTCCTTCAGTTCCTCACTTTGTGAGACTCTCACTTATTCCTTAAGCTTGGTGTTTTCATTGTAGCCTGAACATCTCTTCTAGAACTCTTTCTGAATTCTTGATCTCAGATGAAGTGTTATCATTCTTTTGACTCAGAAGTGTCCAAGGACAGTGCCCAGGCCCTCGGTTCAAGTCCCAGGACTGGAAAAAGAAAAATAAAAACTCCTCTTAAATTGACTGTCTCCAATGTTCTGTCACAATAATAAAAAGCTGACCTGATGAACATGGTATTTCTTGGTCAACAGAGAGAAGTGTGTTTACTAAGAGATCAGAATACAAAGGTTAAGTTGAAATCATTTGAGATAAAACAACATAATAAAAAGATAATTTGGAAACAATACACAGACATTTACTGTTGGGAAAATCTGAGGTGAGGAAAGTGAAAAGCTGCTTCTATACTCTCTAGGTATAAGGTCATGAGAATTAACTAGGTGGTGACAAAGGGAAAATAAAGCCATGACATATAGAATCAATGATTTATATAGAATCAATGGTTCAATTGTGTGGAATAGGAAACTAAAAAATCAAAACGGTGAATATCAACCACAGGAAGATTAAAAAGAGTAGCTCACACCTATAATCCCAGCTACAGTAGAGCAGTAGCCTTGAGCTGAAGAGCTCAAGGACAGTGCCCAGGTCCAGAGTTCAAGTCCCATGACTGACACAAAAAAAGGGACTGGAGGTCTCGTTCAACTGGTGGAATGCCTCTCTAGCCAATGTGAGACCTTGAGTACTGGGGGAAAAGTGGTAACTAATGATAGGGGAATAAATAATTTAAAATGGGGATTTGGGATGGGTTTCATGCACTTTCTTTGGAACTGGGGCATTTTAATGCACAACAATTCATAAAGGCTGGCCACCAGTGGCTCACACCTGTAATCCTAGCTACTCAGGAGGCTGAGATCTAAGGATCACAGTTCAAATCCAGCCAGGGCATGAAAATCCATAGACTCCTATCTCCAACTAACCACTAGAAAACTGACGGTGATACTGCGGCTCAAGGGGTAGGGCAGTAGCCTTGAGCTTAGGAGCTCAGGGACAGTGTCCAGGCCCAGAGTTCAAGCCCCATAACTGACAAAAACAAATAACTTCATAAAGATGGTAGAATGCTTACCAGGCATACATAAGATCATGGGCTCTATTCTCAGTGCTACAAAAGAAACAAGCCAAAACAGCAATTTGTAATACACTATGCATGATAGGGTTTCATTGTCAAATATAGAAATTAACATTTTTAACATATAATTTTATAATCATAAAATTAATAAGGTGTTGTACAGAGGAGTTACCATTTTATAAATTAAGTAATAGGTACAGTTCTTTTTTTGAACAGTCACCCCTTCCTTCTCTTCCCCCAGTTTCTCCCTCCCTTCCCTGACCACAAGTTATAGAGTTCATTTTCCATGTAATGTGTACTAGAGAAATTAAACTCTTATTGTATAGAAAAAAAAGAAAGGAAAGAGAAAAGAAAGAGAAGGGGGAAAGGAAATGAGGGGAGAGGGAGGAGAGGAGAGGACAGGAGAGGGGAGGAGAGGGGAGGAGGGAGAAGGGGAGGGGAGGGGAACTCATGAAGCTAGGAAGGTTCCTTGAGGAGAGATAGATTGGGGAGTGTGACATTTACCTCATATCAAATCAACTATGAATTCCTTCCTGAAAGATTGTCAGGCTGTTACTCAACAGAGCAAGCTATGAAAAGCTTAAGTTTATAAAAGAGGACTCAAGTAGTTTAGAATCTAGCAATTTCTCTTTCTGATTCCATCAGTTATTTATGGCATTGCCTAGAGCTATTAGCTTAATATGACTGAGCTTTTGGTTTGAGTTTTTTTTAACCTTTTCTACAATGAGAATCTTGCAATGCCATATATAACTACACAGTGGTAGGAGGAAGGGAGTTCATGAGAAATGCTCTTAGGAACAGTGATAAGTGCCAGTAGAGGCAAAAAAATGAGGTGAGAGCTAAACTCCGAGGAGAACACGACACATAGGAAACATTGAGAGAAGTCTGAAGTCAAAACCAAAGCCAAAGCCTTCCACCATGTGTCACTTTCCACCAGCATGAGTCAGCCAGGGCCCCAAAGCAACTCCCAGGTTGAGGTTGGTTTTGGATCCAGAAGCCAAAAGAATAATGTGTATGTTTTAAACAATTTTTTAATGCCCTATACAGTAGGGAAACACATAAGGCTGAGAGGAGTGTGGACATCTTACTGTGGCTGGTGTTGATTCACTGATACTAAGAACCGACTGTGTATTTGGTGATACGTACTGAGTAGTCAGTGGTATACAAAGCTGACACGATGCCTGATGTCATAAAGTTTTGAGTCCAAAGAATATGAATGTCAACTTAGCCTCCACTTGCCTATAATAGTTACAACAGCCTTACAACAACAAAAACGGGTGGTCCCTGGTCACCTAGGAGACTGCAACAAAGTCATGGAGAGCCATGCTTCCACTCTTGGAGACACTAACTGCAAACACTGCCCACTGGGTAGAGCAGCATTCATAAACCTCCCAGCCTAGCTGCCCTGTCTGGATCTCTTCACACGTTACATGGATAAAAAGAGCAAAGCAGGGAGGCCGGGTGTTTGGCCTACTAGTAGAGTACTCACCTAGCATGCACAAAGCCCTGGGTTCGATTCCTCCGTACCACATACACAGAAAAAAGCCAGAAATGGTGCTGTGGCTCAAGTGGTAGAATGTTGGCCTTGAAAAAGCCCAAGGACATGCTCAGGCCCTGAATTCAAGCCCCAGGACTGGGGGGGAAAAAGAACATTTCACAGTTATATCCCTGACATTAAAAGTGGCAATACGTGTGTGATATCAATATAAAAATAATTAAGGTTCATATACTTTGATAGAGACTAGATAGAGGACAGTCGCATTAGCGATTTGGTTGGCCCACAGAAATAACAAGTCAGAAATCTTTCAGACATTGTCAGGTAATCAGTATGTCACAGCTTTCTCCCCTGAAGGGAAACAAAACTTAATGATCACTGACTCCATCTGAAAACAGCCAAAATCCCATCAGCAGATGGGTGACTGTCAATTAGCCATTTGTTAACCGGCGTGCATTCCTTGGCAGCTCATACAGAATGAGGAGGAAGGCAAGAGCTCTCCAGAATCTCATTTTCAATTTTTCATGGTATTTTATATGCTTGATAGGAAAATAATAACGTGAGGAAAGGATAATCCTGTCCAACATAAATGCTCCTCAGAAAAGTCACTTTTCTGACTTTTGACACACTCATATCAGACCTATCAAATGAGATAAGAATGAGGACGCAAATCCTCAATCCCAGCACTCAGACAAAAGGGTTGGAAGTTTAGTTTAGGGCCAGCCAGGACTACAGAGTGAAAGCTTGCCTCAAAATAAGACAAAGCAAAAAAAAAAAAACAGGAACAAGAACAAATCAAAGGAAGAAAACACTCTCTAAATAATTCCATATATTATCTTAAAACATAGTATCTATATGTTATAAAAACAGATTTAATGTTTTCTTCTAATAGCATTTATTGGTTTGCATATCCATTTCTTCATTAGATCATTAACAAATGTTAGTGTTCAAGGACCAGTTGAAAAATGTTCCTTTTTTTGGTGATCCTGGGATTTGAACTCAGGGCCTAGTCCTCTTTTGTGCTCAAGACTAGCACTCTACCACATGGGCTACAGTGCCACTTCCCCCTTTTTCTGAGTAGTTTATTGTAGATAAGAGTCTCACAGCCACTGCAGTACATTGAGCTCCATAGAGACAGCACAGAGGCAAGTGAGAGCTGGATGGGCACCAAGTGACTCTGTGTCTCAAGGAGGAAAAACTAAACATGGGCAAAGGAGAAGCTGAGAAGCAAAATGACATCATATGCTTTCTTTGTGCAAACTTGCTGGAAGGAGCACAAGAAGTACCCGGATGCTTCGGTCAGCTTTTCAGAGTAAGAAGTGGTCAGAGAGGTGAAAGACTATGGGAAATTTGAAGACATGGCCAAGGCGGACAAGGCCCATTATGAAAGAGAAATGAAAACCTACATCCCTCCTAAAGGGGAAACAAGAAAGAAGTTCAAGAATCCCAATGCACCCAAGAGGCCTCCTTTGGCCTGCATCTTGTTCTG
The DNA here is from genome assembly GCF_031878675.1 of Megascapheus bottae. Classification (NCBI taxonomy): domain Eukaryota; kingdom Metazoa; phylum Chordata; class Mammalia; order Rodentia; family Geomyidae; genus Megascapheus; species Megascapheus bottae. The sequence goes on from NC_143518.1 coordinate 2,162,936, forward strand.
TTCTGAATATCGCCCTAAAATCAACAGGGAACTTCCTGGCCTGTCTATTGGTGATGTTGCAAGAAAACTGGGAGAGATGTGGAATAACACTGCTGCAGAGGACGAGCAGCCTGAGGAGAAGACGGCTGCTGAGCTGAAGGAAAAATAACAAAAGGACATTGCTGCCTACCGAGCTAAAGGCAAGCCTGATGCAGGAAAAAAAAAAAAAAAACTGGAGGGGGGGGAGGGTGAAGGCTGAAAAGAGCAAGAAAAAGAAGGAAGAGGAGGAAGATGAAGAGGATGAGGAAGAAGAGGAAGAGGACAATGATGAATAAGTTGGTTCTAGCACAGTTTTCTTTTTCTTGTCTATAAAGCATTTAACCGCCCTGTACACAACTCATTCCTTTTAAAGAAAAAAAATTGATACGTAAGGCTGTGTAAGATTTGTTTTAAAACTGTACAGTGTTTTTTTATAGTTAGCACACCGAATGTGTCTTTAGCTAGCCCTATCCTGGTAGTCTTGTTCAATGGCCTGGTACAGTATGGGGGTTGTAAATTGGCATGGAAATTTAAAGCAAGTTCTTATTGGTACACAGCACAAATGAGTTATATATGGGGACGATAGTTTTTTCATCTTTAGTTGTCTAATGCATCTTATACTAAATAATTGTTCTGTTAACTGACTACCAATCTGTAATTGCAAAAAAAAAAAAAGTTGCAGCTATTTTGTTGACATTCTGAATGCTTCTAAGTAAATACAATCTTTTTATTTAAAAAAAAGTCTGCCTGGGCTAGTTTGAACCACAACCTTCAGATCTTAGCTTTCTCAGTAGCTAGGATTATAGGTGTGAGCCACTGGTACCTGGCTTGTTTGGAATCTGAACACACATCTTGTTCATTCTTATATACATAGTTGAAAAGAAGGACAACTTTTCTTTTTATTCATTTTAATAAATATTCTCTTTTGAGCTTTCCCACAAGGTTAGCTTTTGACCTATTGAGCCACAGTCCCATTTCCTGCTTTTGGGGGGGGGGGTGGTATTTATTGGCTTTCCCACAAGGGCTAGCTTCAAATTAAGATCCTCGGATTTCAGCCTCCTGACCAGCTAGGATGTCAGATGTGAGCCACCAGCAACAGGTGGATTTGTTATTTTTGAAGGTCAGCTTCATGATCAAAGATGCTTAATGTTTTAGAGATTCCCACTGAAAAGTGGGGAGATGAGATGGACATAGGAGGACACTGTGTGCCCTGGGATTGGCATTGGTAGTGTGAAGAGAGGACACAGTAGATAGATGATGGGTCTTTCCTTACCTGCTCCTTCTAGTTCTTTTCTCTTCTTTTGTGGGCTTCCCAGAACTCTCTTCTGAAGAAGCTGCCTCTATCTCTGCCCCTAAACCCCACTCCCACATCCTAGAAGATTTTTCACCCTCCTTTAACTTACTATCTTTGTATTTACTACCACGAATCTCCACTAAGTAAGTAATCGGCTGATTTGAAATTTCTTTTTCTTTTATTTCTTTGATATTATTATTTGGTGCCATTACTGAGGCTTGACTTCAGGGCCTGAACTCAGGGTCTCATGCTCTCTCTTGGCTTTTTCTCTCAGCATTGGCCATTTACCCCTTGAGTCACAGCTCTACTTCCAACTTTTTGGTGGTCAGTTGGAGATAAGAGCCTTGAGGACTTAATTGCCAAGACTGACTTCAAACCACCATCCTCAGATCTCAGTGGCCTTTTGCTGTTTCCTTGGACATAAGAATCTCTCTTACTTCTCAAGCCAGACTAGCATTATTATTCCCCTCAGAATAATACTCAGGAGTGGCCTCCTGAGTATTTAGGATTACAGATGTGAGATACCAGTGCTAGGCTAATTTAAAATTTTATTTCTAGCATAGTGGTGTGCCATGTTTCTCTAAGAGCAGCATGAGCCTGAGTGGGGCACTCTGCCCAGGCCCCACCTCGAGAGTCTGAAAATGGCAGAAACCCATATGTGAATGGAGGTGTCCCATCGTGTGCCACTGGCTAAGTGACAACCAAGTCACATTACCCTAAGAACATGGGTAGTGACAGGAGGACCTGCCAATAGACATTCAGGAGCCATAGCTCCCTCCCCAGGAGGCAGGAAACGTGAAGGTTTGAATGCTGTGCCACTCAGACACAGCCCCAGTGTCCAGAAGAAAAAGAGGCTCCTCAAATGTTCTCCCCGGGGATGTCAATGGCCTAACTCGAATCACACATCATTTATTGACTGTGAGAGGAGGCCAGACAAGGGTGAGCTAGGATGGCTGGCAATTTATTTTACTTTTTAGGGTCACAGGCAGGATTTCTATGGGTTCAGCAGGGGTCAAAGAGCTTAAGCCGTTATCTAGAATAAGACAGATATGTCATTTTGTTCTGCCTTCATTTTTCTATTTTTTCCCCTCTAATGATTAAGAGACATTCCTTTACTTAAGCAGTGTGAGATGTGGTGGTACCAACTCTTATGGTAATTTATAAAAGCGATGTCTATAGAATTAAGCTTTCTTGGAAACAAATGGACCAGAGTTTCCAGCTGAGGAAGGATTCTTACTAAATTTGTAAACCCTCCTCTCATCCCATCTCCCTGACCCTGGGATAGTATTTTCCATGGAGACTCAGCCCTACTCCGTAAAACCTTCTAGAGTGATGTGTCTTGTGGCTGACAGTTTGAAAGTCAAACAAACAAGTCTTCCAGGACTCACATTGAGTTAAGAAAACATTTTCTTCATGACATTTAAGGCCAAATGAAGAACCAAAGTCTTCATTCTTTTGCCCGAGACTAGGTTTATGGCTCCACAGGCAATGTGAAATGGAGGGTGGAGAAATGATCTCATGAAATAAATTAGTTTAGACAAGATGCCCAGTTTGTTCATATACCCGTATTCGTGTGTGTGTGTGTGTGTGTGTGTGTGTGTGTGTGTGTGTGTGTGTGTGTTTAATAGCAGGGAAGAAAAGTTCATGCCAGCAGTAAATCAAGCTATTCTTCTTGGGCCTCATCAAGTCTCATCCAGGCGGCCTTGGGAAGATTCCTTAAATCTGTTTCCTCCTCTGATGGGTGGAGGTGTGTGTGTGTCCATGCATGCATTCCCTGTGCACATGCACCACTACTGGGGCTTGAATTCAGGGCCTGGGCACTGTCCTTGAGCTTTCTCAAGGCTAGTGCTCTGTCACTTGAGCCACAGTACCACTTCTGGCTTGTTCTGTGTATGTGGTACCAAGGAATTGAACCCAGCACTTTGTTCATGCTAGGCAAGCACTCTACCTCTAGACCAAACTCTAAATGGTGTATCATAGCTTAACATCACCTCTACTGAATGTCCCCTTTAGGACTGGAGGCATGGCTCAAGTGACAAGAGTACCAGCCATGAGTAAGAAAGTCAAGCAAGAGCACAAGGCCCTGAGTTCAAGCCTCAGTACCAACACATGTACACACAAAGCAGTCAATTATGAATGTCCCTTTGAATACCTCAATTCTGTACATGTACATCATCACTTTTCTTAGGAACTGACTGACACACCACCAGACCTTTTGCTCTCTCCCAGCAGGACTTGAGAGCCACTCACTCACTCACCCCCTCTAGCTGAACTTGCTGTCTCTGTAATGATCCCAACCATAGTTGCCTTTGGAACAACACATCAGAATGGGAAATTGAATCTGAGGTCCACCCCTGCGAGGCCAGGCTTTTCATCATGGCGAATACATACACTGGGGGTTTTTCATCTGAGCTGACAGCTTGGGTTCATAAAACCTTTTTTTCATTTTTCATCAGGAGATTCCAAGTTTTAGGTATTTATTATCCCTCCCATTATTTCACAGCCAGCAGCCTATTTTCCTTGTAGCAGTGCCTAACTTGGAATAATTTTGGAAACCACAATGCTTATGAAGCATGGCTTGCTGGGGCACCATGGAGCAGACCTCGCTCTTTATTAACATGGCTTACGTTTACACCCTGCTGTGTCCTGCCATTTAAGCCTTCCCCCTACCCTGACAACAACTATAGAACATGAGGGAATTTCAGCCTGGATTTCCCCACCCCCACCTCTGCCTTGTCAGTTTCAAGGAAGCTAGTATAAACATAATTTATGTGACTCTCCATATTCAGACTGAAAGGCATTGACCATTGAGTGGCAACAGCAGAAACAGTTATTTTTATGGCAAATGTGCCTCAGTGAAATATAGTACCCCATTGCCTCTGTTGCCTCTAAGCCGCAGTCTACCCTTAAAAAATTAGTGTCCGTGGGTAGCTGTCAATGTAGATCAACCTAAGAGGGAAAATATGCTCACTGAGAAAGTCTTTGCCCTGGCTTATAATGTGCAAGGAACATGGCGATTACTGATGGATTTTTGCCTGTTTAAATGTTTCCGTTCTTTCCCTGTATTCCCTCCTCTATGAGTTCACTGGGCTCATTTCTTTTTAACATCTTTGACCATAAAGGAGTGAGTTTAGGTCATTCCATATATTTAATAAAGCACAATGTGAGCTTTATTTTCATAATGTTCATAAATTTCACTTAGTAAAATGTTCATCTATTTCACTTAACATGGTTTTTAAATAGAAACGTAATGACATTATTGAATTAACACTTCTCTCTGGATAGGGAAGATTTGGGTCACTCAATTACCCACTGGACAAAATGAAAACATGGAGGCAGCTAGAGATGAGAGGAGGAGAGAGAGGTGCTTTAAAAGAAGAGGAGGAAGAGGAAGGGAAGGATAAGAGTGATCATGATCATAAGACTGATGAGTTTTCACTTTGAAATACAGGATTGCAGTGGTCTTGGTGGAATAAGTTATTTAAATCATCATGAGTCCTATCCTACCAAGTTTTTCTGTCTCTAGAAGAACATTGTGAAACGAAGGCACTCTAGAAATGTATGACATGTGCCCTTTACAAAACCTCAGGAAGAAAAATACGCACTATTCTAAGACTAAACCAAGCCCCAGACTAGAGTGTTGTGCCGTTCTATAATTCTACTAGAATCCTCAAAATTCTTTTGGGAAGCTAAGTGCCTGTAACATACACTTGTAATCAGGAGGCTGAGAGCTCATGATCCTACTTTGAAGCCAGCCTAGACACACACACACACAAAAGGAAGACAGTATCTGGAGCTAATCAACAAAAAGCCACACTGGAGGTATGACTCAAGTGGTAAATTATCAGCCTTGAACAAAGAAAGATAAGCAAGAGCACAAGACATTGAGTTGAAGCACCAATACTGGCACAACACACATACACACTTACATACAGATAAGAAAGCAAAGCAAATTTTAGGGGACAATAAATAAGTAAATGTAGAAGGCTTCCCTTGGATCTGTTCTAAATGGTTTGGGGTAGCACAATGTGGTGATTATAAGTCAGCTCTGAAGTCACAGCATAGTACCAGATCACTTCTGTTACTTCTTTGAACATCTTTATACCCCATTTTCTTTATTTGTAAAATGAAAACATTAGGACCTACATTATAGGATTGTGGCAAAGATGATTAAATATAAGATGTGCAGTAAATGTCATTAATGCATTGGTAGGTCAAATGTGTGTGGCATAACTCCAAGGAAACTTTCATCACTCTCTAAGTGACATCCCCTAGCATTTGCAGGGTTCAACTTAATCTGTAACTTAACTATTTAACCTTTGCTACTTTGGTTTGCTTTCGGGGTTTTGTTTTTGTTTTTATTTTTTGATGCAATGTCTCACAGTTCCGTTTAGGCTAACCTAGAAATCACAATCCTGCCGCTCAAGTGCCTGGATTACAGGCATGCACCAACACACCTGGTTTCCCTTTGCTAGGATCATTATTACAATCTCCTTAGACCTATTTTTCCTATCCCTTTTTATTCTAATTCCAAAAAAATAAAGCAGAGTTACACTGAGTGCCTATTTTTTGGAATGTCAACAAGGATATGTTTTATGCACATATTTACAAACCCAAGCATTTCTTTACTGTTCTTTAACCAAGACATGCTCAAGGAAATACTATCTTCACTAAGGAAATGAAGGGATAATTTATTCAAGGGGTTGACCATGACTTGTGGCCCTGGGACAAACCAGTCCTGAGACTCAACAGCCTACAGACTTCACACCCTAGGATGTGAAGGGATGGATGGTGTGTTTTGAGGTGAATGGCTGCTCACAAGTATGTATGTCTGCTCGAATGTCTACACCCCATGTTCAAGCCCTGGAGAACCCCTAATTACATGACAGTAAAGTGGGGAAACAAAGCCTTGTACCATCTCCTTCCATGAAATGGAATTGCTCCTGTCAGAACACAGGCACTGCATCCTTGAGGGCCTAGTGGAACCAATGAGTTCTAGCTGCTCTCCATTATCCCCTCAGTGTCAATGTGTGGTTTACAAGGTTGGCTTCAGATATTCAGGAGGCTGAGAGCTGTGGATCACAGTTCAAAGCCAGAGCAGGTAAAAAAGTCCATGAGACTCTTATCTCCAGTTAACCAGCAAAAAAAAAAAAAAAAAAGCCAGAAGTAGAACTGTTGTTCAAGTGCTAGAGCGATAAAGCTAAGGGACAGTGCCCAGACCCCGAGTATAAATCCTGATAGTGGCACAAAGCGGGGATTGTATATAGAGATTCCTTTCTTCAAATACTTGTTTGTTAAATATGTCATTTGAGATATGATGTAAAAATCAATGTCAGTAAATTCTGTACTTAAATTTTTTTGTTTGTTTGTTTTTTTCCAGTCCTGGGCTTGAGCTCAGGGCCTGAGCACTGTCCTTGGACTTTCTCAAGGCTAGAGCTCTACCACTTGAGCCTCAGCACCACTTCTGGCTTTTTTTCTGTGTATGTGGTACCGAGGAATCGAACCGGGGTCTTCCTGCATGCTAGGCAAGCACTCAACCACTAGGCCAAACTCCCGGCCCCTTAAATTTTTTTAATTTAAAAAAAGAAAGAAATGAATTTTTTTAATTAAAAAAAGAAAGAAATGAAAGGAAGGAGAGGAGAGGGGAAAGAGGGGAGGGGAGGGGAGGGGCAGGGCAGGGCAGGGCAGGGCAGGACAGAGCAGGGAAGGGAAGGGAAAGGAAGGGAAGGGAAGGGAAAGGAAGGAAAGGAAAGGAAAGGGAAAGGAAAGGAAAGGAAAGGGAGGAAATGATGATAAAAAGAAAACAAGTTAACCCTTCTTGCAGTTGCAGAATTCCTTTCCTCCAAGAAACTTGATGCCTTTAAATTTTCATTTAACAGAAATTCTTTCAGAGGGTGAACTTATTTTTCTACATGTATCTCAGTTAACCAAATAGATACGCTGAGAAAATCCAGTGAAAAAAGGAGGCTGTGTTACCAACCAGGCGAATGAATCACATTTTATCCCCATGATAAAAGAATAGGTCACCTTGCCTGATGCCCAATTATTAAGCAAAAAATAGCTATATAGATAAGTAGTACAATTCCTAGGAATGGCAAAGTTAGACAGGACACTGGGTCATTTCTTCCCCCATTACCCTCCCACTGTTTGGTTTCTGCCCACTGAAACATATGCTGTACTTTAAACACGAGTTGAATCTAAACCACTGTCTGTACTCAAAGAATAAGAATGGTGGCTATGGGGTATAAAGAGAAGTCATGGAGCAAATGGAGGAACAGAGTGGAGAGAACTGAGGGTCTTCTCAGTGTGGCTCAGTACACAGCACTCACCTAGCATGTGTGAGGCTCTGGGCTTTATCCCACCTCTGAAGAAAAAAAACAAAACAAGATGATGCATGTTGTTTCTAACTCCCACTCAGCATCCTTTGCATGGCTTCATCCACAGGATCCTGAGATGGTCAATCATACATTCCACAAAAAGAAGAGGAAGGAGGAGGGGGGAAGGAGGGAGAGAGGAAGGAGTGGAGGAGGAGGAAACATTGGAGACCAATCCTTTGGAAGAGGTGCTGATTTTCTTCATCTGTGAAATAAAGCAAGCCTCAGAAGAGTTCTATTTTATACTACATTGGCAGAATGGGATTTGGCTAGTATGCTGTGATATGGGGCTAGAGAATTCTGATTGTAGAAGAAAGTGGACATAGATTTGGGCTCAGCCAACCTAATTCAGTAAAATTGATTACAATGAATGTATTTGAAATGAAATAGCTCCATTAAATTTAAATAGCCCGAATGTCCTTAATTATTCTAGAGAAGTATCTGTGGTTGTAATGTGACCTGAGGATTAAATGCCAAGCCAAACAACACTGACCCATTTATTCTTTCACTGAGTAGATATTAAAGATCCATGGGAAATGTCTTAAAAACAGGACTATCTACAATTCATTTAACCCAAGGGATTTGGGCTATATTCCAGCTCTTACTATATCAAATGGCACTGAGTTAAGAACAGGGATAAGACATTCAGGCCTGGGCTCAAATTCCTTCTCTGTCACTTATGACCTAGCAAAAATACTTTGCTTCTAGCTGGGCTCCAGTGACTTACGCCAGTAATCCTAGCTACTCAGGAGGCTGCGATCTCAGGATCATGGTTCAAAGTCAGGCCAGGAAGGAAAGTCTATGAGTTTCTGACTCCAAATAACCACCAGAAAACCCAAAGTAGCACTGTGCCTCTAAGTGGTAGAATACTGGCCTTGAGCAAGACAAGGTCAAGAGATAGTGCCCAGGCCCTGAGTTCAAGCCTCACAACCAACAAAAACAAAAGTACTTAGCTTCTGAATATTGACTATCCTCCCAATAAAATCCTATTTATTCCAGAGCAGCAATTATATCCGCTGAGGGGTTTAGCTAAATGGGAGAGTGCTTGCCTGGCATGTGTGACACCCTGGTGAAGGCTCAATTTGGCAGGCTGACATATGAGAATTACAGTTTGAAGCCAGCACAGAGGGAGAAAAAGCTCATAAAAATTTTATCCCCAAATAACCAACAAAAATAATTTGAGGTATAGCTTAAGTGGAAGAGCACTGTCCTTGAGCAAAAAAGCTAAGGGATTATATCCTGGCCCTGAATTCAAGCTTGATAGTGGCAAAACAAAAAAAAAAATCAGATAATTGTGTAAAATCCAGGGCAAAATTTGCCACCCGTGTCCACCTTCTTTCGTGGAGTTGTCATTGGGAAATAGCTCCTAAGACCACAATTCCCAGTTTGTAGCTAGCTGTGGCAATGTGATAAAACCACAATCAATGGAACGCTAGCAATATCTCACTCCCCACTCCTCTAGCCTCTCCACCTCTTGCTCACTGGAAGGGCTACTGCAGTGATCTGGAAAGCTGCTGTAAGCCTGAATGCTCCAACTCTAACTCGTCTAGCTCAGACTCCTAGAACAAAGAAAGAAAATCTCTACATTCCTCATGTCATTAGTTACTGTTTCAGTAGCTTAACCTACCTTAACATTGGTCCTGGCACATGGTAAGACTTCAATAAATTATAGCTACTATTCAAATAGCAAAGGAGAAAGAAATATCACTATGTTCTTTTTCCCTTGCAACAAAATCATGACACTGACACAAATCGCTGTCTTCCAGTTCTAAAATCAATAAAGTTATCATTGTACAGAGATGGTGAGATACTTATCAAATTCACTTTCTCAAAGAGCCACAGATTCTTAAACTTCAATTGTTCAGTGAAAAGTAAGGAAGATAAGACGTATTTACACAGGTATTATATCACTCTTACATAAAACTCCTAAATCAAAGATTACTAATTTTATCAACAGAATAATAGGAATACAACCATGTAAGTACAAGCTGGGAATAAAATATTAAGTTAGGTATTCATTCAACAAAAAAATATCAAATACCAATTATTTGTTATTCTATAATGAACTGAAAAAATACCGGCACACAAAGTGTCTTAGTTTTTTTCGATGTCCTTAAAATGTTTCTTGGGATAAAAAGAGACTGGGATTAAAAAAAAATGAGACCTTAGGAGACTTAGAGTTGGCTGGTACCAAAGCTTCAGAAAAGAAAACAAAACTGCTTAGGTTGATATTCAAACTTAATAGTTGATAGGAAGTATACAACAGGTCAATGCAGAATCTTTCTCATTGTACAAAGCAGAAATACCTTCCTATATGGCAGAATTAGAATTGAGAATAAATTTGCAGTAGCTGTACTGTATACTGAGTAAAATAATTGTGCAAATTATAAGTACTAAGAGGGAATATTCTCAAGACATATTTTATTAAATAAAAAAGTACACTGTGGAATTACAGCAAATCATCTCAGTTACATTAGACGTACTTCCAAGGTCCATTGTATCTTCCAAGGAGATTATATGTGCAACACTACTGACATCTCCTGAGATGAGAAGCACAAAAAGGATTTCATCTGCTTTTTTTAATTTTTCCTTTTATTCACATAATCATTTATATAATCAAAACTTAATTTTAACTTTTTTGATATCTTTAAACTATTAAAGATACTAGAATGTGAGTTTAATTTTTATGTCTATTATAGAAAGATCAAGAATAGTTAAATAAAAGAACTCGTAAAAGGAAAGTAAGGGGCCAGGAGTTTGGCCTAGTGGTAGAGTGCTTGCCTAGCATGCACGAAGACCCAGGTTCAGTTCCTCGCTACAACATACATAGGCTCAAGTGGTAGAGCCTTGAGAAAGTCCAAGGACAGTGTTCAGGTCCTGAGCTCAAGCCCAGGACTGGCAAAAAAAAAAGGGGGGGAAGTATGGAATTTTCTTAGTTTGTCCAAAATAGGTTTCATTTGCATGTTTCATCAAGTTATTAATACTTTCTAAAAGAATAAATTTACAACCTAAAATGGCTTTGACCATAAAAGGTCATTAGTAATGTAACAGCATCTAAAGATATAATTCATAGTGTGGAACAAATAAGTCAGAATCTGACCTACCAGCCTGTTTCCTGATTTAACAAAGTACAATGCACACAAGAAATCAAATGTGTGCAACAATATGAGACTTGAGAAATTTGAATTCCTTTATTGAGGTCCCTTTGTCTTGGCAGGAATATAATAAAATATTTTCTTTAATTTTTTTGTAACAATAGTAGGGTTAAAAACTCAGGGCCACACATTCCGGCTTGGCTTTTTTACTCAAGGCTGGCATACTACCACTGGAGCTGCACCTGCACTTCCAGCTTTTTGCTAATTAATTGGAGAGAAGAGTCCTTCAGATTTATCTGCCTGGACAGGCTTTGAACCAGAATCCCTAGATCTCAGCCTCTTAAGCAGCTAGGATTAGAGGCATGAGTCATCTGTTCTAAAATAAATTTATTTTCTACTTTAATGGGAATTTTCAAAGTTACTTGGCTTCTTCCTCATTATAATTAAGAATGTCCCAAGTCTCTTCTTCTAATACTATACAACAAAACTAATCCTGACTCAAAAATTCCGAGTATCTGCTCAGTCTAGACCACTTCTCTGAATACTAGTTGGGTCTCCAATCTTAACTGCCAGAGATGACCTTGAGTCCTGTGGTCTGTATCAGTATTTAAAAGTGGGAGACAGTGGCTGTGCAAGTTCCCTGTCCAGTGGAGAACGTGGAGTCAAGAGACTGAACGAAGCCTGTTGAATCTCAGTGATCTTCTTCCAGGAAAATTAGGTTCAAGCCCACCAATGATACACATGCGCAGAGGAGAGCCGTGAAACAGTTTCAGTTTTAATGTAGAAAGCATTCAAAAATGTATGAAGAAAATTTGCCTCTGTGATGATGTTTGTTTACACTGCCTCTGAAGTGAGTCTGGTTTGCATTCCTGTGCACGGGAAGATTGATTTTCAGAGGAGGTTGCTCAGAAGGGGTACACATGGCTTTAATAATGCTTGAATACCCTACCAAGTATGCAATCCACAGAAGGATAATAAAAGACCTTTTAGTTCACTCAATTATCTGTTAGATAAATAGAAACTCTAGCCAGGCTTCCTTAGGCACTTAGCACACTTTGGGGGGCTGAGGGGAGGTCAGCAGGAACACATTCTCACTGTTATCCCAGGTAAAACATTTTTTACAATCAATCATTAAGCATAGTGAAGGTTACTCATGCTGTTAACATTTTTATGCCCAATGTTCTTGCACAGCCCCCAGAAATACAGCCAGTCTCTGTGAATCAACGACAGTTAGGAAGTCACAGTAGCAAAACTTCTGGTCATTCCCGCCCATTGTGAAGTCATCTGGTCCTCTTCCCTGCTCTGCATCCACCTCCACTGAAAAGCTTCCCACAGGAGCCAGGCCACAAATGTGCCCAGCTGTCTTTGGATGTGGCACGTTGGTTTCATCAAGGGACCTACCTAAAACTTCCCCCTGAAGCTTTCTAACACCAAAAGCAGAATAAAGCAAAAGATGGCAAGAAACCACTTTCTCCTTCCAACATGAACTCCACTTTAGGTTATTCAAGTAGGCTCAAAGTCCAATAGAGAGGTATGTAGGGTCAGAGCTGAATAAAAACTGGCAAGGGTCTAAGTCAAGACACTCCCTTCCAGATGTGAAATGGACTCTCAGGGAGAGTGAGTGATCAGTGATCAACTGAAAAGAACTTCAGCTAACCTTGTATGAGAGCCTTAAAAAGATCATGTGTGTCCTAACCAAAATAAAGGAAAATTAGGAAGTTAAATCTCACCTGCGTGATGGTGACTCATGCCCGAAAGCTGAGATCTAAAGATCGAGGTTCAAGGTCAGCCCAGAGAGGAAAGTCAGTGAAGCTGGAAGTGGAGCTGTAAAAATACAATTCTTGAGCAAAAAAAGCTAAGGGACAATGGATAAGGCTTAAGAGAACTAGCATATATAATGTGTTTACTTAGGATTTTTGTTCAGTGTAATTCTTCCCAATCTCCCCCTTCTACACCTTTAGTGAAGACAATTTGAGGTGGGCAATTATGAGTATTCTTTTTCTAATTATGAGTATGTATTTATCTGAATGACCTAATTTCTTATTCTTACAATATATTTAAACTGAATGTATGACTCTGCAGAAGTAATATTTCCTGAGCTATTTTTCTGGGCCATGTAAGAGATCCTGCTGTGTGAAGTATTTGAGTTAAAATATGATAATAAAGAATGGGACTCTTTCCACCAATAATATGGTCCCTACTAGAACATAGTCTACAGTTATAGTTGGAAACTTTAGTAGAGGCTTAGTGTTGGGTGATCCAAGATCCTTCAGATTTGTAAAACAAAAGAATATATTAGAATAAGGTCAGTTTGACAAAAGTATGATATTTGCAGTGAAAGCCAAGAATTACCTATTGAAAAGGCAAAGTCAAACCAGGTATCATTTGGCCTGGACCTCTCGGGATTCAGGAATGCATATTTTCGGAAGCTTTGGAGAATGAGATTCATCTTCATTGTACCTATTGCCACTGGCCTGTCTGCAGTGCTCTCTCTTGACAGGCGCTTTCAATAAATATCACACATTCTGTATCTTGCTGACCTTTTTTCAAACTTTTTTTTCCCTTTTCCTTCTTCAATGTTTCTGAAAAGCTTCACATCTGATTTTGTTTGCAAAGGTAAACCAAAGGGTGAGCATTTCTTTATCTACATGGCTGTGGGAAAATAGACATCAATAAAAGAATTTTAGAAAAACGTATTTCCAGCTAGCCTGATGATGCAGACTTTTTGTGGGGTGTTTCCCCCCAAGACTGTAGGTGACTGCTAGATGTCTGGCATTTCACTACCCAGTGTGATCTCAAATAAATACATAAATAATAATAAAAAGTCAGAGAAAGATATGCGCCGAAACATTATTTGATACCATGTAAAAATGTAGACCACAAGTTTACATTTGAACAGTGATAGATGTAACCTGACTTGAAATGAGGTAATACATCCCAACATTTTTTTGCCAGTCCCAGGGCTTGAACTCAGGGCCTGAGCACTGCCTTAGGCTTTCTCAAGGCTAGAGATCTACCACTTGAGCCACAGTACCAACCACGTTAGGCTTTTTTCTCTGTATGTGGCACCAAGCCAGGTCTTCATGCATGCTAGGCAAGCACTCTACCACTAGGCCAAACTCCAGGCCCCCACATCCCTACATTTTGAGAGGATGAGGAGCTCCCAGGAGTCCCTCTAAAATGCCACGCTCTCATCAGTCCCCATCTCTGGTATCTCTAAGCACATTTTGTCTGATTAATATTTAATCTTCCATTGCTATTGTTCCCATAAGAAAGGCCCAAATTGCTCAGGTGAAATTTACTATAGCTTTACACATCCTTTGGTAGTAGGCTTTGGCAACAGACTTTTCTTCATCTTCACCCACTGGTCATCTCACCAGCTCACAGCATCACGAGTTATGTCTTCCAACATTGTGAATTCAAACAACAAATGTTGGCAGAAGTGTAGGGCACGGTTTCTGGGACTGTAAACCAATACCACCACCCTCAACAGCAATCTGGAGATTTCTCCAAAGACAAATTCTAGATCTTCCCTATGACCCAGCCATACAACTCCTAGGCATCTAACCAGAACATCGCATAAAGACACTTGCACATCCATGTTCTTTGCGGCACTATTCACAATAGCCAAACTATGGAACAGTCCAGATGTCCTTGAGATAGATGACTGAATCAAAAAACCGCGATGCCTATGCAAAATGGATTTTTGCCATTCGCAGGGAAATGAATGAACCTAGAACAAATCACAGTAAACCAGGTAAGTGAAGCTTAGAGAGAGAAATGGTGCGTATGTTCTCTCATGTGCAGAAGTCTAGATCTAAAATATACCGGCATGATAAATTATAGGGGACTCTAATCATTCACATGCAGTGAAACCAAAGGAGGATATTCTTGGGAGAATGCCTATAAACAACTGATTGCATAAAATAATATTTATGGAAATAAACTCCAGAAAATGCTGGGTTTGTTCTCTATTCTTTATTTCCTTTTTTTTTTTTTTGTCAGTCATTGGCCTGGGCATGGGCATTGTCCCTGAGCTCTTCAACTCAAGGCTACCACCCTACCCCTGGAGCCACAGTGCCACTTCTGGTTTTCTGGCTGTTAATTGAAGAGTCTCATGGACTTTTGTGCCTGGGCTAGCTTTGAATTACAATCATCAGATCTCAGCCTCCTGAGTAGCTAGGATTACAGGCATAAGCCATGCTGCCTGGTTCTTGTCTTGTTTGTTTATATGTTTGAGGGACAGTGAGGGAAATAGAGAAATAAAGGGACCGACCGTGAAGAAATGTAGAGTGCTAGTCACCAGACACTATGTGGAAAATGAACTCTACAACTTGTGGGTAGGGACAGTGACAGTGTCCAAAAAGTAGTGTACTCTTTACCTGACTTATGAAAGTGTAACCCCTTTTGTACATCTACTTTTTTTCTTCCAGTCCTGGGCTTGAGCTCAGGGCCTGAGCACTGTCCTTGGACTTTCTCAAGGCTAAAGCTCTACCACTTGAGTCTCAGCGCCACTTCTGGCTTTTTTTTTTTCTATGTATGTGTTACTGAGGAATCAAACCCGGGTCTTTGTGCATGCTAGGCAAGCAAACTACCACCAGGCCAAACTCCCAGCCCTGTATATCACCTTTGTAATAATTTTTAAATTTTAAAAACTCATCTCTTGGTCCCTTATATCTGTTTCCTGTGCTGCCCTGGGAATTTTTTTTTCGGGTCATGGGACTTGAACTCTGGTCTGGGCCTGGGTGTTGTCCCTGAGCTCTTCAGCTCAAGGCCACTGCCCTACCCCTTGAGCCACAGCACCATTTCTGGTTTTCTGATAGTTCATTGAAGATAAGAATCTCACAGACTTTAGTGCCCGGGCTGGCTTTGAACCGCTATCCTCAGATCTCAGCCTCCTGAACAGCTAGGATTACAGGTGTGAGCCACCATACACAGCACGGGAAATCTTATAGCAATCGAAATGCCTCCACTCACTGAGTTAATTGTGCTCACTAACTTTTTTGCTTCTCTCTCCTCCTCAGTTAAAGCAGGGTAATAATCCTTGTCATAAAAGGCTAACATGTAAAGATATGTATCTATATACGCATATGTACATATATAGAAATATAATTAAACAGAGTAAATGTCTGGTACTAATTGAGTAACAATAGTCCTAAACTTCAACTTGACTTGGCATTTTTTAAATTAATTTTGTCAGCACCATGGTTTGTATGTAGAGTCTCAAGCTTGCAAAGCACTAAGCCATCACAGAAGCCATATCCCCAACCCCTTTTGTTTTCTGCTGGTTATTTTTTGAGACAGATCCTCACTTCCTTCCCAGCCATGCTCCTGGACTGTAATTCCCTTCATTTTGGCTTCTAGCCTCTGCCTTGGAGGCCAGGCCCCCATAACCATGCTCAGCATCTTTGCATTGAAATAAGAGTTTCACAGACTTTTCTGCCCAGACTGGATTAGAATGTGACTCCGAGTCTTCACTTCTTGAATAGCTTAGGACCACAGCTAAGCATGACTGCTCTCAGTTTGGATTGTGAAGGGGTCTCACAAACCTCTCTGCCTGGGCTGGCCTGGAATGGCAATCCTCTCATTTTCCACCTGTCAAGTACCTGGGATTACAGGCTTCAGTCCCCAAGAGCAGGTTCACCTCTGTGATCTCTTTGTCCTTCTGTGTGATTGTTGACCGCAACCCTCACAGGCTCTGCTCCAGAGAGTCGTGAAGCCAGCCCTAGCAGTCTCTGTCTTCCTTCTCTCTCTCTGCAAGTTTAGTCTCCATCTACTAAGGCTCCTCTAGATGAATCCTAGCCCCCTCTCTCTGCAACACCTACTCCACCCAACACTCGAAGCTCAGAGCTGACATCAACATTCCTCAGACCTATCCTTCTAGCTATCTCAGATTGAATTACGTGGGTTTCGCTACCTGGACACACCTCATCACCTAATGTATTACCTTCTTTTTCGGTTAACTCTTCTTCCCACTTATTTATTTATTTATTTTTGTCATGGGGCTTGAACTTTGGGCATGGGTGCTGTCCCTGCGCTCTTCAGCTAAAGGTTAGTGCTGTACCATTTGAGTAACAGTGCCACTTCAGGTTTTCTAGTGGTTAATGGGAGATAAGAATCTTACAGCAATCAGGAGCATCACATGTTCGAGGCCAGCCTGGGCTACAGAGCAAGAGTCTATCCAATGCTGATTCCCCCCCTCCCAAAAGAATAAAAACCAAAAGAATTTCCTGAAAGCCCACCAATTCCTTCTCCTCTCTCTCCACAGATGTCCCAGTCATCTCTGCTCTGAAACAAAGCCCTTGGCTCTGCTCTCCTCTAGAGCGCATGATTCCTGAGTGGCTCTACCAAGTTCTTCGCTTGCACAGCACGTGGGGCTGAAAGCCTCCACTGCACCAACTTTCCACCCCAGTCTTGTGTCCATGGACAAACAAATCCTATCTTCTTTATCACAATTTCTCTTCCTGCAAGTGAAGGGAAACACATTTCTTTAAGGATGAAATGAAATACCTCCTCTAAGCACTTAAAATAGAGCTTTCAGCCGGTATTAGTGGCTTATGCCTGAACCTCCACTGCACAGGAGGCTAAGATCTGGTGGATCATGTTTCAAGGCGAGCAGAAGCAGAAAAGTTCAGTAGACTACATCTCCAAAGTGACCAGCAAAGGGTAAGGCTGCTTGAAAGTGACTCTTGAGTTCAAACCCCGGTACCACATACACACATATACATGCATGTATACATACATACACACATGCATACACACATATACACGTAACAGAGCCTTTTATGGTTTGCCTTCTTACCACTCTCCCTGCACCCCTCTCAGACACTATTGTAACCATTTGATGTGTCAAAATCAGAAAAAGAGGCTGGGAGCTTGGCCTAGTGGTAGAGTGCTTGTCTAGCATGCAGGAAGCCACATGCACAGAAAAAGCCAGAAATTGTGCTGTGGCTCAAGTGGTAGAATGCTAGCCTTGAACAAAAGAAGTTCAGGGACAGTGCTGAGACCTAAGGTCCCAGGACTGGCAGCAAAAGAAGAAAAAAAAAAAAAAGATATACCTAATCACTAATTCCCCAGCCTGTGCATCAAATACGTTACCTGAAAGTTTAGGGAAAGTAATAGTTTTAATCCTTGCTTCTGCCAAGAGAAGTCAGGCAAGACACAAAAGTAAAGATGGTTTTAGAAAGTTTATTAGAAGAGAGGTATGGAAGATAAAGCAAGGACACAGCATAGCCACAGGGAAGGCAGCAGTTCAGCCTGAGTCTACACTCCAGCCACCCTCAGCTACAGAGCTTGGCCTTGGGTTAAACAATAAGAATTGGATGATTTTCTGTAGTATGGGTCTCTTTTCCATTTCCTGTAAGATTGTTTTTGTTTTGTCCTTCCTACCACTTCATCCATTATTAGCTTCCTGCCCCATTTTATTGCCAGACTAGTTTTGACCTATCAGCTTATCCTGCCATCTGCAAGTTCTATAAGCCATGATCCACTGACTGCTTTTCTAACAACACTCACTATACTATTACTGCCCTCCCAATCTCCACATGAATATTTCTCATTTTTCCCCTCATTCTCCTTAAACTTTGGGCAGTTTTGACCATGCTGACACCTCGGCCAAGACATGGACTGTCTTGAGACAATGCATTTCTCTTATCTATTCTTATCCACACTATTCATGCTATTCATGATATTCACACAGCTCCACGGGAGCATCAACAAGGGTGTATCAACAAGGGAGTCTGTGGGCCGGGAGTTTGGCCTAGTGGTAGAGTGCTTGCCTAGCATGCACAAAGACCTGGGTTTGATTCCTCGGTACCCCACATACAAGTAGTGCTGAGACTCAAGTGGTAGAGTGCTAGCCTTGAGAAAGTCCAAGGACAGTGCTCAAGCCTTGAGCCCAGGCCCAGGACAGGCAAAAAGAAAAAAAAAATCAAAATTTTTTTTTTGTTCCTTCAGTCCAATATCTTAGGAAGGCCAAGCGCCAGTGGATACTACTCAAGAAGCTGAGGCTTGAGGACCAAGATTCAGAGCCACCCCAGGCAGGAAAGTCCATAAGGTTCTTATCTCTAATTAACCAGCAAAAGCACAGAAGTGAAGCTGTGGCTCAAGTGTCAGAGGCTAGTCGTGTGCAAATAAGCTAAGGGGTAGAGCCCCAGCTCTGAGTTCAAGCCCCAGGACTACCTCTCCTTCCCCTTAAAAAAAATAAAAAAATAAAAAAAAAACTGGTTCTGAAGAGTAAAAGGCTCTAAGAGACCAAATGTCAACACCAATTCATTATGTCAGAACTAGAAACTCAATGTTTTGCAATAGCTCGAACCACTAGAGGGAGTACGTACAAATAGAGTTGTAAAAGTTTCATTATCATGTTTAATTGATAGCGAAGAATTTCATAGCCAGCATATTTCTTTCTCTGTTAGAAAACATAAATTCATTTGAAAGATGTGAAGAATGTATAAAATATATTTCTCATCACATAAAACCAAAACTAAATACACCCCTCAGATTTCAGGCTCCTGTGTGGCTAAGATTACAGGTGTGAGCCACCAGCACTCAGCTTTTCTTGGTATTTTTGAGAGAGAGTCTCACTTCCTGCCAGGATGCCTGCCTAGGTACAATCTGCCTGTTTGGGGCTGTAGCGGAAACATCAGGTGTGCACCACCATTCAAATTTTGTTGGCAAGGGGTTTTATGAATTCTTTTTTCTGTTTGAATGGACCTCAAACATTGAACCAAACAATGTAATAACTAGGATTACAGGTGTGAGCCCTCAGCATCTGGCATGGCTTCTTTTTTCTTTAATTATATCACAATAATTATCACATAAGAATTATCACAATGATTCTTGTGAGATTATAAAATTAATGAGAAATACACTGTATTTGTTAGGTATTTTTTGTATTACATTGTCCTACACTGTAACATCAGTATCTGGCCATTGGTTTATTGCATCTTAAATTGCTTGTAAAGAATAATAATGAATAGCATAGAACTGCTATAAATTCTACATTTAATATATTTTAAAGTTCCCAATGCCAGCTAGGCACCCGTGGCTCACATCTGTAATCTTAGCTACTCAGGAGGCTGAGATCTAAGGGTCACGGTTCAAAGCCAGCCAGGGCAGGATAATCTGTGAGATTCTTACCTCCAATTAAACACCACAATTTAAAAAAAAAAAGCCATAAGTGGAGGCATGCGGAGTTCTGAGCGGAACCTGGCTATACTGAATCCAGACCACTCACAAGAATCAAACCCATGATGAACTGACCTAAGACTAAAGAATGGTTCAGCCAAATGGCAAATGCCTTTGAATCCTGCAGCCAACAGTTGGAATTTCACAGGCTAAGTGACCAGCTAATAACTTATTATCACCAAATATGCCAGGATCACCATCTGATCTGCCCTGGTGTTATCCAACAGAAAGCCAAGAAGAGAGCTCTCTGCAGTCTGAGGAGCAGTGCTGCGCACTCTGCTTCCGCTCACCTTTCCAGTATGCACCTGCTCTGGCCCAGGAATGAATATAGCTGGTCAATTAGTGGCCCAAGTCACTAATTGGGGGACCTCTCTGATCTCATGTCATTTTCTGGAAGCTCTATGGCTCAAGGCAATTCCTACCAGGTAACTTGGGGAGCTGTATGGGGTTGCGAGAGATGGGGGAGAATGATGGAAAGGAGTCACATTGATCAACATGAATTCTACTCCTAAACTCACATGTCAAATTCAAGCTCTTCTGTACAATTACTTACAGATAATAATAATTCCTAAAAAATAATAAAGTAGTCTTATCTGTGAGCACAAATGCTCAGGGACAGGGCCCAAGCCCTGGGTTCAAGCCCAGGATTAGTACAGAAAAAAAAACTCTCTGAAGTAGAGGTATAGCTTACAGATTAGAGTACCTGCTTAGAAGAGGAAGGCCCTGCATTCAAAACTCCAGTATCATACTAGATTCATGATAGGGAGGGAGGGAGGGAGGGAGGAAGGGAGATAGATAGATATAGGTAGATTGATAGATGAATAGATACACTGACAGACAGACAGACAGACAGATAGATATCTGATAGATATCTGATTGATAGATAGATAGATAGATAGATAGATAGATAGATAGATAGATAGATAGACAGCCAGACAGATAGATGAGTTTCAGAGGAGTACATCAAATGATCCAGGTTCAAGGTAGAGGCCTAGATGGGGTTAGGAGAGATGCATTGTACTCTTAAATTGGTATGTTGAATAAAAACCCCTTAGTGTACTACTTAAAAGATAATTTAAAAAAATAAGTATCTAAGCTAGAATTAAACCTGTACAAAAAATGTTGGTTTTTCCTAGAAATATTAAACTTAAATTTTTCCCATTTGTACAGGGGTAAACACACGGTATTAAATAGGTAAGGTCTTATCTATGTGGGTTTGATTACAGAAACTAACAAAGTATTCTCTAAATAATAAAAAACAAATGTTGGTTCTAACCCAGCTGCCCCTCAGTAGATGATTGGCTCAAGAAGATGTGGTACTTATATACGATGGAATTCTATGCTGCCATCAGAAAGAATGACATCACCCCATTCATAAGGAAATGGAAAGTCTTGGAGAAAAATTATAGTAAGTGAAGTAAGCCAGACCAAATAGGCCCAATGGTTTCCCTCATTTGTAATAATCAGGACACATCTAAGACTCAAGCTTAAAACTGTTTGAAAAAAAAAATTGAGACCCAATCACACTACTTAATTGAGATTTTCATGGAACTCCTAACATCTTTCCTCATTCTCCCTGGTGCGGGGGTTACAAAGTGTATATCACCACACTGGGCTTGTTTGAAACTTTTCAAATCATAATGTACTGTACTGTACTGGCAAAGTGCAAGGAAATGGTCTTTCTTGCCTGTTTTTGACAGGCATATAAACTGGCACAATGTATTTGTAGTCCCATTTTTTAAAGACAGTTAAGTTCTAAAATATACACTTTCACACAAAGATGCGTAATTAATCATGTTCATGTAATGAAATAATAGATGTCCAAAAATCAGACAATATTTAAATACACAAGTAAATACAGGGCTAGGGAAGTAGCTCAGTAATAGAGCATGTGTCTAATATGCACAAGGCCCTGCACTGAAAGGAAATATTTATTATATTCATATTCACATTCATATTATATTCATATTCATATTCATATTGTATTCATATTCATATTCATATTATATTCATATTACATATTCCTATTATATAATGTACATGAAAACAATGGCATTCCATAAAGCTATGAAAAGTCATTCTAAAGAAAATTTAGTAAGAAAAATATACATTAGACAGATATCAGTAACTCATGACTATAATCGTCAAAAGGCAGAGATTTGAGGATCATAGTTCGAAGTCAGCCAGTGCAGACAAATCCATGAGACTTTTACCTCCACTTAAAGAATAAAAAGCTAGAACTGGAGGTGTGGCTCAAGTGACAAAACACCAGTCTTAAGTGAAAAACTCAAGGTTCAGTTAAGCTCTAGTACCAGCACATACACACAAAATATTACAGAAAGTATAAACCAGTATAAAATATAATTGTCTTACATTTATTTATGACCATGAAACATACTATTAAGTGCCATTTTAATGGTCTTTAATTTGTCTTCTGTTCCCATAATTAAAGATGAAAAAAAAGTTTGTTTTTTGAGTCAAGCATGCAAAGTTTGCATATGAACATCTAAATATTATTCTTCCATTGCTATAACTATTTTTTCATTTTTTATTTGCCATCAATTTCTCAGAATAAATACCATATCTGGCTATAAATCCATAAGTATTATCCACTTTTCCCATTTCTAAATTTATCTTTGGTTAATAGTGTAAATAAAATAAGATTGTATTTCTTCATAGCCATAATATGTTCAATAATCATATTTATTTCAAAATGCAGACACACTGTTTATCTTTCAGAAAAATAAACAATGATTGCTTTGAAAAAAAAGTCAAAATAGTAAATCATTCTAAAATATGTTACTGATAGGGCCTGAGGGTGTAGTATAGATCAGTGTAAAGTGGTTATATAGTTCCTGGGTTTAACCTCAGATCCTCAAAAAACATAAAATAAAATTTGGGAGGGATGAGGGATAACAATAAAAAGAGTGACACATTGACCTGTTTCCCTTGTACTCATACACTGTCTTGCTGAATGAAACCCCCTTTCTACAATTAAGGATAATAAAAACATAAAATTAAAAAAATAAATATGTCCGAGAGCGTGGCCTAATAGTAGAGTGCTTGCCTAACATGCACAAAGCCCTAGGTTTGATTCCTCAATACCACTTACATAGAAAAAGCGAGAAGTGGTTCTATGGCTCAAGTAGTAGAGCACTAGCCTTGAGAAAGCCCAAGGACAGTACCCGGTCCCTGAGTTCAAGCCCCAGGACTGGCAAAAAAAAATATTAAAAATGAGCCAGGCACAGTGGCTCATGCCTGTAATCTTAGCTACTCAGGAGGCTGAGATCTGAATATCGTGGTTCAAAAGCCAGCCCGAGCATTAAAGTCCATGAGACTCTTATCTCTAATTAACCACCAGACAACCAAAAGTGGTACTGTGGTTCAAGGCATAGGGCAGTAGCCTTGAGCTGAAGAGCTCAGAGACAACACCCAGGTCCAGACTGGGTCCCATGACTGATCAAAAGTTAAAAATTAAATAAATAGAGCCAGGTACTGATGCTTCACATTTGTAGTCTAATTCTAGCTACCCAGGAAGCTGAGATTTGAGAATCACAGTCAAAACTAGACCAAGCAGGAAAGTCATTGAGACTCTAATTAACCAGGAAATGTGGGAGGGAAGGGTGACAAGGTGAAAGGGTTAACACTGATCAAGTTACATTCATCAACTGTTTTGTTAAATTTAAATGGAAACTCCTTTGGACAGCTACTTACAGACTGAAGTGGAGATGGAGCTCAAGTGGTAGAACACCATCCTTGAGTGAAAATGCTAAGGGACAGCTCCCATTTTCTGAGTTCAATCCCCAGTACTGGCACAAAAACATAATAAAAACTAAAATAAAATATCTAGGCACTAGTGGCCCATGTCTGTAATCCTAGCTACTCAGGAAGCTGAGATCTGAGAGTCGCAGTCTGAAGCCAACCAGGGAAGAAAAGGCCATGAGACTCTTATCTCCAATTAACCACCTAAAAAATCGGAAGCAGACATGACTGTAATTCTAGCTACTCAGGAGGCTGAGATTTGAGGATCAAGGTTCAAAGCCAGCCTAGGCACTAAAGTTTATGAGACTCTTATCTCCAATTAACCACTAGAAAATTGGAAGTGGCGCTGTGGCTCAAGTGGCTAGCCTTGAGCTGAAGAGCTCAAGGACAGTGCCCAGGCCCAGAGTTTAAGCCCAATGATCGACCCCCCCCCCACACACACACAACACACATCAAAAGCAGATCTATGGCTCAAAGTTGTAGAGTGCTAGCCTTGAGCAAAACCAGCTAAGAGACAGCACCCAAGCCCTGAGTTCAAGCTACATACATGTATCGAGTATGTACGGGAGGAAAAGAAAGAAATTGCTTATAACAGAACCCTACAATAATGTTGTCCTCCTACTTTTTAGTTTCTGACTTACTGAGCAAGCCATACAAACTCTTCAGTGCTCCCTTAGGAAAGGTGACAGGACTGATTGAGAGCTGGTTGCTTCTCACTAATCTCATCATAATCATAATAATGCCCATTCACAGAGGGACACCAATAGCTGCTCACTCCCCAGCCATGAGCTCAGGCTGGGCTTCTAGGCTGCCAGCTAGGGATGGGGTTAATCACACTAGGAACAGAACTCAGACCCCAACACTAAGAAAAAGTGAGTAAATAAGTAGGAAAATGTGCATCTGTGCTGAACACGTAGAGCCTTTCCTACTATTATTTCCCCCAAGCAACTATTTGTATAGCATTTGCATTGTATTAGATACAGGCAGGCATGGGCCATATGCAATAATTTGCCCACTTTATGTAAGAAGTTTGAACATCCATAGATTTCTGAGGCAAGGCTGAAGCAACCTTCTCTGAACTCCCAGAAACTGTCTAAATGTCTCTTGCTGGAACTGAAGCTATAAAGATATATTTCCCCTTAGGCTGGACTGAGTAGGATTAGATTTTCTTACTGATACTTAGAACAATTCCTGACAACTAGCAGCTGCCTCTGTCAATTAATCAATGACTACATCAAGCTATTTGTGTCCCTTATCTGACCCTTATAGGCACATGCATTGGAAAACCTTGGTGCATGGAAAATGGGTTTCTCCAGCACAGAGGAATGTCACTTGGTGAAGAAACACTCTTAACATGACTGCTGCCCTTTCTGTTTTCTTATGTCCAGGTACAGAGTCCATCCTTGGCTGAGATTATTTGTGGAAAGAAAAACCCCATTCATGATTGTTTTACTAGATCAAGATAACTCTATGTCAACCCAGGCAGTGTTGTCAAAGTTAAAGTGTCTCAGCTACTGCCAGGGGCTCTCACCATAGCCAGGGCAGCAGGTTCCAGCCTCGATAATGGAAGAGTATGCAGACAAGACTAATAGATTCTGTACAAGATAAATGGGCCTATCATCTGCCCCTTTTATTTTCCTCTAAACTTAGTTTTGAATCCAACCATTAGTTCTGTTTTTGGTTTGGGTTTGGTTTTGTTTTTTTGTCGGTCGTGGAACTTGGACTCTGGGCCTGGTTGCTGTCCCTGAGCTCTTCAGAGCAAGGCTAGTGCTCTATCATCTGGCCACAGCACCACTTCTAGTTTTCTGGAGATAAAAGTCTCATGGACTTTTGTGCCTTGGCTAGCTTTGAACTGAGATTCTCAGATCTCAGCCTTCTGAATAGGTAGGGTTAGAGGCGTAAGCCACAGGTGCCTGGCAGTTCTGTCTATTTTCTTTCTTACTATCTTTTTTTTAAGGTCTGAGACAGACTTGAACTCAGTACCTGATGCTTTCACTCATTGGCTACCGTTCTACCAATTGAGCCTTGCCTCCAATTCTAGTTCTGTCTATTCTGTCCATTTATTCTAATGTTTTGTTACCTTTCCTTTCCTTGGCTCTTGATCAGAGCCACCTCTATCCATCCAACTTACTCCTCAGCTTGAGTCTCAAACTGAAAAGGTTGCCATCTTGTTATCTTTTCTCAGAAATTCTCTTGTACTTTGCCCAGGCTCTGGTGACTCATTCCTGTGAGCCCATTCACTCAGGATGCTGAGATCTGAGGATCTCAATTTCAAGCCAGCCTGGACAGGAAAGCTCATGAGATTTTTAGTTCCAATTAACCAGCAAAAAGCCACAAGTGTAAGCATGGCTAAAGTGAGAGAGCACCTGTATGGGTAGAAAAGTTAAGAAAAAATGTGAAGTGTTGAGTTCAAGCTCTACTGTCAGCACAAAGAGAAGGAAGAGGAGGAGGATTCCGGATTCCTTAGGCAATATACTACACACTCCCCTCCATATGATCTCTGTACTCATCAGGGAGAGGGAAAAAAAGTATTGTTGTAGATTTTGGTCGAATAATATAAATATCTTGCCTTAGTTTTAATGAAGAACAAAGAGTAGTGACGTGATTTATAACATTGTAAAACGCACTTCTTACTGACTTGTTTTTGCTGTTAGAAAATCAATTCCAGACATGCTGTTTAAGTCCAGCCCTCCAGTACATGCAGCTCACACCACATGTCAATATGGGATGAGGCCAGTATTGTGTGCCACGACACAGTCAGAAAGATCTGGAGTAAAAACATCAAAATATGCCGGGTGCAGTGGCTCACGCCTGTAATCCTAGCTATTTAGGAGGCTGAGATCTGAGGATCAAGGTTGAAAGCAAGCCCGGGCACAAAAGAACCTGAGACTGTTATTTCCAATTAACCTCTATAAAAATGGAAGTAGGGCTTGGCTCAAGGGTAAGGCAGTAGCCTTGGGCTGAAGAGCTCAGGAACAGCTCCCAGGCTCAGTGGTAGAGCAGTTAGCCTTGAGCTGAAGAGCTCAGGCTCTTCAGTTCAAGCCCCATGGCCTACCAACAAAATCAAAATATTGGTAGCTAATAGCTGCTGTGTTTAGATAATTGAAGACTGGTATACTTATGTGCTTGTCAAAAGAACTGTTGGGACGGGCACTGCTAATCATGACGCTGAGATTCAAAGCTAGCCCAGACGCTTACCTCCAATTAACCACCAGTAGACTAAAAGTAGCACTGTGGCTCAAAGTGGAAGAGCACTACCCTTGAGCTAAAGAGCTCAGGCACAGCACCCAGGCCCAGAATTCAAGACCCACAACTGACCAAAAAATAAGAACGGTTGAAGCCAGACACCTATAGCTTGTTCTTTATTTTGCCACTCCTGGGGCTTGAACTCAGGACCTGAGCATTGCCCTTGGGCTTTCCTCAAGGCTAGCACTCTACCACTTGAGTCACAGCACCACTTCTGGCTTTTTCTATGTATGTGGTACCAAGGAATCAAACCCAGGTCTTCATGCATGCGAGGCAAGCACTCTACCACTAGGCTACACTCCTGGCCCAAAAGTCTGTGAGATTCCTTTTTTTTTTTTTTTGTCAGTTGTGGGACTTGAACTCTGGGACTGGGATCTGTCTCTGAGCTCTTCAGCTCAAGACTACCACCCTACCCCTAGAGCCACAGCGCCACTTCCTTATCCTATAATTAATTCTAGCTACTCAGGAGGCTGAGACCCAAGAGTTATGGTTTAGTGTCTCAAATGGGAGAGCAATACCCTTTATTTAAAAAGCTCGGAGACAACACTGTTGACTGCAAATACTAAATACTCAGTAACATTAGCTTTAAAATAGAGGCCTATTTTTCAAGTAGAAGTCCTTAGAGAGGTTGTTCTGGGTTATCAGTGACTCAACAAGGGAAGCTAGACTGACGTCTCGACTATTATCTTAGTATATGGGAAGCTGAGGCAGGACAACCACAAGTTCAAGTCCAACCTGGTTTCCATAGTGAGATCTCAAAAAAGAACACAGCTGGTGGCTCACTGCTATAATCATAGCTACTCATTTCTCCTCAGTCCAGAGCTACTGCTTCCTTCAGCTCACACCTGAGAATGAGCAGTGACTCTATGTCTAGATAGGAGACATACACTTCAGCCACCCTTTGTGGCCTTTTGTCCATGCCCTGGGTCTAAGACAATAGCAGTAATTCCATTCCCCTGGCAGACAGAGGTGGCCAAATGGCACTGCCGCGGCATTAAGAGATTCGATGGTATGGCCCATTTTTATTTAAACTTCTCTTTTTGTTTGTTTGGCTTTGGGTCTCATTTTTTTTTTTTGAGACAGACTCTTGCTATCTAGTCCAGGCTACCCTAGAGATTGCAATCCTCCTATCCCATTCTCCCAAGAGTTAAAACTGCAGGTGTGTGCAACAGTATCTGGCTTGCATCACTTGTTTTTATTTACTGTTTATCCAAAGCTACAATACTACCATCTTACCTGTAAATAACTGCTAGATTCCCAGGGGTGTCACACATTTTCCCAAAGTCTGCCAAAGTTTATATTGTATGAATTAAACCTAACTAGTTTATCACAAACGCTTTAAGCCAGCATGTAAAAAGAAGGCCAACATAAAAGACCAAGAGATGTGTTATTGCTTGTGTGTTTTCTGAGAGAGGAAAGATGTGGAGATAAGTTCTGGTGCTCTCTAGGAAAGCCAAGAGTTTCTAGAAGAAAGGAGGGTACTCCTTTTGGAAATATGCAGTAAAATCATCACTGATAACTGGAATCAAACTCCATACATGTGATTCTGCAAGGAAGGATGGAGAACGCACTTTCTAAGCCAGGCCTGGGTGTTCACACCTGTAATCCTTGAAACTCAGGAGGCTGAGATCTGAGGATCATGGTTCAAAGCCAGCTGGGATAGGAAAAAAATCCATGAGACTTTTATCTCCCATTAATTACTATAAAACCAAAAATGGTGATGTGGCCCTTGAGCTGAAGAACTCTAGGGCAGTGCCCAGGTCCTGAGTTCACGCCTCACAACCGACAAAAATAAAAATAAATAAAACACCTTGTAAGGTGCTACTGTAAGTAGAAAACAAAACCTAAGTTCTAATTGAAATCACCTGATACCACTACTTAAAGTTTTTTGTTTTTGTTTTTGTTTTTTGTCATAGGACTTGAACTCTGGGTCTGGGCCTGGTCCCTGGGCTCTTCAGCTCAAGGCTACCGCCCTGCTCCTTGAGCTGCAACACTATTTCTGGTTTTCTGTTGGTTAACTGGAGATAAGAGTCTCACAAACTTTAGTTCCCAGGCTGGCTTTGAACCAAATCCTCAGATCTCAGTCTCCTGAGTAACTAGGACTATAGGCATAAGCCACTGCACCTGCCTTTAAAATGATTTTTTGCCTGTCCTGGAGCTTAAACTCATGGCCTGAGCCCTGTCCTTGAGCTTTCTCAAGCTACCTAGAGCTCTACCACTTGAGCCATAGCACCACTTCCAGATTTTTCTATGCATGAGGTATGGAGGACTCGAACCCAGGGCTTCATGCATGCTAGGCAAGCACTCTATCACTAAGCCAAACTCCCATATCCTACAGATAAAATTATTTAAAGGTAAGGTTTTTTTCTATGTATGTGGTACCGAGGAAAAAGGTAATTTTTAAGAAAAAAATGTAAACAGAAGGCCTTTACCACTGGACTCTACAGTTTCTATAAATAACAGAATTACTGCAATGAAAATTATTTTAATCAAACCAGAAAAGCACTATTGTTTCTACTAAATAGATCATAAGAGTCATATTGATTTTAAAAAGTTAACATTGTATTACTGCAAATAGGATCCTAACTGCAATATCATAGTATTGGTCTTTGTTTCCTTAAAGAAGCCCCCAAATGACTGTGCCACCATACCCATCTCAAAATGAACAGATTTTTAAAAATTATCTATAAGTATTTTACAGAGGAATTCCCATTTAATAGAGCAGTTTTTGAATGCAATGCATTTTGACCAATGTCTCCTTTCTACCCGTATTTCCCCAACACACACCTTCCCTCACTCTTTTTTTTATATTTTTTATTGTAATTAATAAAAGGGTTACATGATATTTGCCAGATAGAAGGTACATTAATTCACATATATTGATACCCTTTCACATGTCTTGGTCCCCATTACCCTCCCCTCCACCCCCTCCCCGTGTTGGTTTTCCCCCCTTCCCTATCCAATTTCAAATAATCAAATACAAATAAATCCAATATATCAGATAACAAAGTGAGATACTGTAACAATCACTCTTCTTAATTTTGTAGGATATATATTGGATCCTTGACTGCATTTTCCTCTTCATTCATCTACCCTTTTCCCTTTGCCTTTCCTCAACCCTTTTGAGTACCTATTTCATTGAGCTTTAGCTTTGCCTTTCTAAAGAATTACACTATTTGAGTTCTTTCTTGAATCTTCCTTCTTCACTTAAGACATTTGTGTATACTTGGATACCACCCAACATCTTTACTTAAAAGTTTATGTGCTAATTCTAGATTCTACATATAAGGGAAAACATGCATCCTTTTTTCTCTGGGCCTGACTTACTTCACTTACCATAATTTTTCCAGGTCTTTCCATTTCTTTACAAATGTTACAATATCATTCTTTCTAATGGATAAATAAAATTGCATTACATATACCTATACATATACATATATATCACAATTTCTTGAGTCATTTGTCCATTGAGGAGCATCTGGACTGATTTCATTCCTTGGCAATAATGAATAGTACTGCAATGAACATGATTGTGTTGGTAGTTTTATTGTACCCTGGTTTGTAACCTTTTGGAAAAATGCCAAGGAGTGGAATAGCTGGGATTCTAGTTAAAAAATATAAGAGAACAAATAGATCTTGTTTTTCTTAATAATTATATTTATGTAATTAAAGGATGGCTAAAATGATCTAAATAGTATTTTTAAAAATGGTAAAAATTGGGCCGGGAGTTTGGCCTAGTGGTAGAGTGCTTGCCTTGCATGCACAAAGACCCGGGTTCGATTCCTCGGTACCACATACATAGAAAAAAGCCAGAAATGGTGCTGAGGCTCAAGTGGTAGAGCTCTAACCTTGAGAAAATCCAAGGAGCTCAGTCCCTGAGCTCAAGCCCATGACTGGCAAAAAAAAAATGGTAAAAATTATCAGAGAATTAGAACCTTTTTTGATTAATATAAATTACATACTTTTTTATTTTCCTTTTCCTTTTGTTTTTCTCCCTTAAGAATTATATCTATTTTATTAAAGAATAGCTTAAACCATCTAAATAATATGAAAGTAAGTAAAATTATTAAATAGGATAGGTAAGAGGGAAAACAAGATAAGGGGTGGGGATAGGGGGGAGGGAAATGGGGACCAAGACATGAGAAAGGGTATCAATGTATGTGAAGTAATGCACCTTCTATCTGGTGAATATAATGTAACCCTTCTATTAATTACAATTTAAAAATATATGAAAAAATGTTTTCTTTAGTTTCTTTTGCTTTCAATGTTTTATTTACATTTCTTAATTTATACTGTATCTATAAACAAAAAGAAAAAGAAAAATATAGCCTTGGTATATAGTAATGTACAGTATTGCAGTACTCTAACTTCAACTGCTAATATTTTCCCATCAAGTTTTGCTTTAACTTTTTAGTGTTTTTTTAACAAATGGTAGAAACCAAACCAAAGCAGAAAAAAAATGTCAGGTATGATGAATTTAATAGTCATAAAGGTTAATAAAACATGCCTTTCAGTAAAATATCACCAAATAGTAAAACAAATTCACTTCGATTTTTTTTAATGGTGCCAGACACCAATGGCTCACACTTATAATCCTAGTTACCCAGAGGGCTGAGATCTATCTAAGGATTGCAGTTTGAAGCCAGTTTGAGACAATCTTATCTCCAATTAACTACCAAGAAGCCAGAAGTAGAGCTGTGGCTCAAATGATAGGGAGCTAGTCTTGAGCAAAACATAGCTCAAGCACAGCATCCAGGCCCTGACTTCAAGCCCAAGGATTAGCATCTTTTAAAAAAAATGGTTTTGAGACAGATGCCAATGGCTCACATCTGTATTCCAAGATCAACATTTGAAGCTAGCTTGGGTAGACAAATCCATGAGAAACTCTTATTTCTAATTAACCAGCTTACTCTTTGAGAGAAAAAGCTAAGAAAGAGCCAGAGGCCTTGAGTTCAAGCCCCAGTACTGGCACCAAAAAATAAATAAAATAAAATAAAAAAGACTAAATATTTGTTTGGTCTCTGATTAGTACCTTAGTGCTATAAATACTTTCTTTGTGAGAGACGCACAGAGATAGAATGGACGAATACACTATATGAAAACTTAGAAGGATAACTATTTAACAGAATAAATGCATAAATATCTATCTTCTGTGATGCAATAATACCAAATACATGAGGGAGAAGCAACAATTCCTAACAGAAAAAGTTTTCACCATAGATGCAATTTACTTAAGTCCCTGAGCCCATAGTCATATTGGCTCACTCACCTAGATGCCAAATAAAGTTCTCCCAATTGAGAACTTTATTTATTGAATACCAGTGATCAGGAACAATATTCCTAAACCAAGATCTAGAAGTGGCTATTAACAACTCATCAAACAATCATGAAAGTAAGCATATGCTCAAGCCTCAAATAATTCCAAATGGCCTGAATAAAAACTGGGCAGGAAAACTGATAGAAATTAATCCATTACCTTTTTTTTTTTTTTTGCCAGTCCTGGGCTTGAGCTCAGGGCCTGAGCACTGTCCTTGAACTTTCTCAAGGCTAGAGCTCTACCACTTGAGCCTCAGCACCACTTCTGGCTTTTTTTTTTCTGTGTATGTGGTACCGAGGAATCGAACCCGGGTCTTCATGCATGCTAGGCAAGCACTTTAACCACTAGGCCAAACTCCTGGCCCCAATCCATTACCTTTTTAAAAAAAAGAAAGAAAGAAATTCTGAGTGTTCTTTCCTTTGTTCCCTTTTGGTTAGTGTTAGTGAAATCAGAAATTGGATGAAACAAACTATGTTTTGCCAGAAGTAGGTATGTGTTCAACTTAAGTGCAGTAGAAGCCAACTGAGATCTGTTACGGGTTTTCTGGGAATGTCTGGGGTCATAGCATGTGTCAACAACCACAAACTGCATTCTGTAGACAAAGTCCAAAATGTTATTTTTTTTTTCCAGTACTGGGGTTTGAACTCCAGCTCTGAAACTTGCTAAGTAGGCACTCTAACTGCCAAGCAAGGACTCAGACCACTATTCCTGATAATTGCTTCTTATTTGGTGAAATCGTGTCCACATTTTTCCCATGGCACAGGGCTGGGTGTAACCCTCATCCATTCCAGGTAAGGGTGGTAACACACATGTCATTGTGTCTAGCACTTCATTGAGAAAGGCTCTCATGTTTTCCTGTCTGAGGTGGCTTTAAACCACTATCTCAGCCATTTCAGCTTCTGGTGCAGCCAAGATTACAGCTACGAACTGCTATCACCTGACTCAAAGAGTTGCTTGAGGGTTTACATACTTTTTTTTTTTTTTTTTACATCTTGGGGCTTGAACTCAGGGCCTGAGCACTGTACTTGGACACTTTTTGCTCAAGGCTAGTGCTCTGCCACTTTAGCCACAGAGCCTCTTATGACTTTTTCTGTGTATATGGTACCGAGGAATCTAACCCAAGCTTCATGCATGCGAAGCGAGCACTCTACCACTAGGCTACACTCCTGGCCTACATACCTCTTTTGACTTAAGTTTTTTCATCCGAAAAATGGACATCACAAAAGATGCAAGATGATATATGTGAATACATGGTGTTCAGTCTCTACTTATGTAGAGACACAGGGCAGTACTGGGGCTTGAACTTGGGGCCTTGAATTCTTTTTTTTTTTTCCAGCCCTGGGCTTGAGCTCAGGGCCTGAGCACTGTCCTTGGGCTTTCTCAAGTCTAGAGCTCTACCACTTGAGCCTCACCACCACTTCCGGCTTTTTTTTCTATGTATATGGTACTGAGGAATTGAACCCGGGTCTTCGTGCATGCTAGGCAAGCACTCTACCACTAGGCCAAACTCCCAGCCCAGGTCTTAGACTCTTACCTGGTGTTTTCTGTGCAAGATTGGCATACTTGAGTCACACCACCAGTTTCCAGCCTTGTGCTGATTTATTAGATAAGAGTCTCACTGGACTTTTCTGCCAATTCTGGGTATGAATTTTGATCCCCAGATCTCAGTATCCTGAATAGCAGGATTACAGGTGCCAGCCACCAGTGCCAGGCTGGTAATCAGTCCCAGGAATGAAAACAGGAGGGAGCTAAAGACACATATAGGGCTTCAGTAAAACTTTACCCACCACAATTTTGAACACAGAGATATTACATCAAATGATAACTGATCAGCTGAGCGCTGGTGGCTCAGGCCTGTAATCCTAGTTGCTCAAGAGGCAACTAGTGCCAGTCTGGGCACTAACGTCCTAAAGTCCATGAGATTCTTATCTCCCATTAACCATTAGAAAACCAGAAGTGGTGCTGTGGCTCAAGTGGTAGAGTGCTGCTAGCCTTGAGCTAAATTGCTCAAGGACAGCACCCAGGCCCAGAGTTCAAGTCTCATGACCAACCCAAAAAAAAACGTGGGGAGGGGACAGACCAGGAGTGTAGCCTAGTGGTAAAGTGCTCATCTAGCATACAGGAAGGCCTGAGTTTGATTCCTTGGTACCACATACACAGAAAAAGCGATAAGTGGCTCTGTGGCTCAAGGGACAGAGCATTAACCTTGAGTAAAAGTTGCTTAAAGATAGTGCACAGGCCCTGAGTTCAAGCCCCAGAACTATCAAAAAAAAGAGACAGTAATCTATAGGTTCTAATATTAATTACATTAGTGTGTTTAAAGCTAGCACACACTAAACTTTAAGGAAAATGATGGCTAATGCCAGAAAAATCATAAGAAATAGAGGTAAAGAAATGCAATATGTATATTTGTGCCAGTCCTTGAGCTTGAACCCAGGGCCTGGGCACTGTTCCTGAGCTTTTTTTGCTCAAGCCTAGTGCTCTTCTTCTTGAGTTGCAGCTCCACTTCTGGCTTTGAGTATCATACACTTTCCTGCCTGAGCTGGCTTCAAACCATGATCCTCAGGTCTCAGCTTCCTGAGTAGCTAGGAATATAGGTGAGCCACCAGTGTCCCCACTATCTATCTGTCTATCTGTCTGTCTCTGTCTGTCTATCTATATGATATTATATATATATATATTGCTATCTATGTATGTGTATTTTTCCCCACTAGTTCCTTTATAAGCTCCCAGTCAGGAAAGCTGGGCACTGGTGGCTCATGCTTGTCATAGTTCCTCAGGAGGCTTAGATGTGAGCAAAGCCAACCAGGGCAGGAAAGTCCATGAGACTCTTATCTCCAATTAACCATCAGAAGACCAGAAGTGGTGCTGTGGCTCTAAGTGGCAGAGCGCTAACCTTGAGCTAAAGAGCTCAGGAACAGCACCCAGGACTTGAGTTCAAACCCTATGACCAGAAAAAAAAGGAACTACAGGAAAAGATAGATTTTATGAAAATTGTTATCTAAGCAATGTAACAGAACTTCTGAACATGTACTGGTCTGAAAGGAAATATACCTTGTTTTGTACTCAAGAGCCATTTCTGAGTATTTAAGAGAGATGTGGAGAAGGCTAGTAACAGAAGGAAGATCGCTTTTCCTTAGCCTCGGATGCACCATGGCCAGCCTCAGTCCTAGGCCAGTTCTTGTAAGAGAATCCTAATGAACCTCCATCACTCAGCTCCTACACTGCAGAAGCCTAGCTAACTTCAGCTTCCTGTTACAGTGTCACAGGGTCTCCAATATCACGGCGTTAAATATGCATGACAGTTTGCTAAGGTCACTCACTCAAAATCTCCTTACTTTTCCAGCAGGGCTTTGATGAGGACTAACCTCTTAGGAGATGGATTCGTCTCTTACCACCCCGACACTACGCCATGTTCCTTCACATGCTGGCAGTCACCACCTAGCCGGCTTTCCTGGGAGAATCTTCATGGAATATTGCTAATTTCCTGTCAGAAATGCTCATGCCTCTCTGAACCCCAACTTTGTTGCCAGGATCTCTTCAACCTCCATGCAGATATGTCCAACTATGACTAAGATGCCAGATGCAAGTATTACCTGCATCGCAGAGGAATTCTAACATTCTGCTCATGGTCATAGTGGTAGAGCTACAACAACAACAACAAAAAAAAACCAGAAGAACTAATTTAGTATAGAATACATAGAGTTGGGAACACAAAAATTCGAAGCTTTCCTTAGCAATTTTCGGAGACAATGGATATTTAATGCCTAGAATTTGTTAGGCAAGATACTCAATCACCTCCCTAACGATTTCTTTTGGCAGTAGTAGCGTTTGAACTCAAGGCCTCACACTTGCTTGTCAGGCCTTTCACCACCTGAACCTTAACTACATCCCCATTTTAATATTTATTTATGGATTTATTTATTTTGGCTGCCATGTGGCTTGAACTCCGGGCCCCCGGGCACTGTCCCTGAGCTCTTCAGCTCAAAGCTAGTACTTTACCATATTGAGCCACAGCACCACTTCCGGGTTTGGGGTGGTTAATTGGAAATAAGAGTCTCACAGACTTTCATGCTCAGGTTGGCTTTGAACCACAACCCTCAGATCTCAGCCTCCTGAGTAGCTAGGATTGCAAGAGTGAGCCACAGGCACCCCACTGCATCCCCTTTTAAGACTGATTATCCCTTATGTCTGGACCAGTCTAGCCTCTGATCTTCCTCTTCAGTCTCCCTGTGCTGCTGGAGGTGACAGGCGCATGCTGCCACATCCTGTCACAGGGCTTCCCCTCACAGGTGGGATAACAGGAATGTTCTGGCATGCCTGGCCACGATTTTAGGCTGTCTTGTTTTCTTTCCTTCCTTTCCTTATTTTTTCTTTCTTTCTGGCTGACTTTCTGTCTTTCTTTCTTGGAGTGGGGAAAGGGGATTTTATTTGTTCTTGTTTTGGCTTAGTTAAGCAGTTTTGTTGCTTTGTTTTTGTTGTTGTTTGCTCCTTTCCTTATTTTTTTTTTGCCAGTCCAGGGCTTGAACTCAGGGCTTGGACACTGTCCTTGGGATTTCTCAAAGCTAGCACTCTACCACTTGAGCCACAGCACCACTTCTGGCTTTTTCTGTGTGTGTGGTACCAAGGAATCCAACCCAGTGCTTCGCGCATGCAAGACAAGCACTCTACCACTAGGCCACACTCCTGGCCCCTGTTTACTTACCTTGAAGCAGAATTTTACTAGGTAACCCAGGCTGGCCTCAGATTTGAGACTCTTCTTTTCCTCCATTTCCCAAGTACTAGGACATAACCTATGTACCTCCATATTTTGCTAGAATGTCTCTTAATTTTAGCTTGTCTGAGCTCTCTTCATGTCTGAGGTCAAGTTATTAGTTTTTGTCAAGAATGTTATACTGAGTCTTTCTAGTGCAGTTTAACTTTTAACCAAATGAAGGTATGATTTATATCCTCATTTCTGATGGCATCTTTAATTTCTTGGCTCAAATCAAGGCTACTAAGTTTTCCCACAGTGATCACTGTAACTAATACTTTATGAAAAGAAGCCTCGCAAGGGTGCCATGGCTCATTCAGCATTCATTCAGTGATTTGGAGACTCCATGTTTTTCAAATGATTTTCTATTTCCTTCATTGTGCCTACCTTTATTCACTGGAACTTTACTATAAGGGAGAGCTGTCAACCTTTCCCATTTATTATTTGATTATTTATATCACTATGGAATCCTTACAGATTACAATCAATAATTCTCATCTCATCTATTTCTAATTGAACCATTGGGACTGTTTTCAAGTTGCCTTATTGCTTTCAGTTGTTTGTTTTAATTTTGGTGCTGGTCCCAGGGACTGAACTCAGCACCTGGGTGCTGTCTCTGAGCTTTCATGCTCAAGGCTAGTGCTGCTCTACCACTGAGCACAGTTCTACTTCTGGCTTTTATGGACTGTCCTGCCTGGAGTGGCTTCATACCACAATCCTCAGATCTCAGCCTCCTAAGTAGTAAGGATTACAAGCACGAGCCACCAGCACCCAGCTCATCTCATTTTCTTTTGGCCTCACTTTGTTGAACTCAAACTC
The DNA here is from genome assembly GCF_031878675.1 of Megascapheus bottae. Lineage (NCBI taxonomy): Eukaryota > Metazoa > Chordata > Mammalia > Rodentia > Geomyidae > Megascapheus > Megascapheus bottae. The sequence continues at coordinate 2,200,803 of NC_143518.1, forward strand.
CCAGCCTCTTTGCATCTGCCTCCTGAGTGCTGGTATTACAGCCATGTGTCACTTTGCTTGGCCTTTCAACATGCATCCGTACCACTTTCCAGTATTTTCTCTGTGCACAGTGGGGAAGAGTTAACAAGAGTAATGCTCATTCCAAAGCCAGTGTTGGGATTATTCTGGGATTATTCTTGTATACTCTCTCTCCCCCCCCTCTCTCTCCCTTTCTCTGATGCTATAATTGGAATGATTTGCCAGAAAACATGTAATTTGAAAATATTTTAAGTCTTACAGGACAATTTTTAAACTGTGGCTAAAGCAAATAGGTTTGGAGGACTTTTTCCAGCGAATTTCTGCCTCCTTGTTATTACAAGTCCACATACATCAAGAAATAACGCTCCCTTAGAGACAGGAGGGCTCCATTTACCATTTCAACAAAATATTGGGTTATGTGACTTTGGGTAGAGAGTAACAAGAGCCTTCTCTTTAAAGGACTATTTTCAATCTTCAGGGAGTTGCAAAGGACTAGCTAGATCTCTAGCCTGAGTGTTGGGGTATGAAATATTTCAGACCCACTAAAGACATCTGAGGAGTTCACAGACATCTTTGCTCTGGGGTTCCAGGCACTAGAATTCAGAGAACTATGATTTAAGTTTCAGATTAAGGTAACAAAGATTAATAGCACTTTCCAATATCCACTATCTCCTTCACCCTCACATTTTAGCTAGCATACCAACCAGGACTAAAGCTGTGCATCCTAAAATTCTCTGAAGCCAGACTCATGGTGGAGCCAACTGGTGGCCACTGCTCTAAAAGAAAAATTGATATTTAATCAGATACCCGTGGCACATACTTGTAATCCTGGCTACTCAGGAGACAGACACCTGGAGGACTGAAACCTCTGGGTAGAAAGTTTGCAAGACTCCTTTTTACAAACAGGCAAAGGATAGGCTGCTAAGCATGGCTCAACTGGTAGAGAAGTAGCTTTAAGCAAGCTGAGTAAATGTGAGGTCCTGAGTTCAAATGTCTGAAATGGTACATAAAGAAAATTGATCATTGTAAGACTTCAGTTACAGTTTCAAAAAATGGGCTACATTAACCGCTGCTCTTTTTGTTTCTTTTTGATGACTGAGATGTAGACAATCTAGCACGAACCAGCTAGGTCCTTGTGGTAGAAACATAGCTGTGCCATGGTAAATGAGTTATGTGTTAAAGACAGGAAGATTGGGGGCCCTGATTCCATAGAGCTGCTGTACTAGGTAAGGTCAATCAACACAGTAAAACTTCAGCCACTGTTATTTGGAAATAAGGCAGTAACGCCTATATCTAATTGTAATCCAGAAATGAGACTGTTGTAACAAACGATACATATAAGAACTGGACATGGTGCCATGTACCTATAATCCTAGCACTAGGAGACAGAGCTAGAAGGATCACAAATTTGAGATCTTTCTATTGGCCAGGTGCCAGTATCTGATGCCGGAGATCCTAACTACTCAGGAGAATGATATCTGAGGCTCAAGGTTCAAGTTAGCCCAGGCAGAAAAATTTGTGAGACTCTTATCTCCAATTAAACAACAAAAAATCAGAAATGCTAGGGCACCAGCCTTGAACAAAAAATGTCAAGTGAGAGCAGGAAGTCCTCAGTTCAATCTCTGTACTGGCACAAAAGAGATAAAGAAAGTAAGAGAGAGACAAATGGAGGGAGGGAAAGAACAGGAGTGGGAGAGGAGGGGGAGAAAAAGGAAAAAGGAAGAAGAAAAGGAAACAGATGGAGAAGGAAGAAGGAAGGAGGAGGAGGAGGAGGGGAAGGGGAAAGGGAAGGGGAAGAGGAGGAGGAAGAGGAAGAGGAAGAGGAAGAGTGGTAGGGGGAGAGGGAGGAAGAGGGAGATAGAGATGGAGGGAGGGAAGAAGTGAGGGAGGGAGAGGAGAAAAGAAAAAAGAGAAACAAAGAAGAAAAGGAAGGAAGAAAAGAAGGCAGGAAGGGGAAGGAAGGAAGGAAGGAAGGAAGGAAGGAAGGAAGGAAGGAAGGAAGGAAGGCGGGAAGGAGGGAGGGAGGGAGGGAGGGAGGGAGGAAATGATAGTGTGACACTCATTTAACAAGTAGCAGTCTGGGGTAGGAAGTCAGTAGCTCTTGATTAAAAATAAGGTTGAACTGCCACCTACCCATATATTAGAGGGCCTACAACTCCAGGAAACCCAGTTAGAAAAATGCTAATCTTTGTATATATTTACTTCTTGCCATTTAAAGCAAGGCCTTACAAAAGACATTGAGAGTTTTCCTTAAAACAGGTTGGAGAATTCAATGTTGTCAAAAAAAATAAATAAAAGACGTTTTCTCAGCTAGACACCAGTGGTTCATGCTAGCTACTGGCAAAGATCTTGAAGATTATGGTTCAAAACTACCCTGGGCTGAAAAGTCCTCAAGACTTCATTTATAATTATTCAAAAAAGCCAGGCTGGAGATGTGGTTCAAGTGGTAGAGCACCAGCTGCTAGAGCTAGCATAAGGCCCCAAGTTTAAACTTGGGCCTAGGAGAGAAAAAGAGAGCACTATCCTGTTCCAAACACAGGAACGATACAGAGCTGCACAGAGGTGGCGCTGGAGAGCAGCCATAAGAACATTAGAATGTGCTCCCACTTTTTTGTTTGTTGTTTGTTTTTTGGCCAGTCCTGGGGCTTGAACTCAGGACCTGGGCACTACCCTGAGCCTCTCTGTGCTCAAGGCTTGTGCGCTACCACGAGTCACAATGCCACTTCCAGCTTTTTCTTTTTATGTGGTACTGAGGAATCGAACGCAGGGCTTCATGAAACGCTAGGCAAGCACTTTGCCACTAGGCTACACCATTTTTTTTAACCACCCAGATAAAGAAATGTCAACAGATCATAGGAACTAACTTAGTCCAGAAGTCAAATTATAACTTGACCTCCTTTCAGTTCATTCTTTTAAATTGAGGTAAGTAAACAGACAATAGAAATCAGATAGTGCAGTGTCCAAACTGTGATTAAGATCTTTGGTAGGGAAAGGGGGAAAACCAAGAGGGGGGTGGGGGGGAGGGTAATGGGACCAAGACATGTGGAAGGGTATCAATGTATGAGAATTAATGCACCTTCTATCTGGCAAATATCATGTAACCCTTTTGTTAAATACAATAAAAATTATTTAAAAAAAGAAATCATGTTGATGAGAAAGAAAAAAGACTACTTTGCAGTTATTCGTGTGCAAAAGCTCAAAGGCACTCTGAGTAGAGACTATGCTACAGCTGGGCCGAACTTTGCTTGGGGCCAGCTCTAAGTTGTGCTTATAAATGACAGCAGAGCATCTTCTGTATGCGATGACTTGAAGATAGTTCCTTCTGTCAAGCCCTATACCAAAGATTTAAGAGGGTTGAAAATTTTTAAATTAAAAAAGATTAGACTAAGACTAAGGAAACCATTTGAAATTGGATAGGGAAGGGGGGGAAACAAGATGAGGGGTGGGGGTGGGGGGGAGGGAAATGGGGACCAAGACATGAGAAAGGGTATCAATGTATGTGAAGTAATGCACTTTCTATCTGGCAAATATAATGTAACCCTTCCATTAATTACAATAAAAATATATGGGAAAAATAAAAATAAAAATAAAAAAAAACGATCTTTGGTCGTGGCTACTTGAAATTCATTTGAAGCAAGTAAACCAGAAAAGGAATTGGGGTCCAAGGTAAAACCTTGGCACATGCTGGGAGTGGGGGCAACTTCCACGGAAATATGCCTGTTTTTCTTGCTTCTTCTCTTATATTGGTTAGAGTCCAGGAAATAACAGAAAAGTGCATAACCTTCATAAAACAATTATTCAGAAGAAATTAGGAGAAGTAGATCCCATGGAAAGTGGGGTGTCCCTTCAGCTAGGAATAGTTGGTGTTGGTGCTTCCCTGAAGCTTCTCAGCAAGGAGAAGTACTATGACAAGAAGACAAAAAAGAGCCAGGTGCTGGTGGTTCACACTGTTATCCCTAGCTACTTAGGAGGTTGAGATCTGAAGATCACAGTTGGAAGCCAGCCTGGCCAGAAAAGTCACTGTGAGACTCTTATCTCCAATAAACTACTCAAAGAGTGGAAGTGGTGCTGTGGCTCAAGTGGTAGAGTGCTCAGGGACAGTGCGGAAGAAAAGAAGAGGAGGAGGAGGAGAAGGAGGAGGAGGAGGAGGAGGAGGAGGAGGAGGAGGAGGAGGAGGAGATGACATAAAAGAAATCTGGGCACCAGTGGTGCATGCCAGTAATCCTAGCTTCTCAGGAGGCTGAGATTTGAGGATCACAATTCGAAGCCAGCCTGGGCAGGAAAGTCTGTAAGACTTATTTTTTTTACAGTCTTGGGGCTTGAACTCAGGGCCTTGGCACTGCCCTTGGGCTTTCTCAAGACTAGCACTCTACCACTTGAGCCATGAGCCATAACACCACTTCCAGATTGTCTATGTATATGGTATGGAGGAATTGAACCCAGGGCTTTGTGCATGCTAGGCAAACACTCTACCATTAGGCCATGTTCCTGGCCTATAAGATTCTTATTTCCAATAAAGCACCAAAAGAGCCAGAAGTAGAACTGTGGCTCAAACAATAGAGCACAAGCCTTGAGCATAAGTACAATGGAGAAAGAGAGCGTGTATGTGTCAATGATCCAAAGAAGCAAATGAACTATATTCCACACATCCCTGACTACACCAGCAGGAAACGGGGCTACAGAACTACACAGCTACCAAGAAGAGTTTGTTCTCCACCATCCACTGCAGGTGAAGCCATGGAAGGTGGCAGGCAGAGCTCTTCCCAGGACTGAACAAGACACTTCTCTGTGCTTTCAGGGCAGGGCTGAGTCACACACAAGGGAGGGACCCTTCCCACTTCCTCATCTGGACTGATGATGGCCTCCTTCACTTGGTACTGGGCTTTAACTGTGTATTATGGTGTGGGAGAAAGATAAGTTACCTTTCAGTTCATAGGTTACTAGTCACAAGAAACTATCCACTCACAGAGAATTACAGAGCACCATGGGACTTTGCTCCAGATTTGGTGATTAGATAAGACTTTTGAGTTATCTCCTTTTTGATAGAAAAAGAAATAAATATACTTCATTTGTGAGATAAAACATAGGCACAGATATTAAGGTGGCTAAAGGAGTATATGGTGGCAGAGGTAAATTGTCCACCTATATCTGTTTTCCCCATCTTCCTTTGGAAATCGAGTCCCCAAATTATAACGGAACAGAGGGCCATCTATCTCCCCTGCAGCCAGCTTTGGCTATTTGACTATGTTTTAGCCAAACATACAAGTAGAAATGAATGCTGTTGGAATTCAGTCTTAGGTCTTAAGAAAAGGATCTGTGTTTTCCTCTTCTCTCCTTCTGTCCTTCTGTCCTATTAGCTGAGGTGAGGACATGATGGATCAGCAAATGCTGCCATCTTGAGATGTGGAAGGAAGCCAATGGGAAATGACAGAGCCACAATCTACAGAACCCTTAGAGAATCCCTAACTGCTGATTCTTGGATGGCATTTGAGAATTAAAAAAAAAAAGCCTCTGTAATTCTGAACATCTATTGTAGAAGTCAGACTTCTGCCTTGACTAAGACATAAACACAAGAGAACAGAAAATGTAGCCAACTTGGGAAAGCCCAAAGAAAGGAACCTACCCATAAGCCTTTCCTCAAGTTCACACCTTGAGCAATCTCTGCATCTCTGCCAAATGTTGCCAATGTATATTGACAAAAGAACCCTGGAAGTGCCTTACTGGAACTTACTGGAAAGTGCCTATCTGATATGGAGTCTAGATGGTTCCCATTCTCCCTTCTGTTCCCCAAATGAGGTGATCCTATTCCCCAAGCAACAGGGAAATACACACACACACACACACACACACACACACACACACACACACACACTAAACCAACCTGATTCTGAAATCAAGAATCACCTTGGCAGTCTGGACAAGGCGATCCATGCCTATAACTCCAGTTACTCAGAAGGCAGAGGCAGGAAGATCACTTGAGACCAGAAGTTTGAGGCCAGCCTAGGCAACATGACGAGATGGCATCCCATCCCCACAAGAGAATTACCTAGACAACAGGAAATTCTTTTTGTCCAAGAGAGTAATTTCTTTTCTGCCATATTAAAACACAGAAGTAGGGGAAAATATATACTTAGAAATAAAAAAGAGTACTTCATACAATTGGAGAAAATTGTGTAACGTAAGGAAAAAGACTTTATAGTGACTAGTGATCAGGGTAAAGGACACGAAGGAGCAGCCAGAAGGAAAGAGGGGATGGTAGGGGGAGGACAAAACTCTTACTAAGAGAGATGTCATGGTGAAAGCTGATTCGGAGAGCTGGGCCAAATAGGTAATTGAAAACAGATCTAGTTAGAATACAAGTGCAAGTTTGTAAAGTGAGATCATAGGGCCAATTCCAAGCAGCCACAGTGTTTATACATAGAGATGGAGTCATTCCTAAGACACAGCAGAGATCTTTGACCTATTTTTGAAGGAGAGTGGTAATGCCCAGAAGAGGCACTGTAAGACAACAAGCAAGTAAATTGTTCTTTGAATGCTCTAACAACAGAGAAAATCCTCTGTGCTTGCCTTTTTTTATGCTAGTGTGGGACTTGAACTGGAGGTCGAGGTGCTATCTCTGAGCTTGTTAACTTAAGGTTAGTGCTCTAACACTTGAACTCCACTGCCAGCTTTTTGATGGTTCATTGGAGATAAGCATTTCATGGGCTTTCCTGCCCAGACTGGCTTTAAATCGTGATTCTTAGATTTCAGCCTCTTGAGTAGCTACAGTTACAGATGTGAGCCACAAGCCTCTGTCCCTGTGTGCTTTGTATACTATGAAGCTTTCTTTTGAAATGCAACTATAGAAATGAAATTAAGCTGTGCAATAGCTAGTGAAGTCTTATAACAGAAGCATTATGTTTTACAAACAGAACTAAAGTACACATTCCCCACCTCAGCAAGTAGGCTCTTCTTATTCCCTTGACAACCTTTTTGTGCTTGACAGAGTGAATTACTTTTCTTTTTAGCCTCTGAAGTGTGCTATTACTATCAGATGAAAAATGAAAGTAAGTCGGGGCCCAACTGGATGGCTCCTGCATTTAATCTTAACTATGCAGGAGGCTGAGACTCTGAGGATCAAGGTATGAGAACAACTTGGAGAAGAAAGTCTATGAAACTCTAATCTCAACCACCAAAAGGGCAGATGTAGGGGGTGTGGCTTGAGTGGTAGAGCACCAACATTGAGCTAAAAGCTAAGGTGAGGTCTTCAGAGAAAAGAGAGAGAGGTTATGAAGCAAGAAATGTTATAAAAATTAGACTAAATATGAAAGGCATAAAATGAATTGTTCAGTGCAAATGTATTTTGACCTAAAAACATTTTCTTCCCAATATATTTCAGTGGTGATATTCTGGATCCCTTTCTAAATGTACAATGACTGGAAAATTAGCAAAGATAAGTAATGCAGTATGAATTCGGTCACCAAGATTGAGTTACAACAGCTAATTTTGGTATTTGTTCACCAAGAAATTAATTCTCTTTGATGTTACTTCCTATCAACGTGATCTTCTACAAGCCACTAATTAACCCCCTTATTCTAAATGGGAACAAAATTAAATGAGAACAAAAGTATCTTTCTTGTCTACATGGGAAGAACAATAAGGGATACACATGAAACCATGAAGTGCAGTGGACTCCAGCTTTCTTTCTGGGTAAAACTTCGTCCTGGCTCAGTATACCCAACTGCCCTGATCCAAACACAATCTCACAATGCTGACCTCCTATCTCACCTTCTGAGTTCTCACACTCACTCTCCTACTGTCAGTTTCAGTGTGAAAAAGAAGGATTCACCACCAAAAGTGCATCATGCCTGTTATCCTAACTACTCAGTTGAGATCTGAGGATCAAGGTTTGAGGCCAGCCCAAGAAGCTAAATCTGAAAGAGTCTTAGCTCCCTTTGCCAGTGAAACATTAGAGTGGAATCATGGTTCAAGTAGTAGAGCATCAACATAGAGTTAAAAAGGCTAGTACAAGTTACACAGCAACAATCTTGGAAGCTCCTGGTACAAAATGTTCAATACAGGACCAACTCAGTAAGCCCAAATACACATGGGCAGAACTAACCATAAACCATCTAACTCATTTTTCTTTTTGTAGACATGGAAGCTAGAGTCCAGAGAAGTATAGAAATCATGCAATTGCAATCAGAGCAACAGATTTTGATATAATCTCAGGATCCTAGACTCTCAGGGATCTTTTTTACTGACTATAAAGCAGTGATTAAGTTGTGTTTCCCAGTGGTAACTCCTGGTGAAATCAGTCTGGGGATGAAGTAAGAGGAAGAGGGAGGAAGGACAAATAAGATCCTGTTCCTCCCATCTTCATTTTTTGGGTTTTTGTTGTTGTTCTTGGTGGTGGTGGTGGTCGTGGTCGTGGTGTGGCTTGAACTCTGGGCATGGACACTGTCCCTGAGCTCTTCAGCTTGTTGGAGACATTGCTTTCAGTCTCCTGAGGAAGTAAGATTATAAGATGGCGCCTGGAAGCTCACCAAAGAGTCAGTACTTGCTGACCAGGAAGTTCCTTTGCATTGGTTGATTTGTTTCGTGGATAGAGCGTGATTGCTAGATTTTTCCATGTATGCTTACTGTGTGCGCAGATGACCTTTATTGTGATTGGCTGCTGTATGATATAAATGGTGGAGGATTTCCAGGGGGAGAGAGAGAAAGAAGGAGAAAACGACAGAGAGAGAAGAGAGGAGAGAGAAATTTAAAAAAAAACCTCTGCTTACAGCTATTTGAGTCTGTGATCATTCCCAGTCTGCCTCCGAAGTGACACGTTGTTGCGGCAGGCAGTGACACAGCTCAAAGCTGATGCTTTACCCCTTCAGCCACAGCATGCCACCTCCGGTTTTCTGGCGGTTAATTGGAGATACGAGTCTCTGGACTTTTGGTGCCCAGGCTGGCTTTGAATGGTGATCCTCATCTCAGCCTCCTGAGTGGTGAGGATTCTAGGCATGAGCCACCAGCCCCCGGCCACCCTCCCATCTGCTAATTGAGGCTACCAAAAAGATATTTGGCAAAATACATTCTGATGCATCACATGTGAAAAGTTACCCACCCAGCAAAAAAAAACATGAGGTGGTCTGTGGTCTGCATCCATAGTCCTAGCAACTTGGGAGTTGATAGTAGACAGAATAACAGGAAGATGTCCACATCGGAATCTACAGAAACATGTTTCATTACCTGAAGAGGAGGAATTTAAAAATGGCAAACAAAATGAAGATTAGTATCCTGATGGCAATCAAGGAAAGTATCATGGGTTATTCAAATGGGCCCGCTATCCCCAGAAAGCTCTTCAAAACAGGAGAATGAGGCAACAGAGAAAGTGAAAAGATTCAATGACAAAGCAATTTAACCAGCTGTTATTGGCTTTGAAGATGAAGAAAGGGGCCATGAGCCAATGAATGCAGGAGACCTCTAGAAAAAGCAAGAAAATAGATGTTCCTCTGGAGCTTCCAGCAAAGTCCACAGCCCGGCTTGATACCTTGATTTTAGCCCAGTGATTATGTTGGATTCCTAATTTACAGGATGATAAGGCTTGAACTGAGGGCCTGGGAACTGTCCTTGGGCTTTCTCAAGGCTAGAGCTCTACCACTTGGGCCACAGCACCACTTCTGGCTTTTTCTATGTATGTGGTACTGAGAACAGAATCTGAGTCTTCGTACACGCTAGGCAAGCACTCTACCACTAGACCAAACTCCCTGCCCTGATATAAATTTATGAATGACTCTAATCTGATTATCTTTGTTACCACCACAATAAATAGAAAGCAAATACTGAATTCTTTCCCAGATTATAGGTTTATAAGCAAAATAAATTACTGGGAGAGGGTTGTTTGTGTTTTGGTTTTATTATTTGTTTTGTGAAGGCACCAAGAACTCACACTCATGTTCTTCACAGTTATCTGGCTCTGGTACTCCTCTTTTGTTAAAAATATCAATGCTTCCACTGCAGGATTTCACCAGTAATTTCCTCCTTGAGATTCAAGGATATGACTTCTCTCAACTTCCTGAGCCTGCTCCTCCTAAGCTTCCTGTCAACATCTTGTGCCAAATTGTATGACCCGTCCTCTGTCATTCTCATGGCGACAGTGATTACCTATTCTTTTTCTTCCTATAAGAAGTTCTTATAGCCGGGTACAGTGGCTCACATCTGTAGTCCTAACTACTCAAGAGGCTGAGATCTGAGGATCATGGTTCAAAGTCAGCCCAGGCAATGAAGTCCATGAGACTCTAATCTCCAATTAACCACCAGAAAACTGGAAGTGGTGCTGTGACTAAAGAGGTATGGTGGTAGCCTTGAGCTGAAGAGCTCAGGGACAGTGCCCAGGCCAGAGTCCAAGCCTCACAACCAGTTAAAAAAAGTTGTTATATGCATCATTACATCAACTTCAACACATTTATATCCAAATATATTACTCTTTTTTATTTTTTATTTTTTGCCAGCCCTGGAGCTTGAACTCATGGCTTCAGCCCTGTCCTTGGGCTTTTCCCTCAAGGTCCTAGCTCTGCCACTTGAGCCACAGCATTACTTCCAGCTTTTCTATGTATGTGGTACTAAGGAATTGAACTCAGGTCTTTGTGCATACTAGGCAAGCAGTCTACCATTAGGCCAAACTCCAGGCCCCAAACATATTACTCTTAATAATGATGACTGCTTAAGAAGTTAATCATACGTAAAAGAGAAGGCAGTGACTTTTTAGTAGGCTATTGAATAGTTTTATAAATGCCCAGGCCTCTTGTTTTAACCTACTTGAAAATGCTTTATAGATTTAATTTTCTATGCTTAAGTATCATTTTTTCCATTGAAGCTAAATTAGTGGTGGTAAAAAATTAAATTAGTGGTGGTAAAAAAATAGTTATCCTGAAGATAATTATACTTGGCAATTAACTTTTACAATAAAGCTATTTTAATCAGCTGAAAAAAATCTTCTATTGGTCATTACAGTATCAGCTCAGACAGAAAAGAAACTATTTCAGTGCCTCAGACAGACATAGAGACAGACAGAGATAGGGACAGACAGACATAGACAGATTGACAGACAAAAAGGACGAAGAACAAATGACCGTTGATTAGAATATAATATTTTCCTTTGTTTCTCCTTACTTGCTAAAGACAATCCTCTGATGTTATCAAAGTCTGTATGATTTAAGGAAAATATACTTAAGGACAGTTAATTTCTCCTGGCAACATCACAATCTGAGATCAAATTCAGTCCAAGATCCAAGAGAAATAGGATCTAGTCAAAAGATAGCAGGTGAAACATAGTGCACCAACTGGTACCATTTGTTAAAATATATAGAGAGAGAGGATTTTTGAATGTTTATAAATAAGATTTACTCAGTCATGGAGAAAATATTACAGTGAAATTCACTGAAAATAAAATCTCCATTGAACTTTTGTCATTACATTGCAGTTTCACTAAATAAGGAGAAGTGAGCACACTGTCCCCTGACCCCCCCCACAAAAAATCATAGAGGACTTGAAAGCAAGTCTCAAAGGAAAAACTAAATCGCCAGGCACTAGTGGTTCATGTCTATATGCCTATAATCCTTTCTACTCAGGAGGCTGAGATCTGAGGTTTGCAATACAAAGCCAACCCAGTACAAAGCAACCCAGCCAACCCAGGAGACTCTAATCTCTAACTAGCTAAATGCCAAAAGTGGAGGTATAGTTCAAGTAGTAGAATGGAAAAACCTAAGCCAGAGCATTAGCCCATGAGCTCAACTCCAGTATCAGTACAAAAAGAAAAAGAAAGAAGGAGGGAAGAGGGAGGGAAGGAGGAAGGGAAGGAAGAAAAAGAAATTTAAAAACAAACAGCAGTGCACCAGTGGTTCATGCCTGTAATCCTAGCTTGTAGGGAGGCTAAGATCTGAGGATAACAGTTTGAAAGCAGCACAGAGAAGTCCATGAGATTCTTTTTTTTTTTTTTTTTTTTTTTTTTTGCCAGTCCTGGGCTTGAGCTCAGGGCCTGAGCACTGTCCTTGGACTTTCTCAAGGCTAGAGCTCTACCACTTGAGTCTCAGCACCACTTCCAGCTTTTTTCTATGTATGTGGTACCAAGGAATCGAACCCGGGTCCTCATGCATGCTAGGCAAGCACTTTAACCACTAGGCCAAACTCCCAGCCCAATCCATGAGATTCTTATCTCTGATATACTACTAAAAAGCCAGAAGTGGAGCTCTGCCTCCAATGGTAGAGCACTAGCCTTGAGCAAAAGAAACACAGGGACGGCACCCAGGCCCTGAGTTCAAGACCCAGGACCCGCACACACAAAAATAGTAATAATAAAAAGGAAAAATTACTATTTCTTTGAAACCACAAGAAGAATTTTTGTTGAATTCCAAAATAAAAAGTGAAAATTGAAGATCTAAGCCAACATACCGAGTTGGCAAATGCCCAGGATGGCTTAAAACACAATCCCCCTGTCTCAGTCTCCCAAATGCTAGGGTTGCAGGTGTGAACCATCATACCCAGCTTTATTTTTAAATATTTAAATCCACAAGCACTTATAGTCTAATATGTAAACATTTAAAATAATAATAAATTGGGCCCAGCCTGGCATAATGGCCCATGCCTGTAATTCCAACACAAAAGAGGCTGGGGCAGGAGGAATTCAAGTTCAAAGGCAGCCTTGAATACATAGCAATTTCCTGGCAAGCTTAGATTATATAGTGAAACACTGTCTCAAAAAAGAAAAATAAGCCGGGTGCAGTGGCTCACACCTGTAATCCTAGCTACTCAGGAGGCTGAGATCTGAGGATCAAGGTTCAAAGACAGCCCAGGCACAAAAGAACCTGAGACTTATCTCCAATTAACCCCTAGAAAAACGGGAATTTGGGCTTGGCTCAAGGGTAGGGTGGTAGCCTTGAGCTGAAGAGCTCAGGGACAGCGTCCAGGCCGAGATCAAGCCCCATGACCCACAAAAATAAATAAATTAATTAATTAAATTAAAATAAATAAATAAATTGAGCTGGACACTGGTAGCTTATAGTTGTAATCCTAGCTACTCAGGAAGCAGAGACCTGGAGGAACAGAGTGGGGTCAGCTGAAGCAGGAAAGTCTGAAAGACCTTATCAGAATGACATCAAGCAAAGCTGGAGACATCAAGTAGTAGAAATTGCTAGCCAGAAAAGTAAGCTGAGACCCTAAATTCAAACCCCACCACGAAAGAAAGAAAGAAAGGAAGAAAGGAAGAAAGAAAGAAAGAAAGAAAGAGAGAGATATCATCCAGTTATGTTGATACCTTATGAGAATTTCATTGACTGTGTGTCCCAACAGTTTCCCACACTAGAAATGCCAACTTTGCTCTAGTCTCAACCCATTGTCTGCCCCAATACCTTGATCTTCCCAGTAGCCCAACTGTCTCTTGATCTCTACTACCCAAAGTCTCAGAAGTACTGGCTCAAGCGGTAAAGCACAATGAGAGGAAAAGCATTTTGTGCTCCAATACTGGCACACAAAAACAATTCTGTTATCCAAATTCTTCTCTTTTGAGACCTAACTCACAGCTATTTATCTCCAGAAAACAACCAAAAATTAATGATTTTAAAGTTAAATTTTCAGTTAAAAATGTCTACTTAGCCATTCATTTCCTCTCTGTAGCCCATGGGTGATAACTGGTAGCTGCAGTGCTGTCTACAGACCTTGAATATGACCCTACATTGTTTTGTCACCATGCAACACTTCTGGAAGTGTCTATCCAACAAAGTTCTCACATGAAAGGAATCTTACTGTCAAATAGATGCACAGTGGTATTATATCCTACTTTTTGCCTTGTAGGAATTCAGATTTTTTTTTTTTTGCCATCCCTGGGCTTGAGCTCAGGGCCTGAGCACTGTCCTTGGACTTTCTCAAGGCTAGAGCTCTACCACTTGAGCCTCAGCACCACTTCTGGCTTTTTTCTATGTATGTGGTACCGAGGAATCAAACCCAGTTCTTTGTGCATGCTAGGCAAGCACTCTACAACTAGGCCACTCCCAGCCCCAAGAATTAAGCTTTGAATGGGGTGCTGGTGACTCACATCTATAATATTAATTTACTCAGGAGGCTGAGATCTGAGGATCACAGTTCCAAGCCACCCTGGGCAGAAAAAGCCTGTGAGACTCTTATTTCCAATTAGCCAGCAAAAAGCTGAAAGTGGTAGTGTGGCTCAACTGGTAGAGTGCCCACATTGAGTGAAAGTCAAGCAAGAGGACTTGAAGTTCTAATGACTTGAAGTTCTAATGATTTTTTTAAAAAAATAAAAAAGAAAAAAAGAATAAAGTTGCTTCTAAAAAGTATTCAGTAAATGCTTGTAGAACAGAACCAGAGTGGTGCTGTGGCTCCAGGGGTAGGGCGGTAGTCTTAAGCTGAGGAGCTCAGGGACAGTGCCCAAGCCCAGAGTTCAAGAATTCCATTGTTCATATATACCCCATTTTCTTGATCCATTAATCTGTGGAGGGAAATCTGGGTAGGTTCTATATCTTAGCTATGGTGAGTAATGCTGCAATGAACATGGCTGCGCTTGTAGCTTTAGGATGGTCTCGTTTGTGATTATTTGGGGAAATGCCCAGAAGTGAGACTCCTCCATCACAGGGAAGCTCTTTGTAAAATGGGAACACCTGTGTTGGCAGTGTGGCATAGTGGTTGGGTGCTTTTTTTTCTTTTTTTCGTATATGAAGCCCTGGGCTCAACTCCTCAGTATCACACAAACAGAAAAAGCCAGAAGTGGCACTGTGGCTCAAGTGGCAGGGTGCAGACCTTGAACAAAAGAAGCTCAGGGAAAGCACCCAGACCCTGTGCTCAAGCTCCCGGATTGGCAAATAAATAAATAAATAAATAAATAAATAAATAAATAAATAAATAAAGTGAGAACACCTTTTCCTTTCCACAAACAACATTGTCTTTTTTTTTCTTTTTTCTTTTTTGTCAGTCCCGGGTCTTGAACTCTGTGCCTGGACACTGTACCTGTGCTCTTCAGCTCAAGGCTAGCAGTGTACCACTTGAGCCACAGCACCAGAGTTTTCTGGTGGATAATTGAAGATAAAAGTCTCACTGACTTTTTGTGCCCAGGCCGACTTTGTACTCTGATCCTCAGATCTCAGACTCCTGAATAGCTAGGATTATAGGTGTGATCCTTGGGCACCCAGCACCAACATTCTTTTCACGAACGCTGAAATAAAATTCTAATATACATAAAAGCTTTCAATGAGGAAATGGTTTGAAACCATACTTCTGGCCCTTAACTATTTCTGGTTCTAAGAAATAAAATATTTTCAACATGTTCATTATTGAGTACATATAGTCTGTGGCAGGTGATGTATTTTGAGGATGGGGGGACTATTCTCATGATCTAGTTAGAGAATCCTTTCTAAGCTTGTGGACAATTACTGTGTATATATTTTAGCTATGCTTTAGATGACCGGATAGTATTGGGAATTGCACCATTTTATAGCCCAGAAGTGATTACATAAAATCATGTTAAAGTGATTATAATAAGAACTACATAGGCAGTAACATTTGCTGCCCTGTAAAACATTTAACCCAGGAGACTCTTTAAGCTGAATGAATAGAAAATGCCAGTAGTCATAGGAGACCCGTTCCTCCAGCAAATCAGCACTCCTCAGCAACTGTGACCCAGCAGTGTTTTCTCTGATTCTCTTCTCCCATTTGCCTCTGAACATCACAATAGTTAAGGAATCCTAATACACACAGATGTATTATTTAGCATCCTGTCATACACACTTCTTCATTCTACCTCCATGTTGTTTTAATTGAGACACACTTTTCTTTTTTTATTTTATTTTTGTGCATGTATGAGGCTTGAACTCAGGGCCTAGGCACTGCTCCTGACTAATTTGGCTCAAGGCTATGCTCTACCACTTTGAGACACACCTCTCCATCTGGTTTTCTGATATTAATTGAAGACAAGAGTTTCATAGCCAAAATTTCCTGCCTGGGCTGGTTTTGAACTGCAGTCCTCAGATTTGAGCCTTCTGAGTTGTTGGGATTACAGTCATGAGCCACCAAAGCCCAGCAAAGACACTGATTTGTTTTATCCAATCCTGGGGCTTGGGTGCTGTCCTTGAGTCTCTTTGTGTTCAAGGCTAGCACTCTAAAACTTTAAGCCATAATTCCACCTCCAGATTTTTGGTGGTTAATTGGAGATAAGTGTCTCTGGGATTTTCCTGTCTGGGCCAGCTTTATCTTGATTCACAGATCTCAGCCTCTAGGTAGGATTGCAAGTGTGAGAGAGGAGTACCCAGCTGAAGACACTGATTTTTAATGCATAAAATGAAATGAAATAATTTGTAAAATGTTTATGGGAACTTTGTCATGGATGGATAATTGGCTTGGTAACATCTGCACACATTGGCAATCTCCAGTGTCATTAAAAGTAGAGCAGTAATCTAGGCACTAGTAGCTCACTCCTGTGATCCTAGCTATTGTTTCATCATTTGCTGTATAACAAATTAGTCTGTGTTACTTTAAACAACACAAACACTTATCATCTCAGGCAGTTTTTGTGGTTGATGTTTGTATCCATACTGGGACTTGATGTGAGGGCCTCAGGCTTTCATTTGGCTTTTTCACCCAAAGCTGGCACCCTACATTTGAGCCACACCTCCACTTCTGGCTTTTGTTTTCTAGTTGGAAATGAGTCCCTTGAATTTGTCAGCCCAGGCTGGATTTAAACCATGATCCTCAAATCTCAACTATCAGAGTATCTAGGATTATAGAGTGAACCACTGACTTCCAGCTCAGGCATCTTCTTTGCCTTGGAATCAAGGTGGAGTTTAGCTGATGGTCCTGGCACAAGGAATCTCATAAGCAGTTGATGTGTCCTCTAAAGTTAGTCACCTAAGATTAGTAACTTCAGGTTAGTCACCTCAGGCTTCCCTGGGGCTGAAGGGTCCTCCAGCCAAACAATTCCTTATTCTCACAGGACTACTTCTTGTGAAAATGTCAAGGACTGGGTATTGGATTTCCTTCAGGGATTGTAACTCATGGTCAGAAAAATAATAGCATTGCTGATGGGTATGTTTAATGATTTTGTTAGAGACTGACGTATGTTCAGTTGAAATACTGTTGTCGGGGTTTTTACGCCCCGACTAAGACGAGAAGGAGAAAGGTTCCAGAAGTACATTGGGCTAAAATAGGATGCAGGAGCCTATCAGCATAGAGGTGGGCATGGCAGGGGGAGGTACATCACAAACCACCGCCAAACCTCCCAAGGAGGTGACAGGCAGGTCGGATCGCAAGACCAGGAAATGAGCCCATTTTCCTGATGTGACGTGCCCCACAACTATGATGTCTAAGATTTGTTTAAGAATAAGGTAGTGCAAAATAATAAATGGTCGGCTAAAATAATATTGACTAGAAGTTGAGGGGTTATGGAAGTACATTTCACTACTCTCTAATTTTTAGTGTGTTTGAAAAAAAATCTCTATAAAATTTAAATGACTGCATGTTTGGGTTTAGTCACAGCAGTTAACATCACCTTCAGAGACACTTAGAGGTACTGTGGGGCTATTAGATAAGTCCTGAGAAGGAGACCAAAGCAGTTTATTTTTTTTTAACCCTTCTATGAATTTGGGAAAACCATGGCTAAAAAGATGGATTGGATGGCAAGGAAAAAGTAAAGACTATAGAGAAGTTAATTTGGAGTCCATTGAAAAAAATTTTCACGCAAGGATCATAATAATGTCTTCTAGGGACCTAGAAATAGAATAGGAAGGAAAGAAAACACCCATCCCAGTGAAAGGTCACATCTTCTAATAATCTGCAGTTGCTTCCTGTCAAATTGCCACTTCTTTCTTCCCTCCCTGGCTTTCTTACACTTGTTTTTACCTTTGAGTAAATCTCATCATTTCCACTCAAATTCCTCAAACTACATAAACATTTTTGTTCTCTGTATGAGTTCAAAATTTGTTTTTTAATGCTTAATGGGAGATAAAAGTCTCTAAGACTTTCCTGCTCAGGCTGACTTTGAACTGCAATCCCCAGACCTCCGTCTCCTGAATAGCTAGGATTGCAGGCATGAAGCCCATGCCAGGTCTTGGCTCATCTTGTTCCTGTTCTGTCCCAGGGATAACTTCACAATCACTCCAGAGACTGAGAGTAAGTTAATGGTCAACCAGGCCACACGTACAAATTGGGACTATTTTACCTCTGCATACCTTTCACATCTCCTGCCCTCAGTTCTCCCTATTTAATCTGAAGCCAATGTCTGCATTCTGAAGATGACTGAAATGCTGTCTTCTCATAGATTCTACATAATAAATCCCCTTTGCTGCCCTTCACCTGGCCTTCTTATTTGGCATATGAGAAGTGCTGGGAACCAAATGTCACTATGACATCCAGAAACTATAAGTTTCTATAAACTGAAAGACCTTAGTAACTGTAAGACTCTGTCTGTAAACTGAAAGAATTAGTTATTGTTCCTACTACCTTTCCCATGATGGCCCAACTGCAATATCCTGGTGGGTAAAAAAGAACTTGATTGGCTAAATAGCTTGACTGCCTCCTGACCCCCTCCCAGACCTGTTTCAGGTACATGTTGTGCAGAAATGGTTACTAAGCAATATCACTAAGCAACCTGCTTGTGTCAATCACCTTTCTGCTAAACGTATATATTCTGCTTTGCAAAAATAAAGATTGAGACCTTGATCAGAATACTGTCTTGGTCTCCCTCCTTGTGTCTGTTTGTCTCTCACATTCAGGTTTGCTCCTCCTCGACCTCTAGTTGACTACCCTGCAGGGCAGGGCAAGAAGCATGGCCAGATCTAACTTGGGACCCCTGACCTTTATGCCTGAGGTCTAAAAATCCTCATTTTAGAAGCAAGGAGAATGATGTTGGGATTATTAAGGTTCAGTCTATGGAATTGGTTGAAGAATTTGATGAAGAATGTAAGGTAATGAGAAGATGAAGGATGATTCAGTTTTATACCTTGAGTTATCATGGTGAATAGTAATGGAAAAGTTTGTAGAGGAAAAAAATGGAGGATTCAGTAATGGATATGATTTTGTTCACACTGAAAAAAGGCTCTTCAATCTTCAGATCTCAGCCTCCAGAGTAGCTAGGATTGCAGATGCAAGCCACCAACATCCAGCTAATTAGGCATTACTTAAAGGTGAGCCTTAGAGTCCGCTGTATTATATGCCTTTTGCAGGTAGGGAGGGGCATAGAGCTTGATCTCAGCCTGGGCGAAGTCTCCAAGCTCTTCAGCTCAAGGCTACCGCCCTACCTCATGAGCCAAGCCCCACTTCCCGTTTTCTAGAGGTTAATTGGAGATAAGAGTCTCAGATCCTTTGTGTCCATGCTAGCTTTGAACCTTGATCTTCAGATTTCAGCCTCCTGAGGAGCTAAGATTACAGGCATGAGCCACCGCGCCCAGCTTTGGATTCTATGTCTTAATGAGCCATTCTCTGGATGGAGTAGGTTCTACAAATCACCTGGAAATTCAAGAAAAATAGTGTTTGATTTAGCAGGTGTGGGTAGGGCCTGTGAATTTGCTAGAGGTACAACATCAGAGCTAGAGGGTCAAGGCTTTAAAAGAACTGGAGATTATAGAAAGGGGCAGTACTATTTCTTGGATTGCCTGTCCTTCAGAGACACTATTCCTTTAAGGACTCACAGCAACTGGCTTTCTACAGAGTTAAGAAACTAGACCTTTCTTTGATAAGAAAACAGGTGATACCAGTGCTCTCTCTCTCCTTCCATCCCCCCAAGCCCTGGAGCTTGAACTCAGGGCCTAGGTACTTCCCCATCATTTTTAATACCTAGGGAGAAAAGAATTCCTTCTCCTTTGAGATACATGCCACTTGCTATTTTGCCCCTTTGTCCTTGGAAGCCACATAACTTCTGGTTATTCCTTCCTGCTGAAGGGCCTTAAAAATCTTTAAGTCCATGCCAGAGCTGTTTGCTTTAGGGCGATAAGAAGACACAGCTTGTTTAAAGGGCAGTTTGCCTTCCACACAAGATGTTATCTAAACCTTTTCTTTCTTTGTGCAAAAAAGGTGATGGTAAGGAGAGTTGTGACTGAGAATAGTTCAGATCAAAGGGCACAGATACAAAGACTGGGGACTTATAGTTAATTCATAGGGCTTATCCCTCTCCCCCCAATCATCTTTTAACTTGCTTCAAGTTGTTTTTGGGGGGGGTGTTCATGGTGGTGGGTTTTGGGGGGTTGTTCTTCATGGGGCCTGGGCACTGTCCCTGAGCTCTTCAGCTCAAGGCTACCACCCTGCCCCTTAAGCCACAGTGCCACTTCCAGTTTTCTGGTGGTTAATCAGAGATGAAAGTCTCATGGACTTTAGTGGCTGGGCTGGCTTTGAACCAACATCCTCAGATGTCAGCCTCCTGAGTAGCTAGGATTACAGACGTGAGCCACCTCCCCCAACTGCTTTTTATGTTTTCACTCTCTCTGCCTTATAGTCATTTCTTCACACAGCAGCCAGAGGCTAAAATGGCAACCAAATGTTTCTCTGCCCCACTCCACAATCCTTTTATAGTTCCTCATCTCATGGACAGTGAAAGTCAAATGCATTCAATGGCCTTGTGATGCCAGCTCTCACCCCTGCTTTCCCTGCTATGAACTCACCCAACCACTCCTGGCTTCTCTGTAAGAGCCAGGTCCAGGTAACCTCACAGGAAGTCAGATCTCCCAAGTCCTAAATATCCTCTCCCTCAAATCTCTTGCCAGAACAACCCATTGGCCACAAGAAGTCATTCCCTGGGAAGACAGCATGTTGAGAAGGGGATAGAGAAACTCCGCAGTGACATACATATGCCAGCATGCTCTGGTGGCCTCCGACTTTTCTTTTTATCCTCCAGATCCCCTCTCACAAGTCACATGGTGTGTACAGTATGGTACACGTGTATACTCTGAGTGCTAGTGACTGATCTCAAAGCAGTTGGGCAGTCAGAAACCAGAGGCGCAAGCCTATAATCTTAGCTACTCAGGAGGCTGAGATCTGAGGATTATGGCTAGAAGCCAGCCTGCAGGAAAGTCTGTGAGACTCTTTACTCCAAGTAACCACCCCCAAAAAAGCCAGAAGTGGTGATGTGGTTGGAGTAGTAGAGCATCAGCTTAGAGCAAAAAAGCTAAGGGATAATCCCCCCCCCCCCCAAGCAGTCAGACTGTTCCTGTAATGACTGCTGACAAGTCCTGTGTCTGAATATCTGACATTCTCACGGGTGGGATCAAAGGGGAAAGTCCTGAAGGACTTGTATGCTGACTACAAAATACAGTATAGTCCTCTCAATAAGCAAGTGTGAGAGATAAGGGAATGGCTTAGTGAACTCTGAAGCAACACTTAGGAGCTGACACAGTAGTACTGGATGTCTGAGACCTGGCTAGGTAGCCTGGGCTATCTAGTAGGGTATAAATCCTCTCTCTAAAAAAAAAAATAAAAAAGAATTCTGAAAACAATAAATCACTCTCGAATGCCAGTAGTAAAACACTATGGGGTATGAATTCCTGGGCTGGGCTTCCCAGTATAACACTGCTTACTGCCAAACAACTCCTTCACACAAAGAGGGCTTTAACCCAAGTCTCCAGTCTTCCAGATTTATCTTATTATTTGTTCTATTACTCTTTGAGCCTTATAACTTTATATGCATGATTTATACATTCTGCTGAAATGTTGGTCAGTGACAGATTTAAGGAAACATCAATAAGGAAAGGAAAAAGATGTCTGAGAACTGTGGGATTTCATTTTGTAAATGTCAAGCTAAGGAAATCAGACAGGGCAACCAAGAACCTGGGATACTATCTTAAGCACCAATTAGCACTGGATGAGCCTTTTATTAAATGGATACTTCCTTCAACTAGCTTTGTTGCATGCACTCAACAGCCTAGTTACCCAGAAAGTAGTAAAACTAAATGTATACTCTATTGATTAGCTGTCAAAATATGATAATATTTCACCCTTCTCATAAAATATGTACTAAAAAATTTATTAGGCCATTAATATACAAATTTACCAGTCTAGTGGGATGAACTATGAAATTCAAGACAATATGTTTCCTTTGGTTTCCTCAAAAGCAGTATTTTAATATAGAACTACAGAAAAATATATGTAAGTAAATATATACATATAGAAATTTCCATAGAGATTGTTCCTTGTAATTTCACAAATGTGCTCATTTCTCTTCTTTTTGTTAATATAATTTTCTTGTCAAGGCAATGAACAGAGGGGTTACAGTTACATGCATAAGGTAATAAATATATTTCTTTTTTTTTGAGGTGGCTCTAGTCTTTATTTTTTTAAATTTTTTTTATTGTAATTAGTAAAAGGGTTACATGATATTTGCCAGATAGAAGGTGCATTAATTCACATACATTGATACCCTTTCACATGTCTTGGTACCCATTACCCTCCCCCCCACACCCTCCACCCGTCTTGGTTTTCCCCCCTTCCCTATCAAATTTCAAATATCCAAATACAAATAAATTCAATATATCAGATAACAAAGTGAGATACTATAACAATATGAGATAACCAAGGGACAGCAAAGGAGATGAGAGACAACATAGTACATTAAGGACAACAATCATTCATTATATGGCTTTTGTTTCAATATCCTGGAGGTCCTTGCAAACCAACAAGTTAATGTCTCACCTTAAGCTCCTGGAAAAAGAGCAACAAACCAACCCTAATCCCAGTAGAAGAAAGCAAATTATTAAAATCAAAGCAGAATTAAATGATTTGGAATCCAAAAAAACTATAGAAAGAATCAACAAAACAAGGAGTTGGTTCTTTGAAAGAATTAACAAAATTGACAAGCCCTTAGCAAATCTTACCAAAAAAAGAAGAGAGCATATCGAAATAAACAAAATCACAGATGAAAATGGTAATATCACGACAGAAATTACCAAGATCCAGAATATCATGAGGGAATGCTTCTCAAACCTTTATGCCAGCAAATTTGAGAATCTAAATAAATATATTTCTTATCCAACTCCTCATTTTTCTCCCATTTTCCCTCCCCTACAACTTCCCCCCACCATTAACTTCTTTATGGTCCTTTCGAGATCTTGAAAGAAATAACTTAACAGATATCCAGTCACATGGTGGTCCATAACTGTAATCCCAGCACTCAGAAAGCAGAGACAGGAAGATCCTGACTGCAAAGCGAGAGAGCCATACACCAACCCTGTCTCTAAAAACAAACCAATATAAAAATGGTTTCAAATAAATACCTTTAGTTTCATTTCTACATTTGATTTAACAACAACAAAAACAATTGATTTGAAATAGAATATATGGGTTTTGCAAATGCTTGAACAGCTTATAGAAGTTTATATTAATAAAATTTAATATATTATTATAATTTTAAATCATATGTATATAATTTACAACATGTATACATGATTTACAACACACACATATAATGTCAATACTGGGGCTGGAATACAGAGCCTGGGCACTATCCCTTTAGTTTTGTTTTGTTTTGTTTTTCTGTCAGTCATAGGACTTGAACTCTGGACCTGGGCATTGTCCATGAGCTCTTCAGCTCAAGGCTACCACCCTATCCCTTGAGCCACAGCGTCACTTCCAGTTTTCTGGTGGCCACTTCCAGTTTTCTGGTGATTAATTAGAGATAAGAGTCTCATGGGCTTTATAATGCCCGGGCTGACTTTGAACCTCGATCCTCAGAACTCAGCCTCCTGAGTAGCTAAGATTACAGGCGTGAGCCACTGAACCCAACTCTCTTTAGTTTTTGTTGTTGTTGTTCAAGGCTAGCACTCTACTAGGTGAGACACAATTCCATGTGAGCTTTTTGGTGGTTAATTGAAGATAAAGAGTCTAAACACACTTTTCTCTCTGGGATAGCTTCAAACCTCAATCCTTGGGTCTCAGCCTCCTGAGTAACTAGGATTATTAGATACTATCTATTGATGCCTGGCTTTAAATTATATAAACTTCCCTAAAAAATTAAAATAAAAACTTTTTTTCTCTCTCAAGAAAATTTCTGTATAGTTAGTCAAGGTTTTCAAAAGCAACTCATTGATATTATAAGTATTCACAATATTTTCTTTATGTCCATACTCACTGTTCATAAACATTATTGTATTGGTATGTACTTGACTATAATTGTGAGCAAAACAGGCCCCAAGTTCTACCTTCTTGGAGCTTGCATGCTATTTCTAGGAAGATATACCTCATAATGAGATTGACAGGTAATACAGGTTCCATGATTGCCAGGTCCACTCACAGCACTGTTCCACAGATTTACCCCTGCTGAAGGACTCCCCCAAACTCCCCAAACATCACCCAAAGACCACGAGAGATTCTGATGATATAATTCTTATGGCCAACCTAACAGATTCTACATCTAGGATGTTTGTCCAAGCAAAAAGCTCTTACCCAGTATCCATGCCCTTGGGAACACTTAAGGATTGTGTCCTTACAATGACCTGTTGGTACCACCATTCCCAGAATCCTTACTGGAGAGTAAGACAGGTTAACAATAGGGGAAAATGCTGTTACCAACACCTTCTTCTAGCACGCCCAAGGAAACACCCATGAGTCCTATCGCCTCTTCCCTAGGAACTCCTACAGCCACTCCTCAGTTTGCAGTGAAGACTTCTCCTTAAGGAGAACTTTGGGCCAGTTACTTTTCTAGTTTCTTGCTA
The DNA here is from genome assembly GCF_031878675.1 of Megascapheus bottae. Taxonomy (NCBI): domain Eukaryota; kingdom Metazoa; phylum Chordata; class Mammalia; order Rodentia; family Geomyidae; genus Megascapheus; species Megascapheus bottae. The sequence goes on from NC_143518.1 coordinate 2,225,483, forward strand.
TTTATTTGTTTGCTGTATAGCACTAGGGGCTTGAACTCAGGACTTGGGCCCCATCTTTAGCATGTTTTGCTCAAAGGTAGTACGATACTACTTCAGCAACACCTCTACTTCCAGCTTTGTGGTGGTTAATTAGAAATAAGTCTCATGGACTTTCCTGTCCAGGCTGGCTTCCACCTGGGATTTTCAGATCTCAGCTTCCTGAATAGCTAGGATTATTTACATGAGCCATCACAGAATGGCATCCAGGCCAGTTCTAACCAAACTGAGGCACATGAGCAGCAGAGGTGAGACTTGTGAGTTCTTAGGCTGACTTTTTCATAACATTTCTTTAATGACCAGAGATGTTGAGCATTTCTTCATGTGTCTATAGGCCATTTTTGTTTCATACATATATATATATATATATATATATATATATATATATATATGCATGCTCAGGGCCTGAGCATTGTCCTTGGGCTTTCTCAAGGCTAGAGCTCTACCATTTGAGCCACAGCACCTCTTCTAGCTTTTTTCTATGTATGTGGTACTGAGGAATCAAACCCAGGTCTTTGTGCATGCTAGGCAAGCATTCTACCACTAGGCCAAACTCCCTGCCCATGTTTATTCTATTCTTTGTTAAGAGATCCTAAGAATTTGGGATCTTCACTTTCTCAGCCACCCACTGGTAATAAGACTGCCCAATCTCTTTGTATGTTGATCCAAGAAGTCCTAACAAATCTGGGTATGTGGTAACACCCCTTTGTTACATGAGCTCTATAAAGAAAACATACTCTAGGTTTCTGTACGTTACACGGAAATCATTTAAACCTAAGCCATTCGACTTTGAGTTTAAGGGCCAAAACAAGAATGACTTTATGTTTTGTTTATATAAGTAAACAACTGTCATCTGTTAGCATACCAGGAACTTTATTGATGCCATGAACAATTGCATCAGCAAATACAACAAATCATATCAGAAAAAGCAAGCATGAGTTTATATTAAAGGAGAGACCTTAGCACTTGGACACATTAGCATATTCGTAACCACTCATCACCAGAGCATTTGGTATATAGGCCAAGAATCAACAAGCAACGAACACCTGAGTCTGTCCCTGGGTTTTCAGCTCAGCTCTATCCCCTGCTTGCTCATTTACAACATCACCCCTGTCCATCACGTTTCTGACCAAACGAAAGACTGTTCCAACTCCCCCTCGATAACTAATTTATTTTTCCTGATTCTATAGAAGATACTTAAAATCTGAGAAACTCCTGACTTGGGTCCATGAATCAATTAGAAATAGAATAAAGGCAAAGCATTCTAGAGGCCTCCATCTTGTACCTGTTTCTTTTGTGCTCTCCTATAGTCAATTTGCAGCCATCTTAGAATCCAGAGAGGGCTGAACTACCTGCCAAACATCAATGACCAGGCCCCACCTGGCCAGTCCTGAGAAGATATGTGGAACTTTGGGAGTCTGAGCCTGGGTTAGAATCTCCAGTTTTCATTCTCCCCACAAAAGTCAGAGGAATGCCACCCTTAAGGCTGTAGCACTTCCCCTCAGCCCCTCACTTTCAAATAGAGAATATTTTCAGTTTCAGTAGGCCAATGTTTTGTTGGGGCTAGACTGTGCAATGCAAAGGACCTACACTGGAGACCTAAGTGAAAGTCCCCATCTCTGCGACCCTCATCTAGCAACACATTTCATATGTCTCATATGAAAGGCGATTCAACAATCAAAAATGATTTTTAAATATCTGACCTTTCTTTTGCCATACGTAGAGTTAAACTTGAATGATCTACTACTTGAGCCACACTCTCAGCTCTTTTTGCCGTATTTTTCAGGTAAAATCTCACATTTTTGTCTAGGCTTTCCTATGCATAATTCTCTCAATCTCTACCTCTGGACTTCAACCTCACTAATAGCTGAGATTACAGGCATAAGCCATTGCACATAGCCTTAACATTTTTTGATAATTTGAAAAAATAACCACTTCCTATCTAATAACAACAGATGCTGGAGGGGTGTGGCCAGGAGGGATCACTACTACACTGTTGGTGGGAGGGTAAACTTGTTCAGCCACTATGGAAAGCAGTATGGAGATTCCTCAAAAGACTAAACATAGAGCTCCCCTATGACCCAGCAATTCCACTACTTGGCATTTATCCAAATATCCAGAAACAAGAACATATTAAGCCACTAGTACAACTGTGGAGCATGTCACATCAGGGAGATGGAAACCTATGCTGTAGAAAAGGAGGCCTATGAGTACTGCCTTTGCTGTGTCCCAAAGGAGTTGGTATTTTGTGTGCTCCTTACTGTTAAATTTCATAAACTGTTGGATTTCTGTTCTGATTTCTTCGATGACCCATTGGTGATTCAACAATGTGTTGTTCAGTTTCCATGAGTTACAGGGTTTTCGTTGGTGGAGATGTGTGTTCAGTTCCAATTTGATGCCTTTGTGGTCTGAGAGTGTGCATGGAATAATTTCAGTGTTTCTGAATCTGACCAGGTTTGTTTTATGGCCTAAGATGTGATCTATTTTGGAAAATGTTCCATGTGCTGCTGAGAAAAACATATATTGTGTTGTTGCTGGGTGGAATAATCTGCAGATGTCTGTTAGATCTAGTTGGTCTATATAGTTGTTCAGTTCTAAGGTTTCTCTGTTGAGTTTTTGCCTTGTTGATCTGTCCACAGGTGAGAGTGGTGTGTTAAAGTCACCAACAATCACTGTATTTCGATCTATGTATGGTTTCAGTGTAAGTAAAGTTTGCTTGATGAAGTTCGAAGCTCCGGGATTGGGTGTGTAAATATTTAGGATCGTTATGTCTTCCTGGAGGAAAGATCCCTTTAGTAGTATGTAGTAACCTTCTGTGAAAATGACAATCTTGCCAAGAGCTACCTACAAATTCAACGCAATACCCATCAATATCCCAATGGCATTCTTTAAAGAAATAGAAGAGGCAATTCAAAATTTCATATGGAATAATAAAAGACCCCATATGCCAAAAACAATTCTCAGAAGAAAGAAAAGCACAGGAGGAATTTCAATACCAAACTTTAGACTCTATTACAGAGCTATAATTAAAAAAACAGCTTGGTACTGGCACAAGAACAGGCCTGAAGACCAATGGAATAGAACTGAGGACCCAGATATTAAACCACAGACCTATAGCCACCTAATCTTTGAAAAGGGAGCCAAAAAAAATAGAATGGAAGAAAGACAGCCTCTTCAACAAGTGGTGCTGGCAGAACTGGTTAAGCACCTGCAGAAAACTAAAGTTGGATCCTTCTTTGTCACCTTGCACTAGAATTAACTCCAAATGGATCAAAGACCTGGAGGTAAAAGCTGACACACTGAAAACTTTACAGGAAGGAATAGGAGATATTCTAGGCCTCCTTGGCACAGGTCGAAACTTTCTTAATAAGGACCAAGAATCACAACAAATCAGAGAAAGGCTGGATAAGTGGGACTGCATTAAACTGCAGAGCTTTTGTATGGCAAAGGACATAGCTAGTAAATTAATTAGGAAGCCTACAGAGTGGGAGAAGATCTTCACCAACCAAACAACGGACAAAGGCCTCATATCTAAAATATATCAACAGCTCAAAAAATTGAATCACTCCCAAACTAATCTCCAAAGTAACAACCATCCCATTAAAAAATGGGCCAAAGACTTAAAGAGAATCTTCTCTGAAGAAGAAACAAAAATGGCCTATAGACACATGAAGAAATGCTCAACATCTCTGGTCATAAAAGAAATGCAAATCAAAACAACTCTAAGATTCCACCTCACTCCAGTTAGAATGGCCAGGATCAGGAAAACGAATGCCAACAGATGCTGGAGGGGATGTGTCCAGGAGGGATCACTACTACACTGTTGGGGGGAGTGCAAACTCGTTCAACCACTATGGAAAGCAGTGTGGCAGTGCCTCAAAAGGCTAAACATAGAACTCCCCTATGACCCAGCAATTCCACTACTTGGCATTTACCCAACCATCCAGAAACAAGGGCATACTAAATCCACTAGCACAACAATGTTCATTGCAGCACTATTCACCATAGCAAAGATATGGAACCAACCTAGATGTCCCTCAGTTGATGAGTGGATCAACAAGTTGTGGTATTTGTACACAATGGAATTCTATGCTGCTGTCAGAAAGAATGACATTGCCCCATTTGTTAGGAAATGGAAAGACTTAGAAAAAATCATATTAAGTGAAGTAAGCCAGACTCAAAGGAACTTAGGCTCAATGGTTTCCCTCATTCGTCATAATCAGTAGAAACCTTGGGCTCTACTAGCAGAGATCTGCAATAGAGCAAAATCCTGATACATAAGGCCATATAGTATGAAGGTAATTGAAAGGACCTCCAGGATATTGAAACAAAAGCCATATAACGAATGATTGTTGTCCTTAATGTACTATGTTGTCTCTCATCTCCTTTGCTGTCCCTTGGTTATCTCATATTGTTATAGTATCTCACTTTGTTATCTGATATATTGAATTTATTTGTATTTGGTTATTTGTAATTTTATAGGGAAGGGGGGAAAACCAAGATGGGTGGGGGGTATGGGGGGGGGAGGGAAACGGGTACCAAGACATGTGAAAGGGTATCAATGTACGTGAATTAATGCACCTTCTACCTGGCAAATATCATGTAACCCTTTTACTAATTACAATAAAAAATGCAAAAAAAAAAGAAAAGGAGGCCTAACTCATTGCCCAGTGCTCACTTCCTGGTCTTGGGACCGCACCTTGCTGAGATGGCGCCTGCCACCCAGTCGAAAGATAAGGCTGTAGTTTGTGATGTAAAGAAAGGCCACCCCTGGGATAGGCCCTGACCCCTTCGACCCTCTCAGATAGTACATGATTCCCCTACTTTACCTATAGTGACAATAAACACATGGAGCCCCCCCCCACCCTACCCACCTTTGTGCTGACAAGCTCCTGCACCCTATATTAGCTGAATGGACTTCCTCAATAAATGATTTCCCTTCTTGACTGTTTTCCCTGATGCATCTGATTGTCCTCAGGCGAGGGAAGGCTGGGTGCCGGCAGTCAGTCCAGTCAGTCAGCCCTCTCCTTTCTCCGTTCGTCTTGGTTGGGGCGTGTTCTCTCTATCTGCAGGTCAGGAGGGATGGAGGACTAAAAACCCCGACAGAGCGAAGTTCTTTGAAGCATAATTTACCTTAGTAAAGATATGGAACCAACCCAGATGCCCCTTGGTAGATGGATGGATCAAGAGGATGTGGTACTTAAACACAATGGAATTCTATTCTGCCATAAGAAAGGATGGCATCGCCCCATTCATAAAGAAATGAAAAGCCTTGGAAAAATCATATTAAGTGAAGTAGCTAGACCCAAAGGAACATAGGCTCAATGGTTCCCCTCATTTGTAATAATTAGTACATACCTAGGACTCTAGGACTCTAGGGTTACAATAGCTCAAAACCTAGACACATAAGGTCATATAGGATGAGACTAAATGAAAGGATATCTAGGATATGGAAACAAGAGCTTTATCTTGAGTGATTGTTGTTCTTAATGTACTATGTTATTTCTCTTCTCATTTTTTGCCCCTATGGTTAATCCCATATTGTTACTGTATCTAACTTTGTTATCTGGTATATTGTACATGTGTTTGTTTGTTTATTTGAACTAGGAAAAGGTAAGGGGGAAAATAAGATGATTGGGAGGAGGTGGGGGGAGGGACAGGGGGACAAAAACATGAGAAGGGGTATCAATGTGTGAGAAGTAATGCACCTATTACCTGACAAATATAACTGTAACCCCTCTATACATTATTCCACTAATAAAAAATAAATTTAAAATGTTGATTCTAAGTGGATAGAAAAGCTCCCCCCAGGGAGCGACAACTCTATGGGGTAGGGTAGGTAAAAGGTGGCCTTGCCACTCCAAACAAATAGCAGCTCAACCTGCAGCTTAGCTGCAGGAATACTAATAAAAAAAATGGAGTCTATAAAAATGCACTGAAAAAAAAACTGTAAAATGAGAGTGGTTCCAGGTTGGGCAAAAACAGTCTCAGGAGTTAGCCCTCCAGGAAAAGCCATTGATTCTAGACATGCCACAACCCCCAAACAAACTCACTTGAAGAGACTCCAACCTACAGAAGCCAGCCACCTCCTTCCTAGGTTACACACAAAGCAGATCACCTCTCCCACTCAGTCTGAGAGGAGGGACATAAAGACTTCACGTTTATGGGGCCGGGAGTTTGGCCTAGTGGTAGAGTGTTTGCCTAGCATGCATGAAGACCCGGGTTCAATTCCTTGGTACCACATACATAGAAAAAAGCCAGAAGTGGTGCTGAGGCTCAAGTGGTAGAGCTCTAGCCTTGAGAAAGTCCAAGGACAGTGCTCAGGCCCTGAGCTCAAGCCCAGGACTGGCAAAAAAAAAAAAAAAAAAAAAAGACTCCACGTTTATAAGGCAGTACATTTTTTTGCCCACTCAAACCAACTAATTTGAGAAGCCAACTAAGCCACAAGGAAAAGTGACCAACACAAGCAAATCAAAGTCTCCATAAAGAGATTAGACAATGGACATAAAGGAGACACAAGGTCCCCCCCAAAAATTGGAGATTTTTTTTTCTTTTCTGTTTGCCAGGCTTGGGGATTGAACTCAGGACCTGGGCACTATCCTTGGACACTTGCTCAATGCTAGCACTCTATGACCTGAGCCACAGTGTCACTTCCAGCATTTTTTGTGTATGTGGCACTAAGGAATCAAATCCAGGGTGGTTTCATACATGCTAGCACTTTGTGCATTGCACCAGTAGTCTATGCTCCTGGACCCAGAATTTTTTATTTTAATTGTAATTTTTTGTTACTTTTTATTTTCTTCTTCATTGCTTGTTCTGTTTGAGATATACAGCCTACGGTGATTCCTAGGCTTCCTCCTTAATTGTGTGCATACTTATTTCAGACTATATATATATATATATATATATAGCCAGTCCTGGGCTTGAGCTCAGGGCCTGAGCACTGTCCTTGGACTTTTCTCAAGGCTAGAGCTCTACCACTTGAGCCTCAGCACCATTTCTGGCTTTTCGTTTTCTATGTATATGGTACTGAGGAATCGAACCCGGGTCTTCATGCATGCTAGGCAAGCCCTCTACCACTAGGCCAAATTCCCAGCCCAGACTATATTTTGATTACTCAATTTTCTATTTTCTCAATCTTAGTATTTTTAATTTCAGTATTATTATTTTATACATATATATTTTTTACTTTTTTAAATTTATTTTTCTCTGAAGTTAGGTCTTAGTTTTCTTCATTCAGTTCCTTTCCTATTCTTTTCTTCTTTTCATATATTTTTATTGTAATTATAGTAGGGTTACATTATATTCACCAGATAGAAGGTACATTACTTCACAAACATTGATATCTTTTTCATGTCTTGGTTCCCATTCCCTCACCCTACCCCTGCCCCTCATCTTGTTTTCTCCCTTTCCCTATCCTATTTCAAATAACCAAATAAACATATATAGAATATATCAGACAACAAAGTAAAATACTGTAACAATATGATATCCAAAGGACAGCAAAAGAGATGAGAGATAACATAGTACATTAAGAACAACAATCACTCATTATATGGTTTTTGTTTCTATATCCCAGAGGTCCTTTCATTTAGTATCATACTATATGGCTTTATGTATCTAGGTATTGCTATATTATAAATCTCTGCTAGGAGAGCCCAAGGTTTCTCCTGATTATGACAAATGAAGAAAACCATTGAGCCTATGTTCCTTTGAGTCTGACTTACTTCACTTAATACAATTTTTTCTAAATCTTTCCATTTCCTTACAAATGGGGTGATGTCGTTCTTTCTGACAGCAGCATAGAATTCCATTGTGTATAAACACCACATCTTCTTGATCCACTCATCAAATGAGGGGCATCTGGGTTGGTTCCATATCTTTGCTAGTGCTGCAATGAACATCCTTGTGCTAGTGGATTTAGTATGTCCTTGTTTCTGGATGGTTGGGTAAATGCCAAATAGTGGAATTGCTGGGTCATAGAGGAGCTCTATGTTTAGTCTTTTGAAGAACTGCCATACTGCTTTCCATAGTGGTTGAAGGAGTTTGCACTCCACCAACAGTGTAGTAGTGATCCCTCCTGGCCACATCCCTGCCAGCATCTGTTGTTATTAGATTTCTTGATCATGGCCATTCTAAATGGAGTGTGGTGGAATCTTAGAGTTGTTTTGATTTGCATTTCTTTTATGGCCAGAGATGTCCAGCATTTGTTCATGTGTCTATAGGACATTCTTATTTCTTCTTCAGAGAAGACTCTCTTTAAGTCTTTGGCCCATCTTTTTATGAGATGGTTGTTTCTTTGGAGATTAGTTTTGGAGTGATTCAATTTTTTGAGCTGTTGATATATTTTAGATATAAGGTCTTTGTCTGTTGTATGGTTAGTGAAGATCTTCTCCTACTCTGTAGGCTTTGTAGTTAGTTTGCTAGCTATGTTCTTTGCCATACAGAAGTTCTGCAGTTTAATTCAGTCCCACTCATCCAGCCTTTCTCTGATTTGTTGTGTTTCTTGGTCCTTATTAAGAAAGTTTCGACCTGTGCCAAGGAGACATAGTGTATCCATATTCCTTCTTTTAAACTTTTCAGTGTATTTTCTTTTACCTCCATGTCTTTGATCCATTTGGAGTTAATCCTGGTGCAGAGTGACAATGAAGAATCCAACTTTAGTTTTCTGCAGGTGCTTAACCAGTTCTGCCAGCACCACTTTTTAAAGAGTCTGTCTTCTTCCATTTTATTTTTTTTTTTGGCTCCCTTATCAAAAATTAGGTGGCTATAGGTCCCTGTGTTAATATCTGGGTCCTCAATTCTATTCCATTGGTCTTCAGGCCTGTTCTTATGCCAGTACCAAGCTGTTTTGTCCACTATAGCTCTGTAATAGAGTCTAAAGTTTGGTATTGAAATTCCTCCTGTGCTTTTCTTTCTTCTGAGAATTGTTTTTGGCATATGGGGTCTTTTATTATTCCATATGAAATTTTGGATTGCTTCTTCTATTTCTTTAAAGAATGATATTGGGTTATTGGTGGATATTGCATTGAATTTGTAGATAGCCCTTGGCAAGATTGCCATTTTTCACGATGTTAATTCTTCCAATCCAGGAGTATGGAAGTTTTTCAATTTCCTCAATTCTGCTTTCCTTTTTCAGGGTTTTAAAGTTTTCATCACAAAGGTCCTTTACATTCTTAAGTTAATTTCTAGGTACTTGAAGTAGGTCTGTTTAGTTGGATTAGGTCATCTTGGTTTAGTGTAGGTATGTTAATATTGCCTAGAAAATCATCCATTTCTTTTAGAGTCTCAAATTTGTTGGCATAAAGTTTTGAAAAGTAGTCCCTTATAATGGTCTGTATCTTGGTAATTTCTGTTGTGATATTACTATTCTCATCTGTGATTTTGTTTATTTGGGTGTGCTTCCTTCTTTTTCTAGTAAGATTCGCTAAGGGTTTGTCAATTTTGTTAATTTTCTCAAAGAACCAACTCCTTATTTTGTTGATTCTTTCTATAGATTTTTTGGACTCCAATTAATTTAATTCTGCTTTGATTGTAATAATTTACTTCCTTCTACTGGTACTGGGGTTGGTTTGTTGCTCTTTTTTCCAGGAGCTTAAGGTGCGACATTAAATTGTTGGTTTGCGATTTTTCCAATTTGTTAATGTAAGCTATACATTTTCCTCTGAGTACTGCCTTTGCTGTGCCAAAGGAGCTATTATTTTGTATGCTCCTTTTTGTTAAATGTCATAAACTGTTGAATTTCTGTTCTGATCTCCTCAATGACCCATTGGTGATTCAACAATTTGTTGTTCAATCTCCATGAGTTACAGGGATTTTGTTGGTGGAGATGTGTGTTCAGTTCCAGTTTGATGCCCTTGTGGTCTGAAAGATGCAGGGAATAATTTCAGTATTTCTGAATCTGCACAGGTTTGTTTTATGCCCTAAAATGTGGTCTATTTTAGAAAATGTTCCATGTGCTGCTTAAAAGAATGTGTATTGTGATGTTGCTGAGAGGAATAATCTGCAGATGACTCTTAGATCTAGTTGGTCTATACAATTGTTTAATTCTGAGGTTTCTCTGTTGAGTTTTTGCCTCATTGAATATATAAGGAAAAGGGGAAGGTACATTTAGGAGAGATTAATGATAAAAATTTAAAACAAGTAAGAAGAAAAAAAAGAAAAAAGGTGGGGAGAGAACTCACTCAATTGTGAGTTCTTAAACAAGAAATGCTAGGGTTAAGAACTGAGATTAAAAAGCAGATGACTGTATCAATATAAATAAAATTCGTATCCAGTCTGTACCCAGTGCTATCACTATGTTTCTAGGAATGACCACAATGACAGAAGGAAAACGAAAAAAAAAATGGAAAGAGAAAACATAACCTTAAAAAGGGGGGTGGGGTGTGGAGGTAAAATGGCAAAAAAAAATAAGAACACATAAAAATGCAAATGAGAAAAGGTAGTAAAAAAAGGGGGGGTTATTATTCAGTTTTGGGGGGAGGAGACAGGATGGGAAACTTGTGTCTTCACTAAATTAGGGATCCAAATATTTTAAAAAGTCTTTTTCTCCTGCGATTTGGCTTTGCGGTGTTTCCAAACAGTTTGCTTGATTGGGCAGAAAAAAAAAAGCCAGTGGATCTGCCAGCAGCTTGGTTTACCAGGAGCTCAGCCCCACCCAGGAGGAGGAGCTTCCGCTAGCACAGAGGTGGATGTCTAGCTAAGCTGCCTCTGGGGAAACGTTTGCGCTTTTGAATGATGATGCTGCCAGCACCACTTCTCAGGCTCCAGTTGGTTTGGCTGGGCCTTTGCCAGCAATCAAGATGGCGCTGCTGTTGGCTGGTGGGGGAGAGGATTCCCTCCCAATGCCGTTCCCCTAGCAGAAGTGGAAATGTCTCCACAGAGTTACTCACAAATCGCTGGGGTTTCTAGTTCCATGAAGCTGGCAGGTCCATGCATGGCTGGGTGAGCTCACAGGCTCTGTGTGGCTCTGTCTGAAGCCGGCAGGTCTGTGCTGCTCAGGTGCGGGAGGGAGGCTTTCTCTCCATGGTGGCTCTGAGCCTCTTGGCTTGCTCCATGCTGTCTTCTTGGCCGATTTTCTGCCTTTTTCCTCTCTGACTGAGATCTCTGTGGTGCTAAAGCTTACTTAGGATCGATCTTCGGGTATGAACTTTCTCCTGCGATGCTAGAACTGGTATCTTGAGAGCTCAGAAAGACTCACACTGAACCACTGCCATCTTCCACTCAGCCTCAGCATTAGATTTTTTTTATTAACGAATTTATTAACATTGATTTTTACATCATATTTCAAATGACATACTTAACAAACAAGTATTCAAGAAGGGAATCTCTATATATAATCACTGGCACTTGGATTTTAGAACATAATTAAAATTAGGCTGAGGGTTTGTATGTCATAGATACACATTAATCTATGTAATAAAACATTATGTCTATAGAGTCATAGATTTTTATGTCTATGTTGTGTTTATATTTCCAATACCATGTCCATAGCATTGAGTATGTGAATATTGAGTCCTCACTCTTATACTGTTTGGATCTAATAGCCACATCTTAAGGATACCATGTGCCTTTTGTTCCTTTGGTCTTGACTTGTCTCACTCAACATGAGATTCATCCACTTCCCTGCGAATGCCATTATTTTATCTTGTCTGTTAGCTATAAGGAATTCCATTGAATATATATATATATATATATATATATATATCACATATTCTGTATCCATTCATCTACAGTAAGGCATCTGGGTTGTTTCCATAGCCTGGCTTTTGTGAATAGTGCAGAGATGAACATAGCTGAGCAGGTGTCCTTATCATATCTTGGGTTATTATGTTCAGGATAGATGCTCAGGAGTGATATGGCGGGATCGTAAGGAAGGTCTATTTTCAGTTCTTTAAGAAACCTCCACACTGCTTTCCAGAGTGGCTGAACTAGTTTACAATCCCACCAGCAATGCAGTAGGCTTCCATTTTCTCCACAACCCCACCAGCATCCGTCATTCTCTGAGTTCAAAATCTTGGTGGTATCTTAGGGTTGTTTTTATTTGCATTTCCTTTATGACCATGGATGATGAACATTTTCTCATATGCTTTTCTGCCATTTTAACCTCTTCTTTTGATAAGTCTCTCTTTAGTTCCCTTGCCCATTTAGTGATTGGTTTGTTGGGTCTGGGGGGATTAGTTTCTTGAGTTCCCTGTAGATACTGGATATTAAGCATTTGACTGATGCATTATTGGTAAATATCTTTTCCCTGTTGGTTGGCTGTCTTCTACTTTAGTGGCTATGCTTTATCTGTGCAGAAACTTTTTATTTTTAGGTAGTCCCATTTATTGAATCCCTCTCCAATCTGTTGTGACCCTGGGATTCTGTTCAGGAATCTTTTGCCTGTGCCTATGAGTTCCAGTGTCTTTCCAACTTTATCGTGTAGCACTTTCAAGGTTTCTGGTCTCACATTAAGGTTTTTGATCCATTTTGAGCTAATACTTGTGCATAGGAAAGGCTAGGGTCAATTTTTAGTTTTCTGCATGTGGCTGCCCAGTTTTGCCAGCACCAATAATTGAATAGGCTGTGTTTGTTCCACTGTATATCTTGTCAAATACAAGTTGACTATAGGTATGTGGTTCTATTTCTGAATCTTCTATTCTGTTCCATTGATCTCCTGGCCTTTTTTTATGACAATACCATGCTGTTTTTGTTATTATGGCTCTATAGTAGAGTTTGAAATCTGGTAGTGTAATACCACCTACATTGCTCTTTGTGTCTAAAAGTGTTTTGACTATTCTAGGTATTTTCTTGTTCCATATTCATCTTTGGACTATATCTTCTATTTCAGTAAATAATGTCTTTGGGATTTTGATGGGGATTGCATTGAATTTGTATATCAAATTTGGCAGAATAGCCATTTTCACTATATTGGTTCTCCCTACCCATGAGCATGGGATGTCTTTCCATTTCCTGGTGTCCTCTTTCTTTCATTTGGCTTTTATAGTTTTCATTAAATAATTCCTTTACATCTTTGGTTAAGTTAGTTCCTAAGTATTTTATTCTTTTGGAAATGAGATCATATTCTTGATTTGGCCTTCCATTTGTATATTGTTGGCGTACAAGAAGGCTACTGACTTTTGTAGGTTAATTTTTTATCCTGCCACTTTACTAAAGTGGTTTATTAATTCTAGGAGTTTGGGAGTGGAGCTTATTGGGTCACTCAGGTAGAGGATCATGTCATCTGTGAATAGGGGTAGTTTAATTTCTTCTTTCCCTGTGTGGATCCCTTTGATATCCTTCTCTTGCCTTACTGCTCTGGCTAAGGGATCCAGCACTATATTGAAGAGAAGTGGAGAGAGTGGACATCCCTATCTAGTTCCTGATTTAAAGGTAAATGGTTCCAGTCTTTCACCATTTAATATAATACTGGATGTAAGTTTGTCATATATGGCTTTAATTATTTTAAGGAATGTACCTTTTATTCCTATTTTTTCTAGTGCTTTTAAGTATTGGATCTTTTAATTATGCTCTCTGCCATGATTTAAATTGTAAATTTTAAGGAAACATAACAAAAAGACTATTATAGGCAATAGATAATGAACACCTAAATTTTGGCATTGTCAGTGGAATGGAAAAAGGAAAGAGAAATGTGCTTTTTCACAGGCAAGAATGGTAGTGGATGGAGTAAAAGGCAGGGAGGGTAGGGGCAGGAAGAGGAAGAGAAGAGGAAGGGAAGGGAAGGGAAAAGAAAGGAAAGGGAAGGGAAGGGAAGAGGAAGGGATGGGGAGGGAAAGGAAGGGAAGGGAAGAGGAAGGGAAGGGCAGGGAAAGGAAGGGAAGGGAAGGGAAGGGAAGGGAGAATGAATGGAAGTAGGAGGGAAGGGAAGAGGAAGGGAAGGGAAAAAAGATGAAGGGAAGGGAAGTAGGAGGGAATGTGGGGAGCCGGAGCGGCCGCCACTAAACAACCTCTTAGTTCTCCTTATCTGGTATGTGAATGCAGAGCGTTTGCTCTTTCCTCTGAGTCTGCGCGTATGACGTCAGAGGCCTGACCAATCCCGAGCCTTAAAACGGCCCTGGCAATGGAGCGACCAATGGCAAGAAACCCCGGGTTCCTTGATTGTATGTAAGCAGCTGCATTTCCCTGCCCAAGCCCTTTTCGCTTCCTGCTCCCCCTTCAATCGAAAGGCTCTCCGATAAAGTATGATTTGAGAAGAATCCTCGAGTGGTGGTCGTTCTTCCTCGCTGGTCGAGGAGCTCGCCGCAAGGGAAGAGGAAGAGAAGCAGGAGGCAAGGGAAGGGAAGTAGGAAGGAAGGCAAGGAAGAAGGGAAGGGAAAGGAAAGGAAGGAAAGGGAAGAGAAGTAGGAAGCAAGGCAAGGAGGAAGGGAAGGGAAGGGAAGGAGGAAGCAAGACAAGGAGGAAGGGAAAGGGAGGAAGGGAAGGCAAGGCAAGGGAAGGCAAGGGAAGGAAAGGCAAATGAAGGGAAGGGAAGAAAAAAGGAGAGGAAGGGAAGGGAAGAGGAAGGGAGTAGGAGGGAAAGGAAGTGGGAGGGAAGGGAAGGGGGAAGGAGAAAGGGGGAAGGGAAGGGAGAAGGGAAGGGGGAAGGGAAGGGGGAAAGGAGAAGGGAAGGGCAGAGGGAAAGGAAGGGAAGGGAGAAGGGAAGGGAAGAGGAGGGAGAAGGAAATGGAAGGGGGAAGAGAGAAGGGAAGGGAAAGGGGAAGTGAGAAGGAAAAGGGAAGGCAAAGGAAGAGGGAAGGCAAAGGAAGGAGGAAGGCAAGGGGAAAGGAAAGGCAAGGAGGAAGAAAGTGAAGAGGAAGGGAGGGAAGGAAAGAGGAAAGGAAGGGAAGGGGAGAGGAAGGAAGAAGGAAACAGAAGGGGAAGGGGAGGGAAGGGAAAATCGAAGGGAAGGAGGAAGGAAGGATAGGAGGAAGGAAAGGGAGAATGGAAGGGAAGGGGAGGGAAGGGAAGGGAAGGAGAAGGGAATGGATGGAGAGGGGGAACGGAAGGGAATGGAAGGAGGAAAGGAAGGAAAGAAGGAGGGAAGGAGGAGGGAAGGCAAGGAGGAAAGGAAGGGACGGGAAGAGATGGGAGAAGGAAACAGAAGGGTGAAGGGAAGAAAAGGGAAGGGGTAGGGAAGGAAAGGGGGAAGGGAGACGGGAAGAGAAGGGAAAGGGAAGGGGAACTGGAAAAGGAAATGGGGAAGGGAAGGGGGAAGAGATAGGGAAGGGAGAAGGCAAAGGAAGGGGAAGGCAAGAAGAAACGAAGGGAAAAGGGAAGGGAAGGGAGAAGGAAATGGAAGCAGGAAGGGAAGTAAGGGAGAAGGCGAGGGAGAAGGAAACAGAAGCGGGAAGGGAAGTGGGAAGGAAACGGAAACCTTTGCAAAGGCAAAGGTGAAGGCAAAGATGGCAAAGAGGCAAAAAGAAGGCAAAGGCAAAGAAGGCAAAGGCAAGGCTCTTTGGGTTGGTTCTTGTCCTAACATTGTGTTCTGTTGCAAATACAGGGTCTCTGGGTTGGTTCTTGTCTTAATATTGTGTTCTGTTGTATTAGATTTGTTTTTATTTCCAAATGAGTAGAACAAGTCATAGAAACACAAGAAAAATGGCAAGTAAGGAACCTCAACTCCCACTTAAAACAAACAGGCAACAGAATAGTCAATGAAAAACCCTGAGGATAGTTCTCAAAATGCTCTACAAACACCACAGTTAACCCAACATAAACTCAACTGAGAAATCTCAGGACTAAACAACTGCATAGAACAAATAGCTTACTAGTCAACTATAGAAAATTTCACCCAGCAGCACCAGAATATATGTCTTTTCAGAAGCACATGGAACATTCTCCAAAGTAGATCACATTTTAGGTCCCAAAGCAAATCTGGGCAAATTCAAAAATATGAATTTTTCCCTGCATTCTCTCAGACCACAGTGGAATAAAAAATGAAAATAGAACTCAGTACCAAAAGCCACCATCATAACTCATGCAGGCTGAACAACACATGGTTGATTGACCAGTGGGTTATTAAAGAGATTAGAAAGGCGGTTAAAATGGTCATAAGATTTAACAAAAATGAACAGACAAAAATACCAGCTCCTTAGAGACACAGCCAGGCACTACTCAGAGAAAAATGTATGGCTCTGAGTGCCTACATCAACAAATTGGAGAAATCACAAATCAACAATTTAATAACACACTTTAAACTCCTTGAAAATGAGCAATAAGCCAAACCTCAACCCAGTAGATGGAAAGAAATAATTAAAAGCAAAACAGAAATAAATGAATTGGAGCCCCCCCACAAAAAAAACATAGCAAAGTCCAACAAAGCAAAGAGTTGGTTCTCTGAAAAAAAATGAACAAAACTGACACACCCTTAGCAAATCTGATCCCCCCGAAAGAGAGATAGAACACACACAAATAGATAAAATCAGAGATGAGAATGGGAATATTACAAAAGAAATAAACAAGGTTCAGAACATTGTAAGGGAATACTTTGTAGACCTTTATGTTAACAAATTTGAGAAGAATTTATAAGAAATTTAAAAACACCTAGCAAATATTGTTATAACCAAGAAGATCTAAACCAAAGATCCAAAGCCAGCCCAGGCAATAAAGTCCATGAGACTCTTATCTCCAACTAACTACAAGAAATAAGAAGTGGCACTGAGGCTCTAGGGGTTGGGCCATATCCTTGAGTTGAAGGGCTCAGGGACAGCACCCAGGCCCAGAGTTCAAGCTCAACGACTGACAGAAAGGAAGGAAGGAAGGAAGGAAGGAAGGAAGGAAGGAAGGAAGGAAGGAAGGAAGGAAAAGAAAAGAAAAGAAAGGAAAGAATAAAAGACTCCCTAAGAAAAAAACCCAGGACCAGACAGATTAACAGCTGAATTCTAAAAGATGCAGCCAAATACTTTTTTTTTTTTTTTTTTTGCCAATCCTGGGTTTGAGCTCAGAGCCTGAGCACTATCCTTGGATTTTCTCAAGGATAGAACCTCACCACTTGAGCCACAGCACCACTTCTGGCTTTTTTTTTTCTGTGTATGTAGTACTGAGGAATTGAACCCAGGTCTTCATGCATGCTAAGCAAGCAAGCACTCTACCACTAAGCCAAACTCCCAGCCCCTATAAGGCTTTCAAAGTCGAATTCAATCCAATACTCCTCAAACTCGTCAATGACATTCAAAGTGAAAGATCCCTACCAAATTTTATGCAGCCATCATAATCCTTGTCCTAAAACCAGACAAGGACCCCATTAAAGAAAGAACTATAGATAGACCCAACTCTTTAATGCACATTGATGCAAAACTCCTCAATAAAACTGACTTCAACAACTACTGAAAAAAATTCATACACTATGACCAAATGGGATTCATTTCAGGGATGCAAAGCAAATTCAATATATGCAGGTCAATTAATGTAATTCAACACATCAATAAGAGCAAGGACAAGAACCACATGATCATCTCCACCCATGCAAAATAAGCATCCAACACCTCTTTATGATGAAACCTCTGGGGAGACTAGGAATCCATTGAACATTCCTCACCATAATCAAGGCTCTATATGACAAGCCTACAGCTAGCATTATACTAAATAGTGAGCAGTGAAAAACATTTCCTCTAAAATCAGAAATGAGAAGAGGATGTCTACTTTCTCCACTCCTCTTCAATATAGTATTGGAATTCCTAACCAAAACAGTAAGTAATGAAACAAACATAAAAGGGATCCACACACAGAAAGAAG
Source organism: Megascapheus bottae (assembly GCF_031878675.1). Taxonomy (NCBI): domain Eukaryota; kingdom Metazoa; phylum Chordata; class Mammalia; order Rodentia; family Geomyidae; genus Megascapheus; species Megascapheus bottae. The sequence continues at coordinate 2,243,234 of NC_143518.1, forward strand.
TAAAACTTTCCAGCCAGGGACTGGTGGCTCATGTCTGTAATCTTAGCCACTCAGGAGGCTGTGATCTGAGTATTGTGGTTCAAAACCAAACAGGGCATGAAAGCCTGTGAGATTCTTATCTTCTCCCTCACTTCCCTTCCTGCTTCCCTTCCTTCTCCCTTCCCTTCCCTTCCTGCTTCCGTTTCCTTCTCCCTTCCATTCCCTTTCCCTTCCCTTCCTCTTCCCTTCCCTTCCTTTTTTTTCTTTTTTTTATTGCAATTAGTAAAAGGGTTACATGATATTTGCCAGATAGAAGGTGCATTAATTCACATACATTGATACCCTTTCACATGTCTTGGTACCCGTATCCCTCCCCCCCCCACACCCCCCACCCGTCTTGGTTTTCCCCCTTCCCTATCAAATTTCAAATATCCAAATACAAATAAATTCAATATATCAGATAACAAAGTGAGATACTATAACAATATGAGATAACCAAGGGACAGCAAAGGAGATGAGAGACAACATAGTACATTAAGGACAACAATCATTCATTATATGGCTTTTGTTTCAGTATCCTGGAGGTCCTTTCAATTAGCTTCACATTATATGTCCTTATGTATCAAGGTTTTGCTCTATTGCAAATCTCTGCTAGTAGAGCCCAAGGTTTCTACTGATTATGACAAATGAGGGAAACCATTGAGCCTAAGTTCCTTTGAGTCTGGCTTACTTCACTTAATATGATTTTTTCTAAGCCTTTCCATTTTCTTACAAATGGGGTGATGTCATTCTTTCTGACAGCAGCATAGAATTCCATTGTGTACAAATACCACAACTTGTTGATCCACTCATCAACTGAGGGACATCTAGGTTGGTTCCATATCTTTGCTATGGTGAATAATGCTGCAATGAACATTGTTGTGCTAATGGGTTTAGTATGTCCTTGTTTCTGGATGGTTGGGTAAATGCCAAGTAGTGGAATTGCTGGGTCATAGGGGAGTTCTATGTTTAGCCTTTTGAGGCACTGCCACACTGCTTTCCATAGTGGTTGAACGAGTTTGCACTCCCACCAACAGTGTAGTAGTGATCCCTCCTGGCCACATCCCCTCCAGCATCTGTTGTCATTCGTTTTCCTGATCCTGGCCATTCTAGCTGGAGTGAGGTGGAATCTTAGAGTTGTTTTGATTTGCATTTCTTTTATGACCAGAGATGTTGAGCATTTCTTCATGTGTCTATAGGCCATTCTTATTTCTTCTTCAGAGAAGACTCTCTTTAAGTCTTTGGCCCATTTTTTAATGGGATGGTTGTTACTTTGGAGGTTAGTTTTGGAGTGATTCAATTTTTTGAGTTGTTGATATATTTTAGATATGAGGCTTTTGTCCGTTGTTTGGTTGGTGAAGATCTTCTCCCACTCTGTAGGCTTCCCTTCCCTTCCTTCTTGCCTTCCCCCTTCCTTTGCCTTCTCCCTTCCCTTCCCCATTTCCTTCTCCCTTCCCCCTTTCCCTCCCTACCCCTTCCCTTCCCTTTTCTTCCCTTCCCTTCACCCTTCTGTTTCCTTCTCCCTTCTCTTCCCTTTCCTTCCCTTCTTCCTTGACTTCCCTCCTCCTTCCCTTCCATTCCCTTCCTTTCCTCCTTGCCTTCCCTCCTCCTTCCCTTCCTTTCCTCCGTCCCCCTCCCCATTCCCTTCTCCCTTCCCTCCTCTTTCCCTTCCCCCTACCTCTCCCTTCCCCCTTCCCTTCACTTCCCCCCACCCTTCCCTTCCCCCTTCCCTTCGCTTCCCCCTTCCCTCCCCTTCCCCCTTCCGTTTCCACAGTAATGCTCTTTTTTTATATATACCATTTTATCTTTTTATTGTAATTAATAGAGGGGTTACAGTTATATTTGCCAGATAGAATTACTTCACACACATTGATACTCCTTCTCATGTTTTGTCCCCATTTCTATCCCCCTAACCTCTCCCCTCATCTTGTTTTCCCCCTTCCCTCTCTTACTTCAAATAAACAAATAGATGTATATATGGTATACCAGATTACAAGGTAAGATAATGTAACAATATGAGACATAAAGCTGTTTCAAAAAGAAATCAACAGATTTTAGAAAGAAATCTAAAAACTGCTCCATAAACATTTATTGGATTAAAAAATACATAAATATGGTTTAGTGGTAGAGTGCTTGCCTAGCATGGATGACACTCTGGGTTCAGTTCCTCAGTGCCACATAAACAGAGAAAAAACTGAAAGTTGCACTGTGGCTCAAGTGATAGTAGATTAGCCTTGAGCATAAAGAGGCTAAGGAACAGTGACCAGGCCCTGAGTTCAAGCCCTGTGACTGGCAAAAAATAAAAAAGAAAGAAAGAAAGAAACACAACTGTTTTGGCTAAACATTATAAAAAATTTACTTTCCAGTTTTCCAATACATCAATTGTAGAGAAAGCGCATCCCACTGTTGCTTTGTCTTTCTTCAGTTCCTCTCATTTTTTATTTTTATTTTGTTTTTGAATTAGCATACATTTGCAGTAGGAAGGAATTGCATTGTGATGTATCTTCACATGCACACAAATTCACCTTCACCCTATTCCCATTCCTCCCCTCCTTCCTTTCCCACTTCTTTTTGTTTGGTTTTGTGCCAGCACAGGGTGGGGATGGAACACAGGGTCTGGGCTCTTACCCTTAGGTTTTTGCTCAAGGCTGGTGCTCTACCTCTTGAGCCACAGCTCCATGTCTGGTTTTTGTTGATCAACTGGAGATAAGGGTCCACAGACTTCCTGCCCAAGCTAGCTTCAAACTAGAATCCCCAAATCTTAGCCTCCTGAGTAGCTAGGATTACAAGGGTGAGCCAGCAGCGCTTAGCTTAGTGAAATTCTTATGGGAGCCAGGAAGCTACCTGCTGTTTAAGGAAAATATAAGCAAGAAAAACACAGGTAGTAAGCTAGCATAGTTTGATTTTGTTTTTAAGTCTGTGTTAGAAAGTTAAAAGATAGAAATTGAGTTAAAGAAAGCGTATCATCATCTTTCAAGGAGCATAGCCTAATGGTAGTGTGCTCTCCTGGCATGCACAAAGCCCTGGATTCGATTCCACATTACAATATACTCAGAAAAAGGCAGAAGTGGCACTGTGGCACAAGTTGAACTTGAGCAAAAAGTGTCTGAAGACAGTGCCAGGCCCTGTGTTCAAGACCTACGACTGGCAAAAAAATAAAAGAAAACAAAAAGTATATCATCAAGCCAGATGCCAGTGGCTAGCACCTATAACCCTAAGCTATTCAGGAGGCTCAGATCCGAGGATCACACTTGAAAGCCAGTCCAGGCAGGGAAGTCTGTGAAACTCTTCAGTTAACCACCAAAAACTGGAAGTGGCACTGTGGCTCAAGTGGTAGAGTGATAGCCTGAAGCTCAAAAGCCCAGGGACAATGCTCAGAAGTCCTATAACTAACAAAAAAAAGTATATAATCAAGAAAATATTTTTAGGTAAAAAACTCAAGTGAAAAGACTGATAGAAAAATGAGAAAATCATTATTCTTATTTTTAAAACTAAACCTACAATTACAAGACACGCATTTGTATTTGCCATTTTCAATATTTAACCAAGTTAACACTTACCTTATCTACATAAATAGTTCAAACACTATTCACAGAAGGAGATAGAGTAGATAGCAAAACTATTCACTCCAAGGAAATGTGGGTCAGCAATTGACAGATTTAACCTGATCATACATAAGGACTTCAGGTCTAAATAGTATCAGCACAGTCACTTGATTTACAAACAGTAAAGTGAATGAATGTACTTTTAAGAAACATTAATCACAGGCCAGACCTTGTTCATTTATATGAATTATCTCTCTTAAAAAAAATAAAACAGTAGTAGTAGTAGTAGTTGCTGTTGTTATACAAAACAGTTTCAATTGAACAAATTAGCTTATAAGTATGATGAAGTTTGGTCAATATCACTCTTCTAGCATTCTCCTTCACCTTTCCCAACCCCACTCATACCCTCAAGTTATGTAGTTACATGTAGTTTCTTAAAAACTATGCTGGGAAGTTGGCATGAGTTCCTTAAATCTATGGTTCTAGTCACACAGGAGGCTAAGATCCAGTGGATGGTAGTTCTAAGCCAGCCTGGCAAAAAAAAAAAAAAAAAAAAAAAAAAATGTCTGTGAGACCCTTTTCAAAGTAATGAGAAAAGGCTGGGCTATAGAGATGGCTCAAATGGGAATGAATCCGCTAAACTAAGCCAAACAAGCCAAAATGATGAGACCCTGAATTCAAATCCTAGTAAACAGAAAACAGAAAAACAAATACACACTTGGGTGTTGGAATGTGCAGTAGTCAGCTTGATTCACCTGGGATCTCTTCTCAGCATCTCTTCAGTTTTGTTCAAAGTCCGGCTTAGCAAAGAAAAACAATCACACAAGATAAAGCTCTTGAGATTTAGAAGGCACAGCAAGCAGCAGTCATGTCTCCAGTAGCTGATACAGGGGTACCCAGAAAGTCCCAGCTTCTTCTTGCTTCCCTGCTGGAATGCTGCTGCTGCTGACCAACTCTGCATTGCTTGCCTATAGATGAACAAAGCCTTTATTATAGATAAGAAACTATCCCAACCCCCCCCTCATTTTTAGACAATCTCACTGTATAACCCCAGCTGGCTTCAGCCTTGCCATCCTCCATCCTCTGCTCCTCTAGTGCTTGGATTATGCATCTGTGTCACACTGGCCACATTATCGCTCCTGACCCACCTCACTTGGGAATCAACCGGGGCCAGACACTGGTGGCTTATACCTGCACAGTATCTACTCAGGATGATCCAGGTTTAAAGCCAGCCAACCAGGAAAGACTGTGAGAATTTCCTTTTGGCCAGTCCTGGGGCTTGAACTCAAAGCCTGAGCACTGTCCTTGGACTTTCTCAAGGCTAGAGCTCTACCACTTGAGCCTCAGCACCACTTCTGGCTTTTTCCTATGTATGTTGTACCAACGAATCGAATCTGGGTCTTTGTGCATGCTAGGCAAGCACTCTACCACTGGGCCAAACTCCTGGCCCCAGGCGGCCCTGACAATTTTATCTCTAAATAACACTCTCCTCCCCCAACAAAAACAGCTAGAAGTAGAGATGTTGCTCAAGTGGTAGAGTGCTAGTCTTGAACAGAAAAATCTAAGGGACAGTAGCCAGGCCCTGAGTTCCAGCACAAGAAAAAAATCAAATAGGCATATAACCCCCATTACTCAGGAAGTAGAGGCAGAACAATTTCAAGTCTGAAGCCATCCAGAACAAAATCAGGGCAGCCTCATCTCTAAAATAAAGCACACAAAAAAGGCTGGATGCTGGAGTGCTGATGGTTCACATCTATAATCCCAGCTACTCAAGAGGCTGAGATCTGAGAAACATGGTCTGAAGCCAGCCTGGGCAGGAAAGTTCATGAGACTCATATCTAATTAATCACTAGAAAACCAGAAGTAGAGCTGTGGTTCAATGTGCTAGAGAGATAGCATTGAGCAAAAACTCTCAGGGACAGCACCCAGGCCCTGAGTTCAAGCCTCACAACCAACAAAAGAAAAAAAAGCAGCAAAATAGGGATGGATGCATCACTCAATTTGGCCATGCACTGGTCTGTCATGCAGAGCTGAGTTCAATTTCCAATATCCGGTAATGACAAAGAAAGGGGGAAGATTTAGGGGAAGGTGATACAAATCTGTCATCCCAATAATCAGGAGGTAGAGGTGGTGGCAAAGACAGGAATTCAAGGTTGGCCTGATCTACAGAAAAATACCAGATTCAAATAATCAAATTCCCTCCTTTTTCCCCCTTATGGTTACTCTCATGTGACTGCTGTATCTGACTTTGTTATCTGGTGCACTGTATATACATTTATTTGTTTATTTGAAATATGGAAGAGAAAGAGGGAAAACAAGATGATTGGGAGGGGTGAGAGAGGGGGAGGGGACAAAAACATGAGAAGGGGTATCAATGTTAGAGAATATACCCACTACAAATTCCTCAGAGATAAGCAATGGGGATTTAGTCATCTTGGATGGCTTGCTTATGGGAAGGACAAACACAGTTGATGTACAAAGGACTGAATTCAAGCTTTAGTGTCAGCTAGCAAACATACATACACACACAAGAACCTGAAATTTTTTAGAAAAGAAAGTCTACTATTCTGTATTGAAGAGGTATATCAGAGCTATAACAGAGGCAATAACTAAACTATGAGAGAAAAAGATGAGGCAGTTATGGTGCTCAGGACTATAATCCCAGCACTCAGGATACAGAGACAGAAGGTTGGGAGTTTGAGGCTTGCCTGGAATATTTAGTAAGACCTCATGGAAGGTGTGGGAATCCCCGGAGAGCAGGGGATTGGATTAAAGGAAGGTGCAGCTGCATGGTTTTTAGGAAAAACTATTCAAGAGAAATGATGACGGGTTACTTTCTATCACTATTCTGAAAAAGAAGACAAAGTCATAGAGCACAAAGCATATGGTCAGCTACTCAGCACCACAGCACCCAGAAAAGGACTTCTAGATCCTCTTTTTCTGCCAGTAAAAGGAGGTTTGAGCTTCTTGCCTTATGAGAAAGGAAGTGAATCATCTGTTTCTCTAGCACCAAGTTCTCTTGAATTTGGTATGCTGGTACTTTTAAAATAAGCAGAATATTTTGCAATTTCATCAAACTTATCTTAATAATAGTTCATTTGACTTTCTTTGGAGATTTACACAAAATATTCCATGTGTACTAGGACAGGTGCCAGTGGCTCATGCCTACAATCCTAGCTACTCAGGAAGCTGAGATTGGAGGACCATAGTTGAAGACCGGCTCTAGCAGGTCAATCTGAGAGATACTTATCTCCAACTATCCAGCAAAATGCTAGGCTAGAAGCATGCTTCAAGTGGTTTACCATCCTCAAGCAAAAAAGTAGGTAAGGGCATGAGGCCCAGAGTACCAGCTAATAATAATAACAATAATGACAAGAAGAGGAGGAGGAAGAGGAGGAAGAGGAGGAAGAGGAGGAGGAAGAGGAAGTGGAGGAGGAGGAAGCAGAGAAGGAGGAAGATTATGTGGCCTCAAACATCTGATTCTTGGTAAAGTCAAATTACTATATGAAAGAAAAAATAAGTGGGAAATAAAGTTGTTAACTTGCCATTATAAAAACTTAAAATTTTACCTAGATACTAGTGGCTCACACCTGTAATCCTAGCCACCCATAAGGCTAAAATCTGAGGATTGTGGTTCGAAGCCATCCAGGGAAGAAAATCCTATTTCTCTTTAGATGACCACTCAAAAATAACCTAGAAGTGGAGGTGCAGCTCAAAGTGGTAGAACACTAGCTTTGAACAAAAGGTCAGCACCCAGGTTCAAGCCTGACAACAACCCCCTCCAAAAAAATTAAAAGTCTTGCTTTAGATAGTGGGTGCCAGTGGCCTATGCTTGTAACCCTAGCTACTCGGGAGGCTGAGATACAGGAATCCCGGGCAGGGAAATCTGTGAGATTCTTCAGTTCTCCACCAAAAATCCAGAAGTTGAATCTATGGCAGCAGCTGTGAGCAAAGAAGCTGAGATAGGATCCAGGCCTTAAGCCTGAGTTCCTGCACAAGACAGAGAGAGGCTTTATTTACCACTGTTAATAAAAATTCATTAGCGCTTTGTATCTAAACCAGATTATTTGATCTTCAGCACACTGAGCTCACCGGTTACAGAAACAGATTCTTCAGAAATAGTGTTACTATGCCTAATTCCATTCTCCCTGGTGATTACACGCTTTGTAAGGAAAGGAATGTGAGGAAAAGTGCCCTATTGGACTGCTTTCTAGGAACAGTTTCCCCCATCCTCTATGGTCTGATGTCCTCGACTTCAACTTGTGTTCTCTTTCACCCAAGAAGGCCCATGAGAGTGGACTGCTCAGAGAGGATGAGGATATGTGAATGGCAGCTAGGAACTCTTCTACTTAACCTCAGTCAACAGTTAAATTTACCACAACTTAAACTCTGGTGACATTGTGTAGCTTGCTCTATGGACTGATTCCTGCTACTGACAGACTTGATAGTGCACTAGATCTGTGTGGACCTTCACAGCTGCTTTGGGGATAGAGGATAGGGATGAGCAATTATATGAATTTCTGCCTGGGAGAGAAGGAAAGTTCATGCAAGATTGAACAGAACTCTGGTAATAAGCATGCTTTATTCTTTTGTCAAGCGTTCAGCGTCGCTGTCTGTCTTTCCTCACTTCAAAAAGCCTTTCCCCCCAAGAAGAGACGCTGTGGTACAGTTAAGTCCAGGGACATGTCTTTCCTAGAAAGAAAAGATTCATTTCAAAATTGTATCTCAATCCCATGTAAAATAAGTCATTTTATTATTTTTTAACACATTGGTAAGATAACCAGTTTCATTACTTTTTCCCCCCAATCCTGAAGCTTGAAATCAGAGCCTAAGCACTGTCCTTGGGCTTTCTCCAGGATAGAGCTCTAACACTTGGGCCACAGCATGACTTCTGGTCTTTTCTATATATGTGGTACCAAGGAATTGAACTCAGGGCTTTGTGCATGCTAGGCAAACACTCTACCACAAGGTCAAACTCCTGGCAAACCAGTTTTCTATATAGAAAAATTTTGATTTTTTCCCTATTTTTGGATAGTTGTGAAGCCCATGTGAAACTAATTGAGCTAATGGAGCATTGAGGATTGATTGTGACTTTCCCCTTTCACCTTTCATATGAATGCTGATGTGCTAATTCTCAGTCCTAGGAGTGTGGCATTATTTGAAAACAGTTTGCACCTGCACACTTTGGTTCATTGTAGCTCTAGTCATAGCAGCAAGATCTTGACCCAACCTATATATTCTACAGTCTACAGCTGATGGATGGATGGAGAAAATGTGGGACATTTGTAGATAGATAGCGACATATACACATATGTGTACATATAGTATATATATGTATATATAGTCCTCTGTGAGTGTATATAGACATATATATATATACATACATACATACACACACAATGGAGTATTATACAGACATACATCTGAAAAACTAAGCCAGGCTTAGGAAAAAAGTTGCATATGGATATTAGACCTAAAATGCAAACATATATGTAAACATATTCAGGATCATATGCACATATGTAAATATACTACATATGACAGTTATATATCTGCATGTAATATATCATGTGTTGTATATTATAACATACATGTTGTATATTATATATGATAACTAAAACATGGAATTTCTTTATTCTTAGGTGTGAGGTACCAAGTTGAAATCCTTTTGAACAATTATCAAGCAGTGTAACAAAAGGAACAGGAGGAAGTTGAAATATGTCTTACCTAGTGAGGATATTAGTTGGAGTGGGTGGGTCACTGAAGAGGGAAGGAGGCTGAATATAGTCATAATACTCTCTGAACACATGTGAAATGGAACAAGGGAACTTCATGAGACTGGTAGGGAAAAAATGGACAGGATCAAAGTGAGAAGGATGGAAAGGGTAGTTCTAATTAAGCAATAGATATGCTCAATGAAATCCCCTTGTACAGCTAACTGTACTAGGTTACAGCCTTAAACTATTGGTGCCAGCATAGGGTTTTGTTTTCTTGCTTTAGAGGCATGGTTTTTATTTTGTAGTTCAAGGTGGTTTCAAACTTGTGATTCTACTGTCTGCCCTGGCCTACCAAGGGCTAGGAACATAGGCATGTACCACTATAAATAATTCATTATGCATATTGTTCATTTAAAACATTTTACACACACACACACACACACATACACACACACACAAAGGCTATAAGAGGGGTGCTGGTGACTCATGCCTGTAATCCTAGCTACTAAAGTGGCTGAGATCTGAGAATTGCACTTCAAAGCCAGCCGGGACAAGAAAACCCGAGAGACTCTCATCTCCAATTAACCATCAGAAAACTGGAAGTGGCGCTGTGGCTCAAGTAGTAGAGCATTAGCCTTGAGCTGAAGAGCTCAGGGACAGTGCCCAGACCTAGAGTTCAAGTCCCACAACTGACCAAAAAGCAAACAAACAAAAGGCTCTATTATGTAAAATATATGGCTCTTGCCTTCAAGAAATTTACCATGTAAATTTAAGATGTGAAGACAGAGGTACAGAAATTAGAAGGGGAACTGAGAATGGGGCCTAATGACAGAGCAATTGTTTAGTATGAGCAAGGCCTTGTGTTCCATCCCCAGCCCACCACACATTACAAAAACAACAGAAGTGCTGAAAGTCAGCTGAATGGCTAACAGAGGGTTGGAGAAAGATAGCCAGCAGATTATGTGACAGACAGAAAGGCTGGACGAGTACTATTGTGCATAGTACATGACCTAGATAAGAAGGCTAGAGGAAGTTAATGTGTATCCAACTAAGTCACAAGACCCAGCAGTTTATACACAGGCAAGAACACGAATTTTGAAAGAGCCCAAAGGTCAAGTTACTAGGCATTTTCTAGAATTAAAAATGGAGGGACTGGGAGTTTGTCCTAGTGGTAGAGTGCTTTCCTAGCATGCACGAAGACCTAGGTTCGATTCCTCGGTACCACATACATAGCAAAAAGCCAGAAGTGGTGCTAATGCTCAAGTGGTAGAGTGCTAGCCTTGAGAAAGTCCAAGGACAGTGCTCAGGCCCTAAGCCCAAGCCCAGGACTGGCAAAAAAAAAATTCAAAATGGATGATGATGATGATGATGGATAACTATAAGCTCACACCTGTAATCCTAGCGACTCAAGAAGCTAAGATATGAATACTGTGGTTCAAAGCCAGCAGGGTAAAAAAGTCTGTGAGACTCTTATTAACAATATATCAACACAAAGCTGGAAGTGGAACTGTAGCTCAAGTGGTAGAGGGTCACATTCGAATGGAAACAAAACAAAACAAGAGCCTGAACACCTAGGTTCAAGCTCCAACACACACACACACACACACACACATATTATATTTTTAACACTCACTACCTCATTAAGTTATGAAACCAATTAAGTGTTAGAGGTACAACTAGGTTTGGTGAGGCTATTTGTAATCCTAACACTCAGAAGTCTGAGGCTGGAGGATCTTGAACTTGAGACCAAGTGAGACTCAAGTTTTAAGATCCTGATTTGAAAACAAGCAAACAAAAAAGTTATAAATATAAATAGGAAGTTGGAATATATATATGCTTATATCTGTAGCATTATTCTTCAAAGCATGTATCCAAAGAATAAAATTATAGCTATTTAGAGATTGTATTCAGCCTTCTTTACATATCTAGAATAGGACAATATATCATTTCATAAAACAGAATGAGACTGTGTAGCAACCTGTCAGGATTAACTGTTTAATTCTGGGGGGAGGGGTTGTTTGCTTAGTAAAAATGTTTAAACTGCTTGACCACCTGCATGTGGTGTTTTCCTTGTGGCACCTGCATGTGGTATTTTCCTGGTGAACAGGACCACCTGTGTATTCTGCTCTCCTGAAAGCGCAGACCCATGGAAGATCGGGGCTGGTCTCTATCAGCCCAAAGGTGGACAGTAGCCGCTGTGCTGATATTAAACTGACTCCTAGCTCTGATCAGTGAGTGCTCACAGGTTTGGGGACCCCAAAGTGACTGGGATATTACAACTGTACTGAGCAAGAAAGAGGCAGGCTTTCATTATTGTCCAGGCTGGCCTAGGACTCACCACTCTCTGCCTCAGTGTTCCCAGTAGGGGGGTCACAGGTATTCACTACCATTCCAGCTCTATGGCTTTTTAAGATTTTTTTTAAAAATCATTTTGCTGTTCCAGGCTTTGTGCATGCTAAGCAAGCGTTCTACTCTGAGCTACATCCCAGTGTGCTTATTAGCAGCAACAACCAAAAAATAAAATGGATTTGGGAAATCAGCCTACATTGTAAGAGAGGAAAATCCACTGGAGTTGGAATAACTCATCTGTGTCAAGTCCACATTCTGACAGTTTACTCCCTCTAAAAATTTGACTGTTAAACTACATCGTTGCAACAACATGGCAATATTGAGCATTATATTGTATAAGATACCCTGTTGAGGTCAATTAGGACAGCAAGGTGTAATTTTTCATTGAAACCAGAATGGTCCTAGGTTAGGTGCTGGTGGCTCAACCCTGTAATCCTAGCTATTCATGAGGATGAGATTTGAGGATCTCAATTTAAAGCTTGTCCAAGTAGAAAGTATATGGGATGCTTAACCCCAAATAACCATCAAAAAGCCAGAAGTAGAGATGTGGCTCAGGTGATAGTGTTAACCTTAAGTGAGTCAAGAGAGCTCATAGGTCTGGAGTTCAAGTTTCAGCACGGACATGTAGCCTCACACATACACACAGAAAGAAAGAGAGAAAGGGAGAAAGGGAGAAAGGGAGAAAGGGAGAAAGAAAGAAAGAAAGAAAGAAAGAAAGAAAGAAAGAAAGAAGGGAGGGAGGGAGGGAGGGAGGGAGGAAGGAAGGAAGGAAGGAAAGAAAGAAAGAAAGAAAGAAAGAAAGAAAGAAAGAAAGAAAGAAAGAAAGAAAGAGAAAGGAAGGAAAGAGAATAGAATGACCCCGGTATACAAGGCAGAGCTCAGGGCTAAAATGAAAGATCTCGCAATACTTAGTTAAGTTTTGTTTTGCTTTGGTTTTAGCCAAATTTCTTTACCTGATTCCTATCACTTGTATTTTTAGATGTTATTATTTCATTATCTTTAAGTGGGGGTATAAAGGAGTTTCAACTCAACATCAGGTTTTTGTTGTTGTTGTTTTTGTTGTTTTGTTTTGTTGTTGTCGTTGCCAATCCTGGGCTTGAGCTCAGGGCCTGAGCACTGTCCTTGGACTTTCTCAAAGCTAGAGCTCTACCACTTGAGCCTTGGCACCACTTCTGGCTTTTCTATGTATGTGATACTGAGGTATCGAACCCAGGTCCTCATGCATGTTAGGCAAGCACTCTACCAGGCCAAACTCCTAGCCTCAACATCAGTTTTAAGTACATCTTGATCAATGTCTTCCCTTTCATACTTCTTCTCCACTCTTTGTTGGGTTTTTTGAGAGGGAGGAGGAGTTCGTGGGGCTTGGGACTTGAACTATGGGCCTGGGTGTTGTTCCTGAGTTCTTCAGCTCAAGGCTACCACCCTACCTCTCGAACCACAGCAACACTTGTGGTTTTCTAGTGGTTAATTGGTGATAAGAGTCTCATGGACTTCCATGCCTGGCTGGCTTTGAACCGTGATCTTCCGATCTCAACCTCTTAAGTAGCTAGGATTATGGTGTGAGACATCCAGGGGCGCCCAGCCCTGTTGTCTTGAAATTGAAATACCTATAGCCTCATCCTCCCCAGTACTGTGATTGTAACCTGCATGCCCAGCTTTATTTTTGTAGTTTTATTCTCAAATTCTAATACTTTCTATTCTCATTTTAGTCCAATTAGGTAAATGACCCTGGTTCTGCATTCATGTAGTATATCTCATAGAAATATCAAATATTCTTTCTTGTTTGTTGACGATTTATTTTTAGCTTTCTTTTATTTCCGGTGTGTGTGTGTGTGTATGTGTGTGTGTGTGTGTGTGTGCACGCACTAGTACTAGGGCTTAAACTAAGACTCTTATGCTATTTTTTTTAAAAGGTTCCACACTGGTACTCTAACTCTTGAGCCACAACGTCACATTCAGATTTTTGCTGGTTAACTGGAAATAAATATCTCTTAGTTTTGTCTATGTTGGCTGGCTTTCAACCACAATCCTTAGATGTCAGCATCCTGAGTAGCTAGGATAACAGGCTTACATTTTTTTTTTTTTTTTGCCAGTCCTGGGCTTAAGCTCAGGGCCTGAGCACTGTCCTTGGACTTTCTCAAGGCTAGAGCTCTACCACTTGAGCCTCAGCACCATTTTCAGCTTTTTTTTCCTATGTATGTGGTACCGAGGAATCGAACCCAGGTCTCCGTGCATGCTAGGCAAGCACTTTAACCACTAGGCCAAACTCCTGGCCCCAAGGCTTACATTTTTTAATAGGTACTAGTTCTTGTGAAGTTAATCACAAACATATGCATGTGTGCATACACACATATATACACATCATAATTTTGGTCTGAACTTGACAGCCTCAAAAGGACGCATGATGAAACAAAAACAAAGACTACTATATACCTGAATCATTCCCCCTCTCCTCCCTTCCCTTAAATAATGATTTTCATCTTCTCCATTGGTAAAGATGACAAAGCCACCCAGGCAATTCTCTTGGGGAAAGCAATGGCATGAAACACAGCTGTCCCCACAGGAGGGGAGGGGCCAAAGGATTATTTTCCCAATATAACTGCAGGGAAGCTTATAATGAGTTCTTGTTGGTTCAAAGCCACTGTCCTGTATGTCAGCTATGTCACTATGTCACCAGAAGCTATGTTAAAAGATAAGGTCTCTCCCTAGCTTCTCTGACCTGTTTTATTTCCCTCACTGCTCACTTACTTTTCCATCCACAGCTGGCTTCACTTTTGTTCTTATTTCAGCAAATTCTTCACAGAAACTTCCCCAAACCTTCCTGAGTAGTGTATTTCTTTCCCTCCTCCCCTCATTTCCAAGCACCTCTAATTTCTATATTGCCTAACCTGGTCTTGAATCCAAGGGCTCTCTCTTGCCTCTGTCTCTTGAGTGTTCAGACTCACAAGGGTATATCACTCACACAGCAATGTGGCACTCCACCAAAAGTACATTCTGTTTGAAATTCCAACTGTCATTCTTATCCCATCATTTTTAATACTCGGAAAAAAATTCCACCTCCTTTGAGATACATTCATCCTCCTTGAGTACAAAAGCTCAGGGGCAGTGCCTAGGCTCTGAATTCAAGCTCTAGGACAGCAGGGCATGTGTGTGTGCACGTGTGCAGACATGCTCACACATACACAGGTACTAAGTCCCTTTGTTCCTTCATCATGCCCATACTAAAAATGACCTAATGTTGATTTGACCCAATTACCCACCAAGAAATGCTACTTCTAGGGAAGGCAGAGCAATAGGACCTTATATCCCCATTTAATCTCATGAGGCTTTCACACTAACCCTGGCCCCCATGAGGTCAGAAGATGAAAACTACATCCTTTAGTTTTATTTATTTGATTGATTGATGATTGGCTGTTAAGACAGCGCCTCACTATGTAGCTGAGGTTGGCCATAACTGGGGATCCTCCAGCCTCAACTCCAGAGCGCTAGGATTACAGGGGTGCAGCAATGGCTCTCAGTCCACTTTTGACATGAGACCCCATTATAAGCAGCAAACCTATGTTTTGACTTAGATGTCACTTAAAATGATAAATGGAGCCAGGTACCTGTGGCTCATAGCTGTAATCCTAGCTACCTCGAGAGCTGAGATCTGAGGAGAATGGTTCGCAGTAGTTTGGGTAAGAAAAGTCTGTGAGACTCTTAACTTCAATTAACCACCAAACTACATGAAGTGTTGCTGTAGCTCAAGCAAAATCGCCCCGGGGGACAACATCTAGGCCCTATGTTTAAGCTGCAGGACACTCACACAGACAGACAGGGCATAAACCAGACTGGTAACAGGTGAAAATGAAGACTAAAGAAATCATGTGAAGACAAGCTGTGAGATGAATAAGTTAGTTTCTGAGCTATGACAAAGTCAGCTGTCCTGTCTTGGGAAAATTGAGCACAAAATGCTTAAAAATCAGTACGGGAGGCCGGGAGTTTGGCCTAGTGGTAGGCATGCACGAAGACCTGGGGTAGATCCCTCGGTACCACATACACAGAAAACAAAGCCAGAAGTGGTGCTGAGACTCAAGTGGTAGAGCTCTAGTCTTGAGAAAGTCCAAGCCCAGGACTGGCAAAAAAAAAAAAAAAATCAGCACGTGAATTTCCCGTCGTTTTGTTTCTATTCCTTCGCCTCTTCTCACCTTCCTTTCTCGGGTGCTGGAGACTGAAGCCAGCATCTAGGGAGTGCTCCCCCACTGCTGGACTGGAGCCTCACCGACCCCAGCCTTTCCCAACACCGGGGAAAATGTGCTTCTGTCAGTGGGTAGCCAGTGGCCGCACATGGATCTTCAGATTTAAATTAATTAAAATGAAATAAAAACGACCCGGTCGTTTCAAGTGCCCTGTGGTCACCTGTGGCCAGTGGCCACTTCCATCGT
Source organism: Megascapheus bottae (assembly GCF_031878675.1). NCBI lineage: Eukaryota > Metazoa > Chordata > Mammalia > Rodentia > Geomyidae > Megascapheus > Megascapheus bottae. Next base: position 2,259,287 of record NC_143518.1, read on the forward strand.
GTTGGACTCTAGGCCCATCTCTGGTCCGAGGCCCAGCCCGGCCCTCCCTGTGTGCGGCTTCCCGACATCGGAGGGCACCAGCCGGGCAGCCCTGGCTTGCACCGGTGATCCTCCCTACGCAAGTCTGAGGACGGCAGTTCGAAACCAGCGGGGGCAGGAAAGTCAACTACCCACCGGCAACCTCAAATGGAGCTGTGGCTCGCGCAAGTGAGAGGGAGAGGAGCGGGACGACGTTTAACCTGCACTACCCGCACACACACCACACAAAACCCAACCGGGAAGCGGCAACCGAAATCCTGCGCGCCCAGGCCAGGCAGGAAGGCGCGGAGACAGGGGGAGGCCGACCTGGACGCGGGCGGGGCGGAGCGGCGCGCGCCCAGCCGAGGCCGGGGGCGGGGCCTCGAGGGGGCGGGGCCGAGAGGGGCGGGGCCGTCACGAGGCTGGGGGCGGGCCCGCGAAAGACAGCTGCCATCACGAGACCGGAGGCGGGGCCACGCGCTGGGCGGGACCGCCAGGGGTCGGCTGGGGAGGCGGGGCAGCTGGCGGGTCGCGCGCGCCCGCCCGGCCGTGCGTGCTCACGTGACGGGTCCGCGAGACCCAGTTCGCGCAGTGGTCGGAGGGAGCGAAGATGGCGGCCGAGAGGGAACCTCCTCCGCTGGGAGACGGAAAGCCTACCGACTTTGAGGAGCTGGAAGATGGAGAGGACCTGTTCACCAGCACGGTCTCCACGCTGGAGGTGAGAGCGTGTCGCCGTGGGCGCTGGGCGCGCGTCTCGCCGTTGGCTGCCTGCCCCGGCCCCGACGTGTGGCCGCCGTGCCCCAGCTGGCTGGGCCAGGTCGCCGTGACACCTGTGACGCCGGCCGCGGCTGCCGGGCCTGTCAGCGGCCGGGCCTCGGCGGGAGGCGGCGTGCGGGCCCGCTCCAGGCCGGCCGGCCGTGGCCGCGGACGGGCGGCCGCTGGCGGGAGGGTGTGCCTGCGGGGGCGCCCGCGGCCGGGCTCCCCGGCCGGGGTCTTGGCTGGACTTCTAAACAGTACGTACGCTTGATCGGTTCTGCTCGGTTTCGGTGCTTGGACTCTTCAGAGGCTTGGTAGGTGGAAACGTGAAGTTGAGGGGGGCAGCAGTCCAGGAGACTGTTCCCCCTCCACGCCCGCCCCCCGTCTTTTAAGTGGCCAGGGGAGAAATGGAAACGGATCTTCGCTCCTTTTCCTCTTTTCTCGCACCATCAGCGATCTCTGAAGCTGAATGTTCCTGTTTTTAGCAAAGGAAAACACTCTCTATGAACTTAACTGTCTTGGGCCCGCCTATATCTTAGTTCAGATTTGAAAGATTTTTTTTTTTTTTTGCATTGGCTCAGAGCATGCACATCTAATGTCATCAAATTTCCCCGGTGCTCTACCTCGAGGATACTGAGACCTTTATTAAAGCTGTCTTTGCGTGTTTAATTCTGCACCAAATCAACTGGAAATGGAGGTAACATATCCATTACCTGAATTTCTTTTTTTATTTTTTTTATTTTTGTTCTGGTTCTGGGGTCCAGGGAGTAAGGTGGGCCCAGGAGTTGTCCCCTAACCTTTTTCACTCAAGGCTGACACTCTTCCACTAAGCCACACCTCCACTTCCTGCTTTTTGGTGGTTAATTGGAGATAAGAGTCTTCAGGACTTTCCTGCTTGACTGGCTTCTCACCTAGTGGTGATCCTCATAGCTCAGCCTCCTGAATAGTTAGGATTACAGGCATTGACCACCCCCATCAGGCCATTTTTCTGAATTTTAGTTACCCGAAACTGCCCTATCCACAATCTGTTAATTGTATGTGTTGTGGTTCCAATCAAGCCCCCTCCCTTTCTTTTCCTTACGTGTTCTTCCCCAGGCCATGGATGGTACCTTGATCATCTTTTATTCCTCACAAAAGGTTACACTTTCACAGCTAGTAAATATATCCTGGGCTGTCAAAACTAGCATCTCCTAAGAATTAAGAAGTTATTTCATACTACCTTTTTTTCTTTCTTTTTGTTGGTCTTGGGCCTTAAACTCGGCCTGGGAGCTGTCATCCCTGAGCTCTTTAGCTCAAGGCTAGTGCTCTACTAGAGCCTCTCCCACATGAGCCACAGCGCCATTTCCAGTTTTCTGGTGGGTCAATTGAAGAATCTCATGGATTTTCATGCCCAGGCTAGCTTTGAACCATGATCCTCAGATCTCAGCCTCCTGAGTAGCTAGGATTACAGGTGTGAGCCACCAGCACCAGCCATTTTACTCTATCTTTTTAAGAAGAAGTTGTTCAGAGTTGAGGAAAAAGAATTAAAATATATATTTCTCTTATGTATGTCACTTTTTAGAAATTTATCTTGGTTAATGTAAAGTGACATCGTAAAAGACATTATATGTTCACCCAAATCTTTTGTTGTTGTTTTGTCAGTCGTGGGGCTTGAACTCTGGAATCTGGGTGTTGTCCCCGCACTCCTCAACTCAAAGCTAATACTCTACCTCTTGAGCCACAGTGCTGCTTCCAGTTTTCGGGCAGTTAATTGGAGATAAGAGTCTTATGGATTTTTGGTGCCCAGGCTGGCGTTGAACCGAGATCATCAGATCTCAGCCTTCTGAGTAGCTAGGATTACAGGTGAGAGCAACTGGCTCCAAATCCTTATTTACTGAGCTCATTCAGACTATAAGAAAGTGAGCCCAATGCCAGTGGCTCATACCTGAAATCCTAGCTACTCAGGAGACTGAGATAACAAGGATCAAGGTGATTTCCAAGTCAGCCATGGGAGACAAGATTAACCAGCAAAAAAGCCAGAACTGAAGTTGTAGCTGAAGTGAGAATACCAGCCTTAACTGAAAAAGCTAAGGGATAGCGCCTAGGCCCACAGTTTAAACCCCAGCAACACACACACACACACACACACACACAGAGAAAATAATATGGTTATGAATTTGTAGATCTTTTTTTTTCAGGTCAGCATATTTGAGAAAGGTTATATGGCAGCATTTCTTAGTATACTGAAAATGCTCTTAACCAATGGAGTATGAAGCTTCATGCCAGGGGCTCACAACTATAATCTTAGTAACTCAAGAGGCTGAGATTTGAGGATTGTGATTTGAACAGCCACCTGGACAGGAAAGGCCATGAGGCTCTTATCTCCAATTAAGCAGCAAAAAGGTGGAAATGGAGCTATCGTGTAAGGAATAGTGCCCAGGTTCCAAGTTCAAATCCTAGAATGAGCACACACAAAAAAAAGAAAATGGTCAATTTGAGGGGAAGGACTACTGAAGTTTTCATCTTGTGGACTCTCATTACTCAGCTTGCTTCCTCACCTGGTATTCTACCTCTTCTACCATGCGTCTAGTGAGCCACTTTTGGCTGTGTTTGTTTTGTTTTCCTTTTTTTTTTTTTCCCCATTGAACCATGGTCCTCTAGATTTTAGCTTCTTGAGTAGAATTACTGACATGAGCTCCTAGCACCCAGCTTCTCAAACTTTGTGTATGGGAGAATCCGTAGTATTCCTGTTTAACATGCATATGCCTTCACTTCATTAAGATCTATGTGGCCCACAAATTCAGGATAAAGATTTTTGCTTCAGCCTTCCTGGTCCAGGATTAGACTAATTTTCATTTGTTTGTTTTCCTGTGGTACCTAGGATCAAACCCAGGATCCACCACTTATATCCCCAGTGCTTTTCAAACTGTATATGTAAGTTGCCTAGAGATCTTGTTGAAGTACAAATTTTGAATCGGTAGCCTTGAATAAAGGTTCAATTTTATACTTTTTTTTTTTTGACAACTATACAATTTGAATTTAGGACCACACTCCCCCCCCCCCCCCGCCCCCCCCTCCACACCCTTGGCAGTCCTAGAGCTTGAACTCATGGCCTGAGCACTGTCCTTGTGCTTTCTCAAGGCTAAAGCCCTACCACTTGAGCCACAAGCACCACTTTGGGGCCTGGGTGCTGTCTCTGAGCTCTTTAGCTCAAGGCTACCACCCTGCCCCTGGAGCCACAGACCATTTCTGGTTTTCTAGTGGTTATTGGAGATAAGAATCTCATGGACTTCAATGCCCAGGCTGGCTTTGAACTGCAGTACTCAGATCTTAGCGTCCTGAGTAGCTAGGATTACAAGACATGACCCACTATACCCCACTACTTCTGGCTTTTTTAAATATGTGTGTCATACCAAGGAATTGAACCCGGGGTCTTCATGCATGCTAGGCAAGCACTCTACCACTAGGCCAAACTCCTGGCCTCCTCAATTTTATACTTTTTTTGACAAGCTGTTCTGATACTGCTCTAGGTCTGTATAATTGGCAGGCCTTAAGTAATTCAGTCTTCTTTGAATATTTATTGCCTAAGAAAGGCCCTAAACTGTAAATTGTAAGTAGGATGTAAGTGAATCACCTAAGAAAGTAAGAGGAGAGCCAGGGACTTACGTAACTGTAAACCTCTGTACATCACCTTGTTGTTGTTGTTGTTTTTGCCAGTCCTGGGCCTTGAACTCAGGGCCTGGGCACTGTCCTTGGGCTTTCTCAGGCAGGAGCTCTACCATTTGAGCCACAGCACCATTCCTGGCTTTTATCTATGTATGTGGTACCAAGGAATCGAACCTGGGTCTTCATGCATACTAGGCAAGCACTTTACCACTAGGCCAAACTCCCGGCCCCACCTTTTTTTTTTTTCTTTTGGTCTGTTGTGGGCTTGAACTCTGGGCCTGGGTACTGTCTCTGAGTTCTTCATTCAGCTCAAGGCTAGTGATCTACCACTTTGAGTCTTAGCACCACTTCTGGTTTTCTGGTGATTGGTTGGAGTTTCATGGACTTTTGTGCCTGGGTTGGCTTTGAACCCCGATCCTCAGATCTCAGCATCCTGAGTAGCTAGGATTACAGGCACTTGGCTATACATCACCTTTATGATAACAATGAAAAATAAAAATTAAAACAAGAAAGTAAGAGGTTTTAAGGTTATATTATTCATTTAGAAAAATTTGAGGGTGACATAGTACCTTTAAAAATTAAAAATTCATAAATAGTTGTTTTCAGTAAATAATAGCTGTTTGAATCAGATATGGTGCATACTGGTAATCCAAGATCTTGTTTCAAAAACATCACCCTTTTCCCACCAAAAGAATCCCTCCACATTAAAAAAACAAAACTGGATAACAAATGGTTTCAAACTTCTACCATTGTTTCTGTGATGAGGATGAAAGTAGAAAGTGATGAGCGGGCCAGATAAGGATCTGGATACAAAAAGAAAGAATTTGGCACAACCTTGCTTTTCTTACTAAGTGAGAAGGTAAGTCTTCAAATTGCTACTTTTTCCTTAAAGTTTACAGGTGTTTGATCTTTAAGCAATGCTTAGAATGAATTAATAGCACCTTCAGAAAGGAATGTCAAAACTTTATATACTTTTGTTTTAAACAGTTTTGTTGAGATACTTTTCATATGCTATATGAAAATATATTTAATGTGTGTAGCCTTATTTTAATGTATTCATAGATATGTACAACAGTCACTTTCAAGCAATTTTAGAACATTTTCATACGCTGGGTATATGAAATACCACCCTTGTATAATTGTATGTATGTACATGCATGTGCGCATGCATGTGCCAGTACCAGAGCTTGAACTGAGGGCCCAAATTCAGGGCCAGCTTTTTGCCGGTTAATTGGAGATAACTGTCCCATGACTTGGTCTGCTCAAGCTGGCTTTGAACCATTATCTTTGGGTTTCAGCCTCCCCAATAGCTAGGATTATAAGCCTGAGCCACAGGCATCCACCTGAATTAATTTTTTTTCCCAGTCCTGGGGGTTGAACTCTGTGCCTGGGTGCAGTCCCTATGCTTTTTATGCTCAAGGCTAGTGCTATACCACTTGAGCGACAGACAGCTCTACTTACAGCTTTTTTGTGTTTAATTGAAAATAAAGAGGCTCACTGACTTTCTTGCTGGCTTCAAATTGTGATCCTCAGATCATAGCCTCCTGAAGAGCTGGGATGACAGGCATCAGCTACTGGCACCCAGCTCAATTTTTTTAACTGTTATTATAAATGTAATATATAGAGTGGTTACAATTATATGTCAGGTAAAGAATACAATGTCTTAGACAATGTCACCCCTTCCCTCACATCCCAGTTGTTTGTTTTTAAAGAACATTTCACCCTCTCGAGAAGAAAAAAAAAGCAACCATGTGTTCTTCCCATGTCATCCTTCCCTTTCCCTAATGCCTCTGCCTTCAACTAAAAAGCCACAAATTTCTGTTACTATAGATTTCCTTACTCTGGATTTTGTGTGTATGGAAGATACCCTGTTTGATTTACTTAAGTGAATATTGAGTATTAGCAAAATATAGCAGCACAAACCTGTTATCCCAGCACTTGGGTGGATCTGGAGTTGGAAGTCACCTTGGCTTATATAGTGAGAGAAACAAGCAATCCCTCAGTATTTGTTCTGCTATTCTGTTCAGATGATGGTAGCAGAGCAAATAGCTGAGGACCTTTGGCTCACACCTATAATCCTAGCTACTCAGGCAGCTGACATCATAGGATTGCAATTCAAAACCAGCCCAAACAGGAAATAACCAAGAAATTCTTATCTCCAGTACACCACCGAAAAAGCTGGGAAGCCATGTGCTTTTGGCTCATGCTTGTAATCCTAGCTACTTAGGAGGCTGAGATATGAGGATCACAGTTCAAAGCCAACCCAAGCGGTTAAAAGCCAGCCCAGTTATCCACCAGAAAACCAGAAGTGATGCTGTGGCTCAAGTGGTAGAACTATAGCCTTGAGCTGAAGAGCTCAGGGACAGAGAGTGCCCAGGCCCAGAGTTCGAGCCACATAACCGACAAAAAAAAAAAAAAAAGCTGGGAAGTGGAGCTGTGGCTCAAGTGGTAGAGTGCTAAAGTTAAGCGAAAGAAGGTAAGGGATGCCACCTGAGTTTGAGTTCAAGGCCCAGGGCTGGCAGAAAAAAACTAACAACACTGCAGGTCCTCTAGAATGGAAGATCTCCAGTGGAGAATAAAGATAGGTGCAAAAGACTCAAGTACAGTGATCCTGTGTTCAAAGCCACAAACTACCGGTTAAACCTGGAGAAGATTCTCATTTCTGTCAACATGTCTGACTGTGGATAAATATTTCTGTTGGTTGGAAAATGTTCATGGAGGTAGTGTTCTCTTAAGGCTTTGCAGATTTAGATAAAATTTTCAAGTAGAAGAATGGAAAGGATCACTTAAGGTTCAGTCTGTATCTGGGGAGCCATACATGGCTAAATATAGGTAGTTCTAGGTAGTTTGTTATAGTGAGATCCTGAAAGGCTTTCAATTGTATTGTGTAGGCTGGTGGAAGCTAGGAAATGTTTGAATGTCTGTAACATGATTCTTCATCTAAGAACATTGATATAGTTGCAGTTTCAAAGACAAACCTGAATGAATGTCATTGTTAAGTGGAAGATGGAGATTCTTTGAACAGTCTGAGGTTAAAGATCTCCAGAAAGAAAGCACAAGTAATAAGAGAGAATTTGAGGCACTAAAAGTAGCTTTGTGAGTCTCTTTTCCGGTGACTCTTGGAAGAAGTAATTCGCTTGGGAAATATGTTGCATTATTAAAGATAGCATGAGTCTGGGGGCGTAACTCAATAGATGAGTGTTATGTGATATGTGAAAAGCAATGGATTCCAGTCTCATACCTTATACAAACACACATAGGTGATATCAGGCAGCTGGAAATGCTGGATAGGTTAGACATGTACATTTAGGAGTCTGCAATAAATATTTTGAATGATATTGCTAAACCTTGGGCTCTGTAAGGAAAGCTATCTAGTCCCTGTCATGTGGAGTGAATGAATTAACAGGAGTTAGTATAATAATATAGTTTGTGAGCAAATGCCTGCAGTACTATATGATACCAATGTAATCAAAATATGCATAACATACAGAAATAATATATAAGGGTAGAATGAGTTAATTAAAAGAGAGATCTTTGAGACTCTGAAAATGGTTGGCATTGGCAAGAGTAAAACAATAAGACGTTAGCCCTCTAACTGTTGAAAGTAGATATTAGGGCTCAGTGGAGCAGTGCTTGTCCATCTTATGCAAAGCCCTGTGATCTGCTCCCAGTACTAGGGGAAAAAAAAAGAGGCTTATGATGCATACCCATTTTAAATAATATAGGAAAAAAATAATCTTTCCATGGTCAATTACTGTTTTTATGGTTCTTCAGTCCCAAATATCTAAGTTTTTTGTGTTTATAATTGCCTCAAGTTTTGCCTTTTCTGACCTTTTTTGGTAATATAAATTGCATCTAGTTTACTCTGAGGTCTTGTTCATTGTTTGCTTCTTCCTGAATCTGTAAATTTATGTCATTTAAGAAACGTAAGGAAGCTGAGCTACTCAGGAGGCTGAGATCTGATCACCTGCGAAACTCTAAGGCTCTTATCTCCAATTAACCACCAGAAAGCCGGAAGTGGCTCTGTGGATCAAATAGTAGAGCACTAGTCTTGAGCTGAAGAGCTTAGGCACACAGCCTCCAGGCCCAGAGCTCAAGCCCCACAAATGACACAAAAAAAAAAAAAGAAAAGAAAAAGAAAAAGTGAAAGAGAAAAACTGGGTTTTACTCAACTTTCTTTCCCTAAACTGCTTGAATAACATTAATGTTAGCCTGACTTGTTTGCTTTCATGCTATTGGGGATGGACCCTAGGGCCTCACAAATGCTAGGTAGGTGCTCTCCCTTTGAGCTGTATGCCCAGCCCTATTGACTCTAATATTGTTTCAGAGGTTCCTGATGTTTTCTGTTCTGGATTTTGTTTGAATGTTTTCTATTTTTCCCCTATTTGTTGCTTGTATTGCGTATTTTCTGCTAATATACAACACACTTTTTATTTCAACAGCCATAAAAAGTCTGAAATTTTTCCTCTTTTTGTAAGCCAGTTTTATTAAGGTTTCTGGAAGACATGATAAAGGACTTTATAACTCAAAAGCATAGCAAGCAATAAATGTCACAATTATGACTGTTTCCTGTACCCTTCTTATTCTAGTGGAGTGAGGTGGATGGGCCAGGTGGGTTGCCGCACCTATGTTTGGTTTTGTGTCACAGCTAAGAATTCAAGTTCAGGGAAGCTACTATATCATTTGTAATAGGTCACAGTCCTGCGTATGCTTGGTGCTAGAGGAGATATCATCTTTATTATGCTTCACAAAAGACAGACATGCTTTTTGCTTTAAAAAGAGACACTTCTTCCAAAGCTGTTTACTATGAAAATGTGATAAACAAGGTAGTCTAGAACATGTAGCAAATTCCTTTGCTTGCAACATGCATAGAAACATGAGAGGCCAAGCCCAGTATGGTGATTCACCCCTGTAATCCTAGCTACTCTGGAGGCTGAGATCTGAGGAGCAAGTTTCAAAGCCCGCTTGGGCACAAAAGGACCCGAGAGTCTTATGTCCAATTAACTTCAAGAAAACAGGAAGTGGGGCTTGGCTCAAGGGTAGGGTGGTAGCCTTGAGCTGAAGAGCTCAGGGACAGCGCCCAGGCCAAGTGCAAGCCCCAAGTCTCACAAAAACAAAACAAAATTAAAAAAAAAAAACAAACAGAGAAGCTACAGAGAATTTGGAATACTCTTTTGAGTGTATTTCACAGATGTGCAGCTTGAAGGTAAATGCATGGTTAAGGATTTTCTCTAAAACCTTTTCCTCTCCCCAAACATTCCAGAGACCTCTCTTCCTGGTTCCTCTGGCTATCTGTATCTGCATCGTCATGTTCTTGCTTGGGTTGGGCCAGCTTTGTTGAAAAGCAGTCAAAGGAGAAAACACTAAAGAACATTTCTGCCCTGTTTTCAGACTAGGTCTTCTTTTCCTTTTCTGATTGGCCAGACTACAAGATCTTCTCTTGGAGCTTTAGCTGACCACACTTTTCTTAGGAAGCTAAGTTATTGGATCTGACCTCAAGACAGAAACCAGAACCAGAAAACAGGGAATAAAAGGGAGGAAAAATGGTTTTCATCCACATTTTCCCTGTATTGTATTCTTCCATCTAAGTACTAGCCAGGCCTGACCTTTTAGCTTCTGTGCTCAGATAAGATCAGGTGCCTTCAGGGTTGAATAACTATAAGACCACACATATTGTCTAGGTTACAGAGGTCTTTATGTTACAGCCAGAAGGACAGAGCACTTGTCTAAGAGTCTTTGCTGGCCACACCTGTGGCATAATTCTAAAATCTGGCACCATCTTCGGGAAAAGTCTTGACAGAGCCAGAAGAAAAAGGTCACAAATGACCTTTGTAAGAATAATTTTTCATATTTTGGCTCCCTCCCTAATCTGCCTGCTATTTAACATGTTTGCCTATTGTATTCTGTCCAGGGTTCTTAGTGTCCATCTGTAGGGGAAAGAGTATGTTGTGGGCTTCTTGGTCTTAGTTACAATCCAGAGTACCACTTTTTGATTTAAGAGATAATAGCAAAATCTTTGAAAATTTGTATTGAAATCTTTTTCACACTTCTAAATGTGGGGGAAGAAAAGACTACATTTATTAACAAGATATTGTAGTACACTCCTGCAATCCCAGCAAGAGGCATCAAGAGTATCAAGAGTTCAAGACCACTTCCCAAAAAAATAAACTCCCTACAAATCTGACATTTACTCAGTTATATATCTTTTGGGGGGAGGGGTGGCTGGTTCTGGAGTTTGAACTCAGCCTGGGCACTATCCCTGAGCCTTTCTTTTTTTTCCCTCAAGGCTAGCACTCTACCAATTGAGCCACAGTCCCCCCTCCAGCTTTTTGTTGGTTAATTGAAGATAAGAGTTCCACAAATTTCCTTGCTCAGGCTGACTTTGAACCATGATCCTCATATCCCAGCCTCCTAAGTATCTCAGATTATTGACATGAAGCACTGTTGACTGGTTTGGTTGTTGTTCTTGCCAGTTCTGGGGCCTGGAAGCTGCCCCTGAGCCTTTTTGTGCTTAAGGATAGAGCCACAGCACCACTTCTGCTTTTTTCCGGATAGTTTATTGGAGATTAAGAGTCTCATGGACTTTCCTGTCCAGGCTGGCTTTGAACTGTGATCCTCAGTTCTCAGCCTCCTGAGTTAATGAGGGTTATAGGGGTGAGCCACTGGTGCCTGGCTTGTGTACATATCTTAAGGCACTGGTACTTCAGATTGCACAAAAACTGTGCTGCTGTCCACTGTCACTTTTTTTCTTTGGCAGTCACTCTCCACATTTCTGTCCTGTCAGTGGAGAACAGTGTTGCCAATACTGGCTAATAACATAGAAGAGATATAATGAAGCAGAGTCTGAGAGAAATAGGACTTTAGAGTCTTGAGTGTGGCCCAACTCTCCAAGCAGCCAAATGGAGAGTTACCCCAACAGAAACATGCTTCATAGCCTGTCCATACCAGTGCCCACCACCTATATCATTCCTTCGCTCCCTCCATTCTTGGGTTCCAGACTATGAGACAAAAGAGTTATATAATCATGTTCCTGTTTTTCTCCTGTCAGGAAACACTCAGACATTGGCGTATATAAATTCTCATTTATATTAAGACTTTTTTTTTTCTTTTTGCCAGTCCTACGGCTTGAACACAGGGCCTGGGCACTGTCCTTGAGCTTTCTCAAGGCTTGCACTGCACCTCTCAAGCCATACTACCATTTGTGACTTTTTCAAACCTAGGATTTCATGCATGTTAGGCAAGCACTCTACTGCTAGGCCATACTCCTCGCCCAGGGCAAGGACTTTTTATAGCACAGGTTGGCCTTGAACTCACACAGTCCTCTGCCCTCAGCATTAGGATTGCAAGCACACAACATAATACCTGATTCACCAATTCATTATAATTGTAAATAGATTGTATGTACTGTAGCTGCATACTACATGAAGATCCCTAACAGTCATAACTGTTTGAAAAAAAAGAATAGTTACTCATACCTTCACCATTTCTGTTTTGCCCTTCATCCACCTTCCCCTCTTGTGTCTTTTTTTTCCTTTTGTAATTCATTTAGACCAGGTATTTTACTGATGTGTTGTCTTATTTATACTTCCTCTGAAAACTTTTTCCTTTGCTTCCCTAAAGGGAATTTTCCCAGTGTATATTTCCAAGCCAGGAGCTGTCTTTCAGCAGCACTTTGAAACGTGTTTCTGAAGACTAAGGAAATGTACTTGTAAGTTTACATGGTATCTTGAGAGTAGTCTTCAGATACTTGCCAGGTAACCTCTCTGTGGAGCTACTCAGCATTGATAACTACTTGCTTGTGCGCGCGCTCTCTCTCTTAGAGCCTGGGCACTGTCCCCAAACTTTTATGCTCAAGGCTAGCACTCTACCACTTGAACCACAGCTCTACTTCCCACTTTTTGGTGGTTAATTGGAGGTAAGATTTTTTTCTTGCTTAAGCTGACTTTGAACCAGGATCCTTAGATATTAGTCTCCTAAACAGTTAGGATTATAGTACCTGGCTATAACCTACTTACTATCTTAAGTGCTATCCTGTTATTTCTGTTGTTGGTCAGATGGGCCAGCTCCTGGTAGAGTGAGAGTTCTGTATAAGAGTATGAATTCTTGGAGGTTGTAATCATGTTGGAGACTAACATCAATCACTTGAACTTCTTTTCTTAAGTTTCACATAAAACAAGAGAGAACTAGTCACTATTGGCTTATGTCTGTAATCCTAGCTACTCAAGGAACTGAGATCTGAAGATCAGGATTTGAAGCCACTCTGGGCAGGAAAGTGTGAGACTCTTACCTCCAGTTAACCACCAAAAAGACTGAAGTGGAGTTATGGCTCAAGTGATAAAGTACTACCATGAGCAAAAAAGTTTAGGAACCAGACCCTGAGTGCATACCTCAGGACCAGGAGAGAAGATTGAACAATTTCATCAGAAAGTGGGTTGAGGCTTGAGAAAACAAAATGGTTACTACTATTTGCTTTGCATATAAAGGAGTTTGAGCAACAAGGCTTTGGAGCAATATGAGGAATATATTGAGGAGATGAGAAGATAGTGAGGCAGGATTTAATTTAGGTTTAAAAAAGTAATAGAGGGTTGTGCTAGTAAAAATAAATCTAAAAGAGAGAGGTTCTGGTTTTGTTTTTTTTTTTTTCTTTTGGGTTGGTTGTAGGACTTTTAACTCTGGGTCTGGGCGTTGTGCCTGAGCTCTTCAGCTCAAAGCCACTGCCCTACCCCTTGAGCCACAGCACCACTTCCAAGAGACAGTTTTATGTAAAGGACGTGGGAGTTGGTGAGTGTAGGTGATAAGAAGTAGAAGTTTTGGTGATGGAAGATATTGAGAAGAAGTAGGACTTTGGCATTCCTTTATTTTTGGATTAGGTAATGGACAAATGGTGATAGATGGCAGGTCATCAAACTGTGATCCATGGGCCACATCCAGCTTGATAATTGCTTTAAAAATCTGATTAGAACATAGATATTTCATTTGTTTACATTCATCTGTGACTAGAGAGAAATTTTGACAAAGACCACATGGGCTTTCTCTTGGTTCTTTCCCAATTTGCCAACTTAGGAAACTCATCTCTTTCCAGGATCAATTCATAAGTTAGAATCTCAACCTGGTGCCAAGGAGTCTGTGAGAGGGAGTTGTTGATATATAACCATATACTAGTATAGAGATGAAATTCTGTAGAAATTACAAATACAGAAATCTTCATGGTGACTCATTTGATGTAAGTAGACTGAAATAAGAAAAATACCTTTTGAGAATACGGAACAAGCAAGTTGACTCCTAAAACTGAAGTGTTTTTAATTGCTGTCAGAAAACTAGGATGGATGTCATAGAAAGTTACTCTAGGGATTGTGTCTATACAGTTGAAGCAGATGAAATCAACACTACTCTTACATTCTGAGAAGCTTTCAAATGAGCAAATTGAAGGGTTACTTTATCAAGTAGATGTGACACAGTGGTATTTGAATATTAATGCTAAATAAATTTTCAAGCACATGAGTAATTGACTCTACTAACTCTAATTCCATATTCTTTTTCTTTCTTTTCTCCATGCCATTTTGGGGCTTGAACTCAGGTCCTGGTCACTGTCCTTGAGGTTCTTTTGCTCAAGGCTGGCGCTCTATTACTTGAGCCACAGCTGCTTCTGGCTTTTTCTTGAGTATTTTTGTTGGACATAAGACTCCCCTGGACTTTTCCTGCCTGGGCTGGAGATCCTCAGATCTCAGCCTCCTGAGTGGCTAGGGTTATAGGTATGAGCTACAAGCACCCAGCTAAATGTGTGGCTATGTTACTCTTTTTTTTTTTTTTGAAGTACTAGTCTGGGCTTATAGTCAGAACCTGGGCACTGTAATTCCATATCCTTTTTTTTTTTTTTTTTTTAGACAAAACTCCTGGCCCTGTAATTCCATGTCTTTTTTTTTTTTTTTTTTTTTTTTTTTTTTTTTTTTTTTTTTTTGGTGGGTCATGGGGCTTGCACTTGGCCTGGGCACTGTCCCTGAGCTCTTCAGCTCAAGGCTACCGCCCTACCTCTTGAGCCACAGCACCACTTTCCATTTTCTAGAAGTTAATTGGAGATAAGAATCTCAGGCTGGATTTGAATTGCTGTCTTGTGATCTCAGCCTCCTGAGTAGCAAGGATTACAGATGTGAGCCACCAGCACCCGGCTATAGCATACATTTTTTAGAATGAAAAATTGGAAATTAATTTGACAAATATACTAATCTTTGCTTACTTAACCTTAATGTACAAGCATTTTCCTATGTGAAGAAATGTACATTTCTTCTTTTTCTTTTTTTGCCAGTCCTGGGGACTGAACTTAGAGCCTGAGCATTATCCTTGGCCTTTCCTTAAGGCTAGTGCTCTTTTGAGCCACAACACTACTTCTGGCTTTTCTATGTTTATGGTACAGAGGAATCGAACCCTGGTCCTTTTTTTCATATATTTTTATTGTAATTAATAGAAGGGTTACATTATATTCACCAGATAGAAGGTACATTACTTCACATACATTGATACCCTTTCTCAAGTCATGGTCCCCATTTCCTTCCCCCCCAGTCTCCCCCCCCACTGCTCAAGTTGTGTTCCCCCTTCCCTATCCAATTTCAAATAACCAATCAAGCATATATACTATATATCAGATAACAAAGTAAAATACTGTAACAATATAAGACAACCAAGGGACAGCAAAAGAGATGA
Source organism: Megascapheus bottae (assembly GCF_031878675.1). NCBI lineage: Eukaryota > Metazoa > Chordata > Mammalia > Rodentia > Geomyidae > Megascapheus > Megascapheus bottae. The sequence continues at coordinate 2,274,404 of NC_143518.1, forward strand.
GAGATAACATAGTACATTAAGGACAACAGTCACTCATTATATGGCTTTTGTTTCTATATCCTGGAGTTCCTTTCATTTAGCGTCATACTATATGGCCTTATGTATCTAGCTTATACCTAACTTTTGTTCTATATCCAAACTAAGTTCCCTGAGAGTGTCTTGTTTTTCACATATATTTCTCTTGGCTTTTACTAAGGTTTAGTATATATGTAGTATTTATATTTTGTGAATTTTTTTTTTTGGTTGGTCATGGGGCTTGAACTCAGGGCCTGGGCACTGTCTCTGAGTATTTCAGCTCAAGGCTAGCACTCTGTCACTTGAGCTGCAGCACCACTTCCAATTTTCTGGTGGTTAATTGGAGATTAGCATCTCCTGGACTTCTTGCCCAGGGTGGCCTCGAACCTCGATCCTAAAATATCAGCCTTCTGAGTAGCTAGGATTAGAGGAGCTAGGATTAGCCAGCGCCCCACATGAATTTTTTTCTTTGAAGAAGAATTACCAAAATTTTAGATATTTATATGTACCTTTACCCAGCTAGTGTCTTGCACAAAAATAATAAAGTTATCCAATGGTAGGTTAGTTTTGAAAAAAATGTTATTACTGTGCTCTTACTAAATCTGTAGGCTTTACCCAGATTTTCATTTTTATGTACTGCTTATTAGTTTTTTTGTGTGTTCTTATTCAAGTCCTGTGTGGGTTATTGCATGGCATTTAATTGTTAGTTTTACTTCATCTCTTCCAGTATGATAAGTCAAGGGGAGGGAATTCTTTGGTTAGGGCATGACTTTTATATTTGGATAATTTTGAAAGTATTAGCTGGTCATTTTATAGAATGTCTTTAAAGGATTTAGTATAATATTTTCTTATTATCAGATTGAGTTTGTAGACAGGGCCTAAGCACTGTCCTTGGGCTTTCTCAAGGCTAGAACTCTACCACTTGAGCCACACTTCCAGCTTTTTTCTATGTATGTGGTACTGAAGAATCGAACCCAGGTCTTCATGCATGCTAGGCAAGCACTCTTACCACTAGGCCAAATTCTCAGCCACATTTTGGTTTTTTTCATTTTAGCCTACTAGGCTAAGTTACTGGTCATCGTATGCATATAGTTTCTTTTTTATTGTCATTATAAAGGTGATGTATAGAGGAGCTAAGTTCTATAAGTCAGATAATGAGTACATTTCTTTTTGAACAGTGTCGCCCCTTCCCTTGCTAGTTCTTGTTGTGTGTATGTGCCATTTCTTGTTCTTGAACATGTGGCCTGGACTAAATCCTTTAGCTTTTTTAAATTCAAAATGATACTCTTACCACTTGAGCCACATCTCTACTTCCAGATTTTTGCTAGGGAATTGGAAATAAGAGTCACACAGACTTCCTTGCCTGTCTGGCTTCAAATTGCAATCCTCAGATCTCAGACTCTTGAGTAGCCAGGATTACAAACGTGAGGCACTGGCGCCTAGGCTTGTAGCTGTGTGAATGAGGAAAATTCAGATGACTTTTTAGAGGGTAAACCTGGGCTATTTTGTTTTAGTTTGCTTTCTGGGGTGCTGATGTTCATACCCAGGGCCTGGCAACACCCTAGGCAGGTGCCAGAGGGACTATTTTTGAGCGGGTCATACAGCCCAGGTTGGCCTCAAACTCCTGATCCTTCTTGGTTACAAGCCTGAACCATTACAGCACTAGCAACACCTGATTGTTTATAGTAGTCTGGGGTTTGAATTCAGGGCCTCACACTTGTTACGCCAGTGCTCTGCTGTTTGAGCTACACCCCCATCTGCAACAGCAATGAAACTCTTAGCTTGTTGGGCACGGTGGCTTGTGCCTGTAATCCTAGCAACTCAGATGGCTAAGATTTGAGGATCACAGTTAGAAACCAGCTTGGGCAGGAAAGTCCATGAGACTTTTTTGTTGTTGGTCCTGGAACTTGAACTCTGGGCCTGGGTGCTATCCCTGAGCTTTTCAGCTCAAGGATAGGGCTCTACCACTGAGCCACAGTGCCACTTCGTTTTCTGGTGGTTAATTGGAGGTAAGAATCTCATGGTCTTTCGTGCCCCCATCTAGCCTTGAACCACAATCCTCAGATCTCAGTCTCCTGAGTAGCTAGGATTACAGGCATGAGCCACTGGTGTCTGGTTAGTCCATGAGACTCTTACCTTCAAATCTGAAGTGGAGCTATGGTTCCAGCAGTAGAGCATTATCCTTGAACCCAAAAACTCAGAGATAGCACCTAAGCCCTGAGATCAAGCACCATACCAGTTCCTTCACAACACACACACACACACACACACACACACACACACAGCTAAAATCATTAAACTAGAAACTTGAACTATATGAAGTTTGGTCCCTGTAAAAATTGGTTCCACTCAATTTCTCTTTGATTAATGCCAAAAATAAAACAGCCAAAAGTTTATCTAGAAGTCTTAAATTATAGAAATGAATTGGCATTTACTGTTTTATAGTTAAGCTTCAAGCTGGGCTCTGGTGGCTTGCTTGCAGCAGTAATCCTAGCTGCTTAGGCTGAGATCTGGGGATCAAGGTTCAAAGGTAGGACAGTCCACAAGATTCTTATCCCCAATTAACTTGAAAAAGGCTAGATATGGTGGGGTGGGAGTTTGGCCTAGTGGTAGAGTGCTTGCCTAGCATTCATGAAAACCCGGGTTCGATTCCTCAGTACCACATACATAGAAAAAAGCCAGAAGTGGTGCTGAGGCTCAAATGGTAGAGTTCTAGCCTTGAGAAAGTCCAAGGACAGAGCTCAGGCCCTGAGCTCAAGCCCAGGACAAAAAAAAGAAAAGCTAGATATGGCAATGTGGTTCAACTGATAGAGTACTGTCTTGGGCAAAAAAGCTCAAGGACAGCACTCACAGTCCCAGGACACACACACACACACACACACACACACGAAGAAAGAACTATAAAAAGTACTATACTTTAAATTTTTTGATATTTTTTTCTAAATAGTAATTCATTTCTTTCTCAATGCTACTTCAGATTCAGAGGTGCTAAAGGAAGTCATTAGGTGACCATAAAATTTGACATTATAAAATGCAATATAAAATGGATAGATTTAGAAAAGCAGTTGTACCCTTCATTATGTAGACAAGATTTATATCAGCAGAAATTCATTATTTCCCCATGGGCTAGCTAGTGTATAAGTGCAACAAGAATCTAGACCTCTTAATTCCTAGGATATTTTGGAGTTAAAAATGGGCTAAAATAGGTATTGGAGGCATGGCTCAGGTGGTAGAGCTCCAGCCAGTGAGCGAAAGTGTCAGATTAGGAATTCGAGTCATGGTCTCAGACAAAATAGAAAAGAAAAAGGAAAAAAAATGGTTAATATGAAGCTGAATGTCCAGGTTATATGTGAAAACTTTGAGCTTATATATTTTTTAATAGAAATATGTCTTCATTTTGAGGAGGGAAGAGAAGAAAAATAGAAGACAATGTTATTATATTTAGCATATATTATAAAAGTAACAGGTTTCAGTGTGATGTTTTTATAGACGTATATAATATACTTTAATAATCTTTTTTTTTTTTTTTTGCCAGTCCTGAGGCTTGAACTCAAGGCCTGGTCACTGTCCTTGGGCTTTCTCAAGACTAGCGCTCTACCACTTGAGCCACAGCACCATTTCCAGCTTTTTCTATGTATTTGGTACTGAGAAATTGAACCTGGATCTTTGTGCATGCTAGGGCAAGCACTCTTAACACTAGGCCAAACTCCCAGCCCTTACTTTAATCATCTTTGTCCCTCCTCATCCTCTTTTTTTATTTTTCTTTCACATCACTCATACAGGTCCCCTTCTGCCTGTTATAGCTCCTCCTTCTACTTTCATGCTATTCTTTTTTTTAAATACAACTACATAATGAAGAATATATGTAATATTTGTCAACAATTTTTTCACATATAACTACCACTCTTTTCATGCAGTGTTTCATTTGACTCATCTTTCTGAGTCAATCAGGTTGCTGTACTATATATTTTAATGACAGATTTTGTCTAAGACTACTTTTAAGTTTACAGTAAAAGTTACAGTGGCCGTCACATAAACTTTATACATAGCTCTGTACTTGCATAGTTTACCGCAGTTTCACTGTGCCCTATCCAATTGGTGCATGTTTGCCTGTTGTATTTTATTTTATTTTTTATTTTTATTGGTCGTGGGGCTTGAACTCAGGGCCTGGGTGTTATTCCTTGAGCTCTTTTGCTCAAGGCTAGTGCTCTACCACTCTGAGCCACAGAACCACTTCCAGTTTTCTAGTGATTAATTGGAGCTAAGTGTCTCACAGACTTCTCTGCTGGCTTTGAACCATGTCTAGATCTCAGCCTCCTGAGTAGCTAAGGTTTTACATGTGTGAGCCACCAGCACCCAGCTCATGTGTCACAATGATGTATGTATATCAACACATGATTATCACTCCAAGTGTATAGTTTATGTTACAGCTCACTTTTCATGTTTGTTTTTCAGGTTTTCTTTTAAGATTTGATTTTAACTATTAGAAGAAAACTAATAAAGCTAAACAGCTGCACACCCAAGGTCCACTATTTTGTCATTATGTTTTAAGATTCAGTACAAAGTAATGTTTAGATTAACTGAAATGTAAAAGTTTGGAAGAAGGGCATAATTTTAATTTGAAACTCAGAAGAATAACTCTTATTTGAACTGATAGTACTCTTTCTTATAGTAAAGTAGTACTTTGAACATTTTGCATATGCAAGGTACTTTGAAGATCTATTGAGTTTCTAGGACTAATGTTCGGAGACATCTTCAGAACAAGCATATTAATAATAAAAAAAGTACTCATTCTTAAAAGTCAAGGAATTTGATCTTATTTCTTTTCTGATGTTTATATTGGGTTTTGTTGGTTTTAATTCAGAACTTAGTACCTGTAAAGGAAAGACACTTGAAATTTTAAGTGATTTTGTTGTTGTTCAAAGAAAATAAGTAAAAGTATGTTTGGAGTTTATTCTTAACCATAAAGGAGGAAATATAAGTAATGGTTACTTTTATTGTTAAATGAATCTTGTATTTCTCTGCTGTATTAATATATAGCAGATACACATCGTAATCTAATATGTGCCCTTGTTTTAATAGTCAAGCCCATCATCACCAGAACCAGCAAGTCTTCCTGCAGAAGACATTAGTGCAAACTCCAATGGTCCAAAACCTGCAGAAGCTGTACTAGATGATGACAGAGAAGATCTTTTTGCAGGTAATTGTCTTACCTTTATTTTTTAGTAGTGACCAAATATTGTATACATTGTTAGAAGATATCATTTAAACCAAAATTGAAATTCTATGTCTTAGCAGTAGCTCTTCTTATAATGATGTAATGACTTTAAAAAGAGGAAAATTTCCAGTTAGATCAATTCTGTAAAAAAAAAAAATAAGTACTGCTAACAGAAGCAAAACTTGAGCTCCTTTCTCAATAAATTAATTATTTTGGCCAGACCTTAAATTTGCTTCCCTTTCATACCTTGTGAAATAGGTATTTGTGGTACTGGTGGTAGTGTTACTTATAAGTTGTTACAGAGCAAAATGAAATTGTGAATTTCAAAATCACTATATTTGGGATCTCTTTGTTTCAATAAACCACAAGCTATTTTTAGTATGTCGATACTTGGAGAATTTATATGGGCAGGATTTGATGTTGTCTGTCCTAACTTTAAAAAGTACACTCTCTCAGGCCGGGAGTGTGGCCTAGTGGTAGAGTGCTTGCCCAGTGTGCACAAAGCCCTGGGTTGAATTCCTTGGTATCACATACACAGAAAAAGCTGGAAGTGATGCTGGGGCTCATGTGGCCAAGTGCTAGCCTTAAGCTAAAGAAGCTCAAGAACAGTGCTCAGATCCTGAATTCAAGCCTCAGGACTGACAATAAAGAAATGGCTCATACATACAGTCCTAGATACACAAAAGGCTAAGATCTGAGGATCATAGTTTGAGGCCATTCAAGGCAGGAAAGTCTTTGAGGCTCTTATCTCCATTTAACCACCAAAAAGCCGGAAGTGGAGCTGTGGCTCAAGAGGCAAAGAGCTAGCCTTGAGCAAAATGTCAGGGACAGTGCTTAGGCACTTAGCTAAAGCCCCAGGATCATCACACACAGGCACATACACAGTGATTTATGCCTTAACATTAAAATTTGTGCATAAATTAACATTTTAATATTAAAAAGCAAAATCTCTCTCTCTCTTTTTTTTTTTTTCCTCTGTGCCATTCCTAGGGCATAACCTCAAGCCCTGGGTAGTGTCCCTGAGATTTTACTCAGGCTAGCTTGCTCTCCCCCACTTGAACCACAGCTTCACTTCTTTTTTTTTTTTTTTTTTTTGTGCTGGTCCTGGAACTTGAACACAGGGCCTGAGCACTGTCCTTGAGCTTTCCTCAAGGCTAGTACTCTACCACTTGATTCACAGCACCACTTCCGGCTTTTTTTCCGTGTGTATCGTACCTAAGAATTGAACACAGGCCTTTATGTCTGCTAGATCAGCACTCTTCCACTAAGCCTCACTCCCAGCCCAAACTTTTTTTGTGTGTATGGTTAGAGATATTAGTCTCATGGGTATTCTTGCTCAGGCTAGCTTCAAAACATGATTCTCAGATCTCAGCCTCCTGAATAATTAAAATTATACATGTGAGCCACCAGTACCCAGCTGGAAAGCAAAATGTTCCTCACGGTTAGTGATGCAGTTACTTTAAACATTACATCTTTATGGTTTAACAATTTAGTTTTTTTTTTTTTCCTGGTCATGGGGCTTGAACTCAGGGCCTGAGCACTGTCCTTGGACGTTTCTCAAGGCTAAAGCTCTACCACCTGAGCCATAGCACCACTTCCAGCTTTTTTCTCTGTGTGTGGTACTGAGGAATCGAACCCAGGTCTTCATGCATGCTAGGCAAACACTCATCACTAGGCCAAACTCCCATCCCACAATTTAGCTTTTTTAACTGACTTTCACTGAATTGACTATAGTAATATATCCTCAACTGTTATCATGGTTCAATAACCTAAACTATTCTGTGTCTCATTGTAATAAAAAAATTGGCATCATTTCTAGTTTGATTAGTTCACTGAAAAGTTTTCACCATTGAAGTATTACCAAGTTTTTGTTGTTGTTTTGACTTCCACCTCCCCTTTGTTTTTTGGATACAAAAGTATGATTCTGTATACCCATGTTGTTTCTTTTATTCCCTTAAGTGACTCAACAACTTAAAAGAGTCAAAGTAAAAATAAACCAAAAGTTAGAATATTTAATCATTGTGGACTGTTTTTTCAGGCATTTTGGAAGTGGTGCTGTGGCTGTTAAGTGATAGAGCACTAGCCTTGAGCAAAAAAGTTCAGGGACAGTGTCCAGGCCCTCAATTCAAGCCCCACAACCGACAGTAAATAGTCTTTTCATGACATTTGTGTTTTAAGCTGAAGATGACAGCATTTCCTCTGCTAAGGAAATAATAATTTAAAATTGTGTGTATTTCTCTTGATATAAATAGGATCACGAGTAGAAATTTTGTATTATCCGTTTTATTAAACTCTTACTATCTGTACAACTAACTCATTAACTATAGCATCTCAGAATTGTAAATAAGTGTGTTGAAGCCTTACTGAACCCTACTCTTAACAGCTTCAGTATGTATGCATATGCAAAGAAAAGTTGGTCTGATTTTTTAATTTTTTTACAGTGCACAGTTTACCAAACATTTCTAAGTAAGGATTATTCAATGACATCTGTTCACCTAGCTCATTTTGTTTTACTCTGTGAAGTAGATTATACAAACTGGTGTGATTGAAATACAGTCATTGTCTATTTTTTTAAAAGGAAAAATGAAGACTAAAGGACAATTAATATAACCATCTATTTTCTAAATAAAAACATTTTGTAAGCTTTGTCTTTTATCGTAGTTTCATGTTTCATAATGGCATCATCAGGTGATCTAAGATCTAATCTGATCCTTTTGTCATTTCTGGGACTTGAACTCAGGGCCTGAGCACTGTCCTTGGGCTTTCTCAAGGCTAGAGCTCTGGCACTTGAGCCACAGCACCACTTACGGCTTTTTCTGTGTATGTGGTATCAAGGAATCGAAACCAGGTCTTTGTACTTGTGAGACAAGCACTCTACCACTAGGCCAAATTCCCAGCCCTGATCATTTTTTATGAATGATTTAATACTGCATTTGTTTCTTACATATAATACATTTAATTAGGTACATCTTTCCTCCAATATGGATATAACCAATTTGATTTTAAAACAATAGAGCTAAAAATATGACTCAAGTGAAAAGAATATGAGATCCTGAGATCAAAATCTAATGCCACCAAAATAAAACCATAGATGATTAGTTTATATTACTATGTATGCTGGTATGTTTTAGGTTATGTTTTCAGTAATGTTTGTCAGAAATGGTATCAGAAAAACTTAATGACATATGTTAGCTTACTTACAGAACATTTACCAATTTTAATAGTTACAAACCTGGTTTGTGTTAAACTCTATGGGTTTGTAGCATTCTTTCATGCTAAAAGAAGTCATGAAAGCAATTTAAAGCAGCTTTTACTCTACTAAATCTAAATTTGTCCTTTTATTTTACCTCCCTTTCCATATTAGTGACGTTAATAATTTTTAAACTTATTAACATAAGATCTCTTAGAATTTATATGTCAGTCTGCTAGTGCACAAAACAGAAAGCCTGGCATCTGTGAAATTACTGATACCTCAGAATTATTCTTTCTTTTTTTTTCTGAGTTTTATCTTTTTTTTCTTTTTTTTTGCATTTTTTATTGTAATTAGTAAAAGGGTTACATGATATTTGCCAGATAGAAGGTGCATTAATTCACATACATTGATACCCTTTCACATGTCTTGGTATCCATTTCCCTCCCCCCCCCACACCCCCCACCCGTCTTGGTTTTCCCCCCTTCCCTATCAAATTTCAAATAACCAAATACAAATAAATTCAATATATCAGATAACAAAGTGAGATACTATAACAGTATGAGATAACCAAGGGACAGCAAAGGAGATGAGAGACAACATAGTACATTAAAGACAACAATCATTCGTTATATGGCTTTTGTTTCAATATCCTGGAGGTCCTTTCAATTAGGTTCATACTATATGGCCTTATGTATCAAGATTTTGCTCTATTGTAGATCTCTGCTAGTAGAGCCCAAGGTTTCTACTGATTATGACGAATGAGGGAAACCATTGAGCCTAAGTTCCTTTAAGTCTGGCTTACTTCACTTAATATGATTTTTCCTAACAAATGGGGCGATGTCATTCTTTCTGACAGCAGCATAGAATTCCATTGTGTACAAATACCACAACTTGTTGATCCACTCATCAACTGAGGGACATCTAGGTTGGTTCCATATCTTTGCTATGGTGAATAGTGCTGCAATGAACATTGTTGTGCTAGTGGAAGAATTATTCTTTCTTATTTGTGTTGCTTTTGTCTGTGGGGCTGTTGCAGCAGCACTGCCTCTGCTGAGATGCATAGGGATTTTTGTTTTGTTTGCTGTTTATTTTCATGCTTGCTGCTTTGCTTAATTTTTGTAGGTTAGAGATCTCACATCTTCTTTACTATGCTTTAATATGCTGTTTTTTGTGGATTTTTTTTTTTTGACTTTAAAATGAGGTTGGAGATTTAGCTCAGCGGAAGAACCTTTGCCTGGCAAGTGCAAGGCCCTGAGTTCAGTTCTCAGCTTGGGGCGGGGGGGGGGGGGGAATGAGGGGAATTTATAGTGCATTGTTTTCATTTTCTTAATTCAAAAAAGGATAATTTCCAAGTCCATTTTATTTCCTTTAGTTACCACAGTTGTAAGATTTTAATTATGCGCCTGTAATCCCAACTACCCAGGAACAGAGGCAGAGGATCAGATATTGGTGGCTAGGCAAAGGTAGCAAGACCTTGTCCCCAAAAATAGAAATCGAAGGACTAGAAGAATAGCTCAAGAGGTAGAATGCTTTCCTTACAAGTACCGTATCCCCAGTACTGGTCCTTCCTCCTCACCAAAATATTTTAACTGTAATTTCTAATATAAAACTAAAGCATGCCAATAATTTTTAGCATTAGATAGAACAAAAATGGCAGCTAGACATTGGAGGCTCATGACTGTATAGCTACTCAGAAAGCTGAGATTTGAGGATCTCATTTTTAAGCCAGCCTGGATAGAAAAGTTCATGAGCTTCTTATCTCCAGTTAGTCACCAGAAAGACTGAAGTGGCCCTAGTGGTAGAAGGCTAACCGTGGACAAAAAACCCTGGATACAGTGCTCAGACCCTGAATTCAAGCCCCAGGACTAGTGCCAAACAAACAAGTGGGGATATGGCTCACATGATAGAGCAGTACCTTTGAGTGAAAAACCTGAAGGACAATCCCAGGCCCTGAATTCCAGCTACAGGATAAGCACAAAATTATCTAATTAACTGATGAAAATGGCTCACTGCCATCCCAAACCTCTAGAAATCTGAATAGTTAGAAACCATTTGTCTGATCCTATGATCCCAGCTATCAATCATTTCTACAGACCAGCAGAACTGTGGTTTGGGTTGGTCTTAGTGCTTGTAATTTATACTTTCCTGGCTTTGCTTTTTGCTCATGCTATCATTCTAGTTCCAGGGAATTTTTTCCTTATTTTTTTTTATCTTCCTGTTTGTTTCTCAGGTCAGCTTCACAAGCTGTTTCTATAACCTGTATTATTGTCTTGTATGTTTGCTCAAAGTATAGTGTTTTACAGTTCATATAGTAATTAAATGTCTTGTAATATTCTTTTTATTATTCTCTTAAATCTTCTATTTTTATTTAACATTCTACATGTCTTATTTTCTCAACTAGATTATAAGCTCCCTGGGGGCAGGTATGATCTTTTTCATTTCTTTATGTTTCTCTATTGCTTTAGCACAGTGCTTTTAGACATTCAGTTTATTGATGTGGCTTGATTTTAATATATTTAATTTTAGCTCTTTCAACTGAATGAGTATTTTAAGTTAAAAAGCTAAACACCTATTTGCTTAACAGAATATTTATGTATTTAACTAATATCCAGTAACCTTTGGCAGTTACTTGCTTTAGATTACTAACTTTGCAGCTTTTACATAACAAAGTTTTTAATCCAAGTTGCAAGTTCTAGGTGACCTGCCATAAATTTTGTGCTCATATATAATCATAGCCAGGCACTGGTGGCTCAGGCTTATAATTCTAGCTACTTGGAAGTTTGAGATCTAAGGATTGTGTGGTTCAAAGTTCACCTGGGCAGAAAAGTCCCTATGAGACTCTTATCTCCAGTTAACTACTCAAAAACCAGAAGTGGTGCTGTGGCTCAAGTGCTTGAGTGCTAGCCTTGAGCACAAAGAGGCTCGAGGATAGCTCCTGCCTGAGTTCAAGCCCTATGAAAGACATAATAATAATCATAGTGCTAGCTTTAATAAAATATTTGAAAGGTAAGTTATCATAAGTATGATATGTAACAAATTTAAACAAAAATGAATATAAAAGTAGCTACCTCATTGCTTTTGTCCTACTATAGAAAATCTCTAGTAGTGTACTTAAGCTGATTTAATATGAAATTTTTTTCAAACCAGCAAAGTTCCTGTTTGTTTTAAACAAATGAAAGATTTATAAAATTCTTTTATAATAGTAATGTTTAAATACATTGTTTTGGTATTTATTTCTGGATATTATTAAAAGGATTTTTACAGCCGGGCATGGTGGCTCACGCCTGTAATCCTAGCTGCTCAGGAGGCTGAGATGTGAGGATCGAGGTTCAAAGCCAGCCCAGGCACTAAAGACCATGAGACTCTTATCGCCAACCACTAGAAAACAGGAAGTGGGGCTGTGGCTCAAGGGATAGGGCAGTGGCTTTGAGCTGAAGAGCTCAGGGACAGTATCCAGGCCCAGAATCCAAGCCCCACTACTGGCCCCCCCCCAAAAAAAACAAAAATGTTTTTATACTTAATGAATTACCAAATTGACTATTAAGTTTTTTTTTTTAATTTCCTTAATTAACTTGTTTAATTTATGTCTAGAAGCCACAGAAGAAGTTTCTTTGGACAGTCCAGAAAGGGAACCCATTCTCTCCTCAGAACCATCTCCTGCAGTTACCCCTGTTACCCCTACTGCACTCATTACTCCTAGAATTGAATCAAAGAGTCTATCTGCTCCTGTTATCTTTGATAGATCCCGGGAAGAGGTATGGGAAAACGTTTGTATTCTAAAATGTATACATAAATAGCACCTTTTTTTTTGTTCCCCACCTAGTGTCACTTTTTATTAGCCATACGTAGTCAAAGCCAATGTTTTCTGGCTTTTCAGAAAACATTGCACTAAAAAAAGTTGGGAGATAGAATGATTGATGAATGGATGTAGTACTTGAGATCAAACTTGGGCCCTTGTACACATTAGGCAAATGTTCTATCACTGACCCAAGTTTCCTGTTTAACTTTAGTCTTTATTTTTAAAAAGAAAGGCTCTACATCAGTTAATTTTATGTTCTCATAATTTTTATTAGTGTGTGTGTATGTGTGTATGTGTGTGTATGTATCTATCCCAGTCCTAGAGGTTGAACTCAGGGCTCAAGCACTGTCCCTGAGCTCCTTTTGTTCAAGACTCATACTCTCCACTTAACCATACCTCCACTTCCATGTTTTTTTAAAAAAAAGTTTACTAGAGATAAGAATCTAATAGACTTTCTTGCCCAGGCTAGTTTTGAACCATGATCTCCAGATCTGAGTAGCTAGGATTACTGGCATGAGCTGATAGCTCCCAGAAGTATCAATAATTTATAATAAGATGCATTTGGGGGAAAAATGTTATGAGGCCTGTTTTAAAAGGAAAACAGGATTTAAAAACTGTGTATATAAAATAATTTGTATATAAACATTCTACTAAATTGGCTACAGTTAAGTAAATGGCTATATACAGAAACATGAATAGCCTTAAAAACATAATATTAAGAGAATAAAAGCTAGAGATGAATGATTCCATGGGATAAACTTTTCAAGAGAGATAAAACCTGGGCTGGGAATGTGGCTGAGTGGTAGAGTGATTACCTAGCATGCATGAAGCCCTGGATTTGCTTCCTTAGTACCACATAAACAGAAAAATAGAAGTGACTTTGTGACACAAGTGGTAGAGTACTAGCCTTGGGCAAAGGAAACTCAGTGACAGTGCCCAGGCCATAAATAAGTTCAAGCCCCAGGACTAATGAGAGAGACAGAAAGAGATTTTTTTTTTAATGATCCTTCTTTGTGTTTGGTTTACATAGTCAACAAATGGTAATAGTTTTATTCAGAAATGGAGTGCTAAGTGGTTCTTAATATTAGTTACTCTGACAGTAACTCAAGTAGAACATAATGGGAAAATTATAGTTATTAGTATTGTGACAATAATATAAATTGGCAATTTTAATACCAAAATTACATATACTACTCTAGATTGAAGAAGAAGCAAATGGAGACATGTTTGACATAGAAATTGGTGTGTCAGATCCAGAGAAAGTCGGTGAGTATTTATTATATTTTATATTTTTTGACTAGTTTGACAGTTAGGTCTTGTCCTTTTTTTCTGATTAAACACATAATTACAGCATTAAAATAACACTTTATGGGGCCATACATAGAAAAAAAATCCGGAAATGGTACTGTGGCTCAAGTGGTAGAACTGTAGCTTTAAGAAAGCCAAGGATAGTGCTCAGACCCTGAGTTCAAGTCCTGACAAAAAAAATAAATAACACTTTATTTTTAGTTTTTTATTTTTCTTCTTCTTTTTTTTTTTTTTTTTTTGCCAATCGAATTGGGTCTTCATGCATGCTAGGCAAGCATGCCCTAGCACTAGGCCAAACTCCTGGCCCCAAGATTTTATTTTTAAGCATTTTCTTTTATTTATTTTTATTGTGCTAGGGATCAAACATAGAACCTGGTATATGCTAGGCAAAGCATTCAACCATGAGTTAAATACAAACCTAAGCATACGATTTTTCTAATAGTACATGGCTTTTCTTACAGGTGATGGCATGAATGCTTACATGGCATACAGAGTAACAACAAAGGTGAGCCTTTTTGTCATTATGTATGGTAAGGAATATATGGTCTCTAAAATGTAAGTGAACTTTTAAAGATTACTGTTTTATAAGGCTTGCCAAGAAGTTCTTACCATGAGTTGTGCGTGATTTGATAATAGGGTATTGTGTGAGAGAGTGTAGGAAGAGAACTAATCTAGAGGGTCAGGCAAGGCTTCTTACCAGAAAGTTCTTCTAAGCCAGACAGAGGTGAGAAGGGAATGTATAAAAGCCAGAATTTAAGAAAGCATTGGGCATTCTAAAATCTGTAAGTAGTTCATGACTGAATTATTTGGCTATGATCTTCCATGTGATATAATGAGCAGCCACTTTGAGATATTTGACTTGGTCTTAAGTATAAACAAAGGGAGACAAGAACATGACACTATTAGAGGTTGTTTAGAACAACCTCTGTCCTCACTATGAATTGAAAGGTTAAAGTAGAGGTCTGGATTGTGCCAGCTAGGATGACATTCTTAAAACAGAATATACTACAGCAGTCTCCAGTTTGAAAGAAATAATGCTTATACTAAGGAAATGACTCTGGAAATGAGCAAAATAAATGGATATTTGAGATATGTAGAAAGTAGAATCACAAGGATTTGATAATAAGAAGTAAAGAAAGAGGAATGCTTAAGTTGCCAACTAGAGAAAGTTTGCTGGTAGAGTAGGTAGTGTAGAAAGACATGAGGAGGAACACAGTGAGACTGGGTTTGTCAAACACCTTATCATGGTAACAGACCCCATTGCAAGCACCAGGGTATAGTATAAACAAGTGCTTTTGTCTTGGAAAACTCATGTTCAAATGGGAGAAAATACAATAAGTTTGAGCTACCAGTGAGATTTATTGAAGTAGTTCTTAGAATATTTGAAAAGAATAAATTGAAACTTAAAAGCAGATTTGTGCCATAAGACTTAAGAATCATTCGTTGGTAGCTATAATCCTAGCAACTCAGGAGGCCAAGATCTAAGGATTTTTTAGGTTCAAAGCCAGCACTGACACTAAAGAACTTGAGACTCTTACTTCCAGTTAACCACTAGAAAACCAGAAATGTGCTGTGGCTCAAGGGGTAGGGTGGTAGCCTTGAGGTGAAGAACTCATGGACAACACACAGACCCAGACTTATGCTCCGTGACTGACCAAAAAAAAGAAAAAGTTTGTGAGACTCTTGATTTCCACTTAATCACCAAAAAGCTGAAAGTGGAACTGTGATTCAAGTGTTAGTCCCAAATCTTGAGCACAGAAACAGTGCCCACATCCTGAGTTCAAGCCGTAGGACTGGCAGGCACACACAAATACACATATATGTGCGCTCACGTATGTATGCACACAGTTATTAGTATAACAATGATTGAGTGGATAAATTATTATTATTGTAGCTATGGATGAGGTAGGTCAAGGATAGATAGAATACAATATTTTCTGTACTGTCAAGGTTCTTTAAAAGAAAAGCCATTGATTAAGGGCTTTTCAAACTTTAAAATCTGTATGCCACAATATATATATTCACTATATTCTTTTATAAAGAAAAGTGTTATATATATGTATGTGTGTGTTGACAATTATGTAGAGCATTAACTTCTTGATAATTGTTTATCATTGAATATCTGATTTCGTATTCTTCACTTTTAGACTTCTCTTTCCATGTTCAGTAAGAGTGAATTTTCAGTTAAAAGAAGATTCAGTGACTTTCTTGGTTTGCATAGCAAATTAGCAAGCAAATATTTACATGTTGGTTACATTGTGCCACCTGCTCCAGAAAAGAGTATAGTAGGTAAGCATGAGTTAAAAATAATTTTTGTTATTGTTGCTAGTTCAATTTTAACTGTAAAGAGTTGTGATTCTGTAATTCACTATCTCATAATGTCTAAAGGTGGAGAATTTAAACATTCCACATATGGTTATGATGCATTTAGTTTTATTTTCAAACACATCAGACTTTGGATGTTGAATATTGTACTATAACTTTTAAGATCATTAGAATACCATTTTACTGAGTCCTTCCAAGGATAATGTTTGATATACCTTTGTGCATATACAAACTATTTTAAATCCTCTTAATTTATTTCATACCTCAGTTTTTTAGCATGCTCCAGGCCATTCAGGTTTAGATAGTAAGATCGTTACAAAAAGCACAAAACAGTCTGGGAATGTGGCTTAGTGGTAGAGTACTTGCCTAGCACATATGAAGCCCTGGATTTGATTCCTCAGTACCACATAAACAGAAAGACTTGAAAGTGGCTTTGTGGCTCAAGTGGTAGAGTGGTAGCCTTGAGCAAAAGAAGCTCAGAGACAGTGCCCAGGTCTTCAGTTCAAACCCCAGGACTGGCAGAAAAGGGGGGAAAAAGCCATAAAACTCTTAACATTTCTACTTGGACTAAGAATAAAAACTTAATTTAAAAAAAAAAAAAGCAAACTGGGTGCTAATGGCTCATACCAATAATCTTAGTTACTCAAGAAGCTAAGATCTAGGGATCGTGGTTTGAAACCAACCTAGGCAAACAAATTTTTGAGACTCTTACATGTAGTTAGCTAGCAAAAAGCCAGAAGTAGAGATATGGCTCAAGTACTAGAGTGTGAACTATGAGCAAAAAAAAGTAACCACAGAAGTTAAGCTCTGAGTTGAATCCCTAGTACTTGAAAAAATATTACAAAGATTCTTCTTAATCCAACTATTAAGACACCTGTCATTGCTTAAAATTCAGTAGTATTTTTCCTAATCTTGTTTCACTTTTCATTGCAATTAGTATCATGAAAAATATTACAATTTTAAATGAATTTTGCTGAAAAGCATTTTATTGACACATTTATTTATTTACTTTTTGTCAGTCATGGTGTTTGAACTCTGGACCTGGATACTGTCCCTGAGCTCTTCAGCTCAAGGCTACTGTTCTTATTTTCATTGAAGACTCTAAAGAGCTTTTGCTTTCATAGGCTATATATTTTGAATTTTTGTTTATTTATAAATAAACTCATGTTAAGTAAAGTCTTGGTGAAAATAACTTTTGTAAGATAAAATGTTTCCTACGTCTTGGTTTTCTTTTCTTTTTTTTCCTTTTTTTTTTTTTGGTCAGTTATAGGACTTGAACTTTGGGCCTGGGTGCTGGCCCAGAGCTCTTCAGCTCAAGGCTACCACCATTGAACCACAACACCACATCGGTTTTCTGGTGGTTAGTTGGAGATAAGAGTCTCAGGGACTTCAGTGCCCAGGCTGGCTTTGATCTGAGATCCTCTGATCTCAGCCTTCTGAGTAGCTAGGATTACAGGTGTGAGCTTCTGGCCCCAGCTGTTTTTGTTTTGTTTTTGTCTTTGTTTTTCGTGTGTGTGTGTGTGTGTGTGTGTGTGTGTGTGTGTGTGTGTGTGTGTGTTATGTGTGTAGATGGTTTAATAAATGATAACTGTTGAGTGTGATTACACATCTTTAATTCTAGTACTCAGGAGGCAGAAGAAGATGATGTTGATTTGAGACTTCCTAAGCTATATGTTGGGTTTTAGTTTCAGCTTAAGCTACACAATAAGACCCTGTCTCAGACAAAAAAAAAAATTGGATGCAATTTGTCGTTATATCCTACTCCACAACAAATTTCATATAATTTTTATAAAAGAGATTAAGAAAAAACATAATAGCTTAATACTGTTGTAAAAAGAGACCCTGTAGCTCCCATGAAAAAGTATCTGCAAACTTCAGATGAGCTGAATATTCTGAGCCACAGTTTAGGAACTATTATCCAGGCTTGGTGGTACTTAGCAGATATCCCAGCACTCAAGAGCCTGAAGCAGGAAATTGAATGTAGTCCTGAGTTTTCTTTTTCAAAATGTTACTTTGTTAAACTACTAACAATATGTTAATTGTTTTATAACTTTTTGCTTTAGCTATTCTTCAGATAAAATGCTTGCATTCCGCCAGGATTAGCCTCAGACCTTTGTCCTTCTATAACTCCTAAATAGCTGAGATTTTGATCATCCCACCATGTCTACCTTACTGTCTTTTTGTGTTTGAATTCTGGTTCTTCCAGTCTGATTACTGAGTATCTGGGATTAAAGACCCACAACCACTCCTGGCCCTACATAATCTTATTTGTTTATTTCTTCTGCTGGTCCTGGGTCTTGAACTCAGGCTCTGATCAATGTCTTTGTGCTTTTTTTCTCAAGACTAGCACTTTACCACTTGAGTCATAGTTTTCCTTCCAGCTTTCTGGCAGCTAACTGGAGATAAGAATTTCAAGGACTTCCTGGCCAGGCTGGCTTTCAAACAAAATCCTGACATCTCAGCTAGGATTACAGATGTGAGCCACTGACACCAGCCTTAATCCATTTTTTTTCTTTTTTATTTGTCACTCGTGGGACTTGAATTCAGGGGCTGGGCACTATTCCTGAGCTTTTTGCTCAAGGCTAGCACTCTACCACTTTGAGGTACAGCTCTGCTTGTGATTTTGAGGGGTGGTTAATTGGAGATAAGCCTCACTGACTTTCCTGCCCAAGTTGGTTCTGAATCAGGATCCTCAGATCCCAGCCTCCTGATTCTCTAGGAATATAGCCATGAGCCACCGTCACTCAGCTTTTTTTTTTTTTTTTTTGCCAGTCCTGCGCATGAGCTCAGGGCCTGAGCACTGCCCCTGGATTTTCTCAAGGCTAGGGCTCTACCAGTTGAGCCACAGCACCACTTCTGGCTTTTTTTTCTATATATGTGGTACCAAGGAATGGAACCCAGGTCTTCGTGTATGCTAAGCAAGCACTCTACCACTAGGCCAAACTCCCGGCCCCACTCAGCTATTTTTAAAGGTCCTTCTTCTTGAGATATCATAAACATGTCATTTGCCCATTTAATTTAATAGCTCTTAATACATTCAGAGTTGCGTGTGCATTACTGAAATTCATTTCAATGTTATTTCCTCCAGAAGGGACACAGTAACCCTATTTTCCTTCCATCTCATTCTGAGCACAGACCTAAGCAATTTCTTCCCTTTTTTTTTTTCCCTTTTAATTTTCAGGGTAATGTATAGAAGGGTTACAGTTACATTCATCAGGTAGTAGGTGCATTATTTCTCACACATTGATGCCCCTTCTCATGTTTTTGACCCCTACCCCAGGCAATTTCTGACTTGGTTCCTTCGGTTCATTTGCCTGCTGAACACATGTCACATAAATCAAATCATGTAGTATGTGATTCTTTGTGACATGCCTCTTCCACTTGGTTTTGTTTTGTTTTGGTTTGGTTGTTGCTGGGGCTTGAACTTGGGGCCTGGGCATTCACCCTGAGCTCTTTTGCTCAAGGATGGCACTCTACCACTTTAAGCTACAGTGCCACTTCTGGTTATCTAGTAGTTAATTGGAGATGAGAGTCTCACAGATGATATTCCTGCCCAGACTGACTTTGAACCTTGATCCTCAAATCTCAGCTTCTAAAATACCTAACTGTGAGCTCCCAGTGCCCAGCTTTAGTATTTTTTATTTAAGACTCTGCCATGTCCTAGTATTTAATGTATCAGTACTTTTACACATACACACATGTGGGTTTTTAATTCATATTACAGAGGGAAATTTCATGGTTATGTTATACATGTTTGCAGTATGTTCTAATTATCTAACTCCCTCTATCACCTTTCCCATGTTCTCTTCCCAAAACAATTTGAACAAGTTTTGTTGTTTCTTTGTTGTTCTATTCTCATAGTTGCAAACAATCTACTTTGACCATATTCATTCTCTTTCAAAATCCATTTCAAAATTTTTTACCTTCTATTTTTCTTTTTCGCCATAGAATTGATTTTTTATTATTTTGTGGGTTTCATGGTTTTTATTTCTGTTTTTGTTTTTCTGGTGCCAGGAGAAGAGCTTGAACTCATTGCTTGTATTCTGCCTAAGCCATGCTTCCAGTTCATGCCTTTTGCTATTTCAAATTAGAGATAGAGGCTGTAGGAATTGGCAGCCCAGATTGTCTTTAAACATGGATCCTGAGATCTCAGCCTCCAGAATTGGTAGCATTATATACATGAGTTACTGGCACTGGCAGTATTTATTTTTAAAAGGGAGAAGAATGAGAAAATAACAGGAAAATCTATAGCCTTACATGTTAGTATTAAAGTAGAAATTGGCAAAATAGAAATAATTCATGTAATACTTTGTGTGTTGGCTGGAAATTGAACCAGGATCCTCATACATGTTAAACATATAATCTGCCACTGAACCTTTCCCCAGCCTAATTATCATGTTTATTTTTAAAATTTGAAGTGTTTTAAATGTCTCTATTAAAGACTTTGTTCTTTACCTATTTTAAAACCATGTTGCTAGCCCAGCGTGGGTGGCTCACACCTGTAATACTACTCAGGAGGCTGAGATCTGAGGATCACGGTTCAAAGCCAGTCTGGGCACTAAAAAGTCCATGAGATTGTTATTTCCAGTTAACCTTTAGGAAACAGAAAGTGGGGCTGTGGCTCAAGGATAGGGCAGTAACCTTGAGCTGAAGAGTTCAGGGACAATGCCCAGGCCCAGAGTTCAAGCCCCAGGACCCCCACCTCCCAAGAAAACCACCTTGCTGGGAACCATCGTGGTTCTACTTGTTCAAGAGGCTCCATTTGGAGGATCACTTGAACTCTGGCATTCAAGACCAACCTTAGCAACCCAGTAAGACCCTATGTCAAAAATTAAACAGCCCCGTCCAAACAAACAAACACCTCATCACCCCATCTTTACCAATCAAGAACATATTTTTGTAACAGGGAAAGTACTTAACAAATTGATCAGATACATTTTTGTCTGTTTTTGTCATCCTGAAAGTAAAGAATCTTATTGCTTATAAAAAACATGAATTCAGATTGCTCATTGAGAAATTCTGATATGAACATTAGAGTGTAATAACATTACAGCCAGGGATGTGGCTCAGTGGTAGAATACTAGCATGTTAGGCTATGTGAGGCCCTAGGTTGGACATTTTCACTAAGGAGAAAGTATTCCTGAAATGTAAAACCATTTGACTTGCCAAACGTATAAAATATATAGATAAAGAAACGTTTATATAAAACTTTTATATAAATGAGTCAAAAACTCTACAAAACTCAAGTTATGTTCTTTCTCATACTGTAGGGATTAATTTACCAAGAAGAGGTGTTAACATAGCATGAAATTGAAACCCCCCCAAAATGGTTTGTTCTTTAATATAGTTAAAAAACTTTAGAAGTTTTTTTAATATGTTCAAATTTGAATTATATAATTTAAACCACGAAGAACTGATTACAAATCTTTTTCACAATGATCTAAAATAATCATGAATCTCATTCAACTTTTTCAAAGGTATGACCAAGGTCAAAGTAGGTAAAGAAGATTCATCATCCACTGAGTTTGTAGAAAAACGGAGAGCAGCCCTCGAAAGGTAATTCTATATTCGATAGTTCATTATGCATATGCTTTATTTCAGAAACACAAATCTAATTCATTTTATGACCCACGTATGTTTTACTGTTTAATTTTTTTCAAAGAATCACTTAAACCACTTGTTTGAAAAACTTACAGTGTCCAGGCCCTGAGTTCAAGCCCAGGACTGGGCAAAAAAAAAAAAAAAAAAAGACACAGGGAAGATCTAACAGTATGCAGAGAAGGAAAAAAATGCTTTGTACTATATTTGAATTGTTAATAGTTGAAAACATGACATCAATTTGATTGAGGACAGAATTATGTCATAGACTAGTAGTCATTAGGGACCTGACTGCCCAGTGGCTCACATTACTTACTATTCAGGAAGCTGAAATCTGAGGATCAAGGTTTAAAGCCAGCCCAGGGCGGAAAGTCTGTGAGGCTTTTATCTCCAATTAACCACCAGAAAACCTGAAGTGGCACTGTGCCTCAAAGTGGCAAAGCACTAGCCTTGAGCTGAGCAGCTTAAAAAAATTATATGTGTAAGAAACATGAAAGTTGTCATAACAGAAAAAAGTTGAAAAAAACATTTAAACTTACGTGTGGTAAAATTATGCAGTTTTAACTTTTTGTATTAGGAAAGACTAAACAGTGGAATCAGAAATTACCCAAGAAAAGGATTTAAATTGAGTTTAAAAAAGTTTAGCCATTAGAATTGACTATTTTGTGAGAGAAGTTATAGACAATATTTTTAAGAGTAAAAATACATAATGTTCCCTTTTATTTTACTTAATTCCTCTTGAAAATGTATCCATGACCCTTTGAAAAACCTTTCAAGTCTTATTTTTCTATGAGTAAATTTGAAATACTTCAGATGGCATGCTTGATAAGGGACTTAATGAAGATTTATTGTACCAAGGACATATAATTTGAGTTTACATTCTCTTTCTAACTTGACTACATTGGATAGTACATTCTATATCTTGGTATTGTATTAAACATTGGGAATATTAAGGGAATATTGGAACTTAGTGCTTGTGTAAAGCCAGTTTTCTTTCTTGGTAAATGCTGTTTGTTAAATGCTACTTTAGTGGAATTAGCAGTTACTCAGTTAAAGGAAAAAAGCAGTATATAATATGATAGCAAAATTGATTTTCCATTAGGAAAAAAATGACAAAATAAAATAAAAACAAAAAAAGTTGTAGAACAAAGGACCTAAAATAATTCTCTTTTAATCTTTTCTAATTCAGACTTGGCTCCTGTACACATTTGTTATTTAATATGAATGAGATTTTAAAACTGCATTTTTTTTAAATTTACTTTTTTGCTACTTTAGATATGGTATACTGTAGGGTTATATTAACATGCATCAGGTAATAAGTACATTTCCTTTATTTGTTTTTGGTTTGTTTTTTCCAGTCCTGGTGCTTGAACTCAGGGCCTGAGCACTGTTCTTGGACTTTCTCAAGGATAGTGCTCTGCCACACAAACCACAGTACCACTTCCAACATTTTCTGTATATGTGGTACCAAGGAATTGAACCCAGGTCTTTGTGCATTCTAGGCAAGCACTCTTCCACCAGGCCAAACTCCCCCCAACCCCCGCCAGATCCCTATTTTTAATGGAAGTCTAAACTTGAGGTAATAAAATAATCAGCAAGATGGACCTGAAGTGTGGCTTAGTGCTAGAGTGCTCTCTAGCATGTACCAAAACCCTGGGTTCGATTTTCAGTAACCACATACACATGCAAAAGATGGAAGTGGTGCTGTGGCTCAAATGGTAGAGTGCTAGCCTAGAAAAAGCTCAAGGACAGTACTCAGACCCTGAGTTTAAGCACCAGGACAACCACCCTGCCCCCCCCAAAAAATAGCCAGTAAAGGAAGACTGATTTAAGTGTCCCATCTTGCTACACAGTGAAGTATGCTAGGAGTGAGGAGTCACTCCTGTAATCCTAGCAGCTGGGACACTGAAGAAGATAACGAAGACTGACCTGCTTCAAAATAGAGATGGGCAAGCTGGGCATTGGTGGCTCACACCTGTAATCTTAGCTACTCAGGAAGCTGATATCTGAGGATCTCACTTCAGAGCCAGCCCAGGCAGGAAGGTCGAAGTCGATGTGGCCGGTCTCAAGGGGTAGAGTGCTAGCCTTGAGCTGAAGAGCTTAGGGACAGCACCCAGGTCCAGAGTTCAAATTCCATGACCAACCGAAAGAAATAGAGGCAGAGATATATAAAGATAAAGCACATTTGGTTTTCTTGAGGGTACTTCACACTTTATAAGAACATAGTTAATTTCCCTGTTAAGGAAAATCACTTCTCAGCTTTTTTGACTTCTGGCATAGCTGTTAATTAACTATAGTAGTATCCAAATTGGTTCCCTTGCTTCCATTTTTGATAGCTCAAAACCTCAGAAAGGGGCTGAGAGTTTGGCCTAGGGTAGAGTGTTTGCCTAACATACAGGAAAACCCAGGTTCGATTCTTTAATACCACATACATAGAAAAAGCCAGAAGTGGTACTGTGGCTTAAGTGGTAGAGCTCAGCCATGAGAAAGCCCAAGGACACTGCCCAGGCCATGAGTGCAAGCCCTAAACTGGCAAAAAAAAAAAAAAAAAAAAAAAACCACAAAAAAAAAAAAAACAGAAAAAGCAGTTTTATTATTGTAATACTAAAGGAGACAAAAAGGCATGCCTGGATTAAGACTTGATTATACTTTTCCAGCAGAAGGCCTAAAGAATGGTATGATACAGCCCTAAAGAAATGGAGAAAGCTATTTTTTTAGTTTTATTGGTCTCAGGTATTGTTTCTAACCTCTTTATTTTGTATTGTTTTTAGTAAGTAAATAGGAATTTGGAAACCCTAAGAAATGTCAATTCATTACTAACCTTGGCTTGAAAAGATCTGAAGAGCAATCACTTACTTGCTGCGTTTGTTGTGTGTCATTTTTCTCAGTTTCTTGTACGTACCATTCTGTTCTCTGATGGTTCTCTTTGTCGTACTTTATTTCTGTCTGTCATGAGACTTGAACTCAGAGCCTGGGTACTGTTCCTGAGCTTTTACACTCAAGGCTAACACTCTACCCCTTTGAGCTATAGCACTATTTCTGGTTTTCTGGGATTAATTGGAGACAAGAATCTCAGACTTTCCTGCCCGGGCTAGCTTCAAACTATGATCCTCAGATCACAGCCTCCTGAGTGAGCCACAGCTCCCAGATCCTCATACTTTTTCATGTCTTTATTTTCCTTTTTTAATTTTTTTTATTTTTACTCTTCCATGTAGCCTGTAACAAGAAGGAAAGTTTTGCTGTCGTTTTTCCATAATGTTATTTCCACAATTATTTTCCTCATAGAGCAATATATGCAACAAAATGAAAACAATGGATCATCTGATTTTCCAAGGCTTAATCAAAGTTAAACCCAAGTTTATTTCCTGAAGGATTTTTCAGGCATTAATATAATGCTGTTAAATATAATTTTTCAAGAGAAATATGTACATACATTTATTTCAAACTTTCTTGATCACAAGATCTGTCTTTCACATATTACTTGACCAGAAATCTGCATACTTTACTTTGGAAAATGGTTTTAGAATATAAATAGTGTTAGGTATTTCCATTTGTTTGAAAAAATGCAGTGTTTCTTAGGTTATTAAATATTTTATTCTTCCCACTTGCTTATTTTATCAGTGTTTTCTAGCTCTGTGTTAACCACTTAAAACACAAGTAGTATGAAGTATAAACAATAAAATAGCTTACCTAATATTGTTGGGAGACTTTCAAAGTTAAGATTGTAAGTTAAATTCCAGTGGAAAAATACTGACATTTCTTATACTTACAATATTCTCACATCTGCTATGGTTCTGTAATACAGAAAGATGTATTACAATGGTTTCTTATGTGGACTACTAACTGAAAATGGAGTTTGTACTATGGCATGAAAATAGAAGCCAAACACTAGCTAATACCTGTAATACTAGCTACTCAGGAGTCTTGAGATTGGGAGTATACAGATTTGAAGTCACCTTGGCAGAAAAGTACCTGAGATTCCATCTCCAAAATTACTAGGAAAACACACATACACACACACACACACACACACTGGACCTCAAGTAGTACAGCACCAACACACACACACACACATACACACTAGACCTCAAGTAGTAGAGCACCAAACCTGAAAGCAGGCCGAGCAAGGACAAAATCCTGAGTTTAAATCCCCATTGCTGAAAAAAAAGTACTGATTGCATTTGAATTAGTTCTTTTCTAAAGAAACAATAAAAGAAAGAAATAATAAAGTTATACTGACTGAAACTGTACTTGAAATATTTCTGTGTGCAGTCATTTATCTGGGATAAGATAATTTTTTAAATAGTAAGATTAAACAAGTCATTGAGAAATATCAAATAGTTGGTAGCTTTTTCTTTTATGAAACGATGATTGCTAATTTATTATGAATGGCAATCAAATGTGAACTTTTCTAGTAAAGAAAAAAACTGAACAATTGACTCATCATCAATCAAAAACCAACGCTCATTGTGATCATTTAAATCTGACAAGCAGAAATATTGGTGAGTAGTTTCCCAGTATGGTGATATAGCAAAACATGGATCTTCTTAGGTCTCTGAAATTAAAATTACAACTAAGCATATACTAATTGCACCCCAAAATGAAATCATTAAACTAAATCATGTCATCTGACAACCCTAAAACTTCATAGTAAGAGATTTTTTTATTCCCCTCCCCTTTTTCTTTTGGTTGAACTTGGCCTGAGCATTGTCCCTGAGCTCTTCAGCTCAAGGCTACCACCCTACCCCTTTAGCCAGAGCACCAATTTCAGTTTTCTGGTGGTTAATTGGAGATAAGACTCGGATTGGCTTTGAACTGTGATCCTCAGATCTCAGCCTCCGCAGTAGCTAAGATTACAGGCATTGAGCCACCACATTTGGCGTATTTCTCTCCATATTTATCCTCACCCTTACTTCTCTGCCATTTCTTGCCATTTAATTTTTGTTTGTATATGCTCATGCTGGTGCTTGAACTCAGGAATTACTATAAGAATCTAAATTGAGAGCATACAAATCGTCTGAACACCTTTTCATGTAGTTTTAAATTCTGTTTTTATTCTTTTGTTAAAATACAATTTAAAATAAGATGAATTAATAAAGGAGCAATTTTACTCTTTAATCTAGGTATCTTCAAAGAACAGTAAAACATCCAACTTTACTTCAGGATCCTGACTTAAGACAGTTCTTGGAAAGTTCAGAGGTATTATTTCTATTTAAAATGTTTATATAAATTTTACAATTTCAAATAAATTTATATAAAATTTTATGATTTTTTTCATAATTCTCTTAAGTTACATAAAATATGTAATAATAGGCTGATAGATTGAGTAAAGCAATGCTTCAGTGTATCTATGATTATTTTGCTTAGTATCTTAATTATGTGACAGAACTAGCAAAATGCCTTCATTGTACTGACATTTTATAAGACAATCTTTATCTTCAGATTTTAAAGGAAGATTTAAGAGTGATTTGTTGGGCCAGGAGTTTGGCCTAGTGGTAGAGTGCGTGCATAGCATGCACAAAGGCCTAGGTTCAATTCCTCAGTACCACATACACAGAAAAAAGCTGGAAGTGGTGCTGTGGCTTTAGTGGAAAAGCACTAGCCTTGAGAAAGCCCAAGGACAGTGTTCAGGCTCGGAGTTCAAGCCCCACGACTGGCAAAAAGAAAAAAATTAGTATAACTTTCAATACTGTTTAAGCTGTTGCTTAGGCATTATATTGAAACTTTAGGAAAAGCTAAATATATGTTTGTCTTTCAAATTCTTTTTTAAGGTTTCAAAATACAAGTAATGTTACTTTAAAATATATAATAAATTATTTATAATTAGATGAATAATATAATTATATATTTTATAAAATTACAAAATAAACTGCAGCCAGTTTGCTCTTTATATTTGGGTTTCTGATTCTTTAAAAGTGTCAGGGGGATGGGGGAGAGGAGGGTAGATAATATGTACATACATACGTATGAACTAAGACTAGAACTCAGGGCCTAGTTGCTGTCCTCCTTAGCTTTTTTGTTCAAGCCTAGTGCCCTTCCAGCTTTTTTTGGTTAATTGGAGATAAGAGTCTCACAGACTTTCTTACCTGGCCCGGCTATGAATTGTGCTCCTCAATCAAATTCAGCCTCCTGAGTAGCTAGAGTTACAGATGAGGGCCACCAATGTCTGTCTTGTATTTGGATTTTTTTTAAAAGAAATAGTTGAATATTATAATTGCTACTGCTTAAGGTTTTTTTTAGTTTAGCTGAAACTAAGAATTTGTTTAAAAAAATTCAAACTAGACTATCCTAAGTAACTGCTAGCATAGGAGATTTTTCTCAAGACCACCTCTCCTTTTGTAATCAGTTTATTTCTACTAGCAAACAGGTTGCCAGTGTTAGTGTACTTGGCAATTTCTTAATGTATTTTGACAAACAGTGTTTGTTCCATCTAAATGTAAAGGTGCAGAAGAAAAGCAAATGGAAAGTCTATTTTTTAAGTTTTCCTTTGAGAATGTACAAGTAGTATATTTGAGAAATTAGATCTCACTATTGAAATGTATGAGAGTGAAGAAAATACAAACTCTTTTTTTCTTTTCTTTTCTTATTTTTTTTTAAATTTGGGGGAGGGAGGTCTCTTTTGTGCCCAGTTAAACCTCTAGGCTTTTAACCGGTTTGTTTGCCCTTATTTGTCATTCAATTCCAGCTGCCTAGAGCAGTTAATACACAGGCTCTGAGTGGAGCGGGAATATTGAGGATGGTGAACAAGGCTGCCGACGCTGTCAACAAAATGACAATCAAGATGAATGAATCGGATGCAGTAAGAGCTGATTTTTCGACTTGAATAATGAGATGAATTAATGAGCCCAACAATTGCATTTTAAAGTTGCACAAGTAGAAAATAGGATATTAATTTGTTTATTGAATGTAGTTCTCAGCCACATCAGTTGACCACTGTGGTTATACATGGTTAATTTGTTGCTTTAAAACAAAGAATGTAGCTTGCTATTGGTAACTTGATTTACAATGGTTTGTTCTTCCTAAATTAGCTCTATTTTTCATTTTTTCTTAGTGGTTTGAAGAAAAGCAGCAGCAATTTGAGAATCTTGACCAGCAACTTCGGAAACTTCATGTTAGTGTTGAAGCCTTGGTCTGTCATAGAAAAGGTTTGTCTTGTTACTTTTGTGTTTATTAGCACCATAAAGCTAATTTAAATCTTTACCCTGAAGTTACTATAAAAGAGAGAAAACAAGATTAAAGAGAATGTTTTCTATTTCAGTTTTATTATTTAAAGATTAATATTCTATTTTGATAGAATTTCTATTTTAAAAGAAAAAAATCTGTAAGTCTATAAATCTGAATTTTGGATTGAGAGTGTTAGTCATTTGTTTATCTCTTTATTTAATGTATTTATAAGTTTAATGAATGAACATATTTTAGATTAAAAATAACTTGTTCAAAAATTGATAATTGATTTTTTGTATGTATTTGCTTTTGCTTTTGTACTTTGTTTTTTGGAAAATCCATTGGAAGTGTTTTACTAATTTTCATACCACATAGGTTTTTGTTTGGCTGGTTAGTTGGCTTTTGCTTTTTTTAATATCATAGAAAACTTTTTGAGTTTTAATTTTCCATCCCACAACAAAGTTTTATTTTATTTTGTTTTATTTGTTCTTAAAGAATCCAACAGTTTTAATACAATTTTTCAAGTTATTTAAATATATTTTGTGACTTTAATGTGCTTTATTTCCTTAAGAAAACTGACAGAAATATGCTAATACATTATTTTGTTTATCATATTATTTGTAATTTGTAGGTTTACCATTCATACTGTGCATCTTTTAAGGGAATGACTTTTATGGTTCTTTCAGAGAATTTTAAAATATGTAGAGCAACAGAACAATTTCTCAAAAATGTAGCTGTCACTAGCAAAGTCCAGCCAATAGCACCTGCTTTTCTTTACCTGAAGTCATTATGTGAAAAAAAAATTCTTTGTGGAGATTATAATCTTTTTTGTAAACTTAGTTACACCAAAAAAAGACCTTGAATTGACATGAATTATATGTACATTGGTACCTTATTCCTGTGAACCAAATAATATTCTCACTAAAAAATAGCCAACATTTTCAGTGACCTGTTCAATACGAAAAAAAATGTGGTATAATCCATTGTGAATCTAATGCTTCTTATATTAGAAAAAAACATTTCTTTTAGAAGTGAATAAAATGAGTGTTTAGAGTAATGATGGAGAAATATTATTAAATTATTTAACAAACCTAGCTTATCACTTGTTAATATAAACAGTGACTGGAAAAGGGGAAAACTGTCCTAAGGGCTTCTTGCGGGGCTGCTGAGCTCCTCCCTAGCTCAGCAGATTCTTGATTTTCTGAGATCCCTGAGCACTTGGCATTTTCATGTCTAATTGGTACATGTTCATGATTTTAAATATTGCTAGAGCAGCTCATGGATTAACAAAGTTTAGAGAGTATAAACAAATTAATACAGTCTTAAGTCGTTACCAGAAAAATAGTTAATGCTTTTTTTTTTTTTTTTCAGAACTTTCAGCCAACACTGCTGCTTTTGCTAAAAGTGCTGCCATGTTAGGTAATTCTGAGGACCATACTGCTTTATCTAGAGCTTTGTCCCAGCTTGCAGAAGTTGAGGAGAAGATAGACCAGTTACATCAGGAACAAGCTTTTGCGGACTTTTATATGTTTTCAGAACTGCTTAGTGACTACATTCGTCTTATTGCCGCTGTGAAAGTAAGCCCTGTTTTCTGGTCTTTTCTGCATTCTTTCCTCCTTGTTTGCTCTAAAAAGAATATAGCTTACTACTGGACATAACTTAAGTACCTTAGTTCTATCCTGTACCTAGTATGTGTAAAATGCCTTCAGTTTACATACTCATAACCTAGTATTTTCTTCCCTTTTGGCTTGTATAGTAGAGTAGACAAAAATAAAATTTTAAGGGGTCTAGGAAGCACTTTGCAAGATGATGAAAATAATGCATTTACTTACAATTCATATGTTCAGTTTTGTTACTGTTTGTATGTTTACACATTCTGGCAGTAACTGGTACTACCTACTGGACTTTGTAATTATTAATAGAACTGACATTGTGGAGGGTTCTTTCTATATACCGAAATGCATGGTCACTGGATTAGGTCACAGATTGTAGTGGCTAATGATGTTTAAATGTTAGTAGTCTAGTTTCTTCATTGTTGTGGAAGTCACTCAGTTAAGATTTTAGTATTCTACATATATTTTCACTTTCAAGCTCTTAAACAGAGCTGAATGTTAAGTAACCCATTGCATATTTCATAATATCATGATGTTTTGCTATCTTTGAGTTATTGTTGTAGCTACCACAGGGAGGGTACTACTGGGTATTTACCCTTTAGCTGAAATTTAATTCTCTAGAAAGCTAATTTTAGATACTCTTCATTGCTTCACTATACAGACCTTTTCAGCTAACCTCTATGATCAGATTAGTATTTATCCCTTCCCTTTTTAGTCCTTCTCTTCCTTTTTTCTCTCTCTTTATTTTTCCCTCTCTAGACTTTTTATCCTCATACTTTTCTCCCTTTTTCATTCCAGTCCCATGTAGATTTAATTGTTTATGCCCATTAACTAGAATTTTTGAGGGAGTATTTAGGGTTTTTTTGTTGTTTGTTCGTTCGTTTGCCAGTCCTGGCCTGGGGCTCAGGGCCTGAGCATTGTCTGTGGGTTTTTTCAAGGCTAGAGCTCTACTGCTTGGGCCTCAGTGTCACTTCTGACTTTTTTGTATGTATGTGGTACTAAGGAATCGAGCCTGAGTCTTCATGCACTGTAAGCAAGCACTCTACCAGTAGGCCAAACTCCCATCCCCAGGTTTTTTGCTTTTTATCATATCTCTAAAGCTATTTAATATTCAGTGAATTGTGTGTATGTGAATAATTTTTCTTCTTTTTTATTGTAATGTATAAAGAAGTTACAGTTATATTCACCAGATAGTAGATGCATTACTTCTCACACATTGATACCCCTTCTCATGTTTTTGTCCCGACTATTTACCTCCTCTCACCCCTACCCTACTTTTTTTTTTCTTTTGCCCAAGAGTAGAACTTGAACTCATTGTCTGGTGCTTTTGGTTTTTGTTTTCATAGTCTTATAAAACAGGAACAGAAGAAAATAAGTTGGGCACTAATCGTTTGTGCCTGTAATCTTAGCTACTCAGATAGAGAATTAGGGTTCAAAGCTAGCCTAGGCAGACAAATCCAATAGACTAATAGGTATTACCTTATCCTAACCCCTGAGCCATGTCTTCACCCGTGTGTGTGTGTGTGTGTGTGTGTGTGTGTGTGTGCGCGTGCGTGTGCGCGCGCGCGTGTGCGCACACGATGATAAACTTGAAATTAGAGTACTTTGGAATATATGACAAAAGGGCAACTAGCCCCATTGAGAACTTGGAACTTGGAGAAAAAGGTCAGGTTTACTTCTTTCCAAACATAGTCTAAAGGAAACTTTATTGTGCAATTATGCTAATTATAAAAAATAAAGTTGTTATGTGTTAAGACACAAGCTCACTGTGTAGCCCCACACTGGCTTCAAATTCCTGGGGTTTTCTTCCTTACTTACTTCCTCCCTCCCCGCCTCCCTCCCTCTCTCTCTCTCTCTCTCTTTCTTTTTTCTTTCTTCTTTCTTTCTTTCTTTCTTTCTTTCTTTTCTTTCTTTCTTTCTTTCTTTCTTTCTTTCTTTCTTTCTTTCTTTCTTTCTTTCACCAGCCCTAGGGCTTGAAGTCAGGGCCTAGGAATTATCCTTGAGTTTCTTTTGCTCAAGGCTAGCACTTTACCACTTGAGACACAGTGCCACTTCCAGCTTTTTATGTTTATGTAGTACTGAGGAATTGAACCCAGGGCCTCATGCGTACTAGGCAAGTACTCTACCACTAAGCCATATTCTCAACCCCCTAATCTTATCTCATCCTCCTGAATGCTCTTAAATTGTCAACTAATTTCCTTTAGTAAAATCAATTCTTATGGTCTGCTTCTACTTTATAAGAATATGAAAACAAAAAGATAAATTTATCTCTCTAAGATTAATTTTTTCAGGTGGGGAGTTTGGCCTAGTGGTAAAGTGCTTGCCTGGCATACACGAAGACCCACATTGGATTCCCTGGTACTACATACACAGAAAAGGCCAAAAGTGCTTCTGTGGCTCAAGTGGTAGAGGGCTAGCCTTGAGGAAGCCCAAGGACAGTGCTCAGGTTCTGAGTTCAAGCCCCAGGACTGACAGAAAAAAATAAAAGATTATTTTTTTTTCAAACAGGTGCTAGTGGCTGGCTCACTTCCCCCCCCCCCCCACCCCTCCCCTCCGGTTGTGGGACTTTTAACTCCAGCCAGGGGCACTGTCCCTGAGCTCTTCAGCTCAAGGATATGGTGCCACAGCACCATTTCTTGTTTTTTGGTGGTTAATTGGAGATAAAGGGTGTCACGAACTCTGATGCCTGGGCTGGCTTTGAACTGTAATCCTCAGATAGCAGCATCCTGAGTAGCTACGATTACAGGCATGAGCCACCAGTGCCCAGCTCAGTCACAGTTTTGTATTTCAAGCAAATATTTAAAAAAATTATGTTGCTTATTTTTACTGTCTTTGAATAGTAGAATAGTATTTAAATGTTTGGCTTTATTGCTTTAAGAACTATAATACTTCTGGCATAATGGAAGTATTTTGCAGTGTCACTTACTGGTATCCTGTTATTCATTCCTAGGGTGTGTTTGACCATCGAATGAAGTGCTGGCAGAAATGGGAAGATGCTCAAATTACTTTGCTCAAAAAACGTGAAACTGAAGCAAAAATGATGGTTGCTAACAAGCCAGATAAAGTCCAGCAAGCTAAGAATGAAATAAGAGAGGTGATTACTAAATGCTTTATTTCTTTACTCAAATTGTTCATGCCATTCTTATATGCATATTTTTTCATAAATTTTTTTCTGAACCATTCAACACTTAGCTGTTCATATTTTTATGAACTATGTTAGAAGTACTTTAGCATTTTAATCATCAAAATCTCCAAAGCCCTTTGTTACTGGCACTTACATAATTATAGAATGGATAACAAAGCATACAAGAAAAAAATCTAAAATTAGCTTTTACATAAATGGTTATACATTTCCCTTTTAAGTTGTTCATTTTATTTCAAATGATGCATCGTTTTGTATTAAAAAAATGGTTTCAGAGATAGGCCTGTTATTCAGGCAGTATTACCCCCCCATATATATGTATTATATATGGTATTTAATAATTTATATAAGTTTATTATAATTTATACACTTTTTTTGCCATGCTTCAATAAGGAAATTGAAGAGGTAGGACAACCTTTATATTATTAAAAATAAATGTACCTGCTCTTTGGAGAGTATGTACCAGTGTTCTGGCTACATAGTGGGAAAAATATCATTTCACTGCTTAAATCTGTGTTTTATTTTACTTGTTCCATCGGTCACTAATCACAAGGTTTTGTTGTTCCTTTACTCAGTTTAGTGGTTTCTGATGGGTTGTCAGCAAACTATAATTCTACTTTTTTTTTATCTAGTCATTAACCATTACAAAAATATTTTTATAAATGTCTGTCATGATTTTCTTATTTTCAAGTATTTCCATCAGCACACTATGATGAACATGTATTCTTGAAGTTAATATTGTTATTCTGAGACAATAGAAAAATGAGAAAACTACACAGTAACGTATGGATATTGTTGAAGGTTGTTTCTTTCTTTTCTCCCTTGTAACCCAGATTGGCCTCAAACTCATAATCCTCTGCCTAATCCTTCCTCATACTAGGATAGCAGATGTGCAATGTGATTCTATTCACCACAGGATATTATAGTCCATTAAATAAATATTGAAATCTTCTTTTTTCTTTTTGGTGGTATTGGAGTTTGAACTCAGGATTTCATGCTCGGTAGGCAGATCTTCTGCTGCTTGAGCCATACCCCCAGCTTTCTTTACCCCACTTATTCTAATACAGGGTCTTACTTTTTCCCAGATACACCTGAAGCAAGAGCATCCCATAGTAAGGAACGACAGGCATGTGCTACTTCACCTAGTTTAACTCTTTTAAGATGAGCTCTTATAACTATTTTGCTGTGCTGTGAGACCATAATCTTCCAGATCTCAGCCTCCTGTGTAGCTGGGGTCACAGACTAGTAGCATCGTTTCTGCCTTATTGGTTGAGACACAGCCTCATCAGCTGCGTGCCTGGGCTGGACTCCTAGCCACATTCCTTGTGATAGCCAACTTTCCAGCAGCTAGGATTAACAGCTGTGAGCCACCAGCACTTGCTGAAATATTCTAATTTTCAGTGAATTTAGCAGTGAAGCATTAGTGAAAATTAAGTGAATGTAAATTTCTACCACTTCAAACTGGGAGGCACAACTTTGAATGAGAGTAGATTGGATTTTGTCAGTACTGAGTTTCCTTGGTATCTTTGGGCATTAAGTTAAATGAGTGATCATGACTACTAGCACTGTACTCTTTTTCCCCCTCTCCAGACAAAAATGAAATGTTTGTTGTTTGTTTGTTTGTTTTTATTAGTGGGAGGCGAAAGTACAGCAAGGAGAAAGAGATTTTGAACAGATTTCTAAAACAATTCGAAAAGAAGTGGGAAGATTTGAGGCATGTATAATAGTTTTGTACTTCTCTTAATAAAATGGCCATGTTTTGCAGCAATTGTAAGGTAAAATTAAATTTAGTTTTCTACTAATGGACACTTTGTGTGTTGTACTCTAACAGAAAGAACGAGTGAAAGATTTTAAAGCTGTTATCATCAAGTACTTGGAATCATTAGTACAGACACAACAACAGGTAAGCTAGTTGTTTAATGAAATAGTCTTTTAAGCTCAGGCAAGAAAAAGACAAGGATGCAGATATCCAATGGCAATAATGGAACAACCTATTAGCTAATTGGAGCCTTAGTGTTTGCTTCTTACAAACAGTGTGCACAAAAGGAATCTCCCTGAATTAGGCCAAGAAACCTTACAACTTTCCTTTCACCTGTCTGGGGTATTTTGTTTTCAGTTCAGGGTTTTAGGCGTATCCAGGCTCTCTCTGTGTTTTAACTTCCGGGCCTTGTACCTCATCCTCCTGTGTGTTGAAATCACTGACATGAGCTCCCGTGCCTGACTCTTCCTAGTTTTAATATTTTTTAACAGACCTGTGAGTAAATGCTCCTAGAAAATCGTGTGTGTGTGTGTGTGTGTGTGTGTGTGTGTGTGTGTGTGTCCGTGTGTGTCCGTGTGTCCTTGGGTTTGAATTCAGGGCTTAGGCCCTGTCTCTGAGCTTTTTGCTCAATGCTAGTGTTCTGTCACTTTAGCCAGAGCTCTACTTCTGGCTTTTAGTGGTTAATTTGAGATAAGAGTCTCAGGAGCTTTCCTGCCCTGGCTGATTTTGGAATGTGATCCATAGATCTCAGATTCCTGAATAACTAGGATTACAGACCAGGAGTTTGGCCTAGTGGTATAGTGCTTGCCTAGCATGCATGAAGACCTGGGTTCCATTCCTCGCTACCACATACATAGAAAAAGCCAGAAGTAGTGCTGTGGCTCAAGTGGTAGACCACTAGCCTTGAGAAATCCTAAGG
Organism: Megascapheus bottae; assembly: GCF_031878675.1. Lineage (NCBI taxonomy): Eukaryota > Metazoa > Chordata > Mammalia > Rodentia > Geomyidae > Megascapheus > Megascapheus bottae. The sequence continues at coordinate 2,310,457 of NC_143518.1, forward strand.
TCAGTGCTCAGGCCCTGAGTTCAAGCCCTGGGACTGGCAAAAAAAAAAAAAAAAGTTTTTTAGTTTTGATTTTGTTTTAAGGGGTTTTTTTTGTTATAGCTTATGATCCCTTCCTCTTCATTCTGGCCCCTCAGTTCCTTGGGTTCCAGCAGCTTAGGTTTCAAAGGAGAGCATTTGAGGAAGAGGTGGCACATTCCAGGGGCCACAGTTTTTGTCATGGGTTCCACATAAGTAACCAGAACAGGACAAGGACACAGGGCCACCAGGTCTCACAGCATGCTGTTTTGATTTGTTTCATTTTGTCTGAGGTTGGTGGTGGTTGGATGCTGCAGCTGTCATTTGCTTCCTTAACTACAATGACTGAGTTTTAGCCAGGTGCCTGTGACTCACACCTTGTAATTCTAGGTAGTCAGAAGGCTGAGATCTGAGAGTTGTGGTTCACAGCCAGCCTGGGCAGGAAAGTCTGTGAGACTGATACCTCCAATTAAATACCCAAAAAGCTGGACATGGAGCTGTGGTTTAAGTGGTAGAGTAACTAGCCTTGAGTAATAATGGCTTAGGGATAGTGTCCAGACTCTGAGTTCAAGACCTCAGGACTGGCAGGAATGTGGGAGAGTGCGTGCGCGCACGCACACGCACACGTGGCAGTCATGGGGTTTGAACTCGGGGCATATGTGCTATTCCTGAGCTCATCAGAACAAGGCCAGAGCTCTACCACTTTGAGCCACAGCTCCACTTCCGGCTTTCTGGTGGTTAATTAGAGATAAGACTCCCGTAGACTTTCTTCTACTAGGATCCTCAGATCTCAGTCTCCTGCGTAGCTAGGATTATAGGTTTGAGCCACTAGAGCCTGGCAGCTAAGGATTTTTAATGACGTATTAAATAAAAGTCTAGGGACCCTGGAGTTTGGCCTAGTGGGTAGAGTGTTTGCCTTAGCATGCACGAAGACCTGGGTTCTATTCCTCAGTACCATATACATAGAAAAAGCGAGAAGTTGTACTGTGGCTCAAGTGGTAGAGTGCTAGCCTTGAGAAAGCTCAATAACAGTACTCAGACCCTGAATTCAAGCCCCAGGACTGGCAAAAAAATAAAATAAAAATCTGTAAAAGAGGAGCCAGGAATGTGGCCTAGTGGTAGAGTGTTTACCTAGCATGCACAAAGCTCTGGGTTCAATTCCTTGGTACCACATATACAGAAAAGGCCAGAAGTTGTGCTATGGCTCAAGTGATAGAATACTATCCTTGAGAAAGCCCAAACACAGTGCCCTGGCCCTAAGTTCAATCCCCAGAATTACTATAATGTTTTTTTCATATATACAGTAATATGAACTTGTGTAATCAAGTGATTTAGTATCTTAATTTTTTATTTTTTAATTAATTTAAAAATTAACTTAATTTTCATTACTTTTTAAAATTTCTCCAGTTTGTTTTCAAATATATGAATTTAGGGACCTATCCATGTATAATATGGTATATATTTTTATATTCAGTAATATTGTATCTTTAAATTTAGCTCATGTTTATTTTATTCTTAATTATTTTGGCCAGTACTGGGGTTTGAAGTCAGGCCTCTCACTTGCTAGGTAAGTGCTTTGCCACTTGAGCTAGTCCCTAACACTTTAGTTTCTAGTTAAATACTTTATAAAATATAGTTGAAGTAGTTTATTTGCAGATATGAAAATAGAATAATGTAACCCATCTAAAATTGTTTAGAGGAGGTCACCAGTAAGGGAGAGTGATAGAAGTATGAGGTTAATCGTGATACTTTGTACAAATACATGGAAATGTCCCAGTGAAACCCTCCCTCGTATAACCATTGTGTGCTCATAAAAAGTTGTAAAAGGGGACTGGGCATGTGGCTTAGTGGTAGAGTGTTTGCCTAGCATACATGAAGCCCTGCGTTCATTTCCTCAGTATCACATAACAGGGAAAAAGCCAGAAGTAGCCTTGTGGCTCAAGTGGTAGAGTGTTAACCTTGAAAAACAGAAGCTCAGGGACAGTGCTCAGGCCCTGAGTTTAAGCCTCGGGACTGGCAAAAAAAATGTTGTAAAAGTGATAATTCATAAAGTCAGATTTTTTCTTTATTTTTTGTGGCTGGTCCAGGGCTGGAACTCAGGGCCTGGGCAATGTCCTTGAGTTTTCTTAAGGCTAGCACTCTAGCCATAGCACCACTTCTGGCTTTTTGTGTGTATGTGGTACTGTGGAATCGATCCCATGCTAGACGAGCACTCTATCACTAAGCAAAGCTCTCAGCCCTTTAAAATTAGATTTTTAAAAACCTGACAGTAAGTTTCATTAACTCATTTTTATTGAAACTGTTTTCCTTGTAACTTTAGTCTATACTTCAGTATATTTGGATGATTTAAAACTATCCACTGTTTTTCCAGTCTTTTAGTTGTTGTTGTTGTTGTTGTTTCCCTTTTTTTCTCAGTATTGTCCTTATTCTTTTAGTTCATTCCTATTGTCTAGCCAGAACATAGAATGTAAATATCTTATGAATTATGAGGAATTACCACTTTATGTTGGAAAAGATCATCAAAATTATCTTACTACAGGTATTTCTACATACATGGTAACTATTTCTACAATGTACATGTACAATTTTGCACAAATCAGAAAAACTTCAGGAAGTTGAATACTTTCAAAATAGATTATCTCCAACTATGAAAATAGAAGGGTAAAATTTGGTGACATTGATTTTGGAAAATGAGGCAGGGAGAGTGATAGAAGGGTTGAGATGGATTGTAAATGTTCAGAAATAAACAGTAAAATTCTCTCTTTCCTTTATAATGTAAGCTAGTAAAAGAAAAACAAAAAAAACTATAAGGTATTATTAACTTTTTGTGATTAATAGGATTATATTCACCAGATAGAAGGTGCATAACTTCACAAACATTGATACCCTTTCTTATGACATGGTCCCCATTTCCCTCCCACTCTCCCCCCACTTATCTTGATTCCCCCCTTCCCTATACAATTTCAAATAACCAATTAAGCACATATAAAATATATCAGAAAACAAGGTGAAATATTATAACAATATGAGATAACCAAGGGATAGCAAAAGAGATGAGAGATAACATAGTACATTAAGGACAACAGTCACTCATTATATGGCTTTTGTTTCCTTATCCTGGAGGTCCTTACATTTAGTGTCATACTATTTGGCCTAATGTCTCTAGATTTTGTTCTATTGTAAATATCTGCTAGGAGAGCCCAAGGTTTCTACTGATTATGACAAATGAGGGATACTATTGGGCCTATGTTCCTTTGAGTCTGGCTTACTTCACTTAATAGGTATTATTAACTTCTGAAAATTAAATTGTTTGCTTCAGAAACCTCAGTTAACCAGGAGTGTTGTTTTAAATAATTCATATATCAGTTTTTGTTTTTTGCTTTTTGTTTTGTCAGTCCTGGGGTTTGAACTCAGGGACTGAACACTGTCTTAGGGCTTTCCTCAAGGCTAGTCCTCTACTACTTGAGTCACAGCACCACTTCCAGCTTTTCCTATGTATGTGGCACGGAGGAATCGAACCTGAGTCTTCGTGCATACTAGGCAAGCACTCTACCACTAGGCCAAACTCCTGGCCCTATGTATGAGTTTTATTAGTAAGACTTTTGGTAAGGAAGTTGGAGTAATCCTTTTAAGAACCAAATCTAGGCCAGGCATGGTGGTGCACATATATAATCCCAATGTAGGAGGCTGAGGCAAGAAGAACCTGAAGGGTGGTGGTGTTGTTTGAGAGGGGCAGGGATACATGCGTGTTAGTTCTGTAACTAGACACTCAAGGCCTTGCACCCTAACTTAGCTTGCTCACTTGAGGCTGGCATTCTACTACTTGAGCCACATCTCCACTGTGGCTTTGTGTGTGTGCGTGCGTGCATGCGTGCGTGCGTGCGTGCATGTGTGTGTGGCATGGGGCTTAGACTCTGGGCCTGGGCGCTGTCCCTGAACTCTTCAGTACAAGGCTACTGCCCTACACCTTGAGCCGCAGCACCACTTCTAGTTTTTCAGTGATGGAGATAAGAGTCTCACAGACTTTAGTGCCTGGGCTGGCTTTAAACGTCAATCCTCAGATCTCAGCCTCCTGAGTAGCTAGGATTACAGGTCTGAGCCACTGTGCCTGGCTCTCACTTGTGGCCTTTTACTTTTTACTTTTTTCTTCTCAGAATGGCTTCCAACCTTAATCCTCAGGTCTCAGCCTCTTGGTAGCTAGGATTGATTATAGACATTCACTATTAGAGCCTAGCAGGATGCTGGGTTTGAAGGCCAGTCTAAGAGTACTTTTATAGCAAGATCTTGTCCTAAAAGAATAAACAAGCCAGGCACCAGTGGCCCATGCCTGTAATTCTAGCTAGTCAGGAGGCTGAGATTTGAGGATTATGGTTCAGAGCCAGGCAGGGCAGGAAAGTCCATGAAACTCATCTCCAATTCACCACTGAAAACCAGAAGTGGAGCTGTGGCTTAAAGTAGTAGAACACCCAGGCCCTGAGTTCAAGCCCCATGACCAAGAAAAAAAAAAAAAAACAGTAAGAAAAGAAGTACCAGACATTAGCTGTCTCAATAGAATTATTTAAATGTTTTATAGAATATATGTATTAAAATGTCAAAAAAGTAATGAGGATGTTATTTTTGTCATTCACAGCTGATAAAATACTGGGAGGCATTCCTACCTGAAGCCAAAGCCATTGCCTAGCAATACAATTACTCCTGTTAAGAAGAGAGTGGATGTTTCTTCTAGATATGCTGAGTCTACAGTGAAATCATTTAAAACCATCTAAATAAACCACTATATATTTTATGAATCACATGTGGTTTTTTACATATATATAAATACACATGCACACGCACGCACACACACATATATATATACATACACACTCTGACATTTTATGACAAGCTGCATGTCCTGACCCTTTGAATCAAGTGGACTGTGGCATGACATTCTGCAATATTTTGCTGAATTGAATACTTATGTCTTAAATACTTGCACTAAAGGTGCATTTGCAGACAGAAAATTTTACAATATTTTTTCTTTATAATATGTTCTGTAGTATGTTTATGCTCTTTCCCTATGAAGTGAGTTGTCAATGATTTGACTAATGTTCACTTACATTCCTGTACAGAAATTATGATTTTGTGATTACATAATAAAATGATATTCCTTGTGAAGTACTAGTAACAAATTATTTGGGTTTGTGAACAATTTGGAAATGTTTTTAACAGGAAGGAATACTTCTAAATGTATGTAATTAATGCTGCAATTCCTTAATTATTTTAATTGATAGAAAAATAGTGAAGTGCAATGAATGATTAAATGAAACTTTAGTTGTCTGATGAAACCATTATAAATCAAAGCTTACCTCTATAGTAAGTGAAGAACTGAATGATTTCTTTGTCTTTTTTTTTAATGCCCAGTTTAGGAATTCAGAAAAAAATCTGCCTATATGCATCTATCATAAGTCCCATGGAATTTGCCAGTCTTCTGTTTCTGTGTGTGTGCCAGTTCTGGTGCTTGAACTCGTCTCTTAAGCTTTTTCTCCCAAGGCTGCTTTGCCATTAGAGCTACAGCTCCACATCAGGCATTTTTGCTGGTTAATTGCAAATAAGGCTTACAGACTTGATGGCCCCTCTGGCTTCAAGTCGCAATCCTCACATCTCCGCCTCTTGATTAGCTACAATTACAGGAGTAAGCCACTGGCACCCAGCTCAATCTTCTGTTTTCTTCAAATCCAGGACTTTGTATAGACCGACTTAATGTCTTTCTTGCTTTTTTTAATTAAAACTAGAAGTAGATAGTCTGGGGTCATCCTTAGGTGGGGAGTGCGGGACTGCCCTGTACCATGACATGGTGGGTAACTGAAGACAGCATGCTGTCCAGGAAGTTTTTCGCTGCTTTTCACGGTGCTCTTTACCTTTCGCTGACTGTTTAGGTTGCTGCTATCCAGTCCCTGTGCTAGTGAACATTTAAGTTAGAACTGTCATTATTTTTGTTTTTAAAAAATGTGACCTTTCTGGAGCCAAACATGATGAGACATACTATAATCCAACACTCAGGGAGCTAAGAGGATATGAATTTGAGGCTAACCAGAACTATGTAAAAGTAAAATTAAACCCCTTTTCTTCTCTCTTGCAAAGAAATACATTATGTATGTGGGACTAAATCTTACCCTCCTGTAGCTTATATTAAGACTGTCTCACAGTGCCTCAATATGCATTAGCATAAGATTGCTGTGTTCTTTACATTCATGCATGTATAACCAGAAGAGGGCCTAACTAAAGAGAAAATACCAAACAGTTGCTGTCCTTTGAAAAAATGGAAGCAGAAAGACTATAAACTTCAGTCCTGCTGGAAACAGTAGCTTTGAGAAATGCCATTCTACCAGATCCTGTCTTGTTACCCCATTAATGCTGAGAGAAAGCTGGGCTTAGCAGATCACCATGTCTCTGGAATGAGGTCCAACACCTCAGTGGCACAGTAAGTTGTTACAATCTAGAATCTTTTGGTCACCTTGGGTACATTCAATGAAGTTAGCTACAAGTAACATAGTGAACATTTTCCAGCCTGAGAAAGCCAAAGTGAGGCACCATGACTCCATTCTAGACTCCATCCTGAACCCACATTTACTAGAAGACAAAAGAATTAACATTTCTAGTAATTAATACAAGCCCCTTGATCACCTACCAAGGCTGGAACAGACTTAATTATTTGGACATTCCACCATTCTTGTCTCCTGTGGCTATTTGGAAAACATTTGTGTTACAAATAGATAAACTAGTGGGTAAAAATCTTCTGATTGTAGAGATCTAAATTTCAATACTGTTTTTATAAAACTGTGAACGATACTTCTTAAGTAACATAGTGTCAGGGAGCGGAATCAGATGACTGTGTGTTCCGTCAGGCGTCTGATACTTGGTGGCCATGTGGCCTGTTATCAGCTCTCATATCCAGGAAAACAAGTGCTAAATCAAGACTATAGCGACTGGGTGGTTTACATCTGTCATCCTAACTACTTAAAAGCACTGTGATCGAAGGCCAGACTAGGCAGAAAAGTTCATAAGATCCCATCTGAAAAATAAGGAGGGCTGAGTGGCTCCAGTGATAAAACTCCAGGTTAACAAGTGTGGCCCCGAATTCAAATGCCAGTACTAAAGAAATACTAATTACAAAGCCAGGCACAGTGGCTCACACCTGTAATCCTACCCACTCTGCAGGCTGACATCTAAGGATCGCAGTTCAAAGCCAATCTGGGTACTGAAGACGTGAGAATCTTATCTCCAATTAACTAGTAGAAAACTGGAAGTGGTACTGTGGCTCAAGTGACAGCACTAGCTTTGAGGAATGCTCAAGGCTAGTGCTCACGCTCTGAATTCATGCTCCACGAACAACAAAAAATAACAATAATGACAGCCTAATAAGGGTATGGGAAATACAATTACGATCACATAAGTGTTTTGCCTCTTTTGCCATTTGAACACAGCTCTACTTCTGGCTTTTTGCTTGTTAATTAATATTAGCCAGGCGCAGTGGCTCATCGCTTGTAATCCTAGCTACTGAAGAGGCTGAGATCTGAGGATCAAGGTTCAAAGCCAGTCCGGGCACAAAAGGACCCGAGACTCTTATCTCCAATTAACCTCTAGAAAATGGAAAGTGTGGCTTGGCTCAAGGGTAGGGTGGTAGCTGTGATCTGAAGAGCTTAGAGACAATCCCCAGGCTGACTTCAAGCCCCACGGCCCACGAAAAAAAAAAAGAAAAAAGTCATAAACTCTCCTGCCCAAGCTGACTTCTGACTGAGACTTCAAACTGAGATCCTTAGGATCCAAGTCTAAGCCTTTAGTGCCCAGCTTACCTGTTTTTGTTTTTATGTTTTTAAATATATATTATATATCTATTTGTAATACTTCATTGCATACACCTGTCTTCTAAGGAGAAATCAACACTTTACTGAATACAGACTAAATGCTCAAAGGAGAAAGGATCAAGATAAAGCTAATTTTCCCTGTGACCATTGCACTAAAATCCCTCATTAGTTAAGAGCATTATTCAAAAGATTGCATTACAAAGGTTGCATTAGTCACCCCTCAAGAATTTCATAAGTGATTTTTTTTTTGTCTGTCATGGGACTTGAACTCTGGACCTTGGCGCTGTCCCTGAGCTCTTCAACGTTCCATGGACTTTAGTGCTGGGCTGGCTCTGAACCTCGGTCCTCAGATGGCAGCCTCCTGAGTAGCTAGGATTACAGGCGTGAGCCACTGCGCCTATTTCATGAATGATTTTTAAGTACAAAATAAGTAAGATTCTTAAAATTGGCTTCCTTTTATGTATGTGTGTACCATTCCCAGAGGCTTGAACTCAGGGCTAGGTGCTTTCCAAGAGCTGTTTTGCTCAACGCTGGCTACGGCTCCATTTCTGACATTTTGGTGTTAACTGGAAATAAGAAGCACAGACTTTCTTGCCAAGGCTAGCTTTGAACCATGTTCTTTGTATCTTAGCCTCCTGAATAGCAAGGCTAACAGGTGTGAGACACTTGTGCCTAGCTACATTTCTTTTTAGTCTGTAATCCTAATGTGGAGAGGAATCAGAAAGGCTGATTCCTGTGCTGACTCTGGGATGTGACTAAATTAAGTGGCAACCTCACTCTTCATAGCCCCTTCCTGGGCAGGCCTGTACTCAGGACTTGCTGACAGTGAGTGGAGCCCTGGGAATGAGGAGAAGGAAATGTCTGCTTTCGTATCATTCCGAGTTATAGCACAGGCAAGGCGTATGTATGCTACCTCAGTCATCTTTGTTTGAAGCACTGAATGCAGATCGAATAGAAGTCCCATCTCTTTCCTTACCTAAAATCCAGAATAAGATCAACCCTAACTTTTTCAATAAAGGGTGTAGCTTCAAGTTAGGGAGAGGATAGGTAATTGAATAGACATGGCAATTGAACCTGACTTGAATGTACTTCTAGGACTTTAGGAAGAGCCTCAGGTGGTAGAGTGCTTAGGACCCAGGTTTAATTCCCGGTACAAGAGCTCTAGATGTGAGAGTGTTAGGTACAATTCAGGCATATAACTGCATATATATGTATGTACGTGTGTGTGTGTGTGTGTGTGTGTGTGTGTGTGTGTGTGTGTGTGTGTGTGTGGAGCATGGTGTTTGCAGTATGCCCTGACATTAAATAATACCAGTGCATGCCTAGAAAGAAAGGACTGGTTCAACCTCATTTTAGAAATAAACCAGCAGATCCTACACTTAGGTTGTGATTAAACTGATTGTTCCTCTTTAGTCTTTGTATTAACCATGTGTGAACATTATTTCATGTGTAATGAGCTTTTCAGAATTTTGGTTTAAATCCTGCTGCATAGAATTTTACATCCTTTGGGATGACTGTTGCTTCGGAAGATGTCAATAGAAGAACATTTTGGAAAACATGGATATTGTAGTTGCTGTCCATGAAGAAATGAAGAAATTTAAATACTCATCTTCCCTTCCATCATACACTTTAAAAAGATCTCAGCTGGGTGCTACTCAAGAGGCAAAGCTCTGAGGATCACAGTTCAAAGTAAGCCAGATCAAGAAAGTCTGTAAGACTCTTACCCTCAACTAACAACGACAGCAAAAAAAAAAAAAAAAAAGCCAGAAGTGGAGCTGTGGCTCAAGTGGTACCAACTACAGGGACTGTGCCCAGGCCCTGAGATCAAGCCACAATACTGGCACATATACACATACACACATAAATTTGTGAAAACTGAATACTCTTTCTTGCCTGGGGAAATACAAGCTTGTAGTTAAAACCAGTCAGTAAGGTTGGTTGGGGAAAAGGAGGAGGGAGAAGGGCAGAGGGATGCTTTTGGTAAATAAGCGTTGTATACATGAGTGGACTTGTTAAGAATGAAATTTCCTTGTAGAAGGAGTAGATATCAAAAAAAAATGTGTCAATCGTTTCTAATGGCACCCATGGTAAAATTACTCATATTTTGATTCATAGATAAATATTTTTAAAAATTAAAGACAGATTATGGGGATAAACTTCTAAGGGAATACTTTGAGGGGAAACAGTTCTATTTTAGATATATGTATATGTAACTTTAATAAACACCAAGACAATTAAAAAAATAGATTGCCTTTTTACTGCTTCCATAGTCAAGTCTCAAAAACACTGGATTGTATGTGTATTTTATTTTCTAAATTTATATTTCCAGATCATCATTTCATTGAAACAGTTTCTTTTTGTATATTTGCGTACATTTGTGTGTGTGTGTGTGTGTGTGTGTGTGTGTTTGTGTCACATGTGCAGGTGACAATAACCTTTTCGTTATGTTTTCCGACAATATCTTGCTCTATAGCCCAAGCCAGGCTCAAATGTATGCCCCTTCCATCTTTGCCTCCCACGTCTACACCACAGACACCCAGCAGCCAAACACTGATAGTAAATTTCAGTTAAAAGATATTCCAGGGCAGGCACAGTGGCTCAGTGGGTCACGCCTGTAATCCTAGGTGCTCAGGAGGCTAATATCTAAGGATCATGGTTCAAAGCCAGCTTTTCTTTAAGAAACCTCCACATTGTTTTCCAGAGTGGCTGAACTTGCTTACATTCCCACCAGCAGTGCAGTAGGGTTCCTTTTCTCCACAACCCCACCAGCATCTGTCATTGTCTGAGTTCAAAGTTTTGGCCATTCTTATTAGGGGTAAGGTGCCCCACCATTTTTGTGCTTCCCCTTTTCCTCCCCAAATCAGATAAACATATTCATGACAAAGGGTACAGAAATAAAAAATGGTGACAAATTTGGGGGGAGAACTGCAAACAGTACAGTAAAAACCTCTTGTTTCTATTTCTTGGAATTCATTTGGATAAGCATCATTTTATATAACCATGTGCACATAGCTTTGAGCCCCTGTGATCCTCTCCTAAGAATATCCTCCATTGTTCTCATTGCGTAGATGTTTAGAGTGCCGTTTACCATGTCCAAGTGTATTTTTTTGTCTTTTATTATCCATTGGTTTGTTTGTGGATTTATATGCACATTCTAATGATTACAAATGCAATCTATGTTTCTTTGGGTCTGGCTTACTTGGATTAATTTATAAAGTTTTTTTTTTTTTTTTTGCCAGTCCTCGGGCTTGGACTCAGGGCCTGAATGCTGTCCATGGGCTTTCTCAAGGCTAGCATTCTACCACTTGAGCCACAGCACCACTGCCAGCCTTTTCTGTATATGTGGTACCAAAGAATTGAACCCAGGTTTTTGTGCATGCTAGGCCATCACTCTACCACTAAGCCAAACTCCTGGCCCCAAATTACTATAATTTTTTCCCAAGTCTTTCTATTTTCTTATAAATGGGGTAATGTCATTTTTTTTTCTGATGGAAGCATAGAATTCCCTGGTGTATATATACCACATCTCCTTAACCCATTCGTACACTGAGGGACATCTGGGTTGATTCTATATTTTAGCTATAGTAAACAATACTAAGCACAGTTGTGCTGTTAGCTTTAGTGTGGCCTGGTTTGTGGTCATTTGGATATATACTCAGGAGTGGGATTTCTGGGTCATAAAGAAACTCCATATTTAATCTTTTTAGGAACCTCCATACTGCTTTCCAGAGTGGCTGAACCAGATTACATTCCCACCAATGGTGTAGTGGTATTCCCTTTTGGCCAAATTATTGTTAGTTTTCTTGATAATGATCATTCTAACTAGGGTGAGGTGAATCTGAATGTTGTCTTTATTTGCATTTCTTTTATAGCCAGAGATGTTGAACTTTTCTTCATGTTCTATTGGCCACTCTGCTGAGAAGTCTAAATCTTTAGCCCATTTAGTAACTGGATTCTTAATTTTTGATCATTTGTTGGGGGGTGGTTAATTTTTTGAGCTATAAGTATATTTTAGATATAGAGCCTTTATCTGATGCACAAGTAGTAAAATTCTCACAATCTACTGCAGGCTTTCTATTTATCTTGCTAGCTATGCCGTTTGTGATGCAGAAACTTAAGTTTGATCCATTGTCTTTTTGATTTGTTGTGTTTCTGAATCTTTAGGACGTTTTAGCCTGTGCTCAGGAGCTCTCAGGTGTCCTAAATCTCTTGTAATATTGTCAGGGTATCTGGTCTTACATCGATTCATTTGGAATAGATTCTGATACAGATTGATATATAAGGATCTAACTTCACTGCCAACTCCGCCAGCATCATTTGTTGAAAAGGTCTTCCATCTAATATTTGTGGCTCCCTTAGCAAATATTAAGTGGCTATAGGTCTATGGGTTCATTTCTGGGTGATCTATTCCATTGTTCTTCAGGTCTATTCTTACGCCAGTATCAAGCCATTTTAATTACTATGACTTTATAATACAGTTTGAAGTTTGGTACTGATATTCCTCCAGTACTACTCTTCCTGCTAATGATTGTTTTTATTATTCAGGGTCTTCTATTGTTCTGTATGAATTTTTGGCTTGCTTCTTTTATATGATTGAATAATGTTGTTGTGATTTTGATGGGTATTGCAATGAATTTGTAGACAGCTTTGGGCAGTATTGACATTTTTCACAATATTAATCCCTCCAATCGAGGAGCATGAGAGGTTTTTCCATTTCCTCAACTCTGCTTTAATATCCTTTTTCAGGGTTTTAAAGTTTTCATCATAGAGCTCTTTCACAGCCTTGGTTAATTCTTAGGTTGTTTATTTGTTTGGGTTTTTGGGGGGGAAAGTGGTGGGGATTGTTTTGAGGCTATTACAAAGGAAGTTGCTTTCCTGATTTCAGTCTCATTCATCATTGTTGACATGTAGAAAAGGTACTAATTTTTGTAGGTTAATTTTATACTCTGCTACTTTGCCAAAATTTAAGATTCAGCTCAAGCAATTTGGATTGTAATCTATGGGGTTCTTTAAATACAGGGTAAGGTCATCTGAAAAGTGAGGGAGTTTTATTTCTTCTTTCCCTCTTTGGATCACCTCTATGTTTGTTTCTTGCCTTTTCGCTCTAGCTAGGAATTCTAGTACTGAGGCGGAGTATCTCATTCCTGATTATAGAGAAAATATTTTTGACTTTTCACCATTAAGTATAATGCTAGTTGTAGGTTTGTTACATACAGCCTTTATTATGTTGAGGAATGTTCCATGGATTCCTACTTTCTCCAGAGCTTTTATCATAAAGGGCTATTGGAGCTTATCAAATGCTTTTTCTACATCTATTGAGATGATTATGTGGTTTTTGCTCCTGTTGATGTGTTGAATTTCATTAATTGACTTGCATATGTTGCATCCCAGGAATGAATCCTGTTTGGAAATATTGTGTGTGATTTTTTTTTTGATTAGTTGTTGAATTCAATTGGCCAGAATTTTACTAAGAAGTTTTGCATCGATGTCATCAAAGAGATAGGTCTGTAGTTCTCCTTCTTTTATGGGTCCCTATCTGGTTTAGGAATAAGGTTATCCAGGCTTTATAGAATGAGTCTGGTACTGATCTTTTGCTTTCAATTTCATTGAGTTTCATTGGAGAACTCTTTTGAAGGCTTTATAGAATTTGACTGTGAATCCATCAGGTTCTGGATATTTATTGGGGGGGGGTGGTCTTTTATTGCCATTTCTATTTCATTGCTTGTCAACTGTCCATTTAGTTGATTTAAATGTTCTTGCTTTAGTTTGGGTATATCAATATTTACTAGGAAGTTTTCCATTTCTTCCAGATCCTCCAGTGTATTAGCATAAAGATTTGCAAAGTATTCTCTTACAATGTTTTGAGACTTGCTTGTTTCTATTGTGATGTTCCTGTTTTCTGTCTAGTTTTATTTATTTGGGTGTATTGCCTTCTTTTTACGGTCAGATTTGCTAAAGGTCTGTCAATTTTGTTAAGTTTTTCGAAGAACCAACTCTTTGTTTTGTTGATTCTCTCTGTGTTTTTTTGAGTCTGTAATTTATTTATTTATGATCTAATTTTGATCATTTGCTTCTGTGTACTGTTTTGGAGTTTGTCTTGTTCCTCTTTCTCAAGCAGCTTAAGGTGTATCATTAAATAGTTGATTTGAGATTTCTCCAATTTGTCGATGTAGGCACTCAGAGTTATAAATTTTCTTCTGAGCACTGCCTTTGCTATGTTTCAGAGGAGCTGGTATTTTGTGTGTACATTTTTGTTAAATTCCATAAACATTTGAATTTCTGTTCTGATCTCTTCAATGACCCATTGGCCATCCGACAATGTTGTTCAGTCTCTGTGAGTTAGAAATCTGTGATGGCTTTTGGTGTTGAGCCTTGAATTCTTTTTTCTCAATCCTAGTACTCTACTACTTTGAGCCACAGCTCCACTTCCAGTTTGTGGTAGTTAATTTGAGATAAGAGTCTCACAGAGGTTTATGCCTGGGCTGGCATTAAACCACAATCTCTTGACTAGCTAGGATTAGAAGTGTGAGCCACTGGTGTCTGGCTATTTCCAGATTTTTTATAGTATCAATTAGTTTGTTATTTATCTGTATAGGGTTTTGAACTCCAGGACATGCATTTGCTCAAGTAACACTGAACCATGTGAGCCATACTTTCAACTCTATTTATTTATTTATTTATGCTGAAACTAAGACTTGAACTCAGGGCCTGGGCATTCTCCATTAGCTTTTTCACTCACAGCTTATAATTTAATCACTTAAGCCCTAGCTCCATTTCTGGCATTTTGCTGGGCAACTGGAGATATGAGTCTCAGGATTTTCCTGTTTGGGACTTTAATCTTCAGATCTTAACTACCAGATTAACTAGAAATACAGGTATGAACTACCAACCCTTGGCTACATTTATTCTTATTAATGTTCTGAAGAAAGGTTTACATGTCTTGTCATAGATGGTAAAGTCAGAAAATATTGCTGGAAACAACAGAATATATGCCCTATTCTCTTAGTTTGGTTCTAATATTTTTCTCTCTTTTAGGATCAATTCACAGTACTTAAAACTGATTATGAACCAATAATTTTCATAGTTATTTGTTGTCTGTAATCTTTTATTGTACAATTTGTAATATTTAAGATTATAATTGCCATTTTATTTTAATTTACACACATATATATGATATATACATATATAATTTGGGGGGGTGTCTAACCCAGGGCTTGAACTCAGGTCCAGGTACTGAGATGAGTCACATGCACTTTCCTGCTAGAGCTAGCTTTGAACTATGATCCTCAAATCTCAGCCTTCTGAGTAGCTAGGATTACAAGCATGTATCACTGGTGCCCAGCTAATTATTTTTATCTTTGGCATTTGTACTTAGCCTCACATTTGCTAGGGATACTGAAAAAAGAAAAAACAACAAACCAATATTGGAATCCTTTGTCTCAATTATCTGGAAGCAGGAGTCTACCAACACTGAGAAGAAGTTAAATGCCAGAGATATATCAAAGAAAAATATAGGCAGAGCACTGACTAGATGGGCAGATTCCAGGGAGGGCAGTGCCTGGAGTGCTTTGTGTATGAGTTAAGGTATCTCCAGGAGATAACTACATGATAAAGATCATCGGACAACTTCTGGGCCGTATAAGTCCTCAAACCAATCAGGGGCTCCATGTCTGCATGAGATCTCCATGCATCCTCTAGCCCCTCAGACTGGACCCTCTTTGTGGCATACACCTCGGGTCTAATTAGTTCACCATCCACATGCAAATCTTTCAGACCAATGAGCCGTGATCTGATGCCCAGAGTCCTGCATGTGCTCAAGGCCACGATGATGTAATGTCAAGGAGTCTATATAACCAGCCATGGTGAAGAGTGCTGAACCTCCATGGAAGGGGTCTTTGCCTTGATTATCTAGCCAGGCCCTTTTTCTGATCTAACCAGAATGGTCCTCTACCATTTGAACTACACCTCTAGTATGGCTTTTTGCTGGTTAATTGGAGATGCAGTCTAGTGGAATTTTCTATTCAGGCTAGTGCTTTACCACTGAGCAGCAGCAACACTTCTGGTCTTTGGGGGTGCTTAATTAGACGTACGTATCTCATGGACGTTTCTGACTTCAAACCATGGCCCTCAAATGTCAGACCACTTAGTAACCCAGCTCTAGACTAGCTCTAAACTGCAAACTTCCAGATCTCAGCTTCTAGAGTAGCTAGGATTACAAACTTGAGCCACTGGTGTCAAGCATATTGCCCTTTATGACCTGGTAGATCCTTAAGAACACATGACTCATAATGATAGTTTGTTTTCAGTAGAGGAAGAACAAATTATACACAGCTAATGGATGTAGAAAATTGATTTTATGGGGCTGAGAGTTTGGCCTAGTGGTAGATTGCTTGCCTAGCATACATGAAGACCCAGGTTTGATTCCTCAGTACCACATTCACAGTAAAAACCAGAAGTGGTCCTGTGGCTCAAGTGGTAGAGCACTAGCCTTGAGAAAGCCCAAGGACAGAGCCCAGGCCCTGAGTCTAAGACCCAGAACTGGCAAAAAGAAAGGAAGAAAGGAAGATAAGAAGGAAGAAAGGGAGGAAGGAAGGAAGGAAGGAAGGAAGGAAGGAAGGAAGGAAGGAAGGAAGGAAGGAGAATTTATTAGAGTATTTGCCAACTGTCTTTGTGGGATTATGCATTTTAATCTCTTTAGTCTCGCAGGTAAATGATAGAGCCATGCCATTTCAAAAATCCATGCCTGCTTACTGGCAGGTTATTGGGAAAGGGTAGTCTAGAATGCACACTAAGTTTGGTATGGCCAATACAGTTCTGCATGCCTGTAGTTCCAGTTACTCAGGAGGCTGAGGTAGGAGTGAGGTTTAAGGGTAGCAATTCAAGGCCAGCCAGAGTACAACTGAGAACCCATTCAAAGATGAAAAAGAGAAGACACCTAACCAAAGACACTTGATCAGTCCTGGGGTAAAGGATTGCATGGCTGCAGTTCTGGGTTATTGCACCTGATTGAATCAGTCTTGAAATTGTTTGGAGGGTTTCTTGCCATTATTGGCTATTATTGCTTTGAAAATGAAAACCAGAAGCCAGACTTCCTATCGTTTAAATCCTATTGCATCTTGTTGCAGATAACACTTCCTCATGGGGGTTATTATAAAGCTCAAGTGGACTTAAAATGGACTAAATATGTGGAAGTATATAGCAAAGTTTTTAGTCTGTTTTATTGCTTTTGTAAAGATGAATACCTGAGGGCCTAGTGGGAGAGTGTGTGCCTAGCATGCACGAAGCTCTAGGTTCAATTCCCCAGTAGCACATACACAGAAAAAGCCAGAGGTGGTGCTGTGACTCAAAGTGGTAGAGCGCTAACTTTGAAAAAGCTCAAGGACAGTGCCAAGCCCAAAATTGGGGGGCGGAGGGAAAGGATGAATAATACCTAGGGCTGGGAATGTGGGTTAGTGGAAGAGTGCTTTCCTAGCAGGCATGAAATCCTGGGTTCAATTCCTCAGTACCACATAAACATAAAAGGCTGCAAGTGGTGCTGTGGCTCAGGTGGTAGAGTGCTAGCCTTGAGCAAAAAAGAAGCTCAGGGACAGTGCCCAAGCCCTGAATTCAAGCCCTAGAACTGCCCCCCCCCAAAAAAGCAGGGGGGAGTTTTGCCTGGTTTGCACAAAGACCCGGGTTCAATTTCTTGGTACTACATACATAGAAAAGCCAGAAGTGGTGCTGTGGCTGAAGTGGTAGAGCCTTAGTCTTGAAGAAAAAGCCCAAGGACAGTGCTCAGGCCCTGAGTTCAAGCCCAAAGAAAGAATACTTAACTGATTATAGAGGCTTTTGAGAAATATAGATTAGTTACTATGCCACATAGCTAAGACTTTTAAAAATTGGTTTGTGACACTCATACACATATATATGCTATTTCATATATTATTATGTTTTTAACTTATATTACATATTTTATTTTATTTTTAATATTATTTTTATTGTAATTAATAGAAGGGTTACATTATATTGACCAGATAGAAGGTGCATTACTTCACAAACACTGATACCCTTTCTCATGTTTTTGTCCCATTTCCTCTCCCCACCCCTCTCCTCATCTTGTTTCCCTCCTTTCCTATCCTATTTGTATAACCATATATACAATATACCAGATAACAAGGTAAGATACTGTAACAATATGAGATAACCAAGGGACAACAAAAGAGATGAGAAAAAAACATAGTACATTAAGAACAGCAATCACACATTATACAGTTATATTACTGTTTCATTCTCTCTCTCTCTCTCTTTCTTCCCTCTCTCTCAAACACACACACACACACACACACACACACACACACACACACACACACACACACATCATGCTTATCAATTTTATTCCTCCACTTATTCCACTGGTTCCTTTCATCTTTCCAAATAGCTCTCTTTCTGCTGCATAGTTTCTTTCTTTCTTTTTTTAATCTACATTCTTCTGGGCACTGGTGGCTCATACTTGTAATCCTAGCTACTTAAGAAGCTAATATAAAACTGCAGTTCACAGTCAACCCAGGCAGGAAAACCTATGTGGCTCAAGTCAAGCACTAACAACATAAAAAAGCTCAGGGACAGTGCCAAGTCCCTTCCCTCCCCCCCCCCCCAGAGCCAGAAGTGAAGCTGTGGCTCAAGTCACCTTGAGCCAAAAAGCTGAGGCATAGTACCCAGGACCTGAGTTCAAGCCCCAGGAAACACACACACATTCATACTCTATACAACTGAAAACACGTAGTACTTAATTTTTGAGTGGCTTATTTCACATAATATGATGCTCGACGATTCCATCCATTTTCTCTATAGTTTTCATCCATTCATACATTGATGAGCACCCAGACTCATTCCACAGCGTATGTCATAATCATGGATAAACACGGTATTGTCATAATCATGACTGTGCAGGAACCTTAGTATACACTGCCTTACATTCCTTTGGCTATGTGCTCAGAACTGGTACATCAAAATCCTACCTAGTTCTATCTTCAGTTTGGTTTTGTTTTTGTGCTGGTCTTGGGTGCTGTCCCTGAGCCTTTTTGCTCCAGGCTAACGACCTGAACCACAACTGGGCTTCCAGCTTTTTGGTGCCTAATTGGAGATAAGAATTTCATGGGCTTTGAACCCTGATCCTCAGATCTCAGCCTCCTGAGAAGCTAGAATTACAGATGAGAGCCACATCCGGCTACTTGTAGTGTTTCAAGGACTCTCCATCCTGATTTCCACAATGGCTGCACTAATTTACATCCTACCAGCAGTGTATGAGGATCCACCTACACACTCCATCCTGGCAGGAATAATGAAAGTGTTAAAGGCAGCTGCTCTAAAACCTGTCGGGCACAGCATATAAACCACACTATTGTGTGGCATCATATTTGCCAGCCGTTGGTGCAAGCTGGACTCTGAGTGCACTGCATAGCACCGCACAAAGCTGCTCCTTTCAACAGACTTAGCCAACTCCATTTTCTTCTGTGCAAGTAAAGTATTTCAGCCATCTTCGTCCTCGTTCATCTTTGCGGTCCCCATACCACTACTGTCCCAGATTCTGCGTCAAGGCACAGAGCTGTGAGTAGCCTCGGGTTGTGCACACTGCAGGGCTGGTGTACGGTGGAGTTTCAGGGTCCAATGGGAATTGACTGTGTTATCAGTGCCTCAGGATGTGGGGGTGTCATGGAGGAATTAGGATGCCATCAGCAAAGGATCTTCAGCAGAGAGATGTGCTCCAGACAAGAATCCACGTGAGCAGGGGTATCTGGAAAGAAAAAGTGGGCATCTGGGTTTGCCCCAGACCAGGTTTTATCCCTAGCGATTTCCCTGCCCCCCCCCACCTGTCCAGTTCCCCTGTTGATCTGCTCCAGGTACCTGTTTAGTTTTACAGGAGACCACTTAAGGGATGGGAAATAGGGCTTAAGTTAATGAAGATTTTCCTCTGAAAGAAAGGTTAACTGATTTCTCCTTTCAATTCAGGTGAGTTCCATGTTCCATGTTCACGATAGAAAAAAAAAATATGTCTTGCCCGGCGCTGTGGCTCCTGTCTGTAATCGTAGCTACTCAGGAGGCTGAGATCTGAGGATCGCAGTTCAAAGCCAGCCCCGGCACTAAAGTCCATGAGTCTCTTATCTCCAATTAACACCGGAAAAGTGGCTCCAGGGTTAGGGCGGTAGCCGTGCGCTGAAGAGCTCAGGGACAGCGCCCAGGCCCTGAGTTCAAGTCCCATGACCCACAAAAAAAAAATTGTTATGAGAGAAAAGACCTGTAAACTGGAAGCCATGTTATTCCTCTATTCCTTGACTGGGACCTCCAGGAAACTAGACGTTCACCAAGTGAAAGGCCGTAGTACCCTGCAGGACCAACCTGGACAGCAGTCGCCTGGCTGGAGCCCCCAGAGCTACAGGCTTGAGAGGCGCCTCCAGGTTTCTCATCTGCTCTCTGTGGAGGAGCAGCTTGGCGTGCGGAATGGTGGAATGGTGAACTAGGACACTCCGTGTATTTGGGGGACCTCGGGTTTGAGGGTGCCTGGCTCGGTCACCAGATTTGTGGTTGGTTCCTTCTTTTTTCCTCTGCTGACTAGATTGCTTCAGCAGCCTTCTAGGCCCGGGCTGGGTGACCCAGTGGAGAGTCTCGGACGGAGCAGGGCGCAGACCCTGGAATCCAGGGGCCACCGCCAGCCGCAGGCAACGTTAGCCGGCCTACTGCGGGTAATGCAGGCCCGGAAGCCGAAGATCCCACCCATCCAAGACCGATGTCACAGCCCCTCGCCTCCCACCCTTTCAATCGGTTCGAGCCGGCGCCCCGAGGACCCCGGGGTCAGGCGGCGCAGGGTGCGGCCCGGCCCCGCGCACGCCCCCTCCCCGCACCCCGGCCCCGCAGGCCCCGCCTCCCGCGGGCCCAGCTGCTCCCCGCCGCCCACTAGGCCCGGACCCCGCTGCCCGCGCCCGGCGTCCCGAGCCCCACGGCCCGCGGCCCGCAGCCTCCCGCCGCGCGGCTCGCAGCCACGCGGGCGCCGGGGACGGGAGGCGGGGCGGCCCGGTGGAGGCGGAGCGGCGGCCCGGTGCGCCGCCCCCGCTCGTCCTGCTCGGGCCGGCGGCGCGGCCATGGAGGTCTTCATCCCGTCCTTTCGCTACGAGGACAGCGACCTGGAGCGGGGATACACGGTAGGCGCGCGCTGCGGCCGGCCCGGGCTCCGCGATCGCGGCGCGCGGCCTCGGGCTCCGGGGGCCCAGGAGCAGCCCGGCAGCCGCCGCCCCGGCGCGGACGCCCCCCTCCTCCCCTCCGGCCTCGCCTCTCCTCCCTCCTCCGACCCAGAAGGGTGCGCCCCAGTGCGGTTGTCTAGGCGACGCGCCCCTCCCTGGCGCCGCGACCGTGGGCGCCCCATCCCCGTTCCGGTTCCCCGTGTCCCTCCCCCCTCGCCCCTGCGGCGGGGTCGGCCGATCGCCGGTTCGCGGGGCCCCGCGCGGCGCCCGCCGGAGCCGGGCTGGCTGCGAGCGTTTCTGCCCCTCGGCACGTTTCGCCTGCGCTCGGGCTGCGCAGCCTTGGTGGAGGGAGAGCTGGCTACTTTCCCCAGGGCGCCTCTCACAGCCCTGGGGTGTGTGCTGGTTTTAGATGGATTCCAGAGTTCCTTCCTTTCCTTCTGCTGTCAGTGGTGCAGTCGCCCGGAAGGGTCAAAGCGCGTCCTTTCCGAGCACCTGCCTCCATCTAGGACTGTGGCAGTGGAGAGACCGGCAGGCAGCACGGCTTCCTCCCTGTGGCCATGGCACAGGCCCTTTCATCGCCAGGTTTCCCCAGTGACCGTCCATGGGTCCCGGAACTTCAGCCCCGCTGGTGGGGCAGAGCTTGGGAAAGTTCATCACCAGCTGTCCTAGAGCAGGTACAACCAAGCCACTTCACTTCACCTGCCACTAAACTTTCTGGTCACCTGATACCTCTCGTCTGACTGCAGTGGCCAGGACCTGCTGCAACGTGCCAGACACAGTAGATGTGGCAGAGCGGCGATGAAGTTACTGTTGCTGTTCGTAGTTGAACAGGAATAGGCATGCTGTTTCATGATGTTCACTTTAGGATCAGCTGGAATCTGCTGGAGGTGTTTAGGCTTGGACAGAGCACATAAGAGGACTGCCACTGTAAATGCAGTTAACTTGCTCACTTCCGTTATTATTAATATGATGAATGACTGCATTACATTAAGACTAATTGTTTTTATTTTATTATTTATTTTTGTGCTAGTACTAGGTTTGGAGCTCCGGCCTGCAATACCGTCTTTTACCTTTTCAACATGCTACCCATTTGAGCCCACAGCATCACTTTGGGCTGGCTCATTGGATATGAAAGTTTCAGGGACTGTTCTGCTGGGGCTGGCTTTGAACTGCGATCCTCAGATCTCAGCCTTATGAGTAGCTAGGATTTCAGGCATGTGCCACCAACACCCAGCACATATTGGAGTTCACAGGGCAAAAAGGAAATCACACTGGAATATTTAGAACTTAAAGCAGTGATTAGGGGAAAAAAAAAACCCAAACATACTAGAGTGTGTATGGGTTTTCATATTAAGTAGATTGCTTGTTTTAAATGTCTCCAAACAAGAAACAAGCACTTGAAGGTCCAGGAGTGTGGACAGGGTGGGGAGATGACTACAGTGTCCAGAGCTGAGCTCTGGGTACAGTGGTACCTTTATTTATAGAACTCCTGCTGTGGCTGTTAGATTTGATCCCATATTCTCTGCCTTCTTTAGAAAGAAACACAAATGGAGATGTTGATCAGCTTGCCTAGTTGTGGTCAGCCCCTCAGAAAGCAAACACATCCTCATCTTCAGAAAAAGGATGACGTAGGCTCCACTAACTGCAGAAATCAGTTCGTTGTGTCTGTGTTGGGGTCAGGTGTTGTCCTTTCAACTTTTCCCACTTGAGGCTGCTGCCACCCTGTCACTTCAGCTACAGCTTTACTTCTGACTTTTTGGTGGTTCATTGGAGAAAAGAGTTTCTTAGGCTTTTCTGTGTGAGGTTGGTTTTGAACCGTGATCCTCAGATTGCACACTCTTAAGTAGCTAGAATTCTCTACTGGGATGAGCCACCAGGGCCTGGCTTACGCATTTTTTTTTTAAATTAGAAGATCTATGTCTCCCACCCAAACTTTCTATATGTTCTTGTATTAGTGGCTATTTTTGTGCAAAAGGATTATTGACAGAATCTTGCTCTGTAGTCCAGGCTGGTTTCCAACTCATAATCCTCTTGCTTCAGCCTCTCAAGTGCTGAAACTAATGGCAGCATCCTGAGTACAATCCCTAGTCCCCTACCTCCAGCCCCAACTAATAAGAAAACCACATCAAATTCTAGCAAACTCAGAGACAGGAATTTTAAGAAGAGATGAATGAATAGCTCTCTTCCTTAGGAATAGTTTCCAGTCCTCAGAAAAAGTAGAGATAAGGATAGATTTGCTTTGAAAACATTTTTGTTTGTTTTGGTATTTGTTTGTTGTATTTTAATGCTGGTACTGGGACTTGAACCCAGCGTCTTGATCTCCAGTTTAGATTTTGTACTCATGGCTGAGGCAAACTGGTTTGCCAAACTGGTTTAGGACAAGCTGGTCTGTTGTGGATAAACTTGCTTATATAATGCAAATTTGCATGCCCTGTACAAGTTTTCTTTTTAAAAATCTGCTATTCACAGATCGGGAGCCACAATGTTTAGACTGTGATTTATTTTCTCCTTCCTGAGTTTGTAAAGCAGCTGAGAGACACTTTAGTCCCTTCAAGCAACAGGATTGTATAATGATGCAGCCATGATTCATTCAACAAATATTAACCAAGAGAATGCCTGCCGTGTGTCTATTTTACAGGCTAGAAATGGAGCAGGGGATAAAATTTCAGCAAAAAAAAAAAAAAACCCAAAGCAAACAAACAACAACAACAAAAAACCCTCCCAAAATGCAGGGAGCATAGTTTAGTGGTAGAGTGCTTACCTAGCAGGCATGAAGCCCTGGGTTCAATTTCTTGCTACCACATACACAGAACAAGCCAGAAGTGGTGCTGTGGCTCAAGTGGTAGAGCTCTAGCCTTGAGAAGCTCAAGGACAGGGTCTAGGCCCTGAGTTCAAAGTCCCAGGACTGGCAACAACAACAAACAACCCCCCCAAAAAAATTGAATTGAAATATGCAATATCATTGTGCATGTGAGGAGCTGGGCCTACAGGTTGAAGGGGTCTTCTCTGACCTCAGTGGCTTGAGTTGATGCCAGGAACCTAGGGGTGGGTGGTCTCTGTAAAACTTCTCAACTTATCAGGAAGGAAAATCTACAAGGATAGTGATTAAAGAATCCTAGGTCAAGCTGTCACCAAAGAGCTCTTTGAATGCAAGAAATAAATCAACTTAGAGATTCTATATAGAGATGATAGTTTCTTTGCTTAGAAGCAGGTATTAACAGTTTATATACTTCAGTGTCAAAAATGCCTGTTAATCTTCGTGATTGCTTGTTTTTTGTTTTAAATTAAAAAGAATATTATATCAAACTAACACATTTACAGATAGAAGGCTTTAAGGTACAGGTCAGGTATTGATAGCTCATGCCTGGGCCTTCTAGAGGCTGAGATGTAAGGGTTATCCTTTAAAGCCAGTTCTGGAAGGAAAGTCTGTGAGACTCTTATCTCTAATTAGCCACCAAGAAAAAAAAAAAGGACTAAAGTGGAGGGTGGCTTAGTTGGTAGAGTACTGGCCTTGAGCTGAAAAAGCTACATCAGAGACTGGGCAAGTCCTAAATTGAAGCTGAAGTACTGGCTCCAGGGGGGCAAAAAAAAAGCAAGCTTAGAGCTCAGGGATGGCTTTTCTTCCTGCTGGTAGGCCTCTGTCCTAGAGAAAAGTGGCAAGTGATATTCTGAGACTTCTCTGTATGTAATTCAGGCTGTCATGAGAGTAGTTGGTCATTTCCTGCCTCTGCCTTACTGGAGCTGGGATTCCAGACACATGGCATTGCATTCTGAAGGATTTTTGTTTGTTTGTTTGTTTAAAATGTCCTAATCTTTCTCTGCATGTCTCAAGGGATGGATGGATTTCAGTTCTGACCTGGACAAAATCTCCTTCAGGTGTAGTAGCTGAGAATCTTTGGGGAAATAAGATACCATTGTTTGTCTGGCATGTCTGCTAACCAATGAAGAAAGACATTTGCTAATTTTTAATTCCTCTGTCTAGTTAAAATAATACATCTTTGTAATCTTTTTTTAAATAATATTTTTTATAGTAATTAATAGAAGGGTTACAGTTATATTCGCCAGATAGAAGGTGCATGACTTCATACACATTGATATCCCTTCTCATGTTTTTGTCCCCATTTCCCTTCCTCCATTCCCTCCCCTCATCTTGTTTTCCTTTCCCTTTCTAATTTCAAATAAACAAATAATCATATATACAATATACCAGATAATAAGGTAAGATATTGTAGCAATATGAGGATAACCAAGTGACAACAAAAGAGACGAGAAATAACATAGTACATTAAGAACAGCAATCACACATTATATAGCTCTTGTTTCCATATCCTGGAGATTCTTTCATTTAGCCTCATCCTATATGGCCTTATGTATCTAGGTTTTGAACTATTGTAACCTCTGCTAGGATAGTACAAGGTTTTATACATACCTTTTTTTTTTTGCCACTACTAAGATTTCTGTAAAGAAAATAAACTTAGAGGGCTTCTCAAGTTTTTGTACATACATGCTGATTGTATTTCAAATAATGCTCCACAGTTAGGCTTAAGTACAAAGGAATTTGTGTGGATATGTTTTATGTATGTATAATGTCTGTATGTATTTATTTGCATGTCACTACTGGAGTTTGAACCTAGGGCCTCTTGACACTTGTCTTTTGCAATCAAGAATCAAGGCTCTATCACTTGAGTCATACCTCACTATTGGCTTTGTGTTTGTGAGTCCCTAAGATTTCTCTGCCCAGGCTGGTTTTGAATCTTCCCTGCCCCCCAGGCTTGAAGTCAAGTCCTGGACACTGTCCTTGGGCTTCTTTTGCTCAAGGCTAGCACTCTCCCATTTGAGCCACAGTGTCACTTGTGACTTTCTTTGGTTTGTTTGTTTGTTTTTGTTTTTGTTAATGTGTACTAAGGAATCAAACCCAGAGCTTCATGCGTGCTAGGCAAGCACTCTACCATTAAGACACATTCCCAGCCCTGCTTCTGAATCTTGACCCTCAGATCCTAGCATCCAGAGTAGTAAGTTTCTGGGAGTGAGCCTGGTTGGAATTTACCTATAAAGAAAGGAACTTTGCTGTTTAAACAGTTAAATATTTACCTTGCCCTGAGCTGAGGTGGGGAATGTAGAAGTGTGCTGTCACACTCCCTGGGAATTGTCTGTCTCCAAGCATAGTCCTAGGGAGCCTAGGTGGAAAGAGGAGCCAGAGATTAGCATCAACCCAGCCTGCCCCCTTGTCTGTGTCCTACCTGGTCTGCTCTGCTCTGGGGAGTGGCTGGGGGTGGGGGCAGGAGACAGGAATGCTGACTTTGTGATCTGATCTGTGAATTTTAAAAAGAGGAAATGCAAAGCAAAAACCTCATCTCCGGGAAAAGGCATTTTATACTTTATACACACACATACGCATGCACATACAAATATATAAAAACTGTTTTCTTTTTGTAAGTGGAAATTACTATATGGCCTTAAATGGCTCCAATCTCACTTCTGAGTGCCAGGATTACAGGAATATACCACACACTCAGGTGAAAAAAGTTTTGTGTGTGTGTGTGTGTGTGTGTGTGTGTGTGTGTGTGTGTGTGTGTGTGTACTTGATTTCAGGGCCTCTTGCTTAACTTTTTCACTCAGCCATTTGAGCCACACCTCAGCTTCTGGCTGATTAAGTGAAGAATCTGAAAGACTTCTGTCAAGGTTGGATTCAAATCACCATCCTCAGTTTTCAGCCTTCTGAGAGGCTAGGATTTACAGGTGTGAACCTTTAGTCAGCCTGCAGTTAATAGTGACTTCTGGCCAGAGCTAGTGACTTATACCTGCTATCCTAGCTACTCAGCTGACTGAGATCTGAGGATCCTGGTTCCAAGCCAGCCAAGGTAGGGAAATCTGTGAGACGCTTGTCTCCCTGTTAACTACTAAAAAGCCAAGCCTTGAACACAAAAACTCAGAGACAGAAGTTCCAAGTCTGGTACAAATACAGGCAAAAAGTAGCTTCTCTATCCTTCCTTCCTTCCTTCCTTCCTTCCTTCCTTCCTTCCTTCCTTCCTTCCTTCCTTCCTCCCTTCCTCCCTTCCTTCCTTCCTTCCTTCCTTCAGAGAATGTAGGAGAGAATGCTCTAACAAAATGAGATAAATGTCAGTGTTACCTCCCAGGAAGTTGTACCCTCCTGTCTCCATTCTCAGAGGTTGACTTGGGTATCTGATTCCTTGAGAGGGCATGGAATACTGCCTCCCCAGTACTTTGCCTGGCTCAGGTCTGGTGAATAACATTTGAGCCCTGGGCTATTCTGATAGAGCTGCGGGGGATCTCGTGGTGAAGCCACTGAGATTGCAAATAAAGTGACTCAGAGCAGCAGCTTGCCTGGACAAGTGGACTTCAGACTCTTGGTTATTGGAGTGTTTTTAAGGAAGGAAGTAATGTGATTAGCTTTGCATTTAGAAAGTTGACTATCTCAGTGAGTTACATCTACTAGGTCAAAAATACCATAAACAGGGTAGTTTATAAATAACAGAAATGCTTTGTTTTATGGATTGGAGGCTAGGAAGGCCAAAGTCAAGGTGGTGGCTAGATTCAGTGTCTGCTGGAGACCCATGACCTAGTTCTTGGATTTGCTGTGTCCTACACTAGAGGGGCAGAGAGTGGCCGGGGCATGTTCTGTTAGGTTATGGATTCCTGTTTTGTGTGCATGTGAGTCCTGAGGCTTAGGGCCTCACTACTTTCCCTGAGCTTTTTTTGCTGGAGGCTAGCATTCCACAGTAATTGGAGATAAGCTTGAGGACTTTTCCTGCTGAGGCTTTGAACCCTGAGGCTCAGATCTTCAAGTCTGGAGTAGGTAGGATTACAGATTTGAGCCACCAGCACCTGGCCAGATTCCTTGGCGGTCATTTCCCAACAGCTCACCTTCAAATACCATTACTTTGGAGTTGAGATTTCAACAATTTGACCTCAGCAGTGTCCCGTGGCCTTATTGTAGAGAGACAGTTTGCCATAAGCAGGATGGAGGGGTGAGGAGCCTAAACCAAGGCTTTGGCTTTGAACATGGAGAGGACAGTGTCTAGTAACCTCTGTTAGCTCCCAAGGATGTAGTAATGAAACTGAAAGACAAGCGGGCATTTCCTTCTTGTGCCTGCTGGGGTTTGGTGATGGTGCAGCTGTATACTCTTGAGGTGTACAGTAGACAGAAGTCTGAGCTAGCCATTGAGCACAGGAGGCCATTCAGCATGAGATTAATGATGTCTAGGGCTGTGGGTATGTTTCTCTGCTGATTTAAGAATTAAAAGGTGGGAAGGGGTTTAAAATTGAATACACTCATTTGAAAATAGACAGTTCAAGCCGGGATGCGGTGGCTCACACCTGTAATCCTAGCTACTCAGGAGGCTGAGATCTGAGGATCAAGGTTCAAAGCCAGCCTGGCCATAAAAGACTCTTGACTCTCTTATCTCCAATTAACCTCTAGAAAATGGGAAGTGGGGCTGTGGCTCCAGGGGTAGGGTGGTAGCCTTGAGCTGAAGAGCTCAGGGATAGCGCCCAGGCCCAGAGTTCAAGTCCCATGACCCATAAAAAAGAAAAAAAAGAAAAGAAAAATAGACAGTCCATAAATGGGTGCTGTAGAGAAGGGTGGTTATTGGGGGTACTGGGGCTTCTGCTTTTTGCCTGAGCTCTGTATTGACTGTTTGGTGCCTTGTGCAGATTCAGCGCTTGCTCTTTCCACTGGTTAAGGGGATTATGGGATAAAAGTGTCACGAAGGGCCACATATTATTAGCTATCTACTCTATCCACCATTTTATTTGTCTATCTATCTATCTATCTATCTATCTATCTATCTATCTATCTATTTATCTATCTATCTATCTATCTATCTATTTATTTGTGGGTTACGGGGCTTGACCTCTGCCTGGGCACTGTTCCTGAGCTCTTCAACTCAAGGCTATGGCCCTACCCCTGGGCCTGGGCATTGTCCTTGAGCCAAGCCCCACTTCCAATTTTCTAGAGATTAATTGGAGATAAGAGCCTCAGGTCCTTTTGTGCCCGGGTTGGGCTTTGAAGCTTGATCCTCAGATCTCAGCCTCCTGAGTAGCTAGGATTACAAGTGTGAGCCACCATGCCAGACTTGTATCTATCATTTTTCATTCCTGTCTACTTAACACTTTCCTTTTCTTTCTGGGCAGGAAAAACATGTAGTGGAGAGAAAAGAAGGAAAGCTGAAGGAAAAGCTTTAGAACTATGTGTGTGTATGTTCGGGGAGTGTGTGTGTGGGGGTGTTACTTGAGGTTAAAACTCACATCTTGAGCACTGGCCCTTAGCTTTTCTTTCTTAAGGCTAGTACTGTACCACCTGAGCCACAGCTCCATTTCTGGCTTTTTGGTGGTTATTTGGAGATAAAAGTTTTGTGAACTTTCCTGCCCAGGCTGGCTGATCTTCAGATTCGATTTTCAGGTCTCAAGCCTCCTGAGTAGCTAGGATTATAAGCATGAACCGCTGATACCCAGCAAGTGTTGTAACATGAGGGAAAAAATAAATGGGCCATAGGTACTAGGCTAGACAACTTTTTTTTCTTTTTGTCAGTCATGGGGCTTTAACTCTTGGCCTGGACTAGCACTCTACCACCTTGAGCCACAGTTCTACTTCCAGTTTTCTGGTGGTTAGTTGGGGATCAGAGGCTCACAGACTTTCATGTCCAGGCTGGTTTTGAACCCTAATCCTCAAATGTTAGCCTCCTGAATAGCTAGGATTACAGGCACTTGCCTGTCTAGTGCCCAGCTAGACAACCATTTATTATTATTATTATTATTATTATTATTATTATTATTATTTTGTCAGTCCCGGGCTTGAGCTCAGGGCCTGAGCACTGTCCTTAGATTTTTCTCAAGGCTAGAGCTCGACCACTTGAGCCTCAGCACCACTTCTGGCTTTTTTCTATGTATGTGGTACCGAGGAATCGAACTCGGGTCTTTGTGCACTCTAGGCAAGCACTCTACTACTAGGCCAAACACCCGGCCCTAGACAACAATTTTTAATTTTACATTCATTCCTAGTAGCCAGGCGCCAATCACCATACTCAACAGAAAAAGCTGACATGGTGGCATATGCCAGGCATTCCTGGTATGTGGATATACAGGTGTTGAAGTCTAGGCCAGCCTGAGGAGAAAAGAGAGGTTCTATCTCAAAAAAAAAAAAAAAAAAAAAAAAAACCTGAGCAAACAATAGCTGCAGCTGTGAGTAAAGTGGTAGTGTGTCTGCTTAGCAAGCCATGACAGGCCCTGAGTTCAAACCTCAGTATTGCAAGAAAACAGAACCTAAGAGAAGATAAATCACAGCCAAGATCTTGAGAAGTTTTATCTTTCACATATGGATTTTGGGCCAGGAGTTTGGCCTTGCAGTGGAGTGCTTGCCTAGCATGCATAAAGACCTAGATTCGATTCCTCGGTACCACATACATAGAAAAGGCAGGAAGTGGTGCTGTGGCTCAGGTGGTAGAGCTCTAGCCTTGAAAAGGCCCAAGGAAAGTGCTAAGGCCCTGAGTTCAGGGCGCAGGACTGGCAAAAAACAAAACAAAACAAAACAAAAAAAACAAAGCAAAAAAACACAAATGCATCTGACCTTTCACTAATGTTCTCTGGGAACCCCATTGTGGGGGGGTGGGGAGGGGAATGGGGCAGCAAGAAAATTCTTCCCTGAGTTGCTTGGTGTTCACGCCACCTGACACAATGCTACGACTCTGGTAATGACTGAAGATATATTCAGCATCTCCCTGGATTTTGCTTTTCCTCTTTCTCCTCTTACATGTTGTGCTGTTTTCAGTGGGAATAGACCTTGGAGATTTCAGCATTTGGGGTGTTAATCTCTGGGGACTGTGCTTTTGACACCAAGTGTTTAGGTGTTTTGGGATTTCAGCATTTGGGGCTGATTTTGGCATGGAGAATGTGTCTCTGAGGATTTTGATTGGCATGGATGGGTAACACCAGCACATTTCCCTTGGGTCTGGCACTGTCAGGTTTTTAGTTGATAGACATTGCACAAGCCTCCTCCATACGGAAGTGGCTTTGCACTTGTGTGATTACAAGTATGGCACATGCTGGAGTTGATATTGTTTTCAAGATTTTATAGATTGAACAGTATACTTCAGCATTTTACAATTCTCATTTCATCTAAGAGCTCCCATTTAAAAAAAATGTTGAAGTATTTCAAAGCAAATCTGAGTCATGATTTACTTATAAATATTTTTGCTAACTAGGGACTGAACCCAAGGCTTCACATCTGTGAAGCCAGTGCTCTGTTACTGAATTATAACCCTCATCCTGTATTTAAATTTTATTTTGAGACAGGGTATCATTAAGTTGCCCACACTGGTGTTGAACTCATAATCTTTCTGCCCTGCCCTCTTTTTTTTCCCCCCCACTTCTGGGGTTTGAACTCAGGGTCTGAGCATTGTCACTGAGCTTTTTCAAGGCTAGTACTCTACCCTTGAGCCATACCACTGGCCTTTTCTGATTATGTGGTTCCAAGGAATCGAACCCAGGGCTTCATGCATACTAGACAAGCACTCTACTATTAGGTCATATTCCCAGCCCCTGCCCTGCCCTCTTGAGTAGCTGGGATTATAGGCATAAACCACCATGTCAAACTAATTCATTCATTCATTCACCCATTTATGACATAGAGCCTCATTATACAGCTGAGGTTGGCCTGAAACTTGGGATCTTTCTATCTCTGCCTCTCAAATGCAAGGAATACAGGTGCACACAACCATTCCTGGCAGAAATTTTTAAATAAGACCAAAATGTAAATATTATTGTAAAATTCAGCGTATCTTAATATCAACTAATTCCTTGTTTAACAAAATATAGGTTAAACAGTAGTTTGCATTTCATTACTATTAGCACTGCATATATATATGTATATAATATGTATATATATGTATATAATATGTATATATATGTATATATATGTATATATATGTATATAATATGTATATATATGTATATAATATGTGTTGTTGTTTTGTCAGTTGTGAGGCTTGAATTCAGGGCCTGGGTGCTGTCTCTGAGCTCTTTTGCTCAAGGCTACCACCCCACCACTATCATTTTTTTCTGTGATTAATTGGAGATAGTAGTCTCATGGCATTTCCTGCCAGGGCTGGTTCTGAACCGCAATCCTCAGATATTGAGTAGCTAGGATTATAGGTATGAGTCACCAGTGTGTAGCCAGCAGCATATAATTTTGACAATGAGCTGACAGGCTGAGAGGTGGGTCCTGGACCATAGGAAAAGAGCATCACTTGTTTTCAACACTGGAGTAACTTCTACGCGGTGGAAAAAAATAGTGACAAAACAACAGACTTTTGTTGTTGTCACCACAACATTCAGAGGAAGAGAGGACATTCTCAAACAGAAAGGAGGACTATGATTCCTTCTTATTCTGTTCTCAACTGTTTTCCTCTAGCAGTCCTAGTGCCAACAGAATTCTGTATGCTGATTGGCTGAAGCTCAGGCTTACCTGAGTCAATCATCACCGCAAAGAGGTTAGGGAGATTCTGAAGCTGGGATGGGGTCATTCCACACCTGCCACCCAGCCTACAGGCATTCAGTGGGAGAAGGGCACCGACACCGCAGTGCCCACAACAATGCCCTTCAGTCCGCCACTGTGTGTGTGTGTGATGAAAGAGGCCTTTGTGTAATGTGGCCAGAACTGGCACAGAGCCTCATTCATGATAAGCTCTTAGTAGAAGCACACATTAAATATTTGTTGACTGATTTCATCAGACATGTGAGACATGTTTCTTGCCCCCAAAGACTAAAACAATATATAGAGAGAAAGACATTCTTGAACATTAGCAAACTTATAATGACTGCTACATTTATTTCAGAACCAGATAAGGGCCGTGTATGTAGCTCAGTGGTAAAGGAGTCCTGGTTTTGATGGCCAGCACAGCAAAAATAAAAAATAGAGTGCTGGTGGCTCACACCTGTAACTAACTACTCAGTAGGCTAAGATCAGAGGATCATGGTTTGAAGCCAATCTGGGTAAGAAAGTCCATGAGATCCTTTTCTCCAATAAAACAAAAAAGCCAAAGTGGAACTGTGGCTCAACTGGTAGAACGCTAGCATTAAGTTAAAAGGATCAGGGACAGCACTCAGGCTCTGAGTTCAAGCCCTGGGACAACACTCACAGAACATTTGTTATTAGATGCAAGAGGGATAAAATCTTATAATAGGGTATTTAGAAATTGGTAGTTGCAAGTTTGCTTTCAATGAGCTTGAAATCTTTTCTTGTTTGGTTCTATGTATGTATTGAGGAGACCATTCCCCAGGGTGTGTGTGTGTGTGTGTGTGTGTGTGTGTGTGTGTGTGTGTGTGTGTGTGTGTGTATACATGTGTGTGTGTACTTTGTTGTTTGCTAGGACTGCATTGTTAGCCATTGGTAGGTTTTGGTTTTTATTTTGGTGCCTATATTGAGGTTTGAATTCAAGGCCTAAGCATTGCCCTTTAGCTTTTTTTTTCCCCCTTAGGACTAGACTTTGTTACTTGAATCACACCTTGAATTTCTGGCTTTTTCTTGCTCATTGGAGATAAGAGTCTCACACTTTTCTATCCTTGCCTGCTTCAAACCAAGATCATCAGATCACAGCCACCTGAACACTTAGGATTATAGGTCAGAGCCACCAAAGCCTGGCTGTTCTCCTTTGACTGCAGTCAACAACTTTGCACAAGTCCTTTTACAATTTTCCTGTAAATTGTACCTGTAGTGTAGATTCCAAGTGGTATGTTACTGATCAAGCATAATATGTATATCGATGATGATGATGATGATGATGATGATGATGATGATGATGATGATATTACACCTGTCCTGGGCTTGAACTCAGGACTTGTATACTGTCCCAGAGCTTCTTTTACTCAAGGCTAGCATTCTACCATAGCACCACTTCTGGCTTTTTCTGTTAATGAGATGCTGAGGAATTGAATGCAGGGCATCGTGCATGCTAGGCAAGCACTCTACCACTAAGCCACATTCCCAGTCCTCTGTATGTGTGATTTTGCCAGCTAGGGTCAAATTCTTGGCAGAGGGGTTGTGCTAGCTTCCATTTCCTGGCAGTTCAAGAGAGTACATGCTTCCGTGTGAGCTTGCCAACTGAATGTGTGTCCTGCTCTTGGGTTCTTGCCAGTCTGATAGGTGAATGGTCACATGGTTTTTACTGTTTGTAAGGATTTCAATTAGGGAGCCTTTTTTTTTTTTTTGTAGTGGTTCTGGGGTTTGATCTCAGTGCTTAGGCACTGACTTTGAGCTTTTTTTGTTCAAGGTTTGCAGCTTTGTCACTTGAGTCACAGCTCTGGCTTTTTGCTGGTTAATAAAATAAGAGTTTCACCCAAGCCTATGTAGGCTTCAAACATTGTTCCTCACATCCTGAGAAGGTAGGATTACAGGCATGAGCCACTTTTTCCAGGCACTAAGATGGTTTTAAATATTATTTTAAATTCTTCACTATTTCAATTAACCTTCCACCCATCTAATTAGAGTTACTGAGGTTTTATTAAAGCAACATGCAGTGAGTCACAGAGGATCAAAATATCCCATTAAAAGAAAGCAGTCACTTGTTCACCTAGTGAAAATAATTTCAGCTTCATTCATTACCTGTGGAAGGTAAGCAAGGAAATTGGGAATAAAATTTCCTGTAAAAGAATGTACTGTGAGGGCCAGGATTTTAGCCTAGTGGTAGAGTGCTTGCCTAGCTTGCACGAAGACCTGGGTTTGATTCCTCGGTACCACATACATAGAAAAAAGCCAGAAGTGGTGCTGTGGCTCAAGTGGTAGAGCTCTAGCCTTGGGAAAGCCAAGGACAGTGCTCAGGCCCTGAGTTCAAGGCTTAGAACTGGCAAGAGAGAGAGAAAGAGAGAGAACGAACTTTGAGTGTAGACCAATAAATGGTAGGTTTTTTTTTTTATATCATGAACCTAGAAAATGTGTAAATTAGACTAGTGAGAAGAATGCTTTTTTAAATGCCTATGCCAGGCCTTGAACTCAGGACTTTATGTTCTCCATTAGCTTTCTTGCTCACAGTGGATACTCTATCACTTGAGCCTCCTTTTATCTGATTATATTAAAGATGAGTTTCAAGACTTCTTCATCACCAGCCAGCTTAGAACCATGATCGTCAGATCTCAGCCTGAGAGTGGCTAGGGTTACAGGAATGAGTCAATGGTGCCTCGCTGGGAAGAATGCACCCCAAAGCAAGAATCCTACTCAGAAGAGTTCGATCTCTGAATCTAGCTTTTATTGAGATAAATCCTAAATCAGGCTACGGGCTTGGAGTAGTCTAGTTGATTATGAAAATCTGAACCATTGAAATAAATTCTTTGTCGCAATGATCTGGAAGAGTGATGCTTGTATATGTTCCCAGTTCTGATAAGCAAATGATTTAGGAAAACTCTGAGGGAATTTTAACTGTTTCTCATTTATTATTACTAGTACTAATATTATTATATTACCAGTAATATGAGAAGGAGCAAATGACCTTTCATAAAGCCAAGGTGACTTCTTGGACTCCAGAGTGTTTGCTGGGGACACTCATGAAAACTGCACTCTTCTAGTTACTTTTTAGATTACTTTCCTTCTTGTGGGCTTGGATGGTATTTAGAGAATGTGCAAGTCCTCTTATTGCTGTTTATTTGAAAGGTCATTGGGTCTTGGGGGCTCAGCCTTCTTGTCATTCTAGCTGCTCAGGAGACTTGAGAGCTGAGGGTCAGGGTTTGAAGCCACCACCTCAGGAAGAAATGTCATCCCCAGTTAAGGAGCCAAAAGCTGCAAAGCTGAAAATGGAAGTATGTGGTTCAAGTGGTAGAGCACCAGCCTTGAGTAGATAAAGCCAAGGGACAGAACCCAGGTACTGATTTCACATTCCAGTATCTGTCTCTCTGTCTCTCTCTCCTCTGTCTGTCTCTGTCTCTGTCTCTCTCTCTCTCTCTCTCTCTCACACACACACACACACACACACACACACACACACACACACACACACGCACATACACACATACAAGGTTCCATGAGAGACCAACTTTCCTCTGTGGTTATGTCCTGGTATTGAGCAAGTAATGGGGTACAGGTAGAGATGAGAGGAAGCCTGCCTGTTTATGAAAGGACTCATTTGAGGTTGAAGGCCAGGCCTGGGGAAGGGTAGAGGGACAAGAGTGAGCCTGGAGTTGGAAGTGTGAGGGTGAATGGTTGCAGTCCAAGAGGGCATGGCAGAGGGAAACAAACCTTCTTTATTTAATAAGCAAAAAGGAATATGACTGACAAAAACTTATTGTGGCTGAAACTCTAGGAGGTCAATTTGGTCTTTATTTATTTGTTTGTTTATTTATTTATGTGACACTACTAGGGCTTGAACTCAGAGCCTGGGCACTGTCCCTTAGCTCTATCACGTGAGCTGCAACTCCACTTTGGGCTTTTTTCTTTTTCTTTTTGTCT
Organism: Megascapheus bottae; assembly: GCF_031878675.1. Lineage (NCBI taxonomy): Eukaryota > Metazoa > Chordata > Mammalia > Rodentia > Geomyidae > Megascapheus > Megascapheus bottae. The sequence continues at coordinate 2,346,984 of NC_143518.1, forward strand.
CTTGGACTTTTCTTCCTGGCCTGGGGGTCTCAGCTCTAAGCCTCCTGAGTACTTAGTATGTGGCCCTTGACGCCACATATGTTAAGTGAGATATGTATGCAGTGAAAACCTTGTCATGTTTTGGTGTCTGTCCCAAAGGAACAAGGATATACATATGAAGTTGTTTCTGTAGCCCTGTGTACAGTGTCAGGAGAAAGTAGAAACCAGCCCTTCTGCTTTTGAACAACTGTTTATTGATGCCTTTGGCAGGCACGTATATAATTAAGGCGAAAGAGAAACAAAAGAAGGGAAGTGAACCAGCTGAGGGAATCAACCTAGAAGCCCTCTGGACATGGCGGCTCAAGCCTAGCTTCCTGGGAGGCAGAGTTCAAGGCCTCTGGAGGAAAAGGAATAACACTTGCCGGCCGCCTTGGCAAGCCTGGCATGTTTGTCTGCTCTCCATCCATATGGGAAGTGGTGACTGGGCAGAGCGACACATACCTGTCAAGCCCCAATGACTCTGGGAAGCTTAAGTGGGAAGATCTCAGCCAGTGCATAAAGAGAGATGGTACCTTAAAAATAATCAACCTAAAATGGGGATGGAGGTGTGGCTCAAGTAGTAGAGCACCTGCCTGGCTGCCGGAATTTAATCCCTCATGGGAAGTACAGTGGTGGGGGTGGGGTTGGGTGGGGACTGACCAAAATAAACAAAAGTGGAAGAAAATAGTTCTTGAGGGGGGACCTGGAGTAGCCTTACTCTTCTCCCCCATACTTAGTCTATTATGATGTAACTTTGGGGTATCTTAGGTTACATGATGAGGGGCTAGGGAGGGAAAACAGGGTCTTTGCTAAGCTAGTCAAGTTGGCATAAAGCTAATTACACCCTTTTGTTTGTTTATATGTGCCCGTACTGGGGCTTGAACACAGGGCTTGGGTACTATGCTTGAGCCATGGCTCCATTCCCAGATTTTTAGTGGTTAATTGGAGATGAGATTCTCTTGGACTTTTCTTCTTAGGTTAGCCTCAAACCAGGATCCTCAGATCCCATCCTCCTGAGTAGTTAGGATTGCAGGCAGACTGCTGGCACCCAGCTCATCACACCACTTTTGAATTTGGAATATATACTTTATTCATAAACATTGTAGTATTTTCCTCTTATTTGCTTCAGTTCAGACTTATGTGTAGCATGAGAAAGATTTTCCTATTTTGTTAGCTGATACTTTATATTTAAACTATGTCCTGTCTCTCTTTTGTTACACTCTTGTATTTCAGTGGTTTGCTCTGCTTTGCCTTGCTTTGGAGACAGGAACTTGCTACCTAGCCTGGGCTGCCCTCAGACTTTCATTCATCCTGTTTTAGTCTTCTGAGTGATGAGGTTACGTGCTTAGCTTTGCATCCCAAGATTTTGCTTTTTGCTTTTTGTCTGCAGAGGGGATTGAACTTAGGGCAAGCAATCACGCCATTTGAGCTGCATATCTATCCTTTTTTGCTGTCATGACCTTTTGGACAAGGTTTTTGCCTTAGCTGGTCTGGATTGTGATCCTCCTACTTTCTCCATAGCTGGGATGATAGGTAGAGTGCCACTAGACTGCTTTATTGAGATGGGATCTTGCTAACTTTCTGCCTGGGACTTGAACTTCAAACTTTGATCTCTGTTTCTAGAGCAGCTGGTAGGATTCCATATATGAACCAATGCTTACTTACCTCCCTGTTTGTAAGATGTATTAATGGTGCAGGGAAGAAAAGTTTATATACTTCCTTGTTTATTATTTGTGAACAATTAGAGCTTATTGTCAGTAGAAATTGATGACAGAAGCTTCCAAACTATTGAGCCTGTGTTAATAAATGCAACAGTTGTTCATAATTTGGTGGTAAATGACCTTTAAATGCAACCACTTATGGAAGCTGTCCTTGGGGAACAATTTAACTTCCAAATGACACTCTGAGTAGTTGTTATCATTTAAATGTGCTTCCTTTTGTCAATAATAGAATAACAAATACTGGTTAGATTTCTGATGTTGATTCGGATACTAGGAAACTTGCTGAATACATTAGTGTACATTTGATTTATATTGACCAATTTTTTTTTTTAACATTGCTATGTTACAGGTCAAGGTGATATGCATTTAGATGCATGGTAGAGCCGAGGTCAGGCTTGACTGACATGAATGCTTACACTGTTTTTAATTAACTTTTCAATATCATGCGTACATTCTTTTTCAAGTACCAGTTATTAGGAAAAAGATTGAAATTAATTGAAAGCATTACTAGAGGCTTTATTTTAAAAGTCATTTGCCAGAGCTGATGGCTTATGTCGAAAAGTTTAGCTACATAGGAGGCTGGGATCTGAGGATTGCAGTTCAAAGCCAGCCCAGGCAGGAAAGTCTGTGAGACTCTTATCTCCTGTTACAAGCAAAAAGATGGAAGTGGAGCTATGGTTCAAATGGTAGAGTACCATCTTTGAGTTAAAAAGCTAAGGGAGCCAGGCATGGTGGCTCACGCCTGTGATCCCAGCTACTCAGGAGGCTGAGATCTGAGGATCTCGGTTCAAAGCCACCCTGGGCAATAAAGAACAGGAGTCTCTTATCTCCAGTTAATCACTAGAAAATGGGAAGTGGGTCTTGGCTCAAAGGGTAGGGCAGTAGCCTTGAGCTGTAGAGCTCAGGGACAGTGTTCAAGTCCTATGACCCACCAAAACAACAACAACAACAACAAAATCCAACAAAGTTAAGGGACTCTGCCCAGGTCCTGAGTTTTGGTACACACATGTGCATGTGCATGTACACACACAAAGTCTCTAGTCATATTTTATAAATATTATTGGCTATGGTGTGCTTTATTTTATCCAGTAGTTTGTATAGAACCAGATCTGCTTTTTTCGCTAGATTGAGTTCACTGTGGCTTTTCTGTTGATTTTTTTTTTTTTAATCAGTTGTGGGGCTTGGACTCTAGGCCTGGGCGCTGTCCCTGAGCTCTTCAGCTCAAGGCTACCACTCTACCCCTTAAGCCACAGCTCACCACTTCCAGTTTTCCAGTGGTTAATTGGAGATAAGAGTCTCACGGTCTTTAGTGCCTGGGCTGGCTTTGAACTCAGATCCTTAGATCTCAGCCTTGTGATTAGCTAGGATTATAGGCATGAGCCACCGCACCCGGCAGTTGATTGTTTTACAGAAATAATCTGACATAATACTGAAAGAAGCGAAGTGTGGATGTGTCTTACCTTCTACAGGAACTCAGTCATGAAGCAAACACATCATGTAGTGCTGGAGAGCTGTCTTGCTGCTGTGGCCTGGGAATGCAGGTGTGGGGGGGCACACCTTACCATCCACCCACTAGTAGTACAGAGCCATGAGGTCATAGGAAGCTCTGGCCCATGAGAGAGTATCTTCGCCAAATGCATGGTGCTTTGGTATCTAAATATTGCTGGGCAAAAATTATTATTATTGTTGTTATTATGTTTTGGTGGTACTAAGGATTGAACTCAGGGCTTAAATACTGTCCTTTAGTTTTTTTTTTGCTCAAGGGTAGTGCTTAACCACTTGAGCCACCACTCTGCTTCCAGCTTTTTGGTAGTTAATTGTAGGTAGGAGTCTCACAAACTTTCCTGCTTGGGTTGGCCACAAATCATGATCCTCAGATCTCAGCCTCTTGAATAGCCAGGATGAGAGGCCTGAGCCATCACTGGTGCCTGGCAAATCAGTTTGTTTTAACGTAGAATATTTTTCATTCATGGCCCATGGAGGAATGTTTACGTAGTTCAGAAATTTAGAATGGAAATGCACAAGCTTTTGTTCTTTTACTATTAATTTACTTTATTATTGTTATAGTGGTGATATACAGAGGGATTACCATTACATGAGTCAGGTAATGAGTACATTTCCTTTGGTACAGTGTCTTCTGTTCCCTCATTCTCTCCCAGTCCCTCCCTCCCATCTCCAACCATGAGTTTTGTAGTTCACTTTTGTCAGTGTCCAGTGAGCTCCGTTGCTGCACATTTTCCCTTTGAGTTCTATGCCCTTCCTTACTCCCCCAAAGATACACACTGGAAGCTTACACCATACATAAGGTAAAGAAGACTGAACCATGGCTGGGAGTGTGGCCTCATGGTAGAGTGCTTGCCTAGCATGCACGAAGCCTTGGGTTTGATTCTTTGGTACCACATACACAGAAAAAGCCCAAGAACAGTGCTCAGGTCATGAGTTCAGGCCCCAGGACTGGCAAAAAATAATAATAATAAAAAGAAGAGTGAATGATAAAAAACTAAAAACTATAACAAGCAGTGTAGTCTAGTGGTAGAGTGCTCACCTAGCATGCATAAAAGCCCTGGGTTCGATTCCTCAGTACCACATACACAGGAAAAGCTGGAAGTGGTGTTGTGGTTCAAGTGGCAGAATGCTAGCTTTGACCACAAAATTTGTCCAAGGACTGTCCAGGTCCTGAGTTCAAGCCCCAGGACTGGCAAAACAAAACAAAACAAAACAAACCCCAGAAAACAAAAAACAAAAGCAAACAAACAAAAAACACCTAAAAACTAAAAGAAAAAAAAAGAAAGTTTCTTATGTCCATATCTTGAAGTTCATTTCTTCATTTGTTTCTTTGCCATTCTTATCACTTCTTCTGAAAAATCTCTGCTTAGCTTCCTTACCCACTTAGTGATTGGTTTATTAGGCTTGGGAGGGGTTGGTTTCTTGAGCTCCATATATATATATGATATTAGTCCTTTGATATGTTGCTGGTAAAGATTCCCAGTTTGTTGGCCGTTTTTCTGGTTTAGTAACTATGTCTTTAGCTGTGCAGAAACTTTTTATTTTGATGTAGTCCAATTTATCAAACTCTCTCCTATCTGTTGTACCCCTGGGACTCTATGCCTGAATGTTCTAATGTCTCTCCTACTCTTTCTTAAAGTAGTTTCAAAGTTTCGGGTCTGACATTGAGGCTTTTGATCCACTTTGAATTGATATTAGTGCATGGTAATAAACTTAGTTTTCTGCTTATGTCTGCCAAATTTTCCCAACACCAATCATTGGCTTTTATTCTTTTTATTTAATTATGAAGATCTAAACTTTTGACCAAACAGTATGATTTTGACAGTCGAGGCACCTTGAGCTTTGCAACCAAGGCTTCTGTGTGCAATCAGAAGCAGCACAGAGCTTCTCAAACCCCAAACATTAGTGATCATTATCCATTTTAATCCAAACTAGCACAAAAGAAGACAGCTCTGCTCACTGCCTGTGAATAGCAGGAGCGCTGCAGTTCCAGTCTAATGCCAGTCATAATGGCATTATAATACAGCCTGTAGGTTTAGTGTATCCAGAACAGAGTCAACACCATTTTGGCTGTGGTAGCAGAAGTGACAGTGTTGATTGGTAAGGAGGGAGAAGGAAGTGGGGAGAGTGACATGGAAAGTGCTGAGAGAATACCAAGGTCACATGTACACAGGGCTGAATCCCTCAGAGGAAGTAATGATTTGCAGGGATGGTGGGGGAGGGCTCACAGCATTTCTCCCAAGTGGGCATTCCTGTGCAGGCATCTAGGGGAAGCGATGGGCAAATGAAAAGATGGGTGAGGCGGGTGAGGTGACTGACCAGGGAAATGTGTCTGAGTGTCCGCTGCCAAGGGAGAAGGTTAGGAGCTTGAGACCTATTGTCCACACGATGCCCTGCCAGCAGGTCCACAGTGGATGCCACTCCGAGGAAGGCTGGGCTTCTGCGCCATCCTCTCTCATGGAAGCCTGCACACTGCAGGTGGCTGGGCCTTTTCCTACGAGTCTGAATGTTCTGCACTGTGGATTGAGAACTGGCTTTTCTTTGTGGATCTAGGGATTGAACCTATAGGCTCTTTTGTTAAGTTGCCCAATTTCTTTGCTACCTCTCCAGCTCCACACCAGACATTTATTCATTTATTTGTTGTGGGGCTTGAACTCTCACAGTGCCACTTCCAGTTTCCTGGTGGTTCATTGGAAATGAGAGTCTCATAAACTTTCCCGCCAGGCTGGCTTTGAGTAATGATCCTCAGATCTCAGCCTCCTGAGTAGCGAGGATTACAAACTTGAGTCCTGGTACCTGATTGTAACACATCTTAGTAAGGTGTAGTTCAGTGGTTTGGAGAACATAATTTAAAATACCAAATTTTCAAGTTTTGTCCTAGAGATTCTTATGAAATTGGAGACAGGCCTCAGACTTGTTTAACAGTTTACGATTATGCCTGGTGTCAGTGGCTCACGCCTGTAATCCCAGCTAATCAGGAGGCTGAGGTCTGAAGATCGTGGTTCAAAGCCAGTCCCGACAGGAAAGTCTGTGAGACTCTTATCTCTGATTAACCACTACAGAAACAGAAGTGGCACCGTGGCTCAAAGTGGTTGAGGGCTAACCTTGAACAGAAGAGCTCAGGGACAGTGCCCAGGCTCAGACTTCAAATCCCATGACTTACCAGGGGGGAGGAAAAATGTTAAACCTGCACACTACATGACCAATAGCTTGCCCGGTTTTGAAGATTATGCAGTATAGCATGATTCTTCAGCCCAAAGGAGAAACAGCAGCTTTGCTTTCCAGCTCTCTGGGGCTGTTCATATCTGACTTGGAGTGCTGGTAACCAAAGGAACTTAGGAAAAGGTTTTTTGCCTCCAGCCTGTTTGAGGAAGTTCTGAGTGTCATTGTTAAGTATTACAGCCTGACTAACTTGGTTCCACATTCTGCAGTTTGTGGCTAGTGAGACAGACTTGTGAAAGTCAGTGCCCCAAATGCCTGTGTTGACCTCCCCTCCCCTGCCTCAGGTTCTGAGACTTGAACTCAGGGCCTCACAATTTCAATTGGCTTTTTTTCTACTCAAGGATGGTGCTCTACCAGTTGAGTCACAGCCCACTTCTGGCTTTTTGCTGGTTAATTGGAGAAAAGAATCTCACAGATTTTCCTGCCCGGGGAACCTCCAGACCACCTTCTAAAATGGTTGTGCTAATTTACACTTCCACCAGCAGTGCACTGAAGTTCCTTTCCCCCCACATCCCTGCCAACATTTGTTGTTCAACTTCTTGATGGTGGCCAATCTAAGTGGGGTGAGATGGAATCTCAAAGTTGTTTTGTTTTGCATTTTCTTTATGGCCAGGGATGTTGAGCTGTTTTTACTTGCCTTTCTCACGCCTTCTGAAAGATCTTTAAGTTCCTTTGCCCATTTAATGAATGGCTTATTAATTTTGGGGGGTGTTCATTTTTTTTGTGTTTTACATGTCAGGCCTTTATTGGATATATTACTGGTGAAGATTTTCTCCCAGTCTGTTGGTTGTCTTTCTGTTTCTAGTTTAATAATTACACCCTTCTGCTGTATAGAACCTCTCACGGACTTTCCTACGCCTGGTTGGCTTCAAACTGCAATCCTCAGATCTCAGCTTCCTGAGTTTCTAGCACTGTAGGTGTGAGCTACCAGCACCTAGCTGCTTTTAATTTTTTGCATGCTTTCAGTGCAAGCACTGTTTATAGAATGAGAGTGCTGAGGAATGGAGCAGCTGGAAGAGGTGGTGTTTTGGTTCTGTGTTCTTTTGGCTGCTGGCAGGGAAGCATTGATGGTGTGAGAGTCTCTGCCACTTCTGGTTAGTTGTGATGACCCAGAGGAGGCCTGAGCTGCTTTGGGGCAAGTGGTGGGGAGGAAGAGTGCCCCTTTCTGTAGACAGTATCAGTAGCTGTGTTTCTGGGAGCTGCTGAGTGGGACCAGAAACTCTGAAGCCTGAGAAGTTCATGCAGAAAATAATTAGGGCTGCAGAAAATGTTCTGAACAGCAAAGGGAATTGAAACTGTGGATGCCATTAAGCTCACCTTGGTTTCTGGGACATTTCCAAAAGAGGGTCAGTTAGAAAAAGTAACAAGACTTGCGATTTGAAGCCAGGCTGGGGAGAAAAATCTGAGACTTTTTTTTTTTTTTTTGCTGGTCCTAGGTCTTGAACTTTGGGCCTGGGTGCTGTTCCTAAACTCCTTTTGCCCAAGGTTAACATGGTTAACACTCTACCACCTAAGCTATAGCACTACTCCCAGCCTTTTCTGTGATCACTAAGCGTCTCCTTCCCCCTGACCTGGAAGCTGGGGCCAGGTGCCCCTGTGTAAAGGAATTCCATCAGTTCCTTTGTCCTGACCTGCCCTCCCCCTGGTCTGGAGTTGGTCAGCTTGCATCTTCCCTTTCCAGACCAGTTTCATTTCCTCCTTGAAGCCAAAGGTCCCTCAAAAGACTGGCTGTGCTGTGAGAGCTTGACGTGTCTTCCCCTCTCCAACCCTATTAGATACCCTAGGCTAGCCTTGAACCCAGATCCTCCTTCTCTAATCTCCTAAGTGCTGGGCATATTACCACCATGCCTACTTTGTTGTAGTTAATTTATTTGTTTATTTTGGTATTGGGGCTTTAACTCATGGGCCAAGAGTGTTGTCCCTATGCTTTTCAACTCAAGATTAGTGCTCTACCACTTTGAGCCACAGCACCACTTCCAGTTTACTGGTGGTTAATTGGAGATAAGAGTCTTAAGGACTTCCATGCCCAGGCTGGCTTTGAACCACGATCCTCAAATCTCAGCCTCCTGAGTAGCTAGGGTTACAGGTGTGAGCCATCAGTGCTTAGCTAATGAGACCCTTCTCCTCAGTGAACTAGAAGAAAGACAGAAATGGAGCTCAAGTGATAGTGCCAGCCTTGAGCAGAAAATGTCATATGAGAGTTTGAGGTTAAGCCCCAATACAAGCAAAAGAAATAAACAAACAATAGCACCCCCCCCCCTGCAAAAACAAAACAAAAAACAAAGCCACAAGCCACCTGAATGAAGAGTTGGGTGGGTGTGGGAAGTAGAATCTTGGGAAAACTACTGTCCCTATGCCCTTTGTCTGTTAGCTATGTTGCCTTTTGGAAGGGCGGGGGGCATGAAAGGGGCTTGAACTCAGGGTCTGGGAGTTGTTCCTGAGCTTTTTTGCTTAAGGCTAGCACTCTGTCACTTCTGATGCTTAATTGGTGGTAAGGGTCTTACAGACTTTTTCTGCTGGGCTGGCTTTGAACTGTGATTCTCAGATTTCTATCTCCCAAGGGACTGCATTTTTTTTTTTCAGATGAGCTTTGTAAAACCCAGGTGGTTACAGTATAACTTAGAGAGGATGTGAGCAACTGTACTTGCTTGTATGTCTGGCTCAGCTCTTCTAATGGAGCTCAGGGCTGTGTTTTGCCTATAAAAAGTAGAAAATAGGCCTGATAAAAATGTTTGGTCTGCAAGACCTTGTTTTATTTATCATATCAGAAAAGAACAATGTTTTGTTGTGCTGTGGTCAAAATAGAAGTGACCTTGCTTGTTCACAAAAGCTCAAATCCTGGAGATAAGAAGGACAAAATAATAGAGTACAATGGAAAGAGTAGAGTGTAATTATTTGTAGCTTGTCAAGTGAAGCCCTTTCAAGCCCCAAGTGATTCAAATCTGGGAACTCTGCACAATTCTGTAAACTAACCAGTAGCAGCATCAGAGAAATCTCCCCTAGACTGCAGACAGCACTGAAATTGCTTCGGTTTGTCATGTACTGAGCATGCTGGCCGCATACAAGACCATTTGCTTGCAAATCGGACTGGCCTCCGAGCCCAGATGTGCGCTCCTTGGTATCTACCTCCTGGCCCTCGATTTGTCATGTCCTGCTGCTATCAGTGGGTGCTCATTTTAATAGGTTCTGAGGTTCTGTGTGTGGACACACAGACACATCCTGTTTGGATGGAGGACGTGGGAGTGGGTTTTCCCTGCCAAAGACAATAGGCATGTGTGTCGAAAAAAATTAGAGATTTATTTCACTAAAAATGAATCTTAGATTATGCAGTTATATTTTCTCTCTGTTTTAATTTTTAAAAATTATCTTTAGTTGTACAAAGGGCTTTCAAGTCAGCAAATCGGATTGTGAGTACAAATGTCATTTTACCCCTTGCAGCATTCTTCCCCATCTCTCACAACCCTGTTGTGTTTTTGTATTTGTGGGGCTGGGAGTGTGGCCTAGTGGTAGAGTGCTTGCCTAGCATGAACAAAGCTCTGGGTTCTATTCCCTGTACCCCATATACAAAAAAAGCTGGACGTGGTGCTATGGCTCAAGTGATAGAGCGCTAGCCTTGAGAGAGCCCAAGGACAGTTCCCAGACCCTGAGTTCAAGCCTCAGGACTGGCAAAAAAAAATTAATTGCACTTACAAAACCTATTTAACATATTAGTTTCTTTTAAGTTGCTTCTAGAAATGTATTACTGATGCTAGACTCTGCTTTTAGAAGCCACGGCTGTAAGAATGGAGCTCATCTAACATGCTGACTTATTAAGACCCTTTTTGCTGGCCTGTGCTCAGCTATACCAAGCCCTTTAGTCAGAGTGAATCACACACACACACACACACACACACACACACACACACACACACACAAAAGTTTGAGTTTCCATTGGCCCTTGGCTCCAACGAGTAGGCTTTGGAGACAGGGAGAACTGTGTTGAAATTCCATCTTTTTGACTTTGGGCAGTTTGATCAATTATGCTAAGCTTCAGATTTGTCATCTACAGAGTGGGGATTATTATTAAAACTACCTCATATGGTTTATTTTGAGGATTAAACATTGTATGCAGGCCAGGAGTGTGGCCTACTAGTGGAGTGCTTGCCTAGCATGTTTGAAGCCCTGGGTTCAATTCCTCAGTACCACCTACACAGAAAAAGCCAGAAGTGGCTCTGTGACTCAATTGACAGAGCACCAGCCTTGAGCAAAATGTGTCTGAGGACAGTGCCCAGACCCTGAGTTCAAGCCCCAGGACTGAAGAAATAAAACAAAACAACAACAAAAGTTGTATGCTTCTATCTATAAACAGTGCTTGACATAGAAAGGATTCAACAAATTAAACGTAGCTGGTGCTAGTGGCTTGTGCCTATTATCCCAGCTACTCAGGAGGCTGAGATCTGAGGACCTGCCAGCGCAGTCAGAAAAGTCGGTGAAACTCTTATCTCCAGTTCACCACCAGGGAAACAGGAAGCCGCGCTATGGCTCCAAATGGTAGAGCACTAGCCTTGAGTAGAAGATCTCAGGGACAATACTTAGGCCCTGAGTTCAAGCCCCATGACTGAAAAAAAAAATGTTATAGTGCTATAGCTCCATAGATTTTTTTTTTCCTGAAGAACATTCCATTTTGTCTAATTGTGAAATGATCCAGGGATTTGTGGGTGAACATCCATAGAACCTGTCTCCCGTGTCTCAAGCTCGATTCTGAGATGCTGATTTAGGGTGTGTGACTGAGCCACCACGGATGCTGGCTGCTTGGACGAGAGTGTAAATAGACTGAGGATTCAAGGACCCCTGCGGCTGAGGCCAGTAGTCAGAGCCCCCAATGCAGGGCTGGCTGCTGATTTTGGCTGCCTCGGGCAAAACTCCTGCCCTCAACTCTGTGCCCTGGTTCTGATCATACCCCAAACGTGGATACCTGCAGGTCTCTTCCTCAGTCCTCCTTGTCATAAGCAGAGATGGAAGATGTATGCGAGTAAGAAATACAGAGGCAAACATGAAATGCCAAGGGTATAAGAGGGGATGAGAACAAATAACTTTTTTCTTTCCATTCTCCCTCTCTCTCTTTTTCTCTCTCTCTCTCATTCTCGCTCTCTCCCTCTCTCTGTTTTTGTGCTGATACTGTTTTGGGCTGGAACTCAGGGCCTGTCACATGGCTTAACTTTTTCTTGCTCAAGACTGGTGCTCTACTGCTTGAACCATATATCTATTTCTGGTCTTCTTTTGCAAGTCCTGGGGCTTGAACTCAGGGTCTGAGCAGTCCTTGGGCTTTCTCAAAGCTAGAGTTCTGTCACTAGAACCATAACACCATTTCCATCTTTTTTTTTTTTTTCTTCTTCTGTGTATGTGGTACTGAGGAATTGAACCTGGGTCTTCCTGTATGTTAGCCAAGCACTCTACCAAACTCCTGGCCTGCCTGTTTTTTTCTTTATGATTCATTAGAGATAAGAGTCTGATAGACTTTTCTTCCAAGGCTGGCTTCTGCTTGGGATTGTCAGATCTCAAGTCTCCTGAGTAGCTAGGCATGAGCCACCAGAGCCTGGCATAGGAATAATTTTTTTTACACATAGTCTAATAATAATTGTTGATAACAGTTAAATGAATGTGTTGGAATGTGTAACAGTAACATATCAATTCAAGTAAAGATCTTTTTAAGAAAATTGAATTCTGTTGAGAGTAGAACAGTGGCTCCCGAAACAATGTGTGTGTGTGTGTGTGTGTGTGTGTGTGTGTGTATGTGTGTGTGTATTTTTTCCACTCCTGGGGCTTGAACTCACTGCTTGGGCACTGTTCCTGAGCTTCTTTTGTTCAAAACTGGTACTCTACCACAAGAGCCGCAGCACCACTTCCAGGCTTTTCTGTTTATGCAGTACTGAGGAATCAAACCCAGGGCTTCATGCATGCAGGGCTCCACCACTAAATCATACTCCCAGCCCTACCTAGTACTATACATTTTACAAACTTACTAGGAAGGATTTTAAGATTTTACCATGTAGAGATGATAACTATTTTAGGAGGTAAGATATGTGTTAAACAATACACAGTGTATATATGTGTTGGAATAGTGCAGGAGTCTACTGAAAATATACAATTCTTAAGTATTTTTATGTGTCAGTTAATAAATAAAAAAATAAAGCCAGTATTGTTGTGATTGTGCCCTTCCCCCTAAATTCAAATTGGTCCTTGCTGGTACGTAGGAGAGCAATTTGTGTGTGTGTGTGTGTGTGTGTGCATGTATGTGTGGTGTTTGCTAGTACTGCAGCTTAAACTCAGGGCCTGGTCATCATCCCCCCTTTTTTTTCCTCTCAAGGCTGGTATTCTGTTATTTCTATCATTTGATGGTTAATTGGAGATAAGTGTCATAAACTTTTCTACTCAGTCTGGCTTAGAACTTGGATCCTTAGATTTCAGCCTCCCGAGTAACTGGTATTAAATTGAGCCACAGGTGCCTGGCAAGAAGCAATTTTCAATAAAATTTTAATCTCTCTTCAAGGATTATAAAGTAAAATGGAAATAGCACCTATGCATATGAAGTGAAAAACAGGCAATTTTCTTCCTTGTCTCACGTCTTTAGTATTAAGTTGTACACGGCCTTTAGGACAAAAGTGGTGTCATAATGTCAATTCTATATCTACAGATTGCTCTTGAGGACTTAGGAATCAAATATTGCTGAATTTGTGAAACTTTATTTACCATTGTTTTGTTTTTTTGTCAGTTGTGGGGCTTGAACACTGGGCTTGGGCACTGTCCCTGAGCTCTTCAGCTCAAGGCTACTGCCCTACCCTTTGTGCCATGGTGCCACTTCTGGTGGTTCTAGTGGTTAATTGGAGATAAGAGTCTCATGGTCTTTAGTGGCCAGGCAGTCTTTGACCGTGATCCTCAGATCTCAGCCTCCTGTGTGGCTAGGATTACAAGCATGAGCCACCTTGCCCAGCTACCATTGTTAATTAGCTTGCATTCACTATAAAGGGAATCATTTTATTGCCCTGATTTTTATGATTTCTCTCCATCTACTAGTTTGGGATTTGGTTGGTTTTGATTTTTCAAAAATTTGAGTTGCATCTTTTATTTATTTGAATGCCTTTTTTAAGTACAGGCACTCAACAGTGCCTTTGCTCTATCCACGTGTCTCTCATTATCATACTTTTCTGGGAACTACCTTCTTCAGTGACAAACATATTGTTCAACAATGTTTTCTTCTGTTTCTATATGTTTGAATATTTTCTGGCTTTTTTTTTTTTTGCCAGTCCTGGGCTTGAGCTCAGGGCCTGAGCACTGTCCTTGGACTTTCTCAAGGCTAGAGCTTTACCACTTGAGCCTCAGCACCACTTACGGCTTTTTTTCTATGTATGTGGTACCGAGGAATCGAACCCAGGTCTTCATGCATGCTAGGCAAGCACTTTAACCACTAGGCTAAACTCCTGGCCCTCTGGCTTTTTTTTTTTTTTTTGCTCTTGAGCTCTAGTTTTATTCCATTGTGATCTCAGTGTACAAGGAATTATTTCAGTTTTCTCATATTTGCTCAGACTTGCTCTATGTTCTAGGTCTATTTTGGTGACTTCTGGGCTGCTGAGAAGAATGTGTATTGTTCAGTGTCTGGGTGAGATATTCTGTGGGGCCTATTGGTTCCATTTTGTCTATGTTGCCATTATGTTCTGAGGGATGCTTGTTTGGTTGACCTCTCCAATTATGATATTAAGGTACTGAAGTCTCCTACTGCTATTGTGTTAATGTCTAGCACACTTATAAGTCTAGAAGCATTGATAAACCTGAATTTGCCACTCATTGGTGCATATACATTGTCAACTGTAATGCTTTTTAGAGATCATTCTTTGTGTACAAAGTGAGTGATCTTTGTTTCTTCTGACCGATTTTAACATGCTCTCAAGTTAAAATCTTGCTTGGAAGGACTTTTCTCATCATTGCACCCTAAGCCTGTGTTTGTCTTTTTCAGTGGGGCATGTCTTATTGAGGATGCATGCAGTTTTTATTTGATTCAATCTGCAGTGCTGCCTTTATATGAAGAGTCTATTCTATTGGCACTTGATGTCACTGTTGAAAGGTATCATTATTTCCAGTCATTTTGTACTTTCCTAGTGCCAACTACTTTCTTTTTCATGCTTTGCTTATCTATTCTTCTAGTAGGGTTTATTTTTTGCTGTATTTTACTGTTTATTTATTTAATTTTCTGTGGAGGAGATTTTCTTAAGTATATTTTGCAGTGCTGGTTTAGTTTATCATGGAAAATTTTTATTTCTACATTATTTCTCTGGGTTTAATAGTATAGGGTGGCAATTCATACCTTCTGGGGCTCGAATTATGTCCTTCCATGCCTCCTTGTTTTTAGTGTCTGTTGAGAAATTCTGCTACTATTCTAATGGTTTTGCCGTTGTGAATCACTTGTCTCTTTCTTTAAGCTTTCAGTATTCTTTCTTTATGTTGTATAGTTAGTCCTTTTACTATAATTTGTCTGCGTGTGTTTCTCCTGTGGTCTTGTCTGAAAAGCTTCCCTTGAGTATCTTCCCTTGAGTACCTTCTGAGTGTTCTTTTCCAGTTTCTTTGGCTCTTCAATTGCTCTGTTTTATTTTCAACCTTTAATACTCTTTTCAAGTTCTGGGGTTTCCCTTGGGTTTTTTTTTTCAATTTATTATTTAGGCAGTTGAGCTCTTCATTTTGATTTGCTTGTTTTTTCTTTTACATCTTTTTTATTGCATTTTTCTCTCATATCCTACATCTTTCGTTCTCTGGCTGATATCCTCATTTTTTCTTTTGTTGTTGCTCAAATTCTTACAATCTGCTCAGCTTTTTAAACATGTAGTTAATTTTTCTGCAGAGCTAGTCTCAAAATATGATTCTCAGCTTTTCAAGTAGCTAAGATTATAAGCATGAGCCACTGGCTTCTCAGCTTAGGGATTTTCATTGTTGTTGTTTTTCATGCTTGAAAATATTCTTATTAATAAACACTTTAAAAACTTCTCTTTGGCTAAGTGTTACATAAGAAAATCAATCCATCAGCCTAGGCATAATCTCATACCTGTAATCTCAACTACAGGGATGTCTGGAGGTTTTGAGGCCCTTCTGAACCATGAAGCAATACTCTGCCTCAAAAGAAAAAAGAAAAGAAAAATAGACTGGACACTGGTGGCTGATGCCTGTAATTCTAGCTACATAGAAGGTTGAGATTTGAGGATAGCAATTCAAAGCTAGCCCAGACCAGAGAGCCTGCGAGACTCTTATCTCCAATTAATTAACAATAACAACAAAAATGAAACTGGAAATGGAGTGGTGGAGCACTATTCTTAAGTAAAAAAAAATCTCAAGGACAGTGTCCTGACACCCTGAGTTTAAGTTCCAGGACTGGCACCAGAAATTGAAAACAAGAAAATCAAGGTACTTAGGAGAATATGCAAGAAGAAATTATTTTGGGGAAAATCAAATCAAGTTATTCAGAGATAGTATTTAGCTATGTTGTTGTATGAATGGTAAACTGGATGTTACTTTACTTTTTTTCCCCTACCTTTTTAGTCTTACCTCTTAATTTTGTTTCCAGGTCATTCACTTGATACAATCCCCACCCCACCCCCATGCCTTATTTATTTATTTATTTATTTAACCAGTCCTGGGGCATGAACTCAGGGCTTGAGCTCTGTCCTTGGGCTTTCTCAAGGCTAGTGTTCTACCACTTGAACCATAGTACCGCTTCTGGCCTTTTCTATGAATGTGGTACTGAGGATTTGAACCTGGGTTTTTGTGTATGCTAGGCAAGCACTCTCCCACTAGGCCAAACTCTTCGCCCATTATTCTATTTTTTATTTTTTTGGTGGCACTGAGGATCAAACTCAGGGTTTTTAGCATGCTATGCAAATGTTCTACCACTGAGCTACAAAATGGACAATATGAACTTTGTTTTATTTGCATTTTTACAGTAATACTATATCACATGCAATCCTAAGTATCTTGGAGGGCTGAGATCATGAAGGTGGTAGGGTAAGGCCAGCTTAGGCAGACACGTTTGCAAGACCCCCAGACATCACTGGATGTATTGGTGCACACCTGGCCGTGACAGTATGGGAAGTAAGACTTTATCACAAAAGTAACCAGCAGAAAACTGAGGCTGGTGGTATGGCTCAAGTGGTAATGTGCCTACCTTGGAAACACGAGGCCCATTCGGAATGTTCCTTTTTTTTTTTTTCTGTGTTTATTGGAAATTAGGTGCACTATGGTACTCAGATGTGATTATTGTCATTTTGACTTTTAGTTTATGATTAATATATATTGTCTGAGGAAACAAAGAAAATAATCACTAGCTTTTTCCTTCCTTCCCTTCCTCCCTCCCTACCCTCTCCCCTTCTCTCTCCCCTTCTTTCTTCTCTCCTTTCTCCCCTCTCTCCCCTCCTTTCTTCCCTTCCTTCCTTCCTCCCTCCTTCCTTTCCTCCTTTCTTCCCTCTCTCCCTTCCTCTCTCCCTGGTTTCTTCCTTTCTTGTGCCAGTACTGGGGCTTGAACTCAACTTCTTTTTGCTCTAGGTGAGTACTGTGCCACTAGTGTCACTCTACTAACTTATTTCTGTTGGTTAGTTGAAGACCAGAGTGTCATAGATTTTTCTACCCAAGCTGGCTTCAAGCTGCAATCCAAAGGTGTTAAGCACCCAAGTAGCTGGGCTTTCAGGAATGAGCCGCTAGTACCTGGCCGGTAGCTTTTCTATGTACTGGTAATGCCAGGCTAAGAAAGAAATCAGGAAAACAATCCTATCCTAATTTTCTCAAAAACAAACAAACAAACAAAATGACAAACCAAGGCATAAAACTTCACTAAGGACGTGAAAGACCTTTGTAATGAAAATATTGAAAAAAGAAATTTAAAAAGGCACACAAGAAGATGGGTAAATCTCCCCTGTTCATGGATTGACATAGTAAATGCTGTGAGAGCAGTCTGTAGATTCAGTGCAGTTCCCATAAAAATCCTAATAGAATTCCTCACACATACAAAAAACCCAAGTCTCTGAATTAAGAGGGAAGAGCACCCAACTACCAATTTTGACCAAAGATGCACACCAGAATTATCATAGTATCAGACTTTAAATTATACTATGGAGCCAATGTAACAAAAGCAGATACCCACAGCTGTAATCCTAGCTACATCTGAGGATCAGGATTCAAATCCAGCCCAAACAGGAAAGTCCATGAGACTCTTTTCTCTAATTAACCAGCACATGGCCAAAATTTGAGCTGTGGTGTGCCCTTGAGCCAGAAGTTCAGAAACAGCCTTGGCCGCAAGTTCAAGACCCACAACCAGTGCATGTGCACATGCACACGCGCGCGCGCGCGCACACACACACACACACACACACACACACACACATGAAAACCCTCAAAATATCTGATTTCTTACAAAGGAACCAAATATATACATTACTATACATTGTTAAAAAAAAGACTGTCTTCAACAAAAAATGTTACTGGGAAAATTAGCTACCTACATATAGATTCCTGCTTCTCTCTGTATACTAATCAAGAGTTCATGTAAAATCTGGAACTTTGAAGTTAACCACAGGAAAATGTAGGGAACACACTAGAAATTAAAAACACAGGTCTGCTGTGTCCCTCCCTCTCCATTCTCTTCCTCTTCTCTCTCTCTCTCTCCCTCTCCCCCCCCCTCTCTCTCTCTCTCTCTCTCTCTCTCTCTCTCTCTCTCTCTCTCTCTCTCTCTCTCTCACACACACACACACTCTCTCTCTCTTGCTCTCTCTTTCTCTTGCTCTCTCTCTCTCTCTTTGCCAGTTTTGGGGCTTGAACTCAGGGCTTGGGGGCACTGTCCCTGAGCTTCTTTTGCCCAAGGCTAGCATTCTACCACTCGAGCCACAATGCCATGTCCAGCCTTTTAGTGTATGTGGTACACAGGGCTTCCTGCATGCTACCACTTCAAGCGCTCTACCACTAAGCCACATTCCCAGCCCCCAGTTTGTTTCTTTTTTTTCAGTGGTGGGGCTTGAACTCTATTCCTGAGCTCTTCACTTCAAGGCTAGTGTGCTACCACTTGCGCCACAGCACCACTTCTGGTTTTCTGGTAGTTAATTGGAGATAAGAGTTTCATGGACTTTTGTGCCCTGGCTGGCATTGAACCTCAATCCTCAGATCTCAGTCTCCTGAGTAGCTAGGGTCACAGGTGTGAGCCAAGAGCACCTAGCCAGATCTTTCTTTTTTAAACAAGTCTCTATCTGCCCAGAAATTGAGGGTCACATCAAGTTTAAAAGCTTTTTCACATCAAAGGAAATAATAATCAGAATCAAGAGACAGCCTAGAGAATGAGAATAATTCTTTATCAATTGTTCAACAGTAAAGAATTAGCGTCTAGAATATACAAAGAATTAAAAGGATAAACAATCCAACTAGTAAATAAGCAAATTAATTGAGCAAACAGTTCTTAGAAGTACAAGCCTACATGAAGAAATGTTTAAAACCCTTCGCTGTAAAAGAAATTTAAATTAAAACTATACTCTTATCCTAGTCAGAATGGCAATCATCAAGAACTCAAGCTAGATTCTGAGCTCATACTTGTACTCCTAGCTATTCAGGAGACCGAGAGCTGCATGGTCAGGGTTTGAAGTGAGACTGCCCAGAAGATTTTATGAGACTTCATCTCCAAAATAACCAGCAAAAAGCCAGGCTAGAGGCTTGGTTCAAGTGCTAGATGGTCAGCCTGACATGCCAACTGAACACAAGGCCTTAAGTTCAAACTGCCACACTGGCAAGAGTAATAAATGCTGGCAAAGATACAGCCTGAGAAGGAAGGAACCAGGGTATACTGTTGGTAGAAATGTAAGTTAGTGTAGCTACGAGGGAAATCTGTGTAAAAGTTCCTCAAAAATCTAAAACTAAAGTCTATGAGATTCTTATCTCCAATTGACCACTGTAAAACCAGAAGTGGTGCTGTGGCTCAAGTGGTAAGGTGGTAACCTTGAGCAGAAGAGCTCAAGGGCAGTGCCCAGGCCCAGAGTTCAAGCCCTGTGACAGACAAAAGAACTCCCTACATACCCATATTTATCACAGCACTATTTACAATAGTCAAGCTATTAGAGTCAGCATAGGTGTTAGCAAGTGATGAATGGATGAAGAAAATGTGGTTATTTTCTTTAAACAATGAAATGTGACTCGGGCATAGTGGAGAATGAAATTAGGTCATTTGCAGGAAAATGGATGGAACTGGAGAGTCATCATGTTGAGTGAGATATGTCTGAAAGTCAGAGGTCACATATTTGCAGTCATAAATATATAGACCTAAAATGATAGTAAAAACAGGGTAGGGGGGATTAGGGAGGGATGAAGATCAAATAGTTCCATATAATTCATGTGCTAGTTTGTATAGACACCTGTATGTGTACATACATATATGTTGTATGCATACCTACATATCTGAAGATAGCTTAATGAAACCCACAAAATACTGCTTGAAAATGGGGTGTGGAGGAAAGAAGGACTAAGAAGAATATGGCAGAGGAAGTAAACTTGTTCCAAGTCTACCATACAGAGCATATGTGAAATTGTCAGAGGGAAACCCATCTGCACCATTAATAAAACACATTATCTAAAAGAAGAGAGCGAGACTCCTGGGTTCAGTCTATTAGCTGACTTGGAGCAGGTCTGCCCTGCCTCTGTGTGGATGGTGATGCTGTGACCTTCATGGTGCAGTGGGAATTCCTGGAAGCTTGCAGATGCTAACTTCAGAGAAAACTTAAACTATATACTCCTTGTATCTGGAAGGCAGTCTGTTAAATCTTGTTGTATATTCCAGGGGGTAGTTTTAATTTTATATTAATTAAGCCTAAAAATAAAATAGAGCCGGGTGTGGTGACTCACACCTATAATCCTAGTTACTCAAGAGGCTGAAATCTAAGGATCTCAGTTCAAAGCCAGCCCAGGCATTAAAGTTCATGAGACTATTATCTCCAATTAACTACCAGAAACTGGGAGTGGCGCTGTGGCCCAAGTGGTAGAGCGCTAGCCTTAAGCTAAAGAGCTTAGGGATAGCACTCAGGCCCAGAGTTCAAGCCCCAAGACTGGCAGAAACCAAAAACAAAAAACACTCAAATAATGAAAAGCTTTCAGATTATAGACAATTATATATATAATATATATAATTTTAAATAATTGCCCTTTTTTCATTGTGTAACCAAGTTCTTACCCTAAATGGCCTTCTCATAATTTGTTTAATGCTGTCATTCAGCAATGGCCCCTGCTCTTAAGCTGGCCCATGGAAATTTCCCCTTCTGCTTATTTGAACCATTATATGAGCCTTTATTTCAAAATAGGGTACACTTGGAACAGAAAGACTAATACACACACACACACACACACACACACACACACACAAATACAGCACTATGTGGTAGGTGGGTTTGTGAAGCACAGTTTGTTTTGCATCTTGGAGCAGTGGGTTTTGCAGGTCATTGTCACACCTTCTCCAGGGATAGGACAGACATTGCTCTCTGATCCCAGCAGTCTTTGCGTGGCTTCCATGGACACTTCCGCAGGACGCTGTAGCCATCCTCACCAATCAGATTTTGGCAAGTGAGTTGCACATTTTTTCCTAAGGTAATAAAATTTTGTCCACAGGTGGATTTCAGAGGTAGCCCTTGTCCTGTCCATATACATGTCACTTGTCTGGTCCCACTTGACTGAGTCTGAAATTGTTGCTGATAAAAATAGTCAGACTCTTTGTTCTGCTTCTTCTGGTCTTCTTCTCCCCAGCCCCAAATCCTTCTGTTGACTAAAGTAGATTCCGTGTGGTTAAGCTGATTTCAGGTGGATGCCTCCCACTTCTCTATTAGCTGCTTCATCTTGAGTTTATTTTCCTCTCTGGCTGAATCCAGCAATAGCATATGTGTGGTTCATGAAGAAAAGAAGTTGTAAAGTTGGCTGGGCACTTACTAGTAAATCCTAGCTACTCAGGAGACTGAAATCCGAGGATCTCAGTTCAAAGCCAGTCTGGGTAGGAAAGCCTGTGAGGCTTTTTTCTTGAATTAATTGTCAATCAAAAAAGCCAGAAGTGATGCTGTGGCTCAAGTGTTAGATCACTAGCCTTGAGCAACAACAACAGCAGCAACAAACAAACAAACTAACTAACTAACTTGAGGCAGCCCCGGGGCCTGAGCTCAAGCCTAGGACTGGCACACACATACAAAAAGTCTTGTCTTGCATTGTTTTTATGACAGAACACAGCTTATTGCTCATTTATAATTGGCCATAGCAGTTTACTCCTCTCTCTACTACTTTCTAGCTTATATGACTTTGTGTGTGTGTGTGTGTGTGTGTGTGTGTGTGTGTGTGTGTGTGTGTGTGTGTGTGTGTGTGTGTGTGTGTATTGGGGCTTGAACTCAGGGCCTGAGTGTTGTCCTTTAGCTTTTTCTGCTCAGAGCTGGCCTTCTAGCACTCGAGTCACACCTCTACTTCTGGAGTTTTGGTGACTGATTGAAGATACGAATCTCACAGACTTTTCTTCTCAGGCTGGCATCAACCCTTTTTCCTCACATGTCAGCCTCCTGAGTCGTTAGGATTGTAGGTGTGACCACCAGTTACCTGGCTTGGTGTATAGGATTTTAAAAAATGAGCACTTTAGGCATTACCCACAAACAAACCTTGATGTAAGTGAGATCTGAGGCTTGGCTCTAAACATCAGACACGCTCATGGGTCTTGAACATGGGACTTAACACGAGTAATTCCTCTAAAGTCCATATCAGGCCCACTGTGCCTCAGTTTACATATAGTAATATAGTATTTTCCATTGTTGTTTGTGATGTACGTGAAATGTCCTTTAGAAGTAGACGTGAGGAAGTATCTGGGCAGGCCTCTTTTTGTGCATGACTCTCCTGTCACATTAGTAAGCCAGTAGGTGTCACTGTGTACATTAAATGGAAATCAAAGATGTCATTGAAGACATTTCCAAAATCAAGTAATATTACAGATTTTTCAGAGCCTCTCCTCACAGTAAGCAGGATTATCTGGGTCCCTTTCCTGTGTGTATTTTTCAAGATCACCTTCTTGTGCTCTTTCAAGAGGCCTCAACAGTGTTCTTTTTTCTCTGCTGCTGTTGCTACCTTCCTCACCTTTGGGCTTGGAGATTTCTTTTGGGTACATTAGAAGAATCAATATACTTGTGGACTAACATTTTCTTTTCTTCCTTTCTTTTTTCTTTTTGTGTGGTACTGGGGATGAAATCCAGTGCCTGGTTCCTGCTAGGCAAATGTTCTACCACAGACTTGATTCCTTCCCAGTGTGCCTGTGTTGGCACCTCCTGTGTCTGTAGCTTATCTGTGAACACTGCCTTTGAATTTGCTTTTCTCAGTATATTCATTGCCTCTTGGCTGTCTACTGTAGGAATGTCAGCCCTGGAGGTGTGAGTTTGGGGTTTTGGGGTGCCAGTAGTGGCACCAGTGAACTCAGGCCTCAAGATCTTGTTTAGCTTTTTTGCTCAAGGATGGTGTTCTGCCACTTGAGCCATACTTCTACTTCCGGCTTTTGTTAGTTAGGTAGAGATACATAGTCTCTCAGATTTGCCTCTCCAGGTTTTGAACTGGATTGTTCACATCTCAGCTTCCTGAGTGGCAAGAATTACAGGTGTGAGCTACCACTGTCCTGCCTTGGAGCTGTGGTGTTATTATTTTTTTTTCCTGCCAATCCTGGGCTTGAGCTCAGGGCCTGGGCATTGTCCTTAGACTTTCCCAAGGCTAGAGCTCTACCACTTGAGCCTCAGCACCACTTCCGGCTTTTATCTATGTATATGGTACATATGCCGAGGAATCGAACCCCATTCTTCGTGCATGCTAGGCAGGCCCTCTACCCCTAGGCCAAACTCCTGGCCCAGAGGTGTGGTTTTAAAAACCTTTTCAGTCCTGTTCCAGACTGCCTCTCCACTCTTCTCCAACTGAGTGTGAACTCAGGCCAGTGTGTCTGTGTCACACATCCATGCTCACAGTTCTCCAGTCTTTCTGCTGAGTCTCAGGCTCAGCCTCTGAGGTCTTGTGTTCACCCTAGAAATAAAGAACTCAGTACAGGGCCCAGTGCAGAAACTGCTCCTCTGGAATACACAGCCAGTGTGCTGCACTTTTAAAATTTAATCTCTTTCCACAGTGTTCGCTCTGGGCCCCAGTCCGCCAGTGGCTCTGAGCTGCAGCTGCAGTTTGTACTTAGCAGCCCCAGTCTCCTCACCGCCTCAGTTCTGTGCTGTTGGGTGAGTGGAGGTCACAGGGAATCACGTGTTAGAACGTGGGAAGTTTTGAGAGTGTGCTTCATGTTGACTCTTGCCTCTTAGTAATCCATAATTTTGATTTAGAATACTATGTTTGCCCCCATCTGCCTGAAATGGAAAGCATCATGACTGTGTGGATCTATTTTAAAAGGCTATGTTTGTAAACGTTTTGTGTTTTTGATAAGCTGCCTTTCTTTGCTTGTGGCATCTTTCCACTCTGGACTGTTAGAACATTCTAGTTCCCACAAATATGTTCTAAGTTATTTTTCTGTGTGTCCTGTATTTTTTTTTTAGTCAATTGTGGACTTGAACTCTGGGCCTGGATGTTGTCCTTGAGCTCTTCAGTCAAGGCTAGTACTCTACCACTTGATCCACAGCTCCACTTCTGGTTTTCTGGAGATAAAAGTCTCATGGACTTTTCCTGCCTGGGCTGGCTTTGAACCTTGAACCTCAGATCTCAGCCTCTTGAGTAGCTAGGATTACAGGTGTGAGCCACAAGTGCCCGACTGTAATTTTTTTTAATGCACTATTAGGGCTTCAACTCAGAGCCTGAACACTGTCTCTTACTCAAAGCTAGTGTTTTGCCACTTGAGCTAGAGCTCCACTTTTTCCTTTTTTTCTCTCCCCACAGAAAAAGTCTCAGGGACCTTTGTACTTGGGCTGACTTTGAACCACGATCCTCAGATCTCAGCCTCCTGAGTAGCTAGAATTAAAGGCATGAGTCACCACGCCCGGCCCTTATTTTGTGGTATCCACATGAAGTGAGATTTAGAGACAGATCATGTATTAGCATTAAAAGCATGAATTTATGAATGTGGTGGCTAAGTGGTTCTGGGTTGAAATGGTGCCATTGGGCACTGAGAACCTTGTTGACTGTGTGGCCTAATGGTGGAGCTAAAATCAGGTTAAGTGCTCATTTAATTAAATTAAATTTAAGTTCATTTAATTTCTGCATCCTGAAGCCTTTCTTCTAGCCTTTTGGGAATATTTGTTATCATTATCTATACCATGCAGTAGCATGCTATGATTCTTGGCTCCTATGGGGTTATAGCTTTACCCCCCCAACAGCCTGTACCCCCTTTCCCTCCTTCTCCCCACTCTTCCTGCTGTACCCTCTTCCCACCTTCTCCCTCCTCTCCCTGCTTCTGAGCAGGGTCTTGCAGTCTTTATCTTTCTGTGCTGGACTTATCATCTTCCCTAGGTCCATCCATCGTGTTGTCTGGATGCTGGGATTACAAGTGTGCATAACCATACTAGGTCTGGATTTCATGGTGAAATAGTATTCCATTGTGTATAGGTATCACACATTGTTTATTAACCCATCAATTTGAGGACACTTAGCTTGTGTAATACAGTTTTAAACATTGGAATAAGAGAAGTTTGAGATGGGTTGATGAAGCAAAGCACTCAGCATATCTTCTCTCTCTCTCTCTCTCTCTCTCTCTCTCTCTCTCTCTCTCCCCTCTCTCTTCTCTCCTCTCCTCTCTCTCTCTCTCTCTCTCCTTCTCCTTCCTTCCTTCCTTCCTTCCTTCCTTCCTTCCTTCCTTCCTTCCTTCCTTCCTTCCTTTCTCCTTTCCTTCTTTCTTTCTGCCAGTCCTGGGGCTTGAAATCAGGGCCTGAGCACTGTCCTTGGCTTTCTGAAGGCTAGAGCTCTAAGACTTGAGCCACAGCACCACTTCTGCCTTTTTTCTATGTATATGGCACCTAGGAATTGAACCCAGGTCTTCGTGCATGCTAGGCAAGCACTAAACCACTAGGCAAAACTCCTCACTCCCCTATTATTTTGTGGGTGTGTCCTAGAGCTTGAACTCAGAACATAAGCACTGTCCCCGAGATCTTTTTTGCTCAAAACTAGATCTCTACCATTGAGCCACAGCATCACTTTCAACTTTTTGGAAGTTCATTAGAGATAGAGTCTTACAAATTTTACTGTCTAGGCTGGCTTTGAACCACAATCCTCGGATCTCAGCCTCTTGAGCAGCTAGTATTACACATGAGCCCATGTGCCTACTATTTCTGGAAAGTATGTTAATTATTTTAAGTTCATTTAAATGACTAAATGCCTTTTCTAAAAATGTATAATTGCATAGGCTTAGGATGTAAGCAATTGACTGATAGAACAGATTTCTTCTATTATTTTATTCCTGGTAACTTACATAATCATCAGGAAATTTGGCTTAATGTGTTTAATCCTATTTGTTATGCTCTTTAAAATTAACTCAAATTGCCAGAAAGCATCAACTAAAAAAGCCAGATGTACCCCAGTATCCACCCATTGCCCAACGAAGCCTCTCCCTCCTCTCCTACTCAAACACCAGTAACCACTATTCTACGTCCATCTTTGCTTTTCCTTTTTAAATACTGGTCCTGGGTCTTGAACTATCTATGTACTATCCCTAGCATTTTTGCTCAAGGGTAGCACTCTACCACTTGAGCCATAGCTCCACTTCCAGCTTTTTGGTGGTTCCTTGAAGGCAAGAGTCTCATGGACTTTCCTGCTTGGACTAGCTTCAAACCATGACCTTCCGATCTCAGCCTTCTGAGCAGCTAGGATTGTAGGCATGAGCCACTGGCGCCTCTGCCTTTTTACATGTAAGAGTGATATTTCATTGATAATGAATCTAAGGTTAATTTTATTTTTAACTTTGAATTAACTTCATGGAACCTAGCTTTAAAAAAAAAAAAAAAAACCCATGTGCCCAGGAGTTTGGCCTAGTGGTAGAGTGCTTGCCTAGCATGCATGAAGACCCAGGTTTGATTCCTCGGTACCACATACATAGGAAAAAAGAGCTGGAAGTGGTGCTGAGGCTCAAGTGGTAGAGCTCTAGCCTTGAGAAAGTCCAAGGACAGTGCTCAGGCCCTGAGCTCAAGCCCAGGACTGGCAAAAAAAAAAAAGCCAGGAGCTTCTTTCCTTCCTTCCTTCCTTCCTTCCTTCCTTCCTTCCTTCCTTCCTTCCTTCCTTCCTTCTTTCCTTCGCAGCTAGGTATGAGCCATTGGAATGTGGTTCTTGTTATTATTTATTTTCATTTTTGCAAGGCCTGGGGCTTGTGCTCTGTCCCTGAGCCTCTTTTTCTAAAGGCTAGTCCTCTACAACTTGAGCCACAGTGCCACTTCCAGCTTTTTCTGTTATGTGGTACTGAAGAATCAAACCTAGGGTTTCATGCATGCTAGGCAAACACTCTACCACTAAGCCACACTCTGAGCCTTATTATTATTATTATTATTATTATTATTATTATTATTATTATTTTAAATAGGAATTCGTTCTACTTGCACTCTGAAGTGATGAGCAATACCTGGGGGAAGCCAGAGGCCAAGAATGGGAAGGGGTTGAGGGATAGTCAGTGTGTCATGGGTGGATCCTTGCTTCACACTGTGAGAGGCCCCAGCTCCTGGCAGATACAGCCTGTGAGAGCCAAGTTCTTCCCCGGAAGCTGGAGTCATCTGCCACCAAGCTGGGTAATCCTTCTATCAGAGGCCCAGAGAGACACATGCTACTGATTCAGTGGGTTTGGCCACGTTTGCTTGCACCATTTTTAAGATCTCTCATTCTAACTCAGATAGTCCTCCTGAGTGTAAGATTGCAGGTGTGATGGCGATTTTCACATTGAGTAGTGATCATATGGGGACTCCAATATGAAGGAAGTTTTACTGGAGTGCCTTAAGAGTACATGGAAAGTTTGAAGAGTAGCCCAGAAGTTCATTCCTTGTAGAGAAGAAGGAAAAGGTAGAAAAGTGAGGGTGGAGTAGTCACGTGGAGATGAGGATTGTAGCTATGGAGTATTAAAAGAAAACGTGAACTGTAACCTACAAAATATAAATTAAGTGGTTCACTCCCATACTCCTAGATTCTCAAGGATCATAGTTCAAAACCAACCTGGGGCAGGAAAGTCCATGATACTTTTATCTCTAAGTAACCACCAAACAGCTGCAAGTAGAGCTGTGGCTGGTAGAGCACCAGCTTTGAGTGCAGAAGCTAAGGGATAGCACCTAGCCCCGGATTTTAAGCCCCAGTACCATTGTGGGCACATACCCGCATGTGACACACAAATACAAAAAACCCCATCACGAGATGCTACTATATACCTATCAGACCGAATCAAATAAAACACATAGACCAGTAAGTGGACAGGATTCCTTATGGAATCACTGTGGAAAATAGTGTATATGTTTGAATACAAAGCATACAAATAAGTGGATATGTTTAGATTTAAAGCGTGTTTTTTTTGTTTTGTTTTGTTTTGTTACGTTTTTCTGAAATTCAGGTGGGTCAGGTAGGTTCCAATCCACTGAATCATGGTCAGAAGTAGAGTCCACTACCTGGCAAGAAGTTAATTAGGCACCACAGATTGAATTAGAGAAATAGTTTCATTAGAGAGTATGAACATAAAACAGAAACAAGTGAAACAAATACACATAAAACTGTGGCTCACAGACATTCTATGTTACAAAGCGCTTCGAGATGACAGAACCTGAATGATGGGTGTATTTCACAGCATTCTTATGATCATGTGACTTACCCAACTTGAAATAGTGTAAGGTGTGTGTGTGTGTGTGTGTGTGTGTGTGTGTGTGTGTGTGTGTACTGGTACTGGAACTTAAACATAGAACTTTGCACTCTCATTTGGCTTTTTCACTCTAGGCTGGCACTCTGCCACTTGAGCCATATCTCCCTGTCTGGCTTTTTGCTGCTTGGCTATATGAGTCTCACAGACTTTTCTTGCCTGGACTGCTTTTGAACTGCAATCCTCAGATCTCAGCCTCCTGAGTAGCTAGGATTTTAGGTGTGAGCCACTGGTTCTTCAGCTCTGGCATGGTTTTGAAAGAAATGGTGGCGATGACAGCTGTGGCTGGATACCTGGGTGGTGTGGGTTTACCTGTGGGTCCCTAGATACTCTATGTCACTATCCTGTCTTCTTGTCATTATGGGCCTTATTAATTGGGAGAACAGCAGAGTGAATGATTCAATGAGTGAGTGATTTCCAAGGAGATCTAGAACACGAAAGGCAGGAGACACAAGTACATGGGAGCTGAGCTGCAGCCACCGAGGGTTGACTTGGTGCTCTGAGGCATATTTTGGTGACTGAAAAAGGAAGATTCTCCTCTACTGATCTCAAAATCCAAAAAGTGAAGGATTTTATATGGTGTGATTTGTGCAAGTTTATGGCAAAACTGTCTCTTGAAATTTTTCATGTATCCGGAATAAACACTCTGGGGACTTCTCTGCTGGGTTTTCACTTGTATCTTTTTATTATTACTGTTCTGGGTTTTATTTTGTTTTGTACTAGGGCTTGAACTCAGAGCTAGGGCACTTTCTCTTACTTATTAGCTTTTCAATCAAAGCTGGCATTCTACCACTTGAACCACAGCACTACTTCTGGCTTTTTGCTAGTCAATGGACATAAGAATCTCATGGATTTTCCTGCCCAGGCTGGCTTTGAACTGGAGTCCTCAGGTCTCAGCCTCTTGAATAGCTAGGACTATAGGTATGAGCCACCAGTGCCTGGCTGTCTTTTCTTTGCCTTAATTGAGGTCTATGTAGGCAGATGGGAAGAGCTTAATCATAATGACTAACATTTATTAAACCTTATCTAATTTTTGGACACTACTATATAAGGCATTGCACTCTCACAACTGTATTCCCTTCTCTTTAAAGTTCTTACACTCAGTGTCTTCATAAGATCCACAGAGGTCAAACAGTAAGTGGGAGCGGTGGGGTCCAGATCCCGTCATTCTGCACACCAAGCTCTTCCTTCTTTCCCACTGCCCGCCATGGAATGAGGCCACAGCGCTACAGGAAATAATTTAAGTGGCACCAGGGTAACAGTTCAACAGTTCATTCAGGGTGAACTTCCAGCATGCACGAAGACCTGGGTTTGATTCCACAGTACCACATACATAGAAAAAAGCTGGAAGTGGTGCTGTGGCTCAAGTGGTAGAGCTCTAGCCTTGAGAAAACCCAAGGACAGTGCTCAGGCCCTGAGTTTAAGGCCCAGGACTGGGGGTGGGGGAAAGAGAGAGAGAGAGAGAGAGAGAGAGAGAGAGAGAGAGAGAGAGAGAGAGAGAGAGAGAGAGAGAGAGCGCCCCATCTGACAGACCTCAGGAGAGGACATAGCAGTCATAGGTTGAAGCCAGATAGGAAAGTTCATGAGACTCTTATTTTCAGTTAACCACCTAAAAGCAGGACGTAGAGCTGTGATTTAAGAGGTAGAGTGCCAGCCTTGAGCCACAAAAGCTAAGGGCCTTGAGTTCCAATCCCAGGACCAACAAACATTAAAAGAAAGGAAAAAAGGCAAGTTTTACCTGTACTTCATTAGCACTTTTTTTTTTAAATTCTTTTTCTGTTGGGGAAAAAAGAGCAAAAGATCAAAGCAATACCCTTTTAAATGCCTTTCCAGAGTTCTATAAAAGTTTTCAGTGGAGCATGTGTAACTCTCTATATGATAATGGTATTTTTTTTTCCTTACCAGACAGCACAATTAGATTTTGGTAGAATTGAGATTTCAGCATCACTTGGTCTATTTGTCAGGACACATTCACAAGTAGTTTGCAAGTGTTCATGAACAAATCAGGTTAGTGATTCCCTGATACTAGCACAAATAGATTGTCCTTATCACCGCATAGACAAAACAGGCAGGAGTCGGGCTCCAGGCTGTCAGAACCAGTGGCATGATGTAATGAAGTTGTATTCCATTAGGCCGGGTGTATAGGGAGCCAAATGTCAGCACCCGAATGTGGCTGCATTTCTGTGATACAACCTCATCTGTTCCGTCAACTAGTTTTGCTCTGATCAATAAGCAGTTTTCTGTGGCCTTTCACTGCTGTCAGATGTCATTGAGTGATGTACATGCACGTCAGAAACTAGAAACTTGACAGCACACCCAGGGTGGGGTGGGAGAGGGAGGGAAATGGCGTATGGACCCACGTGGCTGACAGCTGACATCTCTTTGGGTCTGGGAGTGGCCAGCAGTTTTCCTATGTAAACTCGAAAGAAGATGATCCAGTTGTATGGCAAAACCAGGACAAACAGATGTCCCACTATCATTTAAGGGGAAAATTATTCATTGGATTTATAGCATAGTGATTATATAGCTGATTTGTGTAAATTCTACCAAAAATTATAAGTTGATGCTTTCTTTTTTTTGGGGGGGGTGCTTGGGTTCAGGGCCTGAGCACTGTCCTTGGACTTTCCTCAAGGCTAGTGTTCTACCCTGAGCCACTGCACCACTTCTGGCTTTTTCTGTGTATGTGGTACTGAGGAATCGAACCTGGGTCTTCGTGCATGCTAGGCAGGCACTCTACCACTAGGCCAAACTCCCGGCCCCACTGATACTCATTTTTAAGAATCATTGAGGCAGATGAAAATATTGTATTTCTAATTCATTTTGGGGACCAGCCATTGCTAAAACTGTGCCTAAAGAAGTTGGTCTGTCCAGAAAGAGATAAAGCCCCAAAGACATTTATGGGGTGCTGGCTAACTGTGAGCCTCCCTGACTGCAGCTTTCAGACCATGTGATAGGCCAAGCACACGTGGCCCCTGAGGAGGCAGAGCTGAGAGTTGCAGGCTGAAGTCAGCCTTCCCAGAAAAGGTTTTGAGACTCTTGGCTCCAAGTTTTTGAGGCTCTTATCTTCAGTGAACCATCAAATAGCTGGAGGTGGAGCTGGGGGCTCAAGTGGTAGAGTGCCAGCCTTAAACAAGCAAACAAACACCAAGAGTAAGTGAGAGCCAGGAGTGTGGCCTAGGGGTAGAGTGCTTGGCTAGCATATATGAAGCCCTTGATTGAGTTGCTCAGTACCACAGATACAGAAAAAGCCAGGAATGATGCTGTGGCTCAGGTGGTAGAACTCTAGCCTTGAGAAAGCCCAAGGACAGTGCCTAGGCCTTGAGTTCAAGCCCCAGGACTGGCAAAGCAAAACAAAACAAAACGGAGAGGCTTACAGTTCAAGCCCTCAAACAACCCCCTCTATATGATTGTATTAGCTATCTGAAATACTAAATTATAAAACAACATTAAATTCTTCGACATGTGAAATTATCTTTCATACTGGAAAAGGAAATATTTTTTTTTTTCGGGCCATGTAGCCAGAGGAGATCTGTACTAAGAATATGGTAGTTAGAGTCTTCATTACCAAGCTAGGGGAAAAAAAGGCATTTAGATGTATTGGAATGAAAGGCTTTTAAAAATTTCATTAAATGTTATTTTAAACAGTTTCAGTGTCATTCACAGCACAGTAGCTGTTATTTATTAAATGTTCACTACATGTTAGATCCCATATACTATGTTTTATAAAGATTAACTTCCCACAGAGGAAATGGCATTTTTTTCTTTTCTTTCTTTCTTTCTTTCTTTCTTTTTTTTTTTTTTTTGTGGGTCATGGGGCTTGAACTCGGCCTGGGTACTGTCCCTGAGCTCTTCAGCTCAAGGCTACCACCCTATCGTTGAGCCAAGCCCGGCTTCCCATTTTCTGGAGGTTAATTGGAGATAAGAGTCTTAGGTCTTTTTGTGCCCGGGCTGGCTTTGATCCTTGATCCTCAGATTTCAGCCTCCTGAGTAGCTAGGATTATAGGCATAAGTCACCATGCCTGGCTGAAATAACATTTTTTCTATTTAACAGATGCAAGCATGGTGCTCAGCAAGTTTAATAACATGATAAGTCATATAACTAGGCTATGATAAAACTGAAATTTGAACTCAGGTTTTACCTCTATAGAGATTAATTCGGAAGTATATCCTGGCAGTACATGTCTGTAACTGGAGATACTCAAGATGCTGAGATTGGAAGATCACAATTTGAAGCCAGTCTAGGCAAGAAAAGTCTGCGAATCCTATCTCCAGTTAACCAGCAAAAAGCTCAAGGTGGTGACGAGGCTCTAGTGGTACAAGACTAGCCTTGAGTGAAAAAGCCAAGCAAGAGAACAACGTCAGGAATTCAAGCCCTGGCACAAAAAGATAAATTAGGAGTCTGGGGAACAATGTGGAAAGACCCATCAGGGTAGGCACCAAGCCTGCCTGTGCACACGAGGCCACGTGCCTTTGCCTGGCTGGGCCATCAGCATGTACACAGTCTGGGGGGGTCCATCCTTGCTAAGCTTCTCCATTCAGATGACATTTGGGTACTATGCACATTTCCTTCCAGCCCTCTCTGCAGTCATCATGTACTTATCCTTGGTTAATCTTTGTCTCCTGGGGCATAGGGAGACATCCTGGCTCTTTTCCTGCCCTCTGCGGGATCAGGATCTGACCCAGGGAAACCACTTCATAATGTATTGAAGGAATGGCTCACTTAAGGCATGTTCTGTGCAGTGACAACATTACATTATGTTGGTTGTCTTTCCTCTCTCTCTCTCTGTCTCTGTCTCTGTCTCTCTCTCTCTCTCTCATTCTCCCTCCCTCTCTCCCTCCCTCCCTTCTTCCTTCATTCCTTCCTTTTTTGAATAGTTTATTGGAGATTAGAGTCTTGTGAACTTTTCTACCTGGGCTAGCCTAGAATAGTAATCTTCAGATCTCAGCCTTCTGAATAGCTGGGATTACAAGCATGAGCTACCAGCATCTGACTCCTATCTCAGCTCTCTGAGAGCTGGGATTACAGATGTGTACTATCAAGCCCATCCTTGGTGACTTCATTTTTTTTTTTTTTTTGCCAGTCCTGGGCCTTCAACTCAGGGCCTGAGCACTGTCCTTGGACTTTCTCAAGTCTAGTGCTCTACCACTGGAGTCATAGCACCATTTCCAGCCTATATATATATATATATATATATGTGGTACCAAGGAATCGAACCCGGGTCTTCATGCATACTAGGCAAGTACTATTACCACTAGGCCAAACTCCAGGCCCCACTGACTTCATTTCTAAAATGTCAACTGCCCAGTTTCTTTCTTACCGTTTACCAGCTTTCTAATTATTATATGATGCGTCTACTTTTTAATTGATGTATCATTACAATATACTAAAGTAAAGTATTAGAAACAACATCTTTAAAGTAAAGGGGAATTTTGTTTTTAATATTTTATTTTCTTTAAGTAGCTGTACAAAGGAGTTTAATTTAAATGTCACAATATGAATACAATGCATCTTGATCAGTTTCCCCTTCCATTCTTCTCCCCCCATCTCTCCAACCCCACTCGTCCTCTCAAGTTACCGGTTCTGTTTTTGTTTTATTTATTTATTCATTTTTGTTGGTTGTGGGGCTTGAACGCTAGGTTTGGACACTGTTCCGGATCGCCTCAGCTCAAGACTAGTGCTCTACCACTTTGAGCCACAGTGCCACTTCTTATTTTCTGGTGATTCATTGGAGATAAGAGTCTCAGGGACTTTGCTGCCTAGGCTGGCTTTGAACCGCGATCATCAAATCTTAGCCTCCTGGATAGTTATGCTTAAAAGTGTGAGCCTCCAGTACCCAGCTAACACAACCTTTTTAAAATTTCTTTTCATCTTGCTCCATCCTTACAAAGGTCAAAGGTTCCTCCCTCCCCCTGCCACAGTACTGGGGCTTAAACTCTGGGCCTGGGCTCTAACCCTGAGCTCTTCAGCTTAAGGCTACCACCCTACCCTTGGAGTCACAGCCCCACTTTCTATTTTCTAGTGGTTAATTGGAGATTAGTCTCACGGTCTTTAGTGCCCGAATTGGCTTTGAACTGCAATCCTCAGATCTCAGCCTCCTGAGTAGTTAGGATTACAGGCGTGAGCCACCATGCCAGGCGCAATCAAAGGTTTTATCTTGAATATTCAATCTGGGATCCTTATCATTTGACAGTAAACACCATGCATTGCATGGCAGTTAGTTACATTGTTTACCAACCCTTCTGTTCTTATTGGCTCATACGTCATACCTACCAGCAGTGGTGTGGATGTGTTTTTTTTTTTGTTACACCTTCCAGTGACTAGACTTGTAGTAACCCTTTTGCCTAGAAGCTGCCCAGAGACATGTTATCCTTACCTGGTAGGTGATTTGTGGAATGCAGGCTCAGTATGCCTGGATAGCATACTATGCCATGATCTTTCTTCTCAGTTCTTGACTATACAGAACATTTACTAACTAACCAGCTTTAACTCTATTGTTGGATCTGTAAACCACTTATTTTGTCTGGAATTCCTTGGTGAGTACTCAGGCAAGGTCAACATCTTGTTCAGTTTCTCTGGGAAGAGAGGAGTCCTGGGCTCCTCCAGGGAAGAGCTCTCATTTGACAGTTATCTTAAGATCCGGTATCCAGAGCTGAGCTCAGTAAACCTTTATCTGGTGATTTGCTATATTCCTACTATGTAAGTTTTTAACTTCTCCATAGTGATAAGCATGCTGCCTGTTGCTTCACTGCATATCTCTTTTCTTCTCTTGCTTTCAGTTGTAAGATGTTTAAAAAAACCAAAAAATAAAAAACAGGGTTTAGCTGGAGATTGATAATTCCTGCCTCTGATTCTAGCCAATCAGGAGGCTGAGATCTGAGGAATGAGGTTCAAAGTCAGTCCAGGCAGAAAAGCCTGAGTCTCTTACCCCTAATTAAGCACCCCCAAAAAGCCACATGTGCAGCTGTGGCTCAAGTGGTAGAATGCTAGCCTTGAGCGAAATGGCTCAGGGACAGCTCCTAGGCCCTGAGTTCAAGTCTCAGGATGAACCAAAAACCAAACCAAAACAAAGAGAACACTATAGTATATTTTCAGGTTCACAGATTTGTCGTCACACAGTAATGGTGGTGATTTGCTTATCCTAAAATTGAAGTGCTGTGTAAGAATAGCTCTGCCTAGAATTAATTAATTTTTTCCTTTTTTTTTTTTTTTGCCATTCCCGGGGCTTGAACTCGGGGCCTGGGAACTGTCCTTGGACAGTTTTTGCTCAAGGCTATCACTCTGCCACTTGAGCCACAGCGCCACTTTTGGCTTTTTCTGTGTATGTGGTATGGAGGAATCAAAGCCAGAGCTTCATGAATGCTAGGTAAGCACTCTACCACGAGGCCATACTCCTGGCCCCTTTGCCTAGATTATGAAGCCCCATGGCTCACATATCAGGTCAATGAAAGTAAGAGGACGTGAAGTGCTTGCAGTACCTACAGTACCTGCAGTTCAAGACAAAAGACAGGCTGTTTTGAATAAGGCTGACAAACCAAGAGATGTTATGTAAGCAGTCAAGACTGGGAATAGAAAAGGTCACAGGCATGAAGGCTCCTATGCCATTTTTCCCACACCTAATTTTTTAAGTCAACCATTATGTCTTTAAGAGGACAGACCACTAACCTGCCAACTTTCCAGAAATCATTCTCCCTTCCATCACCCCCTTGCCAGCACTGAGTTCTGAATTCAGGGCCTTGTGCTTGTTCATGGCTGGGGATCTAGGATTTGAATCATGCGTTGAGCCTAGCATTTTGCTGATTATTTTGGAGATGGAGTCTTAGGGCCTTTTTTGCTCTGGGTTGACTTCTTCTAACTGTGATCCTCAGATCTCAGCCTCCTGAGTCTAGAATCACAGGCATGAGCCATCAACACCTGATCAAAAAAAATAAGAAGCCTTTTCCCACTGTTCTGGAGGCCAGACGTCCAAGGTCAGGCTGCCCTTTCTGTGGCTTTCTTTTGCACTCACCTCTCTGTGGCTTTCCCTCAACATCCTGGAAAGTCTAGAGCCCTGGTGTCACTTCCCTCGAAGGACACTGGTCCTGTCAAGTGAGGGCCACTCATTTTACCTTATATACTCCTCAAGGAATGTGTAAGCCCATATCTGGGTGGAGTCACACAAGAGCCAGGCTTCCATGGAGGAATTTGGAGCACATCACAGGGGCCGCGCGGCTTCATTCCGTTTGTTGTTCTCCCAGGACTACTGTTGAGTAGCTCGATAATGGATGGTCTGTTACTTGGCTACAGCTAGAACTAAATTATAACCGTGGAATGAGTAAAACCATGTGTACACTAAAGCTGTAGGACTTTTTAGAAGATAATTTGGCTTATACCATTGGGATAGAACTTTCTCACATTGCTTTGTAATTGATCCTATTTACTTGACTGTTTCTCTTTACAGTTTCTTTCCTCTTTATTTATGTGCTCATACTAGGGCTTGAACTCAGGGCCTGGGTGCCCTTCCTTAGCTTGTCCACTCAAGGCTGATGCTCTACCCATTTGAGCCACAGATCCACCTCTAGCTCTTTAGTGGTAGTTAAAGAGTCACACAGAGTTTTCTGCCCCAGTTGGCTTTGAACTGGGATTCTCAGATCTCGACCTCCTGAATCTTACAAGTGAATCTTACAAGTGTAAGCCACCAATGCTTGACTTCTTTACCAAGTTTTAAGTCTGCTGAAGCCATCCGTCCAAATTTGTACAACGTCTTACTCTGTCCCAGGTCTAGAACCAATTCTAGCATGGATTAGGAAAGTAATCTGTATTTCGTAGAGGGTTAGAGTGGACACAGTGCTACAAGCATCTATTTTAACATTCAGATGTCTTTGACCTGAAAGGAGAAAGCAGATTCACTATATCTGCCCAAGCCAGAGGAAGATCAGAAAGTAGATTGTTGGAGATGTGGCAGAAGCCACATAAAGCTCTATGAAGTCCTGGCACTGCCATTGAACGAAGTGTAAAGAGGGTTAAAACATGTGATATAAGGGGCAGCACTTAATACTTTGTTTTTAATGTCTATACAAGGTTGAGGGCATGCAGGTCTAATCTGTAGAAAAATGTATTTCATACTCTTCCGGTAAGTACAACTTTTGGTCATTTATTAAGACTTCAGAGATACAAACCAATAGCTCGGTAATTGCTTTCTTGAATCTGCCTTTAATAATTACATTTAGTAAAGCTGTATCGAAAATTAGAAAGGCAGAGACTAATGGAAAACTAGATTTTTCACTGAATTAGAAAGCAAGACAATCCATATATTGACAACACTTCAAGTTGAAACAGATCAGGAAAACTGTTTTGGACTGTTGGTACAAAGAGGCAAACCTGGGCCTGACGGGCGGCCGTGTCCGCCTTTTATGGAAGCCTAGAAACTCCGAGAGATTTCATGGAAATTGGCCTGGTGACACAAGAAAGTCCAGTTCTGATTTAAATACAAGTCATTTGAATCTGTTCAAGCCAGGAATTTCTCCTAGATGCTAACAAAGAAGTAGAAAATAAAGAATTTTGTTAATGAAGTGAGAATATCTTTGAATAAGAAAAAGTACCAAACTCATTTGGGGTGTGGGAGGGTGTCATATGTTGCAATCAGAAAGAAGCCTGAGCAGGAAAATGGCTAGAGGGCTTCTGCAGTGTTTGGTGGGGTGCTGATCAGGGCTAGGAAAATGGATCGTTTTAGGTTTATTATATTGTAGAACTTATTTTGAAAAGAGATTCCAATAGCAGATTAAGTGAGCATTGCTTAGATATTAGGAAATAGTTGATATCATAATTTTAATTGGATAAAATAGCCACACTGGTTTTTCTTCATCTGTCAGAGAGAGTGGATTTTTGCACAGAAGCCAAAAGAAAGAAGCCATGTAGTTTGTGAAGCCCCAGAGTCCCTGCAGGTAGACTCTGGCCTTAGACCTCATATCTATCAGGGCTCGTTGAGCCCTTTCTGTGTGCAGGTTTTTTTTTTTTTTTTTTTTGGTCACGGGACTTGAACTCTGGGCCTGGGCCCTGTCCCTGAGCTTTTCAGCTCAAGGGTACTGCCCTACCCCTTGAGCCGCAGCACAATTCTGGCGGTTAATTAGAGATATGAGTCTCATGGGCTTTAGTGTGTGAGCTGGCTTTGAACTGCAGTTCTCAGCCCTGTGTGCAGTCTTATCACAAGCTTCCAACAACTCTGACAAGAAGATGTGTGTATGGGCCTGGCCTGGTGTTGTGTGTCGTTGTGTCATACCATCAGGGATTGCCTTCTGAGGGTTTTGAGTTGTGTGTGTGTGTGTGTGTGTGTGTGTGTGTGTGTGTGTGATGAGACTAGGGTTTGAACTCAGGGCCTGGGTGCTGTTTCTTCTCTTTTTACCTCACTAGTGCTCTACCACTTGAGCCACAGCTCCACTTACAGCTTTTTGGTGGTTAATTGGAGATGAGAGTCTTATGGACTTTTCTGCCTGAAGTACTTTGAGCCCTGATTTTCAGATCTCAGCCTCCTGAGTAGCAAGGATTATAGGTGTGAACCCCAGGCACCTGGCAGAGCTGAACCTTTTACTAATACTCATTGGCTACGTCTGTTTGGTAGTAGAGGAAATATCCAGAAACTGGAGAAGCTAAATTGGTAGTCTCATGCTATTTTATATTGGTTTTGTATGGGTTAGTTCTGGGGCTTGAATTTAGTATTCTGCCACTTGAACAACTCCATCACTTTTAACTTTTTTCCTGGTTAATTGGAGATAAGAGTCTCTTGGATTTGTCTGCTCAGGCTAGTTTTGAATTTCGGGCAACAAGTCTTAGACTCTTGAGTGGCTAGGCAGATAGGTCTGACCCACAGACACCCAGCTCCATTTCTGTTCTTTATCTGTATCTTCAGATTAATTCCTTCATGTACTATACTCGTGGACCTTTTCTTTCCTCCCATCAGCTGTTTGAATTGGGTGGACTTTTTGTCTCTGAGCACCAGGCACCCTGCCTCTGTAGAAATGGTTTTGTGTCCATGTTGGAAGGATACTGTAAATCTTCACCAGCCATGGTGAGGACGAGAATGCTGGGACATTAAGAACAGGTGAAGCCCCAGCACCTATGTTCCACCTCTGCAACTTAGCTACTCAGGAAGCTGACATCTGAAGATTATGGTTCAAAGTCAATCTGGGCAGTGCAGGCCATCCGACTATTACCTCCAATTAACCAGCAAAGTGCTGGAAGTAGAGTTGTGGTCTAAGTGGCACGCCATCAATTTTGAGCAGGAAAAGCTAAAGGGCGTGCTGAGGCCTAGAGTTCCAGCCCTAGTACTGGCATATACATGTATATATACATGTATACATAGATGTATGCATGCATGCATACGTATATACATATGTACATTAGAAATGAAAGAATAATCACTTAGAGGCATTAATTCATAAGATATTAAGCCTAGAGGGAAGGCTGGAAGGAAAGGCCTAGTTGGCCTGTACTGGACAGTGTGGAAATTTTCAGTGTCAGCTACTTTAGACTTGGTGCGGGCTCCTGGGAACATGTCATTTTCTCCCTGGAGACTACATATGTCATAGTGCCAAGGAAAAGGAAGCTATAAGAACAACACCCACAGGAAGACTCTGCAATGGTTATATTTTTGCCAGCAAACAGCTTTTCTTGACTCCATCGTTTTTTTCTTTTAAAGCAGTCAGACAAATTGCATGATTATGATATATCATATAACTAGAAAGTCTCTTTATTTAGGGTAAAAGAAATCAATGCAAGAAGCTCTTCGAGTGGCCTTTGCCTCTCTTCAGCTCCTTACATTTGGGTTCAGAAATGCTGATGCCAAAGATTCAGGGGTTTAATACTGAAAACTAGTTTAATACAAAAAATTGTAAGCTTTTTTTGATAAATAAACTTAATATTTAAAGCTGTGTAGTTGTGTAAATATTTTTTGTTTGTTTTTTAAAGTGGCTTAACTTGAATTGAAAATACAAGAGACCTATAGATGATGCTGTGACACAGTTTCATAGTTATGTAGCAGTCTGGAGTGGTAGGCAGCCATCTCTCCCCGACACTCCAGTTCCCTTACCTGGCTCTATCCTCAGATCTCTCACGTAATGAATGAAGAGTTTAATAAGACAATGCCATTATTTTCTTCATTGGTTATTTACTGCTCCCTGTACTGGAGTAAAAAATCTAGTGAGGACTGGGCTCAGAGTGTTACTTCTGTGACAGACTACAGGCAACTTAAACTAGGTCAAGCACAGGATAGGTGATCAAAAACCATCAGAGTTAAGGAATGGGAGAACGAAACTTTGGTAAATATTTTCTTTTTAAAATAATTTTTTCAGCAGGGTGTGGTGGCTTATGACTGTAATCCTAGCTACTCAGGAGGCTGAGATCTGGCGATCAAGGTTCAAAGCCAGCCCAGGCACTAAAGACCCTGAGACTCTTAACTCCAATTAATCACTAGAAAACAGGAAATGGGGCTGTGGCTCAAGGGCAGGGTGGCAGTCTTGAGCTGAAGAGTTCAGGGGCAGCACCCAGGCCCAGAGTCTAAGTCCCATGACCGACAAAATAAATAAATAAATAAATAAATAAATAAATAAATAAATAATTTCATAGTTATTATAATGGTGATGTACAGAGGGGTTATGGTTTGGTTATAGTTATGTAATGAGTGCATTTCTTTTTAAACAATGTCACTCCTTCCCTCATTCTCTCACAGTTTTTCCCCCACCCATCCCTACCCACAAGCTGTGTAGTTCATTTTCAATGTAGTGGCTGGTGAGTACCAAAGCTGCATTTGTTCACCCTTGGTCTCTCCATTTTCTGTGCAAATATTTTCTTAAGAATTAAAATTTGTAGGGGCCAGGAGTTTGACCTAATGGTGGAGTGCTTGCCTAGCATGCCCAAAGACCTGGGTTCCATTACTCGGTACCACATACATAGGAAAAAGCTGGAGTGGTGCTGTGTTTCAAGTGGTAGAGCTCTAGTTTTGAGAAGACCCAAGGACAGTCCTCAGGCCCTGAGTTCAAGCCCCAGGACTGGTAAAAAAAAAAAAAGAATTAAAATTTGTAAGCTGGGCTCCATTGATTCACACCTGTAATTCTAGCTAATCAGGAAGCTGAGATCTGAGGACTGCAGTTTGAAGCCAGTGCTAGCAGGAAAGTCTGTGAGACCCTTATCTCCAATTTACCACCAAAAGCTAGAAGTGGTGCTGTGGCTCAGGTTGTAGAGTACCAAACTTGAGCAAAAAAG
The DNA here is from genome assembly GCF_031878675.1 of Megascapheus bottae. Lineage (NCBI taxonomy): Eukaryota > Metazoa > Chordata > Mammalia > Rodentia > Geomyidae > Megascapheus > Megascapheus bottae. The sequence goes on from NC_143518.1 coordinate 2,388,529, forward strand.
CCAAGTGAGAGTAAGAGGCTCTGAGTTCAAGCACCAGCATTAGCACAATAAATAAATAAACAGATTTAAACTTGTGGGTTTCAAAACAACAACAACCCCCCCTCCAATTCATCCTTTTCCTTGTCCTCTGGATTCTGTGGCCTATCCATCTATCTATCTATCTATCCATCTATCTATCTATTTGCTGGTGGTGGTGGTCATAGGGCTTGAACTCAGGATCTGGACTTTCCTGCCCAGGCTGGCTTTGAACTGTGATCTTCTGAGTAGTTAGGATTACAGATTTAAGCCACCAGCACCTGGCTCATCTTATATATTTTGATCAGAATAACTCATTCCATGGGTTTCCACTGTATATGTTCCTAGAAGGAAATAGTTACATGAATACACCAATAGAAAGTAGAGATTTCTTAAGCTGAATATTAATTTTATAACATTTACTAAATCGGTAATTTTTTCCTACTGATTTAAAACTGCGGCATGCCATGGAGCTCTTGTTTCTAATTCAAAGAGGTATAAATACACAAATAAGCTTAATGTGTGATGATGATTTCTGGTCTTCTGCTATGGTTATATTTATGTGTCAGACAGGAATACTAAGTCAGAGGGATCTATTCTCATACTAAAAATGTCTTACCTTTATCTGTTTGGTAGTAAGAGCTCTTATTTCTGTTGTTCTTATGCAAAGTAACCATGTTTTCTGCACTTTAATGTTCTATGATCTTTATCTACAGTTTCTGGGATTTTTATTTGTTTGTTTTGGTTTTTGTTTTCCAAAAGGAAAATTAAACAGAAAATTTGGAGCTGGGAGTTTGGCCTAGTGGTAGAGTGCTTGCCTAGCATGCATGATACCCTGGGTTCAATACTTCAGTACCACATATATAGAAAAAGCCAGAAGGGGCATTGTGGCTCAAGTGCTAGCCTGGAGTAAAAGCAGCTCAAGGACAGGGCCCAAACCCTGAGTTCAAGTACCAGAACATGCAAAACAAAACAAAACAAAACCCCCAGAATTAGAATACCAATGAACTTGTAATGCTCTTAGCTACTCAGGAGGTTGCAATCTGAAGATCAAGGTTCAAAGCCAGCCCAGCCAGGGAAGTCCTCTTCTAGTTAACCACCAAAAACCTGGAAGTGAATCTATGTCTGAGGTAGTAGAGAGTTAGCCTTGAGCAAAAGAAAGAATAAGCTTAGGGACTGCATCCAGTTTAAGCCTGAGGACCAGCACAAGGAAAAAAAAAACAAAACAGAAATTACATAGGCATGTTAGGGCAGACCTGTAATCCCAGTATTTGGGAGTCTGAGAAAGGAGGACCCTGTGTTCAAAGCCAGGCTGGCCTTCATACTGAGTTACAGATGAGAGTAGTTATAGACCCTAACTTAAACACACACACACACACACACACACACACACACACACACACCCCTTTTTGCTCCCCTGGGGTGGGAGGGAAGAGGGGGCCAAGGCAGCACACAAGAAATTAGGTTTAGCAAAATAATCCTTTCATCTTGGCATTTACAAATTCTCACTTAGCAACACTGAATCAGATGTAAACTCTTGCAACACCAGAGTACCTGCTAAGCCTCCCCTGTCCCAACCCAAACATTATATTTTCATGAGCATTTCACAATATTTCTCATTCCCTCTTCCCAGTCTTGACCCACTGACCCAAGAATCAAGAAAATGTCATGTTGGCGCCTACTAATTAGAGCCCTTTCATGTGGCCTTTCAACCTCCTGGAGATAGAAACACAAGCTGTCACTCACGTCATGGGGGGAAAATGAGCCTTACTACATTTCCTCTGTTTTTGCAAACTGCACAGCCCAGCTGTGACTAGAGATGAATATGCAGGTTAGAGGGAATTAACCTAACTGCTGTACCGTTTGCATGATCGTTGGGTAACTGACACGTGGCTGCATGTGAATTGAAATCCCGGTGGTGAGAGCCCCATGCCTGGGCTTGCTCTGTCAGGCTTCTGTTCTGTCCTTAGCCAGCTCAGCCAGCTCACTCATTTGGAGAAATCCTTTTGGAGAAGAATATTCACCAGATCAAAACACCAAGTAGCATTTTGGGGTGTTCAGATCCCCCTGTTTTCAGACAAAGTGTTGGAGAAGGCTGTCATTTATTTGTGAGCGTTTGGTTTCAGTGCTCATTAATCAGTGTTGTTGGACCAAGGTCTCTTGAGCTTTCAGGAATCAGCTCTGGTAATTAAAGGCATGAAATATATCATGGTCACAAACTTACCCCATCAGACAGCAGAAGGTTCTGAACCAGTAGGATTAATCTCGTTTTAATTTTCTTTTAGGTGTTTAAGATAGAAGTACTCATGAATGGAAGAAAACATTTTGTTGAGAAAAGATACAGCGAGTTTCATGCCTTGCACAAAAAGGTAAACTTGGTATTTTGTTTTTTTCTTCTCTCTTTTCTGTATGTGGCTTGTGTTATGTCTGCTGAGACTCCAGTTGATGGTTCTAAGAGCATTCATTCGTATTTCTTGTGTACATTGTTTATTTTTCTTATTTTTTTGGTGCTGGCACTGGGCTTTAACTCAAGGTGTGGGTGCTATCCCTTAGCTTTTTCATTCGAGGCTGATGCTTTACCACTTGAGCCAAAGCTACACTTTCATATATTTGTGACTTACTCTCAATGAGTCTCCAGGCCTGCACATCTGGGAAACTCTAGAAGGCGGCCAGAGGTAGCTGCTGGTGTGGCTAACACTTGTCATCCTCAGAGCAGACCCCCCCCCCCACCCGCCCCTGCTTCCAGCCCACACATCCCTCTCTGACTTCCTCATCTTCCTTATGGGAACACTGGCCCATCCCATAACAATTTAGATACCTATTTAGATACCTTCCCTCCCTTTCTCCATCTTCCTGCTTCCCTCCCTCCCTTTCCCTTCCTTTTTTCCTTTTCCTTCCTTCCTTCCTTCCTTCCTTCCTTCCTTCCTTCCTTCCTTCCTTCCTTCCTTTGTATCTAGGCTTAACTTAAGAGTCCCATGCTTGGTCAACTAATGCTCTATTGCTCAAGTCATGCCTCCAGTGCTGCTTTTTGCTGACTGTTTCGGAGATGGGAATCTTGTGTGCTTTTCTGCCTGGGTTGAAAATATTGATCCTCTAGACCTCAGCCTCCTGAGTAGCTAGGATTTTTCTAGGTATGAGCCATGGGTGCCAGGAAGATCCTTACTTAAATCATAGGTTCCTCTTCTGGTGAGCCACCAGTCCTCGATCCTGGATTGGAGGTTCCCTAGCATCTAACATAACCCTATCTTATCAACTTCAAACCCCCAGCTTTTTTTCTTAAGCTAGCCTTTTTTTTTCTTAATTTTTCCCCTAAGGAAACTTCATGATAGCCATTCTCACCCTGCTCATGGTGTCTGTGCCTGCTGGGGAGAGTTCCGTTTGTGCTCAGATGTGTTCAAATAAACCTAGGACATTTCAGTTTCTCATTCTCAGGCCAGCTCCTTTGTCCTTAATCTCTCTCCCTGGAACTTCACTAATACCAAGTTCTAGTTCAATATTCAAAATTAGGTCTTGGGTAATTTAATTCGAGTTATCCTTACTATTAGAAGATTCTTTTTGGGGGGCTTTTCTCAGGGTTAGTGCTCTACCACTTGAGCCACAGTACCACTTCCAGCTTTTCTATGTATGTGGTACTGAGGAATTGTATGCAGGTCTTCGTGCATGCTAGGCGAGCACTAGCCAAAACTCCCAGCCAGAAAATTCCTTTTCTCGAACAGTGCTAGTGTGTGAACTTGTGCTTTCGAGGCAGGCACTCTATATATTGAGCCATACATCCAAGTTCTTTTTGCTCTGGACATTTTTTGTTGTTGTTGTGGTCATGGGGCTTAAACTCTGGGCCTGGGAGCTGTCCCTGAGCTCTTCAGCTCAAGGCTAAACCCTACTCCTTAAACCACAGTCTCACTTCTTGTTTTCTAGTGATTAATTAGAGATAAGAGTCTCATAGTCTTTAGTGCCCAGGCTGGCTTTGAACCACGATCCTCAGATCTCAGCCTCCTGAGTAGCTAGGATTACAGGCATGAGCCACCATGCCCAGCAAACTCTGGGTATTTTTAAGATAAATTTTGCTGAGGCCAGACTTATTAACACTACATGCCCTATGTAGAACCATGCTCATTTCCTTCAATTGAGATGAAGTCTCTCCAGCTTTTTTTGCCCAGTCTGGCCTGGAATGACCATCCTCTGTAGGTGGGATAGCAGGCATGTGCCACTGCACCCGCCTGTTGTTCGAGGCGGGGTCTTGGGAACTTTTTCGCCTTGAACATTGATTCTCTGTAGTAGCTGCAATTATAGGCTGCTACTCTGTGTGTGTGTGTGTGTGTGTGTGTGTGTGTGTGTGTGTGTCCAGTTGTCCTGGCCCTCCAAGAGCCAAGTTATTTACCATTGTTCATTTTTATCATTTTATCATTCTCCTCCAGTCTCCCAACCCAGCCCAACACTCAGTTTTTGTAATTTTGTAGAGGGGGAGGCAGAGGAGAAATAGGGATTTTTTTTTCTGGGAAAGTAGAAACTTGTACTACATTTTATTTTTATTTTTATTTTTGTGGGTCATGGGGCTTGAACTTGGGCTGGGTGCTGTCCCTGAGCCCTTCAGCCCAAGGCTATCACCCTACCCTTAGGCTAACCCCCACTTCCCATTTTCTAGAAGTTAATTGGAGAGTCTCAGGTCCTTTTGTGCCCAGGCTGGCTTTGAACCACGATCCTCAGATCTCAGCCTCCTGAGTAGCTAGGATTACAAGTGTGAGCCACCGTACCCGGCTGGTAATACATTTTCTTAACAACTGTACAGGGCCATATGGTTACAGAGGAACTTAGGAAACCAAGTTTTAGACATGGCATGGTATTGTTTTACTGTTGTGGCTTTTTTTTCACATAAAGAAAAAATGGATATTGGAAAGCAGCCATGTAATTTATTCTTGCAGGGTGAGATTTGGCTGAGAATGACTCTAAAACCTTAGTAATGGTTTTAGCAATGGGCTGGTGAGGGAATTTGGTGGTTATCAAGGACCCCAGGCTCTTGTTACTTTACAATTCTCAGGAAGTGGCTTCTGCCACAAAGGCAGAAGGTGGCTGCTACAGCTCTGAACTTTAGCTAGCAGGAAGGAAATAGCCCCTCCCTTCAGGAGTTCCCTGCCATGAGAGTTCCATGTCCATCTATCTATCTTTTTACCTGGAATTAGAATTAGGTCACATGGCGGCCCAGAGCCTGAAAGGGAAAGAGACTGGAAGATGTATTCTTAATTCTGCATGCTCATATGTTCAACCTCAAACTGGGAGTTGGTATTCCATAAAGGACAGAGACTGTGAATGTTGGAGTGTAACTAATGGGTCTCCCATTTACCTCAGGGCTGGCATTCTCCCACAATATGGCTGCCAGAAGAGATTATGAGTGGAGGTCTGTCTTGAAATCATCCTGATGGGCTTGACTGAGCACCCACACCCTTGCCCCCACTTCTGTCCCTGCACACCAGTGTACCCTCTCCAGCGCCATCATTTTTCATGTGGACTTCCATAGAGCTTTATTTCATTTATTTTTTTAGTCAGTCATGGAGCTTGAACTCCAGGCCTGGGCACTGTCCCTGAGCTCTTCAGTTTGAGACTAGAGCTCTACCACATTGAGCCATCACACACCACTTCTGGTTTTCTGGTGGTTAATTGGAGATAAGAGTCCCACAGACTTTTGTGTCCTGGCTGGCATTGAACCACGATCCTCAGATCTCAGCTTCCTGAGTAGATAGGATTACATGTGTGAGCCACTGGCACCCAGCCTTTTTTTTTTAAATACAATTTTATTGCTCTTGCAGTATTGTATAGAGGTGTGAAGGTTTCATAAGTCAGGTGATAAATACATTTCTTTTTGGACAATGTCACCCCTTCTTTGTCTCCCTCGGTTTCTGCTTCCCATGTCTGCCAACTCACAAAGTTGCATAATTCATTTTTTTCATTGCATACTATATCAGTATTTGTTCACCCTCTAGTTCTGTCTCCCTTTAGTCCCTAAATGAACTTTAAAAAAAAAAAGCAAAAACAGCAGTAACAATGAAAACAACACAGCTTTGTTTCCATGTCCTGTAACTTATTTCAGTAAACAGTATTTAAATGTTTAGAGAAGTCACACTCATGAGTTCCTCCCCTGAGTATCGTCCTGTACAGGTTATCATGTCCAGTGATATTTGAGACCTAGACCCACATATGAGAGAAAACATGCACCATTTGTCTCTCTGAGCTTGCCTTACCTCACCTTGTGTAATTTGTTAAAGGTCCATCCATTTCCTTCAGCTGGAGCCCTGTCTTACTAAACCTTCTATAGTACAGTTTTCTTGGCTCAGAGAACACAACTTAGTTTCTCTCTTTTTTTAGGTTGACAGTATTTGAAGTCAGGGTCTCACTATGGGGCACAGCCTGGATTCAAATCCATAGTCCTTCTTACCACGGTTTTCTGAGTGCTGGAATTACAGGCATACACCACCTCCCCCAGCTCTAGCTTGGTTTCTGAACACAACAGTTATATCAGATCCTTCCCTTTAACCATTCAGTTGACTTCCAATTGAAATTGAGATCCAAATCACCATCTTGTCTCTTTGGCCCTAACCATCTGGCCTCTGCTGTCTCTCTGGTGTGTGTATGTGTTGGGGGGTAGGGGTCTTACCCTATCTTCCGTGAGACTTCTTTTTTTTCTGCTGCTGAAGGAATAGTGCTTTTGCACAAATTGAAAGGTTTCTGGGCTCAGTTTTCCTGCCTCTCTCCAGTCCAGGCTCATAGTTCTCTGGGCCACCTACAGATGCCATGTTTTCTCTTCTGTGATTAATCTCCCAATTTCCTGGGATTCCATCCTCAAACCCAGTGTCAAAAAAGGCATAGAAAGTAAACTGTGTTCTTAAATGTCTGAATATGCTTTTGTTCTCTCTTTCATGATTGGTAGTGTGGTTGCTAATACAGCTGCATTTTTTCCCCCAGGCTGGGTATGGTGGCTCATGCCTGTACTCGTAGATACTTGGAAAGTAGAGATAGGAGGCTCATGGTCCAAGGCTGGCAGGCAAAAAGTCAGAGGTTTTACATTAAAAAACTAAAGGGGAGGCATAGTGGGGAAGAGAAAGACTGAGGGAGAGGAAGAGAGGAGGGAAGAGAAGGAGAGGAAGAGAGGGTGAGAGGGAGGAAGAGAAGACTGGACACATAACTCAATTGGTAAAGTGCTTCCCTAGCAAAAATGAGACTTAGTAGGTTCTTAATTTGAACAAAAAAATTATTTTGTCATTTGAAAGTGTGTTTATTCTTAATTCTATACTTAACTGATTTTAATCCTAAACCTACTGAATTCATTCCCTTTGTGGTTTTGCACTTACTGTAGTCTATACTTAGTTAATCCCTTTTCTCATTTCTGTATCGTGTTTCCTTTTTTCTTTTCTTCTTCTTCTTTTTTTTTTGTTTTAGCTGGTCCTGGAGCTTGAACTCAGCCTATGTGCTGTCCCTGGGCTCTTTTTGCTCAAGGCTAGCACTCTACTGATTATTCTTTTTTCATAGTAATCTGTTTGTTTTTTTGCTAGTCCTGGAGCTTGAACTCAGGGCCTATGCACTGTCCTTGGGCTTGGTCAAGGCCAAGACTCTACCAGTTGAGCCACAGCACCACTTCCAGCTTTTTCTGTGTATGTGGTACTGAGGAATCAAACCCAGGGCTTCGTGCATGCTAGGGAAACACTCTACCATTAGGGCACGCTACTGGCCGAAGTAATCTTGTTCATGTTTAGAAGTAGTATCTCCCTGAGTGTTTCTGTGGATGCTAATAAGAAAAGCTAAGGATCGTACATGATGATAGTATGTGCTTGTTTTTGGTTAATTTCCATTTATCTCCACTTAGTATGCTTCACTTATATCAGCCGGCCTGGAATGGGATTTGTTTACTGATACTGGTCAAAATAGTTATGCTTAAACCTGCCTAGAAATTGTTACCATAAGAAAAGCAACAGTGATATAATCTGTGTGTATGTGTGCATGCGTGCATGCGTGCGTGCGTGCGTGCGTGCATGCGTGTGTGTGTGTGTGTGTGTGTGTGTGTGTGTATTTGTATTTGTGTGTAAGTACTGGGGTTTAAACTGCGTGCTATCTCAGGTTTGTCACTCAAGGCTAGCATTCAGCCACTTGAGCCATGCCTCCACTTCTTTTTGCTGGCTAATCGGAGATAACAGTCTCACAGACTTTGCTACCTGGGCTAGCTTTGAGCTTTTATCTTCGTATCTCAGACACTTGAGTCACCAGTATCACAGACGTGAGCTTCCAGCATGGAAGCTATAGTAGAACTTTTTAATCTAGAAAAAGACTTCAAACTAAATTTTGTTGTACTGAATTTACTTCTGCCTCCCAAGTGCTAGGATTATAGGCACATGCCAGGAAACCTGCCTCCCCAGATTAATTTTACTAAAAATAAAGAAATTTTTCCTTACCTTTATATTTCTTTTTCTCTCTTTTGGTCAATTTTTATGTAAAAATTATTGCATTCTGAAATGTTAATACCAATAAATTTTCAGACCTGATGAGAACAGCTAAGTAGAGAATTTCTGATAGTATGTCAGTATAATTGTTCTGTTCCCTCCCCCATGGGTTATAGCAATGGTTTACTTGCTTTTATTGGCCATTTTTTTCTCCTGAATAATGTCATTATAATTAATACATCTCTATCTCTCTTTCTTTCTCTCTCCTTTCTATAGCTTAAGAAATGTATAAAAACTCCAGAAATCCCGTCAAAGCATGTTAGGAACTGGGTCCCCAAAGTCTTAGAGCAACGACGACAAGGTTTGGAGACATACTTACAGGTAAGATGCATCCTTAATTAATATATTGATTTTTGTTGTTGTTGTTATTGTTGTTGTTGTTCTTTTTTGGCCAGTTCTGGAGCATGAACTCAGGGCCTGGGTGCAGACTGACCCTGAGCTTCTTTTAGCACCCTGTCACTTGAGCTACAATGCTACATTCAGCTTTGTTTGTTTGTTTGTTTAGGTGGTACTGAGGAAGCAAACCTAGGGCTTCATGCATGCTAGGCAAGCACCGTACCACTAAGCCACATTTCCAGCCCTGATATTGCTTATATAATCATGTCTTGGTGATGGAAGGGGGGAAGGAAGACAAAACCATGAGAAGGTATCAAGGTTGGAAAAGTAATGTACCTATTACCTGACAAATGTAACTGTAACCCCTCTATACATTATCTTGACAATAAAATACAATTTAAAAATTGATAGGTATAAAATTATGGAAATTATAGTCATGGTAACCAGATACCATATACATATATTAAAAATCAGGTACTGTATCCTGAGTCAGAAATGGCATCACAAAACTGTAGCCTTTGATTAAGTAAATATTCTTACGTAGCATAAACATTTTTTTTAATAAATAAAAAATAACCATGTCTTGCTCCTTTTTTCTCAAGACAGATGAATGTCATACAAAATATATCAGCAATCAGCAGTTCTAAATTAAAATCAAGGTTTTTGTTTTGTTTTGTGCCACTACTGGGGCCTGAAGTCGGGGCTGCCCTGTCCCTTAGATTTTTACCATTTGAGTCATACCTCCACTCCTAGCTTTTTGTTAATTAACTGAAGAAAACAGTCACACAGACTGTACTTGCCAGGCTGGCTGGGAACAGCAATCCTCAGATCTCAGCCTCCTGAATAGGTAGGGTTATAGATACGCATCATTGGTGCTCAGTTAAAATGAATGTATTTAAAATTACAAATATATTATTGATTTGATCACTTAAGTTTAATTAAGTGCTATTTAAAGATTGCCTTGGGGAACTGAAAGCTGAGTATAGAAGGAAAAACTTATATAGAAAGAATCTATTTTTCAGTTTAACTCTACAAAGTACTTGGGCTTGTGGAAAAGTAACTTTGTCTTCCTAAGTGTGCGGGGCTGCTAGGATTAGTAGAGAAACATGTCTGTGGACCCCACTGAGAATGTGTGTGTAATTGAGTCCTGGGGTAACAGGCCCACTTCACAGAAAACAGAACACATTAAGAGCCTCTTGTCCCAGCACCACTGCCTGAGAGACAGGAGACAAAACTAATCTGTTCAAGTGACAGACAAAGCAAAGGGAAGAGGAAAACATGTCAGCTCTTTGCCTCTTAAGGCAGAGAGGCCCATAGTCCAAGTTGAGTGTGCAGAGGCTGTGGGATGGGCGGGCCCTGTTGGTGCACTGTACACGTGGTGCATACATGAGAAGGGGTATGTGAGGTGAGCCCTGCTGAGGCAGGGGAGGAGTCTTTTTTTTTTTTTCCCATAACCTAGAGTTCATTCTATTTAGTCTCATCTTGTATGACCTTATGTACATAGCTTTTGAGGTACTGTGATCCTCTGCTAGGAGACTCCTAGATGTGTACTAATTACTACAAATGAGGGAAACCATTAAACCTATTTTCTTTTGGGTCTGGCTTACTTCAATTAATATAATTTTTCCATTTCCTTATGCGTGAGGAAATGTCATTCTTTCTGATGGCAGCATAGAATTCCATTTTGTGTAAGTACCACATCTTCTTGATCCAGTCATCTACTGAGGGGCATCTCGGTTGGTTCCATATCTTAGCTATGGTAAATAATGCTGCAGTGAACATCATTGTGCCAGTAGCTTTAGTAGGAGTCTTAAGCTCTCAGAAAAGGATAGCTAACGTTGGGAACCAATGGTGTATGCCTGTAATCCTGCCTACTCAGGAGGTTGAGATCAGAGGAATGCTGGTTGGAGGCCAGTTTAGGCCTAAATCCATGAGACCCCATCCCCAGTTCACCAACCAAAGACTGGTCCAGGTGTGACTCAAGCGGCAAAGCATCAGCTCTGAGCAAGTTGGGAATTCAAGGCCCTAAATGGAAGTCCCAATACTTGCAAAAGAAAGAAAAAAGGAAAGGAAGGAAGGGAGGAAATAGGGAGGGAAAGAGGGAGGAAGGGAGGGAGAGAAAGAAGAAGGCAGGCTAGAAGAGGTAAACAGTATCCAACTCATGACTCAGCCTTCTAAAATTTGTCACACTCACAAATGGTGGCCGTGACTGTGTCCTTCCTTTAATGTTTCTTTTATGTGTGTATGTGCCGGTACCCCAGCTTGAATTCAGGGTCTCCTGCTCTTGCATGGCTTTTCACTTGAGGGTGATGCTCCACCATTTGAACCACACCTTCACATCTGGGTTTTTGCTAGTTCAATGGAGCTAAGAGCCTCATGGACTTTACTGCTGGGCTGGCTTCGAACCTTGATCCTCAGCTCCCTGCCTCCGAGTAGCTAAGATGACAGATGTGAGCCACTGCCACCTGCCCTTTGCTGTGGTGAACTCTAGGATGGGTCCTGGTGAAGCTGGTGTGCTGTTTTGGCAGCGCTTCTGTGGGTGGTTGGGCTGAACCACCATGGACTTGATGCAGAAGAGAGTCTGGCTGCCCCGCCAGATCCCTGGTGATAAAGTCACCGGACTAGGAGGCAGAGGACTGCACTTGCGTTCATCATACTCACCCAGGGGCCAGGCAGCCCGACGGGCTTCTGCCTTCCCCTCGGCTGGCTGGAGAAAGCTCAGCAGAAAAGGACCAAAAATCACGGGAGCGTGTGTGGCCGTGTTCCTTGAGATTCTGTGGATACAGCTAGGAGACTTCCATAGCTTCAGGCGACACTTCAGAGCAAGAAGCAAACCAAAAGCCCCACAACCAGACTTCAGAAATCCTATGCGAAGGCTCTCAGTGCGTGCTCATTATAATTAAGTGCAATAGGTAAACAATGCATTTTCATTTGTAAGCCAGATTTTCCACAGATATTGTATATCTTGAGCTTCAGTTCTGAAGAAAGCTTTCTTCTCCCCACCCCCACTCTTGGCGCCGACACATGACTTCCATTATTAAGTGTAAACATTGTGAGTTTGTTTGTACTTTGGACATGAATATGTGGATACAATCAAAAGCCCGCAAAAGAGTTTGTGGTGACGCTCAAATTGAGCTTAGAATTTTCTAGTCGCAGAAATAGGGCTTGAAAGATGTGGTTGGAGGGCAGAGGGCTGGCTTCCTGCTGTGCCATTAACATCCAAGTCCCTGTTCCCCACAGAGATCAAGGGAGAGGGTTTAAGGCATATTCTTCTTTCCCTTCTGTACCTGGTTGTGTCTGCTGGCAGACCGATGGAACCAGTTAGAAGCTGCCGAGATGAATGTGACCACTTTGTTAATCTCCAGTGACATGTAAAACCCTGGTACTTCAATTTTTCACTATGATAGAGCTGGGTATGGCTACTCACATCTGTAATCCCAGCTACTCTGGAGGCAGAGATCAGGAAGATCGCAGTTCCAGGTCAGCCTGGGCAAAAAGTTAGTGAGACCCCCATCTCACTAAACTGGGGGCTCTTGTGAGCACCTGTCAGCTTTCTTTGTGATAAGCACTACCAGGTAATGGTGGTGATCCAGCCCAGGGAAAGGGACAAGTCTCTTCCAGTAGAATGGGCAGCAGGAAGAAGTCTCTCCCAGTCTACCCTGAGCCTCACTGTGGACAGTGGAGGCCTGGGTAAAGAAGAGTCAGGTTGCTCATAGTGAGAGATGGGGAGTAAGTTGAATATACATGGAGGGACACACAGCCAATGCCTGGAAGGCCAGAGAAGGGATGCTATTGGTTAAATGCATTGTACTCACTAATTGGTGTGTTTGTTGAACTGGAGACCCTTTGGACAACTACTCAAAGATAATTTTGAAGAAGGAAAAACCTGATACTCCTTTTCCAGTTTGAATTACATTGCCAAGATCTTGAAAAGGTTGGGACATTCCTGAGGCTGGAATTAAAAGCTCCTTCCTGAAGTTTCAGGAAAATGTAATTTCAAGCGTTCTTGGCATTTGATATCTAGAGATGTTCCATTCCTGGTTGTTTAGAAAGTATAAAATAACAGGCAATTAGCCGATATAACTTACATTCAATATTTTCTGTTACCAGTGAAGTTTGGAGCTATGACACCAAAGGACAAAGCATCTCATTTACTAGTTTCTAAGGGAGAGACAAGAAGTCTCTTTTTCTTAGCACATATTAAGTGTGCAGGGGAGCACATGTGTGCATTGCACACATGTACATAATGTATCAACCCCATTATCCCTCTCTCCCATCCAATCCCCTTCTTAACACATTTTCAACAGAGGCTTGGATGTGGCTTTCTGGTACAGTCCTTGCATGAAGCCCTGGGTTCCATTTCTTAGTACCACATAAACAGGGGAAAAAGAGCCAGAGGTGGCCCTGTGGGTCAAGAGGTAGAGTGTTATCCTTGAGCAAAAGAAGCTAAGGGACAGTGATCAGGTCTTGAGTTCAAGACCCAGGACAGTGAGGAATCTCCCCCCACCTTTTTTCTTTTTTTGTTTTGTTTTATTTTTGTTTTCATTTTGTGTGTGTGTGAGTTGTTTTCTTTTATTTTGTTGCTGTTTTGTTTCTTTTTTCTTTTTTTTCTTTTCTTTCTTAAATTGGTATCATTGAAATCTCCTATATCAACCTCTCTCTTTTCTCTATATATTCTTCTTATTATTATTCTTATTTTGATAAGTGTTATCTAAGTTCATCTAAACTTTCTACACAAATACTCTACCTGTCTATCACCTTAGGTCAGTTATCCTTACACGATACCCTTTCTTCATTACTATAATATTCTTATACTCCTGTATTATTCTTTTCCTACCTCCCTTGTCGTCTTTCATATTATTTTTCTATCTCTGGTCCTCTGTTCATTCTTCAACTCTTATAATGCATGGATCTACATTTGATGGCTGTTGAGCAATGCTGTGTATCTAGGTGTTCAATTATACTCTAGGTCCAGAGGGACTTAAATACAATAGAGATTGGATTGGGGGGCTTATTGTTTTGGTCATAAATTGGTCCTCTGTGATTGTATTAAATTTGTATGTAAGTGTACAAAAAGAGAGAGTGCTATTACCAATCTAACAGAGCTAATATCTATTGTCAGCCAACTAAAAAGGTCTAGGTTGGTTATATCTGAAAAATTATAATCTTGTTTAGTATTAATCTTGCTCCCATCCTCAAATGGGCAGAACAAGAAACTCAAGAAAAATGTCAAATCAAGGAATAGCATCTTCCACCCAACACATAAACAGGCAATGGAGCAGTCAGTTGCAAATCTAGAGGAGAGCCTTCTAAGTGCTATACAAATGCAATTGATAAACATCATTAATGAAAAATGTGAAAACGGGGGGGGGGGAAGAAAAAAAAGAAAAATGTGAAAACATAAAGAAAGAAATGAGGGAGGAAGCCACAGCTAAACAAGAGGAAACCATAAACAAGGTGATATGTGAAAAAGGGGAAACCATAAAGGAGGCCATAATAAAGGTTTTTCAAAGAAAAATGGATGAATTCATAGAATCCACAAACAAAAAAGTGACTGAACTCCAACAAATGTCCAAAGAGAATAAAGCAACTGAGCTAACCACTCAAATGGAAATCAGGGAGCTAAAGAAATCCATACATGATCTAAAACAAGAGATGCAAGGCATCAAAAATGAGCAATTAGAAGCAAGGGAGATGAAGAATAAAGTAGATAGCTTTGATAGCAGGTTAGACAATGCAGAAGAGAGAATTTCCAGGGTTGAAGATAATTTAGTTGTTATAGAAAAAGAACAGAAAATGAGTCAATTCAAATCTAAGAAATATGAGAAAACGTTTCAGGAGGTCCAAGATACAATTAGGAAGACTAATTTAAGGCTAATTGGTATTGAGGAGGGTCTGGAGAAAGAGGTCAATGGTATTGGAAATATACTTCAGGGAATCATCTCAGAGAACTTCCCAAATATCCAGAAGGGCAGGCCCACCCAGATACAAGAAGCTTTTAGAACCCCAAACAGACCTGACCAGAAAAGGGCATCCCACTGCCGCATTATAATCCGAACTGGATCAATAGAGGCCAAAGATAGGATCCTAAAAGCAGCCAGGGAGAAGAGAACAATGACCTATAAAGGCAAACCAATCAGAATAACCCCAGATTTCTCAGCAGAGACCATGCAAGCAAGAAGAGATTGGAACGATATATGCCATGCCCTGAAGTCAAATAACTATCAACCAAGAATACTGTACCCAGCTAAGCTCTCATTCATAACTGAGGGAACAATAAAAACGTTCCATTCCAAGGAAAAGCTTCAACATTGTGTAGCAACCAAACCAACATTACAGAAAATTCTCAAAGATGCTGTACACATAGAAAACCAACACAAATGTAATACAGAGAAAGACATGGCACCTAAAACTCATAACACCTAAGTACCACAAAAACTATCAAGACAGCTTGTAAAAATGTCAGGAACTAATAAATATTTCTCAATCCTAACTATCAATATCAATGGACTTAATTCTCCAATTAAATGACATAGATTATCTAGTTGGATCAAAAAACAAGATCCATCGTACTTCTGTCTTCAAGAGACACATCTTACCCCAAAAAACAAACACCTTTTGAAAATGAGAAGTTGGAATAAACTCTATCAAGCTAACGGCCCCCATAAACAGGCTGGAGTTGCCATCCTCATATCAGATACAATAGACTTCAAACTAAAATTAGTAAGTAAAGACAAAGAAGGTTACTACATACTACTAAAGGGGTCTTTCCTCCAGGAGGACATAACCATCCTAAATATCTACACACCAAATCCCGGAGCTCCGAACTTCATCAAGCAAACTTTATTTTCACTGAAACCATATATAGATCGAAACACAGTGATTGTTGGTGACTTTAACACATCACTTTCACCTTTGGACAGATCAACAAGGCATAAATTCAAGACAAAAACCTTAGAATTGAACAACTACATAGACCAACTAGATCTAACAGACATCTGCAGATTATTCCACCCAGCAACAACACAATATACGTTTTTCTCAGCAGCACATGGAACATTTTCCAAAGTAGACCACATTTTAGGCCATGAAACAAACCTGGACAGATTCAGAAACACTGAAATTATTCCCTGCACTCCCTTATACCACAAGGGCATCAAATTGGAACTGAAAACACATCTCCACCAATGAAAACCCTGTAACTCATGGAGATTGAACAACACATTGTTGAATCACCAATGGGTCATCGAAGAGATCAGAACAGAAATCCAACAGTTTATGAAATTTAACAAAAAGGAGCACACAAAATACCAGCTCCTTTGGGACACGGCAAAGGCAGTACTCAGAGGAAAATTTATAGCTCTGAGTGCTTACAATAACAAATTGGAAAAATCACAAACAAACAATTTACTGTGTTACCTTAAGCTCCTGGAAAAAGAGCAACAAACCAACCCTAATCCCACTAGAAGGAAGCAAATTATTAAAATCAATGCAGAATTAAATGAATTGGAATCCAAAAAAACTATAGAAAGAATCAGCAAAATAAGGAGTTGTTTCTTTGAAAGAATTAACAAAATTGACAAGCCCTTAGCAAATCTTACCAAAAAAAGAAGGGAGCATACCGAAATAAACAAAATCACAGATGAAAATGGTAATATCACGACAGAAATTACCAAGATCCAGAGTATCATGAGGGAATACTTCTCAAACCTTTACGCCAACAAATTTGAGAATCTAGAAGAAATGGATGAATTCCTAGCCAATATTAACATACCCACACCGAACCAAGAAGAACTAACCCAACTAAAGAGGCCTATTTTAAGCACTATGATAGAAATGGCAATAAGAGAACTTCCACCTAAGAAAAGCCCAGGGCCAGATGGATTCACAGCTGAATTCCATAAGGTCTTCAAAGCAGAGCTCACACCAACATTCCTCAAGCTAGTCAACGAAATTGAAAATGAAGGTTCTTTACCAAACTCATTCTATGAAGCCAGTATAACCCTCATCCCCAAACCAGACAGAGATTCATCAAAGAAAGAGAACTTTCAACCTATTTCTTTGATGAACATCGATGCAAAACTTCTCAACAAAATACTGGCCAAATGTCTACAACAACTCATCAAAAAATTATACACTATGATCAAACAGGTTTCATCACAGGGAGGCAAAGCTGGTTGAACATACACAAATCAATTAATATAATTCAACACATCAACAGGAGCAGGGACAAAAAATCACATGATTGTCTCAGTAGATGCAGAAAAGGCATTTGACAGGATCCAACACCCCTTTATGTTAAAAGCTCTGGAGAAACTAGGAATCCATGGAACATTCCTCAATATAATGAAGGCTTTGTATGACAAACCCACAGCTAGTATTATACTTAACGGCGAAAAGCTAAAGCCATTTTCTCTAAAAATCAGGAACGAGACAAGGATGCCCACTCTCTCCACTCCTCTTTAACATAGTATTAGAATTCCTAGCCAGTGCAATAAGGCAAGAAGCAAGCATAAAGGGGATCAAAATAGGGAAAGAGGAAGTAAAACTTTCCCTCTTTGCAGATGACATGATCCTGTATTTAAAGAATCCTATAGACTCTACTCCCAAGCTCCTTGAACTGATTCAAAACTTTGGAAGGGTAGCAGGATATAAAATTAACCCTCAAAAATCAGCTGCCTTCCTCTATGCCAACAGTGAGAGGAATGAGGCAACAATCAGGAAAGCAACTCCTTTTGCAATAGCCTCAAAGAAAATAAAGTACCTAGGAATTAGCTTAACTAAGAATGTAAAGGACCTTTTTGATGAAAACTTTAAAACCTTGAAAAAGGAAATTAAAGCAGAACCGAGGAAGTGGAAAAACCTCCCATGCTCCTGGATTGGAAGAACCAATATCGTGAAAATGACAATCTTGCCATGGGGTATCTACAAATTCAACGCAATACCCATCAATATTCCAATGTCATTCTTTAAGGAAATAGAAGAGGCAATCCAAAATTTCATATGGAATAATAAAAGACCCCGTATAGCAAAAACACTTCTTAGCAGAAAGAACAGAGAAGGAGGAATTTCAATACCAAACTTTAGACTCTATTACAGAGCTATAATTCTCAAAACAGCTTGGTACTGGCACAAGAACAGGCCTCAAGACCAATGGAATAGAACTGAAGACCCAGATATTTAACCACAGACCTATGGCTACCTAATCTTTGACAAGGGAGCCAAAAAAAAAAAAATAGAATGGAAGAAAGACAGCCTCTTCAACAAGTGGTGCTGGCAGAACTGGTTAAGCACCTGCAGAAAACTAAAGTTGGATCCTTCTTTGTCACCCTGCACCAGGATTAACTCCAAATGTATCAAAGACCTAGAGGTAAAAGCTGACACACTGAAAACTTTACAGGAAGGAATAGGAGATACACTAGACCTCCTTGGCACAGGTCGAAACTTTCTTAATAAGAACCAAGAATCACAACAAACCAGAGAAACGCTGGATAAGTGGGACTGCATTAAACTGCAGAGCTTTTGTATGGCAAAGGACATAGCTAGTAAACTAATCAGGAAGCCTACAGAGTGGGAGAAGATCTTCACCAACCATACAATGGACAAAAGCCTCATATCTAAAATATATCAAAAGCTCAAAAAATTGAATCAATCCAAAACTAATCTCCAAAGAAACAACCATCCCATTAAAAGATGGGCCAAAGACTTAAAGAGAGTCTTCTCTGAAGAAGAAACAAAAATGGCCTTTGGACACATGAAGAAATGCTCAACATCTGTGATCATAAAAGAAATGCAAATCAAAACAACTCTAAGATTCCACCTCACTCCAGTTAGAATGGCCAGGATCAAGAAAACTAATAACAACAGATGCTGGAGGGGATGTGGCCAGGAGGGATCACTACTACACTGTTGGTGGGAGTGCAAACTTGTGCAACCACTATGAAAAGCAGTATGGCAGTTCCTCAAAAGACTAAACATAGAGCTCCCCTATGACCCAGCAATTCCACTACTTGGCATTTACCCAACCATCCAGAAACAAGGACATACTAAGCCTACTAGCACAACAATGTTCATTGCAGCACTATTTACCATAGCAAAGATATGGAACCAACCCAGATGTCCCTCAGTTGATGAGTGGATCAACAAGTTGTGGTATTTGTACACAATGGAATTCTACGCTGTTGTCAGAAAGAATGACATCGCCCCATTTGTTAGGAAATGGAAAGACTTAGAAAAGATCATATTAAGTGAAGTAAGCCAGACTCAAAGGAACTTAGGCTCAATGGTTTCCCTCATTTGTCATAATCAGTAGAAACCTTGGGCTCTCCTAGCAGAGATTTGCAATAGAGCAAAACCTTGATACAAAAGGCCATATGATATGACGCTAAATGAAAGGATCTCTAGGATATAGAAACAAAAGCCATATAATGAATGATTGTTGTCCTTAATGTACTATGTTGTCTCTCATCTCTTTTGCTGTCCCTTGGTTATCTCATATTGTTACAGTATCTCACTTTGTTATCTGATATATCAGATATATTTGGTTATTTGAAATTGGATAGGGAACGGGGGAAAACAAGATGAGGGGTGGAGGTGGGGGGTAGGGAAATGGGGACCAAGACATGTGAAAGAGTATCAATGTATGGGAATTAATGCACCTTCCATCTGGCAAATATCATGTAACCCTTCTATTAATTATAGTAAAAATATATGAAAAAATATATGGAAAAAAAAGAAATTAAATCTCAGTCCAGTGGGCAAGAGGAAGGGGGACCCTCAGAGGGAGAAAACTTGTTCCAAGCTAGCCTAGACAGAGGTATGCATAAGGCTTCTCACCCAATAGCCCCATGTGGTGGCCCATGCCTGTTATTCCAGCTCCTCCGAAGGCTGAGGTCAGGATACTCATGGTTTCAGCCAGCCCAGGCAAAGAAGTTCAGGAGATCTATCGCAACAGAAAAAGCCAACTGTGGTGGTAGATGCCACAATGGAACTGTAGATAGGAGGGCCACAGACCAGATCAAGTTAGGCAAAATAGAAGTCCTTATCTCAAAAAACAAACCAGAGAAAAGGGGCTCAATGTGTAACATGCCTGCTTAGCAAGTACAAATCACTGAGTTCAAACCTCAGAGTGCTTTTTTTTTGCCAGTTCAAGGGCTTGAACTCAGGGCCCGAGCATTGTCCTTGGGTATTCTCAAGGCTCGTGCTCTACCACTTGAGCCACAGCACCACTTCTGGCCTTTTCTATGTATGTGGTACCAAGGAATCGAACTCAGGCCCTCGTGCATGCTAGGCGAGCACTCTTACCATTAGCCACTGGCCTTTAGCCATTATTTTCTGAAGTACATTTTCTCTGTTCTGTCTCTCCTCTCCTGTAACTTTATTTGTTGTCCCCCCCCAGACTATTTGCTTTTTGCAGGGGATAGGGCATTCATATCCAACCTAGCAATACCTTCCTCATCCCTTCCCTTCTGCTGTGAGCCCAAACACGGTGGGGTTTACATTGGCTACTGTATTTTTCAACTCTAAAATCCTCATTTGGTTCTTTCCATCTCTTGTCTTTGCAGAGTGTTGATACAGCTTTCCTAGACCATTTTCTTCAAGTGTATTTCCCATTACATATGGAAGCATTTGTAACAGGACTACCTTCAGATCATTACCCAGCAAGCCTGCCTCTGTCGAGCTGATAGTGGCATCTGTTGATTGTCTTTTTTTTTTTAATTTGGTGTGAGATCTTCCTTGTTCTGGGTCTGATGGATGACTCTGGTCGGGCTGCCTCTGTCCTGCATGCTTGGACACTTCTATTTGAGCTGGTTTGCTCTCACAGCTCCATCCTTGCAAGGCAAGACATAGGGCAGATCACCTTGTTTCTAGTCCAGGTTTCCTGCTTGGCCTTGGTTGAAACGGGGGTGGGGGGCAGGGCTTGCCCCCCCTTTACTGCTAAGATGAAACCCCTCCTAGTCACCACAGCTGAGTAGAGAGCTCTCCCCCCACTCTCTCCCGCCCTGCCACCATCTGAGGCCAGGATGGCTTGGCTCCCTCCACCTGAGAAGATCCAGGGAGCTCAATGCCAGGTTGTACTGGAAGTCCTGCCATGCCTGGCTCTGGGCACCTCATTACAGCCCTGAGCCAGACATCTTGGCTTGGTCTTCTGCCCTGGCTGGAGCAGGTGTTGGTGGGAATACACAGCACATGGCACGCAATGTCAGAGCTTGCAAGGACGTCCCTTTTGCTGGGGCTCTGGCTAGAGAGTGTGGGCTCTGAGAGGCTTTCATTGTGTTTTTCTTTCAGCTCCCAATCCGGGGTACATGAGAGGTGGGGAAAGCCAGGAAATGTGAGGTTCAACCACGGTGGCATTCTGATGTTCCTGCTGGTTCTTCTTGGTTCCTAAGCCTCTCATGATTTTCTCTCTAATTTTCCAAATAACATCTGGACTTTTAGGTGTCCAGGGCCAGACTAAGGCAAGATGCATCCATGCCCATCTTGTTAGAAGTCCAGAGCTGTCAGTGGATCTTTTGTGTGTTTGGTTAGTTGTTTGAGTTTTTTTGTGTGTTTGGTTAGTTTTTGAATCCCTCCCCCAAACATTTTAAACCTTGTTCTCATAATATAAACTGCACTATTCTGGCTGTTTTTGTCATTCATATTTTTAATTGGCACATCATACATATTGGGGGGGGCGTGCTGTGCAGGTTTGAAGGAATGGTACCAGGATTTTGAATTCAGGGCCTCATGTTTTTCTAGGCAAGCACTCCACCACTTGAGCTACACCTCCAACTGTATTTTTGCTGTCATTATTTTTTAAAAAGTTTTCATGTGTGCCTGGCTTGAACTGAGCCACAATCCTATACAGACTTCTTATGCAGCTGGGGAAATAAGAATACTCACTGTGCCAGCCAGTGATTGAAACGGGCTGAGCCCGGGCTCGCCTCCAACTGCAATCCTTTTATTTCTGCCTCCTGAGTTACAGATTACAGGTATAAGCCACTGCTCTTGTTGCTTGTTGTTTAATTTGTTTTGTTCTGTTCTGTTCTTTTTTGGGTGCTGAAGATTGAACTTAGGGCCCCATGCATGCTAGATAAGCACTTTATCAATTGAGCTGGCCCCCAGCCCAGTTCTCTGGGTAGTTTATATGTATACCATAGCCACGCACAGTAGTATTCACTTATAATCCCAGACAGAGAGGATGATAATTTCAGTATAAAAGTTTGTTTAGGGGGAATAAAGTGGAGGGGGGCAGAAAGTCCATGAGACCCTTATCTCCAGGTTACCCCCAGAAAACTGGAAGTGGCACTGTGGCTGAAAGTGGTAGAACACTTGCCTTGAGTGAAAGAACTCAGAGACAGCATCCAGACCTTGAGTTCAAGCCCTGTGACTAACAAAAAAAAGTGTACCCATTATCTGACATATGAAATAGTAGCCCCTCTGTTACAGTGCCTTAATAACAATCAAATTCATTTTTAAAAAGTTTGATGCCACTGTAGGAAACATGGCAAGATCTTCCCCCACTCTCAGAAAAATATACTGTGAATTATATATACACTTGTATATATGATTAGTGTAAAATATATGCATATTGTGTAGTGTAAACATGTAACATTTTTGTGGTAAAAACATTCAAAACCCTTTTAGTACTTAAAAAAACATTACAATATATTGTCATTATGTATAGCTACCCAATTGTTCATTAGCAACCAGCATTTCTTAATCCTTTCTAATTGTGACTTATCCACATATCAGCTCTTCCCTTCTCTATCCCCCCTAGTTCCTGAGAATCACTACTGTATTTTCAATTTCAGCCCTTTTATTTTATTATTATTATTTTTTTAATTTTTGGTAGTCTTGGGGCTTGAACTCAGGGCCTGGGCACTGTCCTTGAGCCTTCTCAGAGTAAACTCATTACCACTTAAGCCACAGCACCACTTCCAACTTTTTCTGTGTATGTGCTACCAAGGAATTGACCAGGGCTTTATGTATGCTAGGCAGGCTACCACTAGGCCACTTTCCCAGCCCAATTTCAGCCTTTTTAGATTTTGTATATTCATGAGATCATGCAGTGATTGTCTTTCTGAGTCTGACTTATTTCATGAACACTATGTTCTCAAGATCCATTCAAATGACAGAATTTCAGGGTTTTTTATGGTTAAATTATATTTCATTACATACGTATGTGTGTGAATTTTAAAGTACATATGTCGATAGACATTGTATGTGTATACACATACATTGTTTTTTTTTACATTGTTGATTTTTAAGTGTTCTCATATATTCTGGATATTAATTCCTCATCATGTAATATACTTGGCTAATGTATTCACCTAGACTGTTTATAACTCTTTAGTTTCTTGGAGCCAGGCCTGGAGCTTAAAATCAGGGCCTAGGATCTGTCTCCGAGCTATTTTTCTCAAAGCAAGTGTTCTTCCACAGCTTCACTTCTGGTTTTTTGGTGGTTTATTCGAGACAAGAATCCCACCGACTTTGCTGCCTAAACTGGCTTCAAACAGTAGTCCTCAGATCTCAGCCTCCTGAGGAGCTAGGATTGCCTGCAGGAACCACCAGTGCCTGGCTGTGGATTATATTTATATTGATAATATCTTGATACAGCTAATGCTTAAATTTTCATGAGGCCCTATTAATTTCATTGTTTTGTTGTCTATACCTTTGGTATCACACCCAAGAAATCTTTTGTCAAAGAATGTTATAGCTTAATGCCTTACATTTAAGCTGTGGATGCGTGTTGAGTTCCATGTTGTGTATGGCGTTAGGTCAAGCTTCCTTCGTTTGCATGTGGTGTCTAGTTTTCCAGTACCATTTGTTGTGAAAATGGTCTTTTCCCATTGGATGGTCTTGATATTCTGTTGGCAGTCACTTGATCACATACATGAAGGCTTATTCCTGGGCTTCATCAGTCTATTGGTCAAAATGCTTGCCTTTATGTCAGTTCCACACTGTTTTGATTACTGCAGTAAAGGTTGAACTAGGGAAAATGTGAATCTTTTGACTTTTTCTAAAACAATGTTTTCAACACATTTTCAAACTGTTTTGGTCATGTTGTTGTCCTTTGAGATTCCAAAGAAATCTTAGGAGAGTATTGTAGGTAGGTCTGAATCATAGTGACATCTTAAAATGTCTCTCATGAGCCTCTCGATTTGAAGGTGTTGGTTTGTATCATGTTACTTAGCTAATACATTGCTATTAATTATAGTGTTATGTACACTCGTTTGGATTTTTTTACATATAAAAATCATATCATATGCAAACAAATATATTATTTTATTTAGGTGCTAATCCTGGGGCTTGAACCCAGGACCTGGGTGCTTTGCTAGCATTCTACCTACCACTTGAGGCACAGCTCTACTCCTGGCTTTTTTTTTTTTTTTTTTTTGCCAGTCCTGGGGCTTGTGAATTCAGGGCCTAGGCACTGTCCTTGAGATTCTTTTGCTCAGGGCTAGAATTCTACCTTTTGAGCCATAGCACCACTTCTGGCCTTTTCTGTGTATGTGGTACTGAGGAATTGAACCTGGATCTTAGTGCATGCTAGGCAAGCATTCTACCAGTAGGCCGAATTCCCAGCCCCTCATTGTTTTCTCTTATGATCATTTCTAGTCCATTAAAATTTGTAGCAATAAGCTGGGCATGGTGGCTCATGCCTGTAATCCTAGCTACTCAGGAGGCTGAGATCTGAGGATCGTGGTTCAAAGCCATCCCACTAAAGTCCATGAGACTCATATCTCCAGTTAACCACTAGAAAACCAGAAGTAGCACTGTGGCTCAAGTGGCAGAGCACTAACCTTGAGCTGAAGAGCTCAGGGACAGGGCCTAGGCCCAGAGTTCAAGCCCCATGACTAACACACACCCCCACACACACAAAAATTGTAGCAATAATCCACTTGGACTTCTGATATTTATCCATTTTATTCTTCTTTCTTGATTGCTTGTTACATTTAGCTAACAGTTTATCAGTTTTCTTTTCCTTCACAGTTTTTTCTATTTATTATAACTTACTGTAATAGTGTAAGAAACATTACATAATATGTGCAGTTAAACCTGTTGAACTCAGTGTATGGCCTAATATATAGTCCAGACAAGTTCATTATCATACTACCATTGCTTTTTGGTTTGTTTCCTCAGATTTGTCTGCCTGGGGCTTCAAACCTTGATCTTCAGATCTCAGCCTCCCAAGATCACAGATATGAGCCACCAGCTCCCAGATCTGTGTGTCCTTTTATAAAATGGTAGAGGTAGAAGCTGTCCTTTTTCTACTATCACCTGTTGCTTCACAAAAAACTTGAGTGGGCCCTGCGTGGCCTAAAAGTGAGGCAGAGGCAGAGGTGGCAGTCCGATGTGATACTTTGCTCTGAAGTGCTCTGAAGCTCACAGAGTAGTCTGTTATCTCAAGGAATAGAACACACCTTGGAACGCTGAGTGAACCACCTTTCCCTCTATGCTGTGCTCTATTTGTGGACTTGCTTCCTACCAGCCACTTGCTATTTCGAGATTTTTATTACTAAATTTCCTAAGGACTGTTTGGCCAAGAACTGTTTTCAGGTACATTACATATTTTTACACACACACACACACACACACACACACACACACACACACACACACAAGCCGCTCCCCCCCCCTTTTTTGTGTGCTAGTCCTAAGGGCTTGAACTCAGGACCTCGGTGCTGTCCTTGAGCTTTGGTGCTCAAAGCTACCACTTAAACCACAGCTCCACTTTGGTGGTAAATCAGAACTACCAGGATTCAGAGTTGTTATCTCCAAAGGCTAAGTTTAGACTAGGTTTCTAATTCATGCCAGAATCACAGTGATTTCTAATCGTACACCTGCAATATTAGCTATTCAAGAGGCTGAGATCTCAGGATCCTGGCTTGAAGCCAGTCTGAGCAGAAAACTTCATGAGACTCTTTATATACAATTGATTACCAAAATAAAAAGCCAGAAGTTAAGCTATGCCTCAAGTGGTAGGGCGCCAGCCCTGAGTAAAAAAAGTTAAACAAGAGCACGAGGCTCTAGTTCAAACCCCAGTAATTACACACACAGAATTACAAGGATTTCTAAATTAGTTTTTCTTTCTTTCTTTTTTAAACCAGTCCTGGGGCTTGAATTTAGAGCCTGGGCCCTATCCCAGAGCTCCTTTTGCTCAAGGCTAGTACTCTAATAGCACCAGACCGGCTTTTTCTGATAATATGGTACCGAGGCCATGCATGCTAGGCAAGCACTCAACCACTAAGCCTCTTTCCCAGCTCGAGTTTTACTTATTTTTTTTTTTTTGGCCAGTTCTGGGGCTTGAACTCAGGGTCTGAGCACTGTCCTTGGACTTTCTCAAGGCTAGCACCACTTGAGCCACAACACCACTTCCGCCTTTTTCTATGTATGTATTACCAAGGAATCGAACCTGATCTTCATGCATGCTAGGCAAGCACTCTACCACTAGGCCAAACTCCTGGCCCCTACTTAATTAAAGAAACACTTCCATTACTGTCATTCCTTACATAACCATAGATATGCAAACTAGATTATTTCTTAGCCTGTTTACCTGCCCCCTCTTTTCTGTCTGCCCCTTTTTTCTTTTGCAGTCTTTATATTAAACGTGTTTCTGTTTCTGCCTAGTTAACTCTGCCTGAGGATTAACTGAAAATTTTCTCTTAATTCATCCCTCACAGATAAAGGCATTGATGAAGCTGAGCAGAGTCTGACCATGTAGAGAGGCTCCAGAGTGACCCCATTACCACCCCAACTCTCACAACACATGCTCAGAGAATTCCCAGTTAGTTCACCGATAGCAGCCTCAGTTCTTCCGAAGGGTTTTCTTTACATGTTGGTTGAAATGAAGAACAAGACTTTAGGTATCGGAAGGGGCGAGTTGGGAGAAGAGGGCTGTTGGCAAAGAGGAAGATGAGTTTGAACTTCGTAAAATCACTGGAGAAGCTTGGAGAAGTAACAGTGTGTGTGCGGTCTTGCTTATAACGTGAGACAAGCTTCTCTTTGTTCTTGTTAAAGATTGTGAGCCATGTGTTAAATAATATTAATGGCTGGGATTGTCAGTACTTAACAGTACCTTCCTTGTACAAAGTGATTTTATTGATCGATACAGACTCAATGTAACGGGGGCAGATTATTTTTACTGATTTTATCGAAACAGTAACCAAGTTTGTTAGTGCACCACATATCTTTAAATAGATCTAGATGATGATGTAGATTAAGAAAAGCAAGCCGCCATCCATCTCTTTTTGATCGGTTAATAACTTAAATCCATCATTGCTAGCAAGTGTTTTCAGATTCTGTAGTGTATTTGTGTTTCTCTTCTGCCTGGTTAGCTTGTTTCAGTGGTTGGCGTTCCAGCCAGGAAAACCCTAGCCACGAATTGAAGGTTTGGCAGACAAATGTGTCAGCATAATTCTTGAAGTGATTGATCGATTATGAAAAAGAGAAAACCTTAGATGTTTTTTTTTTCTAAACTTTGTGTCGGTAAGCAGGGATCTGTATATAAAAAGATACCTTGTACAGTGCTCGATAAGACTGAAACTGAGCCAGACACACTTTATGAAGTAATTTCTTAGGACAGTGTGTGATATTTCTTCTTACATGCTGTAAAGATTTTCACCTTTAGCTATGGCGAACAGTGCGATTAAATTTCTAAATTAATCTAAAAACCATGTATACTTTAAAATAATTTGAGTACAATTTTAAAGATATCTAAAACTAATAATATTTTTATTTCCTTCCTTCTTTCCTTTCTTCCTCTCTTGCATCATTCATTTCTTCATTCATTAATGCAGCATTGGAGTTTAAACTTGACTTTGTGCTAGCTAAGCAGGTGCTCTTGCACTTTGGCCATGCCTCTAGTTCTACCTATGTTTCAGGTAGATTCTCACTGTTTTGCCTTTGGCTGGTCTGGGACTCAGAGCCCACTTCCATGTAGCTGGAATGGTAAGTACATGCCGCCATGTCCACCTTATTAATTTCAATGATCTTTCTACCTTTTGGCCCCAAGTGGCCTTGAATGGCAGGCCCCTTGTTCACTGTCTCCTGAGTGAATAAGTACGATCGCAGGAGGAACCACCTCAGCTAGCTGCCTCATTCCCCCCACTCCAGCCTTGAAAAAAATAAGCTGGTATTTATTTTTTATTTTTTGTCGGTAGCAGGGCTTGAACTCTGGGCCTTAGCACTGTCTCTGAGCTCTTCAGCTCAAGGCAAGCATTCTACCACTTGAGCCACAGCATCACTTTCCATTTTCTAGTGGTTCATTAGAGATAAGAATCTCATGGACGTTAATGCCCAGGCTGGCTTTGAACCATGATCCTCAGATCTCAGCCTCCTGAGTAGCTAGGATTACAGGCGTGAGCCACTGGCACCTGGCTTATTTTATTTTTCTTATTGAATTGAAGGCCTCATGCATATTGGACAACTGAGCTAAATAACCCATCCACTCCTACAATAAAGGTATTTTAAAAGTTCAGATACTGCATTCTTGCCTATTGTGTGTAGACAAACACAGTGCTAAGTCTATACCGTCACACGTATGGAACCTTCAAGCAATCTGAATAGCTTTACGAATCTCAAAAAAAAAAAAAAGACTATGGTGAGAAGCTTATGTGAGTATTGAGAATAAATTAGAAAAATGAACCCCACTGGCCTCCGAAGCTTTAATCGTACTTAAAACTTTGAGAGTTTTGAACCTATAGACAGCTGGTCAGCTGTCAAACATCTAGTTTGGCAGTGTATACTGTCCTGATTTTTTTTTTAAATCCTCAGTAGTTATTTTTGTTAAGATTGCACATCATAATCTTGAGCCCTGTGCTGATGGGATGGATCTGTGAACAGGGCTGGGTATTGTATTTCAAGCCTATAGTCCTAGCTACTTAGGGAGTGGAGAATGGAGGATGGAGGTTAAAGACCTGTCTCAGCCTAGCTGTTGTAAGGACGCCATCTCTACCAGTGGCTTGACACAGTGGCACATGCTTGCCAAGTGAGAGAGACAATCCCAGGCATAAAGCAAGAAGCCAAAGCCTTGGCAATAACTAAGGCAATAAGTGTGGTTTACGTAAGGCTGATGTGTAGTTTCCGTGATAGAGTGACTCCATTTGTAATCTTGAGGCCTTCAGTTTAAAAGAAAAAGAAAGAGGCCTAGTTTGGCCTAGTGGTAAGAGTGCTTGCCTAGCATGCATGAAGACCTGGGTTCGATTCCTCAGCACCCCACATACGTAGAAAAAGCCAGAAGTGGTGCTGTGGCTCAAGTGGTAGAGTGCTAGCCTTGAGAAAGCCCAAGGACAGTGCTCAGGCCCTGAGTTCAAGGCACAGGACTAGCAAAAAAAAAAAGAAAAATAGAAAAAGATGACTTAGGGGATTAAGTTCTCCCTCTACAGCATCCTGTACTGGTGAACACACTGGAAGTGATGTGTTGTTTCTAGACAAAGGGCTGGGGTGTGTGTGTGTGTGTGTGTGTGTGTGTGTGTGTGTGTCTGTGTGTGTCTGTGTGTGTCTGTGTGTGTGTGTGTATACTACTGACCTGCTGTCATTCATGGAGAGTCAACTCAAGCTCCTAAGCCAAACATGGAGTTGGAGATGTCATTTTCTTTCCTTACCATTCAGACTCCCTACTTGTGTCTGATAAAAGAAGTACACCCTGAGTCACTGTTACATTTCTATGAATGTTGGGCCCTTTAACATGCCAAGATAGATGAGAAGCTTTGGGAAGGCAGACATTATCCTTGCTACTTTTGTTTACTATTTTATAAGATTTATGTTCTGGATTGTGAGTTTTAGAACTAACTTTCATAGTGAGTTTGTGTTAGTTTGATGACTTCAGTCTGATCAAAGAATGAAAACATATCTATTTTAGCCAATTAATTACTGACATAGTTTCTTCACTGACATCAAGAGCTCTCCTTGTAGATTAACATACTTTTAATGACAGTCTACTCTGTTATTTTTCTGCAGAAGTATGTTCATGCTCAAAAACATTCAAAAGCAGAAATCACAGATAATTTTCTGTAATGTATCTACTTGGTCCACTGGTTCTGAACTAAGAGTCCCTTTTGTTTTTGCAGGGAACATGTATGATGTCTAGATACCTATTTAATTGTACCAGCCGAGGATGGGGGTGGTATCAGCATCTACAGAGAAAAATATGTGGTTAAAAACTGTCACACATGGCCATCCCCTACCAATAAATAGCTATTTCATCCAAAATGTCATTGCCGGCTGGCTAAGAAAGAGGCTCAGATACCTCAAGATTCTGTTGCGCTCTCTTCATTGTTTTCTACTTCTATTTTTTTTCTGTCACTTTTTATTTTAATTATTTACTATTTCCAAGTACAAGCGTTTGAACTTAGGGTCCTGCACTCTTGCTTGTTCACTCTCCTGCCAGTCTACTACTTGAGCCACATTTCCAGCCTAGCTTTTTGCTGTTTTGTTTTGTTTTGTTTTGCATCACATAGTAGTTAGTATTTAGTCTTTCTGAGATAACTCCATACTGATTTCTAAAGTGGCTGCATTTGCTAAACAAACCAAAAGTGTATTCGACTTTCTACGCACCCTCTATAAACACATCCTCACTAGAGTGAGGTAGAGTCTTAATATTGTTTTGATTTTTGTTAGTTGTTTTGGAAATAGAGTCTCAGAGTTTTTCTCCCTGAGCTGGCTTCAAAGCACAATTCCCCAGATCTCAGCTTCCTTTTAGCTAGGATTATAGGCATGAGCTACCAATACCTAAATTTTCACCTATGCTCTGTGAACTCCTCTCGATTTAGATTACTTTCTAAACACTCATCATATGCAATGTGTACTTCTAAGATTTTTAAATTGTTCTTAACACTTTTTTTGGTGGTCATGGGGCTTGAACTTAGGGTCTGTGTACTGTCTTTGAGCCTTTTTGTGCTCAAGGCTAGCACTCTACCACTTGAGCCATAGACCACTTACGACTTTTTCTAAGAAGTTTATTGGAAATAAGAGCCTCATGGACTTTTCTACCTGGGATGACTTTGAACTGTGATCCTCAGATCTTAGCCTCTTGAGTAGCTAAGATTATAGGTGTGAGCTACTACCACCTGCCTTGTTCTTTGTGTGTGTGTGTGTGTGTGTGTGTGTGTGTGTGTGTGTGTGTGTGAGTGATGGGGCTTGAACTCTGGGCCTGGGTGTTGTCCCTGAACTCTTCAGCTCAAGGCTAGAGCTCTACCACTTGAACCACAGTGCCCCTTCTGGTTTTCTGGTGGTTAACTGGAGATAAGAATCTCATGGAGGGGGGGAGGGAAATGGGTACCAAGACATGTGAAAGGGTATCAATGTATGTGAATTAATGCACCTCCTATCTGGCAAATATTATGTAACCCTTTTACTAATTACAATAAAAAATGCAAAAAAAAGAAAAAAAAAGAGTCTCATGGACTTTCAGTGCCTGGGCTGGCTTTGAACCTTGATCCTTAGATCTCAGCCTCCTGAGTAGCTAGGATTACAGGTGTGAGCCACTGCGCCCAGCTCCTCTTAACTTTTTTTAATTAGGAAGTTTTCAATATAAAAAAATAAAAGGAGTATAATTCCAAATTGCTGCCATTCAATTTAATAACTCTTCTCCCTCATTTTGATGAAACTCTCTCTAATTATGATATTACAATATAATATACAATTACAATATATAATATATATTCTGCCATACCAGGTACCAGCATTTGAACTCAGGGTGTATGCTTTGCTTGCTAGGTTTCCTCGCTCATGGCTGGTACTCTACCATTTGAGCATGTCCCTGGTCCAGCATCGTGTCAGGTATTTGGGAGATACAGTCTTACAGACTTTTCTACACAAGCAGGGTTTGAACCTTGATCTTAACTAGCTATAATAGGCATTATAGGCATGAGCTACTGGTGCCAGCTGATTTATGTTTTCTCCCATAAATATATCAGTATGCATTTCTAGTAAAGGTTCTTTGTAAAACAATTTTTAATAAAGACTGTGTAATATCCTATCCTCTGGGAGTGTTACACTTTATTTAAGAGGCTATTGAATCTTAGAGGCTGTTTCTGATTTTCCCTGTGGAATTTCTTGTTTGGTTGGGTTTTGATTTTCTTTTACTGTAGTTTTAAGGGGTGGGGGGGGCTCTTCCTCATTCTCCTTGCTTTACAGGTAAAGTGGGAAGTATGTGAAGTAAACAAGGCAGGGACAAGCGCAGATCCTGGATTTCATTAAACACTGTAACTGGTAAAGATTAATGTACATATCTCTTGCTAATTCTTTCCAATTACTCAGTTCATATAAATTCCCAAGCCTGGTTAATTATGCTGAAGTCAGGTAGTAATACTGACCAGTGTTCTGACAACGGGGAATTTTCCTAGTGTAACCTTGGCGTCTCTCCCTGGTGCTCAGCACATTAGGCCCTAAGCCCCGAGCCCATTCATTTTCTCTTCAGGCCTAATTGCTGCAGACTGGCTGCCACAGGTACCTGGATAGCCAGTGTTTAAAGAGGCAGGGACTTCTGAGAACAAATAAGGAAAGATTAATTGGTTGTTTGGTTCCCTCCCAAGAGAAATGTGGGTGCTTAATCAAGAAAAATAATTTCTCCTGTTGATTTGGCTTATTTGGAGAAAAGATAATTGTGCAATGGTAGGTACACACAGTGCCTTTTAGAAGAGGTATTGCCACTTTTCCACATGAGAGACAGGCTATGGGAAATAAATGCACGACACTGACGAAATGGATGGAGATGGCTCCCGCTTTTCACAGTAAGTAATCTGGCTGTTGGGCTTTTATTTGTACCAATAGTGCTAGCTAGTATTGTCATTTGTTTGTCTGGCTCTTCGAAAGTCTAATCAGAGAGACAATAGCACCAAAAAAAAAAAATCAACAACACTTTTTCCAAATTGTTCTTAATTGCTAGAAGACAAAGTAAGCTAAATGCTGTGATGTTTCCAATTAAAGAACCTGTTTCCAACAAGCACTATTAAATCTATCTTTCCTGATCTGCTAAATAAGCTATCAAAGAGTGGAGCAGATTAATTGAGAGCAATTAGTTCCAGATTTCTTACAATAGGGAATGTGAACTAACATTATTAATGAATCTAGCAGTTTGGGAGCATAGTAACTGTGTCACTTTTACCTCTGGCCAATAGGAAAAAGGAAATCAACTAAACGTGATCATATTGCTTATGATGTTTAGTACCAAAACCATTTTTCTTCCAAAATTTCTAGATGCATGAGGAAGGATGCTTCATGTTCCAAATCAAAGTTGACCTTGAGTTTGGAAAGGGAAAACAATAATTGAATTAAGAAAAGTAAGTATTTTCACTCCACCAGAAAGGGACACTTGCAAACACAAGAATGTCCAGAGCAGAAGGACCAGGAAGACAGTGCCAACTTTGAGCAAAAAAGCTAAGGGATAGCTCCCAGACCCTGAGTTCAAGCCCCAGTTTCAGAACACATATAACTGGATCGTAGCTGTTTTAGTCTGTGCAAGTCCTGTGGCTCTGATGACTCAGTTCTGCATTTATCTGTGCAAACTGCTATAGATGGTTTGGAAACAAAGCAGAAGGACTCTGTTGCAATAAAATGATTTATACTGGCACCAGTGGGTCAGATCTGGCCACAGTTACCCTGAGGACTGGGGCGGGTGGCAAATAAGGTAGATGGGCAACAGCGGTGAGCCAGAGAAAAAGCACAAAAACTGTTATAGGGTGGGAGACCTCTCTGAGCATGAGTCACCTTTTCTATTTTTTTTAAATAAAAAAGAATCAAAGGATATTCGACCCAGCATTGTTAATAATTAAATAAACCAATATTCATGAAGCATTCTCCAGTTCCTGAAACACATTACCCACATTTCCTCTGGTCCCTGAAGCTCCAGAGAGGCACAGGGATTAATGCCTAATCTTAATTATTTAGCCATGAAAATTAAATTAGAAAACATGCTCTTTCATGAGCCATCTCTGAAATTCTTCTAGAACCGTGACTAATTTTAAATGCTATTTGGGAAAATGACAAGACCAAAATGTTAGAGATGATACAGAATGTTGTGACTGGAAAGTTCTGGTGAAGCCTTCCATCCATTCATTACTTCACAAACCAGCATCTCTGAGGGAGGCCTGTGGACCAGGCCTCTGCAGGGTACTTGGTGCTTGGTACTTCCACCTCCTCTCTGCTCAGCCTGCCTCTGGGTCATGAGCTAGGCTGAGATAACCCAGGAACTCGCAGCATAGAAATCCTTCAGGAAGTCATGGGCAAATCCCACAGCTGGGGACGTGTCTGCGGTGTGCCCGCTTGCTCTCTTGTGAGCATGAGCCATGCTTCGTGGGTCACAAGGCAAGAAAGTGAGCCTTCTTGGTGGTGTTGAGTCTGTCTTGTGTGGATCCCCGGGCTGGAAACCGTTTGGTCCTGGTAGCTGTTGCCTTTCGGGTGTCCCAGTCAGGTGCTTGTGTGGGTAGTACTCGCTGTGTTCCGGAAGCCCAGGTGGCTTCTCAAAAGTCATGCCACCTGGCAGGGCACCATAAGTCACATCTGTAATCCTAACTGCTCAGACGACTGAGCTCTGCGGATCATCAAAGCCAGTCCTGGCAGGAAAGTCAGTGACACTCTTGTTTCTCTTAACCACCAAAAGGCTAGAAATGAAGCTGTGGCTCAAATGGTAGAGCATCTGCCTTGTGCAAAAAAAAAGAAAGAAAGAAAAGAAAAGCTCCAGAATATGGCACCCAGGCTCTGAGTTCAAGCTCTAAGACACACACACACACACACACACACACACACACACACACACACACGAGGTCTGATCATCAAACCCCAGACTGCAGGTGAAAGGGGTCACCAGCTCCCTAAGTCAGGGACACATGCAGGCTGTGCCTGCCCAGTCCCTCTAATTCTGCAGCCTTGCCTGGCCCTGCCTCTGCAGGGTTTCTGTGGAGACCCTTTGAGAGCACATAGGGCAGGGAGTGGTGTTTTTTTTGTTGTTTTTTGTTTCGTTGGTCATGGGACTTGAACTCTGGGCTGGACACCATCGCTGAGCTCTTTTGCCAAGGCTGTACTCTACCGATTTGAGCCACAGTGCCATTTCCCATTCATTGGAGATGAGTCTCATGGATTTTCCTGCCCCTTGCAGGCCTTGAACTGAGATCCTCAGGTCTCAGCCTCCTGAGCAGCTAGAATTATAGGCATGAGCCAGGCCATATTTTTCGAAGGAACAGAAGCCTTGGAGAAAAACATCTGGAACATGGATGTTAGAGAAATTTGATATAATTGTGGGATCTCGTCAGCAGCATGAAAGTGTGTAACCTAGAGGATTCTTCAACCCTTGCCGGGCACTGGTAGCTTGCCCGTTGTCATCCTCTTACTCTGGGGCTGAGCTCTGAGGGTGACAGCTCAAAGCTAGCCTGGGTAGGAAAGTCCATGAGACTCACAGCTCTAATTAACAAGCAAAAAGCCAGAGAGTGGAGGTGTGGCTCAAGTAGTAGAGCAACTGCCTTGGGAGGGAAAACGCCAAGTGATTACATAAGGCCCTGAGTTTAAGCTGTAGTGTCCATCCGCTTTCCCGCCCCAACCCTGAAATTCTTTGCCTCTCTTAAAGCTTGGAAGCAGAAGTTTTGAAGCTGTTCAGAGACTCTTTATTGGAAGAGTCAGAATTGGTCTTTCACCAAAAATCTATTAAATATAGCATTTCCAGCTCTGTAACTGTATAACATCATATTTGATGTTACAAGAAGGAATTTTTTTGGCCAGATCTCATCTGAAAGTCATTGCATTATTGGTGAATGGAGCTGGAAAAATAGTGTTATGATTTAATAAGTGCAGCTGTTGGATATACTTACTTGCCTTTGCAAGGTATTGCTGTCAACAATGGTTATTAAATCCAAATCTCTATGAAGCAAACTGAACTTTTGAAACATATCTGGAATTGTAGTTTGGACAGATCAAGGGTGAGGGGGGCAGAGCTGCTGGTAGTAGAGCTTGAACTCATGGCTTTAAGCTCTGGCTAAGAGTTTTTGCTCCGGTATAATGCTCTACCACTTGAGCCACATTACCACTTAGGACTTTTTACTGTTTAGAGACAAGAGTCTTATATTTGTCTTCCAGGGCTGGCTTTGAACCTCAGTCTTCATATCTCAGCCTTTTGATTATCTAGGATTGCAAGAATTAGCCATCAGTGCCTGACTATATAGTGTTTACTTATATATAAGTAATACACACACATTTCTTAGGGGGAAGGCTATAATCCTTTTTTCATTTGAGACATGTATACTTGGGAAACCCTGATTTTCAGATGAAAAATCACCTTACTCCATTCATGACAATAGGCTTTAATAAGTGAAATAGTATAATGACAGTATATATGAACTTTTTTAAATTTAATTTTAAGCCAAGAACAGTTGCTCACAGCACCTGTAATCCTAGCTACTCAGGAGGCTGAGATCTGAGGATTGCAGTTCAAAGAAAGCCCAGGGGCTGGGAGCATGGCCTAGTGGTAGAGTGCTTGCCTAGTATGCACAAAGACCCACGTTCGATTCCTCAGTACCACATACACAGAAAAAGAACAAGCTAGAAGCAGTGCTTTGGTTCAAGTGGTACAGTGCTATCCTTGAGGAATGCCCAAGGACAGTGCCCAGCCCCAGAATGGGCAAAAAAAAAAAGCCATCCCAGTGCTAAAGTCTGTGAGAATTTTATCTATAATTAACCCCCAGAAAACAGGAAGTGGCACTGTGGCTCTATGGGTAGGGTGGTAACCTTGAGCTGAAGAGTTCAGGGACAGCGCCCAGGCCCAGGGTTCAAGCTCCACGACCAACCAAAAAATAATAATAATAATAATTTTGTTGTTAGGGTAATGTACAGAAGGGTTGCATTTACCTATGTGAGATAGTACATTTCTTGAACATTGTTACCTCCTCCCACGTTTTCTCCGACTTTCCCTCCCCCTAAAACTTTTTTTTTTGCCAGTTCAGGGCCTGGGCACTGTCCTCGAGCTTTTTCGAGGCTAGTGCTCTACCACTAGCCACAGCACCACTTCTGGCTTTTTCTGTGTACATGGTAACAGGGAATCGAACCCTAGGGTTTCGTGCATGCTGGGCAAGCACTCTACCACTAGGCCACCCTCCTGGCCCCTATAAGAACTTTTTTAAGGTTCATCTTTCATGAACATTTTATGAAACTTACTTTATTTCATCATGATGCTGAGGATGGAATGTGGAGTTCCACACATGGTAGGTAGACAAGCACTCTACATTGAGCTACATCCTCTGCTTTTGAAACTTTTTTTTTTTGTCTGTCGTGGCTCTTGAACTCTGGTGCTGTCCCTGAGCTCTTCAACTCAAGGCTGGTGCTCTACCACTTGAGCCACAGTGCCATTTCTGGTTTTCTGATGGTTAATTAGAGATAAGAATCTCACAGACTCTTGTGTCCAGCCTGGCTTTGAATGGTGATCCTCAAATCTCCGCCTCCTGAGTAGCTAGGGTGACAGGTGTGAGCCATCGGTGCCAGGCCTTTTAAACTTTTATTCGAAGAGTTCTTTCTTATTCAGAATTTGGCAAAGTTCCGATCGTGGTGGACTATTCTCAGACTGGATAAAGAAGCTCACTTCCAGTCCCTGAACTCTGAATGAAGTCTTATAGTAATGGAATTAGAATCTTTAAAAAGTCTAATACTTATGATAGTCTTCCTTGGTTTTACTTTTCTGTCTTTTCTTACATTTCTGTACAGAATGGGTATTGGCTTTTGTTTTCTAATTCAGTGGCATTGTAACTTTTTCTCTGTTACTCAAACGATGCATGGAAGGCCTTCCATGAAACAGATAGAGAAACAAAGGAAGGGATCTCTTTTTATCCTCCTTCACCCAGGCAGCAATCTAAGAGCAGCGTTGATACAGTGTTGGGGCTGTAACCATCTGTCTCTGTAATTGTTGAAACCATTCATCATTGGAGATTGACTCCAGACACTTGGGGGGGGGCTCCACATTCATAACCATGACCAGCCTCTTCTCCTGAGTCTCCCCCTCCTACTGCTGCCTGTTCCAAACACCCTGTTCTTCATCTAGTCTTCCCCCTATTGTTCATTTCCCCACTGGTCTCCTCTTGTGTGATTCCGGGAAAACCTGGGCATTTTTGTGCGCTTTTATGAATGCACTGTCTTGAGTAAATATAACCCCACAGTTATACTTTTCATTAAAATTGAACCTTGGGGATGAGTCAGAGCAGTGTTGTCTTTGCTGGGTGGCTTCTGTTGCTACCACCCCAGCTGGTTTTCTGCTCACTTTTTTTCTTGAACAGTGTCACCTCACTAGCTCCGGATACCTTAGTTTACCCACATGGTCTCTGGTAAGTAATCTGTTTCAACTTCATTTTGAAGTTGATTATGATAACTACCTATCCCTCACCCACCAAAAAAACAAACCCTCTTTTATGGTTCCTTCACAAGTACCAAATGTTAATATTCTTAAGCCAGATGTTCAGGAATCCAGCATTATCTGTAGTGGATCTTGTGTATCCACACCTACCAGCTCATGGTTCCAAGCCTTGCTTTGTCAGCAACCCATTTTGTTCTCATCCCTCCTCTCGGTTTATCCAAGATTTCCCTTTGCTTGATTCTCAACACCCACATGTGGTATTATTGTGTGTGTGTGGCATGCCTGCGTGCCTGTGTGTGTGTGTGTGTGTGTGTGTGTTGATCTTTGAGCTTGAACTCAGGGAATGGGCACCATTCCTTAGCTTTTTTGTTCAGGGCTAGCACTCTACCACTTTTGAACCACAGCTCCATTTCTGACTTTTTGATGGTTAATTAGAGATAAAGGTATCACAGACTTTACTTCCTTCTGCAAACTGTCTTTGAACCGTGATTTTCAGATTTCAGCCTCCTGAGTAGCTAGGAATACATGTATAAGCCACCAGTACCTGGCCTAGACATGGTATTCTTAAACATTTTCATGACCATTAGCCCACAGTATTTTCCCTTCTATCATAAGCCCTCGAAAGAAGAATCTTTCTTTTCCTGCATGCCACCTACTTAGGCTCCTAACTTTGCTTAACTCATCCTGATTGCTGTCTCAAAGCTGCCACCTAGTTTTTTCATGATAATAGTTGATATTATTTCAACTTTTTCTTTCATTTGCTGAAAATAAATTTATACTTTTATTTTTCTCCAATTGTTGGAACACATCCTTAGATACAAATGAGTCATGTCTGTCTGATTTCACTATGTGGTATTTTATTGTGTCAGTCTCTAATTTGATAGTGGTATTTCTATAGTATGATTTATGTAACTTTTTAAGTTTGGCTGCACTTAGCTACTCAGGGGGCTGAGATCTGAGGATTGCAGTTTGAAGCAGCCAGGAAATTCTGTGAGATTCTTATTGCTGTTGTTCAAGCCATCCCTGGAAGAAAAGTCCATGGGACTTATATCCAAATAACCAGTAAAGACCCAGAAGTGGTGGGGCACTGGTGATTTACACCTGTAATCCTAGCTACTCGGGAGGTTGAGATCTGATTATTGCAGTTTGAAGCAGCCAGGAAATTCTGTGAGATTCTTATTCTAATAAACACCAAAAAGCCAGCAGTGGAACTGTGGCTCAAGTGATAGACTGCTAGTCTTGAGAGAAAAAAAGTAGAAGAAGCTCAAGGACAACACCCAAGCCCTGAGTTCAAGCCCCAGGATGATCACAAAAGAAAACAAAGTGGCTACACAGGAATTTCAAATTTGGCACAGCCAGAAATTCAACTTATAAAACAAATAAAGAAAAAGAAGTGCCAGAGTTCTAATTCTTACCATATACCAAGAGCTTTACAGATTTACAGGAAGATAATCCACATAACAATATTGACATATTTATTCAAAAATAATTACAAATGATCCCTAAAAGAGCATGGTAAATACAGACAACGTATTTACTTTTAGATATGCAGATGTTAAAGCAAGAACACGAATATGATTTGTTACTGACAATACCAAAATTGAGGAAGCTTTTGTGGAAAACAGGCTTATAAAATCTCTCTCTCTCTCTTTTTTGAATCATTTTATGGCCGGAGTTGGTTTTTCTTTTTCCTCCAAAGCCTTACGTACAAGAATTCTCTATTAAATATTCCTAAAACCACATTGCCTATTATTTTCCTTACTGGTAGAACAAGCCACACGAGGTTGCTAATTCTGTTGTATTATCTCTGGTCTAAAAAGATCTGCTGTAGCAACACAAGAGTGAAAGTCTCTCCTCCAGAGCCATGCTATTTATTTTTCACTGGCACACAGAGGTTACTGAGCTTCCCCTGGTCAGGTGCTGAGAGCCCTTTCTGGCGGTAATTGCATTGTTCCACGCCTTTATTGTAGAATCCCTTGCCAGTGAGTTTTTTGGGGGAGGGACAGGTGTCAAAGAAAAGAAGCCACAGTGAAGTAAGTCCCTGTGATTTGGGCAAAGGTTAGATTGCTCAAGCCATTCTGCAAAATGTGTCAGTTTGCTGCCCAAATAAATGCCTAGCGTGCGTAAAACACACAGCACAGTGACCCCAGGAAGAAAAATCAATTGCAATTCATATTTCATATGTCTATAATTGCTTGTGAATGCATGGCAGCAATTGTTTTCAGGGCAGCTTTTTCTCTCCCGTTGTTTCTTTTCTTTTCTCATTTCTAATGGTTGTGCTTTTCAGGCGCTGGTTTACCGTGAGGCGGTATGTGGACTTTTTTTTTCTTGTCCACATTACCATTCTTATTACTAGAGCCCTCCACTGGATTTGCTTGTGCACTGAACTGTAGACAGACTGAGATGATACTCTGGACTTGACTGTGTTTGAAGTTCTTAAAGGTTTGGGGCAGTGTACTTTGGTTCACTTTAAAACGAGGAATGGGGCATTGTGAAAGAAATCATAGCTTAGCAAAATAGTTCTTCATTAGCGTTTTAGCCATTAAATACAGGGTCTTATTCATGGCTATACTTTTAAACACTATTTTTATCAGACCAGCGATACATAATACCTGCTTGTTTTGCAAGTTATACAATCTGTCTTACCAACACCCTCTCTCTCTCCCCCCACACTCTCTCTCTCTCTCTCTCTCTCTCTCTCTCTCTCTCTCTCTCTCTCTCTCTCTCTCTCTCTCTCTCTCTCACACACACACACACACACACACACACACACATACAGAGCCACTTTTGAATCCGTAGTCCTCCCGTGGACTGAGATGTCATAAGGATAGAGAGAAAATGCTGTTCTCTTTATGGATTACTGTTAGGTCAACAAAACTTTGGCAGCATTGATTAACTTGACAGTGACTACAGCAGTACATTTATCACTTATGGCTGTGCTGTAGAAAATCTAATAAGAGGCAAACAATTCCCTTTAGAGTAGTAACAGGTTCACTGTGGCTAACGGTGCATGCACTGGAAATTTCTGCCTTTAAATTATACCCTAGCTGCTGGCTGGGTCATTGACTCAGAGCGACTGACCTCCTGTCGTCATGCTGTTGTTTTTAATTTCAACACAATTATTTGACTTTAAAAACTATTTAAAATTGTTCTATGTAATGCTTTAAAAAAAATCCAAGCAGATGGATTCAGTAGGATATTCTAGCAAGATGATTTTTTTAAATAGTTGCAGGATAGAAAAATTCTATTGTTTGAGTTCTTACCAAGCTAGGGCTATCACAGGTAAATCTCTTCCATGCTCAGGGCTTTCAAATGGAGTTTGTTCCATAATGGAAAACTTTGGAGAAATGTCAGTACTACTTCGATACTTTGTAGAAAACAGGAATGTAGTCTTTTTTAAATTTTTTAATGTGAAATGACAGTGTTTTATGTTATTACTGGGTAGGGTATTTTCGTTGTATTTTCCCTCCCATTAAAAAGCTCATGAAGATACTAAATGCTTATGTTCCTTTCTTCCTTATAATAAACATCTGTTTTCAATTTCCCACATCCACTTTGAGAATAAACATTGATGTGGGGAAACAAATAAGGAAAATAAATTTATTGAATAACACAAATTATATCTAATGATTAAGTCAGCATTGACAAGCGTGATGAATTCAGTAGATCAAAACAAAAGTAGATTTTAAAATTAATTCAATAGTTATCTAGAAAACTAAAGAGTATCTGACTAATAGATAACATCATTTCTGTAACACACTGAAAACTTGAAATCATGCTAAAACCAGATCTTTCTTCTCAGGGAGCGTTTTGTGTGCATATGTCATGTGTTCAGAGTGTTTTTTGATTTTGTAGGAAGATAATTTATTTCATCTTACTTTTTATACCCTTCATAGTCAAAAATTCACAATGTAGCAGGAGAGATCTTGTTAAAATGGGAATGTCTCCACCTTGTTTCCTATCTTATGTCTTGAATTGAGGGCTTTAGACAGGGGAGGTTCTGTGAAGGCAGTAGGGCCTCTTTGTTGGGAGAAAAGCATTCTGCTCAAATCAATTGTCAAGAGGTTTAATATAATAAGGCAGCTTGTGGCATGACTAAAAGAAAATACTGTGTGCCGAAATTCCCACCGCAGTGTATTTTTACAAGAAAAACTGAGTTCACCTGAAACACGAATACATTGAAAACCAAGAATTAATAAGGCAGCGCTTTCTAAGCGCTGCCTGGCTTGGTGTCCAAAGGCCCAGGTCAGTGATCACATCCAATATTTGTCTTCGAGATTCTAAACGGCATATGAACCAAAATTACTTTTTCTCAAGCTGTAGGAAGTACTAGCCTGAATCAGTAACATTCAAGCCTGTTGATGTTCATGTTTTGATTGAATTCCATGTGGATGGCTTTCCTTTCATCTATGGGAGAAATGGGGGGGCTCTCCCTTCTAAAAACCCCCTTTTCTGAAGGCTGCATCCACCTCCCTGGATTCTCCAGGTTACAATGGAGGACCTCCCTCCATTTGCCCTCGTGAACAGAGGCTGGGTATTGATTAACTATCACGCTGGCATCAGAACTACTCTTAGGATTCAATTTTTTTGTTGTTTTGCATATTTTATTGATCAAAGTGGTAAATGAGCATCAAGCGTGCAAGAAGACGATGAATTGTTTACTTGCATAAAATAACCTTTCAATAAGGGAAGATGCATGGCTTCCACTTTGGTTCTGTTCCGCGGCCCGAGGCAGATGGCATTCAGCTGCTATTGATTTGCTTCCATAGTTAAGAAGCAGCCTGCAACCCAGCGTGCCCACTGCATTGTGAAAAAAAAGGGGTGTCGATTTGGGCAACCAGGAGCAAAGCCAAGGACGAGCTAGGCAGCCTCAAATGTTAAGAAAAGCAATCTTACTGAGGAACTCTACAGATCCGCTTAAATGAAAATGTCGTGGGTTGTGGTAAGGCTATTTTATGTGTCCAGGCTCTTGAGGAAGGAACATTTGTGGTCATCACTTATGCAAATGTCTCCGGTGAATAACAACTGGAGTAATAATCACAGAATACTAATCTTAAGCATGTGATAT
The DNA here is from genome assembly GCF_031878675.1 of Megascapheus bottae. Classification (NCBI taxonomy): domain Eukaryota; kingdom Metazoa; phylum Chordata; class Mammalia; order Rodentia; family Geomyidae; genus Megascapheus; species Megascapheus bottae. The sequence continues at coordinate 2,431,742 of NC_143518.1, forward strand.
TTTTAAATAAAACCTTTCCTCCTGCCTTAAGGATAAATTTGGCAATCTTTAGATTGACCACTCAATCCAAGCCACTCTCCTTTTACCAACTCTTACTGTTGTTGTGTACTGTCTGGATACCGTTGTCAATGGGCACATTTGGTTTGAAGGTCTTTCCATTAGAGGTAGTAACAGATGTTGAATTTGTAAACATTTTCCTTGAAGCTATGTCCAGCAATGACTTTATATGTTAAAAAAAAAAAAAAACTAAGGGATATGCTAACCTACCAAATGCAGATTTTTTTTCACCCTTCCAGACCCATTAAACATCAACAATCTCTTGTCAAAAACAACATGAACAGATAAGGAGATTTACATAGTCAAACATGTAGTTATTATGCAAGAAGACATACATTAGTCTTGTTTATCTAAAATGTCTTTAAATTGATCATTTTAAATATTAGGTAAAATACACAAAACTTTTAGGTTGAAGTCACTGGGCTCTTTCTAATTTACAAATAATTGTCCTAAAAACACTTACGTTGTTTGTTGATGCCAGTTTGGGCGTAAATTCAGGGCCTTAGGCACTGTCCCTTAGCTCTTTCTGCCCAAAACTTGTACTCTACCACTTGGCCCTTACCCCCACGTCCAGTTTGTTGATGGTTAATTAGAGATAAAAGTCACATGAACTTTCCAGGCTCTTTTCAGTTATTTATTTATGTATTTTTTTGTCAGTTGTGGGGCATGAACTCAGCATTTGGGCGCTGCCCCTGAGCTGTCTAGCTCAAGGTTAGCCCTCTACCACCTGGAGCCACAGTGCCACTTCTGATTTTTGAGTGGTTAATTGAAGAATAAGAGCTTCATGAGGTCTCTTCTGGGCTGGCATTGAACCATGATCCTCAGATCTCAGATGCTGAGTATCTACGATTACAGGTGCAAGCCATTGGTGCCCGGCTTTCTTCAAGTCTTGATGCTCAGATCTCAGCCTCCTAAGTAGTAAGGATTACAGGCATGAGCCACCTGCGCCTGGCTCTAAAAACATTTCTGAAACACTTGAAGCATTCCTGAAACACATTCTTTCCAGTGGAAGCATTTTATGATGTGTCCTTTCCTTGTTGGTAAATGCATTTCCTTTTGCTTTGTCTCAGATGAATACATCTCCACTTCCACCCTACCCTGACTATAAAGGTTTTGCAGATACGACTTTATTTCTTCAACAAAAATAAGTTGATGGGCCAGGAGTTTGGCCTAGTAGTAGAGTGCTTGATTAACATGCATGGAGCCCTGGGTTCAATTCCTCTGTATAATTTACAGAGAAAAAGCTGGAAGTGGTGCTGTGGCTCAAGTGGTAGAGCGCTATCCTTGAGAAAGCTCAAGGGCAGTGCCCAGGCCCTGAGTTCAAGCCCACAGACTGGAAATTAATTACTTAGTTAGTTAATTAATTAAAATAAAACAAAAATCAATTGAGCCCGGCATCAGTGGCTCTTGCCTGAAATCCTGGTACTGAGGAGGCTGAAATCTAAGGATTGCAGTTCAAAGCCAGCTCTGACATGAAAATCCATATAAGACTCTTATCTCCAATTAACCACCAGAAAACCAGAAGTGGCACTATGCCTCAAAGTGGTAGAGTGCTAGCCTCAAGCTGAAGAGCTCAGGGACAGCACCTAGGACCAGAGTTCAAGTCCCACATCCAACAACAAAAAAGTTGAATTCTGTGCTTTCCCTTGCCGTCTAGTACTAGAAATCCCAAGTTACTTCTCAGACCTTTCACACAAAAGACATGAAGGAGTATAGAAAGGCTTGAAGGTGAAGGAGACATATTTGAAATGCTAGGGTGTTGACTCAGAGGGGTGAGACTGGCTGCCGTGATGTACTTGTTCTGTGGCCCTCCAGTTTCTAGTGTGCTGCCGAGAATACTGATTCTACTTTTTCCATTTTCAGTCTAGCAAGAAAAGAGTGGTTATGATGAGGTTTATCAGACTCAAAAGGCTTTGCATGGTTGCCACATTGTGATCAGGAATGGGGCTGCCTGTGCCATTGGCAATGCTTTTGCCTTGTCTCAAACAAGCAAACATTGTGTCCAGAAGGTCTGAAGTACAGGTGATGCTGCCAGGGAAATAGATAGCTAGATGCATTGCAACCAAGCTACCAATGTGTCACACCAATGATTAGTCCTCAAACATTTCCAAGTGTATTTTTACAGGAGCCACCATTCCTAGAGAAATTCTTAGTGTATAATTTTTTTATTTTGATTTATCAGATCCATCCTTTTCTAGCTAACAAATGACGGCAGGTAGTTGCACTGGGGATCCCTACACTTCAAGAAACTCCTGTAAAAATGAGAGCATTGGCTCCAAATATGGTGAGTTCCAGGGTGATCTTGCATCCTCTCACTTGGATTTGAGTGGACACCTGCAACATAATGTGATTCATTTCAAAGGGAATGTCAGACTAGTTCTCCGGAGTTTACTCTGCTGTAAAAACCTTCACAAGGAAATAGCAGCAAGACAAAACAAGAAAAGGTAATACAGCTGAAAAACTTCCTCTTACCACAGCATGCCAGGGTGTATTATAACAGTCCACTTTTGCTGTTCACTCAGCTCTTTCTGAGTTGTAGAAGTGTACTCAAGACAGATTCTTCTAGCAAGTTGCTATTTCCTTCTTCCAGAAGTGAAGACATGATTGTCTGCCTAGGAGAAATGACAAAAATGTTTGAAAATGTTTTAGGCTTATATTACAATAAGATATAAAAGATTAGACTAGTTGATTTTCAAGCCACATTTTCCTTTGTGCATTAAAGGATGTCTTGGAGGGGTGCTGTGGTTCACGCCTGTAATCCTAGCTGCTCAGGAGGCTGAGATCGGAGGATCGAGGTTCAAAGTCAGCCCAGGCACTAAAGTCTGTGAGATTATCTCTGCTTAGCCAACCAGAAAACTGGAAGTGGTGCTGTGGCTCAAGTGGTAGAGTGCTTGCCTTAAGCTGAAGAACTCAGGGACAGCACCCAGGCCCACAGTTCAAGCCCTATGACAGAAAAAAAAAAAGTGTCCTGGACAAGACTTTTCCCAGTTTCCCCTTCTTATCCTAAAATTCAGATTATTAATGAGCCATTAGAAAGGGGATGAAAAAGGACATCTTTGGGTAGTCATGTATGCCTGACACCAAATGAAAGCATCCCTATTCTATTTGATTCATTTTTCCAGGACATAGATGAGTGATGGCTTTGCTACCTTGCTTTGGGAAGTTATTATTGGAACTTGTAAATCATATCATTTGTTCTCATGGGTCATCTCCCTTGATCCATCTTGCTTTCATGTTGACCACAGCATGGCTGTGTTGCAGAGCTTTAAGAGAGAAGCTCTGGATGCACCTCTGACCAAAGGCTGAAAGGTGCCAGCTGATTCACGTGGGACCATGAAGTGGTAAGAGCCTCTCCACACTCCTAGAGCATAGAATAATGCAAACCCTGGAACCACAGTTTCCCACCCCAATATGACCTGGCTTTATTGAGGACCGTAAGTCAGTCCATCTCGGAGTCAGTTTCTTTACCCACAGAGTGCTCTTGAGCTTATCTTTTTGTGAGAATTAGTGACCCAGAGCCTGAGAGACTGCATTTGAACTCATGGAGAGTCCTGCAGATGTTGGACACTGGTTGATTTGCGTGTGTGTGTGTGTGTGTGTGTGTGTGTGTGTGTGTGTGTGTGTGTGTGTGTTTTGTTGTTTGTGCTTGTTTTTTTTTGTTTTTTTTGCTTTTGTTTTTTTGTTAAGCAAAACCCTGCATAATTTCCTGTGCTCTGTAAATCCTTGCTCAGCATTCCTGTGAATGGAGTCTTCAGCCAGTTTTGGTCAGTTGCTTGCTACGGTGGTCCTTTTAATATTGTCTTCAGTTATCATGTTTCTCTTTATAAATCAAGTCAAAATATGCCTTGGCTTTTTGAGTTTGTTTCTTGTCATTGTTGTTTTATTTTTGCCCCTGATTTAGCCTTTGGTGGAAGATCTTCCCCGCCACCCTTTCTGTCTTAGGCTGGTGTTGAACTCACAGTCCTGCCTCTGCTTCCTACCTTCTGGGATTATAAGTATTCCTTTCCATTCCTGGCGAATGCCCTGTTTTGACTGCAGAAATGTGGTGGTAAATGAGGCACTCTGTGGAGCTGGAGTTGAGTGGACAAAACCCAAGTGAAGTTATAGTAAAATAAACAATCGCAGTGCTCTGAAAGGAAACAACAGAGGAGCAAGGAGTACTTGCATCAGTGTGGTCAGCAATCGCACCTAGGAGGTGGTATCTAGACAGAGACCTGGCATAGGAGCATTTCCCATGAGAAACAGAAGGCCAGAGGAACAGCGCATGTGCAGGCTGTGGGTGGCTCTGGTCACACTGTGTGTGTGGCTTCCTAAAGGAGGGGGAAGATGCAGTCTTAGGCTGGAGGGAAGATGAGGAAGGTGAGTTTTCAAGCTCTTGCAGCTGGGCACACAGTGGCACTAGCATTTGCTGAGATGCAGAAGGGATAAGGGGTGGTGTAGCAGATTCTTTCATTGTTGTTTTAGGAAATACCATGGTTTGGGGGGGCATTTTGAATTAGAGATGCTTGTAAAGATAGTAAAGGAATGTGTTCAATAGGCATTTATTTCTATGCATCTGGAAGAGAAGTCTAGGTTTGAGTTTGGTGGTGTCAACTTTAAAATGTTAAACTCCATGACACTTGGTATTGTTGGTTTGGAAGAAGTCAAGAGAGAAGTTAAGAAGTTTGTTTGGAGCCTTGAAAACTCCCAAAATATCAAGGCCACGTAGATAAGGGAAAGGATCTAGGTGCTGGAAGCTCATGTCTATAATCCTAACTGCACAGGAGGCTGAGACCTAGAGGCTCATGATCAATGCCAGCCAAGTAATTGAGTGGCAGTCTGCATCCAGCAAAAAGCTAGGCTGGAGGCATGGCTCATACGGTGGAGCAACAGGCCAGTAAGGAAGCCAAGTAAGTTCAAGGTTCTGGGTTCAAATCCCAAATAAGCAAAAGGAAAAGAAAAGGGAAGAGGCCACAAAGGAATAAATGAGTATTTCAGAAAATGGGAAATGGATTGTCAGACTGAAGAATAAGGACAAAGTGGCCATTGACTCAGACAGCACAACAAGCAAAAGGAGGAAGGCACAATAGTGAGAGAGGGTGGCCGCTCAAAGCAATCACTAGGGAAAGAGTAGAAAGCCGGGCTTTGCCTGTGGCTCCTGTCTGTAATCCTAGCTACTCAATCTGAGATCTAAGGTTCATGGCTGAATGCCAACCAAAGCAGAAAAGTCTGTTAGACTTTTATCTCCAATTAACTAGCAAGAAGCCAGAAATTGAGCTGTGACTCAAGTAGTAGAGTTCTAGTTTTCAGCAAAAAAGCTAAGGGACAGAGCCAAGGGCCTGAGTACCAGAAAAAAAAAAGTAAATAGTTGACAAGTCAGGGGTGGGCCACAAGCCATCCCTTGAGAGGTGAGCCCTTCCTGAATTGTAAGGAAGGGGAATTGGAGAGAAGTGTAATGTGGGCCAAGTAGGTGGACAAGAAACAGGATCACATAGGGGGTGCCAGCATTTTCTCCAAAGCTTGAAGACCATTTCAGCAGCTGGGACAGAGGATGGAGGAAGGCATGCGAAGATGGAGAAGAGGAACAGACATTAAGTGAAGGGGGGTCTTCGAGAGCAGTATCAGAAACCACAGCATCAGAAATTAGAACTTCACTGACTTATTTGAGATGCATGTTGCCAAACTCCACCAAAGACCAGCTAGATCACAGGCTGTTCATGTGGGCTCGGCTGCCTGGCTCTTGTGAGACCTCAGCTCAATCTGATGCCACTAAGTGAAGAGCCACGGATCTATGGAAAAGTCATAACAAGATGATTGTACAGTGGTTTTTATTCTTTTATTTTTATTTATTTATATATATTTTTTTGCCTTCCTCAAGGCTAGCGCTCTGCCACTTGAGCCACAGCACCATTTCTGGCTTTTTCTATGTATGTAGTACTGAGGAAAAGAATCCGGGTCTTCGTGCATGCTAGGCAAGCAGTCTTACCAACCTGCCAAACTCCCGCCCTGATTGTATAGTGTTTTGAAAAGAAGAGCTCCAACTTAAAGTGACCGGCGTGTAATCCCAGCACTCAGGAAGCAGAGGCAGGAGGATCTTGTTGTAAGGAAAGAAAACAGAAGCCACATTTTGAGAGGTCAGATCTTGGAGTCTTTACTAAAAGGCTGATGACTACATGGTGGACTCCTGTCTCAAAGACCAGCAGCCAGCAAATACACTTAACACAGAAAACAGGCCAGAGAGAAAAGAGTGAACAAAAATAATACCAACAAGCCAATTCACCTCCACTGGAGAGCTGAAGTGGGACGCCATGGTGACCAGAGAGCAGCCAGGAGACAGGAGATAGGACAGGAACATGGAGATACGTACCATGATGTAATGGCGCCTGTGCTCATCTGGGCCTAAGTAAGGTCAGGACTGGAGGCAGGGTCACAGGAAATTTCCAGTCCTGGGTACTGGACTGGCAGGTTCAGCAATCAATCAGCCAAGTGCCCACCCCTGCCTTCAGAGATTCAGGCACGTCCAACATCATGAGGACAAGATGCCAGACCTTAGCCATGTGACCAAGATGGTGCCAAACAGACCTGACCTCCTTACTTCAGTCTCAAGTGCAAGACTAGCCTGAGCAATAGCAAGGGCTATTGAAGGAAAAAGGGAGAGAGGGACAGGGAAGGAAGGAAAGAAATTGAAGAGAAGGAAGAAAAGACTCCAGGAGACAAAGTACTGAATGAGGCATCCTTGAAGTTACAGTGGACAAAGACTAAATACACAGTGAAACAGTGGCATGTGTGTTCATGTTGTGTGGATGTGTTGGGTTTGGCGGCTTCGGTTGAGGCCTGGTGAGAGTGTGTTGGGATTCCGCCTCAGCAGGGTTTTCCTGGGCACACATAGAACCGGAGCCCATGACATTGGAGGTGTTTCAGGGGGCTGATGCTGATGGTGGACCCTGAAACCAACCAGAACAAGGAGAGCAGACGATTTTGAGCGGCCAGGAAAGGGGACATGACAGCCAGTCCGTGGACTGGAGGTGTCACTAAGAGCACAGGGACAACAGTCCACAGAAGGGCCAGGTTATGTGTGCTGGCCTCACCACAATGGTAGTCCAGCCAGGTACTTGAGATTCACACCTATAATCCCAGCTAGGGTGTGAACATGATGAACAGATGTAAATATCATAAACGTTGTCATTAACATGTTAATTAAAAATCTGAATCAATAAGTTAGGGAAAAAAATCCTAGGTACTCACAAGATTAACACTTTGAAACTAGCCCAAATTCAATGTCTGCCACACATCAGACTCCATCTCTAGTTGACCAGCTGCTTACGAAGCTGAGCTAGAGGCATGACACCACCCCAGAAAACAAGCTATGTGAACTCTAGGGCCTTGAGTTCAGACCCCAGATTTAAACACACACACACGCACACACACATACACACCACAGAAACTTGTTTCTCTCACAAACTTGGTATCTTCAAGATATAAAACCTCTACTTAAAGATATAGATAGATAGATAGATAGATAGATAGATAGATATAGTTGTTTTATCTTCCCAGAATATTAGTGTGGATCTTTGCTCTCTCTCTTAATTGTTTTCAATATAAAACTGTTGAAAGATCATAAAATTTGTGATTAAAAAAGACCTATAAAAGTAGAATTGGGTCTTCTGCAACCAGCCAATGCTAAAGTATTCCCCATAGTCATTCTACAGTCATTTGGAAAACCGCTCTTTCATAGGGATATTAGCTATGGTTGGTTTAGAAGACCTTATTTAAGGGACATTTTTCTCTATCATCAGTTTGCGTTTTTCTTTGTTTAGTCTACTTCTTGCTGTAAGCTAGACTTTCTTACTGCCTCACTGTGTTTGGTACCTGCTGAGTTAGCTGGACACATTTTTCATGTACTGCTCTTTCTTTTGCTTTGCTTTTTCAGTTTTTGTATGCTGTTCTTTTCCCCTCCCTCCCTCCCTCTCTCCCTCCCTCTCTTCCTTCCTTCCTTTTTTCTTTCCTTCCTTCCTTCCTTCCTTCCTTCCTTCCTTCCTTCTTTCCTTCCTTCTTTCTTTCCATATGCCCATGTCCAGTACTGGGGCTTGAACTAAGAGCCTTATACTTTGCTTTTCTGCTTAAAGCTGTTAAGTTACCACTAGACCATAGCTCCATTTCCAACTTTCTGGTGTTTTTTGGAGATAAGAGCCTCAAGGATTTTTTTTTTGCTTGGGCTGTCTTTGATCTATCACCCTCAGATCTCAGTCTCCTGAGTAGCTAGGATTACAATATGAGCCACGAGCACTTGTCTTTTGTACACTATTCTTTCTCTTTCTTCTTTTCTAAGACAGCCTTTCTTGCATGTTCTAGCTGGTATGCAGAAATTAAATACAAAATACACTGGGATATAATAAATTATACTGAACCCTAGATACTCACACACAGTGAGGCCAAAAGTAGATACTCCTAAGAAGAGAAACACAAGGGTGCAATGCCTGCTGCCTCTGTGTATTTATATAAAATTATATATATATGCATATATATGAACTCCAAGATATGGAAGCAAGAAGTCTCTTAATATTTATTTTTTTGATGATTCTGTCTTGTCTTTATATATGGTTCATTCAAGTGTATTTTCAGGAGGGTGAGAGGCACAGAACTCGAGGAAAAGGTGTGAAAAAAGTGCAGCAGTGGAGAGCACTGGACATTGATTAAAGTAAACAATACAACTTGTAGGTAGAGAGGAGAGACTGGGAGAGAGAGGGGGAACTGAAGACACTGTATGAAAGGAAATGTACACATAGTAATCCCTCTGTCTATCACCTCTATAATAACAATAAAGCAAATTAATTTTTTTTGCCAGTCCTGGGCTTAAGCTCAGGGCCTGAGCACTGTCCTTGGACTTTCTCAAGGCTAGAACTCTACCACTTGAGCCTCAGCACCACTTCTGGCTTTTTCTAAGTATATGGTACCAAGGAATCGAACCCGGGTCTTCGTGCATGCTAGGCAAGCACTCTACCACTAGGCCAAACTCCCAGCCCGCAAATTAATTTTTTAAAAAGACATAGCCTTTTATGTAGCCCAGTCAGGCCTTGAGGGCTAGCCTGTAACCCCAGCCTCCAAAATGCTGGCATATATGCATGCAGTACATGCCTGGTTCATAAATGTTTCTGTGTTGTGAGCTTACAGATGCTTGACCACTTGAGTCAGTTTTTCAGCCCTTTTGCTTTCGTTATTTTTCTAATAAGTTCTCTTGTTCATTCCCATAATGCATAGTCCTCCTTTTTACACTTCCTAAAAAGCTGGGAGACAGGCCCACATTACCACACTCAGCATTTTTGTTTGTTTGTTTGTTTTTTCCCACAGGAAACAGATTTAATTCACAGAATTGGCATCTGGTCATCAGTGACATTGAGACATCTGGTCATCAGTGACATGTTACATTTCTGTAGCTATTGGCACTGTCAATGAAGTATGGTAAACAAGATCACTTCATATGCGTTTAAGTCTGCAATAGTCCTAGCTATGGTTTCTACCATGAGTTGATACAGAGAGACAGATAGAGCTTGGTAGGTGTAGCTTTATAGATACATCAACATTGTGCACAGTTTTGCATGGTTACTTAGCATCGGTAAAAATCAGTTTTAAAAAACCCACACAATTTATAATAAAAGACAGAATGTGCTAAGACTGGCTAGTATTGGACTTGGTATTCTGGAAGAGACAAGACCCACTCGAGACATGTACTAAACTCTATGGCACTAATGTCTGATGGCTGGTTTCCAGACCATCAGTCCCAGCAATGCTGGTTCCAGGGCTCAGCCCCGGACAGCAGCCTGTCAGGTTCTCCAGCCTACTACCAACCTCTTCCACGTTTCTACAGTTGTGAACACTGAGCGTTTTATTGTTGAAATGAGAGTTTGCATACTTATTGCCTAGGCTAGCCTCAAACTGTGATCCAAACAGCCAGAATTAAAGGAAAAAACACAACTTCTGGCTGTTAGAATTCAATAATAAATACCACCTCTACCCATTTTCTCCTCAGCAACTCAGGAGGCTGAGATCTGAGGATCGTGGTTTGAAGTCAACCTGCGTGGGAAACTGTGAGATTCTTATTTCCAAAAATCGCCGCAAAACAGCTGAAGTGGTGCCGTTGCTCAAGTGATAGAGTGCTTTTCTTAAGTAAAAGAAGCTCAGGGACAATGGCCCGGATTCAAGCCCCAGAACCAGCCATCAGTCAGTCAGTCAATCAATCAATCAATCAATCAATAAAATTGAACTTTCTCAGTTTTGAGAAGTTCAATGACAAGTAATTTTAGGTTTTTATCCATTGACTCAAGATGATCAGATCTTGGAAATTTTTATTCATTTTTCCTTTTCCTTAAGACCACAAAATGACAGCTAAGCACAAGAATCACAAGAGAAGAGAGGAAAGTGATAGGTTAAAAAAGAAAAAAAGATGAAGGTATTGGAGGCAGGCATTCCTTCACATGAATGAATTGTCTTGATCTTTCCTGCCTTTCCTATCACTGGCTAGATCTGTGGGACATGACAAGGTTGTTGGGAGAGACTGAAGAGATATGTTGTTTTTATGGGGATTTATTATTGTTTGCTTGTTTTCGCTTGACAGTATTCACATATGCCAGTTCACCTGGCATTCTGTTAGTAGGTAGCCAGTGAGACGGGGCGATCGCTGGAGGTTCCTTCTACAGCCTTTAGCTGTGGATAATGCCCTAGAGACCGGGGGATTGTGGACTCACCTAATCTGTCAGAGACAGAAATGACCTATAAAACACTCCAAAGCCAGGCACCAGTGGCTCATGCCTGTAATCCTAGCTATTCAGGAGGCTGAGATCTGAGGGTCGTGGTTCAAAGCCAGCCCAGGACTAATGTCTGTGAGACTCTTATCTCCATTTAGTCACCAAAAAACTGCACGGGTAAATATACCACATCTTCATGATCCACTCATCTACTGAGGGGGAGTTGTCTCTTAAATCTACAATATTTCAGCTAATATATTTGTATACACTTGCATGCCACCCCTAGTATTTACTTATAAGTGTGTAAGCTGAATCTAGCTTTCACACATGAGGGAAAACATGCATCCTTTGTCTCTCTCGGCCTCACTTATCCTAATTTTTTCAGGTCTTTCCATTTTTTTTTACAAGTGCTGCAATATCATTCTTTCTAACGGATGAGTAAAATTCCATTCATTTCCTGTGTAGATTGTTTTTAGCTCCAGTCCTGTGAGGCATCTTCATTCACCATAGCTACTTTTCATTCTTCTTCTGAAAGCTTGCAACAGATCTGAATTAAATTTCTTATCACACTCTTGTGCCATTTCCCCTGTGTGTCTACTAAGTTTTGTTCATCAGGATTCTTAAATTCATACAAAACATGAATAGTGTAACTAATGGTAGCATTTAAGTAGAACTAATGGTAGCATTTAAGTAGACGACTTGATGTAATGCTTTTACCTAGAAATATAAAATCGTTTTCAAATTCTTCATTAAAAACTGTGTTAGTGCAGAGAGTGTGTGTTAACTGTAATGTAGTAGGAACGTGTCTGTATAGGAAGGCCTAATCCATTTAAATTAGAACACCTGTCACCCGCTGCAGCCTGGCCCGAGCGGCCAGTTTATAAAGAAAATGTTCAGTGGACCAGAAGAACCAGCACTTACAACTCACACCTGTAACCTAGGCTAATTAGGAAGCTGAGATCTGAGGATGGGAATTCAAAAGCCAGGAAGTCAGCAAAAAGCTACAAGTGAGGCTGTAGCTCAAGTGGCAGAGTGTCAGCCTTGAGCAAAAAAGCTAAGGGTCAGTGCCCAGGCCTTGAGTTCAAGCCCTAGTACCAGCACAAAAGAAATATATAATATAATGTAGTATGTAGTATAATAGCATATTAAATAGTATAGCATATAGTATAATATATTAGTTATATATAATATATATAATATGTATTAGTTTTGTTTTGTTTTTATTTTTTGGGGGGTCATGGGGTTTGAACTCAGCCTGGGCACTGTCCCTGAGCTCTTCAGCTCTAGGCTACCGCCCTGCTCCTGGGCCTGGACATTGTCCCTGAACTCTTCAGCTACCGCCCTATCCTTGAGCCAAGCCCCACTTCCCGTTTTCTGGAGGCTAATTGGTGATAACAGTCTCATAGTCTTTTGTGCCCAGGCTGGCTATGAACCTTGGTCCTCAGATCTCAGCTTCCTGCGTAGCTAGGATTACAGGCATGATGAGCCACCACGCCTGGCTAGAGTAAATTGTTTTTAAGCACTAAAAAAAATATCAGTTTATCAACACTCATGGGCTGTACCAATTGTAAATCTTTCACTAAAATCCAGGCTCTTTTTTGAGTTGTTAATTGGAGATGAATCACACAAGGACTTTTCTGCCCAGGCTAGCTTTAACCACAGTCCTCAGATCTCAGCCACCTGAGTAACTGGGATTACAGGTGTGATCCCCCAGTGCCCAGCTTAGTTTTGATCACCAGAACACCATATGTGAAGCACAAAGTGGTAGAGAGCTAGCTTTGATTTTTCAGGGACAGTGCCTCCCAACTGACAAAAATAAACATTTTTTGTTCTGGTACCAGGGCCTCTCTCACACTCTTCTTTCTTGGTTTGGTGCTCTACCATTTAAGCAATACCTTCAGCCCAGCTTTTTGCTGGTTATTTTGGAGATGGAGTCTCAACAGACTTTACTGCCTAGGCCTGTTTGGAACTGCTATCTCTGATTCTGAGTCTGTTGCATGGATACCCAGCTACATTAAGCTTACAAATGTAGTAGAACAATATATACTTCAAAAGATCCAAGAATATAACAAGAAAACTCAGTAAGGAAGCACTGTGCTGTAAGCGGTGTAAGGAAGAAAAGACAACTTAGCCTTTCTTAGGGAGATATCATGACATGAGGTTTGAAATAGGAGTTGGCCAGTCAAAAGGAGATGGGTGGAGAGGGCTAATAATAGATCAGTGCTCTCACTGCCTTAGCCTCAGGTGGGCTAGGTAACAGCATTCACGGTATGAGTTGGATAAATCGGGCCTTACTCACCGTTGTAAACTAAAGCCAAAGGCAGTCTGCTGGCATAAAACTGTGCATCTTTATCCATCAAAAGATGCTTGAGCCAATATATGTATAAATAGTAAGCTTTATCCATGTTCTGCTCTCAATCTTCACATTCAGTTTTAAACGATAGACTTCTTTATTTTGTGATTAGAAATAGAAGTTCTGATCTTTTTTCACGAATCACAGCTAACGAGCTGATACGTCATCACATCCCATTTTCAAGATCACTGGCCTTTGAAAAACATCCCCTGAGCAACTGACCAAAGGTTTCCTGATGCTTCCTAATCATGTTGCTTGCAGGCTTAGAGCTTGTACTTTTAGACCTGCATGGTCTCTCTGAAGCTGTCCCTTAGAAAATTAATATTGGGGCCCTGAGCCTGGCCTAGTGGTAGAGTGTTCACCTAGCATGCATGAAGCCCTGGGTTCGATTCCTCCGTAACACATACAGAGAAAAAGCCAGAAGTGGTGCTGTGGCTCGAGTGGTAGAGCTCTAGCCTTGAGAAAACCCAAGGACAGTGCTCAGGCTCTGAGTTCAAGCCCAGGACTGGAAAAAAAAGAAAATTAACATGGGATCAAAGCTGACTACAATCTTTGGATCGCTGTCAGAAATCTGCTTCCTAGGATGGAAAGGAAAACCACTCTAGAAGGACATTCTTTGAGCCTGGCTGCAGTAGGTTCTGCAGAGAAGGCTGTACTGAAGATGGAGTCATGAACCAAAACTACAAAACACACAAGAAAAGACATCACTATGAATAAATATCAAGTTATGAATGAATGCCAACCAGCAGGATGGGCTCCCGAGAACTTCAAATGAAAGAATAATTTTACAAGAACCAAAAAGTGCTTAAGATAATAAAGGCATAAGAAAATATCAAGAACCTAAGAAAGACAGAACAGGAGTTATGTGTGAAATGAAAAATATCCTCATTAAACTAGACTCAGGAAATTAGTTAACACGTTTTTTAGAGACTGTCAAAGAGAGAACTGAATGCATGGCTATCGGGTCTGAGGAACATTACTTATGCTCCAGCTGTAGTCAAAATATAAATCAGATCATGTCATAGATAGACAGATAAATAATACTCCTCACAGCATCCAGCCATGTAAAGATGATGAGGGTAGATCCCAAACCCGATGGGGAGAAAAGTCCTTCCCTTATCCAGAACCCCATCCAGCTCCCAGCTCAGATTGATTACTTTTTCCTTCCCCTACCCGTCCCTTCCATTGGCCTTTGAGCAGCTGTGCGTTGTATGCGTTCTATCCCATGCCTTTTACTCCATTAGTCACAGCTCCAGAATCTCTTCCCAGGGAAGCTTTCCTTTAACCTCTAGGCAGAGAGACAGGAAAGTTGGAGTTTGAGGACAGCTTGAGCAATAAAACTTTTGTCTGAGCAAACACAGTACATCAAATAACATTGTCTCTGTGTACAGATTCTTTACACTTAAAGTAGGTTCTCGTCAGCCTTTACAGTCAAGTCCTAAATTTATAAGACAGTCACTAGAGCCCCATGAAACTGTAGCAAATGTATTTAACGTCCATGGGTAGTGCAGTTTTTACCAAGGCAAAGGGTAGATACTTGGGTGGACTGGTGTTTTAAGTGCCTTAAAGAAGGATTTGTAGGGCCGTGGTGTGGCCTAGTGGTAGAGTGCTTGCCTAGCATGCATGAACACCTGGGTTCGATTCCTCGGTACCACATACATAGAAAAAAAAAGCCAGAAGTGGTGCTAAGGCTCGAGTGATAGAGCTCTAGCCTTGAGAAAGTCCAAGGACAGTGCTCAGGCCCTGAACTTAAGAAGGATTTGTGGTGCCGTCGGTTCTTGAAAAGCATGTCAGGTTTTTTTTTTTTGGTTGTTTTTTTTTTTTTTTCTGCCAGTCCTGGGGCTTGAACTCGGGCCTGGATACTGTCCTTGAGCTTCTTTTGCTTATGGCTAGCACTCCATCACTTGAGGCACAGTGCCACTTCCAGCCTTTTCTGTGTATGTGGTACTGTGGAACCGAACCCAGGACTTCATGCATATTAGGCAAGCCCTCCTATTCCCAGCCTTGATTTTTTACTTTTAGTTTTTAGATATTCATGGCCCTTCTGAGAACTTTCTACTTGCTTGGCTTCTTAAAAGTGTTCCTTTGCAATCTCCCTTGTGAAACTGGGACCAAGTAGATGGGATGTGGAGGGGAGACAGACTGCGGGGCTCTGGTCTTTGCGGGGTCCCAGGAGAGCAGGTGGCACTGTGGCCCACTTACTGCGGTGAGGAGCTATTGATTTTTTTTCTCCATCCCTGTTCTTTCCAGCACCTCTGAAGTAGATGTAGTAGAAAGCATCCTTCCTGTGAAAAGTGTATGTGGGAGAGAAGTTGTCAGGTGAACTTTGTCTCCCACCCCCCCTCAACTCCTTAAAAAAAAAATCAGACATTTCAGAGCAAACTGGATGGAACAGAGAAGAAAGAGGGGGGGCTTACAGGACTTCTTGTAAACCTGCCATTTGTGACTTGAATGTTCCTTAGAGTTCAGAGCAATCCACATGGCTGGCGTGTGAGTGAGTGTGTGTGTGTGTGTGTAATATTTTGAAAGGAGAGGATCTGAGCTGGTGAGTTTTGTGCAGTGCACATGGAAGGTTAGCCAAATGGTCTCATACAAGTTTTCAACAAGATGCTCTGTTCCTTTTATAATTGGCTGCTGGGTAGGGTAGGACCTAACTAGAATGCCAGCGTTCGATTTCACCGTGTCCTCGGTGGAGATGTGTCACCGTTTATCCTTGCTTTAGTGACAATTTTCGAAAATGGAAACTCGTGGGAAATCATTACAGTGTTTATATATCTCCCCTGTCGGCCAGCGTTATCCTGTGATATTTTCCCAGTGTTTTCTGCTGCATGACGGCGGCTCACGGAGGTTATAGCAGCACAAGTCCCTCTGTAATTTGGTGACTGCTTTTTACTTCCTGGAGAAGAAAAGATGACTGACAATTAAGGATTTGGGATGTCACCGAAGGAACATGTGCAACTAATCAATGGTATCCTTTGGGAATGTGATTTTGTAAAGCTGATAAGGTGGAAAAATTGGGATTTTTGTGATTTGTGTTACATGATGATAATTACACCTTTTCAATAAAAAAGACATTTCTCTCCAAGTAAACATCAAGTTTGGAGAGCTGAGGTGGGAGCATCACTGTTGTTTTTCTACCCCATTCAGTCTGATTTTTTTTGTTGTTTTGGTTTGGTTTGTTGTTGGGGGTTTTTTTGGCACATTTTTTTTTTATATATAGAAGTTTTTTTTTTCCTAGTTATTTCTTAGAGTAATATTTCTAAAGGAAGGTCTGATCTACTTTAAGGAAAGTCATTTATACTCACAAAAGTGAATAATACAGTAGAAAGAAAACGGTCTTTTGCTTTTACAATGTGCATTCAGATCCAGTGCTGTTTACTCACACCTGTTACAGTTCAAAGCCAGCCCAGGTTAGGAAAGTTTGCGACACTTGTATCTACAAATAACCAGCAAAAGGCCGGCAGGAGATGTGTAACTCAAGTGGTAGAACACCAGCCTTGTGTGAAAAAAGCTAAGGGACAGCATCCAGACCCTGCATAATCTGGTGGGTGTTCCACATGTATTCCCTAAGAAGTAATTTAGGTGGAAATTCTATCGGGGCACTTTTCTGTTCATCCGTAGCGTTTTCTATCTGCATGGGAACGAAAGGCCCACATCTCATTGTCCCCTGCCTGGACCACTGTTGCTAGTTTATTGTTCAGTGAGGGAGACTTCTTTGGTTCAGTTGCTTTTTTTCCCCCTCTTCTATTTCCATGCTAGACTGAATCTTGAATTTAGGGCCTGGGCCCTGTCCCTTAACTTTTTTACTCAAGGCTACCACTCTAATACTTGAACCACACTTCTGCTTTTGGATTCTGGCTGGTTAATTGGAAATCAGAATCTCAGGGATTTTTCTTGCCCGAGCTGGCCTTGAACTATCGTCTTTAGGTGTCAACCTTTGGATTAGTACAATGATGGAGATGTTCCTCCCACATGCGCAGTTCAATCTTCTTGTTCTGGCACCAATGAATGTGTTATATATTCAGGTTCCATGCTTCTCCACAAAGCACATGGGTAACTTCAGGACACTTCTCCTCTTTCCCTTTCATGGCCCCATTCCATGTTTGGTACTTACCATTAGAGACCTCTTTATTGAAACTGAAGTGTTTTAGCTATTTTCATTGTTACCCTTTGACTCTTTGTAATGTTTTTCCTTTAGTCTGTTTGAGATAGGGCCTCACTGTGTAGCCTAGACTGGCTTTGAACTTGTGATCCTTATGCCACAGCCTCGCAGGTGACAGGACCACAAGTGTCCAGCGCATGCCCAAGCCCCACATGTAGTCTATTTTGCATGTGTTTGCCAATAGTGAGGCTTTGAATTCAGCTTTCTTTCTCATGACTGGTAATTAATCACATGGGCCACATCTCCATATCTGGCTTTTTGCTGGTTAATTGGAGCTCATACTCCCTCAGATTTGCTTCCTGGACTGGCTTCAAACCCAGCTCCTTAAAACTCAGTCACCTGAATAGCTAGGATTAGGGGCTTTAGTCCCCAGCACCTGGCTAGCTGGTGTATTTTTTTTTAAGTTATCTGTAGATAGATGACACAGAACGAGGGAGTCATGAAAATGAACTCTGTTCTTGAACCAGAGAAGCAGTAGCTGTCCGGCAGAATACTGTACCATCCTGTTTCATTGTCAGACCAGTGTTTTGAGCCACAGCCCAGTGTGGAAAGCTTTAATGAACCCTAATTGGAAGGCAGCACACACTCCAGCAGGGTCCTCACTGATAAAGAGGAAGAGAACCATGAGCGCAAGGCTGGCCTGTGCCTTGGGGAGCTGGCATACAGCAAGGATTTGATGGTGTCAGGCTCCAGGCCAAAGCAGTGTGCCCAGCAGTGTGACTGTCTCGGCTGAGCTCAGAGCAGGTGTTCCCACACGACGACCAGAGGTCTGGGAACTGGTCTCCTAAAAGCCCAGTTACATGCGTAGGTGCATTTCTGAGCAGCTAAAGGGCCAAGAGTCTGTTCACTAGGTAGATAATAGTTCAAAGTTCCAAAATGGGTGAAATTGGTTGTTAGGAACTGATAGAACAAAAGTTGGCCAAGAAAAGAGCATGGACATGTTTTGAATGCTAGTTGTATAGCAGAGACACATAGAGAGGTCTCCTTTCATCTCTCCAAGGCCCTTAAAAGTAGACAGAGGATGGAGCTAAACCAGGCCTGGCTCCAAAGCCCAGCTTTGTACACCACATGACTTCTAAAGAATGAAAAAGACAGTCAAAAATAAAGGGAAGGTATGATTTGCTATTCAAAAATATAAGAACTAAGAACTTATCTGTGCCTTAAAGCTAGGTGATTTAAGCCAGAGCTGGGTGATAAATACAGTCACAGCACTGGCACAGTGCTGAGCAGGGGTTTTTTTGTGGGGGGGAGGGGCAGGATCCTCATGGAAAAGCTTTTCAAGAAATGAAGAAGACATAAGCGGATAGCTGAAAGGCTCCCGGGTGAGATCATGTGTTTATGAACCAAAAGATTGGGTTGAACTAATTCAATTCCCCTTTTGCATCTCTGTGCTAATTACTGACAGTTGTTTCACTTGTACATATTATATTAAATTAAGTAAATTCTGCCCTATTACCCTGCATCTCTGTTTGGACTTAAGCATTAATTCTTTTCATACATACAAGCTGTCTTACCAGAGTTTAGAAAATATTCCTGTTCCCTACATAACTCAAGGCTTAACTAACCTCTCCTCTCCTTTCTTTAGAACTCTAAATCCCCAAGCAGGTTTTGGTCCTTGTTTTCTGGAAAATATTAATTGAGACTATTCAAGGAATAAGAGTCAACACTCCAAGTTTCTGGAGTTTTCTGTGTTCCCTTAGCCAGAATGTCTTACCTAAAACAATGTGATCATTCGTTTGGAGAAGTCGGGAGAGGCCATGCACGATGAAGTCCTGTGCTATGCTATAGAGGTAGCCAGTGCATTGCAAGCCAATCTGTCAAGGCAAATAAACAATTCACCTTGTTAAAATTCCCTAAATCTTGCATTAATAAAACCAAAGTAACCCCCAGAACACTCAAGAGATGTCTTTCTCCATGCTGCTGTGATGGATGGCATGTCTCAAGATCCTGGAAATTAAGTAGTTCAGGTCGTTAAAAGTGTCCCACACTTGTTATTGATTTAATTTATTTTAAAAAGGTGGGGGTGGAGATAAGATTGTTGCACCCTCCCTCATTTCGTTTTGAAATCTGAAAGCTTACCATTTGTACAGATAATTCAAACAATTGCTCGTACCCACAGCTTTGCACTTGTTACAGCATGATGCGTTATATTGTTCAATAGGTTTTGCATTGTCCTCCTAAGCGGATAGCTAGAAAGAAATCAGTAACCACTGCAACTTGTATCAGCACGCACACACACACACACACACACACACACACACACATGCTTGGAGATTTGTATACATCATGCTTTCTAGAATTTCTGAGTTTTAACCGCTAAGATAATGACCTGGGCACTCAAAACAAATCCTTTGGGGAAATAACAGATAAAGTCAAATGATTTGAAAGAACCTCCCTGAAATAGTATGAAAAGGTATCTTTGGACAGAGAACGGGTTCCCCCACCTCCTTAATTAGAAATAGAATTCCCAATCACATTTCTTCTTCTCTCTTATTTCTTATACTTCTGAGGTGGCAGAGGGCTGTGTCGGGAACAGAGCTAGGCCTCTCTCCACATGCATCCTCTCCAGGGACTAAGCAGTACTGTGATTGGGCATTGGTATAGCAAGGCCCATCCCCCAAATGCCTGGCAGAACTTCCAACCTGGTTAGTTCTCCTCCCCGCACCCCCCCAACCCTGTGTTTGCCCTGAGCTGGGTAACAGGGTTCCAAAACCTCATGAGAAATGACGCAACTCAAGATATGAATATGGCTAAAAACAAGACCGTGTGTAGAATTATATGTGCGCATAATTTGGCCTGATTTTGATCACTGGTTCTCTATCTTTCGATCAGTGTGGTTGTTCCTGATCTGCCATGCAGAGATATCACCATCATTTCCCATTGTTCCTTGTTAAAAATCTTCACATAGTTAGACAGTGGAGTTAAAATTTAGCATGTCCGTTCTGTATGTATAGTGCATCGTGATCAGAATCACTCCTTGTATTATTTTCCCCTGCATTTATCCAAGCCATCTCATTTACTTTCCTAGTTCTATTTTCTTTTCTTTTCTTTCTTTCTTTCTTTTTTTTTTTTTTTTTGTGGGTCATTGGGCTTGAACTTGGCCTGGGCACTGTCCCTGAGCTCTTCAGCTCAAGGCTACCGCCCTACCCCTGGGCCTGGGCATTGTCTCTTAGCTCTTCAACTTGAAGCTACTGCCCTATCATTGAGCCAAGCCCCACTTCCCATTTTTCTAGAGTTAATTGGAGATAACCGCTAGAGGTTAATTGGAGAGGGTAATTGAAGGACCTCTCAGGTCCTTTTGTGCCAGGGCTGGTTTTGAACCTTGATCCTCCGATCTCAGCCTTCTGAGTAGCTAAGGATTACAGATGTGAGCCACCATGCCCGGCACCTAGTTCTATTTTCTTGTGTGTACATTGACTGCTATGACTGTAGTCATCGCAATACTCAAGAATTGCCTGCTTCCCTTCTTACATTAGCTCCCTCAGATTTTGGGATTTTGTTTTGTGCAAGTATTTGAACCCAGGGCCTTATAGTCTTGCTTGGCTTTTTTTGCTCAAGGCTGGAACACTACCACTTAAGCCTCACCTCCACTTCTGGCATTTTGTGGGCTACATGGAGATAGGAGTTTCTCAGATCTGTCTGCCTGGGATGGCTTATAACTGCAAATTTTCAGCTTTCAACTTCCTTTTAGCTGGGATTACAGGTGGGAGCCAGTGGTGTAGGCTCCTTTCATTGCTCTTTAAAGGCATGTTCTACTGGGAAAAAGTTACCCATGGTGAGTTGGCAAAAGAATCTTGTTAAGTCCAGAGACTATCACATGATTTTGGGTGCTTTGGGGCCAGTATGAGTGGGAAAAAAAAGGGAGGTGAGGGATGGTGTGGCAGTAAATTTGTTAGTAGGCCACACATGCTGATAGATTCTTTTCAAATACATACAAAGATGGTCTTTTCCACTCTCCACCCATTTCTCCCTGAAAACTGCATTTAGACCTTGCAGTACACTGACCTGCCTGTGTCATTATTCTAGCTACTTAGCAGATGTCTCTCTCTCTCTCTCTCTCTCTCTCTCTCTCTCTCTCTCTTTTTTTAATGTATAGAGGGGTTACAGTTATATTCCCCAGATAGAAGGTGCATTACTTCTCATACATTGATACCCCTTCTCCTGTTTTTGTCCCCATTTCCTTCCCCCCCTCCCCTCCCCTCATGTTCCCCCTCTTATTTCAAATAAACAAATAAATATTCATATAATATACCAGGTAACAAAGTCAGATACTGCAACAATATGAGATTAACCAAAGGGCAACACAAGAGAAGAGAGAAAAACATAGTACATTAAGAACAATAGTTACGGGCCGGGAGTTTGGCCTAGTGGTTAAAGTGCTTGCCTAGCATGCATGAAGACCCGGGTTCGATTCCTCGGTACCACATATATAGAAAAAAGCCGGAAGTGGTGCTGAGGCTCAAGTGGTAGAGCTCTAGCCTTGAGAAAGTCCAAGGACAGTGCTCAGGCCCTGAGCTCAAGCCCAGGACTGGCAAAAAAAAAAAAAAAAAAAAAGAACAACAGTTACTTATAATTAAGCTCTTGTTTCCATGTGCTGGAGGTCCATCAATTTGGCCTCATCCTCTATGGCCTTATATATCTAGGGTTTGAGCTATTGTAATCCTCTGCTAGGAGAGTCCTAGATGTGTACTAATTATTACAAATGACAGAAACCATTGAGTCTATGTTCCTTTGGGTCTGGCTTACTTGACTTAATATGATTTTTTCCAGGTCTTTCCATTTCCTTACAAATGGTACAATGTCATTCTTTCTGATGGCAGCATAGAATTCTATCGCGTATAAATACTACATCTTCATGATCCAATCATCTACTGAGGGGCATCTGGGTTGGTTCCATATCTTTGGTATGGTAAATTATGCTGCAATGAACATCATTGTGCTAGTGGGTTTAGTATGTCCTTGTTTCTGGACGATTAGGTAAATGCCAAGGAGTGGAATTCTGGGTCATAGGGGAGCTCTATGCTTAGTCTTTTGAAGACCTGCCATACTGCTTTCCATAGAGGTCGAACGAGTTTACACTCCCACCAATGGTGTAGTAGTGATTCCTCCTGGCCACCTCCCGCCAGCATCTGTTGTTACTGGATTTCTTGATAATGGCCATTCTAAATGGAGTGAGGTGGAATCTTAGAGTTGTTTTGATTTGCATTTCTTTTATGGCCAGAGATGTCGAACATTTCTTCGTGTGTCTATAGGCCATTCTTATTCCTTCTTCAGAGAAGTCTCTCTTTAAGTCTTTGCTCCATCTTTTAATGGGATGGTTGTTTCTTTGCAGATTTGTTTTGAAGAGATTCAATTTTTTTAACTGTAGATATATTTTAGACATGAGGCCTTTGTCTGTTGCATGGTTAGTGAAAATCTTCTCCCACTCTGTGGGCTTTCTATTTAACTTGCTATCTATGTCCTTTAACAGATCTCTTTAGGTGGAAAAACTCTATAGATTTTTTTTTAAATGATACACCCTTATTTACAGGTAGGTAAAATTGTCGCTGACCCTTTAAGTGGAGCTGTCCAAATGGCAATGTCATCGGATCCTAGACCAAAGTAGATGACATAGCTAAGGAGGTAGATTCAGTCTTCCAGTGAGACAAACTATTTCCTAACAGCCTCTTATGAAAAGACATGTATACCACTTTATCATTTCGTAAAGGAATTTTGATCTACACATCTTGGTGGGGTAATTAATGTGTATTAAAATATTCACTCTGGGTTAGAGTCTCTGTTGTGGTAGGAACCATTTTTACCTGATTCTCCCCTGTCTTATCTATAAGTCACCACTTCAGGTGTTGAAGGTGCTGGTTGAATGAATGAATGAATGAATGAAGTACAATGTCTCCAGATGCTGCATACCATTGTCAACCCAAATTCTTGGGGTAATACAGGTACCATCCTTCCACTGATTGGGAGAATTGTTGCTGGAAAGGACTTTGATGGACACTTATGACTTTTTGATAAAATCCCTTTGATTGATTGCTTAGCAAAGTTGATTTCAGTTTCTAATTCTGTGTTCTGCTTTCACAGGCTGTCATTTTAGAAAATGAAGAACTTCCCAAACTCTTTCTTGATTTCCTAAACGTCAGACACTTGCCTTCTCTACCAAAGGCCGAAAGTTGTGGGTAAGAACTAGCTCACTAGTGACTCTGTGATAAGTGACTAGCCTAGTGGATATCTCATCGTGGTCTCCACGGGGTCCCAGCCTTGGTTGGGACAGCACTCGCTTGCCTCTGTAAGGGATTTTCTACTTAAATCCTCATCTCCATCCTTCAGCGGGCTAAGGCTCGATAAATCATGCTCAGCTGTAAGGATCTTCTAAGTTGCACAGAGTGCTGTTACCTTGTAGGAGCAGAGTCTAGATAGCCTGTCTAGGAATAGTTTGTTTACTTGTGGATATGTAAGCCAAGTAAGTCCATGTCTCCCTGGATAACGTGATTTTATGTAATTCTAAAGCTAACATCACCTTTCAGATTATTTTAGCCAACTCCTTTTGTTTCTTGGTTACATACGACACAAGAATTACTTGTCTTTCCCCAAATCCTTTACCTCGTAGTGGGCAAAGCCCATGCTTTGTCGTGTGTAAGACCTCTTTCTCCACTGACTTGAGCTTCTGTCTCCAAAACATGGTGTCTCTGAGCTTCATACCCAAAGCCGTGTCTTGAAGCATTAATTGTGCTGGGTGCTGCTGCCTCACACCTGTAATCTCAGCCACTCAGGAGGGTCAGATCTGAGACCAGCTGGGCAGAGATGTCCGTGAGACTCTAATTAACAACCAGAAAACCGGAAGTAGAGCTGTGCTGCCAACTGACAGAGCCCTAGCCTTGAGTAAAAAAGCTCTAGGGACAGCACCTAGGCTCTAAGTTTGAGCCCCATGACCACCACAGCCAATACCAAAACTGAGTTAACTCTTTAATAAGCCACTTGCCTGGCTCCATGTATAGGGCTTGAGCTGAGCCAGTTTCCACAGACGTCACTATCCATGCACAGTAAATTCATTCACAAAGACGCATTATGTCCAAATCCAAGCAGGGAGAGGTTTCATTCCCGTCACCTCCAGCTTCCAGATCCTCCTGAGAATTCCTGAATTCAACATGGCCAAGCCAAGCTCACTCAATGTCACCTTAAACCCCAGCTGCCTGCAGCACGAGCGGCATCTAGTAGACACCTGTCTTAGCCCTTCACTAATACTGTATACGTACAGCCACTTGCTCGAACCCCTTATTATACTCCTCTCTTCCCAATCATCTATGTGCTCCATGTCTTCTGCGCTCATGTGTGAGCCTGCATTTCCTGGGAGGGTTAAGTATTTTAAGAAGAGACACTTACAGTATCAGTGAGTGAGTAATTTTCTCCTTGATGCAAAGTCAATCCACATACTAAAACCTGAGGATTTTCAAGGGATCTCAAGGAACATTAAAACCCAAGGATTCTTTGGCATGAGTCATCAACCCATTGATCCATAGCCCAAGACAAGCGCCCCAGCTCTCCCCTGCCCCTCCCTCTCTCTCTCCCCTGCCCCCTTTCTCTCCTTCTCCTTCTCCTCTTCCTCATGTTTCCCAATTCAGTGCTCTACAAATCCAAACAATTTTTCCCTTCGTTCACATACACATTGACCTAACTTATTTGGTCTGTTGTTTATTTTTGTCTTTCACAACAATTTTAGATCTTTTGATGAGACCGAATCAGAAGAGTCAAGGTAAGATTCCTTAGTTCTAGAGCTTGCAGTTTTGTTTAAAAAGTCTTCATTGCCCATGGCCTGTTTTCTCTGGAAAACCTTTGCTGGCAATTGGTTTTATGGTGATAACTTTTGGATTAGGGAGTTGGGGGAGCACTCCATTATAATTACAAGTAAGCCTGGCTTGCATGCTATTTGTTCGGAGACCACACCCCAAGATCTCAGCCTCATTGTGTGATGGGTTGTGTGTCGCATGTGTGCTACAGTCTTCAGAGCACTGGTGAGAAGATGCATGTAGTGCCGGTTTTCTGCCTCGCACACTCTGCTAGATGCATGAACCTTGAGCAGTTTGATCCCCTCAAAGCTAGTTTGTAGTGTTTTCTGTTTACCATCGTCCCCTGATGCTGACATGCCTGTTCTTGACCTTTCCAGCAAACTGTCCCACCAGCCGGTGCTGCTGTTCCTCAGGGATCCATTCGTCTTGCCTGTAGCCAGCGGTAATCAAACCTGTCATCTGCTAACAGCTCTTTACTGATCTGACCCTACACCACATAAACCACGTTTTTAATACAGGTCTAACAGAGTGACATTGGTCCAAGGCTTAATAATCTGCCAATAAACTCGTGCTCTTGGTGTAAGAGACATTCAGAATTTTAATTGGGGCTGGCCTTTCTAGAAGAAATGTAATTTTTCTTTCTCTCTCTTACCAGACAATTTTGAATTTGAGTAGGAAGAGATCAGAGAAAAGGGCATTTGTTTCCCTTAATATTTCATGGTGTTATTTGGGTCTCTGCTTATTTGTTTTTGTTTTTATCTTTATCAAGATAGCCAGACTTGGATCCTACGCTCTTAGTCTTTCTCCAAATCAGCATATATATGTCACAGTCATATTTGCATTTCCATTAAATTGCAGCATCCTTGATGGTGGAGTCTATGATCTTAAAAGTTATATATTTTAAACACAGCTAATTGATTTAAATATAACTGAGATCAATACTGTAGCCTGAGTCCTTTCTCCATGGGAATTCCCCAGAGTCCTTCTCAAAATGTTGACTTATGCACATTCTCAGACATCATCTCATTTAATTTTCTTAGCAACCTTGAGAAGTAGGCAGGACATCCATTAGCACAGGCTGAATAAGAAAATGAGAAGGTCCACATAGGGTGGGTACTTGCCCAGCTGAGAGGGCAGACCTTGTTGCCTGAATTCTCCTCTGTGCTTTGTGCCCAGTAAATTTTCTGCCTTTGTTTCTGAAAGGCTTTCAGTTGCATACCGTGTAGAATGAGCAATGAAGCCATTCCTTGTTGCTGACAGTAAAACTTTACCCACAGAAAGAGACAAAAGACTGCTCGTACTCTGATCCCTCGCTTCTGTGTCTTGTTGTGACCAAGACTACAGCCTTTATCTGCAAACGTCTTTCCCTAATGCCCTGGTGACAGAGCTATCGTTGCTATAAAGAATGTCATCTCAGTGGTTTGCCTGTAAGGTCTCTGTCCATGTGGAATAGGTAGCTACCTCTTGCAAGCACTTAGCTGCCCATGCTTAACAAATACACATTTATTCTGCCTAGTTAGGCTAAAACATTGTATTTAGCAAATAGTCACAAAGCAACCTCATCAACCTAAATAGGCAGTTGGTTTGGGGTTATTTTTATTTTATTTGTATTTTTTGCTAGTCCTGAGGCTTGAACTCAGGGCCTGGGCACTGTCCTTGGACATTTTTGCTCGAGGCTAGTGCTCTGCCACTTGAGCCACAGAGCCTCTTCTGGCTTTTTCTGTGTATGTGGTACCAAGGAATTGAACCAAGGGCTCCGTGCATGCTAGGCAAGCACTCTACCACTAGGCTATGCTTCCTGCCCCTGGGGTTTTTGTTTGTTTTGTTTTGCTTTTTGATACCAGTCTTAGAAATTGAACTCAGGGCCAAAGCCAGAGCTCTCGCACTTAAGCCACAGTGCCACTTCTGGTCTTTTCTAAGTAGTTTATTGGAGATAATAATTTCACAGACTTTTCTGTTGAGTTAGTTTCGAACCGCAATCCTCAGATCTCAGCCTTCTGAGTAGCTAGGATTACAGGTGTGAGTCACAAGTGCCTGATTAGGCAGTGTTTTTATAAAATATTTATACTGCCTTTGTGTGTGTGTGTGTGTGTGTGTGTGTGTGTGTGTGTGTGTGTGTGTGTCCCAGTGATAGAGCTTGAACTCAGGGTGCTGTAAACCACAGTGGAAAAACTGCAGCCAAGTATTCCCAGTAGAGATCTTGGAATTCCTTCAAGTATATTGAGATTTTGTTAGAAATTGAATTGCCAGTGTAATCCATCTTCCCTGTGAGAAAACATTCAGATAAAGAGCTGGCCTAGCAGTGTTCACCATTAGGACACCCCTGAAATCAATAGGCTACAAATCTGGCCACACATTTCTGCAGTGATTCTTGGGAAGACTGAGTGCCTCCAGCCACAGGCATAAGGGATAGATAGATGGCACACCCAGCCCACGGCTGCTGGCCACGTCCATTCGTGGCCATGCCCTTTCCCTGGCTGGGCTGCTTTGGCCCTGCTGTTTCAGGCTATAGAATACCTGTTATCTTGTTGGTACTTGTATGAAAAGCAGTTTTCCTTTTGTTTTGCAGACTTTCCAAATGTGGTTATTGAAGGAGTTCTCCACGGGGTCTTTTACCCCCATCCACAGCCCAGGTAGAAGTCTTCCGTGGTGCCAGAAAGCGGAAGAGTTTCAAAGTCATACTCCAGAAAATCAACCTCTACCAAATGAACCTACACGGACATAGCTTGAGCTAGTGGTGAAATTCAGGCCCAGCTTAATTCAGGGCAGGATGTTTCCATTAGAATGGTGCTTTCAAAAAGAGAAGCGGAACCAGAGAAGTGGTTAAGTCCAAGTGTTTTAAGTAGATTGTAGCTGCCCACTTTGAAACCCCTGGACTTGGTGACCAGAGAAGTTTCCTGGAGCTCCGAGTGTCCCAGACCAAAGCTCTGCTCTGCTTCAGTTTTACAGTCTCCTAACTGAAGAGTCTCCCGAGTCACACAGACGTGGATCAAGCTTTGGTGGCCTTTCTCTTCAGAGCTCATAACACACTGAACTTCCTTGCTATGAGATTTCCTCAGCCAGTGGGAGTGTGAGCACCCCAGAAGGAGTCCCAGAAACACACTGTCCTTCAGGTGAAGAAGGAGCTGGACTGGGGATTCATTACACAGACAAGATCCTGCCTTGAAGATCACAGTATTGTGACTTACCTGAGGTAGGGCTGCAGCTCACTCTAGGGACGGCTTATTTTTTTCTCTACTACAGGAGAAATAAGTGTGATTCCTGAAGAGCAACTGATGTTGTCAGTAGATTTGTAAAGAGATTCTGTATTTTAAAAAGGCATTCAGTTATCTGGGCACTGGTGGCTCACGCCTGTAATCCTTGCTACTCAGGAGGCTGAGATCTGAGGATCAGGGTTTGAGGCCAGCCTTGTCAGGAAAGACTGTGAAATTCTTTATCTCCAATTTTCAAGCTAAAAACCAGACATAAAAGTATGGCTTAAGTTAAGTAGAATATGAGCCTTGAGCAGAAAGGCCAAGTCCCTGAGTTGAAGCCTTCCTAGTACCAGCACAACCAAAACAAAAACAAGGAAATAAATCAAAACAAAACATTTCAACACAAGATCCCACATAGCCCTGCAAGATGCCTGTGGAGAAGCAGGCGTGAAAGGTTTCTGACTGATGGGACATGGTGAACAACAATCCTCTGGCTCTTCTCTCCGGTGAGCATTTGTCACACCACTCAGTGCCATTGCTGCAGGATGTCTCGTCATCTGTACTGGTTGTTTCTCATTCATCTCATGAGCTGACTTAAGTGTGTATGACATAATCCTCCCACTGTGCATTGCGCAGACAGTCCTCTTTGAGTAGTGAAAGAACGAAGCATAGTTGTATAGATGTGCTATCAGTGGGCATTTCATTCAGAATTGTTAGTCTATTTATGATAGTTTCTGTGTAGGAGAACAAATATTTAAAAGCAAACAATAACTATATCATGAATTTTTATTAGAATTCAATTACACAGGTCGAACTCCTGCTGAAAACTTCTAAAGATATATTTTATGATAGATTATGTGATAGTACCTGTTGGAAATAAGCAAGAACTAAATAATCAAGTACCATCAACCCCAAATAACCGAATAGTCATGTATTGCAGATACTTTTTAAAGGTTTTTATGTTACTGGCTATTTTGAGTTAAATAAAAACAAATAGAATTTGTCTTCTGTGCCTGGAACTTTATGCAACACACAAATGTAAAACCTGTCAACATACCCAGAGACACTTCTTTCTAAGCATTTATTATTAAGCCAGTAGATAATTCATTGAATGATTTAGCAGAATAGTCACGTCTGTGTGTGTGTGTGTGTGTGTGTGTGTGTGTGTGTGTGTGTGTCCCAGTGATAGAGCTTGAACTCAGGGTTACTCACTCAGCTTGCATGCTCAAGGCTGAGCCATGCCTCCAGCCCACTATTTTGTTTTGTTATAATTGGAGCTGGAGTGTTAAGACCTTACTGCCCAAGCTAGCTTTGAACCTTCAACTTCTGCATCTCCACTTTCTGAGTAACTAGGATTACATCCATGAGCCATCTGCACCAGCAAAGATGAATATTTTTTAAACAAATATAAAATGAATACACATGGTGCTCAAGAAATCTTCACGGGCTGGAAGCATGGCCGAGTGGTAGAGTGCTTGCCTAGCATGCACGAAGACCCAGGTTCAATTCCTTGGTACCACATACACAGAAAAAGCTGGAAGTGATGCTGTGGCTCAAGTGGAAGAGTGCTAGCCTTGAGAAAGCCCAAGGACAGTGCCCAGGCTCTGAGTTCAATCCCCAGGACTGGCCAAAAAGAAAAGAAAAGAAAAAGAAATATTTTTGTTGTTGTTATACCAGCACTAGGGCTTAAACTCAAGATTTCTTGCTGTCACTTGGCTTTTTCACTCAAGGCTAGCTCTCTATCACTTGAGCCACCATTCTACTTCCAGCTCTTTTCTAGTTAATTGGAGGCAAGAGTCTCATGGCTTTTTCTTCTCAGGTTGGCTTTGAACCATGATCTTCACATCATAAGCGTAGACAGTTCTATTTGGTCAATCTTACTATTATAATCTAGTTTTAAAACATATAGAAATCCCATAATCACTGAAACAGAGAAATAATCACACTGCAGAAACAACAAATGGCTTCCGTTTCTTGTTAATTTTTGATCAATCGATCAAAAATTGAGTGGTTGCCTCAACTGCTATGTTAACAGGATATTGGGATCAGTGTCATCTGTGGCTCAAACCTGTAATTTTAGCTACTCAGGAGGCTAAGATCTGAGGATTACCAACCTAGGCTGGAAAGTTCACTAGAATCCATTTCCAATTAACTAGTAAAAAGCTGGGCTGTGGTGTGCCTCCAGTGGTAGAGCCCTGCCAAACAAGCTAAGTAAACACAAAGCTCCAAGTTCTCCAGTGCCAGCCAAAAAAAGAGGACATTATGCAGGGTACTGGTGGCTCATGTCTGTCATCCTAGCTACCTAGGAGTCTGAGAGCTGAGGATTAAGGTTCAAAGCCAACTCAGACAGGAAAGTCCATGAGCGCTAGCCTTGAGCAGAAAAGCTCAGAGACAGCACCCCTGCAGGCTCTGGGTTCAAGCCCAATGACTGACAAAATTTTAAAGTCAGCATCTAGTATGTAGTTAGTATAAAAAGAAAGAAGAGAAGAAAGGAGAGAGAGAGAGAGAGAGAGAGAGAGAGAGAGAGAGAGAGAGAGAGAGAGAGAGCGAGAGAGAGCGCATGCCTGGTTCCATGTCAAAATCCTAGCCACTTAAGACGCTGAGATCTGATCATGATTCAAAGGCAGCCCTATTGCAAAAAAGACCATGAGGCTCTTACCTCCAGTTAACCACCAAAAAGCCAGACATGGAACTGTGGCTCAAGTGATACAGTGACAGCCTTGAGTAAAAAAGCTAAGGGACAGCACCCAGGCCCTGAGTTGAAACCCCAGTACCAGCAATCCCTCGCCTCCAAAAAAAAATCTTAAGAAGATAGGCGCAACAGATGATAGAACCCAGCCCGCTGATGGACAAATGATGACCCATTCTACATAGACAAAGCTGTGGACATAAGCAGACAAGCCGGTCACTAACGGTCACGTATTGAGAGCAATCAACTTTCTAGGGGTAGGATAAGAGGCTGGAGGGAGGCAGACATGGGGAGCTGGGCTCTAAAAGATGTCAGCTAATAAAGGCAGATGGGATAATGGTTGCATAACTATACACATGTATTCTGCCACAATATTATCTAGTAAAACTGGTTAAAATTGCAATTTGCAGCCCTATGTTTTATGGTAATAAAGTGACTTTATTTTTGGCTGGCTACAGTGCTTGCACTTGGGTCCTACTGTTTACTTGGCCAGCTCCTTCACAGCTGGGGCTTGAATGAGCCACACCTCCAGCTCAGCTTTTTGCTCACTAATTGATGTGAAAGTCTAGTGAACTTTACTGCCTGAGCTGGCTTTGAACTCAGATCCTCCAGGTCTCAGCTTCCTGAGTAGCTGGGATTACAAGTGAGAGTAAGGGACTTGGAGAAGGCATGTGGGCTGTGGTGGTTTTATCCTCAGTGATAAGTATAGGTTTTGAATTCGGCAGCAGAAAGCCAGGCTAAGTAGCAAACTACATGCTAGACATTGACTTTCTCTCCATGCAGACACAGAGCCCCCTCAAAGACAGGGCCACGGGTTTCTTGTATGAAGGGGAGATAGAATAATAATGTTGAGCTAGAGTATATATAATCTGCTTGAGAATTCTTCTATGTCCTAAGAGTGTGACCTGTATACACAAGCCACTTCCTACTTTCAGGTGTAACAGCAGCTTCTGTGACATCATTGGCTTCCCTCGTGGTGACAGTCCATGTTACTCAATCTGACTGTTGTGCCTTTGGGTGTCACAAGTTGGTCTGAGACAGTGTATTATTGCTAAGTAGATACCCCAGGCTGGCTTTCAGACTTACCCCTCCTGCCTCAGTCTGCGGCTGGGATTACAGGTGAAACTACCATACCCCGCAGTCACTTGCCTCACGTTTGCCAGGCTACTTCTGCCATACTTTTTAAGCATCAAATGGGAAAATTTCATTGTTGGTTTCATTTGTTTGTTTATTTGTTTTTTAAAGTAATCTTGGAAAAACACTAGAGTTGACATCTAAAAGCCAGTGGGTTTCACGGTTCTGGTCTCGAGAGCAGATGATTCCTGGGAGGATAAAGTAGGTGTCTTGTCGCTGGTCACTGATGTTAGACATCCAGACTGAGCAGCAGTTGGATATGGGTGGGACACTTTCTGTCTAGGGACATGAACTCAGGCCCAGGTTCTGAGCCCAGGAGGAGACACATAGGGTGTGAGTAGTGAGGCCTCAGGGTGAGCAAGCTCTGACAGGGCCTCCACTGCAGCCACGAGATGTGGCAGGAAGCAGTGGCCAAGGCCTACCACCACCTCGGCAGAGTCCTCCTAGAGAGGGCTGTGTTGCAGGCCAGTGGAGGACATGGTATCCTGCTCCCATCTGACTGGTCCTCTGCCTCCTCATCACAGAGCACCTGCTAGAGTCACCTGAAGCTCATCTGTCTTTAGAGTCCAAGTAGAAGCCAGAGTTGAAATCTCCAGATGAGGTTTCCTACCCAAATAACAGCCTAATCATTCCCAGACAGTAGCACTAGCTAGTTTCAAAGGCCCAGAACGAGTGGGAGCAAATCCTTGATGTTCTGAAAAGCTAAAGGGTATAGAGACGTGCATGCACAGCTTCCTTAGATCTTCAAAAGCAAGGAGCATGCCAGGAACTGTTGTTTGGACCTCTAAATCCTAGCTACTCAGGAGGTTTGAGATCTGAGGATCACAGTTCAGAGCAAACCAGAGCAGGAAAGTCCATGGAATTCTTATCTCCAGTTCATCACCAAAAAGCCAGAAGTGAAGCTGTGGATCTAAGCAAAAAAGCTCAGGCCCTCCTTGAGTTCAAGCCACAGGACTGGCACCAAAAGGAAGAAAGGGAGGGGAGGACAGGGGAGGGGAGAGAAGGGGAGGGGACGGGAAGAACCTGGAACAGCCAGGCACTGGTATTCACACCTTAATCCTATCTACTCAGGAGAGACCTGGAAGACCGCAATACAAAGCCACCATGGGTAAACAAGTTTGAAAAACTCCATATATAATTAACAACAACAACAACAAAAAGAAAACAGCAAAGACCTATGCTGGCAGTATGGGCTCAAGTAGTAGACTGCCAGCCAAGCAAACAATTCAAAGCAGATACAAGGACTAAAATTCAAACCTTGATAATGTCATGAAAAGGATAGATGGAGCCTCAATGTATTTATTGGCTTCTCCAAATTTGTGACTCCCAGTTATCGTAACTTAAATAGTAGTGGGATAAGAATTCTATGAATTCGGGCCGGGAGTTTGGCCTAGTGGTTAAAGTGCTTACCTAGCATGCATGAAGACCCGGGTTCAATTCCTCGGTACCACATACATAGAAAAAAGCCGGAAGTGGTGCTGAGGCTCAAGTGGTAGAGCTCTAGCCTTGAGAAAGTCCAAGGACAGTGCTCAGGCCCTGAGCTCAAGCCCGACTGGCAAAAAAAAAAAAAAAAAAAAAAAAGAATTCTATGAATCCATTTTGAAATGAGTTTGTTTTACCCCAATGCTTGGCCCATCAAACTTTTCTGACCCAGTTTCATTCCAAATCTACATTCAGGCCAATGATTTCCTACTCTTCCAGCACACGAAGTCTTGGAGCTATGTTACATCACACCTAAAACTTCCTCTTGGCCAATACCTTCAATCCGTGAGATGAATTAAGTGAAAGCAATAATATACTTAATGGCAGGGACATTTTCCATTACAAATACTGTTTTTACTCTTTTCTTAATTTGGAAGGGGAAAAGTGCCCTGAGGGGTCTTTGAATTGCCAAACCTTCTAGATCAAAGATTTCTTCAGCTATCTGAATTAGAAGAATTTTGAAAAACAAAAACAAAAACGCTTTGCCTGCTATAAAATCTTTGCCATGTTTTGGTCTTTATGTAACTCAAAACGGCTGAACTGAGAAAGAAGGTTCAAATTTTGTTCAAAATCTAAAAATTCATCAGAAATGAAGTAAGATAATTCCCAAAATGTCATTCTAACTAATCTGATCCGTGGATAATTTTCACGGAATTCTTAGTTGATGATACAGCTGAATAGCACTTGTAAAAGAATAAAATAGATTGTGGCTGAGGATGACAACACATTTCAAATTGTGTATTAACGTGAGTCTAGACTGAATCGTACTCATTAGGGCTTGGCGGTGGTGTCCACTTAATAATTTTCTGATTCCATACCCACTCCCACATACTCTTGTGTCCTCTGACAAAATAACCAAAGTGTTTATATCAAAATCTTTTGCCAAACATATTAGCCTATAAAATGCAACAGTTCAGTTTTACCTCCATAGCCATTGGGTTTGTCAATGTTTTGATCTGAAGCCTTCTGGCCCTGGTATAAGAGAAATAAACTCATTTTCCCCCCTTTGGGGTGTGTGTGTGTGTGTGTGTGTGTTTGTATTAGGGCTAGCACTCAGAACCTGAGTGCTGTCTTCTGAGCTGTTTTGCTCAAGGCTGGTGCTCTACCACTTGGGTCACAACTTCACTTCTGGCTTTTGGGAGTAAAAGTATCAGAGACTTGTGCTCTGGCTGGCTTCCAATGGTGATCCTCAGATCTCAGCCTCTTGAGTAGTGAGAACTATAAGCACTGGCACTGACCCACACCTGCTAAGAACCCTTGGCCAGAGTCATTCAGCACAACCGAGAGACAATGTAATAATCTATTACCTGTGAACTGGTAGTCTCAGAATTCCAGCACTTCTAAAACAAACTGCTTTTGCTTTTGCAAACTTAGTATAAGGCGGGGTGGTGTGTGTGGCGAGGAGGGGGAAGATTTGCAATCACTTCTGTGCCTTCTGGCACCAGAGACTAACAGCACTTTTACATGTCTAAGGGGTCACTTATTTCTAAATCCAGCCTAGACCGTTTTTATTTAAAATAAGGTAAGACTGGCTCTGAACAGCTGAGCCCCATCCCAGATGTTAGTCAAACCCTTTTGAACACTTAACAGGCAGTTTAGGAAGTTGAAACTTGTCTGCTAATAGGAGGGGATGAACAAATGGTGAGGGAGAGGAAGGTGAATGGATAAAAACCTATGCACATGTATGGACGTGGAACAAGGATACTTGAGACTGGTTTGGGAGATGGAGGGGAAGAGGGAAAATGACGGGGGGAGTGAAGATAAAACCCCTTGGCCAACTGATTGGTGTTAAGAAAAGAAAAGCCCAGAGAAGAAGATAAAATATTTTTTTTCCTTTGACTTCATTGCACCATAGAGAGAAATTGGAAGCCTGCAAAGAAAATAAAGTACAGAAATAACAGTAAGAATGACAGCATACCATATGCAAGGAAATGGAGGGAGCTAGAAAAATTTATGTTAAGCAAAGTTAAGTCAGGCTCAGAGAGACAAAAAAATGCATGATTTCTCTCATACTTGAAAGTTAGATTTGTTATAAATGTGTATAAACCTAGAGTCATTTGAACATATACACAAACATATTAACTAGACTACGGTCTATGCAGGGGTGGATTCCAACAGTATAACTCTTTTGAACAGTTAGCTTATAATCTAACAAAATGACTACCAAGAAGCAGGAACTTAGGGTGTCAAGAGGAAGTGAGGTCAAAGGACGGGGTAGAAAAATGGGGACAGGAAGGGTCAGTAAACAAAGTCCTATCAGTCAACGATCATATGTGGAAATGGAAACAGAAGTTGAGGGGATGGGTGGAACTGGGAGAGATGAGAGGAACAAGAAAGGGGAGACACTGATCACAATGCACTCTGCCCACAAACCATTGCGTTGAATAGGAACTCCTCTGCATAACTAAAGGTATTTGTTTGAAATGTAAAACAAAAAAAATCCCACCCCTTACATGTACTTGGTGTGACTCTAATCTTGTTCTACCACATGCAGAATTTCTACACTTTTCTTTAACATAACCATATCTGCATTCATGCCTGTAATACCAGTCTTAGAAAGTGCACATTATCACGAGATGTAGATTTCATAACCATTTGGAATTCAGGTGTCTTTCAGCATTTCCTTCTCCTTGTCTTCATCATAGAATGCTTTCGGTATTGCTGTACTACACAAAGACTTTAGGTTTCAAGTTAAAGGAAATCAATTTGCCCTGGCTTAAGCAAAGCCAGAAATTATTGGCTTGTGTCATGGGAAGTTGAGACATGACTGAACAGAGGAACTGAATGATGTCTTCAGGACCTGTCTAGCTCTTGAAGCAGTTTGCTTCTTGGTGAGTTCATTCTCAGTCCTCTTGTAGAAAGAGTTCTGACTTTCCTAATAATTGCATCAGAAGTCCCATGATGGAGGCTTATTAACATGACTGAGAACAACCAAGAATTCAGGCCTATGCCATCGCCAAAGGCCCAGGTAAAGCAATGCACGATTGGCCCCTCCCCTTTGCCTGGCTCTGCACACCCATCCTCTTTGCTGCTCCTTGAACCCACTCTGCCCCTGCTGGAACACTGTTCTATCCCTCAGATATACTCTCTTCTTCCAGTGTCCCCAAGGCTCATAGCTTCCAGTCTCCATCAGTCCCCACGTGGGCTGGCCCTGGCTACACACTCTCCTGGTTTTATTTCCCATCTGATTTTCTGCTGCTTATTCATGAGGTGTATTTCCAAATGTTTATTGGCTTCGTGGAGCCACGAGGGCTGACATTGTTAAAGCTCTAACCTATACCACGTAAATGTTTGTCAAGTGACTTAATGACTTCCCCAGTCCAGGTGTGTATCCATCTATTATGGATTAAAAAAGAAAACAACTCCCATGTTAGGCTTGACGCTGGTGACTCACGCCTGTAATCCTTGTTACTCAGGGGGCTGAGATCTGAGGATCATGGTTCACAGCCAGACCAGGCAGAGAAATCTATGAGACTCATATTTCCAATTTCCTACCAAAAAAAAAGCTGGAAGCAGAGCTGTGGCTCAAGTGGTAGAATGCTAGCCTTGTGCAAAAAAGCTAAAGGATAGCATCTGGGTGCCAACAGACACACACACACACACACACACACACACACACACACAGACTCCTGTGTTGAGGGTATGTTCTGTAGTTGACAGTGCTCTTGAGCTGTGACTGGACCATGAGGGCTGGATACGATGGGCATTTGGGAAGGTGATGGAAGCTAGGAAGTAAGACCTGCCGGAGGAGGTGGGAGGAAAGGGGGAGCCGGGGTGGGAGGGAGATGGCCCTCAAAAGGTGTACTTTGCTTCTTCTCTCTCTCCTACACATGAGAAGCTCAGCATCACCACGATTCAGCCACAATCTTCTCACTCACCACAGGTTCAAAAATGAAGCCAACTGGTCATAGAATGAAAGCGTTAAAATTGAGCCCAGATGAATCCTATTCCTTTTGAAAAAAATTGTTACGATTTGGTAGATTCTTCAAAGAAAACAAAATAAGGGCATCCATCACCATGATACTGGATTCACCAGAGCAATGGTATCTACCACAGTTCAAATCATTTTTAAAGAAGACTTGCTGCATTATGTTTAAGTATCCCAATTAAGTACTGCCTCCATTTTAGATCCTATATAAATCTTCCTTGTGCCTGGCGTGGTGGCTCACACCTGTAATCCTAGCCACTCAGGAGGCAGAGATCTGAGGATCGCAGATCAAAGCCAGTCCAGGCATGAAAGTTCATGAGGCTCTTATCTCCAATTAACCATCAGAAAACCGGAAGTGATGCTGTAGCTCAAGGAGTAGGATGGTAGCCTTGAGCTAAAGAGCTTAGGGATAGCACCCAGGCCCAGAGTTCAAGTCCCATGGCTGATTCCCCCCCCCCACACACACACAAATCTTTGCATGGACTACATCATCTTTCTAAAAAGCCAGTGTTCTCATGGCTTGAGACTGCCAACGCCCAATGTGCTTACAATTGTCACCAAGCTCCAGACCCCAGGTGATGCGTCCCAGAACTCTTCCCTGTTTGGCTCCTCACACTCACCTTCATGCCAGACCACACCCCCTGCCTTTCTGCCCTGGAATCCACTCCTCCCCCACCTCAGGACCCTTGGATTCTCCTCCTGGTAGATCTTACCTACCCTCCTCTCTTTCCTCCTTCCTTTGTGTAGACAGATCTCTCAAGAGGCCTCACTCGTAGCTGGACCCACCTGGGCACTCCTTACCACCTCTCATTACCCCTTTCATTTATCTCTGTCTCCCCCACTAGAACCTCAGCTCCTAGGGCTTTTCCTCTCTGTCCATTATTGTCACCTTCAAAACTCTGGTACCTAGTATATCCAAGTCCCATAATAATTACTTGTATGAACTGTAACCTTTGTATAAGTGCTTAATGGTAAAAATTTAAAAATAAAAAACACGACAATTTTCTTAGTTGGTTTCCTTTGGCTTCCACTGGGTGCCTGTTAGAGGCTTGAGCTCTGTTTTCTTCCCATCTGGACAGATTAGGCTCAGTGTAAAGCTGAGATTCTCAACCACGATGGCATTGCTGTACTGATATAAAAACAACCTGAATCATAACTCTAACCCATGCGAGGGACTAACAAATTCCTTCCCACTGCAACTAGACTCAAGAAACTTTATAATAATGCTACAGCAAGTGAAACCTAGTGCTTTACCAACATTTGTAGTCGGGATATGAAAGGCATATGACTTCCCATTCCAAATTACTCAATTGTGTTAGATTCTGATTTTTGATCTTTGTAATGTGTTCATTATTACCACTAGAGTGAAGGCCTTTTAGGTACTTATTACACATAAAAGTTGTTTTTCAGTACGGGAGCTGGAGCTTGAATTCCGAGCCTGGGTGCTGTCCCTTACCTTTCTCCTTTTTCCTTTCTTTTTTCTTTTTGGTCAGACATGGGGCTTATACTTTGGGCCTGGGTATTGTCCCTGAGCTCTTCAGCTCAAGGCTACCCCCTAAGCCACAGCCCCACTTTTGGTTTTCTAGTGATTAACTGGAGATAAGAGTCTCTCGGACTGTAGTGCCCAGGCTGGCTTTGAACCGTGACCCTCAGATCTCAACCTCCTGAGTAGCTAGGATTACAGGTATGAGCCACTGAGCTCCGCTCCCTTACCTTCTTCTCTCAAGGCAGGCACTCTACCACTTGAGCCATACCTCCATTTCCAGCTCTTTGCTGGTTAATTGAAGAGATAATCGTCTCACAGATTTGTCCGCCTTGGCCTGCTTCAAATCAGTATCCTCAGATCTTAGCCTCCTAAGATTACAGGTGTGAACCACTGGCATCTGGCTTGTGAATTTATTTTTGAAGAACTTTAAGTCTTGCCAAAAAAAGTGAATTTATATCAAAAGTATTTAATATGGAAAACATAAAGCACCTTCTGTCACTCAAAACTCCTTATGATGTACATCAGTTTATACCAATTGAATTTCCACCTGCCTGACAAAAATTGTTTGAATACACTACAATAAACTTCAGGTCTTCATCTTTTCAAGCCAATCTTCAGCATCACCCAACATCGAGATACCAATGAGTTTAGGTGAAACAAAATAAATAAAAGATGATGTGCTTTAAAGAGCCAATAGTCTTTCTAATTTCAAGTAGCACCATTGGAAGAAGAAGACATACTTTTTTCAACTCAAAGACCCTGAACAGGTGATTTATCAAGTCATACAAAGTCAACATTGAGTGGGTTTTGTTGTTTTTGTTTTCGCTGGTACTGAAGCTTGAATTCAGGGCCTGGATGCCCTTTCAGCATTTTTGCTCAAAGCTGGCACTCTATTAGTGAGCCATGTGATTTCTAATGAGCTGGAATCTCATGGATTTTCCTGACCTGGCAGGCTTCAAAATCCCATTCGTCATATTGTAGGATTATTGCCATTAAACCCAACTGAGTGATGGGTTTAAAAAAATAGCTGTGGTGAAGAGTGGGAAATGGAAAGAGCATGATAAAGCAAAGCAAAACTTTCAGAAACTGGAGAATCAAGACAGCCTAGGGTCCGCAGGCACGCATATGTGCCCGTGCATGCTCAGACACACATGTCTGCCAGAGTGTTTTCTGGTTTCTGCTGGTCATCACCAGTCGGCAACCTCCACCACAAAGGGCGTTTTCACATCTATCTTGCCACTGTTGACAATGGAGCAGGTGGAGAGTGGACGGTCATGCCCGTCAGTTGCTTGAAGTTCTATGGAGTGTACCACCGTCTGGGGAGACAAGAGCAGACCTGGAGCTCAGTTTTGACTGGCGGCTATGGGAGCCCAGAGACAGAACCAACTCAGATCTGAATGCACAGTGGGAAATAATTTTATCTTGCCAAAAATGATGGGAGTAGTTGGGGACAGTGGCCCACACCTATAATCCTAGCTCTAAGAAGGCTGAGATCTGGAGGTTTGTGGTGTGAAGACATCCTGGGCAGGTGAGTCTGAGAGATCCCATCTCTAGTTAACCAGAGAAAAGCTGTGCTGGAGGCATGGCTCAGATGGTAGAGTTTTGTGAGCAACAAAGGCCAGTAAGAGTTTAGAAACAAGAGGGGGTGTGTGTGTGTCGCTGTTTTGGTTTTCTTTTCTTTCTGGCTTGTTTGGGAAGGTAAGACTGGCACAGGAATGCAGGGACAAAAGGTGAAGGAATGCAGCAGTGGTACTCACTAGATACTATGTTGAAAATGAACTATACAACTTGTGGGTGGAATTAGAGGGAACAACTGGGAGAGAGAGGGAAGGGGTGACATTGTCCATCAAGAAACATACTCTGTATATCACCTTTATAATAACAATAAAAAAAGAGAGTAGAGAACAGTTTAGCAGGGCTCTGGATTCAAACCCTGGTAGTAGGAAAAAGAAAATGGAAAAAGAAAACCAAACTAAGTAAGAAAACTTAGACTATTAGAGTAGGGAGATGAAGGATGGAAAAAATAAGTGTTATACATTTACATGCATATATATGTAATACGTGTCATAATAATATAGATAAAATAAAATTTACTCTCTGCTTTGTTCATCAGATAATATATTGGTATTATTTTCTCAGTTCCTTTTCAATAAGTATTTGATATTCTAATAATGTTATACTTTGTAAGCACTTGGCTCTGACAGAAAGCATTTCCAATTTATCTTTTACCACCAATATAAGAGTTAGTGCAGATTTTGACTGACCCCCCCCCATCCCTTCCAGCACTAGTACTAGTTTAGACGTAGCAAAATGGGCCAGAAGACAGACAGATGTAACAAAGCCCCAGGCTTTGGGTTTAACCTTTCTAAGGTGGTGGGAGCAACTGATCTCAGGTTGAGTTGGACACTGTACAACCCAGTCTCAGAGGAGCTGGGCTCTGTTCCCTGCTCTGGCTGGCTTCACAGGCCCCGGACCACAGTGCTTCACATTAAAGGACAGAGGATATCGGAGACCAGAAAAGATGGTTGGGTTTTTTTGTTGTTGTTGTTGTTTTGTTTTTTTTTTGCTAGTCCTGGCGCATGAACTCAGGACCTGAACACTATCCTTGGGCTTTCCTCCAGACTAGAGCTCTACTACTTGACCCACCGCACCACTTCCAGCTTTTTCTGTGTATGTGGCACCAAGGAATCAAACCCAGGTCTTCCTGTATGCTACACAAGCACTCTACTACTAGGACAAACTCCTGGCCCAGGAAAGATGCTTTCATGAGGCATATAGTGGCTCACATGTGTAGCCTAAGCTATTTGGGAGGCTGAGATCAGGAGGACTGCAGTTTGAGGCCAGCGCAAGCTAAAAAGTTGAGTGTCATCTGTCATCTCAGCTACGCAGGTAGTAGAAACAGAAGGACTGCAATCCAGGGGAAATTCTGAGACACTACTTAAAGAAAATAACATCTATGGACATGGGTCAAGTGATAGGATACCTTCTTGGCAGTTGTGAAGCCCTCAGTTCCAACCATAGTGCCTCCAATTAAATTCTTCAAGAGGGGGGGGAAAGGAAATACTTTTGATAAGTTTTCTGAACAGTAAGTATGCAGCTCATGTCTTAGATTTTGAAGGTAGAAGATGTAAAAAAAAAAAAAGGGATGTTTGGATAAAAGAGGAAAGTATCTTCAGGAGTATAAAGGCCAGCCATGCATGCATTTAATTGCATGTGTATGTGTGTGTGTGTGTGTGTGTGTGTGTGTGTGTGTGTGTGTGTGTGTGTGTGTGTGCTGGTCCTAGGGCTTGAACTCAAGGTCTGAGTGTTGTACTTCAATATTTTTTCTCAAGGCCAGTGTTGTAGTTCTTGAGCCAATGCCCCACCTTTCAGCTTTTCACTGGTTATTTGGAGATAAAGAGTCTCACAGACTTTTCTTTCTGGCTGTTTGAGCTGCAATTCTCATATCTCAGCCTCTTATGTAGCTAGGATTATAGTTAGGAGTGACAGGTACCCAACAAGAAGAATGATTTTTTTGAATTGCCCCCTAAAGTTTTGTTTGTTGTTGTTTTAAAACTGTTCTCTTTCGTTCCTTTTCTTTTTACTGAGGATCAAACCTAGGATATTGCATTTGCTAGGCAAATGCTACATCCCAGCCCTACTTAAGGTTTTGAATTGATCCTTTAGCT
Source organism: Megascapheus bottae (assembly GCF_031878675.1). Taxonomy (NCBI): domain Eukaryota; kingdom Metazoa; phylum Chordata; class Mammalia; order Rodentia; family Geomyidae; genus Megascapheus; species Megascapheus bottae. Next base: position 2,474,397 of record NC_143518.1, read on the forward strand.
ATTTTTTGAGATTATAGAATAGATTCAAATTTTTAAGATAATTGTTACTTGCAGTCAGCTGCTAGTGGGTCACATCTATCATCCTAGTTGCTCAGTTTAAGAACTGAGGTTCAGACCCAGCCTGGGAAAGACACTATGTGGCTCTTATCCCCAGTAAAGCTGTAAGAAGGTGGAAGTGGAGATGTAGCTCACATGGTAGAGCACCAGCTGTATGTGAAGAACACATGAGCAAAACCTAACGAGCCTTGGGCTGAGCGTTAGGCCTAGTGGTAGAGCGCTTGCCTAGCATGCACAAAGAACCAGGTTTGATTCCCCAGTACCACATACATAGAAAAACCAGAAGTGATGCTGTGGCTCCGGTGGTAGAGACCTAGCGTTGAGAAAGCACTAGGGGACAGTGCTCAGGCCCTGAATTCATGCCCCAGGACTGGCAAAAAAAAAAAAAAAAAGAACAGGAAATGTTTTTCTCTTTCCCCTTATTTTAACCTTGATCGTAAACACAGAACCTTGCTAAAATCCAAGGAAACCCAAAGTTGAAGCCCAGATATTAGTGCACATCTGTGTACATACATGCATGTGTGCAAGTGAACAGGCATATGCATATACACGCACAGCCCACAATGATATGAGTTGGTTTTTTTTTGCTAATACTTGAATTGAGAGTCTTACATTCTCACTAGGATTCTTTACTCAAGGCTCAAGGCTGATGGCTCTATTTGGTTGCATTAGAAAAGCTTTCCATTTCCAGCCAATGGTGAAGTAAATCAAATATTTAACTTCTCCATGTCAGATGCCAGGCTTCTGCTCTAATCGCTCTAATGACACACCATATATAATTTATTCATATTAGAAGATGCCACCAAATTAGAAGGTGTGACCCACTGGTACCTGGCTGCAAGCAACAATATTAAAAGAATTAAAGTCAGAATCTATGCTATAATTCCTCAAAGAATAGCAAAAGAATCCAAGTCAAAACCTTACAGGGCAATTCTCGAAATCATTCTTCTCGTTGGATGCCAGTGCCTCAAAACTATAATCCCTTCTCACATTAGAAGCTGCCAATCTCTAACAATGTACTTTTTTTGTTTTTCATATATTTTTATCGTAATTAATAGAAGGGTTACATTATATTCAGCAGATAGAAGGTGTATTACTTCACATTCATTGAGACCCTTTCTCATGTCTTGGTCCCCATTTCCCTCCCCCCACCTCTGCCTCTCATCTTGTTTTCCCCCCTTCCCTATCCGATTTCAAATAACCAAATATGCATATATACAATATATCAGATAACAAGGTAACATACTGTAACAATATGAGATAGCCAAGGAACAGCAAAAGAGATGAGAGATAATATAGTACATTAAGGACAACAATCACTTATTATATGGCTTCTGTTTCTATATCCTGGAGGTCCTTTCATTTAGCGTCACACTATATGGCCTTATTCTAACAATGTACTTTAAGACAGAACACATGCCAAGCTTTGAAAGAAAGAATATCAAGTTACCATGCCATCGAGGACTTTTCCAAACACCACATGCTTGCCATCTAGCCAGGTGGGCTTGGTGAGGGTGATGAAGAACTGGGAGCCATTGGTGTCGGGCCCGGCATTAGCCATGCTCACCCACCCAATCCCATAATGCTTCAGCTTGAAGTTCTCATCGGGAAATGTCTCGCCATAAATGCTCACGCCTGGCACAACGAAAGAGGAAGGGTGGGAGGCAAACAGATGTCAAACAAAAGTCAACTCTTCACAGAACCCCACAGGAGACAGGGATGGGAAAAGATAGTCACTTAAGAAGATGTAAGGTGGGCACAGGTGAGCTCTCTAAAGAAACCAAGCACTGGACTTGAAACAACCCACAAACAAAGCCTTTAATATAGCACAAAATGGGAAGAAACTCTTTGACCTCAAGCCCAAAAGGCCAAAGTGTTTCTTTCTGAAAGGAGGAGGGACTGAAAGGCAGGCTGGGGTTGCAATGCCAGATGGAATGGGATGAGAATACCTATCCAGGTCACACATTCTGGGCCACTCCTATCTCAGCACCCACCTGGTCACCAGCACTGAGCTTACTCCCCCAATGACTCTAAGGAGTCGGCTGCTCTATCCGACTTGACACTGGGAAAGTTACAAAACTTGAAAAAAAAAAAAAAAACAGAGCAGGATTTTCACTTGGAACTCATAATGCTTCATGCCTCAGCTCCAAGAGCCAGAGCAGCTAGTTTGCATGTAAGGCCTAAGGACTTTAGCGCTCTAGGACACAGAGGGTGACTGCAATTAGGTTCAACCAGGGATCAACTGTGAATAGAAATAAGTCAGCAAAGCAGTAGCTGCAGCAGGAACCATATCTCCCCCCCCCCCCCCGACACCCACTCTCTCTTGCCTATTCTGTGGATTGAACTCAGGGCCTGAGCACTGTTCTTGGGTTTTCCTCAAAGCTAGTGCTCTACCACTTGAGCCACGGCACCACTTCTGGCTTTTTTCTATGTTATGTGGTACCGAGGAAACAAACCCGGGTCTTCATGCTTGCTAGGCAAGCACTCTACCACTAGGCCAAGCTCCCAGCCCAACCATTTCTCTTAACAGTGTCTTTCTCCAGGCATTGGTGGATCACATTTGCGATCCTAGCAACTCAGAAGGCTAAGATCTGATCATCACAGGTCAAAGCCAGCCCAAGCAGAGAAGTCTGAGAGACTCAGTCTCCAATTAACTGGCAGTGCTAGACTGAGGCATAGCTCAAACAAGTTTGGTGAGAGTTCAAGTTCCAGTACAATAAACAACAAAAAACAATAATATCAACTAGAACTCAGGGTCTGAGCACTGTCTCTGAGCTTTTGTGCTCAACGCTAGCACTCTACCTCTTAGAAACATAGCTCCACTTGCAGCTTTTTGGTAGCTAATCAGAGTTGAGCACCTGGACTTTCCTGCCCTGGCTGGCTTTGAACCTTGATCCTCAGATCTTAGTCTTATAGGTAGCTAGGATTACAGGTATGAGGCACTGGCACCCTGCAATAACAGCAAACTTTTGAACAAAGGGACAAAAGTAGGGTACATGTGTGCAATGCCCCTCCTCCACCCATCTTCCTCATCCACAACTGGTGCCACCTCATGTACACATGGCCTTACATTTTATCTCCTCCTTCCATGGTCACCCATTTGTCTGTTACCAACTAGTAGTATAGCTTTTTTTTGGGGGGGGGAGGGTTGAGCTCTGGGCCTGGGTGCTGTCCTTGAGTTTTTTAACTTAAGGCTAGCACTCTACCATTATGAACCACTACACCACTTCTCATTTTCTGGTGGTTAATTGGAGATAAGACTCTCACAGGCTTTCCTGGCTTAGCTGGCCTTGAACTGTGAGCCTCAGATTTCGGCCTCCTCAGTAGCTAGGATGACAGGTGTGCCCACCTTAGCATAGCATTTTTAATAGCTGAAAAATGTTCTGCCAAATGAACATATGTCCACTGTGGAAGACAGTAAGCACTGACCATTTCCTGGAACTCTGACAGGACCACGAGCATATGACAACTGAGGCCCACACCACCCTTTCACAGAGTCCATAGCCTTGTTCTTTGACTAAAGGTCTCAGTACACTGGGTTATTATGTAGGCTTCATGTCAGAGCAAGGGAGAAAGGAGAAAGGAACAGACAACAGATAACATTACCACCAGTGCCGTCTCCAGCTGTGAAGTCCCCTCCTTGAATCATGAAGTCCTTGATGACACGATGGAAGGTGCTTCCTTTATATCCATACCCTTTCTAAAGAGATAGCTTCAATGAAATACCCAAGTAGAAATACCCATACACAGAGAGAGGCCCCAGTGCTTATCTGAACATGATTCATAATGACGAGACACCAACATCACTATGGAACTCCATTTGGTTCTAGCAATTCTGTACTGAGAAAAATGTAACATCAGCAGAAAAAAAATGGCTGGACATGGATGGCTCATGCCTGTAATCCTAGCTACTCAGTAGTCTGTGATCTGAGGATCACAGTTCAAAGACAGCCTGGGCAGGAAAGTCTGTGAGAATCTTATCTCCAGTTAACAATCAGGAAATCATAAGTGGAGCTATGCTTCCAAGTGATAGAGCACTGCCTTGAGCAGAAAAGCTCAGGGACAGTGCCCAGTCCCTGAGTTCAAATCCTACAATGGACAAAAAAAAATGGAACAAAATAGGGTTGGAGGCGTGGCTCAAGTGGTAGAATACCAGCCTAGAAAGGACAAGTCCTTGAGTTCAAATCCCAGTACCACCAAAAGAAAAAAAGAGAAGATAAAATCCTATGCTCAGTTAAAAGAAATAAAATAGGCAAACCTCTCCTGTTGCCAAAGCGATAAAATTTTCCACAGTCTTGGGCACAACTTTTCCAAAGAGGCCAATCACAATTCTGCCCACATCGTTGTCGCCAATCCTCACATCAAAGAAAACCTGTAGGTAAATGAAATGCAAAAATAGAAGGATTTACAATATGGAAAAGACAAAATTCAAGATAGATCGTCACTACTAGTATTTTACAACGTAGTTGTGAGACCTGCTATCAGTTAAACTGTTCCTTCTCTAAACCACTGTGCAAAAGAGGCATGCACTCAACAAATACTTAGTGAAAACTACTTTGGGGCCATGCACATTTGATGCTGATACCTGATACTTCAGTACTATCAGATTCAGTCAATGAAGTCTTCATGAATCCGGTTCCTCCTCACACCTGAGGCCAACACTAATGTGTCCTGGCTGCACAGATGAGGAGAGCAGTAGAAAATATGCTTGTGTGTGTGTGTGTGTGTGTGTGTGTGTGTGTGTGTGTGTGTGTGTGTGTGTGTTGGTCCTAGGGCTTGAATTCAGGGCCTGAGAACTATCTCTTAGCTTTTTTCACTCAAACATAGCAGTCTATCACCTGAGCCAGAACTCCACTTCCAGCTTTTGGCCAGCTAATTAGAAATAAGAGTGGCATGGACTTTTTCTGCTAAGGCTGGCTTTGAACATAAATCCTCATACCCCAGTATCTAGGGTCACAGGTGTGAGCCCCTGGTGCCTGGTTGAATGCTGCCCTTTGAAAAGGCAATGATGCTAAGCGCTGATGGCTCATGCTTCGAATCCTAGCTAAGATCTAATCCTAGACTGAGATCTGAGGATCACAGTTCAAAGTCAGCTCTTTCAAGCAGAAAAGAAAACTGGAAGTGGAGCTGTGGCTCAAGGTGGTAGAGGGCTAGCCTTGAGAAAAAGAACTTAGCAGTGGTAACACCCAGTCTGGGAGTTCAAATCTCATGACAGAAGAAGAAGGAGAAAGAGGAGGAAGAGGATGAGGAAGCGGAAGAGGGAGGGAGGGATGGAGGGAGGGTAGAAGGGAGGAAGGAAAGGGCAGCAGCCATCTGAATGCCAAAGACTCATGCTTGTAATCGTAGCTAATCAGGAAGCTGAGATCTGTAGATTGCAGTTTGAAGCCAGCCCAGGCAGAACAGTTTGTGAGACTATCTCCAATAGACCACTCAGAAAAAGCTAGAAGTAGTGCTGTGGCTCAAGTTGTAGACACTAGCCTTGAGCACAAAAAGCTCAGGGAGAGCGCCCAGGCCCTGAGTTCAAGCTCCAGGACCAGTATAAAAAAGAAAAGGCAATGTTCTTTATTCTTGGTGAAGAGAAAGAAGCTAATCATCTGGGTTTTTGGGGTTTTTTTTGTCATTTCAAACACTGAAACTCCTGATGAGTTCTTCGTAGCTATCAAGGTGTCAAGGAGACTTTGAAAGGTTTTTTGAAACACAAAAGCATTCTTTAGAGCCCCCGCGACTCATGCCCAGGCCCCAGAAAGGCTCCAGGTCCCAGCCCCAGCCAGAAAGCAGCAAACCTGTTCAGACCCTAAGCTGAGCTTAGAACTGGATTCGTCACTCAGGGTCTCAACGTCACCCACATGAGTTTTTACTTTCTCTGTCACATCTTAGAACAAAAGAAAGAAAACATATCCAGAGGCGAGTATGAGTCATTTTCTTTATAGATGAAATCTTCAAAGTTCTTAGACTTTTTAAAAAAAATTATACACATTTTGCTTCATAAATCATTGTTGGAAGACAATTCTGAGACAGGGGCTTGAAAAGGCTATGGAGTCAAAGGGCATTCTATTAGCAAGTTTAGATTATAGGAACCAATTTACTGTTTGAATGGGTTTTAAAAAAAAGACATTCAAGAGATGGCTTTAAAAAATATAAGAAAGGTTGTCAAAGAAAAAAGATGTCTTGCAGTTTAGAAAAATCAGTAAGTAAAGACTGTCAAGCTTTAGTTCGAGACAAGAGCTTCTGCCAATATGTCAGCGTGCCTGTCATGGGGTGATGTGATATTTAGCGCTCTGTGTGGCATTTTTAGTTTTTACATGTCAGGGCGGCATTAGTTTTATTATTATTTATATAAGAGAGCTTTCCAGAAAGCATGAAGACCCTTCCTCTAGGTTAGGCAGTTCAGAAGACGAAGGAACACTCAGTGTGGCCCAAGGAGAGGAAGTGCCAACCGCAGACAGGTGAGATGGTCCGTGAAGAAGAGAAGCTGGTCAGACTGCATCAGTGAAATACCGGCACCAACATGGGGACCCCAAGAAGATTCAGGTACCGAATCCTAGAGAAACAGCCAGTGAGTCACCACTAAGGCCTTCTAGGGCTTTAAATTAAAGGAGAAACATGTATATGTGAGGATTTAGAAAGGAAGAAGAATAAAACATGGGAGTGCAGAAAGAAAAAAGAGCTGCCCATTCAGCATAGCTGGTCAATCAAAATCCTATTTTTTCCACATAGCTTTGCATGCACATGAAATAATCCCACCCACCCAAACTGCAGTATCTTTCAACTTTGGGAGGGAGTATTAAAAAAAAAACAAAACAGTTTTCTTGATTCTAGTAAAGTGAAAAAAAAAAATCTTAGTTAATAAGTGTGTGTGTGCCAGTACTGAGTCTTGAAATCAGAGTCTCAGGGCATGGTCCTTTAGCTGTTTTGTTCAAGGCTGGCACTCTACCACTTGAGATACAGCTCCATTTCTGGCTTTTTTAGTGGTTAATTGGGTATAGGAATCTCCTGGACTTTCCTGCCTGGGTTGGCTTTGAACCATGATCCTCAGATCTCAACTTCCTGAGCAGTATTACATGCATGAGCCACCAGTGTCTGACAAAGATTATTCTTAATCATTTTCCCATCTTATTTACTTGTTCTAGAAAGTAAACTGATAGTTGAACTGAGTGATTGGACATCTGTATAAGACTATACAATGAGCTTTCAGAACTTGATAAATGTGGTGGATAAACAGATTAGTGAATTCAGAGAACTCGGCACACATCCATCCCAGCTTTCCCTTCCTACAGCCAGTGCTTTCTCCCGGTCTCAACCTAGTGGTGTCCAGCCCAGAACCACTAGAGAGTGTTAAGCGGTAAGTGGAGGGGCCACACCCAAAAAATTGCTGCCTATGAGGTCTGTATGGGTCTCTGCTCCGTGTTTATCCAGCATTTTGGATGGAATGTCTCAAAATCACAGGGGATATATACTAAAAGCCACTGTTAAAATTACATCGAATGGCATGCAGCCTGAATTTTGCTTTTTAGCAATCTCACTCCCTCTCCCTCACTCCCTCTATTCTAAATCACCTGTTAATTACACTTCCAAAATCCATCTCCTAAAATAACCACTCTAATCCAAGTCCACCCGGACTCAGAATGCCTTCCCAGTTCTCTGAGCACGGACCAGCAACAGTCACTCCTTGGCGCATACCCTCTATCTGCACCTAGAATGAGACCCCCAGTGGCAAGGATTGCCAAGGCCTCAAAGGCTCTGCTTGGCCTTCCTGTGCCCACTCTAGCACTGTCCCTAAGCCACGCTGTCCTAGAGAGATCACACTTGGAATACACCAGTGAGTGGCTTTCCTACCACCCGAAGCTTTGGGCAGGCTAGTGGTTTTTTCTCCCAGGTTCATTTCTTCCACATTTTATAGTTGTATAAGTGACTGAAAGTTTAACCATCAGAGTTAAACTTTCAGCTCTCTGGCCTGGCACACACCAATTCCGGAAGCTTTATGTACCTGAAGGACCAAGGCACTGCGAAGGGATCCAGAATCTGTGCTTTTCAAAACAACCAGGGCCTTGTCTCTTCCCCTACACCAGGAGTTGGGCTGAACCAGAGCTCCCCACTTCCTTCCTACTCCATATCCGGATCCTCCACCTGAGTCTGGCTCTGCCATTCTGGATTAAGCATTCCACTAGTTCACGGCTCATCTCTTCCAGTGGTGAGTCCCATAGCCCAGATTCTGAGCAGTGGTTCCTTCTCTCTTCCGACACTCATCACTTTAACTTTGGGTGAAACTGGCCGAAAGCGGGGCTAGATTGCACCCTACACAGAGACAGGAGGGTTGAGCCCAGCTTTAGAAGTGCAGGATCCTCAGGCCACCCCAAGTTGAAAAAACACCCCCTGCTCCTGGAAGGAGGAGGAGGCAGAGGAGGGGGGCCAGGACGAGGGCGGAGGCCCTGGGGCACCCAGGCCGGCCGGCAGCCACCGCGCCGGGCAGCCTGGGCTCGGCGGGCGGGGACTGCGCGCCCCACCTCCGCCCCCCACACTCCAGGAGACCCGGCCCGCCGCCGGTCTCCGGCCAGTCCCAGCCCGGGCTGCCCCGGAGAGGCCGGGGCGGCGCCCCTCGAGGCTCCCCACCGCGCGGCCACCCCCAGATCCCAGCGGCCGAGAAAGCCCTGGACGCCGGGCCTGACACCGAGTCCTAGTACCCAGTCCGCGGGGAGAGAAGTTGCTGCCCGCCGCCCGGTCACCTTGGCTGTCACCGTGGGGCCTCGCTTGCGCACGCCCGAAGACCCAGAAGACGACGCGAGCGTGGCGAGCCCCAGGCAGAGCGCGAGCGGCAGCAGCAGACGGGGGCCCGGGCCCATGGCGAGCGGTGGCGTGGCGTGGACGGCACGGGCGCGGCTGGGCTCTGGGGCCGGCTGCGCCTGCGCGCTCCGGGCCGGGCCGGGCTGGGGAGGAGGGGGGCGGGAGGTCGCGCGGGGCGGAGACGGGGCCTCCCGAGCCGGAGTGCGGAGCGGGGCGGGGCGCACCCAGGGCGCGGCCTCTGGGGAGCGGCGCCCGGGGCGGTGGGGCCGGGGGACCCGGATGCTCGTGGTGACCACCGGGCCGTGTGCGGCAACTTCGCGCCGGGCTCCCGTTACTCCACCAACAGGCGAAAAGTCCTGGGACCGCGCTCCCCGCGCTGGCCGGGCCGGGCCGAGGTTCCAGCAGAAGCTTTGCGCCCTGGGCGCGGCTGAGAACCGTGGGGACCCGGTGGGGCGCCCTGCGAGAGCGCGTTCTAGTGACTAGCTTTTCCAGGGGATGACTACCTTTGGAGAACAGTAGAAATGGCTGGAGTTTCGGCGCTGAAAAACCTCTTGATCGGGTTTTCATATTTGATGTCGGGGGACTGGTCACGGGACTGAATCAACGAAGTTAGAGAGCGGGGCGCTAACCTAGAGAGAACCAGAACCAGGGCCCAAGGAATTCTTTCCTGCGGAAACCAAAAGCTGTAGAGAAGGAATCTCTGCTGGCTCAGGAGGGCGGGACTTTTTGTAAACTTGAGCATTGTATTTAGGAAGATTATTTAATGATATGGAGAATTCCTCATCTTATATTTAAATTGGAAACTCAGTTGTGGAACAACATAGATTTTTTGTTTTTATCTGAACTGTGGAAATAAATTCATTTTAAAAATTGAGGGAGAGCCATGTGCCAGAAGCTCAGGCCTCTAATCCTAGCAGCTACACTCTGAGAATTGCAATTCAAAACTAGCCAGGGCAGAAAAGGCCCAGAGATTCTTATCCCCAATTAAACAGCAAAGAAAGCTGTAAGAGGAGCTGTGGCTGAAACTGGTAGTTTATCAGTCTTGGGCGAAAATCCTAAGGGACAGTGCCCAGGCCTTTGAGTTCAAGTCCCAGTATGGGCACAAAAAATTGAAAGAGGCTAGAAGCATGATTCAAGTGGTGGAGCCCCTGCCTCTCAACGTTAAAACCTTGAATTCAATCAGCAGTGCAGCCAGAAAACAACAGCAGCAGCAGCAGTGACAACAACAAAAGATACACTTCAACAATAGCTGTGGTGATGGAGATATGGAATTTTGTTTGCTCTGTAATTTTCTGATTTCCTAGGTCTTCTATAATGAATCTACATGCATTTTATAAGCAGACTAATTTTATTTTAAAACTCACTGCTTTTTGAACTATGAATCTGAAAGAACATTTTGACTTGAGTGTAACATCCTTAACCTTAAATTTTAAAGTTAATAATAATTCTCTTAATATTTTTTAAGGAACTGTCGATATGACTTTCTTTTTTTTTTTTTACCAGTCCTGGACTTGAGCTCAGGGCCTGAGCACTGTCCTTGGACTTTCTCAAGGCCAGAGCTCTACCACTTGAGCCTCAGCACCACTTCCGGCTTTTTTCTATGTATGTGGTACCGAGGAATCGAACCCGGGTCTTCATGCATGCTAGACAAGCACTTTAACCACTAGGCCAAACTCCCGGCCCTTGATATGACTTTCTAAGTAAGATTTTCCTTAGACACAAAGATGGAATTTCCAAGAGTATATCTGAAATGACTTTGGAAACATTTGCCATAGTTAAAAGGAGTAACCACTTCTTAGAGATAGAACATGTTTATAATTCAGCCCATTGAAGATCTGATGGCACCCTTTCTCACCCCACACCCTATAAAGCAAGAGGCCCTCTGTGGAACAAGCTAAGCACATCTCTCAGAGCACACACCCACTGGGTGATTGAGTAGATTTATCTGTGCTCATCTCTGTAATTGCTTTGGTCTGGCTCTGATATCAGATGCCACCTCACCAGAGCAAGGATTCTGGCTGGTTTTATTCCTAAGGATAACCCAGTTCTAGCCCAGTGCCTGGAATACAATGATAAATATTGATAAGCATTTCTTGTTAAGTGAATAGATAGGTCCAACTATTTTTATACTTATATCTTATATCATGTAAAATTGTTAAATACTAGTATATGATAAACACAATCATACACACATATACAATTTCATGAACAATGATTGGTAAAGTGTGTCTGTTGTATTAATTTTATTGTTATTGTAAAGGTGATATACAGAGGAGTTACAGTTATATAGGTCAGATAAAGAGTATGCTTCTTTTTTGGACAACGTTACCCTTTCCCTTGCTTTCTCCCAGTGTTTAAAATTTATTAAAGAATGTTTCACTTATTTACTGTTCTGTCATAATGTATCTGTTATGGAACAAGTGTCTATAAATGCACAGGCCTATTTGAGAGAAGTCTAATTCTGTCCCATTGGCCTATCTGTCTTTATGCCAATACCATATTGTCTTAGTTAGGATAACTTAATAATAAATATTCATGTTCTGTAGTGTATGTCCTCTCAACTTTGGTCGGTAAATTCTTGTCTGGTCAGTAAATTCTTGGCTGTTCTTGACATTTTCCTGGTTCATATAAACTTGAGAATCAACTTGTACAAAATCTCATAAACAAGGATTTTGACTGGGATAGTATTGCATATATCGATCATTTTGTAAAGTCTCTGAAAATTTACAGTTCACTCATGGATTAAGTTATGTTCACATGACCTATTTAGGTGCTTTTTAATTTTTTGATAAGAATATTTATAGCCTCCTGCATAAAGGGATATATGTATGTAATTAAACTGATTTCCAAGTATTTGGTTTTTTATACTACTCTCAACCATACCTTTCTTACTTCCTGTTTATGATCCTGTTTCTATTAAAATAAAATTAATTTTATAACTAAGCATATATAAGAATGTATTCTAGTTATTTATAGGATATATAGAATATTTCCATAAATTCTTCTATCATTTATGAATAATGGAGGTTTTATTTTTTTAATGTTATTGCTAACAAAATGGTGATATACAGAGAGATTATAGTCAGTCTCTCTGTCTCTGTCTCTCTGTCTCTGTCTCTCTGTCTCTCTCTCTGTCTCTCTCTGTCTCTCTGTCTGTCTGTTTGTCTGTCTGTCTCTCTCTCTCTTTCTCTCTCTCCACCATATTGAACTGGTTGTGTCCTAAACTACAAAAGACAAAGACAACAGTGAAAGGGCAGCATGTGTTGTGAGTTGTATTGTTCCTTAAAAATAGACATTTATTTGTGAACATGACACTATTTGGTAATAATCTTTACAGAGGAATTAAGATAAGATCATACTACAGCAGGATGTCCATATTGTAATATAACTGGTGTTCTTATCAAAAGAAGAGAAGAGACACAGGTACACAGAACAACATGGGGAATAAAGTAAAGAGGGGAATGATGAGGATGCCGAAGACTTACTGCATTAAAAGCTAGGAAGACCAAGGAAGGATCCTCTCCTACAGCCTTATGAGGGAGCAACAATTGGATTTTGAATATCTAACCTTGGAAGGTAATAATTTTCCATTCTATGATTTTAAGTGTCTCAATTTTGGGTGCTTTATTTACTTTGTCTTAGTCCCGATCCCAGATGGGATGTCTTCAATATTTCACAATTATGTATGATATTGGATAAAGATTTTGGGCAGCGTATCCTTTTCACATTAAGAAAATTCCTTTCTAGTCTTCTTTTGTTAAGAGTGGTTGTTGTTTGTGTTAACTACGAACTTAATTTGAATGTTAAGATCTAGCGATATCTAAAATGATTGTATGAATTTTCTCTTAGTCTGTTAATGGACGAATTGCATTGCTTTTCAAATCATAAAAGTATCTTGCATTCTGGAATATGTACAACATAGATTGGCATTTTTTTCTTTCTTTCTTCCTCTGATCCTGGGATATGAACTCAGAGCCTGGGCACTGTCCTTGAGCCTTTTTGCTCAAACTTGTGGTTTCTCAATTGAGCCATGGCTCCACTATTGATTTTTGATGGTTAATTAGAGAAAAGGATTTCTCAGACTTTTCTGCTTGGGCTGGCTTTGAACCATGATTATCAGATCTCAGCCTCTAGAGCAGCTAGGATTATAAGTATAAGCCACTGACACTTGGCTTGATTGACTTTTTTTATGTGTTTTGCAGAGGTATTATTGTTATTATTATAATGATGATGATGATGATGATGATGATGATGACTATTATTTTGTTCCTGTCCTGGGGCTTGAACTCAAGGCATGAGAGCTATTCCTTAGCTTTTCGGCTGAAGACTGACCCTCTACCTTTTAAACCACAGATCCATTTTTAGCTTGTGGTGATAGCTGGAAGATAAGAACCTCATGGACTTCCCAGACTGGGCTGACTTCAAAACTCTATCCTCAGATTGCAGCCGCTGAGTAGCTAGGATTACAGGCACGAGCCACTAGTGCCAGGCTTAATATTATATTAACAAACTTCCTAGAAACTTAAACCCAAAGGCATTGTTTATTCCTAGTACTCAGGAAAGAAAAAAAAATCAAGTATTTACCTGACTTTCCAATTAAAAGCAGATAGGTCCTCATAACATAACATTTTCATGTTATCAGGGTATGTTTGCTAATGTAGTTTTTAGGGTATTTATGCAACTTGAAGAATTAGACTAGGCTGAAATTTGCTTTTCCAGGAATTTCCAGTCAGGTGTTATATTGGTGTTATTCTGGCTCTTTGCCATGAGCATGCCAATTGAATCCAGAATCATCATGCTTATCAGGCTATGCAGTAGGGTACCCATAGTTCATACCCAGCTACCCAGGAGTCAGAGCTCTGAAAGACTGCTATTTGAAATTAGCCCATGTAGAAAAGTCTACAAGCCTCCATCTTCAATTAACCAGAAAAGACCCTATCTGGAGACATGGCTCAAGTGGTAGAACAGCCCAGTACTAGAAAAAAGTGTAAAATTGTCACTTCTCCCATGAATGCTTGGTAGAAGGCATTTGGGCTTGTAGTTTCCTCCTCTATTTTTTCTATTTCTCTTTCCTTTCTTTTTTCTCCTTCCTTCCTTCCTTCCTTTCTCTCTCTCTCTTTCTTTCTTTCTCTCCCCTCCCTACCTCCCTCCCTCCCCCTCTCTTTTCCTCTTTCTCTCTTCCTCTCTTTCTTCCTCTCTCTCTCTCTTTCTTTCTTTCTTTCTTTCTTTCTTTCTTTCTTTCTTTCTTTCTTTCTTTATCTCCCCTCCATACCTCCCTCCCTCCCCCTCTCTCTTCCTCTTTCTCTCTTCCTCTCTTTCTTCCTCTCTTTCTTTCTTTCTTTCTTTCTTTCTTTCTTTCTTTCTTTCTTTCTTTCTTTCTTTCTTTCTTTATCTCCCCTCCATACCTCCCTCCCTCCCCCTCTCTTTTCCTCTTTCTCTCTTCCTCTTTCTTTCTTTCTTTCTTTCTTTCTCTCCCCTCCATACCTCCCTCCCCCCTCTCTTCCTCTTTCTCTCTTCCTCTCTTTCTTCCTCTCTCTCTCTCTCTCTCTCTCTCTCTCTCTCTCTCTCTCTCTCTCTCTCTGTCTCTCTCTCTCTCTCTCTTTTTCTTGTACACATACTGAGACTTGAACTCAGGGTTCAAGCAGTAGCTGCTGCTCTATCACTTGAGCCAAGATATTAAGCTACACAGAAGGCTAAAATCTGAGAATTATGGTTCAAATCCAGCCCAGGCCGGCAAGTCTTTGAGACTCTTATCTCCACTTCACCACCAAAAAGCTGAAAGTGGAGCTGTGGCTCAAATGATGTCTGCAAGCCTTAAACAAAAAGCCAAGTGAAAGTATTAGGTTAAGCCCCACTACTGGCACCAGGAAAACAAACAAACAGAAACAAAAACAAAAACAGGGAAAGAAAAAGAAAAGAACAGAAAAGAGAACAGGTAAACATAACTCTTGCAACTTAAAATGAAATAGGATATTAATGAAACATTAAGATCATTCCAAAACTTATTTAGTCAAGGAGATTGAAGTCTCATTGCTAACAGATTTCATTTCATGTAGCATTGATCAGAATGCTCCAGGAATCTTCCTTGATAGTTCAGGCAACCCTGGTTTTAATTCTTTGGAGACAATCTGTTATTAAATTGATCTGTATATTTATGTTCTGTCCTATTCACTGTTATTTACTATTCACCAAGGCTGCCAACTTTTAAACAGTCGTGGTATAAATGTTTGTGCCTAAACCTTTGCTGATAGATGTGTTTTATGTAACAGTTATAGAGTCCATTAACATGAAGCACTAAAACACAAAAAGAAACGAAGGAGATTTATAAGCACATGAAATGCCCTCAGCAGAGACAGTTGAAATAATAAATCCAAAGTCAAAGGAACATTTGAACAGATTTATCTACTCTAAATACTGTTTTCTGGGACTGAAAAGGTAAAATACAAATAGATCTTTATTGATAACAATTTCCATTGTATTAGAGAAAACTATTTGGCTGTAAAAGAGAAAAAGCTTGAATGTGCTACATAAGCACTCTATCACTGAGCTATAGCCTTAGCTATATTCTTCTTGGTGTGTGTCTGTGTGTGTGTCTGTGTGTCTGTGTGTGTGTGGTGTGAGGAGAGAGAGAGAGAGAGAGAGAGAGAGAGAGAGAGAGAGAGAGAGGAGAGAGAGAGAGAGAGAGAGAGAGAGAGAGAGAGAGAGAGAGAGAGAGAGGAGAGAGAGAGAGAGAGAGAGAGAGAGAGAGAGAGAGAGAGAGAGAGAGAGAGAGAAACAGGGATTGAATTAGGGGCTTATACTTGCTAGATAAGGCTTATATCACTTGAGCTGTGCTCCTAGCTCTCCAATTACTTTTCTTTCTTTCTTTTTGCCCTTTTCCTGTACCAGTACCAGAGCTTAAACCCGGGGCCTCCATCTAGCCCTCCTTTAATTTTTTTTCACTCAAGGTTGGCACTACTTGAGCTACACTTCCACTTGTGGCTTTTTTGCTGGTTAATTGAAGATAAGAATTTCATAGACTTTTCTGCCTAGGCTTTCTTTGAACGTAGATCCTCAGAATTCAGCTTGCCAAGTAGCTAGGATTACAAGCATGAGCCACCAGTTCTATTATTTCCTTATTAAGAAAAATATACTAAATGATTTTTCTTTGAGAGGTGGAAATTCGGGAAAGTTCAGAATATTAGTATTTTCAAATAAAATGCTTGTGCTATTGTTGCTTTTCACAAATGCTCAATCCTAAGCCCTAGTAATAACAGTAGAATCTAGACACTTCTTTTTTTTCTTTACTGCAGCTTCAGATATAATTAGTATCCTCAGAAACAACTGTCCCCCTACCCCCCTCCCAAGAAAAAAGTTGGCAGAGCAAAGTGGTGGCATCTGTCTCCTCGTTAAAACATCATATTGACAAAGTCCATGTACTCTTCTGTTTCAAAAAGTTCCAGCTCTTTTAAACATTGACATTCTTATCATTTCGCATGCTCTGCCCAGGCCACTGGCTTAGCAGCATCTGTATAGATTTTCTTTGAATATCTTTCCTCTATCTACTGATAAGCAAGTCTCTCGTAGGCTTAGGCTTACTGGGGAGGGCCAAGCTTAAGAAAGCAAGCAAGTACATACTTGAAATTGTTACAGGAAAGTCCCTTCTCTTTTGGAGTTTTGTAGGATTGTTTAGGTTGTTTTTCTTTCTCTCTCTATTTGAAGGCTCCTGAGGTTACAGGTAAAGATGGCCAGGGCTTTAGAAAGGCATCTTAAATGCTTTCCTTGGAGGGAAAAGACTCTGGCTTGTAAATCCAACCTGCATTCGCTATCACAGGTTAATCTATGGCCATAAAACTAGACTGGACTGCAAGATAGACTACAAGCCCCTGCTCTACACAAATCATTACAAACAAACAAATGAGAGTGAAAATGAAATTCTCAATTGCTTCTTTCATATGGAGCCCTATCCATGACACTATTTGATCAGTTATTTTAAATAAACTTACTTTTGCTGTATGTAACATTATTTTTTAAAAGTTCGGAACCAGAGGCATGCATGGTTCATGTAGTAGTGTGTCAGCTCTGAGAGTAAACAGCATAGTACAAGCCTTTATATATTCAAAATAAAATAAAATATCCCATGCCTATAATCCTAGCTACTCTGGAGTGTGAGGTCTGAGGACTGCAGTTGGAAGCCAGCTCACGAAGTCCATGAGATACTGATCTCCAATTTGCTACCAAAGAAGCCAGAAGTGGAGCAGTGGCTCAAATGTTACAGCACTAGGCTTGAGCAAAAAAGTTCAAAGACAGAGTCTGGATCCTGAGCCCAAATCACACACACACACACACACACACAGACACACACACACACACACAGAATAAAATAAATTTTTAGTTAAGATTCAAGAAAAAATATTCTATTTCCCAGTCTCCTCAAATAAACACTACTAACATTTTCATGTTTCCCATTCCAATCTTTTTGTTATTCTACTCATCCAGCTTTGTGTTTGATTTGATTTGAATTCAGTGACTCTCATTAAATTCTGTGACATCCTTTATGATGAAGAGAGTTGAACACTCCTTTTCTGGAAGCTGGATGATAACTTACAGAAACAAAAGTTGAGTATCATCTTCCTACAACAAAGTTATTCAAATAAAAGGGTTGTCAGCTAGACACTGGTAGCTCATACTTGTAATCCTAGGAGAGGGAGACTTGGAGGACTGCAGTTCTGAGTAAGCCTGGGTAGGCACCACCCCTAGCCACACCCCCAATATTCCATCTTAGCGAAATGCCATCACTCAAGTGGTAGAGCACCAGTTAAGCAAGTACAAGACCCCAAATTCAAGCTCCAATACCAAAAATAAAGACAAACTTTTTTTTAAAAAAAGAAAAGCTTTCCAAATTCTATAAACAGCACACAGTGGTTTTCAAGAGTAGGACTCAATGTTGAACTTACAAAGGTAGCAAGGAGAAGTAAAAGAATCTCCACAGGGATGGAGCAGGGTTTTGAGAGAATCCGAGTTCCCACCTGCTCTGGGGTCACCCACAAAAGTGTACCCATCGGTAAATGCCTGCTCAGTAAAGAACATGGAGGGAACACCCTCAGTCTACAATCTTTCCAGGAGCAACTGAAGCTCAGAAGCTCCCAGAAAAGAAAACCAAGTTCCAGAGAAGTGGAATGACCTCATGTAGGAGCAACTCTGCCAGCAGGCAGGAGACAGTGGGGTCTGGGCAGAGGGGAAATTCACCTCTCTTTGCAAGAGGACCCACTTGCCCACCTGCACTGGCAAAGACAGTTGGTGCAAGTACAGGCCAGAGAGCGCGTGTGTATGCATGTTAGTGTGTGAATTCAAGGCTGGTAACCTACCACTTGAGTCATACCCCCACTTCTGGCTTTTTGCTGGTTAAACAGAGATAATATTCTTACAGAGTTTTCTGCCCAGGCTAACTTTGAACCTCCTCCTCGGATCTCAGCCTCCTGAGACCTAGTATTACAGGTGTGATTCTCCAGCACTCAGGAGCTCATTAGAATTATTCTGCGAAGACTCGGTGTTTTCCATTCAATGAGAAAATGTGCCAGAAAAATAGGAAAACTAGCATTTTTCAATATCAAGGCTCAAGAAAGAACTTACAGACTTGATGTAAGGCTTGATGTAAATCCTGGAATTCTAAACAATTGAGCCTAGAAGGGTTTCTTAAAGACCATGTGTTCTGACTGAAACTATAGTTTAAAACAAAACAATACAAAACAACCTCCCACCGAGAGGTTATTAATTACAAAGAGTCTTCGTTACCTTTATCAGCGCCATCCTGGTACCCAATGGATCCATCTCTACATGATGGCCTGCCAAAGATTTAGGGATACATGAAAAGAGAACCCCCCCTCTCTCTTTCATACACACACACACACACACAAACACACCACATTGCATTACTCTGGAGTTTTCAGAGAGGCAGAAGCAATATAAATATATATGTACAGAGATAAAAATAGATAGGTAATGCTCTGAAAAACGTTTCATTATGATATAAACATCACATAAACAAATGAAGAAGACTATGATGTCACCAGATGATATAATATTATGGGACCAGCATCATACATGTTGTTCAAAAGGTCATTTTGTTATGCAAAATGATAATGAGAAAAATCCTGGGCCAGGAGTTTAGCCTAGTGGTAGAGTGCTTGCCTAGTATGCATGAAGCTCTGGGTTCAATTCCTTGGTACCACGTACATAGACAAAGCTGGAGGTGGTGCTTTGAGCTCAAATGGTAGAGCTCGAGCTTTGAGAAAGCCCAAGGACAGTGCTCAGGCCCTGAGTTCAAGCCCAGGACCGGCAAGAGAGAGAGAGAGGGAGAGAGAGAGAGAGAGAGAGAGAGAGAGAGAGAGAGAGAGAGAGAGAGAGAGAGAGAGAGAGAGAGAGAGAGGGATCCTGCGGTGTTCTAAATTCAATGCCAAGGGTTGAAAGATGGAATGGATAGGACAGGTTTGTCAGTTCATAAGCTATAGGCCAGAGGAGACAAAAAAAAAAAAAGACCATTTCACTTCCTTGAATATGAAAACTTTCCCTCAAATCACCTAGCAACATATTACTTTCAGCCCAACCAATCCAGACCAACCCCAACACCTTCAAGACTGCCCTCCTAGCCAGAAGCTGGGGCTGCTAGACCAGTCCCACCTCCCTTATCTACAGCCCATGTGGGCGAAATACAAACAATGTGTGTCTTCTTTCCCTAAACTTCAGTGATTAAAAATAAAAAAATGTCCAGGGCCAGCAGTGTGACCTTATGGTAGAGTGCTTGCCCAGCATGCACAAAGCCCTGGGTTCAATTCCTCAGTATCACATACACAGAAAATGCTGGAAATAGTGCTGTGGCTCAAGAGGTAGAGTGCTAGCCTTGGGAAAGTTCAAGGACAGTGCTCAGACCCTGAGTTCAAGCCTCAGGACTGGCAAACAACAACAACAACAAACTTCCCTGCTGAGTTCCATCTGAAATATTTCCAACTCCTTCTTCACAGTGCTTCTAGTAACTGTATAGCAGGTCCCAGAACTGTTTCCGGCTAGTGTGGGTCAGAGCTTTACAAATACTGTTGTTTGAGAAATCTCTGGGGCCGGGAGTGTAGCCTAGTGGTAGAGTGCTTGCCTAGCATGTACAAAGCCCTGGGTCTGATTCCTCAGTACCACATACACAGAAAAGCTGGAAGTGGTGCTGTGGCTCAAGTGGCAGGGCGCTCTCCTTGAGCAAAAAGTGTCCAAGGACAATGCCCAAGCCCTGAGTTCAAGCCCCAGGACTGGTGAAAAAAATAATAACTAAAAATAAATAAAGCTCTGGGGAAGGGTGACATTGGTCATGACGTGTTATACTCATAAACTTATGATGAGTTGAGACCCTTTTGTACAACTACTTACAGATAATTTCTAAAAATAATTGAATAAGGGCTTCTCTCTCTCTCTCTTTCTATGTACAAAAGGACTGTTTATTGTCCATATATTTTATTGTAATTGTAATTAATGAAAGGGTTACATTATTACATTATATTTACCAGATAGACAGTGCATTACTTCACAAACATTGATTCCCTTTCTCATATCTTGGTCCCCATTTCCCTCTCCCCAACACGCACCTCATCTTGTTTTCCCTCCTTTCCTACCCAATTTCAAATAACCAAAAATGCATATATGCAATATATCAGATAACAAGGTGAAATACTGTAATAATATGAGATAACCAAGGGGCAGTGAAAGATGAGAGATAACATAGTACATTAAGGACAACAATCACTCCTTATATGGCTTTTGCTTCTATATCCTAGAGGTCCTTTCATTTAGCATCATCCTATATGGCCTTATGTATCTAGGTTTTGTTCTATTGTAAATCTCTGCTAGTAGAGCCCAAGGTTTCTACTGATTATGACAAATGAGGGAAACCATTGAGCCTATGCTCCTTTGAGTCTGGCTTACTTCACTTAATATGGTTTTTCTAAGTCTTTCCATTTCATTGCAAATGGGGTGATGTCGTTCTTTCTGACAGCAGCATAGAATTCCATTGTGTATAAATACCACATCTTGTTGATCCACTCATCAACTGAGGGGCATCTGGGTTGGTTCCATATGTTTTCTATGGTAAATAGTGCTGCAATGAACATTGTTGTGCTAGTGGATTTAGTATGTCCTTGTTTCTGGATGGTTGGGTAAATGCCAAGTACTGGAATTGTTGGATCATAGGGGAGCTCTATGTTTAGTCTTTTGAGGAACTGCCATACTGCTTTCCATAGTGGTTGAACGAGTTTGCACTCCCCCCAACAGTGTAGTAGTGATCCCTCCTGGCCACATCCCCACCAGCATCTGTTGTTATTAGTTTTCTTGATCCTGGAGTGAGGTGGAATCTTAGAGTGGTTTTGATTTGCATTTCTTTTATGGCCAGTGATGTCGAGCATTTCTTCATGTGTCTATAGTCCATTCTTATTTCTTCTTCAGAGAAGACTCTCTTTAAGTCTTTGGCCCATCTTTTAATGAGATGGTTGTTTCTTTGGAGATTAGTTTTGGAGTGATTCAATTTTTGGAGCTGTTGATATATTTAACATATGAAGGCTTTGTCTGTTGTATAGTTAGTGAAGATCTTCTCCCACTCTGTAGACTTCGTAGTGAATTTGCTAGCTATGTCCTTGGCCCTACAGAAGCTCTGCAGTTTAATGCAGTCCCACATATCCAGACTTTCTCTGATTTGTTGTGTTTCTTGGTCCTTATTAAGAAAGTTTTGACCTTAATAAGTGGCTATTAGAGCCAAACAGTACATGAGTGAGGACTCAATAGTTGCATACCCAATGCTATAAACATGGTATTGGAAATATAAACACAACTACATAGACATAAAAACTTATGATTCTATAGACATAATATGCTAGTACATAGATTAATATGTATGCATGACATACAAGCCTTCAGCCTAATTTTGATTATGTTCTAAAATCTAAGTGCCAGTGATTGTATATAGAGATTCCCTTCTTGAGCACTTGTTTGTTAAACACGTTATTTGAACTATGGTGTAAAAATTAATGTTAATAAATTCTTTAATAAAAATAGATTAGACACAAACGATGACAACATGTTAATTTTGATGATGGGAGTTTGTGTGTTTTGGTATCCTTTTGTACTTTCTAGGGCCTTATACATTTTTCTTTTCTCTCTCTCTCTCTCTCTCTCTCTCTCTCTCTCTCTCTCTCTCTCTCTCTCTCTCTCTCTCTCTCTCTTTGATCTTGAACTCTGGGCCTGCGTGCTATCCCTGATCTCTTCAGCTCAAGTCTACTGCTCTGCCACTTCCAGTTTGCTGATGGTTAACTGGAGAAAAGAGTGTCATGAATTTTTGTGCCTGGGCTAGCTTTGAACTGTGATCCTCAGAGCTCAGCCTCCTGAGTTGCTAGGATTATAGGTGTGAGCCAAGGCGTCCGGCTCCTCTATTATTTGTCCTTTCCCTATCCTCAATAGTTTCGGTGCCCCCTGTATCCATCCTGAACACAGAAGAAGACTGCCCACTAAGACCAGATTTGCATACCAAGGTTTAATCTAGATAGCATATGGCTCTCTTGGGCTGGTTAGCCCTCACAGAAAATCCGTGATTTACAGCAGCGTCAGTCACCTATACTTGTCCAGCTTTGTAACAGAGTGGAAGTGATGCCTGTTCAGCAGACAGCACTTCCAATTGTGCAGTCCTAGGCTAGTGGTGGGCAGTGAGACCGTCCCTTGAGAGGGAGAAATCTAGGTAGAGCCCTGGGCCCTGGCTCCTGATGTGTTCTATTAGATGTGGTTTTATTGTTGGTATTTTCAGTTGATTGTTTTAAAAGGTATGTCATCTTTATATACTCATACAGTAATCAGTATATACCATGTACTATTTAATATATGGTATTATTATAAATGTTAATGTATAGCCTAATGTAATCAAGAAAATATATTATGGGCCAGGAAGGGTATCTCTGTGGTAAGTGTTTGGTTAGCAATTCAATCTCCAGAACCTCCATATATATATATATATATATATATATATATAGATAGATAGATAGATAGATAGATAGATATAGATATTCTGTGTGTTGACAGATAGCTGGTGGGCGGGGGGATGCAAAGCTGGCTAGGTGGCTCCAGTCAGGGACTACACAGTACTGCTGCAGAGACAGGACCAAGATTCCCCAGCGTGGTTGTATTAGGTGCAGCTCACCATTGAAGAAGGTAGCAGCTCTGTTTGTGGGGCTTCCTGCCACACTCACTCCCTCTAATCCTGACCCTGCTGGTGAGCCCTGGCCCTAGTTCTCAAGTGACCCATGGTGGCCCAGCCTCTCGTTGCACAGTTGCAAGGCTGTTTCCCTATTATCCCAAACTCCAGCTTCAGCTGAAGAGCAAGAAAGCCACAAATGTCAAATGGCCGGGACAGCTGACCAGCTACCTGTAGTTCATACAGGCCTTGGGCCTCTGCAGAAATAAACCAGAGTCCACAACCAAAAGGTACCAGGGCACCAGGCCCAAATGGAATGTCATAAGCTCCTACCTGTAATCCATAGCTACTCAAGAGGCTTAGATTTGAGGGTCAAAGTTCAAAACCAGCTCAATCAGGGGATGGGAATGTGGTTTAGTGGTAGAGTGCTTGCCTAGCATGCGTGAAGCCCGGGATTCGATTCCTCAGTGTCTCATAAACAGAAAAAGCCAGACTTTTAACTGTGGCTCAAGTGGTATAATGCTAGCCTTGAGCAAAAGAAGTGCCTAGGCCCTGAGTTCAAGCCCAGGACTCCCCACCCCCCCCCCAAAAAAAAAAGCTACATCAGAAAAGTTATGACACTCTTATCTCCAATTAACTATCAAAAAGCTGAACATGGAGGTGGTTCATACACATGTAGCAGCAGAAGACAAATGGAGTTTTGTGAGTCCCATCTGGCCCACTCAGTGCCATTGTGACCACCCTGTCCCTCTCTGCTGCATATTTATCTTAATTGTGTTGAAACCCATGAACTGCCTCCCTCTCCTCCTCCCAGGAAAAGAGGACATAGTATTTCCTACCCAGACACCACACAGAGACAGGATGATAATTCATGAAACCTCTCACCTTGAGAGTGATGTAATGAGCACATTAAATAAACTAATGTCAGATCGTGAATATATTTTGCTTTAAAATGTAAAGTGAATCAGAGGTAATTTATCTCAGTCAGCCAAGGTATTGAAACAATATTTAAAATTCCCAAATACTGCCATACTTTATCTTATTAGTTGACAAAGTAGATAAAGCCAATGGAAAGCTGTAAATGCAAATCAAACTTACCGTGTTGCCTCCTCTGACATCAACCCTGTCCAGTTGCTATCTAGGATTGCCCTTCCTTTCATTGATAGGTGAAAGTGTGGGAGGGCACTCAGAGTCAAGGGAGGAAGCTGTGGCAGGCAAAGACTGCTTGTCTAAAAGTTGTGAGCCCCAAAGCAACCCCATTGCCCTTATTGTGTGACAGTTTCAGGTGGGTCACCATTGGAGGAATAGTGCCCAAACCTGGAGAATTTCTTTCCTTAAGGCTTAAAAAAACTCCACTTTATTTGTGACAATGCATAGAACAGGCTTTTTAGAAAAGCTCAGTGGTAGAACAGTTCTCTAGGAATGCACAAGGTTCAAACCACAGTTCTTGGCCCGGAGTTTGGCCTAGTGGTAGAGTCTTGCCTAGCATGCACGAAGACCTGGGTTCAATTACAGTGCTACATACTTAGAAAAATCCAACAGTGGTGCTGTGGCTGAAGTGGCAGAACTCTAGCCCAAGCATAGTGCTCAGGCCCTGAGTTCAAGCCCCATGACTGGCAAAAAAAATCCAAACCATAGTTTTGCCAAAAAATATAAATAAAGAATAAGTTGGGTTCTGGGAACTCATACTCAGGCTGATATCTGGGGATCTGGTTCAAAGCCAGACCAGGCAGGAAAGTTTGTGAGACGCTTATCTCCAAAGCATCTGGAGATACGGTTCAAGTGGTAGAGCATGGGCCTTGAGAGAAAAGCTAAGGTACAATGCCCACGCCCTGAATTCAAGTCCCGGGACTGGCACTAAAAGAAAAGGTTTACCAAGATTTGCTTTTATAAAACTACATAAATTATCATTGACTGCTTTCAACTTGTATTACTATATACACCAATCTCAGATTTTCTCCCTTTCATTGTTTAACTTCCATTTAAGGAAGATTTCTTTCACAATTCTCTCTTTAATTCCACGAGTCATTTGTATTTTTCCCTTCACCAACTATTCTGTGTTTGTTTGTTTACCTTTGGCATTACTCTTGTGGCAAAATGTTCTTAACCAAATATCTTACATTTTTCTAAATAATTCTTTGAACATCAGTGGTGTGCATTCTATCTTGTGAGTTTCAACAATGCAAAATAAAGTAAAAACCCTTTAGCCAGGTATAATGGCACACGCCTGTAATCCCAGCACTGAGAAGACTGAAACCATGCTGGCTTTCAGAGTAAGACATGTCTCCATACAAAACAAACTAAACAAATGAAACTTTTAGTACTGCCTGAGAATTCAGGTAACTGCAGGTCAGCTTTTGGTCACCCCTACACAAGTACAGAATCTTCTTTGGAGGTGTAAGTCTCTGGAGAGGATGTCAGTGGCTCACCTTCCATGACTCTGTCTTATACAAAGCAGTTTGTTTCAGCAAGCTCTTGTAGAATCAGATCGTTCTCCAGCTCTATGAGAAAAACATGGTAAATGAATCTTAAGTGAAAATTTCCTGACTTAAAAAGAGCCAAACTAACACAGAGGACACCCTTTTCCTAATGAACATGGTAAGACTGGATCACATGTGTGTTCAATGAAAGCAGGCATGGGGAGAATGAGGTAATGTGTCTTATGCTTCTATATTTAGCAAGAAAAGAAAGGGAAGTAAAACCAGAGAATAGTGGAGATTCCAGTTAATAGAGGACCAAAACTCTCCTTGTTCAAAGAATAGTCAGGCAGTCTCAAAAGCATTCCCACACCTGGTAGCAGTGGCTCACACTTGTAATCCCAGCCACTTAGGAGACTGAGATTTAAGGATCACAGTTCAAATCCAGTCTAGGCAGGAAAGTCCATGAGATTCTTTTTTTCCATATATTTTATTGTAATTATAATTAGTAGAAGGGTTACATTGTATTCACTAGATAGAAGATGCATCCATGAGATTCTTATCTCCAAGAATCCCACAAAAAGCTACAAGTGTAGGTGTGGTTCAAGTGTACAGCATCAGTCTTGAGTGGAAGAAACTAAGGGATAGCACCTGGACCCTGAGTTCAAGCCCCAGTACCACACACACACACACACACACACACACACACGCACACACACACACACTGAGTTCTTCAAGAAAGCCAATAAGGTGGCGATTGGTATGTGTTTATTGGGAAGTGCCATGTCCGATTCACCCTTGTGCTTCTCGTTTGTATGTCATGAACTCCTTTGTTTTTGCACTGTAAGAAGGTTATTGCAGTTAACTTCCAAAGTAACCTTCCTTGTGTGGCTGCAACTCTGTTTCTTTCTCCAGTGGAGCTGATCAAAGCCCCAAAACAGAGGCCTCCTTGTAATTTGCTCATCAGACTAGGAATTTCTCATCCAAAATCCATCACCCAAGACTATGCCTCTTGCCTTTGGAATCAACCCTCCATCATATGCCCCAGGCTTCTGAGAAATCGAATGTCTTCCAGGCTTCTGTGAAATTCAAACTTACTTTAAGAGATTAATAAGGTACTTCAGGAAGGTGACTTATGGGCACACCAAGAATTTATTACATCTAGCTCCAAATGAACTAATATATTACTTGGAATGACATCTATAAAAATCGTTTTCCTTTTCCAGGTAATTCTTGCCCTAGTGAAGACTGAACTCCATGGGGTTTCCCTTGTCTTCATTTTCTCATTGATTTAAGGATTGGGTCCTCCACTTCTGTGAATTTAGAAGGAAGTCCTGTGACTTCCAAATATTGGGGTTCTCTTAGCCTCCCATTCTAGAGCACTGCACTGTGCCAGCTTCTCTCGATTGGCACATTACTTGCCAGGCTCTGAGCTGTTCCTTCCTTCTTAGTCTTGTTCAGAAATCCCAGCACCTGCTGCCAAGTCCTTCACAGCTTGGACCACCTGCCTGAATGGAGAGAAAATGCCAACTAACTGTCCATCTGTGAAAAGTGCAGCTCACTTGTGTAATAGGCAACTGTCCTTGCTCTATAGGACTATTGAAATCACCTACATTAGGTTAAAAGTCTTTGTCTTCCTCCTCTTTGTCCTCTATGCCCTCCTCTGTCCTCATCCTCCTCCTTGGGTCTTTTCTGCCGCAGGAACCTCTGGAAAGGGGTTCTTTAAGAGCAAAGTAAGGAAACTCAGCCGGGCACTGATGCAGAGGTATGCAGAGCTTCCATTGACTGCCCTTCCTCCTGGAAAAGGTTCTCCCTACTGCCAAGGTTAATTCCCTGCAGAGAGTAAGAGGAGGATATTTGGGCTAGAGATGACCAGACTTCGAGGAAACTGATAGAGGGATAGCAGAAATTGCCCCTACCAGTTATCCCTGCCAGGTCATTCAAAAATGAAGTTCAACCCTGGGAAACATAAATCAAGCACACAGAAGCTTCCCATTAGCGAACAGCCAATGGGAGTGCGAGGAATGTACTCACCCAGAAGTTTGAGAACCAAATGGATTGACAGGGGAGAATGAAACTAGGGAGGGATCAGAAAGAAAGGCAGAGAATGAAATGAAAAAAAGAAGAAACAAAGCCAAGCTCAAGAACTTGAGAAATGATTTTTAGAAATTAAAAGCATAATGTCAAAAAGATACCAGGGTGGGAATTTAAAATGCTGACAAAGAAAGTTGAGTGAGTCTTACAGATTTTAGAGGAAAAAAATAAATGGAAACTAGGAAATGAAAAGAATAAAATTAGGCAACTAGTATAGGATGTTCCAATTATAGGAATTTTTTTGAGAGAGGTTTGTTTATAGAGAACATCAGAAAATGAAGGAAAAAAAACACATCATTTTAGTATTTTCAAAAGTTTCCTAGATCTGAAGAGGGTGATTCTAAACTAGGTTTCTGATATCATAAGTTAAAAGTATCACCTTAAGCTTTCAAAAGAAGATTGTGAAAGTTACCCAAATGGTGGAGGGGGAATCAGAACAGGTTATATCCAAAGGCCCAAGAGTCCAAATGGCTTTAGCCCTCTGAATCACATCGCTAGAAAGAAGCCATGGAACAATACAAGAATAACTCCAAATTTGGAAGAAAAATTGGTCCCAACATAGAATGCATCCCCAGCCAAGACACTGCTCAAATACAGAAGGAAGATGTTTTCATATATGAAAGTTTCAAAAGCTTACCTTCCATGCACCTTTTCTCAGAAAGGCTGTAGAGGTTCTGCTCCACCAAATTGAGTGGGGCAATAAAACAAGGAAGAAGATATGTGTGTTGCCAGAGAGCATACCACACTGGCTGGGTGAGAGTGTACTGGGACTGTAACTCACACACAGAGTGTATGTTTTGCATTGCAAAGCCTTGGGTTTGCTCACCAACATTGCAGAAGAAAAACAAAAATGAAAAGTTGACCAAATTTTTAAAAATCCAAGGCAATAATTGATTTTAGCAAAATAAAAAACACAAATATATGGTGTTGAATATATTTGATATAAAATTATATATACTAACACTATACTGGGTGGCTGGGAGATGGGAAGCAGTTTAAGAAAATGAAGTCTCCTAGTTGGGTGCTCATGGCTCATACCTATAATTCTAGCTACTCAGGAGATTTGAGGATCATGGTTCAAAGCAAGCCAGGGCAAGAAAGTCTGTGAGACTCTTACTTTCAATTAACCAGTTAAAAGTTGAAAGTGGATTTGTGGTTCAAATAGTAGATAGAATGCTAGCATTGAGAAGGAAAAGCTAAGGGACAGAACTCAGACCCCAAGGTCAAGTCCCAGTATGTGTGTACACACACACACATACACACAAATGAAATCTTCAACTCCCACAATAGAAAGCCAAGAAAAATCATCCAAATAGAAGAAGCAATACCATAAATTTAGGTTTATTATAAAATAGTATTAAGGAGTGAAGTATCATATTTGTAGCTTACATTTAAAAGGATTTATCAAAAATGTGTTATAAGCCAGGTGCAGTGGTTCACATCTGTTAGCTACTCAGGAGGCTGAGATCTGAGGATCAAGTTTCAAAGCCAGCCTGGGCACAAAAGACCTTGAGACTCTTATCTCAATTAATCACTAGAAAATGGGAAGTGGGGCTGTTGCTCCAGGGGTAAGCCTTGAGCTGAAGAGCTCAGGGACGATGCCCAGGCCCAGAGTTTAAACC
The DNA here is from genome assembly GCF_031878675.1 of Megascapheus bottae. NCBI lineage: Eukaryota > Metazoa > Chordata > Mammalia > Rodentia > Geomyidae > Megascapheus > Megascapheus bottae. Next base: position 2,503,559 of record NC_143518.1, read on the forward strand.
TCATGACCCACAAAAACGTGTTATAATTATGTACGTATGCACAATACCTAAAAAACTGTGGCTAACAAATTATGACTTGGAAAAACTATGAAGCAAAAAAATTGAAAAATTAAGAAGCGTAAGTGCTGAAGACAGCAGCCTAAAAATTATACTTTTGGTAGGGTATTGTGGCTCATATCTACAATCTTAGCTATCCAGGTCAGGATTGAGAGGATCACAGTTTAAGAGTAGCTATGATTAAAAAAACAAAACAAAAGTTTTTTTTACAAGATCCGATCTCAACCAATAAAAAGTGGGGTCTAGTTGTGTGCATTTATTGTCCTACTCATACACACAGTGTAAATACAAGGTCATGGTCCAGGTTAGTCCAGGGGACTAGCAAGATCCAAGCAAAAAGGCTTAGATAGTGGAACACCAAACTTTAAGCTCAAACCCCAGTATTGGGCGGGGGGGGGAAGTGCTATTCTCTGATGACAGAAAGCAAGGCCTGGGTCAGAAACTAATTTTGTGTAAGAAAGAGAGAGAATAATTTTAATTCTTTTTGAGTTTTTAAAATATCCACAAGCCTTACTTAGATCACAATGAAAATGTAATTTAAAATTTTAAATAGAAGGGGAAGGGCAGTACATATGATTCGTTCTTTGAGGAGGTGGAAAGGTATCTCAGTGGTAAAGCAGTTGACTAATGTTGTGGGAGAGGCAAAGGTTACCAGATTCTAGACTCATTTTCTACTATGGAAGACACCAGCTTGTTCTGGATTAATTAATGTGTGAAGAAGATTCCTCTAGATCCCCCAAGCTGAAGTCAAAGTTGTTTATACTCTGGTCAGAAACAGGCTTATACATTATTCAAAAGTGACTTTATGACTTTAAGTTGTGGGTGTCTTCTAAAGGCTCAAAACAATTTCTAGATTATTGACGTTAGCATTTGTCCCCCAGATTTTCATCTGTCCTTAGATTCCTCCTCCTCCTCCAGTCAGCAAGAAAACATTGTATTGTACGTTTCTAGTTGCCCATGGAAAAAAGTATGGAGCCTGTGGAACAAAATAGCTCAAGTATAGAATCATTTGGGGAATAATTTGGACTTACATAGTTAAACCAAAAATCTCCAAAGTCATATTCACCAGAATTACATCCAAGAACAACGTTTTATTTAGCAACTAACTGAGATGAATAGAAAGCTTCAGTAGCTCTCAGCAAAGGCTCTATTCATCAAATTTAAGGACACAGGCAAAGGAAATTGATTCATTTCTGGACCCGATTGAGTTTCCACAGTGAGATACATTGGGTGTGGGGTGGGGGAGCCCCAGACTGAATGCTCTGATTCTGTGGTCAGGGCCTACATGGGATCTAGTGTGAAACACCCCGCCTTGTGCCCTCAAGTTCAACCAGGTTCCTTACATGGAAGGGTCTCTTATCTTGGAACTATTTTTTTAGGAGAAAAAATTAAATATATAAGTGCCTGAGATCATTCCTTGGAAATGCAACTTTCTCTTAGGTGATACCTTGTATGAAACAGGAACTGCATGAAGAAAAAAGCCTGGGGTCCAGCGCTTGGGTCAGCCACCATCAACACTGGCAGAATCAGTCCAAGGCCTCTTGTTAATCCCATTTACAAGACGAATTTTCAACTGGACAGCAATGGCTCACTGTAATCCTAGCTACTCAGGAGGCCGAGGTCTGAGAACTGCAGGTTATGAGCAGCCAAGCATGACACTCTTATCTCTAATCCGCCAGCAAAAAGCTAAAAGCGGAAGTGTGGCTCAAGTAGAAGAGCATCAGCCTTGAGTGGAAAAGCCAAGCAGGAATGCAAGGCCCAGGATAGAAGTTTGGCCTAGTGGTAGAGTGCTTGCCTAGCATGCACAAAGCCCTGGGTTTGATTCTTCAGTACCACAAACCCAGAAAAAGACTGAAGTGGTGCTGTGGCTCAAGTGACAGAACACCATCCTTGAGCAAAAGTACTCAAGGACAGTGCCTAGGACCTGAGTTCAAATCCCAGGACTGGCAAAAAAAAAGAAAGAAAAAGAACACAAGGGCTTGAGTTCAAGTCTCTCTCTCTCTCACATACACACACACACACACACACACATACACACCACCACCACACACATACATAACACACATATACCACACACATACATATACATACACACCACACATGCAACACATTCCCCCCCACACACACACACAAAGATGTACATTGTTCTTTTTTTTTTTTGTCAGTCGAGGGGCTTCAACTCTGGGTCTGGGTGTTGTCCCTGAGTTCTTCAGCTCAAGGCCACCTTTCTATCCCTTGAGCCACATCTCACTAGTGGTTAATTGGAAAGAAGAGTCTCATGAAATTTACTGCCTTGGCTGGCTTTGAACCTTGATCCTCAGATCTCAGCCTCCTGAGTAGCTAGGATTACTGCACCTGGCTGTCATTGTTCTTTAAAGCCACTTGATCACTGGATCAATGTCTTGCCCAATTTTGATAGTCTAAGCTCCAGGAAGCCACAGCCAATAGTGTCTATTTCAGCTTGACTAATGTAAGGTGCCTAACAAGGGCTGGAAAAAAACCTGTTAAAAGATTATTCCCTGATGTGAAAGGGTATCAATGTATGTGAATTAATGCACCTTCTATCTGGCAAATATCATGTAACCCTTTTACTAATTACAATAAAAAAATAAAAAAATAAAAAAAAGATTATTCCCTGTTCCTGAAGTCCAGACTTGGAGCTGGCTTTCTATGTTTGACATTCAAGAGCTGGTTGGTGCTAGCATAGTAAAGGCTATGTTCATGCATTCACTGGTGTTTGTATGTCTTGTCATTGGAGAAAAGACCCTTCAGTTAGCAGGGTATGGTGCACCTGTCTGTAATCCCAGCACTTGGGATTTGGGTGAAAGTTTTGATGAAGACCTGCATATTTCCCTCTCTCCCTCCTTCTCCCCCATCTTCTCTCTCTTTCTCTCTCTCTTTCTCTCTCTCTCTCTCCCTCTCTCTCTCTCTCTCTCTCTCTCTCTCTGTCTCTCTCTCTCTCTGTCTCTCTGTCTCTCTGTCTCTCTGTCTCTCTCTCTCTCTCTCTCTCTCTCTCTGTCTCTCTGTCTCTCTGTCTCTCTCTCTCTCTCTCACACACACACACACACTGCCATCTACTATAACAAAAGTATCAGTAAGTTTAGATTTTCCTTGATCTATAGCTCGCGTTACCAATGTACAGTCTTTTGGACATAATTAGTAGTTCAGAGAGATGAATAGAATTATTTTTAAGACAAAAGCTTGCTGTATATGCTAACCTGACCTCAAACTTGGAGTTATGCTATCTAAACTTTCCCAGTGCTAGGATTATGGGTGGGTGCTATTAATGACATTAACTAAAATGTTAAGTCCCCTTGGCAAATGAATCAACTTATTTCATGGACATCATCCATCCTTCTTGGACATCTTTGATTATTAAAATGGAGAAATGAATTCTTTATCTATGTGGCTTGGAACGAAAACTCAAAACTATGGAGTTCATGAAGTACTCATGGTTGCAAGAAACATAAGGAGTCCTTGGGTTTTCTTGCTGTTTATTTATGAGTCTGGCTCCCAACCCCAGAATCTTGCTATACACGAGAATTTTGGACTGTGGAAAATTGTGGTCCATGCCTCCAATCTTAGATGAATTTGGACTGTGGAAAATTGTGGTCCATGCCTCCAATCTTAGATTCTCAGGTAGCAGGTATCTAGAGGATCCAGTTTCAAAGGTACCTTAGACAGAAAAGTCTGTGTTACTCCATCTCCAACTATCCAAAAGCCAGGAGGTATAGCTCAAGTGGTAGAGTGGTAAGCAAGCAAGTAAGCTGAGCAAAGACAAGGTCCTGAATTCAAAAGGTAGTACTGGAAAAAAAAGACTTTGGGGTGTTGACATGTTTCTAGACATAAAATATGTTCCCTAATTAAGTTGAACCAGTATCATAACCACAGTAACAATATATCCTCTGTAGGACTAATTTGTTGTTGTTGTTTTAATCTTGAAACTCATAGCAAGAGTTGTGTCTACTTAGTGTTAAAGTTTCTTATCACTGAGTATTTTACTATGAAATCAATGTTACCATGAACTTTTAGTTTTAGTGGCTGGAATCTCACAGTGGCCCCAAAGGATTGTGGCATATTAAGAAAATTAGAGTAATATTTGAATAGTCTATATTACATATAGAAACTTATAAAATCCTTAGGTTTCTCATATTTTCCTTTGGTGCTATTCAAGGAATTATTAAGTTGCACTTTGGGGGAGATTGTATAGTGATATAAAATCAGAGAATAATAATAGTTATCAATATATAGCTAGACTATAAAAATCCAATCAGTCCTTATCAGAGCTCATTTTTAAATTATCAAACCCTTTCAGGATATGTATGCTCTGTGTGTGTGTGTGTGTGTGTGTGTGTGTGTGTGTGTGTGTGTGTGTGCGCACGCGCGCTCGCGAGTATGTGCTATTCTTGGGGCTTGAAGTCAGGATTTAAGTGCTATCCCTGAGCTTTTTTGCTCAAAGCTAGCATTCTAGCATTCTACCATTTGAGCCACTTCCATTGTGCCTTTGTTGGTGGAAATAAGAGTCCCATGCATTCCTTGCTCAGGCTGGCTTCCAGCAGCAATGCTCCGGTCTCATCCTTCTGAGTATCTACAGGTGTAAGCTACCAGCTCTCAGCTCTTATTTGTATTTTTAAGTCAAATTCCTCAGCCTCCTAATTTGTGTTGGGAAAGGCAGTTTTTTACTAGCAGAGTAATAAACAGGAATCCATTACAACTATGAATTCAGTTCTATTTGTTTTCTTTATCTGCACACATTCTTTATAGAAGGAGGATTTCACTGTGACATTTTCATACATGTAAACAAGGACACCAAGCAATCTACCCTCCACCTTGGTCACGCTCACCTTACATTCCCATTTCTAAAACAGTTCTGTGTTCATACAAGCTAACAAGCGAGTTGGCCATATTAATCTTTATTCACCCTCATTGTTAGTCCTGCTCATTTCCTCTGTTCCTATTTGTGTTCTTAATGATCTTTTATCTTTTAGCTCTTCTCCTCCATGTGTTTATTATCACTGTTGAAAACACTGTGAAGACCTGTTTCAAGGAAGAATCAAAATCCAGATACCCACGTGTCCCTTGTACTCGTGAACACACAAAATCACTCATGCTACACTTGTCCATTGACAAGTGTGATGTGTTTGGCCTTCCTTCCCTAAGGTTACTTTTATAATGACACTTGATATTGCAACATTTTTTTAAATGTTGCCTACTGATCTGAATTCAAATCTACTTTGTTGCTTTGCTTGCAGTATAGATAGAAATAGAAAGTTATAGCTCAGTGCCAGTGGCTTATACCTGGAATCCTAACCACTCAGCAGGCTGAGATGTGAGAATTATGGTTTGAAATGAGCCAGGGCAGGTTCTCAGTTTCAGCTGATCACCAAAAACAGCCAGAAGTGGAAGAGTGGCTCAAGTGTTAGAGTGCCAACATTGAGCAGAAAAAGCTAAAGGACAATGCCTAGACCCTGACTTAAGTCCATACCAGCACACACACACACACACACACACACACACACACACACACACACACACACACACACACACAAAGTTGTGAGCATGTTTATCACAATTTAAATCTTAAAACATGGATGAAGGGCTTCATTTTTCAGGCTGATGGTACAGTTTAGAAACTATTATCTAAGGAACAATAAATCTAGCATTTTGGTTTCTTATTAATGTCTTCTTTTCAATTTTTGAAATTATCTTTAAGTAGTTATACAACGGGTCAGTTTATGAGTGCAATGCATCTTGAGTAACATCACCTTTCCAGCATTTTCCATTACTTTTACATTTTCTATTACTGTTTATATTACATGACATAATTACCCTGTGGGTCAAATAAGACATTTTGCCCCTACAATAATTATATGAAGTAGGTAGTAAATCCCAGGCTAGTTTTACTGGAGAGGAACTGAGGCTCTGGGAGGGAGTTACCATTAAGTACTAACCATTAAGTACTAAACCATTAAGTACTAAAAACAGTACTTGGTGACTAGTCCTCTGTCTATTCTGAATTGCTTTTTTGTTTGTTTGCTTTTGGTTTTACAAATTGAGGTAAAACTTATTAACATGAAATTAACCACTTAAATGTGTACAATCCACGACCACTCTGTGACTGTGAGTTCCAAAAGAGCAAAACTCTCAAAGGTTGATCCTTTCCCATTAAAGCCATCAGCCTGTCCCTGTTCCCAAACTCCTGGCGACCAGCAAAACGTTAGGGACAGGAAGAGAAATATTATTATTATTTTTATTATTAACAGTCCTGGGGCATGAGCTCAGGGACTTGGCATTGCTCTTGAGCTTTCTCAAGGCTAACCCTCTACACTTGAGCCACAGCACCATTTTCAGCTTTCTATGTGTATATGGTACGAAGGCATCCAATCCAGGGCTTTGTGCATGCTAGGCAAGCACTCTACCAGTAGGCCACACTCCCGGCCTATAATATTATTTTTAATATTTTAATTATTTTTATTTGATTAATATATTAAATTAATCACCTCAGACTTAAAACAAGAGTCCCTGGGCCAGGTGTTGGGGAGAGGGCAGGAAAGCAAGCACAGTGCAGGTTCTCTGCCCTTCATTTCCAGTAGAGTCTGAATTCAGCCTCCTCGGAGAGGGGATGTGCTGGGTAGACCAGTGTCGCCTGAAATGTCCACCACCCAGTTCCTGGAATCTACCATTGTGTACATTTGCAGAGTGGAAGAGGTTGCAGGTGAGACTCAGTGCGAACTGAGCTGAGGGTCCTGGAATCCTCCGGAAAACCAGGCTAGCCTCAGACTCCTCACAAGAGAGGAGCAGGAGCATCAGAGCCTGGGGAGGGATCTTATGGCGCCCCGTGGTAGATCTGAAGGTGGAGGAAGAGCTCTAAAGCCATGTCACCTGCTGGGGTTGCAGAGTAGGTAAATCTACCACGGGAGAATCCGGAGCACACCTGGGGTTTTGCCTGTTAGATTTAGCTGCAACTTCTGCCCTCTGGAACTGTGAGATGACCTGTGGATTTTAAACCTCAGAATTTGTGGTGGTTTGTTACAGTAGCAGTAGAAAGCGGGACTGTGGGATCCCGGAAGACCACGAGTGGAACCTGACAGCCCCAGCACTGACGAGTGGGCAGTGGTATGGAAGAATCCAATGCAGTGGTATGGAAGAATCCAATGCGGTCATGAGAAATTTCTGTCTGTCACAGTCCTAGGGAAGGGAGATGCTCTCTCCCAGTAAGATGAAGTTTGGGCCCCCCTTGCACTCCGAGGAAGGGATGGTTCTCAGGATTGCAAGTTTCCTCTCCATCTCCTAATGGTGTCTCCTCTCCTCTCAGGAAGGGAGGGCCTCCATAGCCTGACAGGCCCGTGCTGTCTATCCTCTCCATCCCGTGAGGTAAATTCCGATCATCATCAGTTTCATTTTTTTTTCCCCTGAAAATGAGCCAGATCATAGGTTTAGGGAAAGAGGCAGAGTCTGTTCCATTATTTTAAATATAAAAATTATAATGAACTCCAGGCTTAGTCAAAAATTGCAATCAATTTGCTCCAAATACCACTGATCAGCTTAAGCCTCTACAGAAGAACCCACCAAGGATTTCTGCATCCTAGAAAGCACTAAGAAAACCAATCATCTAATTATTAAACACATCAGCGAGAAATTTGTTTTTGAAATGCAATACTATCCAGTGCTCATACCAAGAGCATTTTCCTTTTACATGGAAACAAATTGATGGAAATAAGCAACATGTGTAGATGTTAAAGCCATACAACACATGCAAAGGTGAAGCTCTGACCCTTGTGTTCTCTGCAGCATCTAGACCAGACTCTGCTGTGTGTTGTCAACTTCTATTATGCCCACAGAGTTTCTCAACACCTGAAAAACCAAGACATTTATGGTCAGTTTTTTGTGACAATGTTTGTGAGTGACAAAGACCTGTTAATAATTACATTGGACCCCAACATGGTGGAACGCACCCATAATCCTGAGATTAGGCTAAGGCAGGAGGATCCTGAGTTTAAGGCCAGCCTAGGTTACCTAGTGAGACCCTGTTTCAAACAACAACAAACCATTATATTGAAATAGTGACTGAGATGAAATGTCTGGGGCAATGAGATCATTTTACTTAGCACAGTTCTGAAATTTGGAGACCAAACTTAGGGTAAAAATTGTTTTGCAAGTCTCATGGGAAATCTTTAGGCAGTGAGATTTCAGTATCTTATTCTTATTTCCCAGACAAGGAAATCAAGACTTAAAAAAATGAAGTGCATGCCCAAGGTCACTCAGAAATTTCTGTAGTACGTCAGAATTCAAACCCAGGACTCTATGACACCCTTCAGATTTCACAAGTGATTTCAAAGACTTTGGATTTGGATGCCTGGTGAGGTTCCAGAGAGCAATTCTTTCTTCCTGGCTCCGAGATCACTGCCATGTTTTAGGGGCAAGTTAGGACTCTTCTTTTTTTGTTTTGTTTTTTGTTTTTTGTCAGTCATCAGGCTTGACCTCTGGGCCTGGGCATGGTCCCTGAGCTCTTCAGAGCAAGGCTAGCGCTCTACTTCTTATGCCACAGTGTCACTTCCAGCTTTCTAGTGGTTAATTAGAGACAGCAGTCTCACAGACTTTCATGCCTGTGTTGGCTTTGAACCACCGTCCTCAGATCTCAGCCTCCTGAGTAGCTACAATTACAGGTGTGAGCCACCGGTGCCCAGTTTAGGGCTGGTTTTTAGAGTGTCTATTTAAAGGATCCTATTCCTGAATGCCTGAGTCTATGAGTCTATTCTAATCCAACAGGTCCTTTCCCCTCCCCCTTCTCTCCTGGCAGTAATGGGATTGAACTCAGGGCCTTGTGCTTGGTAGTCAGGTGTTCTAAAACTCAAGCCATGCCTTCAACTTTTTAATCTTTTTCCTTCCCTCCCTCCCTCTCACCCTCCTCTCTCCTTTCTTTCTTTCGTTCTTTCTTTCTTTCTTCCTTCCTTGACCTTGAATTCAGAGCCTGGGCACTGTCCCTGAGCCCCTTTATGCTCAAAGTTAGCGCTTTACCACTTGAACCACAGCACCACTGGCTTTTTGTTTATGTGGTACTGAGGAATCAAACCTAGAGCATCATGTTAGGCAAGCACTCTACCACTAAGCCATATTCCCAGTCCCTTTCTGTTTTACTTTTAAGGTAGGATCTCACAGTTTTGCTTTTTGTCAGCTTTAGTGTATGACCTTCTCACCTCTGTCTCCCTTGGATCAGGGATTATAAATATGAACCCCTGTGCCTGGCCAATTCTTTTAATTTGATGGGGCTCTCACTAAGTATTTCCTTGGGCTAGTCTTGAACCATAATCCTCTATGTCTACTTAAAGAGCAGCTGGGATGTCAAGTGTGAGCCACTCTACCTAGCTTTAACACATCTTTATCTTAAACATATCTACTAAGACCTATTCCCAAACAAGACTATATTTTGACTTTTAGAGGGAATATCATTCAATTCAGCACAACTCCCAAATTCACCACTTCTCCATTTTTGATAAGACATGACCAAGCTTTAAACATTACCAGAATAAGAATACCCACATGGGGTGCAAGGAGTTTGGCTTAGTGGTAGAGTGTTTACCTAGCATGCGCAAAGACCGGGGTACCACATACATAGAAAAAGCTAGAAGTGGTGCTATGGCTCAAGTGGTAGAGCTCTAGCCTTGAGAAAGTCCAAGGACAGTGCTCAGGCCCTGAGTTCAAGCTGAAGACTGGCAAAAAAAAAAAAAAGAATACCCACATGGGTAGAGATATGGGATGCCACAGCAGTTCAATGTAGGCATGGGTAGGCATGGACAGAACCAGAGCCTTAGCTGACATAGGTTTTTTATGAGGCTGGAGAAAAGCCTATTCCCTCTGTGATGAGCATGGTGTGGGGTGAGGGGAACTGTTCTGATGGAAACTTGGTTGTGTTAAAACTTCTTTTCAGCAACATTATCAGGAGATGAGAAATGTGGAAAGAGCAAGAATTTCTTCTCCATAGCCATCATTTAAAAAAAAAAATCAACCCCAAACAAATAGATGTGAATTAGCCATTTTATTTCCCAGCTAAGGAATTTTCAAGATCAACCGTTCTTTATTCTATTTTTTTTTGTTGTGATGGTGTACAGAGGGTTGCACTTATATCCATGAGGTAGTGGGTACATTACTTCTTAAGCATTCTTACCCCTTCCTGTGTTCTTCTCCCACTTTCTCTCCTCCCAACCATTCTCTTTTTTTTTTTTTTTTTTTTTTGCCAGTCCTGGGCTTGAGCTCAGGGCCTGAGCACTGTCCTTGGACTTTCTCAAGGCTAGAGCTCTACCACTTGAGCCTCAGCACCACTTCCAGCTTTTTTGTATGTATGTGGTACCAAGGAATCGAACCCGGGTCATGCTAGGCAAGCACTTTAACCACTAGGCCAAACTCCCGGCCCCCAACCATTCTTTACATCTCACTGTCACCTTGTTTATGTCACTTACTGTAGAGTCTTATCTTCTATCTTCTTTTCATTTTATGTTTTTACAAATGTAATATAGTCTTGCCATTTTAAAAAGCCATATTTTGTTCTCTCTCCCCCCTCCCTCCCTTCCCCCCCACCATGTGAGATGAAACACATTAGTTTGATTGTAGAAATCATTTCATCACACATATCATCACATTGACCATCTTAAATATATACATTTTTTTGTGATACTGGGTACAGGGCACCTTGCTTGCAATGCAGGCGCTCTACCACTTGAGCCGTGCCCTCGGTCCTTCTTGCTCTGGTTAATTTTTAGATATCGTCTCACATTTTTGTCCAGGATCAGCCTCAAACAATGATTCTCCCATTGATACCTCCTTGTAGCTAGAATCACCACTCACAACTGTAAATATATACACTGTTTAGTTGTCAGTTGGACTAAATAAAATTAGGTATGGGCCATATACCTAGTATAACCCTGAGTTTTCTTGACTGTGCTGAAGAACTTTGCCAGATGCCTTTGTGAATGTACCTGAAGCTTCTCCAGCTGCACATGCTCTCTATGCCTGGCTGCCCCTGTCCTTTGCAGTGCATCCTGGATCTTAGAGCAGGCAGCCATGTGTTTGTCAAGTGAGAGAACTCTAGATGAGAGGCAGAGACCAGTTTCACTTCTGTTGCTAATCCATTCTCTCAGGAACTCCTCACACATGTGGAAAGGAGAGTTGGCACATGTCAGTTGAGATCACTGATTGCATAGATGCAAAGCTAGCACACTGCCCTGTTCTCTTGTAAAGCTGCATTGTTTCTTATTGTGAGAAAAGGGCCTAAGGAGGCCCACAGTCTGGGAGATGTGTGAATGTTTTCCAGGAAGAAAAAACACAGATAATTCATGATTGCATCTAGAATGAAATACAAGTCATTAAACCAGAATGCCATGGTAGGCACTCGTGGCTTAAGAGTGTAGTCATGGTTCTCAGGAAGCTGGGATCTGAGGATCATGGTTCAGAGCGAGCCTGGGCAGATGAATCAGAAAGACTCCTATCTTCAATTAACCAGCAGAAAACCACAAGTGACGGTGTGGCTCAAGTGGTAAAGCACCAATCTTTTTTGGCATTTTTTATTGTAATGTATAGAGGGGTTCCAGTTATATTCACCAGATAAAGGATATATTACTTCTTACACATTGATACCCTTTCTCATGTTTTTGTTTCCTTCCTTCACCCCCTCTCAATCATCTTGTTTTTCCCCCTTCCCTTTCCTATTTCAAATAAGCAAATGAACATATATACAATATACTAGGTAACAAAGTCAGGTACAGTAACAATATGGGATTAACCATAAGGGCAAAAAAAGAGAAGAGAAATAACATAGCACACTAACAACAACAATCACATAATATAAAGCTCTTGTTTCCATATTCTGGAGATCCTTTCATTTAGCCTCAATATGGCCTCATGTATCTAGGTTTTGAGCTATTGTAATCCTCTGCTAGGAGAGTCCTAGGTGTGTAATAATTATTACAGATAAGGGAAACCATTGAGCCTATGTTCCTTTGGGTCTGGCTACTTCACTTAATATAATTTTTTTCAAGTCTTTCCATTTCCTTACAAATAGAGTGATGTCATTCTTTCTGATGGCAGCATAGAATTCCATTTATTTATACACATAAGTACCACATCTTCTTAATCCAATCATCTACTGAGGGGCATCTGGATTGGTTCCATATTTTTGCTGTGGTAAATAGTGCTGCAGTGAACATCGTTGTGCTAGTGGCCCTAGTATGTGCTCAATACCATTAGCTTCCTAATTAAAGCACCAATCTTGAGTGAAAAAGCTGAAGGATAACATTAACTCCTCTCTCAAATCTCTCATTTTACCCATCATTAATTTAATTTTGATCTTAGCTGTGTACCCTGGACTCTGTATAACATGTACTATATTTCAATTTAAAAATGTGAAGACTGCAGGGTGCCCATGGCTCACGCCCGTAATCTTAGCTATTCAGGAGGCTGAGATCTGAGGATTGTGTCCCAAAGCCAGCCAGGTTAGGAAATTCGCTGAGACTCTTATCTCCAACTAGCCACCAAAAGCTCAAACTGAAGTTGCTCCATTAGTAGAGTGCTGGATTTGAGTAGCAAAAGCTAAGGGACAAGCTGGGTATCGGTGGCTCACAAGTATAATCCTAGCTACCTAGGTGACCGTGATGTGAGGATTGAGGTTCAAAGCCAGCCTGGGCATGAAAATCCAGAATATCTTGTCTCCAATTAACCACCAGAAAACCGGAAATGGCGCTGTGGCTCAAGTAGTAGAGTGCTAGCCTTGAGCTGAAGAGTTCAGGGATAGCACCCTGGCCCAGAGTTCAAGCCCCATGACTGACCGACCAGGAAAAAAAAAAAAAGCTAAGGACAGTGACCAGGCCCTGAAGCCTCAGGACAGACACAAAAACATGCATGTATGTACACACATGCTCATGTGTGCATGTATATAAAGATGAAAATTGGATAATGAATTTTGGATTTTTTTCCACCTAAAGTTTAAACAGTAAAATAAGTTGGCTGGACCACTAAAGCTTGTGCCCAGATGGAAGGTACTAGAACATCCATTGTATACCGCTAAGGCCACTGCCGAGGAATAGATATATACCCTGAGTTGGGATCTTGGATGGAAGAAAAGCAACTCACTCAGCATGCCTCAAAGAGCCCGGCCCACCTCGGCTGTGATACCTTTCAAGAAACTGTGTAGGGGCTGGGAATGTGGCTTAGTGGTAGAGTGCTTGTCTAAGTAACATGTATAAAGCCCGGGTTAAATTCCTCAGTATCCCATACACAGAAAAAAGCTGGAAGTGGCATTGTGACTCAAGAGGTAGAGTGCTAGCCTTGAGCAAAAGAAGCTTAGGGACAGTGCCCAGACCCTGAGTTCAAGTCCCAGCACTGGTGAAAAAAAGAAGGAAAGAAAGAAAGGAAGAAAGAAAGAAAGAAAGAAAGGAAGAAGGAAGGAAGGAAGGAAGGAAGGAAGGAAGGAAGGAAGGAAGGAAGGAAGGAAGAAAGAAAGAAAGAAAGGCCGGGAGTTTGGCCTAGTGGTTAAAGTGCTTGCCTAGCATGCATGAAGACCCGGGTTTGATTCCTCGGTATCACATACATAGAAAAAAGCCGGAAGTGGTGCTGAGGCTCAAGTGGTAGAGCTCTAGCCTTGAGAAAGTCCAAGGACAGGGCTCAGGCCCTGCGCTCAAGCCCAGGACTGGCAAAAAAAAAAAAAAGAAAGAAAGAAAGAAAGAAAGAAAGAAAGAAAGAAAGAAAGAAAGAAAGAAAGAAAGAAAGAAAGGAAACTTGCTGTGTTTTCTAGAGAATGTATACCTTGATATGTCTTCAACATCTGACTTCTTTCTATTCCTTTTTTACTAGGCGGTGTCTTACATTCTTTCCCTCTTCTCCCAAAGAACCTGCTCTTATAGACCAAAGGCTCTACTTAAAATCTCACTGCCCAAAAGAAGAGACAAGAATGGTCGGTCAATCCCCTTCTAGCACAGACTTTACTAGAGGCAGAAATGTTAAACGAGGCCACCTATCATGTGTAAGATAGTTGTGTTGGGCTCCCACTCCTTGGCAGTGTAAGGATTTCATATGATACAGTGAGAGGTAACAGCTGTCGGTAAGGAACCTCTTAGGAAAGAAGCCACAGAAATGACAGGCACAGGAAGAGCCTGAGGATCTGAGATCCTGGCATTCTATTCATTCTGAGATATGAGAAATTATCTGGTCTTTGCCATCCTCTTGTCTTTTCTCATACTCCATCCCAACACCGTAGCATTCAGCTATAGTTTCCATTGCATATGTATATTTGCTTACTTCTGACACAGAAGTCTAGAAATGGAGTATATTCAGTAAACAAAACTTCATCAATCATTCCATAAACAGCTACTATGTTTTTGTTTTGCTATTTGTCAGTTGTAGGGCTTCAATTCAGGGCCTGGACACGGTCCCTGAGCTCTTTTGCTGAAGGCTAACACTTTACCACTTTGACCCACAGTGCCACTTCCAGTTTTTGGTGGTTATTTGGAGGTAAAAGTCTCCTGGGCTTTTCTAACCAGTCTGGCTTGTAATCACGATCCTCAGATCTCAGCCTCCTGAGTAACTGAGCCATTGGTGTCCAGAGTGTTATGTTATTTTTGTTCTGTATTCCATCTAGAATTCATGAACTCTCCAAAGTTCAGAACTGGCTGATTGATTTCTCAGACTTTTGGATGCTTGGCTAGGACCACTTAAGTTTCTAGTTCTTTTCTCTGTGTAGATTAGATCATATAATGTTTTACATTTAGATTGCTGGGCCCTGGGATTATACTCAGTAGGGCTCACTTAGAATAGCTCTGCCATTATTCTACTTGAGATATGAGTACTTCTGCCTGTCCACAGACATGCACTGGCATTTCGTCTTAAAAAGAAAATGGGCCACGCATTTCTGGCTGGTGCTATGAGATCTTAATGGGAATTATTAGACCATAGGGAACGCTTTCAAGAGATAATGATAATGTGGTCATTGTAACAGGCCATTCCATTTGCAAGGAGGACTCTCTTAATTTTCCTTCCTTCATTGGAAGAATTGTTTATGAAGGTGCAGTTCAACAAATCAGACAGCTGAGGCTGCGAAGGCTGTGGAGCAAAGACTCTAATGGCAGGAAAGGTTTGGGAGTACAAAGAGGATACTGCAGTCTGTAATTCTTGCTGACTGGCATCATGAAAAGAGTAGGCTCTGAAGATGAGATAGGACACAGGAAAACACTTGTAAAATACAGGAGGTGGACTCGAACTCTCTAGGGCACCAGCCCAATGCTGTTCTCCTGTCATAAGAATGTAAGAATATGGTGTTTGGTCAGGACTGGCAAAAAAAAAAAAAAAAGAATATGGTGTTCTCTAAACACCATGACACAGATACCAGCTACCTTTGACTCTTGGTTTTGTCTCTGAGCAGCTTTTATGTGACGAGGATTGGGGCCAATTCATCATATAATTGTATATTAATTTATGGATATCCTTATCCATTCATTCACTCTCTCACTCACTCACTTGCTAATTCACTTACTCATTCATTCCTCAGTGATTCACCAAGTCTTTGATGAAAGCTTCTATGTGCCTTAACAGCATGTCAGCTACTAAATAATATGAAATTTAATTGCAAATCATAATCCCTTTTCTTTAGAACTTTATGGTTCTATTTGAGAGGCAAACCGAGAACATATTGCAGTTTTATATCATAGATGAAGTTCACAGTGTCACTGCCCCAAAATGGAGCAGGTAATGTGAGCTATGAGAGTTTCTGGGAAGATGATTGTGAGCAGTGGGGGATGGCTGAGGAAGCAGGACTTGGGCTTGTTCAGAAGGATGGGCCTTTGTGTGCACATCAGAGAGAGAAAGTCCTCAAACAAAAACACAGAAGTCACCCATCTTGTGTGTTGATCTTGTATCCTCTGACCTTTGGAGTGAGTTAATTCTAGCTTCCTAGTTTATCAGTTTTCATAGTTATTTTGTGGATTCCTTAGCGTTTCTATTATATTTCATTCATGAGTATAAATTGAAGTGGCAAGTGAAAATATGAGGGAATTATAAGGTCAATGGGAAGTTAAACATGATATTGTCTTGATAATATAATCTATGTATAGATTTAAAAAATGGGCTACCTCCAGGATACCAAATAGGAAGTAGAAAATCTCTCTCAGACTCTGTCTTTAAATTCAGAATAGGTAGCCAATACTGGCCTGAGACTCACAATCTTCCTGACTCAGCCTCCTCAAGTGCTGGGATTACAGGCATGTGCCTGTCTTCAAAACCTTGTTTCTTTCTTTCAGACATTGTTGGTAGAAATGTAAACTAGTGCAACCACTATGGTAACCAGAGAAGCTTTCCTCAAAAAACTAAAAAGAGACACATTGATGACACTGCTGTATCACTCTTAAATATACATATATATATATGATTATAAATTTAAAAATTACCGGTCTACCCATTCTTACTGCAGCTGTGTTCACAACTGCCAAACTCTGGAATCAGCTGAAGTATCTAACAACCAATGAGTTAAAAAATATGTTTTATATATATATTACTAAATATATATATATATTCACAACCACAAAGAAAAATTAAATTATGTCATTTGTAGAAAAATGGATGGGATTGGCATCATGTTGAGTATAATAAACCAAGCAGTGAATATTTTTGCTCATGTGTGGAATCTAGTCCTAAGATGATGATGATGATGTTGATGATGATGATGATGATGGGACATGAATGTAAAAAGGAATCTGTTTTGGAGAGATCTGCACAAAGGAAGTGAGGGAATTTCCCTGACTTAGATTTATATCCATGACTGTGTGCTGACAGTGCAATATCCTTAAAGAATAGAGACTACAATTTTTGCCTCTCTTAGCTAGTGTAGTTAAAATAAAGAGCCTCTAGGTAGTGGGTTGACAATGAAGAAAACTTTTCTCGAAACCACATCCTAAATTACAGAGGTGATTTGCAGCTTTGTAAGATGGTTGAGATAATATTTTGCCTAGAAGAAAAGAGTTCTTTATCTTGCTCAAGGTATCTCAGGATCATCAGGTCAAAGCAAGGATTACAACTCATGTGTGTGTTCCAAGAGGAAGAAGGAAAAGGGAAAGCCAAAGGTCTAAAGGGCATGCCAACGGAAGCCATATTGTCTCCAAATCATTTTTAGAAGCATCACTCAAAGACTTCTCACATCTTATTGGCTCCTTTAACAATCCTAAAAAGCAATCAGAGAAGGGAGGGAGCAATTATTATCCTAGGTACAATACCTGGTAAGGCTTTGCAGCTAGGAAACACTTCGGTGTGTTCCAGAGGTGAGAACTGCCATCTGTTCAGCCCAGGGTTTCTCATGGTGATGAACCCTAGTAACTAGGAGCTGTAGCTCTTAGCCAGCCCCGGCTTCCCAGAGAAGGAACAACTGCTATCTTCCACAAGCATCATCACTCTCCCAGTAATCACACCTTGATTTTCTTTTGGAAACTGTTCTTGTTCCAATCTAAGCCTAATGGGTAGAGACTAAGGTCTAGAACCAGCTAGTCAATAGATGCCACTTCCATCCTGGTAATTAGTCTAGGACCAGCAGGTTATCCAGATTCGTTTGGCAACATGTAATTCCAGGAGTATTTAGGAAATGAGTGATCTTTTCTTTGGAAGCACAAGCTCAAAGAAAAAAGATGATCACTTAGGAGATTCTATCTGTGGATAAATACAGAGGAAGCAGAACTAGGAGACAAGAGAAAGACAGACTTCCTGGTACTGAACTCCTGTATCCATCTCTACCTAAAAACCATAACATGAGTTTTTGTTTTGTTGTTTTTTTTCACAAGTGAGCCATCAAATCAGGCCTATAATCATACCTACTCAGGAAGCTGAGAACTGAGGACTGAGGTTCAAAGCCAGTCCAGGCAGGAAAGTCTGTGAGACACTTATTTTCAATAAACTACTCAAAAAGTGAAGCTGTGGCTCAAATGTGCAAGTATTGAGCAAGAAAAAGCTCAGGGATAATGCTCAGGCCCTGAATTCAAGCCCCAGAACTGGCAAATAAAGACAAATACATAAGAAATAAAAAGGTTGTTTGATTTAATGTCTGTCTCCTAAAATTAAGAGTTCTCACTTATATGGCTAGATTATATATGCCCTGATTCTCATTAACATCCCCTCAAAAAAGCTATGATCTTTCTACATACATGAACACACACACACACACACACACACACACACACACACACACACACAAACTTGAACCTCTCCTTTTTTGTGTGTCAATACTGGAGCTTAAACTCAGGGCCTCTCATTCTCACAAGCCTGTCTCTTTACCACTTGAGCTATATTTCCATTTCTGGCTTTTTTTCTTTTTTGGTGGGTTGTGGGGCTTGAAGTCTGGGTCTAGGTGCTGTCCCTGAGCTCTTCAGCTCAAGGCTATCACCCTAATTCTGGAGCCACAATGCCACTTCCGGTTTTCTGGTGGTTAATTGGAGGCAAGAGTCTCATAAATTTTAGTGTGTGGGCTGGCTTTGAACCATGATCCTCAGATCTCAGCCTCCTGAGTAGCTAAGATTACAGGCGTGAGCCACTGTGCCCAGCCATTTCTGGCTTTTATTAGTTAATTAGGATAATAGTCTCTCAGATTTGGCTGGCTTTGAACCTTACTCCTAAAATTTTAGCCTCCTAAGTAGTTAGGATTACAGGTGCCTGGCTTCTCTCCTTGTCAGAGAAAAGGGACCCAATTCATCTACTTTCACAAATCTGGTCTAGAGCAGTTTGTATAATCATATCACAAGTAGAAGCACAAATAAAATCCCATCTTACATGTCTTTTCCAATCTTACCAAAGAAAAATATGCTTATACTTAACAGACCTTTTTTAACTCACCTTGTAAAGTAACCCATGAATATCTGTCAAGAGGATGTGATCAACAGAAAATCTTGAAGGTGACATCACAGCAGTGACATTCCCATTGAAGAAATTCCTGAAGATGCTTAGCGTTCCTTGCTAGCTCTAAGATGGACGTTTTAGTTTGAGGAAACAATCATTTGTGTTTGAAAACACTTGCTTATGAAGAAAACTTGAACTATTAGGTTGCTGTCAGAGAAAATACTTGTCCATCCAAACCTGAGTTCCAATTCAAAATGCTTACCAACAAGTTGAAGGTGTGGTAGAATGCTAGCCAATGAGCGAAACATCATTGTTTGGGGTTAGCGGCGGTTGCTTGACACTGTAGAGAGACAAGAAGGAAATGCTCAAACTACAGTCACACTTAGCATGTTAAACACCAAATTAGTTATGCATGAACTTTCAAAATATAAACTTTCAGTCCGTCTTCCACTGACACCTGTCAATTACTGTATAACAAAAATGGACTGTATTATAATAAAAATGGATTGTATTATATAATTATCAATCAAGGTTTTTTTTTCTTGCAGTTCTAACTTTAAGGTGTAATAATTTGGGTGGGTGGTGGGGCGGGGGAGGGAAATGGGGACCAAGACATGTGAAAGGATATCAATGTATGTGAATTAATGCACCTTCTATCTGGCAAATACCATGAAACCCTTTTATTAATTACAATAAATATATTAAAAAAGGGTGTAATAATTTTTTCCTAAGCTGTTTTTCTGTAATTTTTTTGTTTTCCTTCTTTTAAGAAGAGAATGACTATAGGTAATAAAGATCTTTGGGAAATGTTATTTGTTTATTCTGAAAGTTTTTACCTTAGAAGTCCTCCTTTGAACTTCTTGGCTTTATTCCTTTATTGTCTTTTTCCTTCCTTTCCCCACTCTCTTCCTTCCTTCTTCCCTTTGTTCTACTTCCTCTCTCTTTCCTTTCTCCCTTCCCTTCCTTCCTTCCTTCCTCCCTCCTTTCCTTGAACCTTTCTCCCTTCCTCCCTCCTTCCCTCCTTGCTTTCCTTCTCTTTTCCCTCCCTTCCCACCCCCCTTCCATTTCTCTTTCACTTTCCCCTTTTCCTTCCTTCTTTTCTTCCACCCCCTTTCCTTCTCTTCTACTTTCCTTCCCTCCCTTCCTTCTTCTTTCTCTCTCTCTTCCCTTCACTCCTTCCTTTTCTTTCTCTGCATTTCCCTTATTTCCTTTTCTCTTTCCCTCTCTCTCCCTCTCCTCTCTTCTTTTGTCTTTCCTTCTTATTTCTTTCCTTCCTCCTTCCCCCTTCCTCTTTCCCTCCCTCCCTTTCTTCCTTCCCTTCCTATTTACTAAGAGTAAGTCAGAGAATCTGAGCTTATATCATCCATCCACAGGGAGCCAGGACATGGCTGGCCAGTTTACCAGATCAACCACTGTAATGTAGACTCTGCTGGTTTCATCCTAGATCTTCAAGTCAATAGCCTCCAGTGAGCTGAAGCTCTGACTTACTCGTGAGGGTGTTTCAGGTCAGAATAGTCTCATAAAAACATCTTGCTAAATCTAGAGAATATGACTTTAGGATCCCTAAGTTCATGGAGTTTCAGTTCTTAGAAAGATTATCTACAGGGCAAACTGTTATTGCCAGGAATAAACAAAGTCACCTGGGCCTTACGGATACTTTGTGTGTGTGTGGGGGGGTGTCATTGCTGTCCTGAGGTCCTTGTTCAGGCAAGAACTTTCGATGCTTTCACCAGATCCTCTTTACCCTCAAGAAAGTAGAGTCTTTGTGGCTCTTTTTGCTTTTGACACTTTGCCATCTCACAGACTAAAGCAGAGGCCTCCTCTTCTGAAGTCTGATACAATTCATTCCAGAGCATGAAGTTGAAACCAGGTCCTGAAATCTGGACATAATGTGAAAGCATTGGGATAGAAACACAATGATTTCACTCTTGCCTTTCTTCTAAGTTACCAGCCCCATCTATCTTTATTTATGTCTACAGACAAGTTTTTTGATTCCCCAGAGGAAACTGAACATAGATTCATTCTGACTGACAGGCTAGTACACAGAAAACACAAGCTCACCAGAAATTAGTCTTCAAAAAAAGCTTCACTGTCACTTCAGCTCAGAGGATTGACGCCAGTATGATAGTATTTTGATTCTTATAAGCAGTTTTCACAGACACCAGGGGTACTCATGCTTAGTATTTATTAATGTTAATTTGCTGGCAGTTTTTGGTTGGATTTTCTTGATTCTTATAAACTCTTGGAAAAGTAGAACAATTGAAGTTTTCTAGCAAAATGGTGGATGAAAGAATTTTTCTCTAAGTCTTAAAAAAGCAACTTCTTAAAAAAGTGAACTGAAAGTGTTCATGAGACTTCATAACTCTGAACTGCCTTAGCTAAGTTTTTAACTCAGAAGACCTTTGCAAATTACAATAGCTGATTTCCTTGCAAATGGAAAGGATATATTTAGAGGCTTCCTGGGAGACGGAATTGGCTCCAGGGATTGGTAATGGACTATGTAGAGCCTTTCACCTCCAGGTCAGTAGGTCAAATCTAGATCAGGCTTGGAGTGGCTGAGAGGCATTGTGTGAATGACAGCTGTTGAGTAACCAAGGTGAAAGGAGCTAAAGGGCTCTGCAGCAGGTGTTGTCTGTGAAGCAAATGCCCAGAAATAGTGTCCATGTAGCCTCTTGGCCCCAGAGACCATCTCTGACCTTGGAAAGTAAGGTGCTTGCCTTCTCAGTGCCCTCGTGATAGGAAAGAAATGAGAGGATGTAGAGACTATCAGTGCCACTGAAAAGGAGGTTGTGTCCACTGACCACAGGTCAGGTTCCTGCTATATCATCGCAGGCAAGAGCTGTTTCTATGGGCTAAGCTGGAAACTGTCTTCCATTCCCTTCCTTTCCCAGGGTGGCTGATGCTGTTCTACCAGGGAATAAGGACAAAATTAAGCAGCAAAGGGATCAATGTGAATCATGGTAATGAAAATACATGGTATGGCTAGAGGCTGGTGGCTCACACCAGTAATCCTAGATACTTAGGAAGCTGAGATCTGAGGATCAAAGTTCAAAGCCAGTCCAACAGGAAAGTCTGTGAGATTCTTATCTCCAACTATCACTAACACACACACATACATACACACACACACACACACACACACACACACACACACACACACACAGTGGAGCTGTGGCTCAAATACTAAAGTACTAGCCTTGAGCAAAAAAATCTCCAAGAAGTGGGGAAAAAGAGAAAAGGTAAGAGGTGGTGCTGAGGTCCTGGGTTCAAGTCCAGTTATACACACACACACACACACACACACACACACACACACCATATGCTAAAGTTTTTTTTTTTTTTTTTTTGCCAGTCCAGGGCCTGGGCACTGTCCCTAAGTTTTTAGACTACTATTCTACTACTTTGAGCCACAGCTCCATTTCTGGCTTTTTGATGGTTAATTAAAAATAAGAGTCCTTGGACTTTCTTGCCTGGGCTGGCTTGGAACAATTTCCATATCTCAGACTCCTGAGTAGCTAGAATTACAGGCATGAGTCACTTGGTGCTTGGCTCAATTTGTTTTTGATGCACTTGGCAAGCAACATCTTAGACTCAGAGTACCGAGTACCCAGGAGGTGAGGTATAAAACTTGTAGTAGAGCTGTAAGTCAGAATTTGGTAGCAACTCTATGGAAAGGTTAAGAAAGCTCGGTTTGATCCTTGAAGAAATGGAGGCCCAAACATTTTGAAGTGGATCGCTGGGTTGGGTCTCAGTCACCAGCAGCAATGGCATGTCAATTGACATAATTGGAAAATGACCTACTGATGGTGCTCACAGCACCTTAAGTGAAGCCATGGTGGCCTTGATTTGAGGGGGCAGAACCCAAGCCTTTTACCTGTGCAAGCTCTTTTCTTCCTAGTCTTCCCTCATTGCCTACCAGGGCAATATTACTGTTTGACAATCACACACTGTTTCCCTTTAGTCTCCATCCTTCTAGAATGTGCACTCCAGGACTGGGACCTGTGGGGCTTGGTAATGCTTCATAGTCTGACTTCTGAGAAAAAGAATCCACTAGAATCTGCCTAAACCTTTAGGAGGAGAAGTTCCCTTAGATTTCAATCTAGGCAAGTTTGGAAACTCTTACTTGGGGAACTTTGTGGCCATGGGCTGTGGCTTCCCATAGCTTTCTTTCCTTCCTTTGTTTTCATTCCTGGGTCCTCTGTTCCATGGCTTTTCCCAGAGCCAAGTCCTGGGGGAAGGAGCTTTCTGAACAAGTGGATGTGTCTGTCTGGAGAAGCAGGAGAGAGGATGGGTGGGGGGACAATCTCGGCTCTATTTGGATGTCCTATTTTCAACCAAGTTTGGAGAGCACGCTATAGGACTCCATGCTGGAGTGCAGCAGGCTGTCACCAGAGTCTCTTTTCACACTCCCTCTTCTCTCACCCCCTCCTTCCACCTGCAGCCCAATCCCACCCCCATCCATTCCTCAGGAAAATAAATCTCCCGAGTGGAGGCAGGGAGAGTGGATCTCAGAGAACCCTTCTGAATAAATGTCTATATTAATGAATTATTAACTCAGCCACCCGTGACCTTAAACCTAGAAGCAGGAGCACCCAGGGCAGACAGGAGAGCTGCTGAATCCTTTATTGGCCTCCTGTCAAAGGCAACAACCGTTCGTTCCCATCCCCCACCAGGAGAAATAATTAATATGAAAGGCAAACTTTTTAATTGCATGTCAAACGAAATCAGATAGAAGGGCTCAAGGACAGATTTCCTGGTTTTCCTGCCTCTTCCGGCCTGGTCTGGGGCTCTGGCCATTGGCTTTTCTGCCCCTCCAGCTAAGGAGGATACAATGGGTTTCCGAAGGATAATTTTCGGGGGGAAAAAGACAATGCTGGAGAAAATGATGAATTTGGGTGGTTAATTTATCGACCCGAACTCCTCTTCCCACTTGTTTTATTTTAGAGGTCATTAATCAATGAAGAAAAACACCACCGTGTCCCCCGTTTGCATTTAATACACTCACGCTCCTTATTTATTCCTGTGGAACAAATTCCCAGCAAATATTCCCCCATCGATTTGGGAGCGATGGATTTTTATAAAGGTTTGGTCGCTTCCTAAGTGGTCGAAGTGATTTGTTTCCTGGTCTTCTAAGTCGTGAAGATCAGAAGGCTGCCGTCCAGGCAGGCGATCTGGAACAATCCCGCCGCGCACGACAGCCTGAGACTGCCCAGGCAGACTGCGTGAGGCTGCGGCGGACCCGGGCCTGGAGTCGCTCAGACAGGGTGTGCAGACTCTGAGCTTCCATCTCCGTCTCCGTCTGGCCCGTGTCGCACACCAGCCAGGGGCGATCCCGATTGGGGCCGGGGGAAACTGTCGCTGCGCTCTGCTCGTGGGCCTGCTGAATGCTCTAATTTTGTCCATCTTCTTCCTTCACTAGATGCTCCCCCTGCGCTCTGGGACCCTGAGTCGCCAGGCCCTGGTGCCTGGGGGGTGCTTGGGCAGGGCGGGGGAGCTCGAATCTAGTACTCTGCTTGGCGGAGCAATGAGAAGGGAACCCTCACCACCTCCTCTGCCGGGTTCCTGGCCCCCGTCTCCAACAGTACCTACGCCCACCCCTGGCGCCAGGGTCGGCGAGGATAGAATGGGTAGAGGACGACTGGGCAGGCGGGCGGGAGTTTACACTTGGTACCCCACTGACCCCGATTTGAATCCTCCGCCGACGCTCACTAATAGCGTGACCTTAAGCAGCCTGCCTAACCTTTCTCAGCCTCCGTGGTCCCCATCTGTAAGTGATAGGAGGTTAATGAGATGCCTTCTCTGAACTACTGCAAGGCGCATTCAATGTGCATAAAGTGCCTACCTCGGCTTCATGCTTCCAAAGCCTCATTAACCAGCTAATCTTATTAAGACAAGAGAACACACACACACACACACACACACACACACACACACACACACACACACACACGCACGCACACACTCTTTCCCTGAGTGTGGATGGCATGAGACTTCGAAGCAGTTTCTGCAACTAACAATTCCAAGATCTCCTAGCCAGCTCTGAGAAAGGCTGTGTCCAGTTCTGTCCTCAGTTCTGGGGACAGCGCGTGGCGGCAGCTGGCTTCGGGCAGCAAAGAGTAGGCCAGCGACTGGCCGCTCCGGCGGCGGCGAGGAGGGGATTCCATCCCGGAAGCTCTTGGCCTCTCTCGGCGATCAGAGAAAGCAATGCCCAGGTTCTTCGGTATTGGACTGGCTGGGCGCCTGTGAGGAAGAGTTCTTCACCTCTCCTTCAGCCCAGCAGCCGGCGATTCTGGAAACCGGGCGAACAGAAAGGAACCGGGAACGTCGTCCTCTGTTCTGGATGGAGCGGTCGGATGTCCGCGAAGGCTGCCCGGTTAGCCTCGAGGTGTCCGGCCCGGTGGATTTGCCCTAGCGGTGTAATCCATCTATCCAGGGATGACGGATAACCTTGTCATAAGGACACCAGTCAAAACATTTTCCGCCCAGCTCGGCTCCAATCAGGACGGAGGCATTCTGCGTGAGACCCAGACAAAGTCTCAGCGCTTTTCCCAAGCTCGGACAAAACGAGTGCAGCGAGGAGGGGGGAAACAATAGGAAAGAATATGTATTAATTGTTTCGCGTGGCAACTGCTAAATAAACTGGATTTGGGAAACTATCAATGCATGTTTTTTTCCTCTTTGAGGTGTGGACAGAACTCTGGAGAGGGGAATTAACCGAGTTGGTTAATTTGTAGCACTCTGTCTGTGCCTCCTGTCACTGACGACCACGAATGCTAGGAAGGGCTGGGGGCAGTGCCCACCTGATTCGTGCGTGTTACAAGGGTGACTTCAGCCTAGGTCGCCAGAGGCTGCGGGGTGGGCGATCGCACCCTGCGCCCACGCCTGGGTTGGGGGAGACCAAGGTCTGTTTGTTGTGTCCCAAGATATGGCTGAGTACTTGACTGGGGTGCCAATAAGGAGAAGAGACATCCCCACCCCCCGCCCAGGCAAACCTGGCAGCCTGGCGCCTCCCAAACCCTCGCTGGCTCTGTGAGACCCCAGGCTCCCGAGCCCGATCTCCCGCCTGTCTCCCCCGCAACCCCGCCCCGCCGCGTCGCCCCAACTCCCAGGAGGATTTAGGGTGGAGGTTGTTTAGAGGATTCTGGCGGAGGAGTCTACTCCAGCACTCCCACAGCACTCCAGGAACATCCGAGCTGGGCACAGGGCGCAAGCTGGGTCCTGGCACTGGTTCCACCAGCCCGAGACGTGCGCTCGGCCCCGCGCAGATCCTCGAGCGTTCGCGGAGATGCGCGCCGGTGTCTGCATCTCCGTTGCTCTGGCGATCAGGGCCCTGAGCCGGTGCCTCCGAAAGACCTACATGGATAGAAAGAGACACCCCGAGAGCCCGAGACAACACGCCCCCCAAAGTGCGGGGCCACGCGGGAAGGCCGGCAGGGGAGGGATTTGTGCTCGAGAGGAGCCAGGGCCATCTGTGGGTGCAACCCAGTGAAACTTCCTTCTCTTCTCTCCCCTCCCCTCAGTTCCACTGGCCAGCCGCCCGCCCCCTCCCCCACTCACTCCCCTCCCTCCTCCCTCCTTCCCTCCCCCCCCGTGTGTGTGTGTCTCTCTCTCTCAGATTCACACCGCACACACACGCACACACTTGTATTTTGTGCTGTCGTAAAACCCACGTGTGCAGCCCGGAGGCTGCCAGAGTGGAGCAGAGGGGTCAGGACGCGGCGGCCACAGAGCGCGGCGGCCCACGGCAGCTCCGTCCCGTTCCGGGCGTCCGCTCGCTCCCCGGAGCCCTCCACCCAGCTGCCCCCGCACCCCTCGCGGCTCTCCGGGCAGAGGGTTCCCGGCGGCCCGCCTGCTCCGGCTTCCCCCACGCGGCCCGGGGGCATGTAGCTCGCGCCGGACGCACGCGCGCGCTCACTGCCGGACTCTCCGGCCCCCGCGTCCGCACCCGCCGGCGGCTCGGCGGTCTCAGGTAAAGGGAGGCTGGGCGGGAGCCAGAGTTCCGGGCCCCGCGGGCTGGGAGGACGGAGGTCGGGGGCTGGGGGCGGGGGGCGAGGCCGTCCCGCCTCCCGGCGCCCGCGCCGCGGCCCGCGCGGCTCCGGTCCGGCTGCGCAGCGCCGCTTCGCCCGGGGTCGGCTCTCGGGCGCCGGCCGAGGGCAGGGACTGCGCCGTGCCGCTGAGTTCTGCGGGGCTGCGCCCCGTCATCGCCGGGGTGCAGCTTGGCTCCGGGGCCGCCGCGGGCGCCGGCTGGGAGGCAGAGCCGGGTGCGCGCGGCTTCCTCTGCGCGGCGCCGAAGCTTCCGAGTAAACTTTGCGCCCGGAGGAGTTGGGGGAAGAGCGAGCAGCGGAAGCGGGCTGGCGGCCCGGGGCTGCGGCGCTCGCGGGTTCCCGGTCCCCGCGGCCCTCCTTTCGCCCAGATCCCGGGTCGGTCTCACGCGCGCCCTCCTTGCCCTCTCGCCCCCAGCCCGAGGCGTCGGACATGCTGAAGCCCGGAGATCCCGGCGGCTCGGCCTTCCTCAAAGTGGACCCAGCCTACCTGCAGCACTGGCAGCAGCTCTTCCCTCACGGGGGCGGCGGCGGCCCGCTCAAGGGCGGCGGCCCCGCGGGTCCTCTGGGCGCGCCGCAGCCCCTGCCGCCGCCGCTGCCCCCGGAGCGCGCCGAGCCCCAGCCCGACGGCCTGCGTCCGCGGCCCGCCTCCCTCTCCTCCGCCGCGTCCACCCCGGCTTCGTCCTCCACTTCTGCCTCCTCCGTGTCCTCGTGTGCCGCGGCCGCCGCCGCCGCCGCCGCCCTGGCGGGTCTCTCCACGCTGCCGGTGGCTCAGCTGCCCGTGTTCGCGCCTCTCGCCGTGGCCACCGTGGCTGCCGAACCGCTTCCCCCTAAGGACCTGTGCCTCGGCGCTGTCCCGGGCCCCGGGCCCGCCAAGTGCGGCGGCGGCGGCGGCGACGGCCGGGGCGTCCCGCGCTTCCGCTGCAGCGCCGAGGAGCTGGATTATTACCTGTACGGCCAGCAGCGCATGGAGATCATCCCGCTCAACCAGCACACCAGCGACCCCAACAACCGTACGTAGCCGCAGTCCTCGCGCTCTCCCCGGCCGTGCCACGCCGGCCACCGCGGGCGCGGGACGGGAGGCGGTCGGTGGCGGTGGTGGCGGTGGTGGCGACGGTGTTCCTGTCGCTGTCCCGCGCCTCAGGCCGATCGATCACTGTGGCAAAGTTTTCTGGCGTTGGAGAAGGAAGATGGGGTGGCCGGATGGCATCGCGGGGTTACTCTGGCAGTCCACTTGGCCCCTCGCTGCACGGCACCACGTTTCGGGGGGCTGGAGCTGCGCGTGGATCGGCCCGTGCAGGCCTCCGCCCTCCCCCCGCACGGCGTCCCCGGACCGGCCCGCTAGGGACAGGCAGCGCGCGGCGGGGAGTGTCCCCTGGGCCCGCCAGGCCACGGCGGGGACGGGGAGGGGCACCGGAGATTCTAGGGAGTGTGGAGATGGGGGATTGTTTCCACTTGGTCCTCCACCCCGGGAATTAGCTGTCACGCAGCTCGGTGTGGGGCCCTAGGACTAGGGCAGCCCCAGCCCCCCCCCACACTCCCCGGGCAGAGTGGGCCCCGCTCCAGTAGGAGTTTGGGGTGAGGATGAATCTGTCCCCTTCCTGAGGACAAGCAATCATTCTTAGATATAGTATTAGAAAGGGAGGGGGACAAAGAAAAAGGATACTTAATAAGAGCATTAGGGCAGGGAGAATCTTTAAGGATCCCGCTTTCACCGAGCATTCTGGATCCAGCGCACGTTTGCATTCCATGAAAGTTTATTTATTTACTTACTTACCGTTTAAAAGTCAATGATGACAATAGTTACAAGTCAACGGTAAACGCTTACCTAGATATCCGGGCTTTTGAAGTTAGGAGTTTCATAGTCACAATTTTAAATGCGTACTCCAAGTACTTTTTTAGTCTGATGTCTTGAAACAGAAGTCCAAACGAGAATCCAGAGGGTGCATTACTTTGTTCGTATCTTGCTTCTCTAGTAAATTCAGAAGGCATGGTATGTTTACACCTTTTTGGGGGGTTCAGAGACCTGGGGAAATGTGGGCACCGCCTAGGAAGGAAATCACGTTTCCAAGATCCGCATTCCTTCATTTGTTTTCTTCATCTCACCCCTTCATCTGGCTTCTGTGAGAAAAAGTAATGACAAATGCTTGCTTTTTAAAATTCAATTTTGAGTAAGTTGTTTCTCCCAGAATGTCTATTACTCCGCAAATGTCTTGATTGGTTGTAAACGAGAAGAAACTTTAGCTGTATTACTTTGGAGTCCCAAAGTCATTACTTCCATTAAAAGGAACCAAAACCCAAACACTGGATGTTAATCTAGTGGCTGAGATGTATTAATATTTTCATAATGGTTGGTGATAATTTTTGTGGTGGAGATAATAATTATCAGTAAAAAAAGAGAGCGATAGTGTTTACTTTTTCCCCTTTATAGACTCCTAAGGGTAAAGTACTGGTTTAAAATGGGAATTTCGATTCCATTTCCTGTGCAGTTAAGAAAACTTGTATTTCAGGGCTTCAGAACTTTTTTTTTTACAATTATGTTGCCTAGATAGATTTCAAAAAATACTATTTCCTAATGATTTTTTTTTTTGTATTTTGTGTTGTCAAAACAGTTCTTTAAAACCTGTGAGGTACAAAAATAAAAATGCTTTGGAAAACGCATTTCTTAGAGCAAAGGAGAATAATCATTGAAGGCTGAAAGTGCCTTATCAAGCTTGCAGTTTCTTTTCTGAATTAAATCTGTGTTGGAAAAAAATACCATCTGCATAGCCTCTGGCTTTATGTCAAAGTATCTATATTGTTTATAATTCAGTGTTGAGGTTTAAGACATTTCACTGAGAAAAAAGATGACTCAAGGAAGAATTAGGATGAATTGCCAACTAACATGTGGTCATTGCACCAGTTTCTTACCTTGGTTATCTTTTTTTCTGGGTAGAGGAAATGAATTGTGATTTTATGAAATCACTCAAATTTTGCCTATCTTCTGATATCTCATTGGAGCAAACCAGTGTTCAGTGTTCCAGAGAAAAGACAGAAAGGAAAAGACGTTTGTTCATCTTAAAGAGTTACACCTCAGATTGCTCACTAATTAAAGAGTTTTAATAAAGTAAATAGAAGTCTAAGTTAGCTATGGATAACATTGGGAGACCAGGCCTCCCATTCTTCCAGGAACTTCTTTAGCAAGCATATATAGATATTATTTTCAAAGCATGGAGTGTGTTTTATTTATCAAAATGAAAAGCAAGTGAGTCTAACTAGGGACTTTAACCAGGTCAGGAATGCAGACTGGAGAGCATTTCCCCAGGCTGGTCAAGCAAGTAGGAGGGTACCTTGAAAGATGGAAATCAGAAGTGTATGCTCATTTCTTGTGTGTGTGTGTGTGTGTGTGTGTGTGTGTGTGTGTGTGGTGTGTGTGTGTGTGTGTGTGTTGAGAGAGGCAGAGTAAAGGCAGAAAAGGAAACATCAATGGGGGTGGGGAGGAGGGAAATGGGGACCAAGACATGTGAAAGGGTATCAATGTATGGGAATTAATGCACCTTCCGTCTGGCAAATATCATGTAACCCTTCTACTAATTACAATAAAAAATATATGAAAAAAAGAAAAGGAAGCATCGAGTTATGTGTAGAGTCCACCAGTTTTCAATTGACCTTTTGTTTTTTCTTTTGCCATTTTCCTCTAAAAGAAAGAGTGCCCTCTTCATTTAGTCACTCTTTACTTAAAAGGATGTTGACTCCTTTCACCTTTTCTTACTAGACAGAAAAAAAGGCTGTTATGCTTCCCCCTTCCTTGAGAAAATAACTTTGCCTGGGATTGGCAACACTTGATAGCATTGCTCTATAAGAAAAGAACTCAGCCAAGCTCATTTCACTGGAGACTTGATTGGCATCCATTGCAAATGTCACAGTGAATGAGCATCGTAGTTTTTTTTTTTTTGAACAAAAAGCTTTTAACACACCCCAAACTGCAAGTTAGCTAGGGTGAACTTGTGCAATGATTTCTGTTCTATAACTGCATGCATCAATTTACTCTGTGATTGAGGGGTACTTTCTACTGAGCTCTGTGAATGCTTAGTCGTAGCAGCTACTTTCTTCTCTTAAAAGTCAAGTGCTGGGCGGGTTGTAATACCTGGGGGGAAGGGATCTCTCTTCTGGGCATTACTGCCCTCATTTGCTGCTGGGTTGCCTGCAGCCATTGATTCCCGCAGGCTCCTTCTTTTCGGGTTCTGGAAGCTGGTGCCATTGTATGAGAGCTTGTCATTACTCTTAGAGGATAGTGAGAAGCAATCCCAGGAGCATCTGGAGTATGTGAGGAGGACCCCGGTTATCTTGGCAGAACCAATTAGCTTTTCCTATCTTTGTTTGAAGTTCTTCTCTAGTTCCAGAGATGGAGGCAAAAAAGCAAACCTGTTGGGGTGTCTTAAGGGGAGAGTTGGGCTATGCAAAGCACCTCCATCTGGGGGGCGGGTGTAGGTGTCTCCAACCCCTGATGACTTAAGGGAATGCTTGTGTGCTGAGAACAGAGCCAGAAACAGAAGAGGTATGTGCACAAGCATAGGTTGTCCGCGTGGGGGTTGAAGGTTGGGTTGTTAGCAGTGGCACATCTGCTTAGGGCTTGAGGAGAAGAGCTGGAAAGAGAAGGAAATCTGGGCCAGTATTGGTTTGTCTGATTGTGGTGAGCTGTGAGATTTGGGAAGAGACTGAGGAGAGTGCATTCTTTCCAGACCTTACCCTACCCACTATTTTCCCATAGAGCTTGTCCATGTCCAGCGAGGGACTTAAGATTCCAGACCTGGTCCCCAGCGAGAGGGAGTCTCAGGGTTGGAACGTGGGCTTTTGTTGTCTATTTTCCTTTTTCTCTTTTCTTCTCTTGTTGTGTGCACGCCCAACTCCAACCCGGAACACACATGATTTAGCTATTTTACATCATGCCTTATCTAGCGCCCTGAAACTGAGCATAGAGCCATATATTAGATTGAGGTTAGAAGAGGTGGTGACTGTTTATTTAAGGTGATAAAATGGTCCATCAGCAGTAATCTCCATCGATATGTGCCACCAGGAGATGAAGGATGAGGGGACAAGCCACAATTAATTGCCCTATAGTTTTGTAGGAAAGAGTGGAGCCAGGCCAGACCCACTTCGATCTCCTCCGGAGGCTCCTATTCATCATCGTGTATTGTATGTGCCGGCCTCGCAGGGGCCGGGGCCGGCAAGGTTTATCTCCATGCAATGTTCTCGCACTCTTACACACCGGCGCTCCCATTTAATTTATTAATACAGTCATTGGGGGACAAATACAATCCACATTTCTCTCTCATTTCTTCCCCGCCTACCCCCCTTAGATCCTTGGGGCAAGCTGCAGCCGCCCGGGAAGAGCAAAGACTCCGCCTGGGAGTCTGCATTTCCCTTGGAGCTGCGAGTCACCCCCAAGAGGACTGCCAGCGAGTCCTGGGAGAGCTGAGAACAGGGTCCCCCAGGACCCGGGCCGAGTCACAGCCTCCGTGCTTCCAGACGATGCCATCAACTCCCCTGGCCCTGGGATCTGCCTCTAGATCTGCTCAGGGAGCTCCGATCCGGCACGGGGGCGGGAGGTAGTGGGGGGCGGCAGGCGTGCAGGGTGGCGTGCCTGGGACGCGTGAGCCCAGGCTGGGGCGCCCCACCAAGCGTCGCCCTCTCCGCTCACACCCCGTCCAGCCCACCAATCAGGGAGGCAGGGGAGAGCGCCGACCGCAGCCCGGGGACCCAGGGTTCCCAGCGGGCCTCCTGCGGGCCCAGCCGGCCCTCCCTCGTCTCGGGGCGCGACTAGCGGGAGGCCCTCCCTGGGCGGCGCTGGGGTCAGATCGATGGCCCCCCCGCTCAGGCCTCGACCCCTGGGACTCGGACTGCGACCTCGGAGGCAGTGGGGGAGGATTTACAGCCGGGGAATGAATATGGCTGCTGGTCTCCTAAGCAGGCTTCTGCCACTCTTTAGTTGTCATCACCGAGGGCAGCAAGGCTGGTGAAGGCACAGAAAGGCCTGGGGGAGTGAGGGCCTAGGGCTGCTGCTACTTCCCTGCCCGACTCTAAGCTGGGCTGTCCATCTCTCCCTCCACACACCGAGGTCCTAGGAGGGTTTACATTTCACCTCTCCTACAGTAAGAAGTTCAATTCCAGAAAAGAAAACCTTAAAATACATGCATTTGCTCTCCATGCTTGCACCTTCCTTTCTCAGGAGACCTTAGAACAGGGATCCTCCAGAGCAAAGAGGGGAAGAGGGACCTTGATCTCTTACATTCTCTGTGTAATGGTTTTCCACAGCATCTTGCTGGGAGAATATGGAAATGATTTCACAAGTATTGAAAATTCTTTGTAAATAATTATTAACTTGTACAAAAGTGCTCACTTTTTTTTTTAAAGTAAGGGTATTTATTTGACTCCCCCTTGTATAGTGTATTGTTTAGCCTGGAATGCTGTGTGTATTTGTGTATGTGTAGGGTACAAGGTTAGGTATTAGTAATTTGGGGGATCTAGCTTGCTTTTTCATCAACCTTTTCATGTAGGTGTCTGACTCACTGGCTAGAAAACTTCTAGAATGTTTGTCAATTTGTGATACACTTGTCAATCCCAAGAAACAGGTTTTTTGGTTGTTTGTTTGTTTGTTTTGAACATCTCCTAGCTTCTCTGCTCCTCCAAGAAACTCACATGAATTACAAGTAACTTAGGATTTTGCATATTTAAAAAGCAGTGTTAACCAGATGCTACTGGCTCATGCCTGTAATCCTAGCTACTTAAGAGGCTGAGATCTGAGGATCAGAGTCATTGAAGCTCGACTGGACAGGAAAGTCCGTGTGACTCATCTTCAGTTAACCACCAAAAAATCCAGAAATAGAGCTATGGCTCAAGTGGTAGAGCATGAGCTTTGAGAAAAAGCTCAAGGACAGCACCCAGGCCCCGAGTTCAATCTTCAGGACCATATGCTTGCATGCATAATCCCATACATGAATGTTGGAGTATCACAGGCACTTTGGTGGCAATTGGCTAACTTCTCTGGTAGAATGTGTTGATATAGCAGAAAGTGGTTCAAGATTAAGATTCATATATTGGAAAGACTAATTAGTGTGCTGGGCCTGTCTACTCTGTAGTGACACTTAAGGTACAGTCATCTTCTAGATCTTGAGAGAGCCTCAGTTTTTTAGTACTCTTTCAACACCTTCAAAATATATTAAGTTTAAGAGGGATTTAGAGGATTTCTTAGGAAAAGGACTTAGCTATAGCTTATTGTCATTTATTGCAAACATTACTAGAAGTATGCTTCTTGTTTGTATCTTTATGTTATTACCCACACAGTTGACACTTCATATGGAGAGGCTGGGAGCTGATAGAGGCTCTAATATAGGTGATTAGTGGTGTGAGCAGTAAATGCTTTTGCTTCTCATTCTTTTGCTTCATTGAGTCAACCAGAACAGGAAAATTGAGCAATTCCTTGGGGGCATGATTTATATGTATTTGCATGGGGGAAATTACCCTTGATTATTGTCATTTGTTTTTAGCTATCTTTGTTAAGGTACTGAAAGGCTATTTCTGAAGCCAGATACTAACATTAAAAATTATGAGCATTATCTATTTGCTTTGCTAATGTAACTTCCCCAAACCCAGGAGTATGGGAAAGAGAGAAATCTCAGTAATTCAGTCATGATAGAGCACTCAAAATGGTTACATCAGTGAAACATTTTAATTCTATTGATTGAGCCATGAGTACTGGTATAAAATTCTCATAGCTTTCATTAGTCTTCCTAAATCTGTCAGTTTGAAGGCTCTGGAGTCAGGCAGATCTAACAGTGAACTTTTTCTTTGTCACTTTCCAGCTTTCTGGTTCTTGGTCAAGTCATGGTCTTCATGTAGGGTCTTGCCAAATCTGTAAAATGGGATCATGACAAAGACTATGATGGTAGTTTGTTTGGCAGCTGCATGGTACATGGTTGGTTCTAAGTAACCATGTGTAGTTGTCCCCCTTTTTTCCATTTTTGCAACTTCTTCAAGTTTTTGCCTCCACGAATCAAAAGCTTGAAAAGTGACTGAAGTGTGAGCAGCTGACACACTCCCATTTAGGCTCTGGGGTCAAAAGTGGAGCCTTGAAGCATTTTAGCACTAGTTTGTGCTGCTGGCAGAGGGCGCTCTTTGTGTGGAAGGGAGGCTCAGAAACAGATCATGCCTGGGGCCCCTCCAAGAAGTTGCAGTCAAAGGGCGTTTTATTCTAAGGAGTGGAGGAGCAGCTGTTGACTGAGGGTAAGAAGGCTAGCTTCCTTGTAGCTTATGGGCACCTACAGTCAGATTACTGAGTCAGAGATGGCTGGCTCTCACGAGGCTGGGTTGTGTGTTCTTGTTTCTTCATGGAAAGCTTCTCAAGGACTCACTTTGTTCCACGTTGCTTGAGCGTTTTGGCACACATGGGGTTCCTCCAGCGTAATCCCCCAGGAAGGCACAGGTGTCTGGAGGCTTTGAGAGGATCCTTCTGCCCTGTACCAGGGTTTCCACGGCCACCGGGCCCTCACCATCTACACCAGGCCCACTGCCATAGGGCTCCATGACACAAGGACGCCCAGATTTCCAAGGGAGGCCGGGCCAGGGAGGTTGGGTCCTGCCTGCAGGCGCCCAGGCTGCCCCTTCTCTTCTGAGCAGGCCCGCCTCATGGGATGCAGACACAGCGGCTCCGCCAGGCCCATTAATAACTCGGAGGGCGCTGCCATTCGACAGCACTGTGGCTGCAGAGCTGCAGGCCTGCTTCTAGGCCTCTTCTCGTCCAGTGCTAGTCCAGTATGCTGGGTGCTCTAGAACCTGGGCTGAAGGGCAAGTGAAGGTCGCCTTACCCTCTAGCCGCAGGTCGGAGGTGTGTGCAGCTTCAGCCACAGCTTCACCGGGATTGCAGCAGGGATGGTGGCACTAGGCCGCGGGACGGGCTGTCGAGGCAGACTGGGGCTCTCCCTCCCAATCACCACCCTGATCATTAAAGACCCATTCCCCGGATGGTTAACATTGCGATCCAAACGGGCCTTTGGCAAATCCAGGCGCACCTGGCCCGTCAGCCCAGCCCCACAGTCCACACCCATCCCGACGTGGCTGGAGTCTCTGGGGTGGCCGCAGAGGGGCCCGCTGGGCCCGGGCCCCCGAGCGGCCGCCCTCGACTCGGGCGCTGGCATCTGGCGAGGCTGCCGGGTGCTGGTCCTGTGCTGGGCCTCGGTGATTAAACACGTGCGCGCGCACACTTCCCCGAAAGTAAGAAAGCCCAACAGGCAGTAGACTCTAACCAAGGAGAATTCCTCCGAGGTCTCAGTGACGGGGTTCTTTTGGGGGGTACGGCAGTAGCACCCCCAGAAAACGGCGGGCGGGACCGATGCGGGGCAGGGACCGAAGGAAAACAAGGAGCCCGGGAGAAGCCGCGGGTGCACTCCCAGCTCCCCCACTCCCAGCTCCGAAGGCTTTTGGGACCCCGGAGCTCTGGCTCCACCCCGGGCGGCCCCCGATGCCGCGAACGCCGAGGGGTGGCGCGGGTTCGCCGCTCCTGCGCCCGGTCCCGTTCTTCTGTGCGCCCGCAGGGAACCGGCGCCGGGGACCGGGAGTGCCCGAGGCCGGGGCCCCGAGGTCGGGTTAACGCTCTCCCTTCCTCCCTCCCGCGTGTCCCCCGCAGGTTGCGACATGTGCGCGGACAACCGCAACGGCGAGTGCCCCATGCACGGCCCGCTGCACTCCCTGCGCCGGCTCGTGGGCACCAGCAGCGCCGCGGCCGCCGCGCCCCCGCCCGAGCTGCCAGAGTGGCTGCGGGACCTGCCCCGCGAGGTGTGCCTGTGCACCAGCACCGTGCCCGGCCTGGCCTACGGCATCTGTGCGGCGCAGAGGATCCAGCAAGGCACCTGGATCGGCCCCTTCCAGGGGGTGCTCCTGCCCCCGGAGAAGGTGCAGGCGGGCGCCGTGAGGAACACGCAGCACCTCTGGGAGGTAAGGACCCCGCCAGCCTCGGTCAGCGCGGGGCCTGGCCTGTAACAGGGGCCGGCTTCCGGAGAGCCTCCCTGGGCCTGCCCCGCGGGTACTGGAAGGAAGGTGGTATTCCCCGGCTCCAAAAAGATGTGGCCCTGCCTCGCAGGTGTCTGTGGTCAGGAGGCTGGAAGAAGGGCCAGGGCTGTCGGCCTAGCCCGCAGCCCAGCCAGGAAGACAAGGCCACCTTGATCCACCTCTGTCCCAGCTGGGAGGGATCCCAGCTGCTCTCAGTAGTTTGAAAAGAGAAGGCAGCTGAGGTGATGCAGCAGAGGAGGCTGGGCCTGGGGTGTGAGCTGGGTGTCCTTTCTGTTCCATTCCAAGCTTTCAGGTATTATGGTGCCAGAAGGGACAAAAGCGTAGAGAGGCCAGGTCAGGCCGATTTCCCCAGCTGAAAACTAAATGTGGAATGGGAGATAAAAACATGTTTCATGCTTTTCAGAGTTGCCCAGGAACTTTAAGAATTATACTGTAAATCTAAAAAAAAAAAAAATCAAAACACGGGAAAACCCTGAATACTTCTGTATAACCTAACACCCATGATATTATTAAAAATAACCTAGCTGCAAAAAAAAAAGGTGAACCTGAGATTTCTCTTTGACCTTCTTGTCTGATTTTCGAGTTTTACTCCTGAAGAGAGTGAGTTCAACATGATCCACTTCTACCGTGGAGGATTTATATATGAAATGCCAGGTGTTAGGTGGTGTAACTATAAAGTGTATGTAAATCTGACTATGGCTAGGTGAAGGAGTGAAGTGGAAATAGGGAAGGAAGTTTCTTAATTGCCAGGAGTCAAGTTTCTGTGGAGTTCAGGGGTCCTGCATCAGTTTCCCCTGCCCCTCACATAGGCGCAGAGCTTGTCAGTACTATCAACTATGGACTGTCCTGAATGAGTTGTACTACATAAAACTCATGGCACTCAACAACCTGCTCAAGTGTTCACTGAATTCCCTTCTAGCCAGACGTGCACTGGCTCTGGAGATTCAACATGATGGGGAGCCAGATCTGGTGTCTAGATCCTTTCTGTGATGGTTGGTGTTGGGGTGTTGAGGAATATGCACAGCTTGTTCTGACCCAGGCGGAAAGGGTGCCAGAATCCACAACCCAGAAGCTCAAGGTGAAGATAGGGCAGTCCAGTGGGCATGGTTCTTCAGGCATCTGCTCTTCAGGCTTTAGGTTCATTCCAGTTCACTCCGAAATTTTACTCACAGATTTAATTTCATTCACATCTTAATTTCTGGAACAGCTCAGGAGAAAATGACTTGATTCTCAATCCATGGCTGTAGAAGTTAGAGCTTTTGCATAGGAAAGCTGACACATGGCTATATGGAAAGCATCTAGTTTGAAAACATACCCTAGTTGGTTTTTGTTTCTGACAAGTTAATTGTAAGCTCCAAAGTGTATAGAAGACTTCCAAGCCACTTTTCATGGTCCAGAGATGTTGTTAAGAATTATCATATCGTATAAAGATCTGCTAGTACTTTTCTGGGGGAAATTATCAAGCCGTGTTCATGCTGTCCAGATTTGTTCTATGTGAAATGTTAAACTGAGCACCTTGCTGGAGTCTGTGATGATATTTTTAGGGTGCAGAGGACAAAATACGAACAAAATCTCATAGTTCATGTTCTTTCCTAGAAGACTTTGAATGGATATGATATTGACAGGAGGCCACTACATACAAACATAGAAAATCAAATTATATATAAATACATACATACGTATACATATAGATGTAAACTTTTTATACTTTTACTTGTACTTAATGAAGTTAAAGTTCTGAGTAGTAAAGACACTGGGGAATTTGCTCATTATGTGCTCCTTTTCTTGATACTCCTGTGGCTCTAAAGCAAGTTTTTACGTGTTGTTTGGGGGGTATATAAGTTGCATGTATCAGAGAACTAGAGTTGTTCCTATGTTGCAAAAATTACTTGCTCTGTGTCTGCTTAGATAAGCCATAGGTCTTAAACAAATTTAGAGCATCATTTATTTATCACCTGTAACAATTAGAATAAAATTCATTTGAGGGCATTAAAAGGACATTAAAATTTTAGCCATGCAAAATTGTCTTTTGGGAGAGCATTAAGAAAAGGTGTCTAGGCACCAGTCAATTTAGTGTAAATGACTATGTGTAAGAAAAACATACATTTCAGTTTTTATTAGTGTAATTACTTGTGAGGCATGGAGTATGCTTTTATTTTTATTTTAAGCATCGTGATTTATGAAACAAGATTACTTGAATTAAGTTATATTTATAACAAAAGAGTGTAAATGTTGCATTTTTCCTTTAGTTTTAGTCTTTCAAACCTAATTTCTAGTGCAGAAAACTTTTAATAATTGCTATTATTTATATTAGAAGGGACTAGCCACTGGGATACAGTATAAATAACTATAAATCTATATGGGAAAGGGCTGGCAATAATTGTTTAATGACTCATGTAATAATTATCCACTTAAAATATGTTCTTTTTAGATATCTTCCAGAATATCAGAGTGACATAAAACAGATTTTAAAAAATTAAAAGCAGTTGAATTATGGTGATTTCATTTGAAAAGCCAACTGTAATTGTTTCTCTTCCTCATGTTCTTTCAAGTCCTTTGCTGATGAAGAAATGTCTTTATATTTAAAGTTCAATAGTCAGGTCCTGATAGATCTTACCAGGGTTACTTATCTTTATTTCAGCACAATAAATGGATCACTAATCTTTTCCTGTCACTTTCCTGCAGATGATGGATTTGGCCTTCAGTTTATAGTCCATTGTTTTGACTCTGGTTGTATTTTATTATAAACATGAGGGCTTATTACAGAAACAAACAGATTCACCTCTCTCATTTCTTTTTATGTAATCGTTAGGAGTACTGTCTGTTTTCTACGTAGAACAACAGTGTTTTAATATCCAATGTACATCAATACATATTGTTGGCTGGTTTTGCAAGTATGCTATCCTTTTTCAGAAAGCTAATATTTTTGGGGGGTGGGTATGGTTCCAACTCTTCAAGAAAAGTGAAAGAAAGTGAAAAATTATCTCATCACTTTAATGTATTTTGAATCTTTTGGATACTTTTGGAAAATCAAGCGTCCCCCCCAACCCCTTTGCAATTATCCAAGGTAATGCTGTTTTCTAGTTTAAGAAGATAAGCAAGTTAAAAACCAAATTAATCATTTTGAAGGGGGGGTGATTTCTTTTAGAATCAGAATGTTAATGCGTTTTTAACAATAATAAATGCAGATATTGTAATATAAAAACATTACAGGTTATATGAAAACCTTTTGGTTATATCCATTTATTGCAACAAGAATAGTCAATAGTTGTATGATAGGTTTCCAACTATTTGAATGTATTGGGAGAAAAAAGAAAACAGAAATTTTCTCAGTGATTAGATTTTATTGATAAGAACAAGATATTTTTACCCTAATGTGTTTTCTAGTGAAGAACTGAAAGGCACATTTGATACTAACATTTATAAAAATATTATCTCAATTATTAATGTATTCTTTTTCCCTTGAGATAAATTAATCTAGTTGTACATGTTTTCCCCTTCTGCTTAACGTCAGAGTTTAATGTGACTAGACCTTAGGAATGTACACAATGTGTACCTAAAATTCTACTGGAATAATATACAGAAGTTGAAAATAAAGTTATAATTTAAGATAGCCTAGAATTACACCTTTCAACTTGGAGCCTGATTTGACAAGAAACTTTACCAACAATGACAAATAAATTGCACTTGTTTTCAACCTAAAAACATGAGTCTGCTAATTGAGATAATGTAGTGACTTGTTAGGATTATTGTCAAGGAACTAGAAAGATATTTAACTTTATAAGACCTGTCTTCTCTTTGCCTGGATAAATCTGAATGTGTCAACTTAATTTTCACTAGGTGGGAACCTTCACTATTTTTTGTCAGGAAACCAATAGGGTAACATAATGTGGGCCTTTTTGTGGTTTGATTCTGTGCCATAATATTTTAAATTTAATAAGAGTTTCACTTTTAAGCAAATGGTCTATTTTTCATCATTACCATTTAGCTTAAGTCAAAAGATATTAATGAAAACCAATATTAAAAATATATTACCTACTGCTAAATGTTTATATTTCAAAGCCATCATAAGTAATTGGTACTAGAAGGAAATAAATTGGGTTCATATTTTAAATGTGCTATGTGTATGGTTTTATAAATGAGTTGATTCCACATGTACCATACTGAACCCATTCGTATGTTTTTGGATATTTAAAGTAATATTAAGTTAATAATTTTAAATCGAATTAAAATGATTGAAAATTGGTTTAATGGTAGCATTGTAACTATATACCCACATTTTCCTTTGTAGACTTTGTCTCATTTGGATCTAATTTATCAAGACACCAAAGGATAGAATACGTGGTTGACACAGTTATAGTGAAGTAAAAATTATTTTGCAGCCACTTCTCATTTAATACTCAAGGCTGCCTGAAAGTTGATCTTTGAATATGTCAATTTTATAAAATAAAAATAATATCTCCTTAAAAATAAACCATGGTCATGTTGTTGCCACTTTAAATTATGCATCATAACAGCTGGTGCGTCTTGCTGGCGCTGCCTCATTGGATTTGAAGATGTGTTTTATAGTGGTGCCCATTTGATAGAGTGTGACCATTTTGTAGTTTTCATAAACTGTAAAACCATCTGCTGCCTCTTGGAATGGTTTGCAGCATTGTGTTAAAAATCAAAACTTAGTACTTGAAGTTGGCTTTGGAAAGATTACTGCTTGGTATACCCTTGATGATCTAATTACCAAAATGAGTTGGCTTAATAATATATATAATTTATATGTAAATACGTCATATATTATAGCCCTGTAGAAATCTTTTTATGTTAGTGAGGTTTAATCCTAACGTGTTTTTTTTTTTTTAACATTAATGTGCTTTAGGTGCAAGCATTTTATAAAGTATGGTGTGTTTGGGACCAACAGGATTACTTTTTGGTTGTTGCTATGGTGTGTGTATGTGTGTGTGTGTGTGTGTGTGTGTGTGTGTGTGTGTGTGTGTGTGTTGAACTCAGGGCCTGAGTGCTGTCCCCTAGGTTTTTTGTTTGTTTTTGCTGAAGGTTGGTACTCTACCACTTGAGCCACACCTCTCTTTCCATCTTCCTACTAGGTAATTGGAGATAAGAGTCCCATAGCTTTTCCTGCCTCAGCTGGCTTGGAATTATAATGAATATTCCTTAGACCTCAGCGTCCTGACTGTACAGATTAGTCCTTGCTGTTTAGACTCATAACCTTTTGCAAGTATTTGTTTCACTAACTAGTTTCTTCCTTTCTGCATTTTCTTTTCTTTTTCCATTCCACCTTAAAGAAGGGATTCCGAAGTAAACTCAGAATCT
This sequence comes from Megascapheus bottae, assembly GCF_031878675.1. NCBI lineage: Eukaryota > Metazoa > Chordata > Mammalia > Rodentia > Geomyidae > Megascapheus > Megascapheus bottae. The sequence continues at coordinate 2,545,879 of NC_143518.1, forward strand.
TGGAGTTACTGGCAGGTGATCACTGCCTGAGTGTGGTCACTGTAGAAAGAGAGGGATGGAAATCTGGTTTCTGGTAAACTGGCCCTGAGAAGTGGCAGGGAAACCTTCTTATGTATGTGTACGTTTACACCGCTTAATTGAGAAAAATCTATTTTGTTCTTTTGGAATCGGTTAACATGGTAATGTAATCATATACATCAAAGTTGTGAGTGAATATGAAAAACAGCATGTTCTGTAGTCAGGGACTCATGCCCACAAATCCCTTCTTAGAGAAAGAATGGAGCCACTGGCAGCGTGGTAAGGGTGACCTGAAGAAGGCTGCATTACAGAGTGACTAGAGCACCTCACTTTCTCTTTTTCTTTCTTGCTTTTTTAGACTCTTATGTACTCGTAGATGTCATGAGTTCAGACATTCCTTGTGTATTTACACAAGAAATACAGATTCTGGTACAAGTACTTAGCATAAAAGCCAGAGAAACCAGAGCAGAATCTACTTTTCCTTGTAAGCATTTGCCACGTCCCTCAGATAAGTTGCAGAATTCCATTATCCAAATTGTTACACATGTGTGACAGAGGTTGACCTTTCGTCATGTCAATCCTTTCTGTGTAGGCCCCAGGCTCCAGCCTAATGGCTCAAACCCTGATTTACTCACTGTAATAAGGGCAGGAGGTCGAGCAATTGTCAGACTGCCTGTTCGTGCTCTTCTTGGAGCCTGGTTGAAGGCTGTTAACACAAAGCTTTTCAAAGTGAATTTACAACTAGCACCACTGACAGAGGCCAATCAGTGCACCATAAATGTCAGGTTAGTGAGATTGAGCAGTAAGTAAAGTACTGACAGCACACTATTGGCTGGAATCAATTGTTCAAGGTTTAACTGTGAAGAACAATCTATGGATGGTGGGTTTAGGGAAAGAGCTAATGCGGAGCCGGGGGTCCAGGTGGGCTGTGTGATTTACCTGTTAATGGGAATGAAAGGTTTGGGACAGCATACAATTTGTGTAGTGCACCCAGCAGCACCCATGTTGAAGTGAATCACTATGTGGGAGTTCAGAGAGGCCAAGCCTGCTGACTTAAGCTTAGGTGCTAGAAAAAAAAACAACACAGCATTTGATAAAAGGAGATTGAGATACACAGTCACAATCCAGGGCTATCAGAATGAGAGGATGCTTCTGTTGCATTACAGTTCACTGGCAAGGAATTTGTCTAGATTCCAAAACTAACAGGGTTTGCACAAAGATGCAGATCCAAATCTGCTCACTCGTTGGCTCCTCTGGTAGCTGAGCACTGTGAAACTTTTGTGGACATCCCTCATGAGTGATTATGGGTAGAGGGTCTGAATATCCATGAGATGTGGTTTCCCCAGCCGACGCAATGTTTTTATCATTTTGTGTAATGACAGCCTAGACAACAATTCATTTAGCTCTGAGGGCATCAGCATTAAAATGGAGGAATCCATTAAAATGCTGTATGCAAGGATTTATAAATTAGGCAATTTTCTTGATTATTGCAATCATTTACAAAATTGATCGTTCCAGTGTGGTATAGACAGATTTCAGCAGTGATCATTGATGCAAGCACATTCACTGATATCTATAGCTATTGGTCACTAACCTTCCCCCTCCCACCACCACCTTGCTGTTCTGGCTTTCAAGGTCAGGCAGATGCTTATAATGATGAACTTCCATTTGTCTTCAGAAAAGATCCACCTAGACCATAAGAGTGAGAACAGGTTGTCCTAAAGGCTGTAGCATTGCTTTTCGATTTGAATTCTAATTTGGGAGAGGGTATCAATAATACTGATGTGCTTCCAGTCAGTAGCCTGGATTTTGATACAATGACAGTTTAAAAGGAAATAACATTTTCAAATTACAGCTGTAAAATCTTGGTGTGATTGAAGATCTAAAAGTCAATAATGTGTTTTATTTGTTGGTCCTTCGAGTTCTAATTATCCAATAGATATATCGTAGACTCACTGGATTTTAGGTCAATTAATTCTGGAAGGCATAATAAAGACATTGTTACAAAGTGTGAAATGCTCAAAAGGATGAAGATTTTCCTATACAAGAACACACACACACACACACACACAACAAGTTCACTTGGTGCTTAATCACTAACCACAAACCACAAAGTTGCCTTTATTTCTGAAATAACAGCCATGGATGTGCCAAATGTCTCCACAGGGCTTCATCCAATGAAAGCTACCCATGCAGTTTCTGCTTAGTATGAAATAACTGACTATAGAACATTTGTTTTTAATCATCATTTTGTTTTTAATCATTTCCCCCCTTTTGAAACTTCAACACAAACTGGAGCTCATAAAATAACAAAACTTTAAAAAATGGTTGGCAGTGTGGATAAACAATAACAACAAAAAGGCCCGATTTCTGTCCTGATTGTGAATACATACTAATTAGATGTCAAAGCACTTCTTTGATTAAAAGGGGAAATATTCCATTTCAGAAAGTCAAGAAACTTGGTGACACCTTGCATTTGTTTGGCTGTTGTTGCTGACTAAATCAGAATTATTATTATTATTAATAATAACCAAAGCAATGCGTGTGTGTGTGTGTGTGTGTGTGTGTGTGTGTGTGTGTGTGTGTGTGTATACATACTCAGGGCTCGGGTGTTGTTCTTTAGCTTTTTCACTCAAGGCTGATACTCTCAATTAGAAGTAAGAATCTCAGGGACTTCCCTGCCCAGACTGGCTTTGAACTGCAGTCCTCAGATCTCAGCCTACTGAGTAGCTGGGATTATAGGTGGTGGTAACTCAGCTGCAGTGTTTGTTTGTATCCTAAGACATAAAAACTTTGTGGTAAGTTGTCTTGGGTGAACTGTGAATGAGGATTAGCAATGTCCTCTCCCTTGCCAAGAACTCCCATATATTTATTTAATAAACCAAATATAAGCATGCAATTGTGAAATAAATGATATTGGATTAAGCTGATTTTGTTAAAATGAACAGTGTTTTTCACTCTCTGTGATCATTTTAAATTAATGCTGTCTCAGATAATGAAGTGTCTTGCATAGAAGCATTCAGTGTAATCTAATTCAGTAGAACTTTCGTAAGTGTTTTTTAATTGGAATCAAATTAAATGTAATCAAGTCATGTTTTCAGTGTCTTGTAAAGTGCCACGAGCTAAGTGTTGTTAGCACACTTGGGAATATTGATGTTTATTACAAAAGTACCAGTACTAAAATTTTAAATATTTCTTCACACTACAAATAATAAGTATATGTAAATTTTAGGTTAGAAGACAGTGCTTTTGGACTTCTTTGTTTTTGTCTCAAAAATATTAGTATTTGTATTTAATAAAAATATATCTTATATATTTCCTAAGAAAGAGTTCTAAAACTGGTTCCTGCAAAAGAGAGTTCTAAAAGTATTACATTTCAAAGGAAAACATTTAATTTCAATTTATTGCACTATAAAATTTTACCCAGATAATCTACCAACTGTAAAATTTCAAGCTTTAAAAGGGTAGAAATAGATTTCCATATTAATAGTAATTAATGTACATCATGAGGAATTGAATTTATATAGAAGTATACACCAGTGTTGATGAACCAGAGCTATGTTATTTATTCCGTTGAATCATTGTTTGGTTAAAAGATGTTCACACTATTACCTTGATATGCAAAAACATGTTTTAAAGCAGTAAGCAGTTAAGAATGTTTTCAAGAGATATCCTGCAAATGTTTAAATTTGGCTCACCCAGGAATAGATTTTGATTTTATGTCTAATCTCATTCTCCGCTCTCTACCTTTTCTTGGTGAGAAATTTAATGAACATCCTGCTGATTCTATTGATATCAGAGAAACACTTCGACTGATATTTTCATATACTTTATAACACGTGTCTTTAATAAAACCAGAGCCTTTCTCATATCCATGAGGAGACGGTAATGACCCTCTAGGAAGGAAGGAAAAAAAAATCTGTTTTCCTTTCTACATATAAAGGTTTAACAAAAAATGACTAGGTATCTCTGGAATGCTTTTTTAGGTTGGAAGGCATTATTTACCTTGCTGTGTATAAGACTTTACAGAAACAACTTAATTTCTTTGTATTCCTATTTCTCCTCGTATAAAATAGTAATGTATTTAATAGTTTTATAAAGAGAAAATATTCATGACTTTTATATAACAAATGAGAGATTTTCCTCTATTTTTAGTTGAATTTAGTAGTAAATATTGCATCTAGTGAGCATAGAATATAAATACAAAGAACTTTATCATTTATTTGTTCAAACAAAAGATTATACACAGTAGAGAATGACACATCCCTTGGAGTTAATTACTACAATATAAGTTTCAATAATATTTCAATGTGAATTTATCCACATGATTCACAGTAAGAAAAGATTATCTGCTGAAGAGGTACTATACATATGGAGATTTTCAAACTCTTTTAATTTTAATTTAAAAAATCTTTGAATTGTTACAAAATTATATGTATTAATTGCATACCATGAGGTATTTTGATACATACACATATCAAGTATATGTGTACATTTATAAATATATGAATATACCTAATTATTCACTTATCATTTCTTAGTGTATATATGCATTTCTAGCTTTTATGAATTATGCATATATTGTATATTATTATTGTCCATAGTCACATAGCAGTACCATAGAACACCAGAACTTGTTTTTCTTTAACTATGTAGAACTTATTATCAGAAAAGGAAAGTCAACATTTTCGGGGGCGGGGGTTGTGCTGAGGTCGAACTCGGGGCTTCGTGCTTTCATGGCAGGCACTATGCCACATGAGTCATGTTTCCATCCCTTTTTGCTAAAGTTATTTTGGGGACAGTGTCTAGGTGTGTGTGTGTGTGTGTGTGTGTGTGTGTGTGTGTGTGTGTGTGTGTGTGTGTGTGTGTGTGTTGGTACTGGAACTGAACTCAAGGCCTGGATGCTGTCCCTTAGCTTTTTTTCTTAAGGCCTTTACCACTTGAGTCACAGCTCCACTTCTAGCTTTTTTGCAGATTCACTGGAGATAAGAATCTCACAGATTCCACTGTTCAGGCTGGCTTCAAGCCACTGTTTTCAGATATCAGCCTGCTGAGTAGGTAGGATTGCAGACGTGAGCCACTGGCATTTGACTGTTTTGGTTTTGCCCAGTCTGGCACAGACCATGATGATTCTATTGTTAGGATGACAGGCATATACCACTGTATCCAGCCATTGGCTGAGAATGAGAATGAGCAAAAGTGCTCAAGGAAAGTACCCCGACTCTTAGTTCAAGCCCCAAAACCTAGTAAAAAAACCTAAACAAAAGATTAGTTTGGATTGCCTAGTGAATCAGCTAGAGTCTTAGAAAGCTGTCCTCCCTCAGAAAACAAATACTACTTTTCAGGAAGAATAATGAGAATTACTTAATTGTTGTTAATCTAATACTCTTAACAATAGCATAACATTATTAATATTGGGCACATAAAGAGCATTTATTTCATGGATGTATATGATTTCAGTACGTAGAATACTAACTCAAAGTCTTTACTACAAAGAACTGGTTTGCAATGTAATATTGTACAGGTAGTTCCAATACAGGAAGAGCCTCCTGACCATGAATCTCAAATCATAAGCAATTCAATTAGGTGTTTTGACACCGGGTACTGAATTTTGAGTAGAAAAACATCTCAATGTTGTGACTTGTCTATAAATATTAATTGACAAATCAACAAAAATCACACAATCCCTCCATCCATAAAAATGCATGCATAGCTGTGAACTAGTAAATACAGATACAAGTCTGTGTCCCTGTTGACTCTTTGAAAAGCAAGAATTCCAATTGACAGTCTACAGCTAGAAATATTAAATGAAAGAATAAGCACAAATGTCAAAACACTTCATAAAAGATAAAAACCTAGACTAGCATTTGTATCTTTCATATATATATTTCATATTAATCATTTTGATTGCAGTACCTGGATCCTTTTATTTGATGACAAAGAACCAAAACATATCTCAATGAACCAGCTTAGACTCGGAGCCATCTGGCCTAGGTAGTTGAGTGGGTGTCTGTGTTCTAGAGCTTGTGTGTCAGCTCTGAATCTGGGATAGCCAGCCAAGCTTTGGCAAAGTTTTAAACAAAAAGCACACCTGAAGAATAATGACCTATACAATGCACAGAGCTTCAGATTTGCAAGATGAAAATGTTCTGGAGATAGATTACAAAAGAATCTGAATGTGCTTCACACTCCTTGAAAAATATACATGAAAATGTTGACAAGGATAAATTTCATGTTAAGTGATGATAGAATCTTAAGAAAAACCATCTCTCAGTGCTTTCCCTCTACCTCAGTAGTTCTCCAATGCTAGCAGAAGAACTTTCAGCAGCAAGAGGTCATGTTCATGAAATCTGAGGACTTAACTCAAATGTAGTTCTGGGTTAGGGTCCAGAAATCTACATTTCTTCACAACTCCCTTAGATGGTTCTGGACCTGCCTGCAAAACTCCAATGGCTATTGCTAAACCTGGTGCTTCTCCCTTTCCTACCTGTCTCATCCCTGTCTCTGCCACTCTTGTTGTTGTTTAAAGCTAGCCCCACTTCTGGCTGTTTTTGTTATTTTGTCACTCCTGGGGCTTGAACTCAGGGTGTAAGCACTGTCCTTGGGTTTTCTCAAGACTAGAGCTCTACCACTTGAGCCACAGCACCACTTCTGGCTTTTTCTATGTATGTGGTACTGAGTAATCAAGCCTGGGTCTTTGTGCATGCTAGGCAAGCAGTCTACTGCTAAGCCAAACTCCCAGCCCCACTTCTGGTTTTTTACTGATTAATTGGAGATAAGAATCTTGTGAACTTTCTTACCTTGGTTAGTAGGCTTTGAGCCTTGATCCTCAGATCTCAGCCTCCTGAGTAGCAAGGATTACCAGTGCGTTTCTTTGCTACTCTTCATCTCTACTATACTATTCTTGTTGACAGTTCCAGTCTTCTCTTTTACTACTTTTTCCTATTCCTCAGATGTAGATAGATGATCAACAGATAGGAAAAAATGGTATCATTATTAAAGAACTATGAACAGGTAGCTAAATGAGTTCCTGTAGCTTTCTTCTTTTCTGTGTTTTGGAACTCTCCCTAGCTAGACATAGGGCACAGCCAAAATGACAGAATTGTTTCGAGTGTGGGTATGTTGACAGGGTGCAATGAGCATCTAGGTAATCACGGTGTGCTTCAGGAGGAGGTAGCCCAGTGGAAGTCAGTTAGAGGGGTGCATAGGGTCTGTGTTCTAGCTCTCCCTGGATCTGAGCTGTGTAGTCACTTGCAAGGTATCCAGAAGTCCTTCAGCTCTCACCAGTGCTGTAAACAGCCACGCCGTCCTTCCTACTTTTCTTGCACAGCCTCTCTGTGCAGCCCTGGTCATGCAGAGCAGCCATATGCTGCTGGCACTTGTTCAAAGCCTGTAAACTTTCTATATGCCAACTTTATTAACTGATTGATCATTTTCTATCTTCCTCCTTGACTTCCTGTGGCCGCCTGGAGGTGAAGGTAGACTGGGCATGTGCCCTGTGCCAGTCTGATCTTTTCGCTCATTGGGAATCACTTGTTCTTTTTGTCACTTGTTCTTGCTTTTAGGCAATTTACCCTGACTCAGTTTCCCATATGGACCACTAGAGCCCTGCATCTTCAGTTGTCTGATGGGGCATTCCCATTTGAATGGCCTGGTGTTGTTTCAAATTGAGTGCACTAACTGTCCATACCCCATATCTCTCCCAAGAGGTCTCTCCTTATCTTCATCTTTTTGTTTTGGAGGACTATGCGCTCAATATTTTGGAGACAATGTAGCGACTTTTAAAATATGTATTTCTAGGAGCTAAGAAATCTAAGGAAAGAAGATTCTTAATGCATACTTTTGATGTAATGGCTAACACACTTGATTTGAAACTATGTGCAAGATACTTTAAGGGCTCATGGTACTTGACCTTGATTCATCCTCCCTAGGAGCTAAAGGCAACAAGAATCATTTTTCCCCATGAAGAGACTTTCAGATGAAGGTAGAGAACTGAACTAACTTGTCTAAGCTTACATATAGCAAAGATAGGAATCTCCCAGAGGTGCTGTGGACCTCGGAGTCCTGGCTCCTAAGCAGTCTGCTCTCTGCTATCTGTCCACTATCTGACCTGCATTCCCTTTATACCATGATGTTTTGGGCTTTCCTATACTTATGACCCTGGCCTCTAGACCTGACTTTGTGCTTTCTCTTGTTGATTGAGAAGCCACACTGATTTCTCAGCTATAGTCCATTCCTCACCACTGCACATTTGCAGCCCAGGTCCTAGGCATTATGAGTCTACCTGTACTCCAGGATAGCCCTCCCCAGCCCATGTTTAATATCTCAGAAAGCTTTAATTTCTTGACATTCCAAGAGATGCATTTATGCAGAACTTATTATGCATGAGGCTCTCTATGGGTCACATGATGAAAGAAACCATCTCTCTCTCGAAGGATTATAAAGCAGTAGGATCATGAGTTGGAAGAAATGTGCTTTTGGAAACATGTGGAGGAGGGAGAGTTGATTTCTTGTTGGGAATATTAAAAGAGAAGGGAGAATCTGACCTAGAGGAAACAGTAGTAATCCAGGGAGTGTCAGGGACTGGGAGAAAAGAGAATCCAGAGACAGGATCAGTGGTGGCTCCATTGTCTTTTCAAGCCCAGCCCTGCTTCCACTTCTGTTTTCTCCCTTGAACTAACCAAATTACATTTTCTCCTTTGTAGTGTCTTACTAATTCCCACCCCCATTGTGATTTTGTGTGTATGTGTGTGTGTGTGTGTGTGTGTGTGTGTGCGCCTCTAAAGTTTGAACTCAGTTCTTGGGTGCTCTTCCTGAACTTTTGTGCTCAGTCTAGTACTCTACCACTTGAGCCACAGCTCCATCGCTGGACTTTTTAAATAATTAATGGATAAGATCTAGAGGACTTTTCTGCCCTGCCCAGCTTTGAACTGTGATCCTAAGAGCTCAGTTCCTGAGTAACTAGGATTACAGATGTGAACTACTAGTAAGTTTGTTTTTCAATAAAGAATATCCTTCCTTTTTTTTCTTTGCCAGTTCTGGGCATGAACTCAGGGCCTGAGCACTGTCCTTGGACTTTCTCAAGGCTAGAGCTCTACCACTTGAGCCACACCACCACTGCTGTCTTTTTCTATACATGTGGTACCAAGAAATCGAACCAGGGTCTGTATGCTAGGCAAGTTCTCTACCATTAGGCCCCGTGTGCTTCCTTTTTACTTGGGTCCTTTGGTTGAGTTGTAGGATTCCCAGGAATCCTAGGTCTTCTTTACTTTCTTCATGACTCTTTGATGGTAATGAAGTTCTCTCTCTTTTTCTCTCTTGCTATTGCTTTTAATCTCCATTCCTTGGGTAAATTTATATTTGGGATGCTTTATCCTAAACATTTACTGCATATCTGTAATTCAGCTTTGACCATATATCTCACATTTTTACTTGCTAAGCCTGACTGTATTTAAAATTAAGGTGACAAGTGGGGCCAGATCTGATGGGGAAAAGAAGAAATATTGTGACTGATGAGGCTGGTGTTCCAGAAGCCTGATAAATTTGGAGAAGCATGGTGAGATAGAAGGTGGAGGAAGCCATGGTTAGGTAAGTTAGATGGCAAAGCCTTTACCATTTATTGAGTGAAGGAAGTTTTGCATGGGATAGTAGCTCAGACGAAGCTGCTTTGAAAGGCCTCCTCTGGGGCTGTGTGGGAGTAGGCTGTAGTGGGTCAAAGGTGGTGATCAGAGGACCTCAGAAGACAGGATGTGGCTGGAGAGAGCGTTTAGGAACTGCAGGTATGTAGCTGTTCTGGACTAGTCAAGGTCTTCTGGGGTTGCAGGGGAGGCAGAACTTTGATTGGAGGTAGGCTATGGCATCCTGTTCTGCACGTCTATGGTTTGTTTGTTTAGATAACTGACATGTCCTCTGGTGGCTATTTTGCTAGGTGCACTGTGAGTGTGCCCTCTCCTTCCCTTTCTCTGCCAAGGTAAGAATCATTTCTTTTGTTTTCATGCTGACTTGCATCAGTATGGTGACTCTGGAATTTTTTTTAAAGTATATGGAATAAAAATCATACTCAGAAAATTTCAGTATGAGAAAATCTTACACCTTTTATTTGAAGAGCATATGGCATGCAAGAAATATCAACAGCAATAAGAAAGAATTATGGCTCATTTTCTTCTTTTTGAGGAATTTTTCTAGCCAGGCACTGAAGTCCGTAATCCTAGCTGCTCAGGAGGTTGCGATCTGAGAATCAAAGTTTGAAATCCATCTGAACAAACAAATCTGACAGACTCTTATCTCTGACTAACGGCAAAAAGCTGGAAGTGGAGGTATGGGTCAAGAGGTAGGGTACCAGCTTTGAGCAGAGCAGAAAAAGCTAAGCAAGATAGTGAGGCCTTGCCTTCAAGACCTAGTACTAACACACACACACACACACACACACACACACACACACACACACACACACACAAATGATCCAATGTCTTTTTTTCTGCCTATTCTAAATTAAAATATTTCAACCTTTGTAATCTTAACAATGGGACATGACTAAAATACACAAAATTCTAGATTCTCACATACAGTAAGACCAAAAGAGGATAGTCTTAGGAGAGAACCACAAAGGTACAATACCCAAGTGCCTCTTCCTATGTGTATAAGTTATACACTGAAATGAACTCCAAAGATATGGAAATGAAGGGCTTTTTCCTTAAGTTGTTTTGTCTTTTTTTGATAACTCTGTTTTTGTTTTTGTTTCCTGTGCTGAGGTTTGAACTCAGGGCCTGAGCACTGTCCTTGGACTTTCCTCACTCCATCACTTGAGCCACAGTACCACTTCTGGCTTTTTCTGTGTATGTGGTACCGAGGACTTGAACCCAGGGCTTGATGCATGGCACTCTACCACTAGGCTATGCTCCCAGCCCCTGTATTCTTTTTTTTTTTTTTTTGCCAGTCCTGGGCTTGAGCTCAGGGCCTGAGCACTGTCCTTGGACTTTCTCAAGGCTAGAGCTCTACCACTTGAGCCTCAGCACCACTTCCGGCTTTTTTCTATGTATGTGGTACTGAGGAATCGAACCCGGGTCTTCATGCATGCTAGGCAAGCACTTTAACCACTAGGCCAAACTCCCGCAGCCCCTGTATTCTTTACCTTGCACATCTGTGGCAAGGTATGTGAAGGAGGACACAGAATCCAAGAAAACAGGGCAGCAATGCTGCACTGGACATTGATAAAAGCTATACAACTTATGGGTGGAGAAGGGAGGAGGGGAATGGGAGAAGTGAGGGAACAGATGACACTATGTGGAAGAAAATGTACTTATTACCTGATGTCTGTAAATATAACCGCTCTGTAAACCACCTCTAAAACAACAGTAAACTAAATTTGAAAAGAAAGGAAATAAGACATGCACAGGCTATCCTGGCATTGCCATAGAGTAAGACCATAGCCTATTTTGTAGAAATGGCGCATTATATTTCTGCAATAATGCTGTTTCATGTGCTCTAAAACATTATGTCTTTTTGACTAAAAAGGCAATAAATATTCAGAGGAAATTGAAAATAATAAAAATAATGGCTATAAAGGAATCATAAGAAATTCTGTGAAAAATTCAAGATAACAGTGGAAATGGTGTACATCCATATACAGTTGCAAACATGTATCTCTATGAACAGAGACTCCAAGTGAGATTTTTGGTTGGACATTTAGGTTAACAAACTAAGTGTCCCTCTTTTTGGAAAAGGGTTCTGGAATTGGTCGCAGTTGGAACATACAGTGGCTTCATGATTCACGTACTCGAGTATATGGAAGAGCTTGACTCATAGGTACTCTTTTTTTTTTGTGGGGGAGGGAGTCACTTGTGGAACTTGTACTGTCCCTGAGCCTTTCTTACCTTCTTCCCTCTCTCCCTCTTTCTCCCTTCTCTTTACCTTTCTCTCTCCTTCTTTCTTCCCTTCTCTTTCCTTTCCTTCCCTTCTCCCCTTTCATTTCCCTACTCTTTGAAAAACATAATCAATTGGTCTCGTGTGTGTGTGTGTGTGTGTGTGTGTGTGTGTGTGTGTGTGTGTGTGTGTGTGTGTGTGATCACGCTTGCCAAAATACCTTCAGGAGCCCTCTCCCTCCCCCAGACTTTCTTTATAGTAAAAATACTAGGAAGAACAACAGACATTTGTGTGCTACTTTTTTAAATTATGAGAGATTTCCCAACCAGCTCAGTTGCTGGTTTAATTGTGCTTTTTCTGACACATGCATCCTCTGTCTGGTATATCTAAGATGGGAAAGCTGTGGCTCTCCACATAACCTGCTCCATTCCTGCTCAGAACCATAGGGCAGACCTGGCTCCTTTGCCCCATATGCTGCAGGGAGATTTCCATCTGTCCAAACGTTAGCGGGGAACTAAAAGCCTCCACACAGTGATAAAATCCCTAACAAATGTAGTGACAACACTGAACATAAGGCCTTAATTCTTTTTTTTCAAATTGCTTGCATTTACAGTTAATTCAGTTTGAATCATAAGTCTCCTCCACGTGACTATGCACTCATTACCATGAGCTTTATTTAAAAAAAAAAATGGCCAAACGAGAAAGAAATTGGTTTACAAAACATATGTAGCCAAGGTAATGTCAAGCTGGTTTCAAGGTAAGGGAGTTGTTTCATGCCACTATTCATCTTGTGTTTCAGAACTTCAGTTATCAAAGGGACCTGGAAGAATTGTTAGACACATTCAAGTACTGTGCAAGTGCATTTTTTCTATGATAGGATATTGGCTTTAGGCAGCCAGAACTCTTTTTCAAATCCAGATCATCTGAGACCTGGGAGGATAATACACTAGGTGTTGTAGGTTGTGATAGTAGTGGGTGAATGTAATCGAGCACTAACGCCTCATTCATTACCTACGATCCTAGCTATTTATATGAGGCTGAGATCTAAGGATTGCAGTTCAAAGCCCGCCCAGGTAGGAAAGTTTGTGGGACTATCTTCAACAAACTATCAAAAAACCTGCAAGTGGAACTGTGGCTCAAGTCATAGAGTGCCAGCTTTGAGCAAAGTATCTAAAGGATAGTGCTCCAATCCTAAGTTCAAGCCCTAGTACTTCTAGCACTAAAAAAAGAAAAAAAAAAAAAGGAATGTTTCAACAGCAAGTACTTTTTAGTTTTTACACCATATAAAAGACTGAAGAGAAACAGTCGGGAAATGTCCAGACAACAACCATATAAACAGATAATTGCTGAAATATTTGGATAATTTTGAGAATAAATACAGGCTAAATTTTTGGACAGTGAAATCAGCTTTCCATAATAACTCCGTCTCCTAGCCAGTAATTTCCTTGTTCTTCCTAATTTCCTTCACTTCTCTGTAGCTGGCAAATTTCTGTGTTCCGTACCTTGAGCAAACTGGCTGTCCAGGGAGCAAGTTCTGTTGTGAGACTCTGGTCTTGCTTCTTGCTTTGCTACACACATAAGCTGGGTTTTGCCACCTCGCCAGAAAACTCTGGAGCTCAGACAGAGCTTTGGGTTTTGTGATGACTTTTCCCAGAGGGCTTTCAGGGCTGTGCAGCAACCTAACAGTTCATTTAAATTTGGATCCAAGTCTAGAGTCAGTCTAGAGTTATGCAATGTTAACCATCTAGAGGGCTTAGAGGGGTGGTGGGGGTTGTGTTTGAGAGAAAGCAATGATCATACGGGTACCCAGGCAGTCTCTGCTAGAGAGCTAGTAGAGAGTCTCTACTAACAGCTACAGGAATCTCAGCCAAGGTTGGCCTGCCCTAGAAGGGCAGTAGGGCATTTCAGGTCCCTTTGGTCTTTGGCATTCTTTTTCCCTGGCCAAAGAAGAGGAGCAGCAGTGACTTCTCCTTCTGAAAACTTGTCGCTGAACAGTCTGGCATGATGGAAATTTTCATGCTTTTTGCCTTTGGAACACAGCAAGTTTGTGCTTGAGTATGGAAAATAAAAAATGGACGTTGCAGAAAGTACAAATGAATGAAGGAGATGAGCTATCTGCCATCTAAGTTCCTGTTTGACTTTGGCAGATCATTCCCTTCAGACTTACTGTCCTCTCTTTCGCTCTCTGCTGGTAGAATATTAATTGAGTTACATCCCAAAGCCATGACAATATTCATGTGTCCTGAAAGTACTGTGCAGCATGACAAATAGCTCATGGGTAAGAAGAACTATGCCGGGGCCGGGAGTTTGGCCTAGTGGTTAAAGTGCTTGCCTAGCATGCGTGAAGACCCGGGTTCGATTCCTCGGTACCACATACATAGAAAAAAAAGCCAGAAGTGGTGCTGAGGCTCAAGTGGTAGAGCTCTAGCTTTGAGAAAGCCCAAGGACAGTGCTCAGGCCCTGAGCTCAAGCCCAGGACTGGCAAAAGAAAAAAAAAAAGATGAAAAGAAGAACTATGCCTTAGTGTTGAAATTTCTATGGATCCAGACACATGTCCTACTTTATCATCAGCTTTGTTGTCAGTTCCAATCAAAAGAGGCACACTGATGATGTGAAAATAAACATTTTTTCATAGATTTTTTATTGTAATTAATAGAAGGGTTACATTATATTCACCAGATAGAAGGTACATTACTTCACAAACATTGATATCCTTTCTCATGTTTTGGTCCCCATTTCCCTCCCCCACCCCTGCCCCTCATCTAGTTTTCCCCCCTTCCCTATCCTATTTCAAATAAACATATATACAATATATCAGATTACAAGGTAAAATACTGTAACAATATGAGATAACCAAGGGACATCAAAAGAGATGAGAGATAACATAGTACATTAAGGACAACAATCACTGATTATATGGCTTTTGTTTCTATGAAAACTAACATTTTTACCAGTTGGAAGCTTACCTGTTGCATCAATTCTGTGACTGCTTCATCAGCAATCTGTCCTCAAGTTTCCTTCCTAAATGTGATGTCATACTTGTAGTTTCATCTTAAATCTCCTTCCTGGCCAGCTTTTAAGATGTCCACTGGTATGTGGGTTCTTAGTATCGTCCCACTTTGAGATACCTACTCTCCAACTCAATTTTGTATGTATGTGTGTATTCTGGGGTTTGAACTCAGGACCTCGATGCTGTCTGTCTCTGAGATTTTGTGCTCAGGGTTAGCACTCTACCACCTGAGCCATAGCTCTACTTCTGGCTTTTTGGTGGTGAATTGGAGATAAGAGTTCTGCTCAGGATGGCTTCAAACCACAATCGTCTGAGCTTAATTTCTTAAGTGGCTAGGATTACATATGAACCAGAGCCACCCTACTTCAAGTCAACGCTTAAGCCAATTCTTGCTTACCACTGTTCCAAGCTTTTACACTCAGTGGGTTTCTTTTTGGTGTTTCCATTCTTCTGTTTTGTTAGAGTCATTGATGGTTTCTTCTCAGATTCACCTTGCTGGGATGAGCTCTCTAATGATGGGAGTTAATGTTGCTATTTTAAATTGCTAGAGCAAGAAGAACCATTCAGAGATCCCATGGGCTTTGTCTTGCAGTGTGGAATGTGAAGTTCTGGAGAGCATTTGCCTGGCACAGGTGGTGAGCAGCATCCTAAGAACCGGATTAGAAATTATGGAAGGGGTTAAAGAGGAAGATTGATTTGGGAGAAGTTCATGCTGTGTCTAGGGTGAGCCATTCATTCAGTTATCCATTTTTACTTGCAGAAACTCTCCATGGTGTGTGGGACTGGAGAATGGAGTGCTTGCCAAGGAAGAGCTTAGGATTTATAAGCAAAGCATAAGATACCCAAATATATTAGATTCCTTAAATACCTTAATTAATTATAATCGAGTACCTGATTAAGAAGATCCAGAGGATATTAAAGGAACTGGAAAAACAATGACCATTGAAGGAGCTGAATCATTTAGCTGTTCAAGAAGTCCATTAGTGATTGAGCTTTCCAGAATTAGTGAACATGGAATAGAGGAGACATGAAATTCATAATAAGGGGCTGTGAGTGTGACCTAGTGGGAGAGTGCTTATCTACTATGTATGAAGCCAGAAGTGGTGCTGGGGCTCAAGTGGTGGAGCGCTAGCTTTGAGAAAGCCCAAGGACAGTGCCTGAGTTCAAACCCCAGGACTGGCAAAAACAAACAAAACAAAACAATATAAAACATGGTAAAACAGGTGGCCAGTGCAAAATTCCTAAGTAAGAGTTAGTTAAAATTGCCTTCTCACAGTGAACTTCTTGAAAACTTGTCAGGAAGGAGATTTGAGGTGAACATAACATCATCTTTAGGATAAAAACTTAAGGAGGTCAAGTTACAGATGAAGAGGACCCAGGTTTGACCCAATAGGTAAGCTTTGAGCTGGTAAAAAGGTAGAAAACATGTGTTTTCAACAGCATCACAGCTCTCTCCTGCATTTAGATTGACAAAGATTATGGTAAAGTTGAGGATGTCTCTGGATCCCCAGAAATTTCAACACCATAGCATGGTTCATCTTACCCATCAGCTATTTGTCATGATGCATAGTTCTTTCAAGCCATTTGAGTATTGTCATGACTCAGATTTGGGATGTAACTCAATGCACATTCTAACTAGGTAGATAAGGAGGAAAAGGCTCAGTATGTCTGAAGGGAACATTCCAAAGGCCCCCAGGTACTTAGAAGATTTTTTGTTGTTGTTGAGTTTTTCTTCTTTTTGATTGTGATTCAGTCAAGCTATATAGTTATGTGATTGGGATAGAGGGGTGGCTTGGGTTTTGTGACACATGCTTACATCCTGCTACATGCGGTATCTATGCAGGCCTCTAGCAAACAGCACTGAGCTGTGAATAAAGATGGAGGAAACTGACCAACCAAGATCCCTTATACCCATAGAACCTCAGAGTTGAATGATGAAGTAGAGTATTCATGGGAAACTTCAGCAAATCTTAGAATATGCAGTGAACACTATGTACCTGGGAGCGCCGATGGTTATTATTTCCTAAATGCCAAGAAATGAAAGGGGAAAAAAACTAATGTAAACTAGCTAACACTAATAAAAAAAAACCTAACGACTATCCATTTTTAAGCAAGGAGAGATTAAGGAAAGAACTGAGAGGAGTCAGACAGATGGAGAGAGGAAGGGTGGGCAAATACATTCATTGTACATATATACTGTGCTTATGTGAAAGTGGAACCAGGCAAATTGAGGAGATGGGTGGTGTGGGGAGAGATGGGGTAAAATGATGGAAGGATATCATTAATCAAGATGCATTATGGGCCAGGAGTTTGGCCTAGTGGTAGAGTGCTTGCCTAGCATGCATGAAGACCTGGGTTCGATTCCTTGGTACCACATACATAGATAAAAGCCAGAAGTGGTGCTGAGGCTCAAGAGGTAGAGCTCTAGCCTTGAGAAAGTCCAAGGACAGTGCTCAGGCCCTGAGCTCAAGCCCAGGACTGGCAAAAAAAAAAAAAAAAAGGATGCATTGTACTCAGGAACTGACATGTTGAATTGAAACCACTTTGTACAAACACTTTAGAGGTAATACAAGTATTTTTTTTTTTAAGGAAAAATAAAGTAAATGAAGGAACAAGAACTAGAAGAGGGAGTTTGGTCTACTGGTAGAGTGTTTGCTTAGCATGCATGAAGACCTGAGTTCCATTCCTTGGTACCACATACATAGAAAAAGCTAGAAGTGGTGTTATGGCTCAAGTGGTAGAGCACTATCCTTGAAGAAAGCCCAAGGACAGTGTTCAGGGCCTGAGTTCAAGCCCCAGGACTGGGGAAAATAAAGTACTAGAAGAAGAATGGTTAAGGCTAGGATTTGGGCTGCAGGATGGCTGATTGTGAATTGGTGGCAATGGAATTCTAAAGGAGCTGGGCACCACAGCTGAAGCCTGTAAAATTCAAGCTGCATGGGAGGCCAAAATTAGGATGTCACAGTTTGAAGCCAGTCTTGGGGTGTGAAGGGAGTGTGAGACTCAGTCTTACTGCAGTCACCCAGAGGAGCATAAGCAAAAGCCTGTCAGCCCAGCCATGTAGGGAAGCAAAGATAGGAGGGCTGCAATCCAGGGTGCCCAGGCATAAAGCAAGCCTTTATCTCAACATAAATAAACAAACCAGAAGAGCCGACTGAGTGGCTTAAGTGGTAGAGCATCTGACTAGTACATGGAAGGTCCTGAGTTCAAATTCCAGTACCATTAAATAAATACAAAATAAATAAAGGAATAAATGACTAAACAAATGACTCTAAGGGAAAGATGGGAGAGCACCTGGCTTTCAAGGACCTGCCACTTTCATGCTTCAAGTTCTGAAGGCCTGCTACAGGGACCAGAAGCCTCTGCCTCATGCCTGGCCCTACCCCCTCTTGGAATTAGTGGAATGCATTTGTTTGTGGGCTGGAGATTAGAGCCCAGGCAGAACTGTTAGGAAAGTTGTCTTTTTGGGTGGCCTGACCAGACATGCTTCAGGCCCTATGCTGATACTTCCAAACTTCCTTTCCTGATAATCTATATTTTTTTTCTGTTTTTAGAACCATGTTGTCAGCTGTGTCAGAGAGACCCTTCTCCGATGATTCATCCCTTTAAAACTAGCAGTAATATCTCTTGTTTGGAAATTAAGCAACAGAAAGGAATTCAAGCAGAGAAGCTTAAGTGGAGACATTTTGAATGAAAATATAGCTATGGTTCTGTTACCAAGCCAGGCCATGCCAGTTTTAGTCCAAAACAATCAACATGGTTAGAAACTACATATATTTCAATTCATATTTCAACTTGAAAATTTTAAGTTGAGTTAGAAATTTAAAAAAAACAGCATTTCCTCCTTCAAAATGTCTCCCATATTGCTCTATATCTTTAGTTTTTTTAAAGAGTTATTATTGGTCTTGATATTTTTCATTTTATTAAGGGTGTTTATTTATTTATCCTCAATTCACCTTGTTCTAAAAAGATTTAACGTGGATCTTAGGAAGTTGAAGTTGAGAGATGAATAAATATTTTGAGATGAGGAAAATGGAAAATTTTAAATGGAAACAAATGTGCAGTTTGAAAATACTCTAGATACTGTTTTGATGCTGGAATGTAATATATCCAAATAGAATTGTTTTGGCCCTGTTACCTGATCTGGTCCTCCCCTAGGACCTCTGGTGTTGGTCTGGAGAATGGCACTGGTGAGACTGCTATGTGAGGTTCATTCCCAACCCTCACAGATCATAGTGGAGTGGATAGAATCCATGCTGAAGACCAGTGGAGAGTATTGCCATGCTTCTCTATAAAGTTTAAAGGGTTTTGTTGTTGTTGTTTTAGCCTTCTTTTGAAGGAAGATTAATGGTCATTATCAAAAATTGAAAAAAACACAGAAAATAATTTTACATAGCCAGTCACCGAAAGGAACACTGAAAATTTCAAATGTATTTTTAAGTTAGAAATTTTTGTATAGATGTGTGTGTGTGTGTGTGTGTGTGTGTGTGTGTGTGTGTGTGTATACACCAATACTAAGGCTTGAACTCAGGGCCTTGACATTGTTGTTTAGCTTTTTTAGTCAGGCTGGTGCTCTATCATTTGAGTATATCACCATCTCTAGTGTTTTTTTCATTAATTAGTTATGAAAACCCCACAGGCTTTCCTATCCCAGCTGGCTTTGAGCTACTAATAGGATCTCAGCCTCTTGAGTATCTAGGGTTACAGGCATAAGCCAACACTCAACAATAATTATGATTCTTTGTAAATACTATATTTTACATCTTACCCATCTAATGAATAAGTCAGAATTTGCTTAACTATTTTCTTGTTAGACATTTTATATTCAGCCTGTTAATAGTTTTTTTTTTTTTTTTACTATTTTGCTAGTGATATTTGGATATGTTACTGCTCCTTTTTGGAACTATAGTTTTGACTTCCATGTGTTATGATTTATGTCTCTTTTATAGGGTATTGTATTTTAAAAACAGTAAATAAGGTAATAGTTGATAAATGATAGATGTTTAGGCCCATTTTCCTTAACTATTTTTTTTTTTTGCCAGTCCTTGAGCTCAGGGCCTGAGCTCTGTCCTTGGACTTTCTCAAGGCCAGAGCTCTATCACTTGAGCCACGTCCTGCTTTTTTCTATGTATGTAGTATCGAGGAATCGAACCCGGGTCTTCGTGCATGTTAGGCAAGCATTCTACTACTAGGCCAAACTCCTGGCCCTTAACTTTGGTTTTTATAGCGCTGTTTTAAGGATTTACAAACTGATCTTTGGAAATATTAAGTAACTGTTGTGTGTAAAAGTGCTAATGACAAAAATATAAATTTCTTTAATTGGTTCAAGAAGCAAGATCTTTTTTTTCACGTTATTTTTTAATTTTTAGAAGAAGTTGACATTTAACAAAGCAATGTATTAATGCAATATGTCTTTTTTTATTGTAATTAGTAAAAGGGTTACATGATATTTGCCAGATAGAAGGTGCATTAATTCACATACATTGATACCCTTTCACATGTCTTGGTACCCGTTTGCCTCCCCCCCCACACCCCCCACCCTAATGCAATATGTCTTGATCTATATATTTTCATCCATCCCTCACCTACCCACTCTGTCCTTCACCATTATCAATTTTGTAGAATATATGTTAGGTTGTTGTCTGCATTTCCCCTTCGCCTCTTCATTTATCTACTCTTTCCCTTCAATCCCACCCAACCCCCGTTACACACCAGCTTCTTCGTGTTTTACTTGGCTGAACTTTGATTTTGTTCATGTAAGGAATTACACATTTCTTTGAGCCCTCCCTGATTCTGCCATATTTCAGTTAATACATTTGCATACACTTACATACCACCTAACGTACACACTTAGGAATTTGTAGGCTAAATCTAGCTCCTACATGTAAGGAAAGACATGAATCCTTTGTCTTTGTAGAGCTGACTTGCTTCACTCAATACATTTGTTTTACAAGTCTTTCCATTTCTTTACAAATGATACAAGATTATCTTTTTACTAATGGATAAGTAAAATTTCATTTCATATAGCACATTTTCTCAATCTATTTGTCCATCAAGAGGTGTCTGGACTGATTCCATAGCTTAGCTTTAATGAATAGTGATGCAATGATCATAGCTGTGCTGATGGCTTTACTATATCCTGGTTTGTAACCTTTTGGGTAAATGCCCCTGAGAGAAAATGCTGGATTATAGGGTAGGTGTAGAGTTATTTGAGGGACCTAAACACTGCTTTGGAGAATTAATTGTATCATACTTTAATTTTTTTCAATTAGGACTTAAATGTAATATTTAATTTTTGCTCATATTTTATTTGTTCAATATGTTTAAGACTCCGAATTTATACAGTGACTTTAGAAGCAAGATCTTTTAATTTATTTTTGAAAGTTGACTTTTGACACAAGATCTCATTCTGTAGCCAAAGCTAGCCTTGCTTGATTCTCTTGCCTAAATTCTCAGTGCTGGGATTACAAGCATGTGTCTATGCCCACTGAAGAGGGGCGAGCTTGATAAATCTTACCATACATCTTTGCTGTTTTGTAAGCTAAAAACAGATTTTCTTTTTCGTGGTGTGTGCTAGGAATCAAACTTAGTGCCTAATCACAAACCTAGTTCCTAGCAACAGGATATTCTGCCACTGAGCTCTGAAACCATTTGGTCAGTGGTTTCCAAGCCACTAAGGAACTTCCTTTTTTTTTTTTTTTTTTTTTTTTTGCCAGTCCTGGGCTTGAGCTCAGGGCTTGAGCACTGTCCTTGGACTTTCTCAAGGCTAGAGCTCTACTATTTGAGCCACAGCACTACTTCCGGCTTTTTTCTATGTATGTGGTACCAAGGAATCGAACCCGGGTCTTCGTGCATGCTAGGCAGGCACTTTAACCACTAGGCCAAACTCCCGGCCGGGAACTTCCTTTTTTAACCTTTAGATTTTTTTACAGAGGTTTCAAGTGTACTGAAAGGTAGTAAGAAATCATCTTATGCCATTCTTTCTTTTTTTTTTTTTTTTACTTTTTCGTTTGCTCCTGGGGTTTGAACTCAGTGCCTAGATACTGCTGTTGAGCTTTCTCAAAGCTAGCACTCTACCACATGAGCCACAGCAGTACTTCTGGCTTTTTCTGTGCATGTGGTACCAAGGAATTGAACCCAGTGCTTCATGCATGCAAGGCAAGCACTCTACATTTCTGGCCCCATCATTTATTTTGAATAATTTTCTGTTTCCTCTGTTCTTTCTAGCATTTCCTCTGATTTGTTTTTATGTCATTTTGAATGATTGTTTTTGGATTTTAAAGAAAATCCCAGTCGTGTAACATTTTACCTACATATATTTCATTATCCCGAAAAGATTAGGATTTAAAAACAATACCATATAATCATACCATCATCAGCACATCTGACAATAAATGCAATGCTTCTTTAACATCACTTAATGTTTCTTTTTGTAGTTGGCTTATTTGACTAACAGTCAAAACAAGGTTTTCACATTGAATTTTATAGACATATTTTTTGGGTCCTTTATACTTAATTTAGTTGTGGAGATTTTTTTGTTGTTTATTTTATTTTTATTTCTGAAATAAGTATTTTTGAGTCTCAGTTTGAATCTGTTGAACCTGAGCCTCTGAATAGAGTCTGAATCCATGTATTTTATACAACCACTGTGTTTGTGCATGCGTGTGTGTATGTGCGTGTGTGTGCATACTCATGAGTGCTTGCCTTTGCTAGGGTTTCTTTAAGCAAATGATGACTGGGGTGCGAAGCTGTGAGCTATTCCTACTACCCTTCTGTTTTCCTTCTGATTGGCCTTGGTTATTGGTGATTTTAGTGTTCCTTATTTTGTATTCTCTATTTAAATCTTTCAATCTGCTTTTATTATGTCCGTTGTTACACATCTTTTTCCTTTGCAATTTCCTTTTCCTGCTCACAGAAGAGGATTGTTACAGAAAAATGGAAAATGTAGGGACAGAAGAAGAAGCATGCTGATTTAAAGGTGAATGCTGTTTTTTCCTGGATTTAATTCTTGTCTTTTCCTATGACAATAAGCTTAAAAGAATAAAACAAGTTTGAAATCTTACAACATGATTTTTGTGCCTTTTAAGACATAATCTCTACTGTAATTTCTTTTAATGATGAAACATTCTTTACCCAAAGTGTAATGGCTGCCTAGTATCTAGTATTTTTTTTTTTTTGTGCCAGTCCTGGGCTAGTATTGTGGGCCTGACCCCTGCCCTTGGGTATTCTCAAGGCTAGCACTCTGCTACTTGAGCCGCAGTACCACTTCCAGCTTTTTCAGTGTATGTGATATGGAGGAATTGAACCCAGGGCTAGGCAAGCACTCTACCACTAGGCTACACTCCAGGCCAGAGTGTGGATTTTGATATTTGACTCACTTCAATTTTTCCCTGCTATCAAAATTCTTGCCCAAAGTTTTATATAGCTTTTCTGCATATCTATAATTATTTTCTTGGCATATATTTTTATTTCTGAATTAAAATCTGTATATGTTATTTAAGCTTTTAATTTGACTCAGTTTGCCTTTAGAACAGTTGTAGTTTTACTCTGATGGCATGAGAGCCTGTTTCCCTCATCCTGTGTCCAGACCATGGCTCTCACGTTGTAATAAATCATTTATATATCCTTTACTCTTTATACTATATATGTTTATTATATCTCTTTATATATTATTATTATTGCTATATTTTTTTGCAGTGTCAGGGTTTGAACTCCAGGCCTCAGGCTTGCTAGGCTGGTATAATACTACAGAGCCACACATCCAGCCATTTTTCACAGATACTATTTGAGGTAGGGTCTTGCTTTTTGCCCCAGGGCATGCCTTATCCTCACTTGGCCTTCTTTAGGCTTTCCAGTGTCTCTGGAGTCACGTGTGTGAACCACCTTGTCTAGCTTCCTTTCAGTAGAGAAAGTCACATAGATTTTCCTGTCTGGGCTGGCTGGAAGTTCAAGCCTCCCAATCTCAGTCCCCCTGACATTTGGTATGACGACAACTATGTACTGCCTGAGAGTTCGACAACTTTTATGTCAGGGCTTGGCCTTGAACCCAAATCCTCCCATTCTCAGCTTTCTCAGTAGTTAGGATTACAGGTC
The DNA here is from genome assembly GCF_031878675.1 of Megascapheus bottae. Classification (NCBI taxonomy): domain Eukaryota; kingdom Metazoa; phylum Chordata; class Mammalia; order Rodentia; family Geomyidae; genus Megascapheus; species Megascapheus bottae. The sequence continues at coordinate 2,569,862 of NC_143518.1, forward strand.
TGAAGCACAGGTAGGTACCTAACTTACAGTAATAGATTTAGCAGAGAATGTTAATTTTGCTTTTAAGTCACATCATTGATTATTTGGGATTATGTCCTATTGACTCTTCAGTGTTAGGAAAATACCTGTTGTCAGATCAAAACCCTTGCCTCTCATGAGAAAAATTAAGAATGTTTAGAACCAGGTGGCTGGATCTTGAGTTTTTATTTAATTTATCACTTTTAGGTAGTGCATTGCAGCAGAGATATTGAAATGTCCTGGTTAAGAGGTGTCTGTATTTTGGGGGTTCATTTTAAAATTAATTCAGATGCTGATAGCTCATGCCTGTACTCCTAGCTACTCCAGAGGCTTAATTTTGAAGATCCTAGTTCAAAGCCAGCCCAGGCAAAAACATCTGTGTGATTCTGACCACTAATTAAATACACAAAAACCCAGAAGTAGAGTTTTGGCCCAAGTAATAGAGCACATGCCTTGAGTAAAAAAGCTCATGGACAGTACCCAGGCCTGGAGTTCAAGCCCCAGAACCAGCACCAACCCCTACACCGCCCCTGCCCTCTCCCCCCGCCCCACAATTCACCACCATTCAGAAAAGCTCGGCTGGGAAATTGACTTGAGTCAGAAGTTGGAGATTGCCTTATTGACATAGTAAATCTACATTTCAAATGTTTTTTTAATGCAAACTTAATAAGCCTTTGATATTTTAAAGGTCCAAGTTTGCAGAAAAAAGTATATTTTATAATTGGTGACATTATTTTCATTTGTATGGTGCTGTGTTCACTTGCCCATTGATACTGATTCTTAAAACAGGCAAAGGATCCCTTGCTTTTTCTATGCAAACTGATACACTACTTTGGTGATATTAGACACTCAAGTCCCCTTTGAAACAAACCCTTAGACATGAACCCTGATTTATTTATTTTTTACTTTCTCTAACTTCATTCAATGTTTTGAAATATTCTTTTAAAAAATTTAATTGTATTTTATTGCAACAGTGATGTCCATAGGGGTTACAGTTATATGAGTAAGGTAATAAATACACTTCTTGTTACTCCTCCCTCATTTTTTTCTGCTTTCCCACCCCACATCGACCACCCCCAAGCAGTAAAGTTCATTTTCACCAGAGTGTCTTGTGAGTATGGCTGTGGCATTGGTTCTTCCTTGGTCCTTTGTCTCACCATTTTGTGATTCCCCTTTCCTTCCCCAAATTAAATAAACGTATGTATAAGACACAAGGTCCTAACAGGGGATAAACCAAGGGGGAAAATGAATGAAAAAAGAAATTACTTCACACGTTACATTAAAAAACAACAACAACAACAACAAAAACCCTCTTGGCTCCATTTCTTGGAGTTCATTTTGATTAGCATCATTTTATATATGATCTCTGATTTCTTTCTTTCTTTTTTTTTTTTTTTTTCTTGTGGCTCATGGGCTTGAACTCTGAGCCTGGGCGCTTTCCCTGAGCTCTGCAGCTCAAGGCTATCACCCTACCCTTTGAGCCACAGCCTCACTTCCCATTTGCTAGTGATTAATTGGAGATAAGAATCTCACGGTCTTTTGTGCCCGGGCTCGGTTTGAACCTTGATCCTCAGATCTCAGCCTCCTGAGTAGCTAAGATTACAGGAATGAGCCACTGCACCTGGCATGATCTCTGATTTCTTATGTGGCTTTCCCCTACTTGTATGAGATATGAGGTCTTTATGGGATATCCTTGCAGGAAGACGGAAAAAGGAGTAACCTGGAGAAGAAGTATGGGTATGGAAGAGCACTGAGCTATTTGAATATGGAGAAAAATTGGAGAAATGCATGGTTTGGAGTGGGTCCCATGCTTTAAACAAAACTCGTCACGGGAAGGGCAGAGAAGGCAAGATCTCTGACAAATTTTAATTTCTCTGTCAAATTTGATTTCGTCAATGGCAGCCAGCTGTAGAGACTGACCTACTAAGCGATTTGGTTGCTTCAGTAGGGAAGAAGGCCGAGTCGTGAAACTGTTTTTTCACCAGTGATGGGGCTTTTACTCGGGGCCTTAGCTTTTTTTGCTCAAGGCTGGCACTCCACCACTTGAGCCACAGGTCTATTTCTAGCTTTTTGGTTGTTACTTGGAGATAAGTCTCATGGACTATTCTGTCCAGGGTTGGTTTTGAACTTTGATCCTCAGATCTCACCTCTCTGAACCACTAGGACTACAAGCATGGGCCAACCAGTGCCATGCATGAGATTCCTTGTTTGTTAATATCCTGAAACCAAGGAACCACATCAAAATTCTTTACATTGATGACGATCTATACACAATGAGAAGGGCCAATTTGGTGGCTGTCTAAATAATTATTTCAGTTCAAATGGCCAAAAGGATTATTCAGACTCCAGCAAAACAATGTAATTTTAAATCAGCCAGTTTAACCATTCAGATTGGTAAATATGAATAGGGTAAAATTTACTTTTGTGCTGTTTAGACATACTTCATTTGGTGCTCTGTGTGTGTATGTGGCTTGGTCTCTGGGCTTGGGTCCTGTCCCTGAGCTGTCCCTGAGCTATTCAGCTCAAGGCTACCACCCTACCCCTTGAGCCACAGCGCCACTTCTGGTTTCCTTGTGGCTAATAGGAGATAAAAATCTTTAGCGCTGGGGCTTGCTTTGAACCACAATCCTCAGATCTCAACCCCCTAAGTAGCTAGGATTACAGGCGTGAGCCACCTTGCCTAGCTTGGTGCTCTGTTTTAAAAACAAAGACCTCAAAGCAGTTTTATTGAATAGACATGGTTCTCAAGGGCAAAGACAAAAATATCATTCTATTGGTAAAAGTATGTGTTCCAATGTGTTCTTTATGACTCTAGGCCAGCTTAGAGCAGGCAGGTGTGGCAAAGCTAGTCTTCCACAGATGCTGAATTTCAACTGTTGTTTGGGGCTGTCACACTGCCTTGATTTAAGTGGGACAGGAATCAGGAATTAAAATGGTGCTACCCAGAAAGAAAGTAGACAAGTTTGATAGCAAGGAAAAACAAGGCATTGCTATATCTTAAAAAAATTATAGTTCAGACTAAAGAAATCTGGAAAGTTGGACAGCCATGCTACTTATTACCCATTTATTGGCCTATGTAATTTTTTTTTCTCAGTAGGTCATGAGGCTTTAATTCAGGGTCTGGGTGCTGTCTCTGAGCTTTTCTGCTCAAGGCTAGCACTCTACCACTTGAACCACAGCTCCACTTCTGGTTTTCTGCTGGTTAATTGGAAATACAAGTCTGACTTTTCCTGCTAGGGCTGGCTTCGAGCCACAGTCCTCAGAGCTCAGCCTCCTGAGTAGCTGCAGTTATGGGCATGAGCCACTGGCACCAAGCTTACATGTTTTATTTTTGAGGACTGAGCTGTGCCTTCAACCTCTGAATTGTTCTACATACAAAATATATTTGATGTAATTTTCTTGTGGTTTTCTTTTTGCCAGTCCTGGGGCTTGAACTTAGGACCTGAACACTGTCCTGGGCTTTCTCAAGGCTAGAGTTCTTCCACTTGAGCCACAGCATGACTTCTGGCTTTTTCTATGTATGTGGTACTGAGGAATTGAACCCGGGTCTTCGTGCTTGATAGGCAGGCACTCCTCCACTAGGCTAAGCTCCTGCCCCTTGATGTAATTTTCTAAAAGCAAGAAAGGAATTTATTTAAAAGGTTTGTGAGGATGTATCCAGGTCTGTGAAAACTGTTGCACTGACTTTCTTATTTGCATTTTGTAAGCTCCAAAGGTGTTTTTTTTAAATCAGTAATACAGCTTTTACTTATATCAGTAATTACAAGGGATATGTGCAATGGCATCTACATGGGTTCTTTTCTGGCTGTGAGTAGCCAGCAGTACCCATGCCTCAGAGGTTTGATGCCAGAATTTCAGTAATACCCTGGAGAATGAATATGTACAACTTACACATTTTTCTTGAAAATTTTTGTTCTGCATTTTCATAAAACCTCTCCTAGTACCCTGCTGAATCTATATAACACTCACACATATGCATGTGGACACACACACACACACACACACACACACACACACACACACACACACACCTGGCAACCAAGGCTATATAGCAAGGCGCCAAGGGCTACCTTCATTGCTGCTGACACAGCTGGGTTCATAGTACATTTTAAGTCTTGATAACTCATAGTCTTATTTGTTTTGTTGCTTCATTTAAATTGTGGGATCATAAATCACTCCGTTTTTAATCATTTGAGTAGCAAACACCCGAAAGCATTCAAGTTAAACAATGTTAATGGGGATTTACTTTGGATGCCATTGTTTTAATATGAAAGATGGCCATGCATCATGCTGCGTAGCACCGTTTATTTATGCAGACATAATTAGGCCTTTGAAATGAAATATACAGTGAACCATTTGCCAGAAATTCGGTGTACTTGACACAGCCCTTCCTCCAAACTTGCTCCTCCAATGACTTGATTTCTTCAAGTCTAGTTGTAAGCTAGAAGAATGCCCTTGGTTTGGGGAAATTGCCATTAGTCTTAGGGAAGAAGTCATCTGATGTTCAGGATGGAATACTTCCTTTTCTATATGTTGAGAGAGAGAGAGAGAGAGTGTGAATTCATGTTGGAGAGACTGGAAAGTTGGGAGGATAATTCTTTCAGTTTCAGACAATATAAGAAGAGGCAGTTTGCCAAAGTGATCTCATTTGGAGGGGGGAGGGGAAGAAGAGCGAGGAAAAAGAGAGGAAAAGCGAGATGGAGATGGAGATAGAATGAAAAAGAAAGTGAGAGGAAATGATAGACAAAAAATGAGGGAAAGACAGAATGCAAGAGAGAAAGAGACAGAGAAGCTGAGAGAAAGACAGAGATGGAGAAGGAGAGAGACAGAATGGATAGGACAACAATGAGCAATAGATATAGATAGAACAAGAGACAGTCGGACAAGATGACAGAAAGAGTGGCAGAGACAGGGAGATTGAAAGAGAAAGATAGAGACAGAGCATGAGAGATGAACAGAAACAGAGACAGAGACAAAGATTGAGATGCTCTGAAGATACCAAGTTCCCAAGGGCAAGTTCTGAGGTATCTCAGAGAATGAGATACACAGGACCTTTGTTTAGGACCTTGTTCAGGGTACATGGGGCCTTTATCCTGTCTATATGTTTCCTCTGCTATATATGGGAGAGAGATAGGAGATGAAGAAGTTCATTTATAGTTAGACACACTGTTTTAAGGTCTCAATTACTTACATTCTTTTTTTTTTTGCCAGTCCTGGGCTTGAGCTCAGGGCCTGAGCACTGTCCTTGGACTTTCTCAAGGCTAGAGCTCTACCACTTGAGCCTCAGCACCACTTCTGGCTTTTTTCTATGTATGTGGTACCGAGGAATCGAACCCGGGTCTTCATGCATGCTAGGCAAGCACTTTAACCACTAGGCCAAACTCCGGCCCCTTACTTACATTCTTGAAAGCAGAACTAAATTGGCAAACAGGTAAGTTCTGACAATGAGGAACCAACTTGCAAGGATTCTCCCCAATTTATCTTGTCCCTGGCTCTTACTCCTGCACAGCTAAGTTCAGTCTTCCTCATTAATCTGAGAGAGAGTGAGGGAGGGACCAGGACTGCCCCAGGATCCCTGAGTTAAGCAGGGTTTCTGGCTGCTAGGGAATCTCCTTTGCTGGGGATGAAATGTCAAAGCAAAAAGATGACCACGTAAAGGTCTGCACACAGGAAACTGTTGGCCTGAATTGTTGCTGACCTTTCTGGTGAAGTCGGTGTAGCTGCTCTGTAGTAATAAAGGCCCTGTTAGCATCCAGTGGAGTAGTTCTGTAAGGATGGACACATTGTCTTGGCTCAGATAGTAAGTTTCGGAAGGCGAAGGAGAATCAGAACATTCAGTGTTTCAAATCCAGGCAGCTACAAAATAAATAAATAAATAAAAGTAGCAAATAGTATCTAAACTGATTGGTAGGTCATTTTCCTTCTTCCCTCTCTTTTTCCCTTCCCGTCATCTATCTTCCTGTTCTCTCCTTCCCCCCTTCCTTCCTTCTCTGCCACTTTTTTCTCATCTCACACCTTCCCTCTTGCCCTTTTTCCCTGAGCAAATGATAATAACAGGTATTTATTGGTACTGGGGACTTACTGTGTGCTTAGTAACATGTAGGAGACAGGTAGGGTAACAGGGTTTCATCTCACTCTGACTACAGATGTGTTCTTGCTTTAGTTATTTAGCCTTTTTTTAATGTATGCCTCAAAGACAAAATGGACATAATATTTACTCAAGACATTTGAGAGTGAAATGAATTAAAATATGTAAAATACTTAAAATAGTGCCTGGCATGGAGCAAGTAGCTTAACTTTAATCATCATTTGCAACCTGAGCATGATTTCCTGAAGTGTGTTATCCTTTAAGCCAGCCATCTCCTTGAGGCCATACTATAGAAAGACTCAAACTTCCCCTCCTTATTTTTCAATAGATATTTCTGTATTGTGGTTTCTTCAGAGTTAAGGGTTGCATCCATTAGGGTGCAAGGTATATAGATGTGGAAAAACAGGTCAGGCCTTTCAAAATTAGAAATTTTGTTTGCTCAGATTCCCCATAGACAAAGATAAACAAATACCCATGATGAAGTAACAGCACGAGCTGTGAATTGTTTTTCCATGTGTATTTATTTTTTCTTGCTAACTTATCAAAAAGAAGTTTCCAAAGAAGTTTCACTTTAGTGAGCGGTGTCTCTCCAACGGCAGGTATACCATCTCTACATCTCTGGTGAGGCACTCTGAACACATGTTGACATTTCAGGAAGCTTTGATTGTTCCTAAATGCATCCACATTTTTTTGCTTCATGGTCAGTCCACACAGAACCGTTTCCAAGTATGATTTCTAATGTAATAGACTGGCAGTTGTAAAAACATCTCTATATAGGTCAATAGAAGATTGTCCTCCCTCCCTCCCTCCCTCCCTCCCTCCCTCTTTCCTTTCCTCCCCCTTCCCCCCCCTTTCTGTCTCTCTCTCATCTTGAGGCTTAACCTCTGGGCCTGAGCACTATCCTGGGGCTTTCCTCAGGGCTAGTGCTCTAGAACTTAAGCCACAGAACCATTTCTGCCTTTTCTATGTATGTGGTACCAAAGAATCAAACCTGGGTCTTTGTGCATGCTAGGCAAGCACTCTACCCCCAGGCCAAACTCCTGGCCCCTACCTTTTCCTTAACATTACTTTGGTGGGCTCAATCATAACATTTTTTCTTTTTCTTATATAATTAGCTATTTTGACAACATGTGGAAAGTACGTTATACTTGTTAAGGTTTGGTACATAATTTCATACTAACTTCAACAAATATTATCTTGAAGATTTTTGTCTGATAAACAGTTTCTTCAAGTCTCCTAATGCACCAGCATAAATAGTCCTACAGCTGTCTTACTAGTGAAATTCTTGTAAGGACAGAGTTGTTTTATGTTTTGGAAGATAGAGCCAGCCAAGATCTGAATAAAAGGGCTGTGAATTTGAAAAAATAAAATAATTGATTGTAAACCTCATTTTTTTTGTCACAAGACAGTGTTGTCTTAAAAATTTCTTTTTTAGTTATCTTTAAGTGGGTGTACAAAGGAGTTTCAGTTCAACCTCAGTTTATGAGTGCATGCATCTGGGTCAATGTCTTTCCTTCCACCAATGTCCTCCCTTCTCTCCATCCCACCCCTCTCCTATGTTATGGGTTCTATTTTTACCTATGAACATTGGATATTATGACTGTATCCACCCACCTTTCTCACTCCGTCTTTGTGATCACTTGTGAGACTCTGAGTTTGATTTTAGCATAGAGGACACATCTCCAGCCCATTCCTCTCCTAAGTCTAAGGGAAATGGCCATCTTTACCAGGATTAGCATTCTTGTCTTCTGCAATAGAATCAGTGTCAAAACATTCATCATAGCCAGGCCAAAAGAGTCGTAGTCATTTATTACAATTTTCTAAAAAGGGGAGATAAAAGAAAAAAAATTTACAAAAACAAAACACAACCAAAGCATCCTTTTTAAAATTAAAAGTCAGAATTAGCATTGCAAATGCAATCCAGAACTTCAGAGCTGTCACTTGGGGTGCGCCTTTTGATAAATTGGCTCTTGATATTTACAAAATCTATTAAAATACAACCAATAGTGTGTTTGTTTATATGTTGACAAGATGATATACACCCTAAAGATCAAGGGTGATGTGAACTGTTATTGTGTTCTCCTCAAAGGAGCTAAAAACAAAGGGGGAGGGAGCTATTTTAAAAGTTTTGATGGAATAATGGCTTTAATTGATTTGAAGGGAAAAATCTGCCATGCTTATCAATCCATCAAAAAGTGGGGAAAAAAGAAAAAAGGAAAAGAGGAAAAATAGAAAATAGAAAAGTCTCTTCTTCCGTCTGTAACTTGTTAGGGAATTGGCAGCTCAAATGGAAACACAAATAGTGAAATTAAACAGAAAAAAAACGCTGATTTAACAACTTGGGTGGTTTATCAAATGCCACAGAGAACTTTTCTTTCTGTCTTGTCATTTATTAATTACCCTCTTTTAATTAAACTAGTTGAAGATCAGTTTGCAAACTTTTGGGATACTTCTGTGTGACTACTTCCAACAAATCCCAAAGTCATTTTGTCTTGTCACTAAATATTTTTTTGCTAGCCAAGTTGTACTTTTTCTCCTTATAAAAGCTCAAATAATATCGGAAAATAAATGTGAGATTTAACTAATCTTCTTCATTTTGAGCTGTTTTCAGCTTGCTTGTTCTTTTTTGCTTAACATTTAATTACTTAACATTTAATTACTGGAGACGTTAGTGGAAAAAAAAACAGAGAAAGGAACATACATAAGTCAAAATCTCTTAAAGTTTTTTTTTGATTGTTCTGATAAAGAATTTTATGTTAGTGTTTCAAACTAACATCTAGATGAAAAAAAAGTTAAAAAAAAGATCCCATGTTAAATTCAACATAAAAAAATGGAACAGGGCTGGTACAGTCTATTAATAAACTTAGAATTAAGCAGATTTGTACATAGACAGTAGATAGGTCTCCATTTATTTAGAAAACATTTAAAAGGTTGTGTATGTTAAACTTACAGTAGCATACATAGCATACATTTGTCAACTGTGGGACTTGAAATCTGAGCCCGGGCATTGTCCCTAAGCTCTTCAGCTCAAGGTTACTGCCCTTCCCTTGAGCCAAGCCTCACTTCCGGTTTTCTAGAGGTTAATTGGAGATAGGAGTCTCAGGTCCTTTTGGGTCTGGGCTGGCTTTGAACCTTAATTCTCAGATCTCATCATCCTGAGTAGCTAGGATTACAGGCGTGAGCCACTATGCTGCCTGGCTTGAACTTTTTTTTTTTTTTTGCCAGTCCTGGGGCTTGAACTCAGGGCCTGATAACTGCTCTTGGGCTTTCTCAAGGCTAGCACTCTACCACTTGAGCCACAGCACCACTTCTAGCTTTTTCTGTATATGTGGTACTAAGTAATTGAACCTAGGTCTTTGTGCATGCTAGACAAGGATTCTACCACTAGGCCAAACTTCCAGCCCCAAGAACTGAACATTTTATCATCATAAGATAGATTAAATAAAATTAAACCAAAATAACCATAAACAGAATGTTATTAACTTCATATTTCCATTAATTTTTGGTTAGGATTTCTGCTAAACAGTAGGAATAAACATGTTGAGTACATTTCAATAGATTAGATCATCACATCATCATCCTGCCCCGCACGAGAGATGTGAGGAGGAAGCAATAGAAAAGAGCTGTGTCGAAGAAACTGACCCTGTCTCCGTGCATAGACATGTAACCTGCAGTGGCCGACACATTCACTTATCATACATAGTAGAGAAAATGAGAATGTACAACATATGCCTGCCAAAAATATAAATATAGGAGAGAGAGAGAGAGAGAGAGAGAGAGAGAGAGAGCGCGCGCGCGCGCATATGGTATGTGTGCACAAGCATGCTAGAACCATTATGTTCTCACCTGGCTTTTTCCACTCAAAGCTAATGTTCTATTCCTTAGACCACGCCTCTACTTCTAGATTTTTTGTAGATAAGAATCATACAGTACTGAACACATTACATGTCAAATTTTTCTTATTGCCATAGTTCATGTAAATAATGGGGCTTTCAGGTGTTTAGAATTTTTTTTGTTTACGTTCAGTTCAAAAGAACTAGATGGTGTATAACTCTGGAGTTGAATTTAAGGGATTTTCTAATATATATACTGTCTTTTTATCTGAAGTTATAAACTATGATCTTGGAAGTGAAAAAAAGAATCATACAGATTTTTTTTAACCTGTGGTTGGCTTTGAACCTTGATCTTCAGATCAGCCTTCTGAGTAGCTAGGATTATAGGCATGAACCAGCACTCCCCAGCAGAGTAACTATTATTTTTTTTTTAAAGAAAACTCAGAGATTCCTGAACCCCTTTAAGTAATAAACAAAATACTCTTAATGAAAAAAAATTATGTCTATGGTTGTCTTGATTAAAAGACCATGCAAAAGGAGCCAGGAGTTGGGCCTAGTGGTAGAGCGCTTGCCCAGGATTCCCGAACACCTGGGTTCAGTTTCTTGGTACCACATACATAGAAAAGCTGGAAGTAGTGCTGTGGCTCAAGTGGTAGAGCACTAGCCTTGAGAAAGCCCAAGGACAGTGCTCAGGCCCTGACTTCATTCCCCAGGACTGGCAAAAGAAAAAAGAAAAAAAAGACCCAGAATTAGCAGTTGTTACATGGCTTCCACAGGGAGGAAACAACAAGGAAGTAAACTATGTGAAACCATATCTCAAACAGTAGTCTTACATAAATACAACGTCTTGTCATGTAGGCATTAAGCTACTTTTATGTTCAGCTAAAACGGGTCACTCATTCTATCAGATGAAAGCTAGACATCAGCAACTCATACAGTGTTAGTGGAAAAATCTGTAAAGCAATATGGAACTCATGAAATTCACTAGAAGGAAAAAGTTAGGGCTGATTCCCAAAACAATAATAAAACAAAACAAATGCATCCTCTTCTTTTGGCAACCAGTAAACGGGAGGAGTTTCCTCGCTGTGGTGCTTCTGTCTGTGTAGAAGCCTTGGGGCTGAAGGTTAGCAGCACCTTAAAGCCTGTGAGTGTAGTAAAACTCGTAGCTGCGATTGATGGACGCTGCCTCCACAGCTCCGCATCCCAGAGCCTCAGGAACCATGTCTAAACTCTTAGACCGTTACATACTCTGATTAATCAAGCCTGACTGCTTTGAAATAAAGCAAATGATTTAAGAATTAAGGTTTCTGCATCCTATTATCAAACTCGTTAAGTCATCTAAAACTGTTGAATTTTGGATGAATTTCTAAATTCCTAGGAAGGTATTCATACACATTTACCCCCACACACATATTTGTCCATGAGACAAATATTAAAATAACCAGACCAATCCGTTTGGACAGCAGAGCTCAACATTATTGTTTTAACATTTCCTTATTAGTTTTTTTTTAACTGTTACTTTGTCTCAAGATATTTAAAATTTCTTTAATTGCTTTTGCACTCTCACTAAAGCAAAGGAAATTAACCAATATTATGTTTACAGATGGTTTAAGGTTTTACAAGAGAAATGAAATTTTCTTCTTAGGTCAACTCTCAAGGCTAGGCCTACATAGCTTTTCAGAGGCTTCTGTAAAGTGAGAGGAAATATATTTCTCGTGAGGATTTAGGGGACATATCATAGTACAATTACATTTCATCTATCTTACTCTAAAGTCAGACCTTATCTTCTTTTGGAAATCATTTTATTTATGAGCCTAACTATTCAGGAGGCCGAGATCTAAGGATCAAAGTTTGAAGCCAGCTTGGGCAAGAAAGTTCATGAGACTCGTATCTCCAATTAAGCATTCCTCACACATAAAGAAAAGGCAGAAGAGGGTCAGGAGCATGGCCTAGTGGTAGAGTGCTTGCCTAGCATGCATGAATCCCTGGGTTCTATTCCTCAGGACCACATAAACAGAAAAATCCAGAATTGGTGCTATAGCTCAAGTGGTAGAGTGATAACCTTGAAGGAAGCTCAAGGACAGTTTTCAGGCCCTGAGTTCAAGCTCCAGAAAGGAAAAGCAGAATTGTACTGTGCCTCAAGTGGTAGAACAGCCTTGAGCAAAGAAGCTAGGAGACAATTCCCTGGCACTGACCTCAAACCTCAGTATTGGCACATGACTCTCCCTCAATCTCCACCCAATAACCCAACATTACATGTATTCTTTGGCATATTACATGATGACACACCCAATAGCTATTTAGCTCTGCCCTGGCCATTTTAATTATAACATATGAGAGATCATGTTAGTTGAAAATCATGAGATGTATGATGTTTCTCACACATTAGCAGTATTTTACTAGATTTTAGATACCAAGGAGGCCAGTTAAAATATTTCTAATTGTGATTATTTTCTTTGGTAGAAAGAGTGAAAATATGCAAAGAAAAAAATGAATTAGACATTGTTTAAGTAGCCAGTCTAAGATATCACACATTCATGTCAGCATATTCGATTATTTTTGAAGACGTTTGGGCACAGTTTGGCATTTTTTCTTTTGAATTTAAATTTTCTCTCTTTTGAGGTAAGAAGCAGGAAATACTTGAATTATTGGGATTTTCTTAGTTGTAGGGAACGGTTTAGCATTTGCTAGTCTTATTTATGATGAATTTAAGTAAGAAATACATTTCAGTGTTTTAATTTTTAGTTTCTTTACCATTTTTCAACTGCCACACACTTCCCACATCATTGCTAGGCTTTTTTTTCTCTCCCCTTCCTCTTCCTCACTGTGTTGGGAGCCTCCCCTGATGAGAGGCACCTCAATTTTGCAATGTGGTTTGGTGGCCAAACTTACCAAATATCAATTCTCGGTAACATCTTTTCCTAACCTTCTAATCTCATACAAGATTCTTGCCTCCATCTGTCTCTAATCTCATACAAGATTCTTGCCTCCATCTGTCACCTGTGATGGAGGTGTAAGAATTTTGGGGGTGATGCAGTGTTACCATAGGGAGAACTTCCTCGGACATGCCCTAGCAGGATTGCTTTGTGGAAATTTATCACTGGGCCCATTTCCAAATCAATCACTTGCACATTTGAAACCTGGTAGAATGTGAATACTAAATTGAAGAATGAAATTGGGTTACCAGAACCCTGATCTGACTTGTATTCTGCTTGAGTTTATTGTGTGAGGCAATGTGCAAATCACTCTTGGTGTTCTAGGATTATAGAATTTTAAAATTTAGACACCTACCTTTTCCTTCCTTCCCTCTTTCTTTGTTAGAGCCATGCCTCTAGCCTTGGTTTCTGCTGGTTATTTTTGACATATGGTCTCATTTTCTGCCTGGGCCCAGGCTGGGCAGGGGCCTATGTTAGGCTTCCTCCTGTAGTTGGGATAACAGGTGTGTACCTGCCCATCCAGCTCTCCATTGAGAAGGTTTCAAGAACTATCTTCCTAATTTGGTCCCATCAGAACTGTGATTCTCCTAATTTTAGCCTCTCAGCTAGCTAGCATTACAGGTGAGATTCAGTGGCAGCAGGCTGAATAGATACTCTAGAGGTTTCCTTGTATTTTACTTATAGATGAACAAATCCAGAAATCTCTAATACTTAAAATTACTTATGCCACAATAAGGCATAAACCAGTCATTTGAAGCAGTGCAGTGATCTTGTTTCTTCTTCTTTTTAAAAAAATATATTTTATTGAAGAGCAGCAGCAGCCTGTCACCTTCCTGGGACCTGGGATTTAAAGTCATTTTAAGAATAATAGTAGACATGCAATGGTCCAGATATTGTAGAGACAGCAAACAGGATGTGAAAGCCCCACCTGCTCTGGCTTCATTCCACCTCTTTTCTAATAGAACATGCAGTTATGTGACAGATCACTTGTTTCTGTGATGGAAAAATTGGTGCTTTAAGGTAGGATTCTTTAGCCAAGCACCAGTGGGTTCATGCCTATAATCCTAGTTACTCAGGAAGCTGAGACCTAAGGATCATGGTTCAAAGCCAGCCTGGGCAGAAAAGTTTGTGAGACTTTTATCTCCAATAAACCACCAGAAAACTGGAAGTGGAGCTGTGGCTCAGAGTAGCAGAGCACTAGTCTTGAGCACAAAAGCTCAGGAATAGCGCCTTCTAGCCCCCCCAAGTTCAAGTCCCACTGACAAAAAAAAAAAAAGAAAAGATAAGACTCTTTTGTAGGCTTGAGAAGTATGTCCTACTCTTATACATATTTAAATTTTGCTTAGCATCTATTATTTGTACAAAGGGATTTCATTGTATTTGCACACAAGAATATACAAGAATATAAAGCACTTTGGTTATTGCTCTTTCTTTATCTTACTTCTCCCACATTTCCCCTTTTAGTTTAGTGTTTAGTGGCTTTCTTTATTCTTTGTTCACACACAATGTGCTTCAATCTTATTCACTCCCATCATCCTCTTCTTTCTGCCTCTCTCATCCTGCTGCTCTCTCTCCCCTTCCCCTCTCCCCCCAATAGGCTCACTTGTGCTTATTGGTTAGTCATATGACAGCTGTTCTGGAACCTAAGCGCAAAGGGAAGCAGTGGTTGTTGGCAACTGGACTAAGCTGAAGGAAGTGTGAGTTGTACTTTAGAAGGAAAAGGCAGATAGGAGACCCAAAATGTCAGGAATGGTCTGATAGTGGGTTATCTTATCACCATGTATGCGAGCGTTTGCCCACTTAGTCTCAGCCAAGCTTCAGTGTCTGTGTAGCGTCTTCCCTTTATCTGTGTGGATGGGCAGGTAGTAGCCTCTTTCACACAGTAGCACTATTTTTGAAACCTTGCAATTTGGACATGTGGCACTTGGGTCCTACTTTAGAGCTCTGGGGATGTTATCTGTTTTAAGGAACACAGGTTGAACTATTTTGTCAAGCAAAATGATTTCTTGAGCACTTATGTAAATCTGCATCTTTATGGAAGTACTGAGATTTTGAGATCAGGGACTCACATTTGCCAGGGAGATGAACTACCACTTGATTCATACCCTCAGTGAATTTAGGTTTTTATGTATCATGATTTCTTAAAGTAAAAAGAGAAGCAACTAGGTAATGTTGAGTATTGAGGCATATTAGATAATAAGTATTTTGGTTTTGTTTTAGTTGTTTTTGTGATATGCTTTGAGTTGTGTAAGGAAGCCAGTGTGAGTAGTAAAGTAACCTAATTCTTCCTAAACTTCTTTTTCTTGTTTTGTTGGTGGTGGAGCTTGAACTCTGGGCCTGGCTACTGTCTCTGACCTCTTTTGGTCAAGACTAGCACTCTACCACAGCACCATTTTGGGTTTTTAGGTGGGTTAATTGGAGATAAGAGTCTCACAGACTTTCCTATCCTAAACCTTCTTAACCATCAACCTTCCCTTGAGCTCCTTATAATGTAGGCTGAGCCATTTTTTAAATAAATAAGATTTCTAATAGAAAAATTTTAGTTCTTTGACAAATAAGAAAAAGATCTCAAATGAAAGAGCTAATCTGGCTAAAATGAATTTTAAAATACATTGCATATGGAATCTCTTGGTAAGTTCTATATTAGAAATATGTCTCTTTTTAGGTAATTTGTGAATTGATGTCATTTAGCAGGATTGCAGCTCAGTTTCTGGATCATATCCAAGTTAGGGCTAGCATTTATTTTCTCCCTTCATAGTTCCATGTGGGTGATTGTGTGTGCATGGTGTGATTCAGAAAGGAAGGCTGGAACCATGTGGTCCATTGAGTTTCGGTCATTGCTGAGAGTGTCTTTGGAACTCCTCTCCTCTCCTCTCCACTCCCCTCCCCTCTTTTTTCCCTCCTCTTCCTTTTTCCCTCACTTTTTTATGTATCCCTCTTGTTCTTCTTTCCCCTACCTCCCTCCTCCCTCCCTTCCTCCCTCCCTCCCTCCTCCCTCCCTCTCTTCTTCTTCTCTTCCTCTTCTCTTCCTCTTCTCCTCTGTAACCTTCCTTCCTTCTTCCTTTCCTCTTTCTCTCCCTCCTGGTGATTGAACTGAGGCCTTGCACATGCAAGGTAAACTTTGTTTACTGTAAGAAAATACATGCATTTGTAAAAACTACTGAATACGTGTATATGGCTTCATCGCTATCATATAATCATTTCCTTTACAGAATAATAGGCAGTCACCTAAGAACTTTCTGGTTCACATAAAACTATGTAAGCTGTCCTTTAATTTGCAGAGTCCCAATCAACTGCTAGCTTTATCTCTTCCCCTCCCTCCCTCTTCCTCCCCCGCCCCTCTCTGGTATTGGGTATTGTACTTAGGAACTGGCTCTTGGCAGGCACTTTACCTTGAGTCTTTTTGCCTTCATTACTTTTCAGACAAGATTATGTGTGCTTGGGCCAGCCTGAACTATAATCCACCTATTTACACTTTCTACATACCCAGAATGACAAGTACATGCGATTGCATCAACTGTTTATGCCCTGCCTGTCCTTAAACTGCAGTTTTCCTGTTATCTACTTACCAGGTAGCTAGGATTACAAGTATAAGTATATATAAGTCTGTAAGCATTACAAATATTTAAGTATACACACCAGTGCCCAACTATGGTATAGTATTGGCCTATATCTTATCTTCTTGCTTTACTGTTTTAGCATCTATTTTCATGTTTAATATTCATATATGTGTATAATCTTCATATACATACAGATTAAATTCTTTCCTTGTGGATCTATAGCATCTATAGCATCTATGAGCTTCCTTTCGTTAAGATTTTATCACATTTATTAGCATTCAAAAGTGGTTTTAGCCAAATAAGTTATACTTAATGTTGTATTGCACATAAAAACTCAAAGTATTAAGTAATACATTTAACAGGACAGGGAAATTCGTTCCCTGTCCATCATCAGCAATCTACATACATCCAAGTCTTCATTGTATTGCTGCCATGGAAGGCACAGTGAATCACAATAAACACAGCATTTGCGCAGAAATGAAGAGAAAAGGAAATGACCCACACTAAGCAAGTGCTCTACCATTTGAGCTCTTTTCCCACCTTTTTTCTAAGATGTTAGAAATGTTTATTCAGCCAGGTGTGGTGGCTCATGCCTGTAATCCTACCTACTCAGGAGGCTGAGATCTGAGAATCGAGGTTCAAAGCCAGTCCAGGCGCTAAAAAGTCCGTGAGACTGTGGCTCCAGGATAGGGCAGCAGCCTTGAGCTGAAGAGCTCAGGGGCAACTCCCAGGCCCAGAGTTCAAGTCCCAGGGATGGAAAGGAAAAAAAAAAGAGAAATGTTTATTCAAAGAAAAGTATGACAGAGAAGAAGAATATGTGGCAGAAAATATGCCATGGGGAAGATAGGAGTTTACTCCATGTCAGCCATCATCTTTCTTTCTTTTTTTCTTTTTTTGGGGGTGAGGGGGATTGCCAGTCCTGGGGCTTGAACTCAGGGCCTGGAAACTGTCCTTGAGCTTTCTCAAGGCTAGCATTCTAACCCTTGAGCTACAATAGCACTTTCAACTGTATGTGGTATAGAGGACTCGAACCCAGGGCTTCATGCATGCTAGGCAAGTACTCTACCATTTTTTACTTTATTTTTGAGATAGGTCTTCACTGTTACCTTTGTCTGGGCTAGCTTTGAGATTCTTCTGCCTCCACCTCCTCAGTAGATCAAGGAATCTTGTAGGCTACACTCCTTGGGACAGGCTCCGATGGAATCTGGTGGCTGATTCTGCAAGTTTACTGTATCTGCTGATTTTGATTCCATTGATGGATCCAGTCATCATAGAACATGTAACTTGAGGACTTGGGGTTATTACAGGCGCACAGTTGAACTAAAAGAAGTCAGAAATTCTAATATTGAGATGTGATTGGACTGAGTCAGATAGAAAAACACAAGAGATGACCTGCATGTAGCCCCAGGGTGATTCAAAAGAGAGGACTGTAGCAAAAAGAAAGCTGAAGGAACTAGACACTAGTGGGTCATGTCTGAAATCCTAGCTACTCAAGAGACTACAATTAAATCCCTATCCTGGTGAGAAAAGTCTGAGAGAATCCAACTCCAAAATAACCAGGAAAAAGCTGGACTGGAGGCATGGCTTAAGAAGTACAATGCCAGTCAAGCAAATAAGCTGAGCAAACATCAGACCTGGAGTTTAAACTCCAGTATTCAAAAAAAAAAATCCAAAGAGCAACAACAAAAACTAAGCTGCATTTGATAAGTTTGATAAGTGTTAAGCCCCGGGTCCTTGCTTTCAAATAGTCACTGGCAACTACAGACTTTACCAGTGTACACAGTACCATATGAGAAGTATGTGTATGGAGAGAGAGAGAATATTCAAGTAGCTTTTATGTATAAAGCATATTATATTACTTTGCTACATTGTTTAATTTCACTTGCTCTGACAAAGTTACAAATTAAACTTTCTTAGACATGTGTATGTAGAAGAAAAAAAAAGTTGGCCGGCCACTCATAGTTTACTCCTATAATCCTAGCTACTCAGGAGGCTGAGATCTGAGGATCCCCATTCAAAGCCAGCCAGGGCACCAAAGTCTGTGAGACTCTTCTCTCCAATTAACCACTACAAGTGGGGCTGTGGCTCCAAGTGGTAGAACACTAGCCTTGAGCTGAAGAGCTCAGGGACAGTGCGCAGGTCCAGAGTTCAAGCCCCACAACCAAAAAAAGAAAAAGGAAAAAGAAAAAAAGATGATATGTTTTAGATGTCTATTGAGGGTCTAAGGTCTGTTCCCCTGGAATATATCCCCAAGGATGCAGGGAGACTGCTGTAATAGTTTTTATGATTTGTTTGTGAAAAGACGCTGACACGATTGTAACCCTTATTTAAATGGCAATAAACCCTGACTGTGATTTTCTAAAAAGAAACTGTAACTGGTAGTCATAGTTTATATCAAACCATTAAAAAAACATTCTAAGCATGATTGCAAGTCCATAGACTTCCTAAGTGATATCATAATTACTGTGGCCTATGAAAAAATGGGTTAAGCTTTAAGATATAATAACTTCTTTAATCTGAAGTTGTCCATTCTTGGCCAAATCAGTCTGCCTGTATTTTCTTTCATAAAACATTTGGTCTCAATTGTAGTTTTCTTTCTTCAAAAAAAAAATAAGGTCAGAAAAAGTTCAAGATGACATGATGGAATATAGATTTGTTTGGGAAAATGATCTGGTTATTGCCATAGCAGCTATATTAAATTTTTAGGGTTATGTGATACAGTTTTTATATTAATACCATCTTTGAAATTTATTTACATGATGTAACAGCTTTGATGGTTACATTACATCCTTGAAAGCAAAAACAGACAAAGTAGCCAAGATTTATGCAGCTTCTCAGCAGGACAAAATTATTTAATATGAAGAATCAAAAAGATTTGTTGAGTTTTAATTATGCCATTTAGAATTTGACTTGTACTTAATTTATTGTAAAAAATTACAAAGATGGCTCACAGAAAAAATTATTCATCTAATGAAATAAGCACATATCTTGTTAAGACAGGGTTTTTTGTTGTTGTTGTTTGTTTGTTTGTTTTTGTGCTGGTGTAGGGGCTTGAACTCAAGGCCAGGGCATTGCGCCTAAGCTTTTTTGCTCAAAGCTAGTGCTTTACAACTTAGGTCACTGCTCTACTTCATGGCTTTTTGGTGGTGAGTTGGAGAAAGTCAAGAAAGTCACATTGTCTTTCCTAGCTAGGCTGTTTGGCATCTTGATCCTCAAATCTCAGCCTCTTGAATAGCTAAGGTTACAGGCTTGAGCCAGTGGCAGTATCTGTCAATGCCATGAATTTTTGCTTTCTGATGAAATTGTTTTAGTGCAAAGGTGTGAAGAATTGTTATCATGAATAAACCCTTCCTATTCAGTTTTCCCTTAGCTGCCTGAGGTTGTGACCTGTACTTACTTTGGTGGAGACTTGGCTTTGTGAAGGGATTACTAATAAAGTGGGAGGCTCTTTGACTTGTTAATCCTTGAATAAATTATAACTACAGGTATTATTGCTTCTAACATGACTTATGGGCCTATTCCTTAGTCATATTCAACTTTAAACTCCAGATTATAAATTAAATTTTTTTCTTTAAAAAGGAATTCACTTTGTTTTTTTGTTTTTGCTGTTGGTCATGGGGCTTGAACTCTGGGCCTGGGTGTTGTCCTTGAGCTCTTCAGCTCAAGGCTACCACTCTACCCCTTGAGCCACAACACTACTTCCAGTTTTCTAGGGGTTAATTGGAGATAAGAGTCTCCCAGACTTCGGTGCCCAGTCTGGCTTTGAACCTGGATCCTCAGCTCTCAGCCTCCTGCGTAGCTAGGATTACAGGCATGAACCACCCCCACCCAACTGAATTCACTTATTTTTTGAATGACTTTTGATAATTATTACAATAGTTCTTATGAAAGATGAACAGAGAAAAATATACATTCTATGAAGCTTATCATGACCTCCTTGGAGGGAGGAATTTTGAGTGATTTATCCCAATCTTAGAATTTTCTTTAATACAAATAAATATGGTCTGATTAAGTGTGGCCTAGTGGTAGAGTGCTTGTCTAGCATGAAGCCCCAGGTTTAATTCTTTGGTACCACATACACAGAAAAAGTCGCAAGTGGTTGCTGTGGCTCAAGTGGTAGAGTGCTAGCCTTGAGAAAGCTCAAGGACAGTGCCAAGGCCCTGTGTTCAAGCCCAGGACTGGTAAAAATCAAGGCACTCTACCACTTGTGCCCCACCACCAGCCCATCCATTGAGCTGTAGAAAAGAATTGGATGTCAGCAGAGATCTGATTCATGCTCTGCCACATTCCAGCTAACATTAAGGCCTTACATTCTGGGACATTTTCTTCTGTGTTTAATTTTTACTTTTTAAATAAAATTTCAGGAATATTGAAGTAAAGGAAAATTCGTTTTGTTGAGAAAAATCAAAGCCCTCCAGTAAAAGCCATGCTAAGGTGCTATTTCCTGTGCATTCTCTGGGAGTTGGACACTTAGATGGAATACCTCTGTTCCTCTTCATAAGATTTAATATTCATTAATCTCATCTCACAAATAAGTGTTTTTCCCAAAGTGACACTACTTATAACTCCTAAAGCCTAGATATTCATCTAATCCATGCATCCAATCCACTACAAGTACTGGTCATTTTAATCCTGAGTGTGTAGATTATATGTTTCCACAATGGAATTTACTTTCAATTACAAGGAATTTTCAAAAGTATAACCTTGTAAGAGTTTATTCTTGAATTAGTTATACTCTGTATCTCCAAAGCTATAATTTTTAATTAAGGTTGGACAGATCTAATAAATGAGGACTTCACTTTGATTATGTTATTCTATTCTCCCTTATTGACATTGGAAATGCTTTTTTTTTTCTGTCAGTTATGGGGCTTGAACTCAAGGCCTGGGTACTGTCCTTGAGCTATTTTTTGCTCAAGGCCAGTGGTCTACTTCTTTGAGCCACAGCACCACTTCTTGTTTTCCAGTGGTTATTTGGAATTAAGAGTCTTACGGACTTTGCTGCTGGGGCTGGATTTGAATCACCATCCTCAGATCTCCACATCCTGAGTAGCTAGGATTCTAGGCATGAGCCACCATGCCAAGCTTGAAAACACTTTTTGTTTGTAACTGGCTGCATTATAGCTGCTATCCTTCTGGCTTTCAACTGTCATGTATATATACTTAGGAAACATTTACACAGTCAGTCTCCCCTCATGGGATCATGGAAGTCAGGCCGGAGGATTGAAAGCATCGTCTAGGTTAAGATTCATGCTTTTCATCACAAGATATGAGGAGCCAGGCTGACTTGACAGGACACACAGCCAGTACTCCCATTTGGGACTAAACTAAAAGCTCAAGTCCTATGTGCATTTCATCTGCCAACTAATTCACTATGAAATGTAAGACCACAGATAAAGGAAGAGAAATAATGCCTTAATTTATATTTTAAATTTTTTAAATGTGCTACTGAGGAATCGAACTCAGGGCCTAATGCTTGTTAGCCAAGAACTCTACCACTCAGCCACATTCCCAGCTTATTTAAAAAAAATATTTTACATCTTACAGAGCCAGTAATTTTGGAGGAGTAGGCTAATGTAATTTAATTATATGTTTTCTTTGGAGCTTGAAAAAAATGGTGGCACTGAGGATTTGAGGCTGAAAAGGAAGGCTTTGTCATATTAATAACCATTGACTCACTAAATCCATCAATAGACAGTGCTAAGTGTTCATGAAATTGGAGCTCTTAACAGCCTGGTGTAATTGGCCTACTCACATGATTTTTAACCTAAAAATATCTGTCCTATGAAATAAACCAGCTAGATGTCTCTATCCAGTTTGCACTTTCTAGTGGTCCCAAATATGTGGTCAGAGATGGAAGAAAAACCAATGCATCAGAACACAGTTGCAACACACACAGAATGAAAGAAACAAAGGAAGAAATATAGGAAGCCCAGGGCGGAGAGAGAGAGAGAGAGAGAGAGAGAGAGAGAGAGAGAGAGAGAGAGAGAGAGAGAGAGAGAGAGAGAGAGAGGGAGGGAGGGAGGGAGGGAGGGAGGGAGGGAGGGAGGGAGGGAGGGAGGGAGGGAGAGAGAGAGAGGGAGAGAGACAGAGAGAGAGAGAGAGAGAGAGAGAGAGAGAGAGAGACAGAGAGGGAGGGAGGGAGGGAAGGAGAGAGAGAGAGAGAGAGAGAGAGAGAGAGAGAGAGACAGAGAGACAGAGAGACAGAGAGACAGAGAGGGAGGGAGGGAGGGAGGGAGAAAGAGAAAGAGAAAGAGAGAGGGAGAGAGGAAAATATATATCTAAGATATCTCAAAGATCAAATAAATGTGCTATTTTTTTTAAAAAAAGAGAATGTCCTTAATACACATAAAGCAGCTGAAGAATTGTTAACTTATCCACACATGGTCTCATTTCGACTTTTCCATTCAATACACCTTCTATTTGAAAGTGTGGGATTTGGCAGTAATTTTTAATGTGTTTGTGCACACATTCCCCTTGAGAATGCCCTAAAAAACTGTGAACCTTCTTCCCAGAAGATGATTGAGTATATTCACCATGGTCTTGAGAGTTCAGGGCATTTGCAGCCTTGTCTGAAGCTTCTCTATGGAATCCAGTGCAAGAGATTCCGTTCCATTTTCCCCCCCATCAGACTATATACTTCTTTCTGTGGAAAAAGAAGGGAATCCTAAATTATGTCTACAAATTAGGAAGCTGATTTTATTGCAATGTGGTAATTAGGTGGTTGCTTTCCTTTGGAGATTAACATTAGTTATAACCTCTGCTAACCATATGCTTGGCAAAACTAGTGCCTTAGACTTTCAGGTTTACTGGATCTTCTGGTTCTATTCCCAGGGAGTCACACCTTGTGGACTTGAATGCTTGTCCAGAAACACAGGGCTGACTCTGTGGAGAAGCTTGGTGTCCCAGCACTGTGGCACACTTGCCAGCCCTCGGCCCAGCTGTCTGAATGAAGCTTTATTAAAAAGTTTAAACCAAGCCATGTAGAGGCTTGGGCCACTTCCATTTTTCAATGCTCTTGATAGATTGAAAAATAGAAAGAAAAAACAAACAAACAAAAAACAAAGGCAAATCAGAGTTACCTTTAACAACTTAAATGCCTAATACTACACACATACAAGCGTGCAATTCATAAGTTAATGACAGGATTGATCAAAAGGTTAGTTGATGGCTCACTGCAGGCAGTGTGGTCCATTCACATAGAGATGTGCAAAGCAAGTCTCCTTCTTCCAGTCCTGTCATTCTGTGAGGCTGTGAATAACCTCATTTGGAAATGACTTCAAAGGTCTCAATTAGAGGCTCTTCATAGAAAGGCCCTACTCAACCCCCATTCCCCGGAAGAGGAGCTGCAGAAAGAGAAGCTCCTCTTTAGTGGAGGAGCTGGGATTACTCTTCGCTGGAAGTCCACCCTTCTCCCTTAGCACCCACCCTTTTCCCTTCTTCCTGCACCCATGCTCCTATATAGCAGCTGTAGCTCCTGCTCAGTAGCTGTCCCCAGATCTACAAGGCATGCCCATTTGACAGATGACAGATGACATCAGCCTTTCCAAGAGTACTTGAAATTCCTTTAAAAGTGCATTCCTCCCTTCCAAACTTCACTTAAAGATAATTCCCCAAATGAAAATATTCTTTTTAGGAGTGTCACCTGGATCTGTAATTCACAGCAAGGTGTAAATCACATACATCTCTCAGCATCCTCATATGATGGAGGTAGTGCAGAAATGGAGGGATGCAAAGAGTCATCGCAAGGGACTGAGAGGGATGGGCAGTCATCCTCAGTATGGGCCATTTGGGAGACTGAATTTTGAGGAAGGCGGAGTGCATTGGGAGAGAGGTAAGCACACACTGGGCTCTGAGCCGAAGCGTCCATCCAGATGTTTGCAATAGCCTTAATTTTACGTAGACTGTTTAAAAATTTTAAAGTATATGTTAATATTAGCTTCATCCCTTAAAATTCTCCTTGGTTGATTATTCGACTCCACTTTAGCTGTCTGTGTCAACCAAAGAGTAGAAAAACATGGCTCAGTTCTTGGAGCTTGACTATCTATGAGGGATTCTATCCCTTCATCTACAATTACAGGACTGTCCATCTATCCATCCAGCCATCCACCCTAGTACTCATCCATCTCCCAGATGCCATCCAGATATCCATCCATCCATCCTTCCTTCCATCTATTTTTCCTTCCATTCATCCAACCAACCAGCCAACCAGTCAACCAAAATGAGACAGCAATTTATTGCTCATCTCCTGGATCTTCATGGAAAGAGACCTGTGGCAAATAAGTATATTTATTTATTTCCTCTGTGAAACTATACAACTGCTCCTTCCAGAAAAAGAGACAACAAAACCTGTCCCATTCTGCTCCCATAGTGTTTCCTGTCCTGGTTCAGAAGCCCATGGAGGTTTTTTGTGTTGTTTTGGTTTGGTTTTTTTGGTCTAACAAGTTCTTGGGCTGACATCAGGAGAAGGGACACTCCCTCGGGACTATGACTGATTTAGACCACTTGTGGTTTTCATACACTCATTTTCTTTCCCCCCAGTACCAGAGCTTAACCTCACGTCTTTGTACTCTCGCTTGTCTTTTTCTTGCTCATGGCTGACTACCCCTTGGCCACACCTGTAGTCTAGAATTTTGCTGGTTAGAGATGGAGTCTTGGAGACTTTTCTTTGGGAACAGTGATCCTCCAGTTTCAGCCTCCCAAGTGGCTGTGATTACAGATGTGAGACTATGGTGCCCTACTCCTACTTTGTTGGGTGCCCTTGAAGAGTCAGCTTCAACTCTGTATTGCCTTATGGTCTAAAATAGGGGATGTTCATGCTTAGCTCTGTCTCAAATTGATGGCAGCAATGTTTCCTAAGTTATTTCGGATCTGGAAATATGCTTTCTGTCCTTCTTAACGGTCACTTTCTCCATAATAAAGCATGCCCGACAATTACACTATTGGTGTGGCTAGGAAAAGAATGTTGTAGACCTAGAAAAACATAATAATTTAAAGAATGACACATTTCAGCAAAGAAATAAAGCAGTAGACTGCTTTGAAAAGAAGTGAAAACCATAGGAAACCATTACTTCATTGGGATAAACATTCAATGCCTTCAGAAAGTTCTTTCCTAAAAAGGGGGGGAGGAGTGAGCTCTGGGCATGGTGTGTGTGTGTGTGTCTTCACACTTACAAGTAGTCTCTCTGGAACTGGGAATGTGGCCTAGTGGCAGAGTGATTGCTTAGCATGCCTGAAGCCTTGCGTTTGATTCTTCAGTACTACATACACAAAACAAGCTGGAAGCGGTGCTGTGGTTCAAGTGGTAGAGTGCTAGCCTTAGCACAGAGAGGCTCAAGGACAGTACCCAGGCTCTCATTTCAAGCCTTAGGACCAGCAAAAAAAAAAGTAGTCTCTGTGATCCTTAGAGGCATTCCCTTTACAAACACCTAACTTAGTTTGTTGTATGTGTTTAATATGATTGCTGTCTAATATAGCAATTTGCATCTAGACGTTGGGCTAAATTGTTTCCTGGAAGTCATATTCTTCAGTAATCATTATGCTGAGATGCAAAGTCACTAACAGTCCTCACCAAGATCTATATGGTGCTGGTCTCCCTAGACTATATAAATCAAAACCTTCACTACAACGAAGGATTGAAGAGTACTCTGTCAGATGTGTACTGGGGGTCTAAGGTGATTTTCCAATGTGTGCATTAACTTGAATGTGCTATTTTATAGTTGTAAGTGCATAAATGTTTGGTACACTATTGTACGAAGTGTTCACACCCCATCGGTTCACATTATTTCTAGGATTTTTTTAAAAAAATAATGATCCTTGCTCCTGTTTGATAGGAAATTAAGGCCTTGTTTTTCCAAGTGAAAGAGAATGTCTTGTCCACTTTCTCTATGGTTTGTTTCATGTGGTTCCTACTTCATAGCCTGAGATCAGTCACAAGACAAGATGCCATGACACCAAGTGCTGAGATCTTGTTCCCAGGACCTTTTCCATCTCTGCGAAAGTCAAAATGAGACAAGGAGATCTCAAAACAGGAGGGAAGTTGGAACCTGGGGTGTTTCACCTAGGACTCTCAGGATAGGGGAGAAACATAGAGATAATGAAAACTACCCGGTGTTTATAAGATACACAGTTCATGACAGAAATCTTCAAATGTCCCTTCATGATACTTAGTAAATAGAAGGAAATATGGCTCTTCTTGTTGACTTAGATCTCAGTGTTTACCCAAGCTTTCTTGAGAGTTTATATTATTTATTCAGAGCTCTTTCCACTGAATGATCATCTCTGTGTGTGTGGACTCAGTCCATATAAACCCAATTTTCACATGCTCTAAAATCATTTCTTCTGGAAATACATTTAGGAGAGGTCAGGATTTAGTTGCCTTGATTAATGCTAAAAATTATTAAAGAAACTGGATTTAACTCATTTTTAAATGGATTGTGTCAAATTCTTTAATGTTTTGTAAACTAGATCCTATGTGAGAGAAAGAGTGAGATGGGGGAGAGACAGAGAGGGGAAAGGAGGACAGAGACACAGAGAGAGAGAGAGACAGAGAGAGAGGAAGGAGGAGGAAGAAGAAGAGGAGGAGGAGGAAAAGGAACAAAAGGAAATTGCTCTGAACAAATATTTCTAAGGTTGTTCTTAGCAATGTAGGATTACCAACATTTTCCTTTCTGGTGTTGGTGTTGTTGACAGAAGAGAGGGGAAAAAGATAGGTTTGCAGCACAGCTTGTAGATGGCACCAAGCCAGTGCCATGAAAAATGGCAAACATGTCACAGCTAACAGCTGGATGCAGAAATATTTCTCTTTAATTTGGACGAATAAAATTTTTTTCACAGCGGGGCACTCTCAAAAGAGTACAACATCAAAGAGGGCGGGTCTCACCAGTCAGACATCAGCTGGCTCCGGGATGGAGTAAAATGAATGAAGTGTCAGGACTTTTCCAGCATAGATGCCTCTGCCAACTGAGAAGTTAAAGGTTCAGTGGCTTGTTCAGATCACAGACAAAATCCTGATAATGGAAGGCCGATTCCCTGAAGTCCTGCTCTGATCAACAGAGAGGGCATGTCTGAGGAAGACTGCAGATTGATGGATGGCAGGCTTCCCATTGAAGGCTGGAGATAAGTGGGATTCACCGAGGGCCCTGTGACCCACTCCTCTGAGTCGCCATCTCCTCTGCATCGCCATCTCCTCTGCTCCCTGACAACCAGCGTCAGCTACCTACAGTGGAACCCAGGCTCCAGCTCCAGCGCTTCACATGGCCGCTCTCTGAACAAGGCTTCACCAGCCCCGCCAGGAGTGTTTTACAGTTTATTGACACTTTTCAACTGTTTTTCTGATTACCATATTTCAGTCTTGACTTATATGTTAGTATTATCTGCAAACTCAACATAAACCTGTAATGATTTTCTAATATTTCTGGGACTTGATGAATGTGAATTGACAAAGTACAGTATATAGCTTTATATCAGCATTACTGAAAATACAGCAACGGTGTATATAATCATTACTCATTTATTTTATGGGGGCGTTTATTGCTTGACCTTTGGAGACTTGCCTTAGAATCTTGGCTTTTCAGACATCCCTAAATATTCTAAAATAAAGTGAAGGGAAAGGGGTTTTGGTTAATAAGAACAATAAAATGAAGTAAATTGTAATAGAAAGAGGAGGGAAAAACTACCTAAATGTGAAAAAACATTGATAGAATTATGTATTTGAGAATGAAATCTTAAATTGTACACAAATAATATGGACACATTAGCTGAAATTTGCTTTCATGGAGAAACTTTCATTGTAACATATGAGTCTTTATTCACAGACTTCTGCCTTTTTCATTTTCTAATGTCCAGCCCATTATGGCCCATCGCCAACCTAGAGAGAGTGGTTTCACATAGAACTGGGGATTTATGTCTGTATTCACTGCATGGCTGCTGTTGTGTAAATTTTACTAGCAGATTAAGTAATTCTCTCGAAATTGACATTTGCTCTGAAAATAGGAATTTGTTTGATAAATGACATTATTAATCATTAGGAACATTTTTATGACCCTCATTTGGAAAATTTTAGATGCTTTTAAAGAAAAAGCTCTACTGTTTCTTTCTGGTAAGACAAATGGGATGTGATTTAAAAAGCAATATAACATGGTAGGGATATTATACCCAGTATATGAAAGTCACGTCACCTTCCTCAGCCCAAAGTTTCTAAGTATGAAACAGAATAATATTTGTAGCATCCTCTTGGCGTAGATACAAAGGAATACATTAGCCTGCAAAAGCATTTTAGAAACTCAAATGCTGAGACGGACACTATTCATTCATGTCTGTAAGACTTAGCTACTCAGAAGGTTGAGATCTGAGGATCATGGGTTAAAAGCCCAGGCAGGAATTGTGGTAAAAAGGTAGAGCACTAGCCTTGAGCAAAAAAGCTAAAGGGCAGTGCCTAGACCAGAGTTGCCCCAGTATCTGCACAGAATAAACAGTCCCTTAAAATGCTGCACAAAGGTAATGCCTGATAACTTAGCTATTCTTCTTTTGTTAGTATAGAGATAGGTGACTTCACTCATTTTGAAGGTATATGTTGAGTGTTCCTTATCTGAACTTTTGGGACCAGAGTTGTTTATAGCTCCAGAGATACGGGATTTAGGGATATTTGCGTAGACTTTACTGGCTAGATATTCTTTTTTTTTTCCCTGCCAGTCCTGGGGCTTGAACTCAGGGCCTGAGCACTGTCCCTGAGCTGTTTTGCTAAAGGCTAGCACTCTACCATTTGAGCCACTGCCCCACTTCTGGTTTTTTTCTGTTTATATGGTACTGAAGAATTGATCCCAGCTGGGCATGATGGCTCACACTTGTAATCCTAACTAGTCAGGAGGCTGAGATCTGAGGATCAATTTACAGAATAAAAACATTCAAGCCTCACAGAGGGCTTTGTCCACATCAGAAAATCAACTTTTGTTCAAAAACTTAGAGGAGCTGGAAGCTCAGACCTGTAATCCTAGCTACTGATGTCCTCAGTGAGGTTATGGTGTGGTAACTTTAGCAATAACATATATTCACTCAACACACCATGTGTGGCTAGCTCTCTGCCACTGAACCTCCTGGCCCCATTAGCCTGCACTACATACATTGTTCTTGAGCAGGTTTTCAACGTTTTGTGGCTTGAATCCTTTACAAACATTTATGTGGATTTTCCCATCAGCCTTTATAGTTAGCACCATTGGTTTTTGTTTTTGTTTTTTTTCAGTGAGGTCCTCAGCTTCCTCAAGAATTTAAAGACTAGCCCCATGTCACATTGCCACTCATTTGGGGCTACTACTGTTACTCACACACATTAGAAGTCCCTCCTCCCCCGCCCCCTCATTCTACCCTATATGGTCACACCTCACTGGAGTGGTTTATATATCTTCCATTAATAAGTTTTCCATGTGGTTGGGAGCATAGCCTAAGGGTAAGAGTGCTCAGCTAGCATGCATGAAGCCCTGGGATCAATTCCTTGGTACCACATACTAAGAAAAAGCCAGAAGTAGTGCTGTGGTTCAAGTGGCAGAGCACTAGCCTTGAGTAAAAAGTGTCCAAGGACAGGCCCTGAGTTCAAGCAGCAGGACTGGCAAAAAAAAAAATATATATATATATAATAAAAAATAAAAAGTATTCCACTAACTTTCCAGTCAAAATGATCAAGAATGATTCTTAGGACACAGTGGGAACTTGCAGTAAAGCATTTTTCTCCACCTTGGCAAACAGTATGGTTTTCAATTGTGTCCGGCAAGTAACTTATACACTTGACTATTGAAACCCTAACTTTCTGAATTCTATAGTAAATGAGATAGCTTAAAGGTCCTGTGTGCAGAATAGGCAGAGGAGAGATTAGAATTCTTATTTAGTTTTGTGTCTGTTCTCTGGATTCTCTGTATACTGTGAAACAAAACACAACAAAACCATGTTGGACTCACAATGGAAAATTGTACCTTTTGTTGTACCTCTGTGGTACTGGGGCTTGAATCAGGGGCCTGCCACTGTCCCTTGGCTTTTTTAAGAAAAAAATTCACCCCAGGCTATTACTCTACCACTTGAGCCACACCCAGCTTTTTGCTAGTTAAATGAATGTAAGAGTCCCACAGATTTTCCTGTCTGGGATGGCTTTGAACCTGTCTATCCTCACATCACAATCTCTTGAGTAGCTAGGATTACATGGATGAGCCATCAGTGCCTGGCTTGATTACTGGCTTTTTAATCATACAAAATTAACCTCTGTACATCATAGAAATGAGAGTATAGTACCAAGAAGGAGATACTTTAGTTCTTATCCCTAATTGTTAGTACTGAGAAGCAGTTTTTCTTGTATCTAGTGGTAAGTAATTTATTCTTTAAATCTTAGGATAAAATTCAAGATCTTTGGGAGGAGGGGAACGGGGACAAAAACATGAGAAGGGGTATCAATATGCACGAAGTAATGCACCTACTGCCCGATGAATATAACTGTAACCCCTCTATACATTATCCCGACAAGAAAATTAAAACAAATCAAGATATTTAGAAAACTGGAGAATTACTGTGAGAACTGGATTCCTCCCATGAGCTAGGCCCTGTAGTAGCTGTGTGGTAAAATTGAAGAAGGCTGGTGTTTCAACACACAACCAAATGCCAGTATGAAGACCTCAGAACAGGGAACAAAGAAAGGGAATCCAAAATGTCTCCCCTGTCTCTGGAAAATCAACTAATCCTTCCACAGAGCCTTTGGAACTGTCTTCTGTCCTGGCCATGTCAAAATTCAGGGACTTAAGTTTGGAGAAGGATACATTTATTTTTGAGTTATAATTCAAATTTCCTTTGTCTTAAGGCCACTAGGTCTCTTCAAGATAGATAGCCTCTGCACACTCCCAGAGAGGAAGCAGGAGATATGTGGGACTGGAGGCTTGAGCCGAGGCCTAGCTCTGTCATGGACAGTGTGGACTGGTAGTCTCTGTGCTTGACACTGACTTG
This sequence comes from Megascapheus bottae, assembly GCF_031878675.1. Classification (NCBI taxonomy): domain Eukaryota; kingdom Metazoa; phylum Chordata; class Mammalia; order Rodentia; family Geomyidae; genus Megascapheus; species Megascapheus bottae. The sequence goes on from NC_143518.1 coordinate 2,601,273, forward strand.
GGAGACCTGGTTTTCAAGTGTGTGAACTGGTCAGACTGGAACAGATGGGCTCTGGTTTCCTTTCCAGATCTGATTTTCCTAGGCTCTAAATTTAGTCTCGGTATTCTGAGTTCTCACAGAACTGGTGATTTCAATTTTCATGGACACTTTGTCTACTGGAGGAAATGTCTCACACAGCCCTCATTTTGCCACAGAAACCCGAGATGGCCACCGAACTGTCTCAGGGAAGGATAGTGAGATAGGTTGAGTTGGTGAGGTGCTTTCACTAACCCCTCATTCTTCAACTAGGTAATTTTCCTCTGTTTTAATACTGGAATTATATTTCAGATTTATTTGAATTAAAAGAGAGCCTTCATTTTAGAAGTCCATTGTAGCCTGTTGCAGTGGTGCCTGCCTGTAACCTCAGCCACTCAGGAGGTAGAGGTAGGGAGATTGAGAGTTTGAGGTCAGACTGGGCAAAGTTAGCAAGATCCTATCTCAAATACAAAATCAAATCAAAACAAAAGGGCTGAGGGCATAGCTGAAGTAATAGCCTGGGCAAACAAAGCCAAGCAAAACAAAATAAAACAAAAGCATTTTTGAGAAACTGACCTGGAAAAAAAGTTTGCAATGGGGAGGATTCTGTTCTCCTTTTCACAGTAGAATTTCAGGAGAGTGAGCTTGGATTCCAGGCCAAATGAAAGCTTCTTTGCAGGTATGCAGATTAGTGAATATTGCATGTTTCTAGGCTATTATTTCAGTGCTCTTTGAAAACCAGGAAATTGGTCATTCCTTTTGACTGAGATTACAAAATCAAATGCTTAGCTGGACGTGGTGGCTCATGCCTGTAATCCTAGCTACACAGGAGGCTGAGATCTGAGGATCACAGTTCAAAGCCAGCCCAGGAGACTCCTATCTCCAAATAATCACCAGAAAACCAGAAGTGATGCTGTGGCTCAAGGGGTAGATTGGTAGGCTTGGGCTGAAGAGCACAGGGACAGTCCCCAGGCCCAGAGTTCTAGTCCCACAGGGAACAAACAAAACAAACAAACAAAAATGCAAATGCTTAATGAGGTCAAGCAGGTAAGTAAATTAATGAAGTAAGTAAGACAATAGGATACAAGTAGGAGCTGTGGAAATTAGAAAAACGTATACCCCATCTCACTCTTTTTCACCTTCAGTAAATTCTTACAAGATTAGGAACACACTTTTCGGAAATTTACTTCGGTAAACTCTGTAAGAAAAACAAAATTGGTCTTGTGCTTGAAAGCAACCCAAGAGCCACTCATTTGCAAACCTTACTTTAGAGATACAGTTTTCAGAATCACCCATGTACCCAGAATCCTCTCCTTGGGAAAATGGCTTCTTAATTTCAGTGAGCTGAGATCAGCTCCTGCATTATAATGATTTCTGATTGTTAATAATTGGTTATAATTGTTAATGCAAGTTGGCAGCACTAATAATCAACAAAGCTGTGGACATAGGACTCAGAAGCAATTGTGACAACACACTGCATGGGACTCCCCAACGTCTTACCTAGAGTTTTCTTCTGGGAAAACACAATCCTGGGAGGATTGGCATCTCTTGACATCCAGGCTTGCAATGTCCCACCTTCCTCAGAGCGATTTTCAGCCAGTGCCACCCGTGGTTTTTAATGAATGAGAGTGTGTACAATTATTGTCTCATTTATGCTGACAGTGATTGTATGAGACGTGTGTAGTGTCTCAATAGATACTGTTGGATTGAAACCCTTACAAAAATCTCCTTTAAAAAAGTATGAGTTAGTCTCCCCTCCTTGCTTATCTTTCCACTCCTGTTGGTATAAGATAAAAGAGAAAGTACAGACCAGAAGTAAAGGTTTTAAAATAGCAGCAAGTAGCTATCACAAAACAATCAAAAGCTGATAGTGTAAGTGATGATATATATTGCAGATATTTTCCTTGGAGGCTGAGATAAGGTTTTTAACTTTGGTTGACATAATCAGCTTCTCTGTTTTAGCTATGCATGCAAAAATTTTTAAAAAGTATAAAACAAAACAGAAAAACAGATAGTTTCTATTTATTTGTTTGTTTATATTGTTTTAAAAAAATCAAAAAGTGTCTGAGGCCAGTAACTCAGTGACTTGTACCTGGAATCCTAGCTACTCAGGAGGCTGAGATCTGAGGATTGTGGTTCAAAACCAGCCAGGCATGGAAGTCCATGAGACTCTTCTCTCCAATTAACCCCCAGAAAACAGGAAGTGGAGCTGTGGCTCAAATGGTAGCCTTGAGTGCTAGCCTTGAGCTGAAAATGCTCAAGGACAGCACCCAAGCCCTGAGGATAAGCCCCACAACACACAACAACAAAATCAAAACAGCACACAGGAGAGTCTGGGGCAGATGGATGCCACTAAGTGGTAAAGAGATTGCCTAGCTTATGTAAGATATTAGATTTAATTTCTAATACCAATTATATATACATAAAATAAAAAATCTCATATACAGAAAATGTGATAAATATAACACTATGCTATATTTGTGTCAAATTATTTTTCCTTTTCTTGGCCATACAAGGGTTTGAACTCAGGGTACTGTACTTGCCAGGCAGGTCCTTTATTACTTGAGCCGCATTTCTACATTTCTAGCCTTTTCAGCTTTCATTATTTCATGAATAGGGGCTCTTTCTTGGAGTTTGCCTGACTTTGTTTTCCTTATTTATGTTTCTTCTATGGTAGGGGAGACAGACATCCCACCATGCCCTGCTATTGGTTGAAATGGTGTCTTTAAAATGTTTTGCTCTGGCTGGCCTCAAACTGGTTAATTGGAGATATGAGCCTCATGGACTTTTGTGCCTAGGCTGACTTTAAACCATGATTCTCAGATCTCAGCCTCCTGAGTAGCTAGAATTACGGGTATGAGCCACCGGCGCCTGACTCAATGCCCCGCCCCCCCCTCGTCAGTCATGGGGCTTGAACCCTGGGCCTGGGCATTGTCCCTGAGCTCTTCAGCTCAAGTCTACCACCCTACCCCTTGAGCCACAGTAAAACTTCTAGTTTTCTAGCAGTTAATTAGAAATCAGAGTCTCACAGACTTTAGTGCCTGGGCTGGCTTTGAACCATGATCCTCAGATCTTTCAGAGTAGCTAGGATTACAGGCATGAGCCACTGCGCCTGGCTAATGTTTCTCTTTTTTTTAAAGTAAAACATACAAGGCAAAATGTGAGTTCCATATTAAAGTTTTACTTTAGCATCCAACAAGGGAGAATCTTAATTCAGCCTCTAAGAACAACTTCCTGAACTCGACTGTATCAGTTCCTGCAGTCTGCTGGAGCAATTGTATTCAGGCAGGTGTTTGGGATTTCTTTTTTTTTTTTTTTAAATTGTGCTCTAAATGGTAAAAGCTAAGCTCATGACAGAAAATACCAGTAAGACTCTAATTAGTACCTTGAACCTTTTTAGAGGTGTGTTTAGCTCCTTTTTAGGTCTCACATTTGGGTACCCTTCACCCCATTTTTTATGAACAGACAATGCATTAAAATTGACCCATTGTTTTTTTTGTGTTCTTACAAGAAACACTATGCTTAAATGTTGATCCTTAAACAGCACAGAGCAGAGGAAGGGAGGCCCCTCCTGAGCCAGCTCAAAGCACAACATGCATGCCTCACTCTGAATACTGTGTAAGGTGCTAGACAATCAATGTGATGAGACCGTGGGAGAAAAACCCACATGCTGAAAATACAGGTTCTTTCGACTGATACTAGGACACTTGTTTGTTTTTGCTTGAAACAGATTTGTATGTGTTTTAGAAGACCACTGTTGCTACAGTGATCACTGTTGCTTAGGATTGCTGTCATAATTTCATGCAAAACACTATGATGGAGCCTGGCACTGGTCGCTCACTGGTGTATAATCCTGGCTACTCAGGAGGCTGAGATTGGAAGACCAGGGTTCTAAGCCAGCCTGGGCAAGAAAGTCCAGGAGACTCTTCAATCAACCACCAGAAAACCAGAAGTAGAGCTGTGGCGCAAAGTAGTAAAACACTGGCCTTGAGCTGAAGAGCTGAGGGACAGGGCTCAAGGTCCCAAATTCAAGCCCCAGGGCCCCCAAACAAAAACAGAACAATTATGATTATTTCAGGGAAGCCCAGCCTCATGCCATGCCTCTCAGTGTGTGATGTTTAGTAGTCAGTAACAACCTTCTTTTTCTTCAAGGTACGTGACTTTACATCAAGGGAGGCAAAATGAGGGGTTTCCTACTAATGATATATTTAATGAAGGAGGTTGCTGTGTCACTTTTAAGATAGACTGGTTACTGCATGTTGTTCAGGTGAGCAGACACTCAGGCCAGGCCATTCCCTATACCTGGTGGTGTCACTTGCTGTTGGAGGTGCTGGCTAGAAGCAATAGGAGCTTAGCTATGAGCACTTGCTTCCTAGTAAATGTCACCAGCAGTCCCTGTGGAAGATTTGTGGGGGAAGGGCAGGGATGGGGATTAGGCCATCCATAGGGTGTGTGTGTGTGTGTGTGTGTGTGTGTGTGTGTGTGTGTGTGTGTGTGTGTGTGTGTGTGTGTGTGTGTGTATCTAGTCCTAGGGCTTAAACCCAGCATCTGGGTGCTTTCCCCATTCTCCACTACGATCCAAAAAGCTAAGAATTGAAAGACATCATTAGCCTTAAGTATAACATTAAGCTGTTCTTCTTAGATGAACTAGATTATCAGCAGTGATCATCACCTTGATGTGTTTACAAAGCCGTAACTTCTCAAATGATTGCCCTTATTAGATGAATGTTTCTCTTTTTAATTTGAGGGGATGAGTGGAAAGGTTGGAGGTCAAGAGGAATGAATTCAAGAAAACCAAGAAATAAAATTCACTTGTAAAAAAAAATAACTGGTGATAGTTAGAAACAACTGTCATCACTCAACCCAAGGTCCTCCAGAGTAGAAGTGCTGCATTCATTTAATATAAATGGCCATGTAGAGACTTAAATGTAACCAGCAAGGATCGCTGCAAGATTTATTTTTTATGTTTATTTGGAAAAGAAAAGTGGAAGGGTTGAATAGGAAGAATAAGAGACAGGATTTCTCAGGATGCTAAGACATGGCATGCAGCACTGGCTCTGTTTTATACTGTAGCTGCTCAGTTGTATTATCATACTTTTGAAAACTATACTCCTAAGAAACTTTAAAAAATAATTGTAGTACTAGGGATTGAACCCAGGGCCTCTCCTGTGCTAAGCCAGCTCTCTACTCACTTGAGCCATGACCTCATTCCTTTTTCTTGTTTTCTTTTCTTTTTTGAGACAAGGCTTCACTAATTTTTTATCCTACCTAACCTCAGACTGGTGATCTTATGGCCTCTGTTTCTCAGGAGCTGGAATCACAGGCATATGCCCACCCCCCCCCCACTCTTTTCTCAGTGCCTCCCAGATTCCCCTAAATTTTCAAAAGCTTTCTAGAAGAGCTGTAGGTGTGTAACTTTGTTCTTTCCCGCCTCCAGGCACCATGTCCTGTAAAACACTGTAGATCTGAAGTTGTCTTTGTAAGAGGAACTATTGTTTCTGCCATAAGCAATCACTCAGAGTGTGAGTGGGTAGCAAGATGTTTTGCATAGGCATTTCATCCTAGCCTTACTGCCTCAATTTGAAGAAGATTCTATTTTCTTGTATGGTATCTGTGGAGAGATCAGCTTGGTCTGACATGAAGCAACAATATTAACAGCAGCCTCAGTAAAGATATTTAAAATACCTAGGAAACAGCTATGTTTCTTTTTCCCCTTTAAAAGTTCTCTCATCTTCATGATTTTTCTCCTAATAGTTTCACTGAAAAAGGAGGCCCCATTTACTACATCCCAAACAGTCTATTTTACCAGGGATTTAAAAGTTTTAAGAAAAGGTCTTACTGTGTCTCTGAGCTTGTCCTTGAACTCTAATTGCCCTGCATCAACCTTCTGAGTTCTGGGATTATAGGGGTGAGCCACTGTGCCTGACTTTACCAGTTCTTTACAGCTTTGTAACTCTCCACCAGCCTTCTTGTCCATGCTACCAGCTTGTTGGACAGATCACAAGTGCTCAAAAATGCTTTTGAACAGTCTGTATTGGAGCTGGGGGTGGGGTGGGGGGGTGGGTGGCGTTTCATGTAGAGCTCCAACCATGTCAGTGTGGCTTCTCCTTTCAGCTTGCTTTGTTTATCCAGCAGCTCATTACTTAAAACTAGCCTGTCAAAATCGGTTAAATATTCCTTTGGGAAATATGGTCACATCCTTGAGATACCACAACTATGTTTAATAACAGTTAAGATTGGCTTGATAAGGGAAAAAAGCGATTGACTTGCATCACCAAAACATATTTTGCTGTTATTTCAGTTGAGTCTCCACCAGCATCAATAAGCAGGAACGAACCTGGGGAAAATAAATCGCTGTAGCTGACAAGAGAAAGACGCCAAGGGAAGCTGGGAGAATGATTGCTGATGATACGTTCTAACTACTTGACCTTCTGACCTCTTCTCTAGATATATGACCAAGATGGCACGCTACAGCACTTTATTGATGGTGGAGAACCTAGTAAGTCGAGCTGGATGAGGTATATCCGATGTGCAAGGCACTGTGGAGAGCAGAATCTAACAGTAGTTCAGTACAGGTAAAGTATGTCTTGATTTACCACTTACAGAGCTGAAGCCCTTGGGCTTGCATTTGCAAATTTCAGGCTTGCTGCTAGTGGATGGAAATACGTCTTGCAGAATTCTGCATAGTTTGGCAGAGGATTTTTTGGGGTTTTGTTTTTTTATTTTTTATTTTTTGGCTGGGGTGGGGATGTGGAGGAGAGGCTAGGTTTCCTGAGTATTCAAAAATAAAGATGCTAGTAGATGGCCTCTTGTACTTTTTGCACATTGACCTCCAAAGACAGGACAGTCCTATGGTTTGGGGAAACTCCCTCAGCAGATGTGTATTTACAGATGAGTAGGAGTCCAGAGACTTGGCCCTGCCTTCCAGTCTCCTTTGGGCTCTCTCCCTAGGAGAGCAGGTTCGTCTATACTAAATCCCAGGACATGAGAAAATCTCTACCTCTCTGAGATTCCCTTTCCCAACCTGCCATGCTCACGCACAGAGACTTGAATTGAGGGAACTTCTCCCATATATAGTGCAGAGCTTTAGGGAGTAGCTGATAAGTGTTTCCACTATCCTTCAGGTGATTAAAAAAATAGTTTCCAAAGCCCAAAGGAGACAAAGGCAAAGTGGGGGTCATTCCTATTTTTCCAGGCAGCCCCTTGGGAGGTCTTTGGGGGACTGAGAAGTAAGTTAGGGTTCAGGAGGCTCAGACATTTTCTTCTCGATGCACCTGCCCAGCAAATGGTCCCACTGAGTGCCCAAGGAGGCTGGAATGGAGACCAGAAGGCAAAAACAAATCACTCAGGGAAAAAGCTCCACCACTACGCCTCCTTTTTCTCAGAATTCCTCAAAAACATGTACCATATAAATATATGAGCTCAGTTATAAACAGTTCTGTCCCCTTTAGAATCAGAAGCAACTGTTTAGCTTTATTAGGCACCACAGACACATCAAAGCCCAGGGCCTGTTCTCTCACCACTTGGAGTCTTGCCTGGGGCTATTTATTTTCCTTTCTTTTTTTATTATAATAAAAAACAACATCTCCCCACAACACTTGTAATCTAAGATTGCACAAATTTGGTTTGCTCTCTGAAAGCCTACAATTGGAAAAAAAAATAAGGGCACCTTGCATTTATTACCTTGATTTCCTAAGCAATTTTATTTTCTTAATAAATAATAAAATAGGACAGGACAGTAATTAGATATACTAGTGTATACGGGTTTTGGTCACCTTTATAGTTAAGACGTTTTTTGCGTGGGAGGAGGGTTGTTGTTGTTGCTGTTGCTGTTTCGTTGTTTTTTTTTAAAAAACAAAACAGAACAGAATTCTGAGCTAGAAAAGTCAGTAAAGATTGTGCTTGGCCAATCAGCCAGAGATAGCTTGGCTGTTTCTCTAATGAGTACCCAGGGAACTCTTAAGGCAAATTTGGAATTTGGGGAAGAAACCTGTAAGAAAGAAGGGGGGTTCAAATGAGTCATTATCTATCCGTCAATGGCAAGTGGTTTTTACAACTGGCAGTTCATGGTGGCGCTTCAGCTAGGCACCCTTTCTGCCGATCTGTTTTCGATTACTTCAGATCCTTATAAAATGAACTACAAAAACACAATTTTAAAAACTGGCATCCATCACCAGTGGCCACGTCCAAAAGTAAGAAAATAGAAAAGTTGGACCCTGAAGAGCCAGCCTAATTTTTATTATACATGAATGTCCTCTTCACAAAAACTCAGCTGGTTTAAATTCATTCTGTTATGATTTGTAATATCTAAATGGAATTTTCTTCAAAGCACTCTTGATTGATTGACCCTTAGCTGAACGTTTTGTTTTTATTTTGAGGCTGACAATAATGTTTGTTGGCATGTGTTCTGCTTCAACTGCGTTGGGACGCCACGAAGCTATCTTTATGAGTCATCCAACCACAATACTAAATACATGTCAGCAAAGGAAATATTATCTGAAAAGGGAAAAATCTCTTTGATGTGCTTCAACATGCAGAGATTTCTGCGAGTTTTGGAAGCTCTGCCCATTTGTAAGGAATGGTGTATGCTTACACATTTTCCCCCCTTTCAGCCTTCTCGGAGGCTTAGAAGACCACCCATTGCTTGAAAACAGTTCTGCTCTTTCAGCGGTAAAGTGTGTCATTTGGTTTTAGCACATTCATTTGCTGGGCGCTGTGTTTATATTAAAGGAAGCCAAACCGAGAGATGAAATGTTACAAGGGTGAAGTACAAAGTAGACTCAATTTTTCTCAAGTTAGGAGATGCCAGTGATTTATAACTCGGCTCCAATTTTGATTTTTTTTATGGAGCAGTGGAAAGAATTAATAAAATGCACAACTCTTCAAGATGAGGAGGGAGGCATGGTAGTTGGGAGGGGGGTTGGATGACTGGCTGGAGTTTTTGTCAGATATTCATAGAACATTGGGGAGAAAAAAAACATTCTGCTTAGCTAGCAGTGCCCTCCTGAGACAGAACAGCAGCAAGTAAGGAAAGGAACAAGATAAATGAAATTTTTGCAGCTGCAAGTAAAATATTGAGAATCTGCACTTTTTTATTGATCTTTATGATCCTATTGCCAAGAGCCACTTTGTGGTGACAAAATATGTTGACAAGTGCATATCTCACTGCCATGAAAAATGTGGAGAAAGATTCGCCTTATGTCTGCAGTGTTGTACAAGGAACAAATTGCCCTGCTACAGTCCATGCCTTACAGAAAGGCGAAATTTAAGGCCTACCAACCCTACATACTTTTATCTGGAACTTGAGGCTAATATTTGTAGCCATCCTTCATTGAGAAAACCAGTTGCAGTCTCCTCATATTTTTTTCTTTAAATCTGTAGATTTTTCTTTGTAGTACCAAAGCTGTTACTTTTTTTTAAAAGTTTATTTCTTGGTTTCTTCACTGGATCGTTTCAGAGTGTAATCTTTCAGACGGTATAAAGTACTCCTCTTGTGTTCATTGAATTTCTATCCATTTCATGAAGAAGGATTTCTCTCTTTAGACAGCCAACTTTTGAGAGTTTTTATTTCTCTTGCTCCTTATATTACAAAGCTGCCGTATTTTACTGCAAATTTGGGAACTTCCAAAGCCAAGTTGCCAGAATACATTTACTCATTTTCCTTCAAGTAAGAAATCAATAGAATTAATTCATGTATGATGTTGAGGCACCGCTGCCTTTGCAATTTGGGAAGAGAAAAACATTTTCTCATTTGTGTGAGATGGATTTTTTTAAATGAACATTTTCAGCAAGGCATCAGTGACTCCCGGTTGTAATTCTACTTACTTTGGAGGCTAAGACTTAGAAGATCCTAGTTCAAACGATCTAACCTTTCTACACAGTTCTAGCTTTTCTACAAAGGTCTAACTTTTTCTACACAGAAAGAGTTAGAGAGAGATTCTGTCTTCAATTAACCAGCTAAACGCTGACCTGGAAGTCTGGCTCAAGTGGTAGAGCACCACAAGGCAACTGAGCATAAGGCCTTGAATTCAAGCCCTGATAATTGACACAAAAAAGTGGTGGAGAGGTGGGACAGAAAATTTTTGGAACAATAAAGATGTGGTGGGAGCCTGTGTGAGTGCTACGTCTTACTAAGCTGGGTTTTCTTTTGTTTTGAATAGGTCGAATATATTCTACCGAGCCTGTATAGATATTCCCAGGGGCACCGAGCTTCTGGTGTGGTACAATGACAGCTATACGTCTTTCTTTGGGATCCCCTTACAGTGCATTGCCCAGGATGAAAACTGTAAGAATTTATTTCAGCTCTAAATTCACATCTCAAAATTCCTATTTTGAAAACTGACTTGAAAAGAGTGCTTTGTTTTTGAAGTGTCTGAAATGTGGTTTGCTGTGATACCTAATGCGAACGTGCTCAAGCCCAGTCTGTTACTCTTCCCCTCCCTCCTCCCCCCCATAGGCTGCTTGCTTTTTCACGGAGCATCTTCACCTGCATTGGGCAAACTTGTTCATCTGTGCACAATTCCAAACCCTTGCCAGAGTTTGAAAAAATTGCAGACAGCAAAGTTATTCATAGAGCAGCTACTATGTGTGCTTTGATGCTTGATACCTTTAGGATGTTAGAAGAAGAGCTTAAAATACAATTTCTGAGCCAGGTGTGATAGTTCATATGGTAATCCCAGCTACTTAGGAGGTGGTACAAGAGGATTTTGAGCTGGAAGCTAGCTAGCCCTGGAAAAATTAGTGAGAGTTTATCTCACAAACATAATATAAGACAGGGAGAGAAGTTCAAGTGCTCTGTTACTGAATGGGAAGTGATCATAAAAGTTGTACACATAAGACTGGGAGATTATCTTTCTCGTGTTCTGTGTCTAGAACCATAAAATTTTCTTCTTTGATATCATGCCAGTCACTGTGTGTGTGTGTGTGTGTGTGTGTGTGTGTGTGTGTGTGTGTGTGTGTGTGTATTGGTATTGGAGCTGGAACTCAGAGCCTGAGCACTTTCTCTGAACATTTTTGCAAGGCTAGATCTCTACCACTCGAGTTACAACTCAAACTCTGGCTTTTTGGGCATGGTTAGTTGTAGATAAGTCTCCTGGACTTTACTACCCAGGCTGGCTTTAAACCAAGATCCTCGGATCCAAGCCTCTTGAGCTAGGGTTATTGATGTAAGCCAACAGCCATTTTTAAAAGAATAGTAAACTATTTTTAAAACTATACTGTAAGCTGGGTACAGGTAACTAGCATCTATAATTTTAGCTTCTCAGAAGCCTGAGGTGTGAGGATCAAGGTTCAAAGCCAGCCTGGGCAGAAAAGTCTGCCTGACACTTACCACCAACCAGCCAACAAAAAGCTGGAAGTATAGATGCTTCAAGTAGTAAAGCACTATCTTTTAGCCAAAAAGCTTAAGAGACAGTGCCCAGGCTTTGAGTTCAAATCCCCAATACCAGCACCAAGAAACAAAACTAACATTTGTATCAACTTTAACTTTACACTTTGGTTTAGTAATCCTTTGGAAAACATTAAAATGTAATTTCCACTATTGGGGACAAAATTAGGTAATTTGAGTGTGCCTCAGTAAGAAATGCTAAGAAACACTAGTTTCAGTGAATTTGTGTTTTCTTGCCACTAAATCGTGAACTGATACTTTCATATTATGCTGTAAGAAATAGATAACTGATCTATTTTGTTAGTAGATAGATAATTTGACTTTGAAAAAAGTATTTCATTCTTTCCTCTTGTTTTACTTTTTTCCACATACATAGTAACTCCATTAAAAAAATTTCCTAATATAACCTTCTAGTCAAATGCTGATGATAGGTATTTCTTTCCCATGTTGTCTTTAATTTCTTTGTCCAAAGTAAAATCTCACCGTAGACTACAACTATCATTTTCATTTTCTATTCTAGTTTAACTCCAAACCAATCTCAAATTTTAAAAAATGAGTCTTTAGACAAATAATACATTCCTCTTCCCAAATTTCCCTTGGAAAGTTTCTTTTCGGCAGTGATCTTGCTGGGTAAGTTCTGTCTTCATAAGAGGAAATGAGTGTGTTCCCATTTGTTTGGGAAAGGTCTGCTCTACCCTTTCAAAACAATTCCAAGCCTCCTCCTCTGAACCTGGATCTGGGGTCTCCTATGTCTAAATAAATAGTTGTTCAGATGGTAATATGTTATGGAGATAATAAATCAGTCTAGGAGGGAAATAGGGCCAGAATTTAGGGGTACACATTGGGAAAGCAATTTAGTAGTCCCCACTTGGGGAGGTGGTCACTGGGCAAACATTTAAGAAAGCAAAGGAATTGGAGAAGATGGTTCCAGGCAGTAGAACCAAGATGAGAATATTTCTGGTGTGTGGAAGAACCTCACACAAATGGCCCAAGTGAGCAGAAGGAAGGAAGAGAAGATAACTCAGGTGTGGATGGATGTGGGGCAGGCATGTGCTGACGGTCTCCACATGAACTGGATGGCTGGCCAGGGCACAATAAGAGTTCATCTTGCTGAAGTTATAAGAGCATTATTCTGCTCACTGAGTGGTGACTGGACAGCAGGGGTGAGGTAGAGATATCTTCTACTACTAGGGGATGGCCTGTCTTATTCTTGGCAGGATCTCTAGAGTAGAAGCACAAATCTACTCACTGTTGCTCCTTCCTCACAGTGTTCTTGCGTAGAGGGTAACGACTGAGAGTTTCGGGGGTCTGTTTTGGAATCCAGCATTTACAGCCACTTGACGATGGCTATACCATGCGCTCTTTGGATTTGGGATTATATACAAAATGAGTTTGTGCTTTCTGGAAACAACTTGTGGTTTGCTTTTCAGTCCTTCTTTTCCCTATGATTCTGCCAGTGTGATGCAGGTTTGAGGTAGTTGATAATAAATAATAATAACAATAATAATTATAAACTCCAGCGATCTCATGGTATACCAGGGAGCTCTTAAAATCCTCCTTTGTAAAGAAAACTTACAAAACCAGAGCAGCTTGATATAGAGCAATGAGATGGTTCTTTGGGGTTCAGTTCTTAGAGTTCTAAGCAAGGGTTGAAGGAATCAGAAAGGGAATTAAGTTCAGCAGAGATGACACCTCATTCCCTAAGATACTAAGAGAATTTTATTTCACTTCCTGTCTTAAAAACATGTATCTATCATGTGTTTGGCCACCCAAGAAACAAACGAAAGGTTTTATCAGGTGGTGAGAAGATCTATGACTCCCATTCTGTGCTAGATTCTCATTTCTTGACTCAGAGTGACCTGACTCTGTGCTGAAAAATTACTTGGTGTGATTTAAAAAGCATCATTGTGTGAAAGGGCAGGGTAAAGAATTTAACACACCCCACTGTGCCATGAGTAATTTAAGTCATCTCAACTAGCTTAGCGATTCCATAACAACTTTGCCCTACTGTTTCTAGTCACCAAACACATTTAACTATCTTAAAAAGAAGTTTCTTTAAATCAAAGAATTTCTGTATAAAAGACCTCTGCAGGGGTTAGAGGCTTGGTTCAGTTGGTAGAGTGCCAGCCAAGGAGTGAAAACGTCGGGAGTTTGTTTGTTTGTTTGTTTTTTGCTGATCCTGGGACTTGAATGCTAAGTCTGGGCACTAAGCCTCTTTGTGTGCAAGGCAAGCTCTCTATCACTTGAGCCACAGGGCCACTTCCAGCTTTTTCTGAGTAGTTTATTGGGATTAAGAGGTTCACAAGGCCAGGAGTGTGGCCTAGTGGTAGAGTGCTTGCCTAGCATGCACAAAGCTCTGGGTTCAATTCCTTGGTACCACGTATACAGAAAAGGCCAGAAGTGGTGCTATGGCTCAAGTGATAGAGCATTAACATTGAGGAAGCTCAAGGATAGCCCCCAGACCCTGAGTTCAAGCCCCAGGACAGGTTGGGCTAAAAAATAAGAAAAGAGACTCACTGACTTTTCTGCCCAAGTTGGCTTCGCAGATCTCAGCCTCCTGTGTGGCCAGGATTACAGGTATGACCCTCTGGTGCCTGGCTAAGAAAAGAATTTTTATTGTGACTATTAGAAGAGATTAAATATTTAAGGCAGATTTTTCTTTGCTAATGAAATTGATACGTGGACCAACATGTTTAAGGAAAATGTGATTTTTACTTAGTGAAGAACACTAATTAAGCACATTCACTTATGAAAAAAATATCATTTTCTTCCTATGGTTCTTTCAACAAAGTACACATTTCCCACTGAGCCTATGTGGCGGACTTAGGCCTCAGTCAATGCCCTGTCCCATCTCCTGTCAGGGCAGTGGCAAGCTTGGGCATTCTCTCTATCGGGACAAGCAGGGGAAGTGCCTGCCCTCGAGAGAAGGCAGCACTTCACAAGGCATTTGGATCTGGAAGCAATTCCTATATTATTTTCTTTTAAAAGAATCCTAGTTATAAATGTAATAGAGCTCTGAGGCAAGCCACTTTCCATCCAATGTGGGCCTTTCAAAGAGCCTGCAGGACTACTCGTGTCGACAGATCACATCCTGCAAGAAGGAGTGAGGCTCCCCAAAGCTTTCAGTGGGGGCTCAGCTCCTGCCGAGTGTAAAGACCTCTGTGTGTTCATATTCATTTCAGAGGAAATTAAAAAAAATCCTTGGGAATAAATGTTAAACAAGTCTTCCCGCTGCTGCCTTTTCTGCCTGAGCACATGAAGCTGAGGTGGCAAAATGTGAGACGGGTGGCAGATGGCAGTCTGGGTGTTGCACTCGATTAGACCCTGCCTTGAGGAGTCCTGACTGTTTCTTTTGATTTCTAAAGAAGAGCAAAAAGGGAATGTTTGCACAGTGCCCCTCACCCCCTGCATCCTGCCAGCAGGGTGAAGATGACCCTACCTAAACTTTCACAAATGTAAGTGAGCTGTGGGAGATCACAGAACAGTTCACCGGAACAGGACAGCCTGTGTTCAAACCACAATGGAAGCATTGTGGTGGCCTGCAAAGCCCAAGTTCCTGTCCTGAATTTGGAAAGCCAGAATAAGTCACATCAATACACCATTTCAATATGCCCAAGGTTTGTGCCATGTGAGGTAGCCACAGCAGGGAGACTGAACTGAGCTGAAGAAGAGGGTGGCAAGATGAGTTTGATCAGGAAGAGCCACTGTGCATAGGGGAAAATGGATTGGATTCCTGTCCAAGAACAAATGGTGCCCTTAAGCTTATAGGCCAAAATCTATCTGTGGCTGTTGAATCTTATGGATAAAAAGAAACAAACAAAAATATCTCAGAACCAGGTGTCAGTAAGCTCATGCCTATCATCTTAGCTTCCCAGAAGGCTGAGATCTGAGGACTGCAGTTCAAAGCCAGCCCAGCAAGAAAAGTCTGTGAGGCTTTATGTACAACTAACCAGCAAAAAGTTCAAAGTGAAGGTGTCACTCAAATGGTAGAATGACAGACTTGAGAAAAAAAAAAAAAAAAAGCTAATGCCAGTCTGGATACAAAAACAAATTAATTCATCAAAATTAAAACACTGGGTCCAGAACTGGAAAAATCCTTTCTGTTTCTTGAAAGAGTAAAATAGAAATGACAGCCTAGGGAGGCCTCTAACTGCACAGAGAAGGCAACACCGGAAATGTGTTCACAGAGAAAGCCAACAACACTGCCATGAGAGATTTGTTTTCTTCAATTCAGTTCTGTAGAATACTATGCTATAGGATTTAGAGTACTCAGTCCCCAAGTTCCTGGGCACCTGAGTGGCTGAGGTGAGCGTCTCTCCGGGAGTTACCTTCAGCCTAAGGACATGCACCCATTGCCATACATCTTTCTTTCCCACATTACACCATGATCCACGAGCTCAGTGTGCAGAATAAGGGACTGCTTCCCTTCTCAAAGCAGGACAATTCAGAAACACATTTCTAGCTCCAGACCTGGGGGAAAAAATTCATCCTTAGCCCAGTCTTACTCACCTGACTCCCCAGTTCCTCAGTGCCCCCCACAACACACACACACCCCAATTCTATTCCAGAATCAGATTCTCAGAGAACCTACCAACAGGAGCTCCAGGTCTGTGTATTTTCGATCCTGACTTCTGTGTTGAGCCCTGGGCTCCTATGCAGTTGTCTCCTCAACATCTCCATGTCATGTCATACAGGCATCTCAACCTAAAAGCTTAGTGCCCATTCCCACAGACTGCCTCTCCAGTCCCTTGTTTAAGTTCCCTTGCTCCTGTTTATCCAGTTGCTCTCTTGGAAAACCTGAATGCCTCACCTTGCTCACCTGCTGTTGGTGATGTATTCTTTGTGCATTTCTTCTGTATCTCCACCATCTGGTCACATCACTTCATTCTGGGCTGGAGTATGGTGGCTCCTGGCCTCCTCCATGTCTCCCACTCTCCCTTTTTAGTGTCATGGGTGGGAGTGGGGAAGTGGGGAGACTCAAAGCAGAAAAAGTCTAAAGGCTTGCTTTGTTGCTATAGGTTGTGGGGCTTGCACTCAGGGCCTGGGTACTGTCCCTGAGCTCTTTCTGCACAAAGCTAATGCTCTACCACTGAGCCAGTTGGTTTTCTAGTGGGTAATTGGAGATGAGTCTCATGACTTTCCTGCTCAGGCTGGCTTCGAACTGGGATTCCCAGATATCAGCCTCCTGAGTAGCTGGGATTATAGGCATGAGCTACTGGAAGTCTTGCTTATTTTATTATTTCAGTTTATCCAGTTATTTTGTTAACAGATAGTTGGATTCCTTAGATCAAAGCCCAGAAAGTACAATGGATATACAAGTCTCAGTTCAAGGGGTAATCAGAATGTTGACAGACTCTTACCCATTCTCCCAGAGATAATTTTTATCCATTCTGCCTTTCTTTCTCCATTTGCCTTTGGACTGTCTTTTAGAGACAATGTCTTGCAATTACATCCAAGCTGATCTAAAACTTACATTCCTCCTGCCTCAGCCTTCTAAGTAGCTAGGATTATAGGCATGTACTACTGTGTCCCTCATTCCATGTCACCCTTTTACACTACTAGTAGGAAAGTATGCATGTTTTGCTGTGCTTCCCTTTTTTAATTTATCTAAGTGGAATTGCAATGCATTCATGGCATAGAGCTGATCTTTTCACATGCTAGGTCAAAACACACTTTTGGCTTTTATGAGTTTTATGGTAGATGCTCAGTTATTATTACATTCTAGGAATTACACATATTTTTCAGAGACATTTAGTGTTTTAGAAATTAGAAGCCCTTTAGACTGGCACAGTATTCAGCTAGCTGCAGACCACACCACCCTCGGCTGTGTTATGCCACCTGCCTCCCATTGTCCACAATATATTTCCATTTCCTGTTCCCATAGGTGCTAGTGATTGCACTGCTTTCCTTTCAGCCCCAGCTATAGTAAAAACTCCTTCCTTTTCTTGTCATCTTTTTTTTTTTTTTTTTTTTTTTTTGCTTTTCAGGGCAGGTGCTGGGGCTTGAACTTGCAGTGGCCTATGTTGTTGTCTCTGAGATTTTTTGGTTCAGTACTAGCATTTGCACCACAGCTTTACTTCCAGCTTTTTGATGGTTAATTGGAGATAAGAGTCTCACAGATTCTTCTGCTTCTGCTGGCTTCGAACCTCAGATCTCAGCATTTTCAGTAACTAGGATTAAGACATGGACCACCTGCACCTAGCAGGTTCCATCAGTACCCTTCATGCCTTGGCATGGTACATGGCAGGCTTCAAGACAGAGCTGTCTGTGTTCCACATTAGGCCTTCCTCTTTCCTCTGTGACACCTATCTAATGCCTGAATGCCTTTAGGATTCACATGCCCTCATTCACACCTTGGGTTTGGCATCAGAAACACATGATTTTCCAGCATCCCTTCCTTCTCCTTTACTACATTTACAAATATTGTAGTGATCACATTTTGTCAGTTTTAAAATTCACATATCTTTCTTGTTTTTTTTTGTTGTTGTTGTTGGTCATGGGACTTGAATTCTGGGCCTGGGTGTTGTCTCTGAGCTCTTCAGCCCAAGGCTACCACCCTACCCCTTGAGGCCACAGCGTCACTTCTGGTTTTCTGGGAATTGGAGATAAGAGTCTCCCAGACTTTAGTGCCAAGGTTGGCTTTGAACTGCAATCCTCAGATCTCAGCCTCCTGAATAGCGAGGATTACATGCAGGTTTATTTTTTGATTGTCATATCCAATGAAGTAGATATTCAGCAACATTATTCTTTCTTTTTTTTTTCCTATAAAAAGATTTTAGATCTCTTGGCACCAATGGAAGTGTTCAGTAACTCTACAGGACAGCTTAGAAATAAGACATGTCTGCTTTTGTGGAAAATGTTCTCTTTCCTTTAAATGATAGGGCTCAGTTTCATTTAGTAGAATTAAATTTATTTATAAGTACAACAAAGAGCCATCTTCAAAGTAGAATACAGAGTGTAGGTGTTGCTACCTTTTAGCTGGAAACATTTAAAATTTGTTTGTGAGTTTCTTGGAAAAGAGAATAGCAAATAGTTTCATTTCAACCATCTCTGTCTTTACTTCCTACATACCCATTTGTGTCATTTTACTAAATCCTCAAGCTTTATATTATCTGTTATCTTCTGTAACTCAGATCTCACGTATCCTGGATTATTATAAACACTTAGAGATCTAAATAGAAATTTTTCTTTAGTGCAGTTTGTCAGTGGTCATTAAATTTATAAAAATGC
Source organism: Megascapheus bottae (assembly GCF_031878675.1). Lineage (NCBI taxonomy): Eukaryota > Metazoa > Chordata > Mammalia > Rodentia > Geomyidae > Megascapheus > Megascapheus bottae. The sequence continues at coordinate 2,619,904 of NC_143518.1, forward strand.
ATTCGTTTGCTGGTGCTAATAGCTCATGCTCTAGGGACTCAGGATGCTGAGATCTGAGGAGTATAGATTGAAGCCATTCTGGGCAAGAAAGTCCATGAGACAGCAATCTTCAATGACTGAAAAAAAAAAAAAAGCCAGAAATGGAGTTGGGGCTCAAGAGATAGAGCACTAACCTTGAGTCAAAAAAGCTCAGAGTCAGTGCCTATGCCATGAGTTCAAGCCTTATGACCAATGCGTGTGTACGCGCATGCAGGCGAGCACACACACACACACACACACCATGAATTCATTGGCTTACAAATTTTTGTGCTGCCATATAAAAATTATATGACTTTATAACTTTAAAACATTAAGTAATTAAGTAACTTTGCAGAAGCATAGAAGTCTGAATCTATCCTCTGTGTTGTAATTTTTCTCATAGGCACTGTGTACTACTTCCAGCAGTGAGGCTTCTAGCTAGTCTTCCTGCTCCATGTGCATGGGTGATAGATACATTCTGAAATCTTCTCATTCTTTCCCCCAAACTTGTCTGGTTCCTTCTAGATTTGTCACAGAAGTACTGAGCAAGGCTCCATCCTGACAAATGCTGCTGGTTTTATTTTTTATAAAAAATGGACCAAATATCCTTCTTTATATTTCAATGCCTGTTCAAAAAAGTAACAATTCATAGGCAAGTAAAATATCCAAACTAGCCAGATGTTTGGTGGCTCATACCTTCAATCCTAGCTACATGGGAGTCTCAGATCTGAGGATCACAACTAGAAGCCAGCCAGCCAGGAAAATCTGTGAGATTTTTTTTTCTTCTGTGTAGACAATGGGTCTTGAACTCAGGGCCTGGGTGCTGTCCTGGAACTCTTGCTCAAGGCTAGCGTTCTACCACTTTGAGTCACAGCTTCACTTCCAGTGTTTAGGTGATTAATTGGAGACAACAATTTCCCAGCCTTTTCTGCCCAGGCCAGCTTTGAACCACAGTTCTCAGATCTCATCCTTCTGGGTGGCTAGTACCTGGTGTCCATGAAATTCTTATCACCAGTTAACTTCCAGAAAACTGGAAGTGGAGCTGTGGTAGAATGCTAGCCTTAACCAGAAAAGTTCAAGGACATTGCCTGGGCCCTGAATTCAACTCCATACCTGACAAAAGAGTATAAAATATCTACATATTTCATATCTATTATACATATCTGCTTCAGAAGTTCAAATGATCTGTAAGTAGTAGACAGACAATTTAAACATATATACAAAATAAACTTGTACAGGTTAAGAGGTACATATATAAATATGTATGCATATCTATATAAACACATAGGATTTGGTGTATTGATACACACACACACACATACACACTGCTGCATTCTCTGGAAAATATCCTTTTTACTTTTAAAACAGAAAGGCTGGATAAGTGGGACTGCATTAAACTGCAGAGCTTCTGTAGGGCAAAGGACATAGCTAGCAAATTAAATAGGAAGCCTACAGAATGGGAGAAGATCTTCACTAACCATACAACAGACAAAGGCCTCATATCTAAAATATATCAACAGCTCAAAAAATTGAATCACTCCAAAACTAATCTCCAAAGTAACAACCATCCCCATTAAAAGATGGGCCAAAGACATAAAGAGAGCCTTCTCTGAAGAAGAAACAAAAAGGGCCTATAGACACATGAAGAAATGCTCCACATCGCTGGTCATAAAAGAAATGCAAATCAAAACAACTCTAAAATTCCACCTCACTCCAGTTAGAATGGTCAGGATCAAGAAAACTAATAACAGCAGATGCTGGAGGGGATGTGGCCAGGAGGGATCACAGCTACACTGTTGGTGGGAGTGCAAACTCGTTCAACCACTATGGAAAGCAGTATGGCAGTTCCTCAAAAGACTAAACATAGAGCTCCCCTATGACCCAGCAATTCCACTACTTGGCATTTACCCAACCATCCAGAAACAAGGGCATGCTAAATCCATTAGCACAATGATGTTCATTGCAGCACTACTTACCATAGCAAAGATATGGAACAAACCTAGATGTCCTTCAGTTGATGAGTGGATCAACAAGATGTGGTATTTATACACAATGGAATTCTATGCTGCTGTCAGAAAGAACGACATTGCCCCATTTGTAAGGAAATGGAAAGACTTAGAAAAAATCATATTAAGTGAAGTAAGCCAGACTCAAAGGAACGTAGGCCCAATAGTCTCCCTCATTTGTCACAATCAGTAGAAACCTTGGGCTCTCCTAGCAGAGATTTACAATAGGACAAAATGTAGAGACATTAGGCCAAACAGTACAACACTAAATGTAAGGACCTCCAGGATAAGGAAACAAAAGCCATATAATGAGTGACTGTTGTGTTATCTCTCATCTCTTTTGCCATCCCTTTGTTATCTCATATTGTTACAGTATTTCACCTTGTTATCTGATATATTTTATATGTGCTTAATTGGTTATTTGAAATTGGATAGGGAAGGGGGGAAATCAAGATAAGCAGGGGGAGGGTGGGAGGGAAATGTGGACCATGTCATGAGAAAGGGTATCAATGTTTGTGAAGTAATGCACCTTCTATCTGGTGAATATAATGTAACCCTTCTATTAATCACAATAAAAATTATTTTAAAAACAGAGCTTGGAAGCAGAGATGGTATACATATGTGGTCAGGAACCAAATTTTCTGTAAGTCATAAAGCAAAAGCCTCCAGCCTAGATGTATCCTTAATTAAATATGTGCCTTAATACAACTTATTGTACCTTCTTGGGATTCAGTTTCTGTCTGCTTTTCTTTCCTTTTCCCTGTGTTCCTTCCTTCCTTCCTTATTCCTCCTCTTTACTCTCTTTCTTTCCTTCTTTCTTTGTCAGGGGCTCACAATGTATTCCAGGCTGATCTCAAACTCTAGGTTCTCCTGTTTCAGCAACCCCCATACAAGGATTATAGATATGTACCATCATACCTAGCTTTGATTTGTCATTGCTAAACAGGAAGGGTAGTGTTAGATAAGTGATTCTCAACCCTGGTTTTACTTGAGCAGCACTTGGTGAATCTGAAAGAATGTAGATGCACAGGACTCATTGTGTTAAAAGGTCTGGGCTTGGTACTGCAAGCACTCATCCTGGGCCTGACAATCACAGCAGCCACCACACACAGTGATGAAGGAAGCAGAGACTAGACTGGGGAGATGGGTGGTTGCAGTGTGGGTAGAGAAGTAACAAGAAACAACTTTTGGAGGAGGAAAATCGAATTTATGTGAGCTATCTTCCTTTTTTTTAAGTTCTTACCATGCAAATACTATTTATGAAGTATTCTCTGACCATTCCACAGGTATGGTACAAGGTATGGGAAAGCCTTTTTTAATCCTTTCTGCTTGAAACAACCTGTGTCTGTTTCCTAGGCTGTCATTTATTTATTTATTTATTTGGATTTTTAAGGCACTCTGAAGTCTAGCCTCTCTAGTCCTTACTTCCAAAGTGTCCAGAAACTTGTGCCTCTGGACGGGCCAGTGTCCCTTACTCTCTACCAATCTTTCATCTTTCCTTTATCCTTTCAACCAGCCCCTCTGTGCAGACACCCTCCCCTAGTCCCTGTAAATCTTCCCTCTCTGGGAAGCCTTCCTGAGCCCTTGCCTCCCCTGTCAGAACTCCTGGCCAGCAGAGAGCTATGCAGAGACTCATTACGTAGCCTTATATCTCAAGTCAAAGTTAACTCTGAAGGCAAAGATCACATAAGAACAATCCTGCTTTCATGGTAGTTGTTTAACAAATGGGTGAAGGATGTATTATTAGTTTGTTCGTTTGTAATAAAGTTGCTCTTACAGGCTGGTAACTCTATGACAAAGTGCTTCCATTGTACCCCAAAAGAAATTATAATGCATCCATTTTAAATCCAGAAAAAATGGAAATGCCAGTATGTAGATTTTCAAAAACTTCGTATGTGTGATTATGTATCCTTGTGCATATGGTAACACTGATGTTTTCATCATTGTTGTTCTAGTAAATGTCCCTTCCACGGTCATGGAAGCCATGTGCCGACAGGATGCCCTGCAGCCTTTCAGTAAGAGCGGTAAACTGCCCTCGGTCACTCCGCAGCGCTCGGTCGTCTTCCCGCAGACACCATGCAGTAGGAGCTTCTCCCTCCTAGACAAGTCGGGACCCATGGAATCAGGATTTAACCAGATCAGCGTGAAAAACCAGCGGGTCCTGGCTAGCCCCACCTCCACGAGCCAGTTGCACTCGGAGTTCAGCGACTGGCATCTCTGGAAATGCGGCCAGTGCTTCAAGACGTTCACCCAGCGAATCCTCCTCCAGATGCACGTGTGCACGCAGAACCCAGACAGGTAACTCTGCCCCACAGCCATCTCAGTGAGATTGCCTGCTGTTGCTGCTGCTGCTGCTTACCAACTTTAACCACCAAAAAGTGGAGTGTGGCTCAAGTGAGTGAGAGCCTGTGAGATAAAGCTAAGGGACAATGCTCACATCTTGAGTTCAAACCATAGTACTAGCATGTATACACACACACACACACACACACACACACACACACACACACACGAGCAAAAATAGAAAGACCATTTGTGAATATCATAGGTGGGAAATGAGGTTAGGACAATTATAATCCTCTCTGTCTTCCAAAGATAATATAGCTGGCTGTTTCTGGGCTGTCACAGCCATTTCAGAGTTCACCTCCAGTGTGCTGTGGGTATGAACTTAATTAAGTACTAAGAGGTAATGAATTGGAATTTTTTGCTTAGTACTATTTTTCTTCAGAGCATACAAACCCATAAATCCTAGGAAGCTGTCAAAAGGGAATACCCACTCTGCTAGTGATGTGGAGGAAAACAGATGCCACTTACTCAATAAACTAATATCCACACAGAAGAAAAATGTTGACTAGATACCTCAGAGTCAAAGTTGGTTTGAAAGTTTGTCAATAAAGAATTTTATGGCCATGAACTGAGGATGAAATTTAGCTGAACAAGTGAATTAAAATTTCAGGTACTCTGACGAGTGGCACAGTAGATATAATGGAACTATTATTTATGAATCAAAACTGGTTTATTCGACAGTCTGGATCGCTGGGAGCACCAAAGACAAAAATCAAATTAATTCAATATGAAAGGATTGCTTGGGTTTTATCTCTTCGTCATGTCCTGTGAAAACTTGATTAAAACTGAAATACCTCGGAATAGCATTGAAAATGAACTTTGAATAGGAAAACAGAAAATACTTTTTAGAACTAAGATTGGAGACTCAGAAACAGATTTCTTGAATTTCTTTTTTGACTTTCCCACTGAATTATCTTAATTAAGGCAAGCCGATTAGCCCTCTTTGTCTAATGATATGTACTCCACAGGTTTTTGTTTTTGTTTGCTGGATCTCAGGGCCTGAGTGCTTTCCCTTAGCTTTTTGGCTCAGGGAATGCTGTTCTACCACAGCTCTACTTCTGGCTTTTTAAAGTTAATTGGAGATAAAAGTCTCATGGACTATCCTGTCTGGACTGGCTTCATAGCATGATCTACAGATCTCAGCCTCCTGAGTAGCTGGGATTACAGATGCACAGCTACATCAGTCTCTTCCCTTCCAGCTTTGCAGGATGTGAGTGTGGCTAGAAAATCCAAGCAAGAACAGACAGGATGAGGACAGGAGAGGATAGAAATATTCCAAGATAATAGATTTAAGGTTATTTCACATATTTACAGGCATATGTGTTTTCTTATTAGTCCTGTTCTAGAAATAACTTGTAGCCTCAAGCATTACGATAGCTATTTAATTTTGAAAAATTTGGGGCTGATAAAGGAGCTGTGTCTTGGCGAAAGTAAGAATAGACTTATGTACCTGGTCCTATATAAGTGGTACAGCAAAGCTTGAAATTCATGTCCTGGAGCAGGAGTGTGGCCTAATGGTAAAGTGACTGCCTAGCATGCACACACACACACACACACACACAAAACCTTACTTACTCCTTCTAACAACCCTACTATGTGCTGTGTTTATATCATTCTCCATTGTTTTCTTTTCCTTTCCTTTTTTGCCAGTCTGGGCCTTGATCTCAGGGCCTGAGCACTGTCCTTGGGCTTTTTCATGGCTAGAGCTCTACCACTTGAGCCATAGCACCATTTCTGGCTTTTTTATTTTTTCATCACTTCTTCTCATTTCCTTTTACATGCATAATTAGATGTTAGCATATTGTACTGGAATAGCTGGTTTTAGTTCTGGAATTTACAATGTTCTCTCTGTACCAGAAAGTTTGGCAGTAAGTGGAAAGGTGCACTCTACAGCTACTATGATTAAAATGCATTTAGAAAAAGGTAAGGAAAGCCTTCAATTATAATGGATGTGTGTGTGTGTGTGTGTGTGTGTGTGTGTGTGTGTGTGTGTGTGTGTGTGTGAGAGAGAGAGAGAGAGAGAGAGAGAGAGAGAGAGAGAGAGAGAGTGTTCCAATACTAGGGCTTTTAACACAGGGCCTGAGCACTGTCACTCAAGGCTAGTGCTCTACCACTTGAGCCACAATGCTACTTCTGGCTTTTTGATGATTAATTGGAGCTAAGAGTCTCAAGGGTCTTCTAGCCTGGGCTGGCTTTGAACTTTGGGCCTTAGATTTCAGCCTTCTAAGTATCTAGGATTATAGGAGTGAGCCACTGATGCCCAACCATAGTGAGGTTTTTTTTTTTTTCATAAAAAGTGTCTTTATAATGTTTACCTCTCTACTTTTTGAAGAAGTGTACCTTTAGCATTCTGGGAATACTTTCCATTTTTGTTTAAATATCATTATTCATAATTGGATGTGATATAGGAAGTCCCAAGAGAAAATCCGTAATAGCTTCTTAGAAGTTCACAACCTTCAAGCTGGGTACTGGTAGCTCACACCTGTAATCCTAGTTACTCAGGAGGCTGAGATTTGAGGATCATGGTTCAAAGCTAACCCAGTCCAGAAAGTCTGTGAGACTCTTCTCTCCAATTAACCCCCAGAAAACTGGAAGTGGCCCTGAGGCTCAAGTGGTAGAATGATAGCCTCGAACTGAAGAGTTCAGGGACTATGGAGTTCAAGTCCCATAACTGACAAAAAAAAAAAAAGAAGAAGAAGAAAAAGAAGAAGTAGTTAACAATCTTCTGTGTCTGCCAATTTCTTTCCAAGTGTGAAAGTTTTTTGCTTTCCAGGCTTCAGTCGTCTGCACTTGGCTTTGCATTTCTGTTGCTTCCCTGAATTTTCTCCTCCATAGAGCTAACGTGTTCCTTTGTGCACAGGCAGTGGTGACTTAGGTAGGCCCCTTAGAAGCTTGAGATTTATACCTGAGCAGCAGACGTGGAGAGGATGTAATCCCAATGGAAGAACTTCTGCCCTGAAAATTTTCATGCCATGAAAAGCAAATCAAGAATTTAAAAAAATTAAGAATTTTAGGGCTGGAAATTTGGGCTAGTGGTAGAATGCTTGCCTAGCAGGCATGAAGACCAGGGTTCAATTCCTTGGCACCACATACACAGAAAAATCCAGAAGTAGTGTTGTGGCTCAAGAGGTAGCTTTGAGGAAAGCACAAGGATAGTGCTCAGGCCCTGAGTTCATGCCCCAGGACTGGCAAAAAAAACAATTAAGAATTTTAAACCAAGCCACACTTAATTTTGTTACATGTTTCATCCTTCCTATGTGTATACCAAGTCCATTTCCAACTCAGATCAAACGGACTGCACATTTCACGGCTATAGTCCTTGGCAGAGGAGCTGCCAGAGACAGAGAATGCCAGGGAATGTATGAAATTGTCTCACAATTTTCTTTCTGCTTCAAAGTTTACCAACATTGAGATGCTAACTAAATCTGAACATAGGTTGTCTTTTTTCAGCTTATTTTTTAATTGAGTGTGGAACACTTTCTAGTTTTTCATGAAGATTGATTTTCCTGTGTTGCAAATAGTCGCAAGAGACTAATTGAAATTAAGTAACAATACTTCAGTTTCTTGGTTGCACTAACCATGCTTCAAGACTGAACTGTGCTGTGTGGCTAGTGGCTGTATTCTGGGTCATTCGGTCCATCATTGGACAGTGATTGCCAGAGGTCTCAGTTACCTATGGTTGTGAGATGTGGTCCCTTGGGCTTGTTTTGAGAGCAATGAAATGCTCTTCATGCTTTATGAGTTAAAGTCCATTAGAAAGGAAGTTCCTAAAGGCAGTGATGAGAGACCCTGGAAGAGGTAGAGCTAAATGCAACACCCTAGATGTCAATCCTGACAGCTTGTTTGGTGGTTTAGCAGGACTGCCTGGCTACTGGTGTACCCTTGATCTGAGAGCAGTCCTCTCTAGGGAAAGCCATGCCATCTGAGCCCATAGCTTCAGAAGGTTACATGTAGAACAGTGACAGGAAAGGCACCCCTGCCTGATAGGCAGACCTAGAATATGGCAGATATGGTACCCTACACAGCCTCCCATCAATGTGATTGTCAGTTCTTATGTGTGTTTCTAGTGTGCTACATCAAAAGGAGGCAGAACTTTGGAGTTAAGATTGACTTTACACAAAACTTCAATGAATCAAACCATATATACATATATATATATAGAGAGAGAGAGAGAGAGAGAAAGAGAGAGAGAGAGAGAGAGAGAGAGAGAGAGAGAGAGAGAGAGAGAGAGAGAGAGAGAGAGAGAGCACGCCATATTTTGAGATTAGTGGAAAATGTTGGCTGATTAATGGCAACTAAATCTGTGTCCCTTAGATACTGTGACTTGAGATATAGGCTGCATAGATTGAAATTTCCTATCTCCACTTGTCCCCCCTAAAAGTTACAATACCTGCCATTCCCAAGACATAAGTCATATTTTCTAAGCCCCGCTGAAGACCTGGTTCTGTCTTGAATGCATTTCTGTATTCTTAGGATAAACTGTAGTCATACAATCAATTATAAAATTACCTTCTGATCATTTTTAGTTCATTTTTAAAGGAGTTTCGGAAAACACAGAACAAAAGTGTAGAGGAATTTTGTCTACTGATTGTACAACTTCAGTACTTTCTGATGGCTGATTTTCTGTAAGCATCTAGACTCAGAGAGACTTTAGTGGAGGCAAGAACTCACCGAAGTTGTCAAGTCTAAACAAAATCAAGTTCTGCAAAAGTGAATATGTCCAAATGATCCCAAACCTTATATTTCAATGTACCTAAAAATAAGGGGATATAGTTTTGCTTTTAGAACTTGAGAAAAAAATAAGCTTTGCTCCTATGTTTTGGTTTAGATTTTCTTGTTGCTTGAAATTTTCAACATTTTACCAATCCATAAAAAGTGTCTATATTCCCGTGGATGTGGATGTTTGTGTGCACACATGCATATCATACCCAGAGAGACATAGAAAACGTTGTGGCTGAGGAGCTGGCCAAAACACACCATGTAAGATGGAGACTGTGTTGGTGATGCAGTGTCTTGAAAGTGTGTGTTGGATAGAATCTCAGGCCAAGCACAGGTGGCCTGCACAAAAGCAGGAGCCAGGCATGATGGGATACTAGAGTACATCTAGATCAGTCTAAACCCCTTTCCAGACAGAAGAGAAGCAGAGGTCAGGGGAGTTGACTGACTTGTCCACATCCAACAGCTCCCTCCCTCTTTGGCTCCCCCTCCCCACTTGTTCTAGGCTCTTCTGTTTAGCCATGCTGAATTCTATAAGACTTAAAAAAAAACCTGTGCCACCAAAGTCACTGGATCCCTAGCAAAGTCTTTATGCTGATACTAGATAGAAAGTTGTTTTAGAATCCTATTCAGCATCCTTGCTGTTAACTTGATGAAAATTCTACGTCAGCCTCTGTGATTATTTCTGTCTTCCTGTGTATAAATCTTTACCACTGTGACAATTAACATAAAAAGGATGGATTGACTTCTGACTATGGAAAATAAATCACCCCAACTTTTGACAGAAAAGTTAGAAAAAAGAGAGAAGATTAATTGGTTTTATTTAGTGGCTTATTGTTTATAGTGATAGCTATTAAAAATAGATAACCAGAGGCTAATAAATGTTAATGGTCCTTTCACTATTAGAAAAATCAATTGTCAGTAGATATAGCATATATTAATATGTTATTTTGTTTGTAGTAGTCACTAGCATTTAGAAATTTCTCCCTGTGAGAATTACTTTTTATGGAATCTTGGAAAGTTAACATTACTACCAAAAACATATTTAGCAAGAGGACATTTTCTCTACATACAATTCCAAGAGCTTTCAAGGCATTATTATAATTGTAATAAAATGCATGTGTAATTTGTCAAGACTGATAAACTCCTTACCAATGACTCTTCTATATTTTTTGAAACTTGTTGGGGAGCAGTTAGATAGATTTCTAAATGTAAGTAATTAAAATTGTATAGTATTGAGTTATTGACTAATGCTGGACTATTAATCAAGCTAAAAAATTCTACAATCAGTGTTCAGTGTGCTGAAGCCTAGTAAAATAATAGTATTTGTGTTCAGCGAGGCAAGTAGCCACAATTAAGCACTTCACTTGACAAATGAGAGGGCACACTTTATTTTGCATTTAATTGAATTGTTGTACATGTGTGTTCACCATTGTCTACAAACCCTTCATTTTGGTTGCTCGTTATTGGCGCTTATGCATTTGTTAATGGTAGAGCAATTAAGTCTGCTTTCCACCGTTGCCTTTCTCAGTTCAGCCAGCAGCATCAGCGCCACAAACCAAGGCTTGGTGAATGCTGTTAAGACCCCTCATGACAGATTATTAATTCTCCCAACAAAAATTTTGATAAACAAATTAGAGCCCTGTCAAAGGATGATATGAAATAGCTTTGGATAGGGAAAACTCCTCAGGTTTTCTATCACTCACTGCAGTCTGCTTAAGTAAGCAGAAGAAACTTAGGTAGGGAAAAGGATTTTAATTTATTTTATGAAAACCGAGAATTGATTTACTTCTTATGAGCTGCAGAGAATGTGGCCTGATAATCTTGCTAATTGTCAGGTTTTGTCAGGACTTCTTTCCATTTGCTTCTTCGTCACAGCCATCTTTCTGCATTCTCAGTGACATCTGTCATTTCTGGGCTGCTACCCATCCTTCTTTTGGCCACCAGGTTCGACTGAGGAGATGAAATTCAGAAAGCAGACTTAATGGATAAATATTTGGGTGGGGGGAGGCATTGTAGAAAATAGAAGCCAGAATTTCTTTATTCTTTCTATTTTGGGTATCGGGCCTCATATTTTTTTTTCTTTTTTGCCAGTCCTGGGCTTGGGCTCAGGGCCTGAGCACTGTCCTTGGACTTTCTCAAGGATTAGCACTCTACCACTTGAGCCTCAGCACCACTTCCAGCTTTTTTCAATGTATGTGGTACCAAGGAATCGAACCTGGGTCTTTGTGCATGCTAGGCAAGCACTCTACCACTAGGCCAAACTCTTGGCCCCCCGGGCCTCATATTTTTACTCAGCTTTCTTGCTAACAACTGGAGCTCTACTACTTGAGCCAGCCTACAGTTGTTTTGCTGATTATTTGGGGACAGAACACTGGTCAGGCTGGCTTTGAACCGCAGTTGGATCTTAGCCTCCTGCATAGCTAGGATTATAAATGAGCTATTGTCGATAAAACCTGTGTTCATCTGTGTTGTGTCAGCAGTTGTGCTTTGAGTGGACCCCAGTTTACTATTTACAAAAAATGTAAGCAACACCCCCACTTGTCTGCATGTTTGCCAGACACCCTGAGACCACCTCTGTATCAACAGCTTATGAAAACCTCTGAGGACAGTTTATCCTCAGTTGTCTGAACTGACAGATAACAACAACTGCTTTTCTTATCCCAGAGGATTACTACACAGATTAAACTAGATAATTGATTTGAAAGCATTTTGGAAAGTTAAGAATGCCATGGAAACGTAAGAGACAATTACATGTTTTCCCTAGTAACATTTGGCTTAATTAAGCCTGTGTTTTGAAAGCTTATAAAAAATATACTGATATTTGCCTGTGGAAGATAAAGACAAGAAAGCAGAAATTCTTGAAATGTCATAATTCACACTGGAAGGGAATATTCATTTGGGAAATGATATGTCTCAGCAGCTCTGAATTGTGTTCCTGTGGCAGTCCCACAGCCAAAGCTCCCTGATCTTGTTATCTGATATATTTGTATTTGGTTATTTGAAATTGGATAGGGAAGGGGGGAAAACCAAGATGGGGGTAGGGGGAGGGTAATGGGGACCAAGACATGTGAAAGGGTATCAATGTATGTGAATTAATGCACCTTCTATCTGGCAAATGTCATGTAACCCTTTTATTAATTACAATAAAAAATATTTTTAAAAAAAGAAAATAGGGCTTGGAATGTGGCACAGTGGTAGAATGTTTGCCTAGCATGCATGAAGCCCTGGGTTCAATTCCTTGCTACCACATATACAGAAAAAGCCAGGTGAGTTGCTGTGGCTCAAGTGGTAGAGTGTTAGCCCTGAGCAAACAGCAGCTCAAGGACAGTGCCCAGGCTGGCTCTTGTGGCTCATACTGGTAAATCCTCAATACTCAGGAGGCTGAGATCTAAGGACTGCAGTTCAAAGCTAGCCCAGGCAGAAAAATCCATGAGACTCTGGTTTCCAGTTAACCAGCAAAAATCCAGAAGTGAAGCTGTGGCTCAAATGGTAAAGCACCATCTCTGAGTGAAAAAGCGAAAGGACAGAACCCAAGCCCAGAATTCAAGCCACAGTACTCCCTTCCACTCACACACAAAAGTGAGAAAATGTCCTCAAAATGTTTTGGCCCTGTACCTTGTGCTGCCAACAGACCCCGAAACCTAGAAAGCATTGATCAGGTCTCTTGTTTGTTTGTTTCAGACCCTACCAATGTGGCCACTGCTCTCAGTCCTTTTCCCAACCTTCCGAACTGAGGAACCACGTGGTCACTCACTCCAGTGACCGGCCTTTCAAGTGTGGCTACTGCGGTCGTGCCTTTGCTGGGGCCACCACACTCAACAACCACATCCGAACCCACACTGGAGAGAAGCCCTTCAAGTAAGTAGTGGGCTTGTTGTCTGAGCCTTTCCCGAGAGCCTTGCAGAGGTGTTGGGACAGCAGAGTTCAGCTTGGCTACATGGTGGAGAAGGTCATGCTGGGTAGGTCAGTGTCCAGGCTGCAAAAGGATTTCTTGGCTTAGTGCCTGACATTTGGAAAATGAAATCTGGAGACTTACAAGTTTTGCAATCCTGGGCATGAGACGATCTTTTGGAGTGTTTTTCTCAATAATAAAAGAAGGAGATAGGAGTAAATAATTTTCCTCTTCTTTCAGTTCCCGAGCATGTGTGCATCTACATTTTGTCTAGGAGTCACACAGAGCCCTTAGAACCACGAGAAGGTGGCCATGTGTTTAGGACATGTGAATAATCCTCCTCTCAAAAGTTGAGGCCTTCAGGATGCTGGAAAACTGCTTCCAGCAGTTAATACGTGGAAGAGTTAGAACACATTATTATTGTACTGTGTGTTTTAGACTTCAGAATGGCTGTATTAGCTCAGTGCCCATGGCACATGCCTGTAATCTTAACACCTCAGGAGGCTGAGATCTGAGGACTGTGCTTTGAAATCAGTTCAGGCAAGAAAGTTCTGAGCTGTTTGTTTCCCGTGAACAGCAACAACAAAAACTAGAAGTGGAGCTGTGGCTCAAATGATAGAGGGCTAACCTTGAGCAAAAAAGTTTAAGCCTCAGGAAAAAAAAAGTTTAAGCCTCAGTACTGGTACTAAAATAAAATTTAAAAAAACAGAATAGTTACCATGGTGATAAATAAAAATAAGACCAAACACAAACACATGACACACTGATTTTTTTTGAGGATTCAAGAGATATGGGAAAAGGTAAAAATGAATTTTCAAGTTACTGGCAAAGTAAGGGCACCTGAGAAATGGAATGAGTGTCTTTCAAGATTTAGCCCCATCATTAAAACAGTGAACAGCTAACTCATGTGCTCTGGCTTACCTGTTCACCTATTTGTTTGTTCATTAATTCCTTCATTCCTTCAATTATATATGTTCATTTATTCAGCACATATCCACAGAGCATCTACGTTCACATTAGACCCCTTTCTAAGCTCAAGAGATACAAAAGTGAATTGGACCCAGCTCCCTCTCACCCCAGTAACAGAGAAATGGAGCAATCAATGCTAGGTGGAAGATGGTGTATTTATGATATGTTTTGAAGAATGAATAGGAGTCTTCCGGACATACAGGGGGAAAGAAATGGTCTGAGAACTCAAATAGCATGTGAAAAAGTCTGGGGACAATATATAGTGGAGTCGGTATATATGACAAAGCATCTTTTGCTGTCTGTGTTTTTGAATAATTTTACATCTCTCTTTACTCATATTGGCTTTCTCTGTTGGAGAAGGTAAATTGAAGTAGATAGATGTACCGTCTTTAATTACCTTGGGAGGGCAAAAAATCAAGGAAGAGAGGAAGCGATTGGCATAGTAGGAGGTGATTGCTCAGGTCTGAGCTGATTAGCCTTTCTAGGTTCTTATGGCCCCTGACTCTGGACCTGTTGCTAGAGGACAGGTGGGTGGTGCAAGCACCGCATTCCTCCTCACGACAGCAACAGTGTAGAGTAGCATCCAACAGCAGCAGAAACTCACAAAGAGCCACCATCTTTGCTCAGTCCTTGCTTCTCTTCCAGAATACTTCAATTGATGCCATTAATGCTAAAGTAGTGGTAGCGTTTGTCTGTGCCCATAGTTGCCGCTTATTAATTGCATAAAGACCTCTGGCCAAGGAGACAGCTTGGTATCTAAAATCAGGTCTACAATGTACCAGCCAAGCTACACCTCTGGGAGACTGTAGTCACCCCAAAAGTTCTCTTACCAACCCCAGGGTCTAGCGGGCTTGCCCCATTCTCAGTTGTCATCACTCGAAAGCCTGCCCTGGCAGGTTCACAGATGTGGCTTCCCCCTGATCTAGAGGCAAAAGCAAACAATGGTCTACTTTATACATCTCTGAGATAGAGAGCTATTGAAAAACTGAGGTATGGGATAACTGACGTTCTCCTGGTGTCATATATTAGAGAGGGCTGGCTGCCAGACAGCACTGTGCCAAGACTCACATTGATTTTTATCTTGTTGCTGTGTAAATAGATTTTAGTAATTAATTGAAGAGGTTTCGGGGTCAAAATGGGAAATAGATTTCTATTAATGTTAAGGTGTTACTTATGTGTAACCTTGTTGATGCCAATCAATTTTTTCCTTTAACTTCCTGTTTTTGTCATGTTTCCAATAGAGTTGCCATCTTAATTTTAATTCATCAACTTAATATTTGAAGGATTTAGTGATTGTATTTCCTCCTTTCCAACAGTAGGTTTTGCGATGATGCCTAATTTATTCTGGGAAAAAAATAAACTAAGGAAAAATAAAGAGAAGATTGGGTGCTGGTAGTTCACGTCTATAGTCTTAACTACTCTAGAGGCTGAGATCTGTGGATTGAAGTTTGAAGACAAACGGGGCAGAAAAATCTGATACTCTTATCTCCACTCAGCCAGAAAAAAGCTGGAATTGCAGGTAGAAGCTCAGCTTTGAGTAAAAAAAAGAAAAGCCAAGCAAGAGTGTGAGGCTAGAGTGTAGGTTCAAGCCTCAGTTCTAACTCAATAGAAATGACACCACTCGTCTGTGTGCATGATCTAGTTCCTTTGACTCCTGCTCCTACCAAATAGCCACAGGCTGTAATATTTTAGGTTCTTTAAAAAATAATTATCAAATATATAGTGCCAGGGAGAGCTGAGTGTGTACTTACTTTGCAAGTGCAAGATTTAAACATCTTCTAGGAAATGGAAAGTTAGATCCTTTAGTATATACAACTAGGTCTTTCAGGATTGAAGTGTCCCAAGGGGATTTGGGGACTCTTCCAACCATAGCTCATGCCTGTCTAACCCGTGGGCCTTTGTAAATATTATGAAGATACCCTTTTACAAGCTTATAAAACAAACATTCAGAAAAACTTTGGTTGCAGATTAGTCAATAAAAATGGTTTCTTCACAACAGATACTTTTACTACTTCAACTAATGGGTATTGGCTTAAACAATGTTGTAGAGGAGGTGCATCTTGTAAAGATACACAACCTTAAACTATATGCCTGGGGCAGCTTCCAAAAGAGATGGCCCCAAATGACTCAGTCTCCAAATTCTCTCTCTCTCTCCCTCTCTCTTTCTCCTTCTCTCTCTCTTTACTTCCCTTTCTCTCTCCCTCCCTCTCCCTCTCCCTCTGTCTCTGTCTCTCTCTCTGTCTCTGTCTCTGTCTCTCTCTCTGTCTCTGTCTCTGTCTCTCTCTCTCTGTCTCTCTCTGTCTCTCTCTGTCTCTCTCTCTCTCTCTCTCTCTCACACACACACACACACACACACACACACACACACACACACACACACACACACTGGCATTTCCAAGACCTTTACAGAATCCTCAAAATAAGTGAAGCCTGGACCTGCTGCATCATGGGAAGGCCTCTCCACATTCTCGAATCTTCTGCTGAGAAGTGAGGTTTGAAGGCAGCTCCAGATTACCAACACCCAGACAAGTTGGAGATTTGGCAGTAAGGGGCTAGAATGCATTCCAGGCTCTCCCCTCACGATCTGATTCACTGGAATCCCACTAAAAGAACTCATGTCCCAAGATGTAGGGAGCTCCCAGAGCTGTTGACAGCTGTAAATGTACATTTTCTAAGATGAAGGAGCACATAGGGCCTGTGGATGAGAGATTATACTGGAAATCTTAGCTCACCATCTCTTCTGTGGGACTGAAAGTTGTGGAGTGAGAGGAGGAAAAGCAAAGCACGGTTTCATGTAACAGCAGTGGCCCAGTGCTCTGGTGCTGGGAGAAAGGGAGGGACAAGAGTCTCCCAGTGGCTGACTAGCAGTCTCTCTGGGTTTCAAATAGACCACTCTTCCATGCCTGAAAGGACTTGTGTGAACCAGGCTGAGCTAAGCTGGAAGCCATATAAGCAGAATAGGATATTCTCTAAAAAGTCTTCTGTATCCTTTGGAAAAGCAAAGAGATAGAGAAAAAACTAGTTTTTTGTCTCAGAAAGGGATTTTAGTGCTCTCTCTCTCTCTCTCTCTCTCTCTCTCTCTTTCTCTCTCTCTATATATATATCCATATATATATATATATATGGATATTCTGAAGGATGTCAAGTTTTTTTTATTAAAATAGCTTATTAACATTGATTTTTTTACATCATTCTTCAAATGTCATGTTGAACAAACAAGTATTCGAGAAGGGAATCTCTATATTCAATCACTGGCACATACATTTTAAAACATAATTAAAATTAAAGCATGTCCAATATTTGAATAAGATCTAAACCAGATCAAAGATAGTCTCAAAAGTGAATCAGTAAGTATACATTGTGATTATGATATGCGCAACACCTGGTATGATTTGGCCCCATTCTGGATGTGTTTTGGACATATTATAGATGCCTGAAAGTTGCTTGCAGGTTTACTTTTAACTGTTGTTAAGCTCCAGCACATACAATTCTGTCATCACAGCAAGTTAAGAAAGATCTTAAACTGAAAGGGGAAATTAGGTCTAATTCAGACTCTCCTACCTGTAGAAAGTGAAGAACACATGTTCTGCTGAAATATTTTGGAAGCTTTTCTACTTGTATGCCTCCCAGCTGTTTCCTTCAAGGCCCTGATGTCCGCATTGGTGCTAAGGGATGGATGATGACACAGTGTAAAAGAATATGTCTTCCCTCCCAGATCTTTTCTGCTTCAGCCACAGCCCAGGTAGTCCAGGCATAATCATAAATGTCCAATCCCTGTCAGGCCTGAGATTATAATTTAGGGTTAACTCAATCCTGACTCAGCTTAATTCCAGCCCCTATTTCCTAGAACCAAAGTACTTGAGCTAGTCTTTTCTGATGAGTTCTGTGATGCTGTTATTTTATTTTTAGATTTCTCTAAAACTTAAGATACTGAATAGAACTTTTGTTTTTCATTGTACATAAAAAAGTAAAATCCAGGAACTAGTGACTCATGTGGATCCTAGCTACTCAAAAGGTTGAAATATGAGGATTGAGATTTGAAGCCAGAGTGTGCAGGAAAGTCTTTGAGACTCTTACCACCAATAAACCACCAAAAATCCAGATGTAGAACTGTAGTTCAATTACTAGAGTGCCAGCCTTAAAGGGAAAACCGAAGAGTCAACGCCCAGTCTTTAAGTTCAAGCCCCAGTACTGACATACGTGTACAAACACACACACACACACACACACACACACACACACACACACACACACAGAGTGGTTTTATATTTTGTTGTCTTTACTTTCTCAGGCAAATGCCTGAGAAAAATGTAACCCTCCTCTGAGTATCTCCATGCACTGCTGTTTAAATATATCATACAGACATGTGCTTTTGCCTTACATGGAGCACTAAGCCTGCTATTTATGAATTGCTCACATTCTAATATCCAAGATCAGAAGGGTAGAAGTCTGGCCCAGGTAAATTGTTTTTCCTCACAACTGTTCAAATTCCTTTGCTCTCTTTGAAATTGATTCTAGAGCTTCAAATTAAAAAAAATGGGAGGGGGGAGGAATATAATAATTTGAAAGTTTGTCAAGTAGTGAAAGGTAGTATATCCTGACACACTAATCCAGTAACTAATCCGTTTCCTAATAAACAATCAGCAGCTCACTAACGTGTCATCAACACTCAGGAGCTCCAGAGCCCGGATGAGCGGCCCGCCGATGTTAATGAATACACCAAAAATCATTAGCTGATCAATACTTCTGAGTTATTTTCATTGAGCTGATAGGTCTGATACATTAAAGCTGACATTATACATTTGTCAAGATCACAGTGCAGTTTTTAACAGTGGAACGGGCCGCTAAAAATATTCCCTGAAAGACAATCAAAGAAGCACAACTTTTTCACCCTGACATACTCAACGTGAGAAAGAGAAGGAACCTGGAAAATTCTTCAATGTAGGCAAGCTCGAGTCTTGCAGCATCCCCAAACATACATGGACTCCCATATGTCTATAGATGATTGTGTGTGTGGTGTGATGGGCCACTCTCTTAAACATTGCTAAAGAGGAGAAAGAGGAAGGCTCACCAAATCACAAGACATGTGGCATGTCATTGGTCACAGAGTGAGTGGAGGAATTTCTCATGTTGGCTGTGCTTGCTGTCCTTGTAGTGGGGGTGCTGAGATTGCAGTAGCTTTATTTTATGTGAGTTCTCAAATAGCTTTCCCTTCAAAGCTTTGAAGAGAGAATATTAAGGGAACAATGGCAGAAGTTTTGGGGTGGTCCCAGGTGCTGGGCTGGTGCCCATGGAGCCCAGAGAAGTACAGTGATGATGAATGTTGAAAAGGTCTTTGGATGTTGGGGTGTCCTATAGGAGTAAGAGCAATAACTCAACAATGCAAAGCTTTCTTCTGCAGAGGGCTGCTGCTTACAGGAAGCCATGCAAGCCATTGTACTAGACAGAAACTCCTCTCAGGTTTTATCCCTAACGTGTTACTGACATTTGGTGTGATTGGTCAGAACTTAGGTTCACAATCTTGCATGATTATCTAGTTTGAAAAGCGTTAAAAGCTTAGTTGAGCCATCAACCCAAACCAGGACATTTGGTAGCATTATGAGAAAAAACAGTTCTTACTCAGTTCTGCCACTTGAGTCATGCCTCCGGCCCCAGGAAAACAATTTTCATAACAGGATGTGGTTTAACTAAAACAGCTTCTTGTACGAGAGTGACTACTGTTAAAATGGCGATTCTTATGTCAAGCAACTGTGTTGACAGAAAAAAATTTAACTCTTCCACTGTGTGTGCCCAGCTTGCTGCCATCATTCATCTGTGTGGTGAGTGCGTGTGCACAATGCATTTAGTGACAGACAATCAGCCAGACGTAACCACCCTAAAAAAGTGGAGCACCACTAGATTGCATATTGTATGTGTGTATATGTGCGTGCGTGCGTGCGTGCGTGTGTGTGTGTGTGTGTGTATTAGTGCCATCTGGGGCCCCAGAAGTGTCCCTTTTTCAGTCTTTCTCTATGCCTGTGTGTATACAGAAAAAGTATATGTATGTGTGCATACATATAAACAGATGGAAAATGTGAGAAAATCTATCTATTTATCTATTTATGTAAATACACAAGGCAAGCACGTACACACAGAGTAGCCATTTGGGAGACAGGGATGGCGTGGGGTCTCTAGATTACAATCTTCCCTATTTTCCTCCTTGTGTAAGTGAAGGAGAGGAGAATTTCTTGAAGCTTGAAGCCCTTCCTCCCTTCAGGCACAGGGGTCTTCATAACACGCCTGGTACATTATCGCTATGGTACTTCCTATGGAAGCCAATGTCTTAAACTACCCAAACATCCATCCTTTCTGGCTTTTCTGAGTTATCCACTACCCCTCACTCCTCATCACAAACTCTTGTTTTGTAAATTGTTTTTACCATCCATTTGGTTGGGTTGTGTCACTAAATGAGATTTTGTGGAGAAAACAAAACAAAAAAAAGCAGCCACCCGTGCCCACTCCACTTCTAACAGTGACTGAAAACTAATGCTTTACTTCCAATAGTTTTGTTTCCAAAATTCCCTCCTTTTTTTTGGTGGTTGTGCTGAGGGGAGTCGAATTCTAGGTTTGAAATTAGCAGCAGGCGAAATTCTATTTGTCATCCATTTCTCTTTGGGGTTACAGAGCAGAAAACTGCAGACAAGCTGCTTCTTTGATGGCTCACTCCTAAAAATCTCTTTTTGTTCTTTATCTATTTGAACTGACAGTGATCAGAGCTGCAGCAGGACAGGGCTCTCTGGAGAAATCACCTTCCTCCTGCTTATTGACAGATTCCTCTGTTCTGCATCAGACCCGGCTTTGTCCCATTTCAGGCATCCAGGCCTTGGAAGGAGCCACCATTAAACCTCTTGAGCCGGTAAAATCTGAAGCCACTTTGGAGTGTCTGTTCTGATTAGGCAGGATGAGAGGAAGACCACCGCTCTGCAGACCCCCGCTCCCTGGTCTCAATTTTCTCTCTTGCCTCCACCAGGTGCGAGAGGTGTGAAAGGAGCTTCACGCAGGCCACCCAGCTGAGCCGACACCAACGGATGCCCAATGAGTGCAAGCCAATAACCGAGAGCCCAGAATCAATCGAAGTGGATTAACTGATTGACTGGTTGGAATTAAACTGCAAGGAAAGTCATGATTAAATGTCACGGACACTTAAGCAAAACCAAAGATTTCCTCTGAGCAACTTTCAATCAGTCCCAGAAAACCAAAAGCAGTAATAAAATAAGTAAGATGTTAAGAGATATTGATCCTGGCGTGAAAGTCAGACCAGGAAAGAGATTATTTATTTATGACTAGGGATGAGACTGATTTCAGTGGACCGATAACCTGAGGTGGCTACAATTTCCAGTGCCACCATGTATTTGCTTTGTTTCTAAAAAGCTTTTTTTAAAAAAACAAAACAAAACAAAAAACCCAGACTGTTATTTAATACCAAAGGGAGGAATCTAATGAGTTCTTCTGCCCACAGTTGTGACTGAGAATGCACAGAGACTTGATTCTCACTGCACCTTTGTATCATAGCATGTTTCGAGGGGACCCATTAGAGGGCCTTCCTCCTGCTGTCTCAGCCAGGCCTGAAGGTGACCACTGAGAGGTGACCATGGAAGAGCCTGGGAGAGCCATCTGTGGGCCCAGAAGTGGCTGCTTTCCGTCGTCCCTTTTCTCGTGCACTTTCCCGTGGCTCTTTCCCCCCGCAGCCTGGTATTCATGCAGGATACCCTGGAAAAGGAAGGAAATTATTTCAGTTTCAAAAGGCAAAGAAAAACAAACAAAAGAGGAACTTCTTTATCCTGCCAGGATGTCAAAAACATTACAAATGTACGGAGCTTCCTAATACAGTATATTGTTCCAACGCAGCTAGTTGAGAGGGAAAAAAATGTTCTCAAAATGAAAACAGAAATAAAGTTCTTTGGTGTGAGGCTGAAGAGAAGGTATTAGGCTTCAAGTAATTCTTTTTATATATATATATAAAAAGTTGTTTCTGAATGAATATAGTCCTGAGCTGTTGTCCAGGGTCTGGCTCGTGGCACAGTGGCTCCTTCATGCAGGGACAGCCCGGGAGACCCCTTTCCACTGCCTGCAACTGGGCAGAAATACTTGTGCAAAACTTGGTGAAAATGGATAAGCAAAATAGACAGAGGAGCCACAGGAAGGGCTGGGATTCCAGCATATGGCCCAGGAACAGCTACTTTTATTAATAGGAATTACCTTTTCTTTCTGGAGATTGATTAATCAAAAGGGAGAGAATTATGTACCCAGTTGCACTATTCTTTGATCGAGTTTCACTTCAGCTGGCCTTTTGGTGGTTCAGCCATGGTGCTCAATAACATTGGATCTTGTCCGCTGGAAATGATCAGCTTTGGGGAGGAAAGATGGCTCACACAGTTCTTAATCTGTTAGCTCCCAGCTACTCAGAGGCTAGATTATATTCCTGTAGAATGCTTTTCTACTTGTACATTTTAAAAAATATTTTGTCCTCTCATAGCTGGGCCACCTAGTCTTTTAAGGACCCCCTTGTCCTTTGAACATTCCTGTTCTCTTCTCTCAGAGGGATGTAGGGGCCAGGAGTTTGGCCTAGAGGTAGAGTGCCAGCCTAGCATGCATGAAGACCTGGGTTCAATTCCTCCATACCACATACATAGAAAAAGCCAGAAGCTGAAGTGGTAGAGTTCTAGCCTTGAGAAAGCCCATGTCCAGTGCCCAAGTCCTGAATTCAAGCCCCAGAGCTGGCAAAAGGGGGGGGGGGTTATTGGGGCAGGAATGGAGGCAAGGATACTGTGTGGTTTGTTTATTTGATCATATATTTAGTTCTTTAAAAATCTTTCTTTTTGTGTGCATGTGCCCGTATTGGGACTTGAATTCAAGGCCTGCACTTTCCCCTAGCTTTTTCATTTAAGACTGGCATTCTGCCAGGGTTATTGGTGGTTAATTGGAATTGTCTCCTGGGCTATCCTCCCCAGGCTGATTTTGAACTGTATTCTTTAGATCTCAGCCTCCTCAGTAACTAGAATTACAGGCTTTAGTTCTCTTTACCCTAGTACCTAACTTCCACATTTATAGCAGGATAAAATAGAGCATCATTAACTGTGTTTATAATTGGAATAATCTGTAGGATTGTGAGCTACAAAGAAAAACTTGGTTAGTTTGGATGTCTGTTGCTTAATGGGCCTGAAATCTCTCATCAGTTCTTGTTGGCTCCTTGTTAAGGCAGTGGTAAGTGACTGTGTACTATATCATTATTGCTGCCAAGGAGTTTGCAGGTAGCAAAGCATTCAGGTTACAGTTCTATGATCCAAATGACAGAGACATTTTCCAGCAATGTGTATTGCTGGGAAATGTAGAAAGGAGGTGTAGGCATATTGATCGAACCTGCAAGAAAATGACAGACCAGCTTCACAGACGTTCTATAAAGACTGAAACATCTGAACTTTTTGAAAATGATAATAAGGGATTCATCTCTATTTTTCTAAATATTTTCATTTGTAATTGTTCAGGGGCCAGTCCTGGGGCTTGAACTCAGGACCTGAGCACTGTCTGTGAGTTTTTCTCATGCTCAAAGGCTACATTCCTACCACTTGCGCCATAGCTCCACTTCTGGCTTTTTGATTTTTAATAGAGGATAGAGTCTCAGGGACTTTCCTGCCTGGGTTAGTTTTGAACTGCAGTCCTCAGATTGCAGCTTCCTGAGTATTGAGGATTACAGGTGTGAGCTTGACATCCAGCTGATTGTGTGTGTGTGTGTGTGTGTGTGTGTGTGTGTGTGTGTGTGAGAGAGAGAGAGAGAGAGAGAGAGAGACAGAGAGAGAGAGAGAGAGAGAGAGAGTGTGAGTGAAAGTTGCTTAGCTCTTCGCTTCATTTCTCAAGTGAACACAAAATAGTTCACTTTGCTGCCCATCCCTTCATGTCTCTGGTGTGAAGAAGTTTCCATAACAATAATCCTTGCCGCCCTGATCTTACTAGCTGGTCCCAACTCTCACTCATGGGGCAGTAACCCTATCAAAAGACTCTTCAGGCATGCATTCTCCATTTGACTCTATTTTTCTCCTTTAATATTAAAAAGTTCATATACATTTCTATTCTGTCAACTTTGGTCAGAAATATTTTCTGCTTAACAAAAAGAATATTGGATCCTCTAAATTCCCAGGCCTCTCAGTTCTCATCTTGCCCTCCAACACCAGCGCAACCAGCTTCCCACAGACAGGAGAGCACCTGCCCTACCCCCTTGGAAAACTGGGGTGGCTGCTGAGATCACTCAGGGCCCAGTAGGTTTTAATAAATACATGTGCTGAGAAGGGAGTCTCTCCTTGGAGCTTCTCAGCAATAGTGACATTTAGAATTTAAAGTTGTTCTGTTTCCCCTCTTGGCCGTCAGTGCTATGAAGAGAATCTGGGCCGTGAGAAGGGAATTGGGCTGGGGCTGGGGCTTGCGTAGTAGAACAAGGGCAAATTCAGACTCCATAACCAGAGAAGAAACCAAGACCAAAGCAGAATTAAGGTTTTGTTCTTGGGTACAATCCTTCCTCACCCTTTTCTGTCCATGGGGATGGAAGAATTCTTCTTATAATAAGGGTTTCTGTCAGCATATGCCCACTTCTTTTGCTAATAGTCCTGGCTAAAGGGTGATACAAGATAAATACCTGAAGAAAAGCTATATATTTTCTCCAGAAAATGTTCATTTGTTCCTTTTTCAGATAAGCTTTTCATTTTTATCTTTGTAATTTACTTTTTCTCTCAAGGGAGCTATGTTTATTATATAAAGTTATTGTATGGATATTTAAAGGTATCAAGCTTAATATTATATAATTTATATAATTTGGGTTTCTAGTCATTTTTATGGTATGCTCATTGAAGTCCAGTACTTTGGGGAAACAAGGAACAATAAGAAAAGATGATGATACTATTTCTCCTCTCACAGGGCTTTTGGCTGCCTTGTTTGTGTCCTATAAAAACCTTCATTCATCAACCTGTCAGTTTTCTCCACCAATTGACTGGCTCATTGTCTCATTCCTATTTTCAACAAGTATTCCCTGAACTTTTCTTTCATATTGAGCACTCTGCAGGTGTTTATGGGAAGCAACAGTATTTAAGTAATTACTGCTGCGAAAGGAACCTTTTCCTTCTGAATAGCTAGTAGCATTAGCATTTACAGTCCTTATACCATTGTTTCGGTGAAGTTACAGAGATTGTTCCAAGTAGAGAAATCAGAGATAAATTTGCTGGAGCCCAGAAATTAGCACATTTCAAACATTTAGATATATAACTTGAGTGTGTGTGTGTGTGTGTGTGTACATGTACGTGTACGTGTACCTGTACATGTGTATGCGTATTTGTGTGTACCAGCCAGTACTGAGGCTTGAAATCAGGGCATACGCGTGTTATCCTTTAGCTTTTGTACTCAAGACTAGCTCTGTACCACTTGAGCCACAGCTCCACTACTGGCCTTTTAATGGTTAATTGGAAATATATCTCTCATAGATTTTGCTGCCTGGGCGACTTTGAACCACGATCCTCAGTTCTCAGCCTTCTGAGTAATTAGGGTTACAGGCATCAACCACTAGTACCCTTGGTTGTTTATATTTAGCCCACCAGACTATTAGACCTCAGCAACAATGTTAAAAGACAATGACTAGAGCCAAGAGCAGTGTCTTAATATCCAATGGCCCCTGTTCCACTGACAGGGCATCCAGTGGCAACCCAGCTGGAGTTACTTTAGGAAGTAACTCCACAGACCCCGAATGAGCCCAATAGTGACCCACCTTGGTGACAGAGTCATTGGTCCTCAGTGTGACTGTGGGGCTGACAGAGATGGAGACTCCCAAGCAATCATTTTCAAAATGTATCTCTACTCGGGTTCTTCAGCATACTCTCAGAGCAGATAGTTAGCAGTGGTCTAAAAATAGCAGTTGTTTGGTTAACTTTAGTATTTTCATCTGACAACCAAGATCTTCCCGCATTAAAACAGGAGGATCTTCATTTTTAATGACACAGCTGTCAGAGACCCCTAGATCTTTTGTTCATGATTGCAAAGCTAAGCACTAATAATAATTGGTTATAGAGTTCAAAAGGTTAAGATCAGTTGCTTTTCAAAGATTAAAAAAAAAAAACCAGTGTCATTATTTTGCTTGAAATTCTTGCACTGCTTGGAAATGATCCCGTGCAAGAATCATTGTTTTAAATGAGAATCACGACACATCTCACAAGTAGGGCAATTTCTGAACAGCATGGGGCCAGTGGATCACCAGAAACTATCCACCAGCCAGGCCTGCCATCTGCCTGTGAAGGCTCTCTGGACTCCTAGAACCAGGCCAGAAAGAGCAATAAGTGAACTTAATTAACTTGCTTTCCTTTAGTTTTCCCTATTTCTTAACAACACATCCTGATAGGTATCAAGACAGATGCTTCTTTAAGTGACAACGAGAGGTTCCAGTCATTTTATTCATTTGCACATTTCTTCCAAACTGAAGACACAGAGCCAGTCACGGTAGCCACGCCTGTAACTCTACCACTTCGGAGCATGATGTAGGAAAGTCAAGATTTCAATGCCAGCCTTGGCTACAGAGTGA
Source organism: Megascapheus bottae (assembly GCF_031878675.1). Classification (NCBI taxonomy): domain Eukaryota; kingdom Metazoa; phylum Chordata; class Mammalia; order Rodentia; family Geomyidae; genus Megascapheus; species Megascapheus bottae. The sequence goes on from NC_143518.1 coordinate 2,646,446, forward strand.
GACCTTGTCTCAACGAAACAAAACAAAATAAAAACAGTAACTGAAGAGCCTTTGGAGATTTTTTTTAATGAAGAAACTAAATGTTTGGATACTTATCCATCCAAGAATTTGAGGTTTTCTCCTCACAAGTATTTATCTGAACAACCACAAAATAACAACCCAGAGTCCTTGGAAAAGGCCTATGTTTCAGCTTTTCCAGGTTAAACTAAGAAATCAGCTGTCAGGCACAGCTGCCAGAAAGAATCAAGCTGAAAAGAATATTGTTTTATCTCTGGAAGCCTTGCCACAGCAGCTCAGCTCATAATCGAAGACTGCGCTTAACATTCAAAATACTTCTTTAGTTTCGTCTTTGTTAATCATGATGTCAGGTAGTTCATCAGATCACTATGTAAAACAAGAAAAATCCAAACTACTGGGAAACAGGGCAAAGGCATGAAGTAGTTGCACCGGCTTCCCTAAATAGTGAAGATGCTGCTGTTGTGAATTAGACTCAAAAAAAGAATCTGTTGAGTACATTTTGGTGGGAAAATGATACTTAGAGCTCATCCCCTCTGATTCTGAGAAGTTGAATAATGAGTACAGCGTACACTGTGCAGATCCTGTCAAGCGCTGTTCTAAGTGCTTAACATGGAAAAGCCAACTTAATCCTCACTCTCTGACACCAAGCCTCCCCCTAGCCTTACTCATACATACTTACCAATTTTAGCTCTGCCGCCTCCTTTTTTCCCCTTTCCAAACCCTTTTTCAAATGGGAAACTGCCTCCCATGCAGAGGTTCTTCTTGCAAACAAGCAGTTTTTCGAATGAACAAACACAAGTATCATTTATTTATAAAGTGTGTTTATAAGGACAGTGCCTTAAACTATGCACCAAGGTACTTAACTGATTACTTTTGTAATCTTTAGTTCTCTGCAGCTGGCAGCGGAGTTTCAAACATCTCGCTGGCAGGCACCTTCTGCTTTTCTAAACATGCAACTAAAATTCCACATTAAAGGGAAAATAATAACCCTCTCCAATGTGCTCAACACACTGGACAGATGGCACTGAGGAGGAAGTTCAGTGATGTTGGAGATGGGCCAGAAGAGGAGAACTGGGCTGGAATACCACTGACAAGAGAAAACACATCCTAATCTTAGCTATTCAGGAGGCTGAGATCTGAGGATCTCAGTTCAAAACTAGCCTATGGAGGAAAGTCTGTGAGACTCTTCTCTCCAATTGACCACTAGAAGTCCAAAGTGGAACTCCAGTGGGAGAGCCTTGAACCAAAAAAGAAAACACTATCAGGGAACAGTGCCCAGGCCCTGAGTTCAAGCCTCAGAACCAGAACACACACACACACACCCTAAATGGAGTGAGGCAAAAATCTAGGGCTCTTTTTGTTGCTGTTGTTTCCACTGAAGAGTAAGGGAATTTCTTTTCAGGCATCAATGGAGCAATTATGCCATTCTGTCGATTGAGATTATAGGCTTATGTGGTTAGCCTGTTAGTTTAAAGCATCTGGATACATAGACTGAACTCATTCATTATAAATTTGGTTTCACAGACACAAATAATGTAGTTACATGCAAGAGGCACTGCAGGAACCAATTTCGTTTCTGGAGCACAATCCAGATGAATCTGTTTGTGGGGTTTGTTTGGAAAGTACTTTTACAATATTCCTTCACGAGCTGACTTTATTACTAGGCCATTCTTCACTGTGGTACTGAAACCACAGTACATGCTGACTTTCCCAGGTTCTGATTGGAACAGTGATGTTTGTTAACCTTCCGATTTCTGTGTCCGTTGAACATGGCAGGCTCCTACTTGGTATTTCCTGTTTCCTGCCCTGCAAAATATCTCTGCTGTTGTCTTTCTCCCCCAAAGCTTGGCACACCACCCCTGACCACAAACAATCTTGATATAAACTTAACTAGTTGGAGATATATTTCTTCTACACCACAATGCTTGTAAGTGTGTGTGTGTGTGTGTGTGTGTGTATGAAAAAGAAAACCTACCACAACAGGTGACTGCCACATGTTGCAGAGAACAGTTATTCCACACCAAATACCACCAAATCCAAATCACTGCTCATTCACATTTGAGCATTGCTTAATGCTAACAGAAAATGCCCCTTTAAGCACACTTTTTCTGAACCACACAATGCACATTCTCAAACTTCTCAACTCAAAGAGAATGAACTCATTAAAACAGAGGCAAATTCTCTTCAAGTCCTAAGTACTTTATGGAAGACACTTTCCTGGTTCATTTAGAGAGGTCAAATTAGTGACTGCTATGAAAGAAATCATTGGCTCAGATCAGCAAAATTATTTTGGAAATTTAATGTCCAAAAGTCAGTATATTTGGTCACATAAAGAGGAAGGCATTGTGTTTTGCAGTATAAGGGCATTGTGTCAAGTACCTTAATATGCTTATTTGAAATTTCTTGTAAATGTTTAGGATGGACTAGAAATACAGCTTCTCTCTCTCTCTCTCTCTCTCTCTCTCTCTCTCTCTCTCTCTCTCTCTCTCTCTCTCTCTCTCTCTCTCCCTCTCTCCCTCTCTCCCTCTCTCCCTCTTTCTCCCTTCTCCTCCTCCTTGTCCTCCTCCCCCTTCTCCTCCTCCGCTTCCTCTTCCTCCTCCTCCTCTTCTCCCTCCTTCCCCCTCTTTCTGCATAATTCAGCTAGGGTGAGTGCTCAACTTGTGAGGTTTGTGAAGTGCAGACAAGGCAATCAAGAAATGAGGAAAAGCTGGGTGCTGGGTGCTGGTGGCTCACGCCTGTAATCCTAGCTACTCAGGAGGCTGAGATCTGAGGATCAAGGTTTGAAGCCAGCCCATGAGACTCTCCAATTAACTACTCAAAAAACAGAAGTGGCTCTGTGGCTCAAGTGATAGAACACTAGCCTTGAGCACAAAGGGACAGTGCCCAGGGCCTGAGTTCAAGCCCCATGACCAAAAGAAAAAAGAAAAAAAGAAAGAAATGAGGAAAACTTCACGTGGGTGTTGAGTGTGTGACAGCTTGTACAAGGCTGATGGCAAGATAAGAAAGACTGTTCTGTGGTCATAATGGTAAACAAATATCTTAATCTTTTTTTAAACTTTATCAAACTCATTTTATGAAGAAAAGAGAAACTTCAGAAGACCCATGAGATCATGCATGCTGCTGTAGTCTTGTGATAGAATCCACCAGGATTATGCTGTATTTCCAAGAAAAAAAATCAGCTGACCTTTAGAGATCATTGACCAAGGAGTGTAAATATGTTTGACTAATAAAACATTTCTATGATGACTTGATCACCTTGAACTTTTATTTTTCTAGTCCCTTTGTTGGTCATTTAAAAAAAAAATCTGTGTCTTGAGGATTTGAACTTAGGACCTTTCACCCTGGCTAAGGGCTCGATCACTGAGCAACCCTCCAGCCAGCTGTTTGACTCTCACATGCAGCTCAGTTATGAAGTAGTCAACAAACTTTGTGATGCTTTAGAAAATACAAGTCACTAGCAGAAATGTGGTCCCAGTTCAGTCAGGTGCTTTTGATGTTGCTTTTTTTCTTTCTCATGTCTTCCCATGTTAATTAGCTTGACCAAATCAGGTTCTCTCCCAGCTCATTCAAGCACAGAGAGCCAGCCACAGTGTGGCAAAATGGATTTCATATTTTGATCTCTAGCATAGAAACCTCAATGAAGGGCAAAAGCCTGCTCACTCTGAGGGCCACCCTGGGTCAGTGATACTGGGGAATTCACAGCAGCAGGGCTGTCAGTCAGAAAGGCAAGCCATGAGAGTGTCTTTTGTTCCATTCGATAGGGAGAAAAGTACATAAGCTTCAAAGAACTTCAAGGAAGACATGGTGGCTGGAGTAGCTAGAGATGCGGAGGGGAAAGTAAGTGATCCACAGAGCTTGCAGGCCTTTGTGAGAACTTGGTGTTTCCTCCAAGTTAGGTGGAGAAACTAGATTTAAACAGAGGCACTCATATTCTAGTTTGGCTGTGAATAGACTGTAGGGACACAGGCTGGAAATAGAGATTGAGATGGAGAGGCTAGCTCAGCAAGGCAGAGTGAGGGCACTTTCTCCTGGGCTGGCATTGAGAAAGGTGCAGGCAGTGGGTTAGAGACTGAACATTTTTTTCCAATAGGATTTATTGATGTACATTGGATATTTGATTTAAAAGGGAATGAATGATTCCCAGGTTCCTTGGTCCAAACAGCTGGAAAAATGGAGATAGTTGGTTTCTGTCTTGATACTTTGCATTTAGGTTACTTGTCCTTGACCATAGATAACCAGGACACTCCCAGTAGTACAGAAATGTGAGCGTCATCATGTACTTTCTTCCTGCTTTTCCTGTTGTACTGTGAGGCACTGTGTGTACACATTTCTTGAGAAAATGATTATATCAGAAGTAAAGATCTAGAGTGGATAGAGGAGTGAGTTCTCTGCAGACATAAGGCAACTGAGTCTCACTTTGGATATTCTTGAAGGACAAGGATTTTGAAAACAGACATCGCCAAGTGCCAGTGGTTCACATCTCTGATCCTAGCTACTCTGGAGGCTGAGATTGAGAATCTCACAGTTAGAAACCAGTTCCACCAAGCAGGGAAGTCTATGAGACTCTTATCTCTAATTAGCAATAACAAACAAGCCAGCAGTAAAGCTGTAGCTCAAGTGGTTGAGCAAATATTGAGGAAATATTCCTTCAAGGGAGGGGTGCAGGAAGGCCCGTGGAGGTGCATGTGAGATGTGAGCTGAAATAAGTACAGGCACGTATTTGAACTGCCTACTCAACAGCTGCCACTAGGAACAACTCAGGTGGGCTTCCTCGAAAGACCTGAGGCCCACATGGATGGCTAGCAGGCCATCGCTCACCCTTCCCAGCACATTGGTCTTACATTTAATCCCCTATTTCTGTTGTTTAAACTTCTTACCATTTCAATCATAACCTGGATGGATAAACCATTCTGCACATGGAAATTCAATGATTTCCAAAAGTCATCAGCCATTGGCACTAAGATTGGCACTATATACCCAACCTGTGGATGTATAACCATTTTGAGGCAATGAGTATCTCTGGGAATGAGGTGGAAAATGAATATTCCATAGAAAACTTCACAGACACACCAAACTTCACCTTGAAGTTTAGGAAAAGCCACCTGGAGTTCAAATGATGGCCCCTAATGTTTGCACTTGGAATGGAACCATTCAACAATCATGTCACAAAGACATCTCTTCTTTAGTATTAGCTCTCAGTGTTAGCACATGCACAAAAAATCCTTACCTATTTCTCCCGCATATATGAATCACTCATACTCTGCATTTGTACCATATATCCATCAGTAATCTTGTCCAAGTCTAGGATGAAGTATCTGTCATTTATTTATTTCACAAACATCTAGCAAGCACACTATGCCTGGCCCTGTCCTAAGTGCTCTATGGCAATGATAGACCAAATTCTCTGCAATACTCTGGTAGTTACTATTGCTAATTTATTTTACCCATAAGGGAATGGAGGCCCCTTCCCAAGGTCACTTTGCTAGAAAGTGGCTTTCTGGCTCTGGAGTCCTTGTTCTCAATCACTACACTAGGTAGTAATTACTCTTCTGATCATTATGCCATTGTTATTAGGTGACTCTCGCAGTGCCATTTGGAAAGAGAGCATCTCCAATAACTTCTTTCTGCCAAGCAGTCTCCCTAAGTCAACATGCAGCTGGCTTGATAGCCTATTGGCAGTGGTGAGACTGGTTTTGCTGTAGAGAGACACAGTTGAGGGAAATCTTTTTAAGTTTGATTCTAATTCTTTTTGTCACACAATTTGTCAAATTTATTTATTTATTTATTTATTTAGGGTCAGTAGTGGGGCCTGACCTCAGGGCTTGGGTTCTGTCCCTAAGCACTTTTGCTTAAAGCTAACTTTCTCCCACTTGAGCCACAGCTTTGCTTTCAATTATTATTCTTTTTAATGATAATTTGGAGGTAAGAATCTCACAGACTTTTTCCGACCCAGCTGGCTTCAAACCATGATCATCAGATCTCAGCCTCCTGTGTAGCTAGGATTATAGGAATAAACCATGGCACTTGACAATTTGACATTTTTTTTTCAGTTTGGGTTAGCCTTTGGCTTATACTCCAGGCTTGGGCACTGTCTTTGAGCTTCTCTAGCTCAAGACAGTGCTCTACCACTTGAGCTGCAACTTCACTTTTGGCATTTAATTGGAGAAAGAGTCTCACGGACTTTTATGCATAGATTGGCTTTGAACCACAATCCTCAAATCTCAGCCTCCTGAATAGCTGGGATTACAAGTGCAAGCCACTAGTGTCTGGTTAATTTGTCAACTTTTTAATAGAAAATATCATTTTGGGTGCCGAGTGTTTGGCCTAGTGGTAGAGTATTTGCCTCGTGTGCACGAAGACCCGAGTTCCATTCCTCAGTACTACATGCATAGGAAAAAGCTGGAAGTGGTGTTGTGGCTCAAGTGGTAGAGCTCTAGCATTGAGAAAGCCACGGACAGTGCTCAGGCCATGAATACAAGCCCCAGGACTGGGAAAAAAAAAAGTATCATTTTGCATTTGTTCTAGAGAATGGCTCTTGGCTTATCAAGACAGTGATTGTACTATATTTAAAAATAAGGACAAGAGAGCTGGGATGTAGCTCAGTGGCAAAGTGCTTACCTAGCAAGTGCAACGTCCTGGGTTCGATCCCCAGTACCAAAAAAAAGAAAAGAAAAGACAGAAAAATAAGGACAAGATCTGGGCACCAGAGGCTCACACCTATAATCCTAGCTACTCAGGAGGCTGAAATCTGAGCATCACAGTTCAACGCCAACTTAGTCAGAAAAGTCCCCATGAGACTGAAAGTGGGGCTAGGCCTCAAAGTGGAAAAAAAGCTCAAGGGCAGCACCCAGGCTCTAAGTTCAAGCCACCAAAAAAGAAAATAATAATAAATAAGAGCAACATTTGAGGTGTTATGACCATATATAACAAAGTTTCATAAGAGACTATATATTTAGGATAAGAATAATGGAGATACCACCTTTTTTTTATTATTTCCCTTGCTTTATTGTTTTGCTTGAGACTTTCTGTATTACACTGTGTAAGTGGTAGAAGTTCACATGCTTGTCTGTTTTCTGATTAGGAGATACCATCTTAAAAGTTCCAAGATTATTATATTCAGACTCTCTTTTCTCAGCCTATGTTGACACATATTTTACATTTACATTTGAGGGCTAATGGCAACTTCACATTTATGATATTAGACTATTGTGTTTATTTCATTATCTTTTTGTTTGTTTCTTTTCCATTTCAGTGGATCATCTTAGAGTGTATGTGTGTGTGGGGGGGGGAGAGAGAGAAAGAGAGACAGAGACAGAAACAGAGACAGAGCAACAAAGAGAGACACAGAGAGAATTGGGAATTAAATTAGCAAAAAAGAAAGGCACTGGAGGGTCAAGGAAGATGGATACAAAGCAAATTTCCACCATCAAATTTCAGATCCAAAGTTTACAATTTATATGACCATGAGCGAGGTACTTAAATTCTCAATGAGTCCATTTTCTCACCTGGAAAATTGGGTTAACCATAATAAAATGCCTGCCCTTTAGGATCATTGAGAAGACTGAAAATATTCACTTGAAACAGTATCTGGTACATCATAAATGCTTTCTCACCCAATAAGTGACAATAGATGTATAATAAAGGTTAAAAATGTAAATTGAACTACTGTAAATAACGATGTAGCTATTTATTGAGAAACTATCCTGTTGACTTTTGAAGGCATGATGACAAATGTCCCCTTGGAGCTGAATGGTGCACATGTGACTTCACAGGACATAATAGTTACTCAGAAAAGAATGAGATTTTTCTAAAAACTGTAATTAACCTTGCCTTGCACATTTGCAACACATACACAAACAAAATTGCCTCCCGACCTTTTCCCTCTAAAACCACAAACTACCAGCACACCACAAGCATATTAGTAGTGATACATAAACAATCACCCCCAAACATGGTAGCTTCAAGCAACCTTACTGTTTTGCTCAAACTTTTTTTTTTCCAGTCCTGGGCTTGAGCTCAGGGCCTGAGCATTGTCTTTGGGCTTTGTCAAGCTAGAGCTCTACCACTCGAGCCTCAGCACCACTCCCAGCTTTTTTTCTATGTATGTAGTACCGAGGAATCGAACCTGGGTCTTCGTGCATGCTAGGCAAGCACTCTACCTCTAGGTCAAACTCTCGGTCCCTGCTCAAACTTTTGAGGAGAAGAAGTTGGAGAAGAGCTCAGCTGAGAAGTTCTTGTTTGGAATCTTTCAAGCTAAAGTACAGGCAAAGGAGACCTGAGACTCTGGGTACCTTCAGCAGAGCCCCTTGCTACAGAAGAAAGCATGGAACACAGAGTCAAGACAGAATGCATGCCAGCAAATTTCAACTCCAACTTACAGTTTATACAATCAGGAGCTAGGTAGTTATGTTCGCAAAGACTTAGGCAGTCTGGCTAAAGACTCAGTAATTGGTAGAAAGAGTAACTGGAAGTTAGTATCAAAACTTCACTGTATATTCTTTTTTTTTTGGCCAGTACTAAAGCTTGAACTCAGGGCCTCAGCACTATCCTTAGATGTTCTCAAGGCTAGATAGAGCTCTACCACTTGAGCCACAGTACTACTTCTGGCTTTTTCTGTGTCAGTATTACGGAGGGTCTGAGCACTGTCTCTGATTTTTTTTTTTTTGCTTACAGCTAGCATGCTCCCACTTGAGCCACAGCTTTTCTGCTCAGGTTTTCCTCACAGGCTTTCCTGCTCAGGCTAGCTTTGAACTGCGATACTCAGATGTCAGCCTCCTGAGCAGCCAGGATTATAGGTGTGAGCCACCAGGGTTCAGCCAGACCCCGCTTATGGATGGAAGGAATGTCAAAGTATTTGAGGGCTATATTTCTAAATTATAAGCATTCTAGGTACTGTCAGAGATCTACAGAAATAGTTCTCTGTGTTTTGTTTGTTTATTTGTTTGTTTTGCCAGTCATGGGGCTTAAACTCAGGACCTGGGCACTGTCCTTGGACACTTTCTGCTCAAGTTTAGCACTCTGCCAGTTGAGCCACCCCTTCTGGCTTTTTCTGTCTAGGTGGTACTGAGGAATCAAACCCAGGGCTTCATGCATCCTAGGCAAGCCCTCTACCACTAGGCTACACTCCTGGTCCTCTGTGGTGTTTATATTTGGATTATTCAATCCTACTTTCTTTAGCTTTTTCTTGGAGATCTAATACATTAACTGTTGGGCTATTCACAGAGATTTATTTTTAGCCTTTTGGAATATTCCACAATTCCTAGATCAGCTAAAAGAGCAACAGAATCCAGAGACGTGCCATCCATCCATGCTCTGAGACATTTCCAGTCCTGCAACACGAAACATTTAGGTAGCTCCATTGCTGCATGGCTTCTAGTCCAACTCTGTCTTTCCTTAGGTTTGGGAAATGAATCATGGTTTCTCTGAGGCTTTTCCAAGTAAATTTTGTATGGAACTCTAAAAAAGTACCATGCTCTGCCCAACCCTCAGTGGGCACCACTTATGTGAACAGCTTCCCTGGCCAGTCTTAAAATGCCTCCTGACTGAGCTTTCCTTTGTTATCAGCAAAGAGGGCCCTGACCCACAGAGTCTCATTTGCCAGAGTGCCACCCACATAAAACAGGACAAAAAGCAACTATCTAAGGGAAATCATTTTTAAATGAATCCACATGAGAACAGGACAAAGCCGACAACTGGAGAGGATTTGCTTTCAGGTTTGGAAGCAGTTTGCTTTCCACACATTGACCCTGTCCTGGGGAGGCGGGGAGGGAGGGTCAAGTGCATTGGTATCCACTCCCCGACCCACTACTGACGAGGGCACCTTCATGCCTGCGCTTTGGGGAAATAGACTGCTGGCCCACAAGTGAGGCCAAAAAACAAGGGCTGGTGGAAAGTTCATTGAGTATCACCATATAAGGCTAGAAGACCCAAGAAGAAATCTGGTGTGTGTGTGTGTGTGTGTGTGTGTGTGTGTGTGTGTGTGTGTGTGTGTCTGCTGGTACTTGGAGCTCAGTGTTTTCACTTAAGGCTGGTGGTCTACCATTAACTCACAGCTTCATTTCTGGCTTTTGGTGGCTCATTAGAGAAAAGAGTCTCCCAGAACTTCCTGCCCAGGCTGGCTTCAGATCATGATCCTCAGATCTCAGCCTCCTGCGTAGCTAGGATTTACTTTGGGGAGCCACCAGCGCCTGGTTTCAACTTCTTTTAAAATACCGTCTCCTTCAGCATCCTGCTCCCCCTCCACCTGGTAGCTGCTTCCCCAGGTAAGGTGGCTTTCCTGGAATGCATTGTTTTCCTGCACCCTTTGCCGATAAACCCTGAGAACAAGAGCCAGACAAGTACCAGGCCACACTGGGATTCAGCCAGCTTGCCCTCCTGCTTTCTAGGAAGTTAGAATTCATCCCAGCTCAGATTTTATATGCCTAGAATTCTACCCCTTTCTTCTGATGCATTTCCTTAGGGCCCTTTCCCTCTGGGCCAGTTTGGTTTTTTTTAAGTGCTCTAACCTCATAGTCATGAGTTTCAAGCCAGAATTTGTGTTTTCCTGGCTCTCAGGTCTTCTAGTCAGTCAAAAAAATCTCTGTCTGATTAAAAACAAAGGAATGCAGAAGATAAAGTTTTCTTGCACATCCACAAGCTCTTAATGACTCTGAGCAGATGGAGTCCATTTCCCCAAGGACATGGGTGACACTGCTCAGCATGAAGGCCGAGCGAGCAGTGTCTGGGCTTTGCCAAGGGCAGCTCAGTTTCCAACGCCAACTTGCATCCCACCTTCTTTTCCTCGTTTCCCTCTGCTGGAGCAGCCACAGCCCTGAAGGCTTTCAAAGAAACCAACTTAACCAAGATGGAAAACAGCCACAGATTTCAAACCTGAGATCTGAAACCTGATGTTCCTTCCATGACCCCAAATGCTCTATAATCAGTGATTCTTTTTTACTTTATCTTATTTTCCAATTGGGAAAAAAATAGGTCGAATAAAATTTACTGTTGTTACCATTGTACAGCTACAGGTCAGTGGCATTAGAAACATTCACACTATCATGTATATCATCTACCTCCAGAACGTTCTCTTCTTCCTCAGTTCACAAGCTACCTATTAAATAAGGACTCCACTTCCCCATCACGCGTCTGTCCCTGGTAACTGCCATTCTGCTATTTTCTCTGCTTTTAATTACTCCACGAACCACAGACCATATCAACTAGAATTCTGTGATCATTTTCCTTTTGTCACTGCCTCAGGCCACTTAGCATACTGGCTCTAAGTTTCGATCTAAGTTGTAATATAACATTTGTGTATCTCTTCAAGATGGTTTTTTGGGGGGGGGTACACAATCATGAATAGAACCGGATCGTGTGATAATTTTAGTTATAGTTAATACTGTTTTCCATACTATCCACACCATTTCCCATTCCTACCAGAGGTGTACAAGAATTCCAGTGTGTGAGTCACCAGGCATTAGTGGCACACACCTGTAATTTGAGGTACTAAAGAGGCCGAGATGTGAGGTCACAGTTCAAAGCCAGCTCAGGCAGAAAACCCGTACAATTCTTATTTCCAATAAACCAGCACAAATCCATAAATGGCGATGTGATTCAAGGATAGAGCACCAGACTAAAGCAAAACAAGGAGTACACAAGTCCCGCCGTTCAAGCCCCAGTATTGGCACAATAACAGCGACAATGAAAGAATTCCAGTTTCCCCACATCTTTGGCATCCTATTACTCTTAACAGTGTGAGGTGATCCTGTGTTATGGTTTGGATTTTTGTTTGTTTGTTTTCACGGAAGTGGAATGGCAATCCACTGATGGGTGTTAGTAGAGACTCTGACAACTCCGTCCCTTTGCTTCCCTACAAGTCACACAACTTCCCTAAGGTTTCCACTGGAGAGCTCAGCATTTACTACTAGATTCCCTTCCTTACTGATCATTTCATGGATCAGCCTTGCAAGATGAGTGCTAGCACACTGCCCCTTGGACCTCTGCGACTTGAAGCCTCATCTACAAGTTCTGATTTGCTTCTCAGGCTGCAGAAGAGTCCCAGCTCCAGACCCGGGCTTCCTGCCAACTGCATGCCTATGCCCAGTCCAGCACAACTTTCTTCTTCTCGCATTCACAGTGGTCTAAAAATTATGGCTGTGATTTTTCACTTAGTTCCTTCATCTTCTCAAATACTTTTGGTCTTTTGTTATGTCTGCTGTGAGAAATGTCTATCCTTTGCCTACTTTTTTAAAAATCACTTTCCATTGTTATTAGTGAATATCATTCTTTATCTTTTCTTTGATATTAAGCTCATATCAGATTGACAATTCATTAATATGTTGCCTTTTTACCATAGTCATAGTGCTCTTTGGTACATAAAAGTGGTGTGTGTGTGTGTGTGTGTGTGTGTGTGTGTGTGTGTGTGTGTACACTGCTCCTGGGGTTTGAACTTGGGACTTAGATGCTGTCCCCTAGCTTTATTTCCTTTTAAAATAAAGGATAGCACTCTAGTATTGAGCCACAGCTCCACTTCTAGATGTTTTTGGTAGTTATTGAAAGTAGGCATCTCACAGGCTTTCCTGCCTGGACCAGCTTTGAACCACAATCCTTGTGCCTCAACTTCCTGAGTAGCTAGGACTTTAGGCTTGAGTCTGGACTGTCTGATACCTGGCTACAAAACTGCTTGTTTGTTTTTAATTTTGATATCATTTGATTTATCTGGTTTTATGTTGTTGACTTTGCTTTTGATAAAAGAAGTCATTGCAAATCTAGACAGGTGATGGTAGCTCATACCTATAATTCTAGTTACTCAGGAGGTTTGAAGCCAGCCAGGCCAGACAAATCTGAAAGAATCTTATATTCAATTATGGAGAAAAAAAAGCTGCATGTGAAGGTGTGGCCCAAAGGGTTGAGCACCAATTATGAACAAAAAGCTCAGAGATATCACCCTGGCTCTGAGTTTAGTCACTAGTATACACACACACACACACACACACACACACACACACACACATCAACTCATTATCCAAACCAATGTCATAAAGGTTTATGTGTAAGAGTTGGCTTGGATCTGCTTCAGGCAACTTTTGTATATGACGTGTTAGTGAGGATCCACAATTACTCTTTTGTATGTGGAAGTCTAGCTTCCCAACACCACTGGCTTCAGTGACTGTTCTCCTTTGAATGGTCTTGAGATACATGTTGAAAATCATTGGAGTATATATGGGTGGGTTTACTTCTGGACAAGTTTGCAAGGGGCTGGATATTGAACCAGGGCTTTTTACATGCTAAGCATGTGCTCTATTTCCAGATTACATGCAAGCCTTATTTGTGGACTTTTAAAAAGCATCCTCCACCCTGGCAATTCTGGGGTTCAAATTTTGAGCCTCATGAAAACTTTAATGTAATTATTTTCTTTCTTTCATTTTTCTCTTTCTTTCTTCATTTTTGTCCTTTTCTCTATCTTCCTTCCTATTTCTTTCTCTTCTCTTATTGTTCCTCTCCTCTCTTTTCTTCCATTCTTTTTTCCTTCCTTTTGTTCTTTTCCTTCATTCCTTCCCTCTTTCATTGCTTCCCTCCTTCCTTCCTCCTTTCCTCCCTTTCTCCTTTCTTTCCTTCCCTCTGTCATTCCTCTTTCCTTCCTTCTTTCCCTTCTTCCTTCCTTCTTTCCTCCTTCCTTCTCTTTCTTCTTCTCCCCCCTCCCTCCTCCCTTCTCTTCCTTCTCCCTCCTTCCCTCCCTCCCGCCCTTCCTTCCTTCTGTCCTTCCTTCCTTCCTTCTTTGGCAGTATTGGGGTTTGAATTCAGTCTTTGTGCTTTTCAGGAAGATGCTCTAACCTCTGAGATATACTTTCTCTTTTCTACTGGTAATTTTTGTGATGTCTTGCTTCCTGCCTGGGAATGTGTCAAGGTGCCATTCCTCTATATAAGTCTTTCTGGTAGTGAGGGCATTAGGAACACATGACCACATACAACTCTTCATTGAGAAGATAGCCTTCTTCCTATGGTGGTCTTAAACCACAATGCCAAGAACCTCAGCCTTACAAGGAACTGGAATCGCAGGCATGAGACACTGGAACCAGCCTTCTTAACACATCACATTGTGTTGATGATCATGGAACTGCCTTCAACAACTTTACAGCAGAGGCTAGCCGCTGAGAGCCTGAGATTCCCTTGTGGAGCCAGTATGATCCTCTATGAGCAGCTTGAGAACATGGCAATTCTTCCACTATAAAAATTCAAGTGAAAGCCAGGGACCAGAGGCTCACCCCTGTGATCCTAGCTACTCTGGAGGCTGAGTTCTGAGCCTCGTTTTGGCAAACAAATCTAAGGCACTGTTATCTCTAATGAACCAGCAAAAAGCCAGAAGTGGAGGTATGGCTCAAAAGGTAGAGTACCAGCCTTGAGCAAAATAGTTAAGGGAGATTGCAAGGCCCTGTGTTCAATTCCCCAGGATCAGCAGAAAAAAATTTACAACCATACAGACTGAATGTGACATGATTGCTGTTTCTCCCTCTCTAGACTTGAATGCTGGAGGACAAGACTGTATAATATTCACCTTTGTATATTCAGAACCCTGCACTAAAGTACATGTTCATAGTAGAGATCATCAAATGCTTATTTTATTAAACCAATTTTTGTGAATCAGGCATCCTTGGTTTCTGAAAGCTTATGACCCAATCATCACGATCAAATGAGATGCTTTCTTATGTGGAGTCCCTGATTTTGTCCTCATAGTTTACCTTGTGGCATAGGCCTTATTAGAGATAAGAAGATCCAAGCCTATAGTGAGTTATTCATCTGAATGGGGAAGCCAGTATCTGACCCAGGGCCAGTGCATTAGTGTTTTTCTTGAAGGTGTTTCCTGCTGCTTCACTTTACATGAACTATGATAATCAGGGTTGTGAACAGAGAATCTAGCTTTCTGAAGAACCTAGATAATGCAAGCATTTGACATGTGCAGAGAGGTTGTCAACCATGTAAGCTCATGCTGTCTCCTTGCCCCCTCAGGGACAAAGGAAGTAGCTCTTTCTACCTCAAGGAGGAGGGAACTGGGTCAGATGAGGGAATCATCATTGACTTTGATCTTGGTCTTTCATCCTTTCTTTATATTACTTGGAATGATTCTCCCATCTACTGTCAGTCTGTCATCTGCCTCCGACTTTTCAGAAAAGTCACTCACAATGAAGAGAATCTCTAAGAAATTCCTTTTCTCTCAGAGGTTTTATTGTTTGGTTATTTTTCTGCCTTTAGAAGAGCTGATAAAGAGCCCTGCTCAGAGAGAGAGAGAGGAGAGAGTGGGGTGGGGGCTTACCAGATCCTAAGCTCTGAAGCATTTCTCGACCTCCAGGCAAAGGTCACACCATGATCTATAGATCAATGGACAGAGCCTATCTAGATGATGTGTTCCCTCTTTGAAGGGAGAAGGAATACATTTTCTGAATGCAGCATTACTTTTCATAATGTAATTTGTTATTGAGAAAAGCCTACTGAAGGTGAGAGGGAGAGCCAAGCCTGATCTGTAGAAAGTAGCCAGTGGAGAGACTTCAACCACCATCCTCAAAGGCACCAATGCACACTAGGAGTTCCAACTTGGAGCTCACCAGTAACTAGTCCAGTGCTTTCGGGTCATGTTTTGCTCCACTACAAACCACGATGGCAGATGGTGACTTGCCTTATGAATTCCCTAAGCAGAAAAATGACACATGTGGGAAATGAGATTTCCCTTTGTTCTGATCCCCTTAAATCTCCCCCCTCCTTCCCTCAAACATCCCAATTTTTTGGAGCCACATGATGCAATATTGTTAGTTGCTGGGTTTTTTTTTTCTTTTCTGGACAGAGTAGCAGTTGTTTCTTTCTCAACTAAATTTTGTTCCAAGACCTCACAGGGTGTAAGGAGAATAACTTCCTGAGTAAAGAAAGCATTTGAGTGTCTGCACCGAAAGATACACAAATCCCAGAACTTAATGGGAGAGGGTGGAGCCTAAAGGGACTGAAAACAAGACAACCATTCCTTCCTATTACAGGAAAATCAGCAACCAGGGATAATTCTCTCTCCCCCTCCCTCTCCTTTCTCTCCTTCTCTCTCTCTCCTTCCTCCCTCTTTCACTCTTCTCTCTTCTTCTACTTTTCCTTCCTTCCTTCTCACTCTCACCTTTTTTTTCTTTTTTTGTTTTCTCTCTCTCTCTCTCTCTCTTCCTTTCTTTTTCCCTTCATCACTTTTGTTCATCATTCTCCCCATTTATAAAGAACCTCATAGACTTTAAATAAGTTCAAATTCCCACCTTCTTGGGGAATAAAACCCA
Source organism: Megascapheus bottae (assembly GCF_031878675.1). Taxonomy (NCBI): domain Eukaryota; kingdom Metazoa; phylum Chordata; class Mammalia; order Rodentia; family Geomyidae; genus Megascapheus; species Megascapheus bottae. The sequence goes on from NC_143518.1 coordinate 2,662,744, forward strand.
AGGCATGCTTTCCTTTAGCTTTTAGAAACTTAGGTCCTGATTCTGAAAGTTGGAATATGAAAAGTTCTTAGGAGATGTTAGTGCAATAAATTCTAGTCTAACTTATTGGGTTCCTAAATTATGAATTCTACGAAGGCATGTTTTCCTCCAGTTTCAACTTCAACAAGTTGTGCCTATATAAAATTCTCCGATTACCCACAAGTGAGCATTAAAGTGGAGACAGGGAGGAGGGTAGATAAGGGTTAGGCGTCACCTCCAGAAAATTTCTATAGCCAGAACCAGAGGGGCAGACTATTAGCAGACTTCCTGGGAAGGTTATACATCATGTCCAGAGCTTCACATTAAAATGACTTTTTACTTGAGTCATTTGTTAGTCTACATATCCACTAGTTCACATATCAGATTGCATTTCATCTTGTATTAAATCAAGGTAATCTGGCAAGTGAAAAGAGGCTCCTTATTTTACTTCTAGCTCTCCACAAGCCTGGAGATTCAGGCTTGTACTTTTCTATAATCTCCAAACAACTCATAACCTTTTGATGAATGTTCAAATTGATTGAATCCTAACTCCTTTCCTCCCCCCCCCCACCCCCAAAGACACATGACCACAAATCCTGTACTAAATTCTGGTTTTTCTCTTTAGGGTTCAACTCATTCTCCTCCAACTACAGTCCTAAAAGGAACTGAGGTTGTGTGCCTCCTATTGCGAATCCTGCAGTTCTTAGAAATGGAGAAATGCAAAAGAGAGACCCAGAAGAAACTACAGAGGAACCGAGGAGACATGCAGGAAAGAACATGTTCTTATCCTCTGAGGCCAACCCAATCACTGAGTGATGACTTGTTCCCTTTCCAAACAGCAGGTCCTTTTATGGGGGGTCATAAGACTTCACTAATAGGAAAACCAAGCTTTCATAAAACTCATGCAAGCTACAATAGTGGGATGGAATCATGGACCACGTGTGTCACACCAAATGGTGTCCGCATGTTTTTATTCCCCTGGTTCCCTATGTGTCCAAATGTTTAATGCTCCTAAAAGCAAATGATTTCTCTTCCACTACTGCCAGAAGTCAAGAGAAATTTAAACAGACCTAAGATCAACAGTGTGAGTTTTCTTGGCCTCCCCATCTAGCAACACTGCCATAAATTTCTTCGGCTTCTTCGTTGGGAATTTAAAAGGTCTATAGTCTTGGCAGAGTTTATAGAACAATGTTTCTTCTATATGGATTATAAACTTGCAAAATCCCAAACAGTGGAGGGTAAGATATTCAGTCAATGGGTCACCATGAGAAGACAACAGAAAAACTCAACACCACGTCCAGCCAAACATTATTTCTGGATTGGGCCCAGTGGGTAGGAACAACTTGGTCAGCTCCAGCTCCGATGGGGTCAGAAGCCTGGGTCTTGAGGCGTTTGGTCTTCGGGCCCGCTCCCCCTCCCTCACCACTCATAAGCTGGGCCATACTAGACAGAGTCCAGAGACTCTAAGCAAGGTAGAGAATGGCAGGGCCCTGGAATCTCACTGGACATTACGAGCTCTGGTTTCATGAGCTTCTCATATGAGCCCCCTGAGCAAGCAGAATCAGGGGTTCTTTGTGCTGAATTTAGCCCACGGTTTCATCCACCAGGCAAATATGCTTGATTCTATCAAAAGGGCCTTTGTGGTGCTGGATGCTGGTGGTTCACGCCTGTAATCCTAGCCACTCAGGAGGCTGAGATCTGAGGACTGTGGTTCAAACCAATCCAGGCAGGAAAGGTTCTGAGTCTCCTCTCTTCTCTCCAATTAACTACCAGAAAACGAGAAGTGGAATGGTGGCTCTACTAGCATTGAGCAAAAGAGCTCAGGGACAGTGCCCAGGCCCTGAGTTCAAACCCAACAACTGACTAAAAAAAAAAAAATCCCCAAACCGACAAGAGGGCCATTGTGATAAGACAACAGCTCTCCTTTCTTCCTGATACATTTTCCTCTTGAGGGAAACATATATTATAAGTTCCTGTTCCCAAGTGAGAGCGATATGGCAAAGAGAGCTCTTACCGGACTAGTGGACAGATTTTTTTTTTTTACTTAGCACTGAGGGAGCGCAAATGTCTCTTGCACAAACCATCACACATTTCTTTAATAAGACCCCTAATTGAAGCTCTCACCTGAAAATACTGGTCAAGCATTCTGCCTTTTATTGGGTTGCTCAGCAAGACAGAGAGTCTCAACACTGAACATGACCAAAAGCTAACAGTGGCATAAAAACCTGGGAACAACTGATTGGCTTCAAAAGCCCAAGGACAGAGTGTTACACACATGGGCAGTGGCCTGTCCTCGTTCCTTACAAAAATGAGTGTGAACACTTCATCTTGACTCTGAAGAGGTTGTTGTTTGGATTTTACTCTTAACATGAAAAATTAGCCAGGCAGTAGAGGCTCACACCTATAATCCTAGCTACTCAGGAAAGGAAGCTGAGACCTGAGGATCGAAGGTCAAGGACAGTCTGGCAAGAAAGAGCATGAAATTCTTACTTCCAAGTAGCCACCTAAAAGCTGACAGTGGAACTGTAGCTCAAGTGGTAATGCCTTGAGTGGAAAAAACTAAAGGAAACAGTGCCAAGGCCCTGAGTTCAAACCCCAGTACTGGCAGAAAGAGAGAGAGAGAGAGAGAGAGAGAGAGAGAGAGAGAGAGAGAGAGAGAGAGAGAGAGAGAGAGAGAGAGAGATATCTTCTAGTTTCAATTTACCATCCAGGATGAGTAAAAAAGAAGCTTCCAGCAGCCAGCATGAAGAGGAAAGAAACCTGTAAGTTTGCAAATTGATGAGAAGAATTAAGTATTCACTTTATTAAAGCTTATTCTATTCTTAGAAGGAAGATATAAAATGATACACAAGTCTCATTAGAAAAGTTTGTGTATAATATTTAGCCAAACAAAACATATCTAGAGAGAAATGGCAGGTTGTGAAATACTGCAGTCAAGCAGATATGTCTCACTGATTCTTTCATAATTCAAGTCCACATAGAAGTCCACTCAGTCAAAAGGCTGCCATTGAAAATTGACCTGAGAATATTTCTCTTAAAGTCTACAAATCGTGGAACTACAATACTCATCTCCTTGAAGAACTACTGAGATCCATACATAGGAAAAGAGAATGAATGACTGGAATTTCAGGCCATTTGCATGAGAAATTATAAAAACTTTGTCTTATAGCAGTGTAATTTTTTTGCCAGTTCTGGGGCTTGAACTCAGGGCCTGAGCACTGTCCTTGGACTTTCTCAAGGCTAGAGCTCTACCACTTGAACTTCAGCACCATTTCTGGCTTTTTCTATGTATGTGGCACTGAGGAATCGAACCTGGGTCTTTGTGCATGCTAGGCAAGCACTCTACCACTAGGCCAAACTCCCAGCCCTACAGTGTAATTTTTAAAAAGCAAACTCTGAAACAAAACTCCAATACATAAAATAAAAATGTTCTGGTTAAAGCACCTCCTGGCCTCCCTCCCTGTTGCCTGTTGACTGGGCAGAAGAGAGTGTAAAAACTAGTCATCACAGAAACATCGAACCAGGCTTCCTCAGCAAGCTAGACACCGCTTACGGAAGGAACCTCAGCATGTGTAAAGATACAGCAGCTAGGCTTGGATTTGATGGTGTTAGGAATAAACAGAATTAATGCAACCCGCTGCTACCCTTTCCTACTCCCCTCATTGTAACATGGATGGAAGTTATTTCTATACCAACATTCACCAGAGTGGTGTAGGATGCTCATCCATTTATGTGGACATATGTTCCAGACAAGATTTCCTGCTAGAATCAATGATTTCTAAATATTCTGGCATCAGAACAACAGATATGTATCACAAATTTGCCTACTGAAAACATCAGTCATAATTTGCACTTGGGGAAATAGTCTCAACAAAAATTCCCTTGGAACCAAACCACTGGTATCTAGTTACTGGAGAGGCTGAGATCTGAGGATCACACTTCAAAGCCAGCCTTGAAAGGAAAGTTGGTAAGACTCTTATCTCCAACTCACCAGCAAAAGGTCAAAGTGGAACTGTGACTCAGGTGGTAGAGTGCTAGTTTTGAGAAAAAAAAACAAAAACACCTCAGAAACGATGTCCAGGCTCTGATTACAAACCCCAGTCTCTAGTACTGGTACATCTGGTACATACACACATAGGCATACACACACACACACACACACACACACACACACACACACTATCATTTAGGCTTCCAGAGACTGTTTGCAAAAGGAAGAGAGAAGGTAGATTATTTCCTGATTTCTTGCATGTCCTTCCAGAGGATATTCATAAGTTGGGATGTGATTTAAATAGATTTGCTTTCAATATGGATGCCTCTGCCCATGTCAAGCTTTAGTGTGTGTGTGTGTGATGGATTCCTTCCCACCCCTTCTGCTTCACGTGTGAAGCTAGCGCCTTCAAGCCACTTTCCCATGGATTATAGGAATACAGTGTTGATCCTTGGTTGTTCAAAGGATTTAAATTTCACCTAAAGGTTTATACATCTAGTGTAGTATCAGTCACCAAAACTAGGTAAATAAAGAGTTGCATGCTTCTTGCGTTTAAAATTTTCTGTTCACCTTATGAGAAGTGATTAAGATATATAATGAAATCTCATTTTATATGGAGATTTTATTTCATCCTCAGTATTTCAGACATGTAATGTGTATAATCTACCCCTCCTTAGAAAACCATTAGAGAACATATAAACTCTTATAAAGCATAGTAATATATATGTATAAAATTTAATTACACAGTAAAATAGAAAGCATCACAAAGATTACACAGGCAAGAAACAATTTCTAATATTTCTAATTGCAGGAAAACAGGATAGACTCCATCTAAGTATATGTGGCTGAGCTGTTCTCAGTTAAATGTTTGCACATTTGGCATCCTGCATAGGCGTGGATCTGCTCTGGCCACCGAGGCGCTGGGGCCTGCGTTAAATAATTCCCCTCTACTCTCATGCCTGCACTCCCAGGGTTTGTTTATCTATCACCCAGTCTTGTTTTTTATGGTCCCATTTCTTGGCAGTATTTTGTAGCTTCTTGGCCTCTAATTTATTTTCCTTCAGATAAAGAATAAGACAATTGACATGAAGAAACTTAGATTCATTGTCATGTATTTAATATTTTTCTGAAATGAAGAACTCGTATCCTGGAGAGAGTAAAAAATCATTCTTGGAAAATAAAGATGTGCAAAACATTTGCTGTCAATTTCCCATCGTTTCTTTCTTAACACATCGGGTCAAGGTGGGTTGGGGAGGTCACACCTTCAGCAATTAGGTTCAGAGTGCTCAGAATAATTTTTCAGGTGTTTCTGGAAAATAAACTACCAGCAAGCCTAGTAAATATTCCAGGCAAGAATGATGTGAAATCTCCAGTGTACTTTTGCTTCTTGTATCTTGAGAGCAAATGGTTCAAATGACCTAAGAATATGTTATAGGCTAGGTACTGGTAGCTAAAAACATGTCATCCTAACTACTTAGAAGCCAAGATCCGAAGTTATGTTCAGAGTCAAGCAGGACAGGAAAGTCCATGAGTCGGAAGTAAAGCAGTGGTTCTAGGGGTAGAGGGACTGCATGAGAAAAAAAGCTAAGGGACAGATAGTGCCCAGGCCCTGAGTTCAAGTCCCAGATACAGCGCACACACACACACACACACACACACACACACACACACACACACACACACACAGAACATGATATGGATTTTATCTAGGGTCATGGATTTTTTTACTTGGAAAGAAATAATCAAAATATCTCAAATGTACTAAATATTTTCCAACCTAAGAATCACCATAACATGTTTTTACTTACGTGACTTTTGCCTTGACCTTGTGTAAAACAGAGCAGCATGATATTTATTTTACAGGTGGGAAAATAGAGTTATAGAAACAATGTGGCATCCAGGTTTACTCAGCATAGTTAGTGGTGGGACTGGACCCAAGCCCCAGCTTCCTGATGACTTTCCATGCATTAAGCAAACCTTGAACTTATGACTTTGCTAAGTCTTTCTATTTTCTGCACAGTGCATTGTTGATGGCTGAGCAGACAACAAGGAGAGTTTCTTTTACCCTACATTGTAGAGAAGGTTCATTTCTCAAGGCAGAAACTTCTAAGGATCATGGCTTCATTTGTAGGTTCAATTCTCTGAGAGCTGAGACAATCTGGTCAATGTTAACATGGTATGCCTAATTTTAATGTTAGACTCCTTTCCCCTTCCTTCTCCTGTGCGGGGTTCACCTCCTTAAGGTGTTTGTGTCTAGGTGTGGGTACCTTCCTTAGCAACAAAGCGACTGCAATGGGTTTTGAGGGTGAATCCCTGGTAGGCTTAGGAAATGCTTGGGCCTCTTTGTACCTATATCTGCGGGCGTCTTGTAAAATGTGCATGGGTTTTGGACTTAGCTGGTCTTGACCCTTCCATGTTTGTACAAGGAGCAATGCCTGGTTAGAGCCAGAGCTCCTTGTGCATTGTTTCTTGCCATGGCTTAAGACCTTCCTGAACACTGTGCTAACTCTTCCTTTCTCATTCCCCTGAGACAGGAAAAGTTAAGCACTCCAGGTAGCTTACTTTCCAGACGCACAGCAATGAAAGGAGTTTTGTGGGGACGGATCTCAGTATTTTATGATGGAGGACAGACTCAATTATCTCCATCCCCAGCCTTCGGCAAAAGATCTCTCTCCTGAACCAGATTAAGGATCACTGCTTTGCACTGGGGTGGAATGCTGGAGAGATTGATTGAGACTGAACCCGATCATTCTTCTGCCATACTCTAGGATAAGCTGCTTTTCACTTTCAAAAGTCATAATATGCCTTTTTGTTCACCTATCCCCTCTGAAATTGACCTTCAGTGGAGCCTGTATATCTAGCAGTCTGAAGGAGATGCCAACAAGGCTTTAAAAAGAAAAAAAAAAAACTTCCCATGATGAAATACCAAATTGGTATCCCACCATGGCAAGAAGGATGTGGAGATTTGGTTCATGGCTATTAAGGATAAAATAGAAATGATCATATAACGAGCTACCCTGTCTTAAAGACAAAGACGAATAGTCCACCGAAAGGTCCATAGATTGAAACAGGCTTCAAATCATATGTGTCCAAGAAACAACTGAAACATGGTTCATGTGAAAGTACAATGTAAAATGAGAACCCTCCAAAACATAGTTCACATTTGGTGAAATCCCAGTATTGTGAGTTGAAAAGTTGGAGAATGTTACATGATTTAATTTCTGGGTAATGTTATGTTTTAAAACACCAGTAGCTACTCAGGAGGTTGAGACCTGAGGATCAAGGTTCAAAGCCAGCTGGGGCACAAAAGTCCATGACACTCTTATCTCCAATTAATCACCAGAAAACCAGAAGTGGCACTGTGTCTCAAAGTGTTAGAGCACTAGCCTTGAGCCAAAACACTTAGTGACAGTCCCCAGACCCTGAGTTCAAGCCTTGTGACCAACAAAACAAAACAAAACAAAAATACACCAGTGATTTACACATGTACTCTTAGCTACTCAGAAGGTTAAAAATCTGAGATTATGTTTAAAACCAGTCCAGGCAAGAAAGTCTGTAAGTCTCTCATCTTCAAATAGCCAGCCAAAAACCAGAAGTAGAGTTGTGGCTCAAGTGGTAGAGCACTAATCTTGAGTGACAAAGTTATAAGATAGCCCCAGTCCATAGGTTCAAGGCTTGGTATACACAAAAAGCTTCTTAATTAAAAATTTTAAAAAATTGCTAGTTATATTTTTGCACTGCATGTTTAATGGTCTCTCCCAACACATCAAGGTGACCTTTCTAATATAAGGATGACTCAATTAAAAAAGCAGGATATGGTCTTTAAGGCATACTGATAAATGGAAAATGGATTCAAACAAATGCGGTCTGTGGCTAACTTCCAGCCAGTGCTTTCAATGTTATAGAATTCTATACAATAAGAATTTGTATTTTCCAAATCACACTAAGTTTTTACTTACAGAATTTCTAAAAACAAGTACAGGCACTTTCCATCAGCTGCCTGCTCTAATGTGAGATTCTCTTTTTCCTGCAGCTGTGAAAGTTTGACCAGTGGGAAGCAAGATCTCATTGTTTGGTGTCTTATTCTGGAAATTACTCTTCTCAGTGCTGCCAAGCATTGTGCCATCGATTGTGGTGAGAAGGGAAAATGCCATCCAGAACTTTTGCTGGCATTTAGAGACCTATCTTGGAAGAAGTTAGATAGGTCTTGAGCCAGGCTCCCTTGCACAACGATATATTTGGAACAGGAAGTTTCTCTTTGTCTGGAGCATTGATGGATTGCCTGATATTGATTCAGTGCCCATGATGGATTTAGTTCTCAACATACATGAGAATATAGCTTTCTTACCTAGTCAGAAACTTGATTCCTTAAGATGCCATCTTAAGTACCTGGAGTAGAATTGCTATATCCTGTATCAGGATGTGTATATAAACAAAATAAGTAAGTGTGGTTTTATTAGACATTCCCTTAGCCAATGTACCCACAAGTACAGTGGAGTGAGAACTGTGCATGCCTGTGGTGAAGAGCGTGGGAGCCCAGCCTCCCAAACCTCCATAGAAACTACTGGTAGATTTCAGAGTGCAAGTCACCTGGAATTGAGAGGAATCTTGTCATTCCCATCCTGGGCAGAAATGGAAGCTTCGGGCTTGGCAAACCTAATAAATGGTCTATGCTTCCAAATGAAGTCCCAGGAGGGTAGCTCTTCTCTGGGCTAGATGATTTCATTCACTGATGTCTAACGCGTAAGTCTGAATTATTTGTTGGAAATCCAAAGAGGGACCATATGACTGAAGATGTGATCAAGCCTCCAGCATTCATTTGTCACAGTCAGTTTTTCACATGCCAAGTCAGCTCTAGAGCAGGGTTCACCTAATCAAGAAGTCTTCTTCCTCATTGCCAGGCACATAACTTCAAATCTTTCTATGAGAACAGTTAAGTTTTGGAGTAAGAAGAAATATTAGCAGCCATCTTGGGTTAAATCACAGTTTAACAGATGGTAAAACAACTTGCCCAAGATCACTGAGCCAAAATGGCACCCACAAGAAGAAATCAATGTCATGTAAGTTATGCCTGAGAAGTTCTAAAAAGAACCCACTGTCCTATCCACGTTTGGGCAGCCATCTTTCATTCCCAGAAGTTTACTAGCTTTTCATCTAATTCATCCTGTTCATAGATTATAAAAAAGCAAAATAAGGAAGTAGAGGTGTGGCTCAAGTAGTAGAGCACCAGCCTTAAGTGAAAAAGTCAACTGAGTGTTGGCCCGGCCAACACACACACACACACACACACACACACACCAACCACACAGTGCAAAATAAACTGTTCAATATATTTTGGAATGTAAAAACTATTCTAGGGGGTTTGGAATGTAGCTTAGTGGCAGAGTGCTTGCCTAGCATGCATGAAGCCTTTGGTTCAATTCCTCAGTACCAGCCTCAGGACCAGCAAACAAATAAACAAAATAACTACTGTTAATATTTTATGCACATAGTGCCATCGTCTCTTTTGAACTTGAGTATAGAAGACATGGCCTTTTTAACAATACTTTGTGATCATTTTTTATATTTATTTATTTATTTATTTATTTTTGTGGGTCATAGAGCTTGAACTCGGCCTGGGCACTGTCTCTGAGCCTCTCTGTGCTCAAGGCTAGCACTCCACCACCTGAGCCACAGTGCTACTTTTGGCTTTCTCTATTCATGTGGTACTCAGGAATTGAACCAAAGGCTTGGGCTCTTCAGCTCTACCACCCTACCCTTAAACCAAGTCCCACTTCCCATTTTCTAGAGGTTAATTGGAGATAAAAGTCTCAGGTCCTAAATAGGACCACATTAAACTGCAAAGCTTCTATATGGCAAAGGACATAGCTAGCAAGCTAAATAGAAAATGTACAGAGTGAGAGAAGATCTTCACTAACCATATAACAGACAAAGGCCTCATATCTAAATTATATCAATAGCTAAAAATATTGAATCTCTCCAAAACAAATCTTCAAAGAAACAACCATCCCATTAAAAAATAGGTGAAAGACGTAAAGAGAGTCTTCTCTGAAGAGAAAATAAGCTAGAATGGCCATGATCAAGAAATCTAACAACAACAGATGCTGGTGGGGATGTGGCCAGGGAGGATCATTACTACACTGTTGGTGGGAGTGTAAACTCGTTCAACCACTACAGAAAGCAGTATGGCAGTTCCTCAAAAGACTAAAATAGAGCTCTCCTATGACCTAGTAATTCCACTCCTTCTCATTTACCCAATTGTCCAGAAACAAGAACATACTAAAGCCACTAGCACAATGATATTCACTGCAGCACTATTTACCACAGCAAAGATATGGAACCAACCCAGATGGCCCTCAGATGCCATCAATAAGATGTGGTATTTATACACAATGGAATTCTATGTTGCTGTCCGAAAGAACGACATCACCCCATTTGAAAGAAAATGGAAAGACTTAGAAAAAATCATATTTAATATGAAGTAATGTGAAGTAAGCCAGACCCAAAGGAACGGGTAGGCTCAATGGTTTCCCTCATTTGTAATAATTAGTACACATCTAGGACTCTCCTAGCAGAGGATTACAATAGCACAAAACCTAGATACATAAGGTCATATAGGATGAGACTAAATGAAAGAATCTCCAGGATATGGAAACAAGAGCTTTATCTTGAGTGATTGTTGTTCTTAATGTACTAAGTTATTTCTCTTCTCCTTTGTTTGTCTTTGGTTAATCTCATATTATTACTGTATCTGACTTTGTTGCCTGGAATATTGTATATATATTTATTTGTTTATTTGAAATAGGGAAGGGAAGGAAGGAAAGAAAACAAGATGATTGGGAGGGGGTTGGAGAAGGGAAATGGGGACAAAAACATGAGAAGGGGTATCAATGTGTGAGAAGTAATGCACCTACTATCTGGTGAATGTAACTGTAACCCCTCTATACATTAACTCAACAGTAAAAATTAAATTAAATTAAATTAAAACTACTGTACATCAAAAAAAGAGGAGTCTCAGATCCTTTTGTGCCCAGACTGGCTTTGCACCTAGATCCTCAGATCTCAGCCTCCTGAGTAGCTAGGATTACAGGTGTGAGCCACTGTGATCATTTTTTCTGTCACTTGTGGGGCTTGAACTCCCTGAGTTTTGTGCTCAAGACTAATGCTGTACCAGTTTATTTGTAGTTTTCTGGTGGTTCATTGGAAATAAGAGTCTCATGGACTGTCCAGTCCTGGCTGGCTTCCAATGGTAATCCTCAGATCTCAGCCTCCTGAGTAGCTAGGATTTATAGACATGAGCAACCAGCATGCAATGTAAAAATTAAAAAACAAAACACAGAGTTAGTCTTGAACCTTCTTTCCTTATTAAGCAAATATAGATTACATTTACAAGACAAGGCCACCATCTTGTGGCTTGAGAGTCTCCACCCACCTGTGCTTGGGAGTAGCTGGCCACAGACACAAAGGTTCTGGGTCTCCTTTCAGAAGGAGCTGCAGAACTCAGGCAAAAAGGACCACAAATCAGAACCAGTCCTAAGAAGACATACCCAAGAAGAGGTGTGGGAGAATGGCTCCATGGGTGAAGATGCAGAACAGTTGCCATGGACAAGCACACTTGAATGTTAATGAACATTTAAAATTGGATTTTGACTGGGTAGCATGTGTGTCTAACTTGTCCACATGATTCCATCTTCACTTGTCTCCCTAGGACAGGCCACTGTCATGTGACTCACATGGCTCCTCTTTCTGGGATGACCATTCCTAGCCAGAGTCATCTTAGGAAAATGAACTCAGATATGGTGGCTCAAGGAGTCCACCACAAATGACAAAGAAACTGAGTCTCCCTCCCACATCCCAGGAACCAGGGTGAAAGGTCTGTCAGATTCCATACTGCAAGGAATATGAACAAAGTTTGCAAGCATTATGCACCATCTCTAGGTGGTCGGGAATCTTCCTTGTCCAGTGCTCTCATGTGAGTCCACTGGTGCTCATGTTCGGTTATCTAAGTTCTGTTTTCCACATTCCCTAGAATGTGGTCTCAGTGCTAGTTCAGTCTGTGCTTATCTCTTGGTGATGTCAATTGTTTGATTTCTTACATTGGTCACGAGGCAAGACCTTGGGCTGTAAGAAAACTCACTCATGGCTTCGATGTTAGGCTGTTGGAATTTTTTCCTCCTCCTCCTCCTCCTCCTCCTCCTCCTCCTCCTCCTCCTCCTCCTCCTCCTCCTCCTCCTTCTCCTCCTCCTCTTTTCTCTTCTCCTTTGTTTTACAAAGGAGTTGCCATTGAACAAAGCAGTTTATGAACACACTTGATCAATGTCATCCATATCTGTTTTACTGTTTCCAATACAGCTGAGTATTTACATTTCCCAAAGTGCTAACAAGGGGAAGGCATACGGTTTTAGGGAAGGGTGGTTAAGTGGGAAGAATTGGGGAACACTGACACACTTCTATCTCTGGACTTTGTATTCTTTTTGTTTAGCACTCCCTCTAGTGACACAACGCATCTCAGTGTAGAATTGAAAGGCACAGTGACAATGCTCTTGTCTGTAAAGAACGCAGTACTTCATAGTTGGAGAGGCGAGGGATCATTCCCTTTCGGAAGTCACAGATGACCCAGGACTTCAAGGATTCCAGTTTGGAAATGTGAAAGTAGAAAGAGATAAGATTAGGCCAGCTAAAATCTAGAAAGAAAAACAAAGAATTGACCTTTGTAATTGTTTTATTTATTTTTTTAACTCATCAAATGGAATACAAAAGGATAGGACTAAAAAGATTCTAAATTTCAGGCTTCGTAGGGAACCAGGCCAGGCTTACAGTGATCTGTGCCTTATCTATGGTGGAACAAAACTTTATCCTTCAACGTGCAGAGCTCCTTCTCCTCCCCCACTGATGAAAGCACACATAATTTGTCCTGGACAGATGGATGCTCAGACAGAAACCTCAAAGCTTTTTTAGAAAAGAAAATTCCAGTTGATATGTGCCACCACTGAACCCATGCTTTAGGTCGATATCTGGGACTGCCTCCTGGGCCTATGAGAAAAGGTTGTGTAAAACAGGATGATGATAACATTGGACCCTGCCAAGGACTGACTTGATGGTGAAAAACAAGGTTGCACAGACTCAACTCAAAATGCTTCTCATGTCTCTGTGGAGAAAAAGTGGCCAATTTAATTCTGTTTTGATTTTCTCTGATGTGTGACCTGATTTGTGAGCTGGATTTTTCAGAGCCACAGTTGTGCCAAACCCCATTAATGTTTAAGGCACACTCATGCCCAAATATGGATCTCTCTCATTTTGTGTGGACCATGTACTGTGTCTAACTGTCCAATCCACGCAGACTCCTCGCCAGGGCTCAACAGACACAACATAGACTAGCATTATGTGATGTATAAACAATTTTGCCTGACATGACAGCATGTGAACAGCTCAGCTTGTAGATTTGTGAGCAGGAAACATCATGTCGTCTGTGAATGGCTGCTCCTAAAATCACCATCTAATTGCTTCCTGCCAGCTCTAATCTCAGCCTCTACAACAAAAAAATAAGAACATATTCAGCTTTTTGAGGAGGGTTTCTGAGTTCTACTGTCTTCTAGAGGAAGACCTATATACAGCACAATGTGAGAAAAAAACAAAACAAAACAAACAACAACAACAACAACAACAAAAAACGAGAGAGAGAAGAGAGCCAAGACATCAAGAAGAAACTAAAGAAGCAAAGAAATAAGGGAGGAGAAAAATAAGGTAGGAGAAAAAGGGGAGATTGCGACACAAAAAGAAAAAAAAAGAATATTTATCCATGTGATTTACAAATATTCACTGGATATGTCAGAATATGCTATGCCTGTAATCTCAGAGTCTTCAGTCAAAACAGGAACTAGCACAAGGTTGAGACCAGTAAATGTTAATGAAACCTTATCTCCAGAACAAAATATAAGCAAAAGTGCTGAGGTTTTGAATCAAGTGATAAAATGCTTGCCTGGCATACATGAACCCTTAGGCTTAATCTCTTGTGCTGAAGAGAGAGAAAAAGAGGAAGAGAGAGGGAGATCAAGAGAAAGAAAGTGAGGGAGTGCCATACATAGAAAAAAGCCAGAAGTGGTGCTGAAGCTCAAGTGGTAGAGCCCTTGCCTTGAGAAAATCCAGGGCCAGTGCTCCGGCCCTGAGCTCAAGCCCAGGACTGGCAAAAAAAGAGAAAAAAATTGGTCAGTGACCGTCGATAATGCATGTCTTATTAGTACAAATGTTTTGTTTGTATTTTGTTTCCTTTATCTTTGAGCTCTTCCCTGCTAGAAGTGTTTTGTCTCCTGTGGAGTTTTATACCTGTCTGCTAAAGTCACTGGCCTTCATTCATTCATTTAAAGATATTATGGAGCACTTCCTTTGTGTCAGAGAGGAAGGTAGGAAGAGAGATTTCTCTATAATTTATAGACTCACAGGCTAGTGAGCCTGCGTTCAATAGATCTAATCAATTATTTCTTTCTGTCTGTTTTTTTCTATATATAGATTCATTTATTATAGAGAGAGCCTCTCAAAATAATTGTGTTCTTCTTTCCTGTTTGGAGAGTCTTTGAAAAGTACTCCAAGTTTTGCCATGCCAGTTGATGGTAACAGGTCAAGAATATTCTCAGTAAAGACTAGTTGTCTTTTATTTGGGGGAGAAAACACTGTCCATATATACCAACAAAAATATGGGTCATCTAACAGAGTGAAGTCAGGTGATGGGTTCTACTCTTGCTGTGGGATCTTAATTTCTCTAAAATTCTCATCAGTGATGTTGGGAATGAAAAAAAGATTAAATTAGCTAAGTACCACTTGGATAATTACACTTGTAATCCTTGCTATCCAGGAGGCTGAGATCTGAGGAACTTCTTTCAAAACTGGCTTCATCAGACAAATCTGAGACTCTTGTCACCAGTTGGCCAGCAAAAAGGCCAGAAGTGGAGGTGTGGCGTGGCTCAAGTGGCAACGCACAATCCTTGAGCTGAAAAGCAAAGCAAGCAAGAGCATAAGGTCCTGAGTTCTAGCCTCAGCAGTGGCAAAGAGGGAGAGAGGGGGGGGGGAGGGGGGCAGGCTAGCAGCAAGCCCATGAATACCCGACTCGGTAACTGGTCATAGCAATAATTTGAAATGCCCCTCTCAATGGAGCGGTCTCAGGCTGGGATGCAGGCATTTAGAGAGTTCAATAAAAATGTTCACAGATTAGAACATTGGCCTGAAATCTAAGAAGAAATTCAACTGGATGGATGACTTTAAAGAGCTACTCTTACATTAAAAAATAGTTCATTTTCCTGTTAGGAGTGGGGTCTTTGCAGTGACAACAAAATCTAGGTGTTAGTAAATGAAAGCCAGTGTTTGGTTGACCACTAATACAAATGGGGACGCTCCTGAACTCAGTTGATGATTGTGGACAGGAAAAGTGGCTTAAGTCACTAAACTCATTTAAGTAGCACTGTATACATTGTTATGCCCAGCGCTAAGCAGGGGTGGAACCATTGAGGACGCCCAGAGAATGGTCCAGGGCTACAGGATCTGTCCCTTTGGGGACACAATTTAGCTGATTAATTTAAAATATTGCACTGGATATTAGCATTAGATCTTCTTATTACTAAATGAGCCATTCCAAAGA
This sequence comes from Megascapheus bottae, assembly GCF_031878675.1. NCBI lineage: Eukaryota > Metazoa > Chordata > Mammalia > Rodentia > Geomyidae > Megascapheus > Megascapheus bottae. Next base: position 2,678,382 of record NC_143518.1, read on the forward strand.
AGTTATTTAGCTTCTCTGATTTTTTAAAATCAGTTGTGGGGCTTGAACTCAGGGCCTGGGCTCTCTCCCTGAGCAATTATGCTCAAGACTCTATCACTTTGAGCCACAGCACCACTTCTGGTTTTCTGGTGGTTAACTGGAGATAAGAGTCTCATGGATTTTCCTGCCGGGCTGGCTTTGAACAGTGATGCTCAGATCTCAGCCTCCTGAGTAGCTTCAATTACAGATGTGAGCCACCAATGCCTGGATACTTTTCTAATTTTTTAATGCTCTAATATGAAATGGATTTAAGTAATACAATGCATTACAGTTATTAAGATAAACCTGACTTCTGGAACAGAAAAGTCTGACTTCCCTGGGACTCAATGCAGTTAAGGCTTGTTTCTCATCAATGTCATGTCCAGTGAAGGTGGTTCCTGTGAGATGGCCTTCGACAAGATTATTTAGGGTCCTGGAATCTTCGTAACTATCACTCTTTTTTGGGGTGACAATTCTTTTTTGTGGAGGCTGGTCCTGGGGCTCAATCTCAGCATTATCCCTGAGCTGTTTGTGTGTGTGTGTGTGTGTGTGTGTGTGTGTGTGTGTGTGTGTGTGTGTTTTGCTCAAGATTGGCATTCTGACCACTAGAGCTATAGCTCTACTTCAGATTAATTGGATGAGTCTCACAAACTTCCTGTATATTTTCTTTGTCCAATATCCTCCATGAATATGCTTCCCCTGTGGAATAGCCAGTTTCCTGATGGTGTGAATTCAGGAGGCTGAAAGTGGTTTTAAGATTTAAACACGCTAAAGAGGTTTTGACTTTGACTTTGTTTTCTAGTCCAGGCATGAGATTTCTTTGGCAATAGAATATTTTTTTTTGTGGGTCATGGGGCTTGAACTCTGGGCCTGGGCACTGTCCCTGAGCTTTCAGATCAAGGCTACCACCCTACCCCTTGAGCCACATACCCATTTCCCATTTTCCAGTGATTAATTGGAGACAAGAGTCTCATGTTCTTTAGTGCCCGGGCTGGCTTTGTACCACCATCCTCAGATCTCAGCCTCCTGAGTAGCTAGGATTATGGGCATGTGCCACCACACTCAACAGAATAGTCTCAGAAACTTAGGTTACTAACTGATTTTTCTCTAGTCAGTTTCTTTCTTGGATACTATTCTGAAATCTTCATATTCCTTTCCTTCCTTCCTTCCCTTCCTTCCTTCCCTTCCTTCCTTCCTTCCTTCCTTTTTCCCTCCCTCCCTCCCTCTCCCTCTCCCCTGTGTACCCCTCTCTCTCTCTCTCTCTCTCTCTCTCTCTCTCTCTCTCTCTCTCTCTCTCTCTCTCTCTCTCTCTCTCTCTCTCTCTCTCCCTCCCTCCCTCCCTCCCTCCCTTTCTCTCTCTTCTATTGTGTTGGTACTTGGATTTGAACTCTAAGCCTAGATGTTAACCCTTCACTTTTTCACTCAAGCCTGGTGCTCTATCATTTGAGTCACGGCTTCACTTTTGGCTTTTGGGTGAGTTAAGAATCTCACAGACTTTCCTGCCTGGACTGACTTTGAACCATGAGCTTCAGATCTCAGCCTTCTGAGTAGCTAGGATTATAGGTGAAAGCCACCAGCACCCAGGTTTCCTTTGCTGTCTTGTCTTTGTGTTTCTATCTCAATTCAATGTCAATTTTATCAAGTACCGCAGTATGTAGGAAGGAGTAATGTTTATTCGGTTTTCTCCCTGGACTACTATCTCCAGAGGATTCTTCATATTCTTTGTACAATTCATCTTCATTAATGTCACTTCTCTGATTATCATTTCATCTTTGGGGTTCAAAACCAGTTGATCTTTTCAACTTTGTGAAGGTCCTTAATGGCTGGGCTTTCTGTGCTCTCAGATGTTCCAGCCTTTGCCTGGACATCGGCCAGTTGTCTTCTGATTTCACCTCTAGCTTGTATTATCTCACTAAAGCAGGCAGTAGCTGACATGCACCACAATATCGACTCTTTCCACCGATTTTCAGAACTTCTAATGCAGCTGGTAAGCCATTGCCACACATTTTGCTATGCCAGCATTTGATTTCCTTTACCATTTCTGTGTTTGTCAAGTTAAGGGCAAGACGGGTACTTTAAGGGGCCCAACTTCAATCTTTTTCCCCCAGTTTTTTAGGATTTTCTAAAATGTATTTTTTTCTTACTACCTTCAAATAGTAATATAAAGAGTTTCACTTCAACACATCAGCTTATGATGCAATGCATCTAGACAAATGTCAGCCCTTTCCTCATTCAGCCCATCTCCCCCAACCCCAACCATCCCCTCAATTTTCCTAGTTCCATTTTCACATATGTACATTGAATATTACAGCTGCATTCATTCACCCTTCCTGTCTCCCTTTGTCTATTCTTCTCTCTTTAACTCTCCACATTGATACCACAAGTTGTTTCAGCTTCTCAGTATTCATTGTTAAACTATAAAGTTATTCAAGCCTGATGCCGGGCTCACACCTGTTATCCTAGCTACTCAGAAGCCTGGAATCTGAGAATCATAGTTCGAAACCAGCCAGGCTAGAAAAAGTCCCCAAGAGACTCTTATCCATAATGAACTACTCAAAACCTAGAAGTAGCATTGTGGCTTAAAGTGGTAGAGCCCTAGCCTTGAGCTAAAGAGCTTAGGGACAGTGTTCAGAGTTCAAGTCCCACAGACAACAATTAAAATAAAATAAGCTTGTTCAAAGGCGTTACACTACTGGAATCTTCCTCTGCATAGATCATAGTTTTGTTTCAACACCAGACTTTGAATGGTGAGAGTAAGCTGGCTTTCAATGGTCAGATCCTCAGCTATCTCAGGACATCTTTCTTGCCTCCACTTACCTCATGGTACTCAAGGTTCTCTCCATTTAACCAGCAGATTAACAAAGGTCTCCAGCAGCAGTGAGAGAAGACTTCCTGATTCTTCACTCCTCCTAGTCTATGCTAGAATGTAGTCACAGCTATAGAATCAAATTCTGCCCAGGAGGAAAATGAAATGGATTTTGACAAACTCTCAGAAGCCCTGCCACAATACTCAGTAAATAGTCCTGTTTACTCACGCCCACTGGAAATCACAGCAGAAGGAAGGACTGTAGCGTTTCCACTTGGTAAAAGAAGACCTAGAGAAAATCTGTAATCTCCCCAAAGAAGAAGAACTGGATTCATTCTGTGGCGTTCCAGAGGCCAGACAGGAAGCCAGAGCTGATGGAGGCATTTCCCTGGAAGGTTAGGAGATCTTTCCTATAACCAGGAAGAATCCAGAGACAGCCTGGCTTTCAAGATAGTGCATGTCCTGCAGTACACATTGGTGAGATGATTCCTGCCTTGAGGGGCACTCCAGCTTCAGGGTTCCCCTTTCTATGCCACTCTTCCTTTCTGGGAATCTGACTGGGAACAGAATGGACTTTGGCTGGGGAGGTCCCCAGCGCTGGGCTGACCACTGAGCTTCTCAAGCATTTATGATAAATGCAGTCTCTGATTTGGGAAGCATTTACGCTCTCTTCATATTCTCTCCTAGTTAAGATCTCCAAGTGAACTGCTTCTAGCCTCACTGCACAGTTAGTCTGCAGAACACGAACTCATATATTAGCTACCACCCACCCAGCTGTTCAGCGCCGAAACCTGGGAATTATCCTGGACTCCTCGATCTCACTCACTGTCATATCTGACCATCGCCAAATACTTGCTCTTCTGCTTGCTAAATATTTCCCAAATCCATCCAGCTCTTTTCATTCTCGCTTCTATCATCCTGGGAGAGACTGCTATTACCTCTCATCTGCACCCTTCCTGCCTCTCTCCAATCCATTTTTCACCCAGAAGCCAGAATCAGCCTTTCAATATGTCCCAGTGATATGAATCATAGTCCAGCTGTCAGATGTACAAAAAAAATCACAGCTCTTTATTGTTCATGAATCACCTTTCTATTTTGAAGCCTAGACTGGGAGCAGTCTTCTAGGCTGAGAACAATCTTATCCTCGGGTGTTGTTGTATGCTGTGTTTGTTTGCTGGGAGAAGAAGGCCCTGGATTTTCAGGCCTTCTCTGGAAATGCCACTGCCCCATCACTGTGTGTCAGTCCTTCAGTGTCTTGAGACGCCCCTCTCAAGGCTGCTGCTGAGTGGTGATTCACTCAGGTTCACCATCTAAGGGTCTGTAGATCATTGTTTTCTTTTCCAACTCAAAGGAAGTTATATATCTTACCAGAAGGGAATCCCAAGCCCTCTCCCTTCTTTCTCCCTACGATTTTTTATTTCATTTGCAAATCTTCCCATTCTCCTAATTGCTTATGCTTTTGAAAAGCAAAGCCAGAAGCTGAGCACAGTGGCTCAAGTCTGTAATCCCAGCTACTCAGGAGGCTGAGACCAGAACATGGTTTGAAGCTACCCTGAGCATAGAAATGTGTGTGGTCACTGTCTCATTCAATAAAAAAGCCACATGGTGGGGCATGTCTATCACTCCAACTACTCGGGAAACAAAGGAAAGAAAGGAAGAAGGAAAGAAAGAGCTGTGACTCAGTGTGTTTGTACCTGTTACTCTAGCTAGGCAGGAAATTTAGATCTGAGAATCTTGGTTCAAAGTCAGTACTGGGCAGAAAAGTCTGTGAGTCATATTCTTTGATTAGCAAGCAAAAAGCCAGAAGGAGATGTGTGGCTCAAGTGTTAGCCTGAGCAGAAAAAGCTAAGCATCATATAGTGACCAAAACAGCTTGGTACTGGCACAAGAAGAAGCCTGAAGAACAATGGAATAGAACTGAGGACCCAGATATTAACCCACAGACCTATGGCCACCAAATCTTTGATAAAGGAGCCAAAAAAAATAGAATGGAAGAAAGACAGCCTCTTCAACAAGTTGTGCTGGCAGAACTGGTTAAGCACCTGCAGAAAACTAAAGTTGGATCCTTCTTTGTCACCCTGCACTAGAATTAACTCCAAATGGATCAAAGACCTGGAGGTAAAAGCAAATACACTGAAAACTTTACAAGAAGGAATAGGAGATACACTAGGTCTTCTTGGCACAGATCGAAACTTCCTTAATAAGGACCCAGAAACACAACAAATCAGAGAAAGTCTGGTGCCGGGGCCAACCGGCAGCAAACCAGGGTTCACAGATTGGGGTTCCTGAAATAGGGGACAAGGACTAGGAAGAAAAAGAAGAGAGACAGACACACCGGGTCCGGGATGTCCGCAGTCCAGGCAAAGACTGCCGAGACTGCCGCGTTTATTTTCCACTCCCCCTTCTTCCCTCCTCCTCTCCCAGGGAACCTCCAGGTGTTACATTCATATGGTAATTCTCAGGTCATTTACATAGAATAGGGCCAGAAAGCAATAAGACAATATAGCCATCGTCTGATGCAAGTCAAGGTACAGTTTGATTCCACTCTGGCTCCCAACAGTCTGGATAAGTGGGACTGCATTAAACTGCAGAGCTTCTGTATGGCAAAGGACATAGCTAGCAAATTAACTAGAAAGCCTACAGAGTGGGAGAAGATCTTCACTAACCATACAACAGACAAAGGCCTGATATCTATAATACATCAACAGCTCAAATAATTGAATCACTCCAAAACTAATCTCCAAAGAAACAACCATCCCATTAAAAGATGGACCAAAGACCTAAAGAGAGTCTTCTCTGAAGAAGAAATAAGAATGGCCTAAAATGCTCCATATCGCTGGCCATAAAAGAAATGCAAATCAAAACAACTCTTAAGATTCCACCTCACAAAAAAAAAAAAAAGATTCCACCTCACTCCAGTTAGAATGGCCAGGATCAGGAAAACTAATAACAACAGATGCTGGAGGGATGTGGCCAGGAGGGATCACTACTACACTGTTGAGGGGAGTGCAAACTCGTTCAACCACTATGGAAAGCAGTACGGTAGTTTCTCAAAAGACTAAACATAGAGCTCCCCTATGACCCAGCAATTCCACTACTTGGCATTTACCCAATCGTCCAGAAACATACTAAATCCACTAGCACAATGATGTTCATTGCAGCACTATTTACCATAGCAAAGGTATGGAACCAACCCAGATGCCCCTCAGTTGACGAGTGGATCAACAAGATGTGGTATTTATGCACAATGGAATTCTATGCTGCTGTCACAAAGAATGATATCACCCCATTTGTAAGGGAAAGGAAAGACTTAGAGAAAATAATATTAAGTGAAGTAAGCCAGACTCAAAAGAACATAGGCTCAATGGTTTCCCTCATTTGTCATAATCAGTAGAACCCTTGGGCTCTCCTAGTAGAGATTTGCAATAGAACAAAACTTAGATACATAAGGCCATATAGAATGATGCAAAATGAAAGGACCTCCAGGATATAGAAACAAAAGCCATATAACAAGTGATTGTTGTCCTTAATGTACTATGTTATCTCTCATCTCTTTTGCTGTCCTTTGGTCATCTCATATTGTTACAGTATTTCACCTTGTTATCTGATATATTGTATATATGCATATTTGGTTATTTGAAATCGGATAGGGAAGGGGGGAAAACAAGATGAGGGGCGAGGGTGGTGGGAGGGAAATGGGGACCAAGACATGAGAAAGGGTATTAGTGTTTGTGAAGTAATGCGCCCTCTATCTGGTGAATATAATGTAACCCTTCTATTAATTACAATAAAAAATATATGAAAAAAGCGCTAAGCATCAGCATGAAGCCTTAAGTTGAAGCTCTAATAGGGGCATAAATTGGGTGGGGGGCAGACGGGGCAGAGATAAAGAAAAAATATTTACAACATAGATTTTTTTTTTATCAGATTCATTTTTCTCTCCCACATCTCTCCTAAAGTAATATGGAGTACAGTCAAATACCTGGGAAGCAAAATATACAGAAGCAAGTTCAGGGAGAAAGAGTAAGACCTAAACTATTTGAAAATATTTTTGTGCCTCCAGTGTAAATGTACTTTGTTGTTCTCCTTTATAGTGACTTCTTGTTGTCTTTGGGCTCAAGTTCAGACGTTTCCTGTGGTCTACAGGGCCCTTGTAAGACACCATTGCTGCCTCGCTGCAAATGCTCCTACCCCAATCTCCCCTTTCTTCCCTCCAGGCCCACAAGATAGCACTGGCATCTTCAAGTACATTCCTGGCAGGAATGTCCTCCCCATTCCTCTCTCCTAGACTTGGTTGAAAAACGGCCAGGGAGGTTGGGCTTCCTTGTCCTTTGATCTCACACAGAACCCCCATGTCTTCCTGTGTCTTTGTACTCCAAACTCTGTGTGTGTGCGTGTGTGCGCTCTCTCTCTCTCTCTCTCTCTCTCTCTCTCTCTCTCTCTCTCTCTCTCTCTCTCTCTCTCTCACACACACACACACACACACACACACACACACACACACACACACACACACACACACGCCCACTCAGTCCCATAGTGTGGGAATGGTGTCTATCTTATTTACAGGTCTATTTCTGGCACTTAGCACAACGGCTCTTCCTCCCAAGCGCCTTGCTGTGGCCTCAGATAAGGCTGAATGTGCCATCTTACTCCTGAGTAGTAACTCAATGCATGGAAAGGCTGAGGATGGGGCAGGATGGAGAGACAGCAAGCAATTAAAGTCTTCTATTTGGTTTGAGTTGTGCCCTCACTTTTCCCTAAGGAACGATAAATAACCATTCACACTTAACCCAAACTTATTGCTCAAGGACTCTACAGACTCCATTGTATCCCTCCTTACTAGAAACTTGCTTTTCATTCAGAATGTTCTCAAGTTATTTCTTGGACTGTGCTTCCCCCCTCCCCCCCGCCCAGTTCCTGGGAGCCACAGTGGGAGGGGACAGAGGAGAGAGTGCATTTTGTGAGAAATCTAGCTCACAGAAACAGTGGGCCTTAGAATAGCAGGGATCTGTGAGCAGGTCATCAAAGCTAGACTATTTTTAGGGAATGGCTATTTGTTTTTAACTCACACATTTGGAGCTTGTCTCAGAGACTTCACTGTATGTAAAAAGGTGAGGGGGAAGAGGGCAGAGAGAAAAGAATGAAACAGGAAATGAAAAAGTCAGCAGAAAACAGATCAGACAAAGTTCCAATGGCCTCCAACATCAATATTTTTTCCAAAGGGGGGCGGGGGGGAGGAAGAAAAGCCAACGTTTTTTAATGAAAAGAAAACTCTATTTTATTAACTGATGATAGCTTTATGACAGTTGTGTGATCTGGTCTATAATTTCTTAGTCATTCTTGAACTTGTCCCCCTGGAGTCGCCTTCGCAGGCCCTGGACAACCAGAGTTCCACACAGTGATTTCTCTGTGGAAATTGACATCCAGGGCTTCTGGCCCAGGCACAGTCACACAGCTCAGCAGATGTGAAATGTGTGCACATGGGACATTCCCATACCCTGCTGTCACACTCTTCCGGGGAACTATATTAACACAATGGTGCCAAAACAAAATAAAATTACTCTGGCTCAGCCACATAAATAATGCCTTAATTCAGCCAAGAGAAGTGATCTCTCTGTCTCTTTCCTTTTTAGGTTTCTAATGAGTTCCTTTCTCCACACTAAACACTGGATCAAGCCCTAGGTATTATGAAAGCAGACTGTGGAAATGCTGAATTAAAAAAAAAAACAAAACAGTGAGTCAAGATGCTGAAATCTGTGGATCCTAGTTCAATGCCAAGCCCAGGCAGGAAAGTCCAGGAGGCTCTTATCACCAGTTATGCCATCTAGAAGCTAGAAGTAGAGTTATGCCTCAAGAGGTGAAGTGCCAGACTTGAACTGGAAAAGCTAAAGTATAGTGCCCAGGCCTTTAGTTCAATCCCCAGCACTGGCATACACACACACACACACACACACACACACAAGTAATAATAATAATAACAGCATCATCAACAACAGGACAAGGAGATGTTAATTACCTGGAATAGGAACATTTTGTAGGGAAAATTCTCTGAAATTGTACACTGTAGCCTAGAGATGCTTTCTTTGACATCTGATGCATAGGAAAGGTATATAGCAGGGATCAAGATTTTACCTAAAGAAAAACGATTATAGGATTTAATAAATAATAACGAAAACATAGTAACATTTTACTCTACACATCTGAAATATATTGAGTGAAAATTCAGAAGCTAGGAAAGACTTTCTGTTTGAATGTAATTTTATTTAAAAGAGCAAAACAATCTAATGCCTCTGAATAATTGTTTAATGCAATATGATACAGCCACTCACAGTAAGGTCTACAAAGTGTTCAAGAATGGAAAGTTGATGTAGTATTAAATATTGGGTCCATATTCTCTCATAAACCAACAACATAAGCAAACATGAATCCATCAGACCAAAACTGAGTTTCTCTTTGGGTAAGTCAATGATGGTTTCCTGTCTACTTTCCTACAGTTTGAGTAATTTTAACAACAAATGGGGAAAATCTTTAGCATTCAACCAAGCAACATCTTACACTACCCTTTCCATCATACCAGGTGCATAACTGCTAAGGTAAATTAGGTCAATGATTCAGACTAGTCACATCCCGTAAATTATTTAATTATGAAAGATCATTAGGTGTCAATGGCTCACACCTGTCACCCTACTCAGGAAATTGAGATCTGAGAATCTTGGTTTGATGCCAGCCAAGCAGGAAAACCACGAGACTTTTTATTTCCAATTTAACCACCCAAAAGCCAAAAGTGGAGATGTGTTTCAAATGGTAAAGCACCAGCCATAAGCAAAACATTAAGTGACAGTACCAAAGCCGAGTTCAAGCCCCAGATAATTTCCAAATCATTCCTGCACAACTCAATATCACAAAATGTTTATTCAATATCATAAAATCCTGTTTCCATTTTTGTTGGCAGAAAGATGGAATCCCACACACAAGTCATCAGTCTTCTAGAAAAAATAGGAAAAAAATTTATCTATAACAGCACATGTTTTTTTTTTCAGAATAATACATACAAAGATCTTCTGGCACACATATCTGATTTTCATTTTTAATTTGACTTTAATAAGCAACCACATTAAACAAGAATTTTCAGTCATATTGATGAAGATGCAAAAACCATATGATTATGTAACTACGAACATCTGACAAATTCAAGGAAAACCCTCTGCAAGTCATCCTTTCAAGTCTTGGCTGCTCACATGTAGAGGTGTCATTTTATGTAGTTGGTTGTTTGTAGGTGAAGTTGTGAAAGCCTTGGGATAAAGTCAGTGTTTGTCTTTGGTTTTAGAAAACCGAGTTCTATTCTGCTTACTTCTTTATAGGAAAAAAAAAATATGTGCAAGTGATCGTGGGTGGAGGCTGTGGAGGGGTGAAAGTAAGCGGGGCTTCGTTGAGGAACAGATACTGCCTCTTTAAAGCTCCAGCTCTTGCTTAAAGCAGAGGTTAGGTGGCCTGGAAGAGCAGGCCTCTTGTATGAGTAACCTCAGATCAGTATTAGACCAGTGCCTTGATTTTCTAAGCCATCTTCCCAAGGACTTGCTCTGACAAGGAAGCAACCAACTGCTTCAGAGTTGTGCTGCTGTCCAGACTTGGCTTAGGCAGCAGGCCCCATGGGGTCCTCAAGACCTCAGGGAGACTGCGCATGCTCGCTTCTCTGTCAGTGCTTCTGCAGACATTTGGCAGACACACTGTTCCTAGAGTTTTCTCCGTAGACTCCCAAGATGGGAAAGAAGGACCCCTCGGGTTTAGCGTGTATGAGAACACGTCGCCTCCACCAGTTACCTAGAATAGCAGAGACAGCTGGATCCTTTTATATTTGTGAAAACCTCAAGTCTATGTTTGTCTGGCACTTGCTGAGGTTTGGGTCCTGGCCATTCTTTTACTTTGTCAGTCCTGGAGCATTCTCTGAGATGAGAGGGAGCGAGCGGTAGCAGCAGAGAGAAGAAACATGCTCCAAGTTGACGATGTCTCCACTCTGCCTCAGATCCATAGTCCAAGGAGTTTGAAAGAGATGAACTGGACTCTGTAAGGTCCACTGATGAACAAATCTGTCATATCTTTCAACTCTTCTAGGCCCCTTCCAGACTGTGGCATGCGTGTACCTGGCTTTTGCCCATCAACATTTCACTTAAAGCCAGGTGCTGGTGTCTCACTCACACTTATCATCCTAGTTGCTCAGGAGACTGAGATGTGAGGTTTGTAGTTCAAAGCCAGCCCAAGTAAGAAAGCCCTTTGTGATTCTTATCTCAACCAACCAGCAAAAAGCTGGAAGCAGAGTTGTGCTTCAAGTGGAGAGCCTTAAGCAAAAAAGCTAAGGGACAGTGCCTAGGCCCTGAGTTTAAGTTCCAATACCAGCACACATACACATACACTGTCTCACTTGCTTCCAGAACACATTCTATAGCCCTCTTCTCCTAGAGTCCTTTCCTTCTTTCCTTCTTTTTCTTCCTTCCTTCCTTCCTTCCTTCTTTTCTCTTTTTTTCTTTCTTTCTTTTTTTTTTGCCAGTCCTGGGGTTTGAACTCAGGGCCTGAGCACTGTCTTTGGGCTTTCTCAAGGGTAGAGCTCTATCACTTGAGCCAGAAAACCTCTTCCAGCTTTTTCTATGTATGTGGTACTAAGGAATTGAAGCTAGGTCTTCATGCATGCTAGTTAAGCACTCTACCACTAGGTCAAACTCCTGGCCTCCTGGAGTCATTCTTGTCCCAACTCATTAGAATGAATGGTTTGCCCATGAGCTCATCTATGTCCTATGAGGTCTACGATTTGTGTTAAGAGCACAGATTCTACCTGTGGTATCTGAGCATGCCCCGCCCTCACTGGACACAATAAGAACCAAGGAAACCATGTGATTTTCATAATTTTCACAGACCTCAATAGATCTTCTTTAAAATTTTATTTTCAGGTGACTTATATTTCCAAATATAAACACTTCTTTTTAAAAAATTCAATTTTATTGTCTAGAGGATGTAGAGTGGTTACAGTTGGATAGTAAGGTAATGAAGACATTTTTTTTTTTATTGTCGGGATAATGTATAGAGGGGTTGCAGTTACAGTCACGAGGTAGTAGGCGCATTACTTCTCACACATTGATACCTCTTCTCATGTTTTTGTCCCCCTTTCCCTCCCCCCATCCCCTTCCAATCTCAATGGGTCATGGTCAAGGGAAGTGACTGGGGTTTAGAGATTCTGGTATAAGCATTATTATAGCACAGAGAATTGGTTTGAATGACTTTTCCAATAAAGAACTTTTTTAATTGTATTTTATTGTCAGGGTAATGTATAGAAGGGTTACAGTTATATTTGTCAGGTAGTAGGTACCTTACTTCTTGAACATTGATACCCCTTCTCATGTTTTTATCCCCTTTTCCCTCCTCTCACCCCCTCCCAGTCATCTTGTTTTTCCCCTTTCCCTTCCCTATTTCAAATAAACAAGTAAGTATGTATATAATACACCAGGTAATAGTCAGATGCAGTAACCACATGAGATTAACCATAAGGGGAAAAATGAGAAAAGAAATAACTTCACATAGTACATTAAGAACAATAATTACAAAGGTAAACCTCTTGTTTCCATATCCTAGAGTTCATTTCACTTAGTCTCATAATAATGAACTTTTGAAGTGATGTGAGTTTGAGTTTAGAGTGTAGGAAGCCAGACAGAGTGAACCCAGCCCATCTCTGGTGTGAGGACTTCTTTTAGTGCCACTCCTCACAAGGAACCTTCAGGCTCTGAAAACTATCCTGTTTGATATTGTTAGTTCCCAAAGGACAGGGGCTGTGACTGCCCTACTTACACAGTCTAGCAGCCCATGTATTGGGACTATTTAATAAATATTGTTTAATGACGATCAGTCTCTCAGTAAGCACATGTAAGATTCTTAGCACACCCCCAGAGAGCTGTATGCTGGCTACATCAGCAGACGCATGTGAACTGACTGTGGTAAATAATACTGCTGAATTTCCCTTTGGGGCAGTGTCATCTGAGCTAGCTTTTATGGAAAGCAATGAGAAAACAGAACTCACTTTGCTCCCCTGTTTATGATCAAATACAAATCTTAGTTTCAGAGTTTGAGGACAGTGAGGACAGAGTTGAGCCACAAAGCTATGCAGGAAGCATGTTAATAAAAATTGTAAAACTCAACATGATTGTTGGCTGCTTTGTGGTGATCTTAAGAAAGCATTTGAAGATGTGACCATGAATAGACGCTACGAGTCAGTATTTAAGCTTATTTTCAAGAAGAAAATCATCTGGAGCAATGTAGTTTCCCCACAAATTTCTTACACACACACACACACACACACACACACACACACACACACACACAGTGCAATTGTAGGAGTTTTGATCTGTCTGCCAAAAAACATCTCTATAATACTCTTCTAGCCAGGGGCCAATGTCTCAGCCTGTAATCCTCTAGCTACTCAGGAGACTAATATTTGAGGATCATGATTCAAAGCCAGCCAAGTTAGACAAATTTGAGAAACTATTCTATCCAGCAAAAAGCTGAAGCTAAAGCTAAGACATAACATGCCCAGGCCCTGAGCCCTAGTAGCAGCACAGAGGAAGAAAAAAGAAAGAAAAAACATCTCCTAAGTTCAATTTTAAAAAGAAAATTCATTGCAGTAAAAACAATTTTTACGCCTTGTGCTTTGAGAGGACATATCCTGTACAATCGGGGCTGTTGTCTGTTTACTGGATCACAAAGTGAATTCCCTTTTTGGGAAGCCAAACAGGCATTCCTTGTCTCCTTTTTGCATTTCCACTTTGTTCAAGGCCCTTTGCATTTCATGTATGAATGTGAGATCAGGATCTCTGGAAACATCCCTTAGTTTGACTAATAAGAACCCAAAAGAGCTTTGCTCAACATACGCAGCTTGCTGGTTATAATGTGCTCAGCTGCTCACAGGCCCATGTCTTGTCTCTAAGCATCTCAGCCTGACTCTGAGCCCTCTTCAATACTCAATGCTCCTTGCTTCTCTGGTGCTTCATAGTCACCAAGTTCATTTCATCCTCAAGATAATCATTGAAATTGTTATATTGCACAAGGTGCTTGCAGAATGATTGGGACTAAGATATGGAAATTATCCTAGATTATCCAAGTATGTACTCCTGTAGATACTCCTATGACAGGCAGGGATATCAGAGTCAGGGGAAGGAGAGGAGATGTGTTAATGGAGGCAGGTGTGTTGTGGTGTGTGTGTGTGTGTGTGTGTGTGTGTGTGTGTGTGTGTGTGTGTGTGTGTAAGGGAGT